>NC_090396.1:40841855-42142245 GCF_036365525.1 Heterodontus francisci | reverse complement strand
TGGGAGGAGCAAGAGGGGGGGAGGAGCAAGAGGGGGGAGGAGCAAGAGGGGGGGAGGAGCAAGAGGGGGGGGAGGAGGGGGGAGGAGCAAGAGGGGGGGAGGAGCAAGAGGGGGGAGGAGCAAGAGGGGGGGAGGAGCAAGAGGGGGGGAGGAGCAAGAGGGGGGGAGGAGCAGAGAGGGGGGGAGGAGCAAGAGGGGGGAGGAGCAAGAGGGGGGGAGGAGCAAGAGGGGGGGAGGAGCAAGAGGGGGGGAGGAGCAAGAGGGGGGGAGGAGCAAGAGGGGGGGAGGAGCAAGAGGGGGGAGGAGCAAGAGGGGGGAGGAGCAAGAGGGGGGAGGAGCAAGAGGGGGGAGGAGCAAGAGGGGGGAGGAGCAAGAGGGGGGAGGAGCAAGAGGGGGGAGGAGCAAGAGGGGGGAGGAGCAAGAGGGGGAAGAAGAGGAAGGGGGGAAGAAGAGGAAGAGGTGGAAGGGGAAGGGTGGGGTGGAAGGGGAAGGGTGGGGTGGAAGGGGAAGGGTGGGGTGGAAGGGGAAGGGTGGGGTGGAAGGGGAAGGGTGGGGTGGACGGGGAAGGGTGGGGTGGACGGGGAAAAGCGGGGGAAGGGGGAGGAGGAAGGGGAAAAGCGGGGAAGGGGGAGGAGGAAGGGGAAAAGCGGGGGAAGGGGAAGGAGGAAGGGGAAAAGCGGGGGAAGGGGGAGGAGGAAGGGGAAAAGCGGGGGAAGGGGGAGGAGGAAGGGGAAAAGCGGGGGAAGGGGGAGGAGGAAGGGGAAAAGCGGGGGAAGGGGGAGGAGGAAGGGGAAAAGCGGGGGAAGGGGGAGGAGGAAGGGGAAAAGCGGGGGAAGGGGGAGGAGGAAGGGGAAAAGCGGGGAAGGGGGAGGAGGAAGGGGAAAAGCGGGGGAAGGGGGAGGAGGAAGGGGAAAAGCGGGGGAAGGGGGAGGAGGAAGGGGAAAAGCGGGGGAAGGGGGAGGAGGAAGGGGAAAAGCGGGGGAGGGAGGGAGGAGGAAGGGGAAAAGCGGGGGAGGGAGGGAGGAGGAAGAGGGGAGGGGGGGAGGGAGGGAGGAGGAAGAGGGGAGGGAGGGAGGAGGAAGGGGAAGAGGGGAGGGAGGGAGGAGGAAGGGGAAGAGGGGAGGGAGGGAGGAGGAAGGGGAAGAGGGGAGGGAGGGAGGAGGAAGGGGAAGAGGGGAGGGAGGGAGGAGGAAGGGGAAGAGGGGAGGGAGGGAGGAGGAAGGGGAAGAGGGGAGGGAGGGAGGAGGAAGGGGAAGAGGTGAGGGAGGAGGAAGGGGAAGAGGGGAGGGAGGAGGAAGGGGAAGAGGGGAGGGAGGAGGAAGGGGAAGAGGGGAGGGAGGAGGAAGGGGAAGAGGGGAGGGAGGAGGAAGGGGAAGAGGGGAGGGAGGGCAAGAGGAGGAGCAAGAGGAAGAGCAAGAGGAGGAGGAAGAGCAAGAGGAGGAGCAAGAGCAAGAGCAAGAGGAGGAGCAAGAGGAAGAGGAGGAGCAAGAGGAAGAGGAGGAGCAAGAGGAGGAGCAAGAGGAAGAGGAGGAGCAAGAGGAAGAGGAAGAATCATAATATTGGCATGTTAGGCTATGTTATTTACACAGCCAGTCTGTGTGCTTTGCATAACCAAAAAAAGTGCTTAATAATCGAATAAGTTTACGATATTTATTCGGAAACTGGGAATAGTATTCTTGAACGAAGAAATTCTTAAAAATTCAAGAGCTGAATGCCCATCTCTAGCTATCAGTACAAAGTTATAAAGTAGTTTCAAAAGACATTCAAATCACTGTGATTACATTTTGAGTCGGAAAATCACTATTTGCATCCACATTCAAATGATTTCCTCCATGCACATTCACAAGAACATTCAGCCTGAAACTGGCATAACTAAAGATCGTTAAACATCTGAACTCAGTTTGTGTGATGAACTTGTATAATTCGAAGTCCATTACTTTTTCCTCATTATTGCCAGGAAATAAAAATAACTTCCAGTTTTTTTTTTAAGATTAACTATGTCACATTTTAACATTGTTAGCAGCAGCATTTACACTGGATATTTCTTTTTCAAGAAAAATTAGTCTGCACCACCATTATGGCTGCTTTCTGTTACCTGGATGGGCTGAGGGAATGGTCGCTGCATATTCTGCCCATAAACAGTCTTAGTTCTTTTATCTCAAAGAGCAGTAGAAACAGATGTCAATGCCTCAGAATGACCAGGTACAGAGAGAATTTTTCCCCCGGCAGATTCATGTGGAAAATGTCACGAAGGAAATACAGAACTGGAAAACAGTATTGCATAATTCTGTGCTGTTGGGTCGAGTGGGGAGGGGCAGGTGATGTACTGATTTAAATTTTCTCTACGGGAGTTTTTTTGCTGCATGCTTTTCTAGGAACCGAGATTTCTGGAACATCCGTGACACATATATATATTGGGGCTAGGCCAGATTAAACTTTACAAAATAATTCCAACCCCCCACCCGAAAGATAAAGTACTAAATCTAAATTCAAAAAAGTAAGCACTGCTGTTCTGATGTAATGTAGTCACTTCCCATCAGCAAGCAGTATCAATGTAGAGCGCATCTTCAGCTGCATATGTAATGTACACATAGCTCAATGAAGGTCTATGGGAGCGGAAAACTGAGGAAGCATCTCATGATGCACATCAAATCCCTTCAGCGTTATAATGTGAAGTTAGCATTTTAAAAAAAAACCATAATGTCTGTATTTTTTGCCTTCCAAAATTATGTCGCATTTAAATCCAAGGTTTTATGATTATAAATGCAATTTTATTTTTAACTCAAAAGTACATATTAGCTCACAGCAGATTTTAGTCATTGATTTTATCCCATACCAGGGAAAAAAATTAAAAGCGTACTTAAGTAAATTAGAGTCTGGATTTTTGAATAGAAAAGGTAGGTGTGGGCGGGAAGGTCAGCGTTGGTGGGGGAGGGACAAAAGCTGGAAGAATGTGCTGACAGCTATTTAAAAGGACTGTCAGCACCTTTAGTGGCTGAGAAGCTGCTTGCCTCTCAGAGGATGGTGGGAGGAGCAAGAGTGTAATAGCAGACAGATACCAGGCTGCGGGGAACAGGAACATTTTGTAACTTAAAGGGGCGACCCACTGTCATTTTCCATAAAGCCACCTGAGACGTTGGAGGACCAGAACCCACTTGCGGCAATGGCAGAGAAAGCCAACCACATGGCCCAAGGTTCACCGATGACTCCCTGCATGTCCTCCTCCAGACGGTTGAGGCAAGGTGGGATGTCCACTTCCCACCAGCCAGAAGGAGGAGGCCTTTCCAGATCACCAAGAAAGGCCTGGATGGAGGTTGTGGAGGAGGTCAGCAGCCAGGGCGTAGTCAGGAGGACATGAATACAATGCCACAAGCCGGTCAAAACCTTCCCTGCTCTGCCAAGGTAAGGGGCACGTCTCAGTCCTCATTGCGTTGTACTCATATAGGTGGGTAACCAGGTGTTGATGCTGCAAAGTTGAAGCCATCCATCTGGAGGGAATGGCTGCAGCCGTATTTTGGGCCATATGCTGGACACATCTGAGCCACACCATGGACCAGACTTGTACCAACTATACACCTGAATGGCAATGGCTCCAGAGGCAGCCTGCAGCACAAGTCAAGCTCCTTCAAGTCAAGGAACTGAAATGATTATGTGTCTACACAGGAGAAGAGGGCCGAGAATGCCCATGAGAGGGCACGGACCGGTGGCGGAGAGCCAAATCTAACATTTCTCACCAGTGTGGATGAGGAGGCATCGCTGCTTTCCGGGGAGGACAGAATCCGTTCAGTTGCTGATGGTGAGGCCAGGAGGGGGAGTGCCCCAAAGTATGGGTACAGGGGCGGGAAGGGCTTGGCGGGTGGGATGGCTCAAGCAATGAAGGTTATGCACACATTCAAACACACAAAAATGTCCTTCAGTCCATAGTGCCACTCATACCTGATCACTGTTTTCCCCTGCGGGTAAAACACAGCAGCAGCCAGGCAACATCTCCAGGGCACATCCGTCCACCTCTGAGGAGGAGGAGGAGACCTCAGAGGGCACAGCGACAGATCCTTTTCCCACACCAAGCTCCAGCTCAGATACACTCACCTCGGTTGGGCTGGCTGCGTCTTCAGAATCGTTGTCACAACCTGGTGCCAGCACCGCACAAATGCCGGACCAGCTGCCAGAGGCAGTATCGGCCAATGCCTCTGACACGGAGGACTTTGGGAGGCCAGGCCAGTGCTAAGCCCAGTGCTGATGAGCCTCTGCGGATATCCATTTGCGGAGATGCTGCAGATGCAGCGTTAGGTGCGTGGAGATCTGGCGGAGTTACCAGAGACGATGGGTGCTCTGGCTTGGACTTTGGAGATCTCCCTCCAGGACGAGTACCGCACAGTCCCTGCCATCTGTGCAACTGGTTTCCGCCGTTAACAGGTTGGTGGCTGGAGTGGAGGGCCCTATCTTGCAGGCACTGCAAACCCTCGTACAGAAAGTAAGCTCTATGAAGCAGTTCCTGAACGAGCTGTCGATGAGGCTCCTGCGACATCCAACAGCTGCTCATTCCTCAGAGATCATCAGGGAGGCCCAAATGAGCCTCACGAAGGCACAGGAGCAACTGCAGAATGCATCTAGGGGCTCCTCTCAGGGCATAAAGTGGCTCCTTGAACCCTCTTCCATAACATTAGCACCTCAGAATCCCAGGATGTCGGAGGGTGGTTTTGAGACTGCTCAGGGTCACCTCAACATGCCGGGGGGGCCCTCACGCAGGCAGAGGATGCCCAAAGTTATCCCAAGCCACAGGGCATCCTGTGCAGCCACCTGCCTCTGCCGTCGCTGGTGGCGAGGGGTTGTAACATCTGTGAACACTCGTAAACGTTTCAAGAAATCCCAGTAACTGCACTTAAGGGGTCACTGGTGCGATTTAGAATTATTTATTTGTTACCACCTTTCACACAGAACTTATTAAAGCTCTCACTTGGCATTTCTATCTGTCTCAAGTCAATCTTATTGTATTGCATGAGATGGAGACTTGGGGAAGGAGACACATGGAGGCCTTGTGTTTGAGGGAAAGGAGGGCCGTTGCAGCGGAGATTTCCACCTGAAGGAGAGTGCTTCTGCACTTCCAACTGATGTTAAAGCCTCATTTCAGACTGACATCAGTCGCTGGATGATGAGCCTCCAGTCAGGAGAAACGCCCAAGTATTAGAGCCTCCCGGGCCTCCCTTGTACTCAACTCCCACAAACCTGCAGCTCCCTCCCCGTGCCGTTTAGGTGGCTGCGCCCCCTCCTACTCATTGTCAGCTGTTTCACCATCCTCGTCTGAGGATGCCTCATGCTGAACAATGCCTTCATCCCCCAGGGCCTCCCCCCTCTCCAGCGCCAGGTTATGCAAGGCACAGCAGACAACAACAATGCGAGATATCTTTGTTAGCGAGTACTGTAGGGCACCACTGAGCGATTGAGACACTTAAATCTCATTCCCAGAAGACCTATGGTTTGCTCTATCGTGACTCTGGTGGTCGCATGGCTCGCATTGTACCATTCCTCTGCTTGATTCCGTGGGTTCCTCACCGGTGTCATCAGCGGGTAACCGCTGTCGCAAAGTATCCATTCTTGCAGGTATTCAGGAGGGCTGAATAGTGCTGGCACCCGAGAGTTCCAGAGATTGTATGTGTCATGACTGCATCCAGGACAACAAGCACACAGCTGCAATATACCATGTAAGGGTGGTCACAGACAAGTTGCACATTCATCGAGTGAAACCCCTTTCGATTAATGAAAGCCCCTGACTGACCTGTAGGTGCTCTAATGGCCACATGTGTGCAGTCAATTATGCCTTGGAATATTGCATCAGTTACCACCTTAATGTAGCGATGTTCTGATGACTGTGAGACTCAGCACATGTCTCCTGATGAAACCTGATGCGTAGTAGTTCAGATGGACTGTTAGCTTCAATGGGGCCGGTATTGGATGGCCACCCACGCAGTTGGAAGTGACCTCTGCTGCCAGCATCTCACAGATGTGACAGTCTTCTTCGGCACTGGTGCTCTGACATTTGCAGAAAGCTCAACCGTGGGTGGTAGACCCTGCCTGCTGGGTAGGCTCGAGGTGGTTGCTCCCGGCGCACCCTGTGACCTTCTGTCCCTCCCCCATTACCAGGCTGCACTTGGCCAGCAGGTTGCTGATACGCTGCCTCCAGAGTGAACAATTCCCATGGCTGCAGTGTCTCAGAGATGTTATGAGGACAGGTATGTGCAGCTTGCTGCAAGGACATGCACTCTCAACCCACCTCCCCAACACAGAATAAATCAATGATGCTGTGGCCCTACCAGGAGTTTCAATCACTGAGATGAACCCTGGTGAACCAGCAAAAAGAGCCCCAACCTTCAAAACAACGCACAATCGATGAGAGTAATCAAAAAACCAGTACCTCCAACTCCTTCACAGGTACACTGTTTGCTGCTCTTTTAAAGCTGCCGGGTTCCCGACTCCCCCTTCGACTAGTTTGCCAGACGTAAAATGTGACAATCGACGTAAAATGGCTGTCAATTGGATTGGAGACTACCTCAATTTAACCCTTATTTGCTGCAAAGCAGACGGCTAACGGCGCCTCGATCTCAACCGCCATCTGACCTATGTAAAATGGGGATTGGGCGTCATGATGTCGGGGACCTGACCCAGTGTCATCGTTCACCATTTTTCACCTCGGCCGCCTCAGAGGACGCCCGTTTTGAGAAGGTAAAATTCCGGCCAGAGTCTTCATGTAATATCAGACTTCTGCTACTGGCTCAATCTTCGGGTTCATAATACTTGAAGCCTGAGCTCACCGATGTTTGGGTATGAACAACACATCGAATCATAGAAATAATACAGGAGGACGACATTTAGCCCATCGTGAGTGTGCCGAAAGAGCTATCCAATTAGTCCCAGTCCCCTGTCCTTTCCCCATATTTATCCAATTCCCTTTTGAAAATTATTGAATCTGCTACCACCACCCTTTCAGGCAGTGGATTCCAAAACATCATAACTCACTGCGTAAAACTAATTCTCCTGATCCCACCTTTGGTTCTTTTGCCAACTAACTTAAATCAGTGTACTCCAGTTAATGACACTTCTGCCAATGGAGAGAGTTTTTTTCTTTTTCACTCAAAACCCTTCATGATTTTGGATACCTCCATTAAATCTGCCTTTCACCTTCTGTTCTACAGAGAACAATCCTCGCTTCTCTAGTTTCTCCACATAAATGAAGTCTCACATCCTTGGTACCTTTCTAGTGAATCTCCTCTGCACCCTCTCTAAAGTGCGTTGCCCAGAGTTGGACACAATACTCCAGCTGGGGCCTGACCAGTGTTTTATAAAGTTTTAACATAGCGTCTTTGCTTTTGCACTCAGTGCTTTATAAAGCCAAGGATCCCATATGCTTTTAAAAAAATAAAAACTGCAGCCTTCTCAACTTGTCCTGCCACTTTCCAAGATTTGTGTACATACACCCAAATGTCTGTACCCCTGCACCTCCTTTATAATTGCATAGGTGCTGCTTCTCATATTCCAAACTGAAAAATATGCACCCGATAAAGACATTGGTGGTAAATTGCATCAGAATAATATTTAGTACCGACAGTGCAGCAACTCATTCTTGAACCCAAGAAACCTTCTGTGGCTTTTCCCGATTGTACTACAGTTACGGCAAATTAAATATGCTGTATGATCTGCAAAAGGATAACGATCTTGAACTTAATCCTCAAAATCAAAAGGTGTTTAGGATCACATGATCCAGGAGCAGATAAAACTCTGCTACACTAAAAGAAACTACAGAAAGTAAAAACCTGTGTTTGCCAACGTTGCAGAAGCTTTTCTACATGGCCTCAACAAGTAACAATTGCTGCACCTAGATATTCAGAAGGCTCGTGTCTTGTACATTTTCCAACAGTCAGAAGAAAATTACTCATGAATTTCCAATCTTCAAAGGTGAAGGAAAATACAGGAGAGAAAAAGGTCAGTTCACCAAAGATCATCAAACCAAGTTTGCATGTGAAGGTTGATCTTAATCCATTGAAACACATAACCTCTATAGGTGTTCAGACTGTTGGTCCAACATACATGTCAAATATTTCAATACATTAGCCAGTAAACTTTATGTAGCATGCGACTAATATAACTGAAGAACGTTGTGCAGTTTGACAAGTTTTCATTCTGATTTTTTTCCTCAGTGGAAAAAAGAGGGATCGAAGAAGGGAATACTAATGCATCTAATCCTGTGTATAAATGCATTTTAACCACTATTCAAAATGTAATGTTCTACACACAACAAATCCAGAATTCAGTAATAAATTTTGAAATGCATGTTTAAAAAGGTATATGGATATTACTGTCCACCAGATCAACACCTGAACAGTTAAATTAAATTTGAAGTTAATTCTATTATTTAATTGTTCTTGTATGTACAGTTTGACAAGTACTCTTACCAGTCTGCCCTTTGCTGGGATGTTGGAGTTGCTGTTGTCCACCTGATGTCTGTTGAATGCTTTGCTGAGAAGAGTTTGCTGCCAATTGCCCTGTACCTTGTGCTAAACTATTGCTGATGGCAGTCCCAGGTGGCAGTGGCTGACCCCTTTTCAATAGCTGCTTCTGTTCTTGATGCCGGAAGCGTGGTGGCACTTCACGAGGCGGGTAACGGGACAAGGCCTGTTGCTGACAATTGGTAGAAGCTCGCTTGCCATTGCTTCCACTGCTGTTAGTAATAGTGGTAGTGGAAGTGCTGTTGCAGGAATTGGCAGGCTGTGGCTGGCTTTGACTGGTCTTGGTAGTTTCTGGCACTGTCAAAGATAAAATGAAAGCCACATATTTGATAGTAATTTAAACAAGAAATTGAAACAAAATTCACATATTTCTGCACTTTTTTCCTAAAACTTCAAATTAATCACTTGCCTTAGCTTTACTGCTGTAGCTTGCACATGCTAGAAGCTCCACAGGGCATAATACTATATTTAAATATGTTACAATTGAATACCACTGACAAATCCATCAGATTTTCATCAATTAAGAAACCAAATGGGATGAAGCAGAATTCCGGATTTTCCAAGATGAATATATCATCTTCTTACATAAAAATAGAGTTTCTATCCGTCTGCGCTTTTCTGATTGGTTGGTGGGCAGAGCCAGCACTCAGCAGCAAGTTTATCGGCCCGATTTTGCACTGCGAGGGAGGTGAGTTGTGCAAATGAAAATTTGAGAGATCAGGTCTATGGTAGATATATTCAAAGATTTTTACATGTACTGAGAGATGAATTTAGTACGCACTCACAAGGCTATAACATTGAGAGAGACCGAGGTAAAATTTAATCAATGTAATATCGAAGAGAGAGACATGGAGGTTAAATATAGTATAATATAAGGGGGGGAGGGAAGGGGAAAGAGCGTGCGAGTGAACGCTAAAATTTTAATCAACGTAATACCAAATGGAGAGAAACTGAAGTTTAAACTTTATCTTAGCCTCTCTCTATTTATATTAGCTATGCTAATGAATTCATGTAATATAGGGACTGCAGAGGAACACCCATTTTAAAAATAAGACTTCTGCTGGGTGTGTGTGTGGAGGTCTTGGTGTGTGGAGTGGTCTGTAAGGTCCAGTGATGTTTAGCAGAATTAAAAAAAAAGAGAATGAGAGGTTAGATATCATCAGTATAATGTATAATTGAGAGTCGAAGGTGAAATCACTAATTTAAAATAGAGGAAGACGGAGGTTAAAGCATTGCACAAAATTAATCAATGTACTATAGGGATCGTTGAGGGAGAGCCATTTTAAAAATTGGGCAACTTCTGTGGAATTTGTAGGTCTTGGTTTGTGCAGCCCCTGCCACTCTCCAGCCTCACTTACAAGCCTCCAGCAGATCCCATCACTTACTGGCCTCTTGACGATGGCAGAGGGAGGGGGCTGAGAAATGTTTTGGAGGGGGAAGACATCAGAAGGGGGAGGGGGAAGGCATGGGGAGGGAGGGTGCAAGGTAGGGGGGGAATGGACATGGGAGGGAGGAGGGTGGACAGCATTGGAGTGACAGCGCCGGGCAAGTGTGGGGGCGTAAGGGGGGGTGGTGGTAACAGCATTGGAGGGAAGGCGGGAAAAGGCATGGGGAGGGACAGACGGACGGATTGGGAGGTGTGTAAAGGGCAAGGGGATGGCATGAGTATGATACAGGAGAGGGATCCATATGACATGAAAAGGATCACTTGGGAAAGATGGAATGACATGGGATGGGAATGTAAAGAAAAGATGCTGCAAAGATACTAATTTCACCTCAAATATTTTACAGATCTCTGCTACTATAAAAATTCTGGCAATATAATGTTACACAGTAACACAACAGAAAACATGGGGCACGAGACTATACAGCCCACTAGCCCTGCTCCTTCAATCAGAAGGCCTCTGATAGGCGAGAGGCAGGTGATTTAAATGGGAAAAGGGATGATAATAAATGGCAAAAAAGGGGTGATAATGGAAGTAAAGTAAGAAAAGATGGGCCTCCAAGATGTGTTTCTTTACTTGTCCCTTATCACCCTCTTTCTGCCTTGCACTATTATTCTCTCTGCCATTTAAATCACTCCTGCCTTCCACACCACAGATCTGATCCTTTCATCTTTCCTCCTCTCTCCCTGTCTCTGTACTTGCTTAAAATCTGTTCCATCTGTAACATTTTCCAGCTCTAATGAAAAGTCACAGACCTGAAACGTTCACTAATCTCTCTCCACAGATGCTGCCTGATCTGTTGAGTATTTCCAGCATTTTCTGTTTATATTAATGTGGTTGCTCAGCCCCCTTGCTGTTCTTGGGTAGATCTGAATAAAGCGTATGCAGCAGGCATGCTATAGTCAGACTCGTTTGAAGACATTTTATAGTGTCTCCTGGGAAACCGATTACAAAAATTCAAGTATGGCAAAAGAACAAATGCAGCAGCATGGATAGGAAGTTGCTTAATGGACAGGAAACATGAATTATGAGTGAATGGATATTA
The DNA here is from genome assembly GCF_036365525.1 of Heterodontus francisci. Classification (NCBI taxonomy): domain Eukaryota; kingdom Metazoa; phylum Chordata; class Chondrichthyes; order Heterodontiformes; family Heterodontidae; genus Heterodontus; species Heterodontus francisci. The sequence continues at coordinate 42,131,254 of NC_090396.1, read as the reverse complement.
CTCAGATGGAAGGAGAATCACAGCTGATGTACTCCAGGTGCAGGTGGTGGCTTTAGGTATGTTTTTGTAACGATGTTGTGAACTGGAGTCAAGGGAGTCACACAAAAGTGGGTTGGTTTGCAGTGAGGGGGGGCTAGTAAGACTTCAGAAAGACACAGTGGCTGATGCAATTTGACGTGAAGTACCACATTTCATAAGGAATGGGAGTACACACTTGAGAGAAAGACAATGACAGGTATGGATGAAGACAGACCTAGAGGTTCAAGTAAACAATTTCTTGAAAGTGGAGTACAGGCAAAAAGCCATAAAAAAGGTAAAAAGCATTTTGGATTTCATAAACAGGGCATCAAATACAAAATGACATACATTAACTTTACATTTTCAGTCATCAAAACTATATCACACGCCATATGAACAGTTATTCAAAAAGGATAAGTCACTGAAGATAAAGTATTATTGCTAATTCATTCGTTCCCAATGAATGTAGAACCATTAGTAGTGCACAGCACAGAAGATGATTACAAAGGAACTGTGGATTTTTAACGATTGGAAAAGACTTCCTATGGTCCATATGGCCGGTCTCAGTGTCTGGGAAATACCATATTCCACAAATACCTCTTCAGCAAATGTTTCCTCTATTCTAGTCTTATTCAACATGCTATTGAATTTGCTGATACAAATAAGCCCCCATTACCTCCCTTGGCAGTTAATTTCATACATTCATCACTCTCTGCATAGTTAAGATTTAAACTGTCTTTTCACCCTTCCTCTAAGTTTAAGGTGCCTTTTTAGAGAAATATGTGACATTAAATATATCTTGTCTATAACCTTTAGAATCATGTTTATTTGTACAAGATCAGCCTTCTCTTCTCCAGTGTAAAGATTTCTAACTTGTACAGCCTTTTCTTGTAACTCGGGTACCTAATCTAAGTTACCGATTTAGTTGCCTTACATCCTCGCCAATGTCTTTCCCACAGTTGACCAGAACTACACACAATACTCTAGGAGCCTGGGATCCTACTGGCTAGAAATCTAGAAGTACTATAACTAAGAAACTACCAAAATCTAAGAATGTAGCAATTAAGGAACCATCTTTTCCTTTCAATAACGCATTAAAAATACATTCATCAACCATTGAACATTCAAAGTAAAATGCAACTTGTGTTTAAATACTGTATTTTCACAAGTTGGTGTATTAAGAAGTTATGTATGCTATTTTTGTAAATAGGTTTCTAATCTGCCTTTATCTGTTACAGAAGCAATTATTTAACAAGACATTTTAATTTTGTCAATGAGGAATATATCTCCAAACCCACATAGGCCCTACATTCCTCCAGATGACCTGCAAATTACCTTACAAGTAGTCACAAAAGTTCAACTTAATTCTGTTCAGTTACCCACATTTAAAATGGCGCTCCCACCATCCCATTCGGGTTGAAAACATTTTAAATGGATTTTAATTGAAAGACACAAACTGATTTCATGGAGGATTCCTGCTATGACTAATATAAATTTTAACAAATGCTGGACAAAATTTACTTTTGAAAAAAAATTTCAAAATAGATGAACACAAAAAGGCAAAAGTAAAAATAATTGAATTTGAAATAAATCTCAAATTGTCAAAACATTACAAAATTTACCATTAATTTTAATGCATTAATTTAGGCAATACTCCACTGTACCACACATACAATGGAGTAAACACTATATAAACAGGAATTACATGGAGTTATAAATACAATCCTGAATGGGAAGGGGGAAGTGGAGGGATAAATTTCCATTTCCACCTGTTAGTCATACAGTAACTCACTGCAACATTTTCAAAAATCCAGTACTTACACTGCAATGTTTGACTTTGGGAAAAAGTTATCCAACAGCAAAGAATTAGCCCAGTAGGTCTAGTGCTAGAACCAGGATACTAAGCTCAACTGAAGTTGAGCATGTGTTGCCAGTTCTTATGTAGAACTAGATGGAGGTCTTGGTAAATGGAAAGCACTCCAGCTGCTTTGAGGAAAAGCTTCAGTCTGATTTCATAGAGTCACAGCTATTTGGTAATTGCAGCAGAGAATTTACAGCAACTACGATATCCAAGGTCCAGACCACGCAAATTAATGGTATAATCAAGAAACAGCACCTAGATGGCCAAAATAATGGCCAAATTAAATATATTTGTTGTACTGCAAGTGTGGTTTATCTTGGGAGCTGGGGCAACTAGGTGAAATGCATCAACAACCAGATAAATCAGTGAAAAAAGGGAAATAGATAATGACAGGAGAAACAGATGGTATAACCTTTGAAATAATTCCAGCACAAACAAGTGAAACACATAAAAAAAAATGAATCGAAGTCTTTTTTTTTAAACCTTGAAGCAACTGCACACCTGTGTCCACAGGAACACCCTGGATTTTAATCACTCCGTCACTGGTGGCTGTGCCTTCAGCTGCCAACACCCAGAGTTCTGGAATTCTCTCCATAAACATCTCTGCCTCTCTTTCCTCCTTTAAGGTTCCGTCAGGGCCACTCAGTTCCTGACCTCATTACAGCCTTGGTGCAAACATGGACAAAAGAACTGAACGCAAGAGGTGCGGCAAGAGTGACTGCCCTTGACATCAAGGCAGCATTTGACACAGTATGGCATTAAGGAGCCCTAGTAAAACGGAGGTCAATAGGAATCGGAGAGAAAACTATCCGCTGGTTGGAGTCATACCTAGGGCAAACGAAGACGGTTGTGGTTGTTGGAGGTCAATCATTTCAGCTCCAGGACATCACTGCAGGAGTTCCTCAGAGTAGTGTCCAAGGTCCAACCATCATCAGCTGCTTCATTAATGACCTTCCTTCAATCATAAGGTCAGAAGTGGGGATGTTTGCACAATGTTCAGCACCATTCACGACTCCTCAGATACTAAAGCAGCCCGTGTGGAAATGCAGCAAGACCAGGACAATATCCAGGCTTGGACTGATAAGTGGCAAGTAACATTCACACTACAAAAGCGCCAGGCAATGACCATCTCCAAGAGAGAAATCTAACTATCTCTTCCTTGACATTCAATGGCATTATGAATGCTGAATCCCCTAACATCCTGGGGGTTACCACTGACCAGAAACTGAACTGGGAGTAGCCATATAAATAAATACTGTGGCTACAAGAGGTCAGAGGCTAGGAATCCTGCAACGAGTAACTCACCTGACTCCCCAAAGCCTGCCCACCATCGACAAGACACAAGCCAGGAGTGTGATGGAATACTCTCCATTTGTTGGAGCTACACCCATCCAGGCAACACTCAAGAAGCTCCACAACATCCAGGATAAAGCAGCCCAGTTGATTTGCACCCCATCCACAAACATTCATTCCCTGCACCACCGACGCACAGTGGCAGCAGTACCAACTACAAGACGCACTGCAGCACGCACCAAGCCTCCTTCGACAGCACCTTCCAAACCCACGACCTCTACCAACTAGAAGGACAAGGGCAGCAAATACATGGGAACACCACCACCTGCAAGTTCCCCTCCAAGCCACGCACCATTCTGACTTGGAACTATATCGCCATTCCTTCACAGTCGCTGGGTCAAAATCTTGGGACTCCCTTCCTAACAGCACTGTGGGTGTACCTACCCCACATGGACTGCAGCAGTTCAAGAAGGCAGCTCACCACCACCACCTTCTTGAGGGCAATAAATGCTGGCCTAGCCAGCGACGCCCACATCCCATGAATGAATTAAAAAAATATCCAGTAGTTCCTTCAAACCCACCTTGTTGGCCAAACTTTTGGTCACCTGCCCTAATATCTCCTTATGTGGCTCAGTTGCTTTGTAATGCTCCTGTGAAGTGCTGTGGGATGTGTTGCTACAGTCAAGGTGCTATACAAATACAGGTAGTTGTTGTTGAAATGATTGATCTATGTATTGACATACTGTCGATAGAACGAGTTGGCAAAAGGAGGTCACAAACCATAAAATGAGTATCAAAGAATATTTACTAGATCTCAAATCTCTATTCTCTTTAAAATAGATTTTATTACAGGTGTGAATACAAAATACCTTGAATTACTTTGAAAACATCAGTTCATTAATGATTGTTCCAGTAATTAGAACCATATGGTTTTATTTTGATAAAACACTTCAGGATACTTATCCTGCCAATATAAAGAAGGTACTGTACACATATGTGCCAAATGTGCTATTGAGTTTAGTGGTCCAGAGGATTAGTTGCTTTATTAAGAGCAGTTCAGATTTATAATTCATCTTAACTAAGTGGTTTATTATAGCTTAAAGAAATTTCTTCTTGTGCAGTTTAACTTCCAACCTGCAATTATCTCAAACAAGTCAGATAGCAGTGACAACAGCCAAGTAAAAATTAGATCGCATCTCTGATGTATTATGAGGCAGTGGTTTTTTTTAGGTATGAGCATAAAAAGAAAATCAAAGATGCAAGTGCTGCTGTTTACACTTGCTGACTAAAATCAGCAAAAAAAGGTACCGAGAATCAATGTTACAGCACAGAAAAGGTCATGTTTGGGCCTGTGCTTTTCTCAACATAAAAGTCACTTTCTCCCGATACTTCTATTCCTCTACTTGAAGTGACTCTCTAATTTGCTTTTAAAAGAATTCATGGACTGCTTCAACAATGGCTTGTGGCAAAGAATTCCACATTTTAATAACCTCCGTGCAACAAAATCTTTTCTAAACTTCCCTTTAATTCTTTGTGATTATCTTAAATCTATGCCCTTAATACATTTTGCTCACTAAAACAAACAATTGGATATTTACCTCATCAGAACCCTTCATAATCTTCAAGACCGCCACTAAGCCCTCAATTAACACCTAGGTAGAGTGAAACAAGACTTAATTTCTCAAGTCTCTTCAAAACTCTTGCCTTACATCCTTGATAAATCCAAATGAATCTATTGCTGCATCTGCTTCATTGCTTTTATCTTCTTTTTATCGTAGGGTGCCCAAAATAGGAAGCAACATTCCAACTATGGCCTAGGTTGCTGTACAATAATAGGCAACACTGAAAACTTCTTTGTTTCCTACTTCTGAAGAGGGTAACACAAGAACTCAGGCTGGCAAAAGGAGAAGAAATAGTTTTTAATGACATAGGAAGGATTGGTGAGAACAGGCAAGTTATTTTAATAGCAGACTTCAAACACTGAAACATCAATTAGAAAAAAAAAAGTGTCTCAGAATCAGAGGTGGTAAATATAATGCACAAATGTTTTATGACCCAGCACGTCATGAAAACCAAGAGGCAGTGCTCATCTTGAACTGCTGTTTGTAAAGGATCCAGATCATGTCCCAGAAATAGAAGACATAGCATCCTTGGGGGCACCACAGTATGAACAAGTTCAATATTACCTGAGAATCTTAAAAACCAAAGATCAGAAATGTAAAAGGGCTAAATTTAGTGAAATAGAGAACTAATGCAAAGAGATTGGTGATGTTTGTTCAATAACACTTCAGTCGAGAAGTAGAATCCTTTTACAGAAATAATACTGAACATGCAGGATAAGTATAGGCTTAGAAACAAACTCAGTAAAAAATCATGATCCATAATGGATTGATAAACAAATGTAAAAGGACATTAAAAAGTGGGAAAAAATGTCACAAATCTTAGGATCTATACAACAAAAGATCAAAGGGATAAAGATAGAAGAAAAAAAGCAGCAAAGGCTAAATGGAATTAAAAAAAAATTTAACAGCAAAAACAAAGATAAGGTGAAATCATAAAAGATGTCAAAACTGAAAATGAGCACAAGATAGTTAATATTTCAACTGAGTTTTCCAAGTATTCACAAAAGGCGAGTGGCACGCTCTCCTCAAAAGACAGTCAAGTAAAATCAATGACTTAAATATAATGGAGACCAAAGTCCGAGAAAGAATGAAAATGCTCAAAAGAAACATTCTCAGGGAAAGATGGTATTTATCCCCCCCAGTGTGCTGAAATAGACTATTAAAAAGATTTGTGAAGCAGTATTATATGGGAGTCACTAGACAGTGAGAAGTGTTAATATACTAGATTTAGGCCAATATGGTACCTGTATTCAAAAAGGGGGATAAAACAGCACAGGCATCTGAAGACTCATTAGCCTCATCTCCACTTTGTGTAAAATAATTTAAATATCAAGAAAAAACTGATTATCTGAACAAGCTAGTAAATAGTAGCCAACATTGATACATAACATACATGTGAACATACGAATTAGGAGCAGGAGTAGGCCACTCAACCCTTCGAGCCTGCTCTGCCATACAATAAGTTCATGGCTGAACTGATTACTCCACATTTCCACCTACCCCCGATAACCTTCCACCCTCTTGCTCAAGAATCCATCTACCTATGCCTTAAAAATATTCAAAGACTCTGCTTCCACCGCCTTTTGAGAAAGAAGATTCCAAAGACTCACGACACTCAGAGAAAAAATTTCTCCTCATCTGTGTCTTAAATGGGCGACCCCTTATTTTTAAACAGTGACCCCTAGTTCTAGCTTCTCCCACAAGGGGAAACATCCTTTCCACATCCACCCTGTCAACACCCCTCAGGATCTTACATGTTTCAATCAAATCACCTCTTCTAAATTCCAGCAGATACAAGCCTGACCTGTCCAATCTTTCCTCATAAGACAGCCTGCCCATTTCAGGTATTAGTCTAGCAAACCTTCTCTGTACTGCCCCCAATGCATTCACATCCTTCCTTAAACAAGGAGACCAATATTGTACACAGTACTCCAGATGCGTTAGAATTTAGACTAACACTTCAGTGCAGTATTGAACCAGGCTAACGAATAGTTAATGTGAGGCTGAACAAAATGGGAATGGGAACCATTCCATCAGAGATTGAAAAAATTGCGCATGCAACTCCACTTTTTAGAAAAATGTCAGGGGAAACCAGGGAATCGTAGACCAGTTCACCTAATATCTGTGGTTGGGAAATGACTAGAATGTGTATTTTAGCATAGGGTGACTGAACACCATGAAAATCAGACAGCCAGCTTGCATTTTAAAGGTAAGACATGCCTGACTAATCCGAATGAATTTTTTTTTTTTGAAGAGGCGACTAAAGTAGAGAATGGGGGAATGTCCATGCATGTTATTTACATTAACTTCCAAAACGCATTTGAGGAAGACCCTCATGAGAGACTGTTAGCTAAAGTTAAAGGCAAATTATTGACCTGGTCAGGAAGTTGGCTGAGAAGACAAAGTAGAAATAGGCAAGTACTCTAACTGGCAATTTGTGACCAGTGATGTCCCACAAGCTCTGTGTTGGGGCCTCAACTATTTACCATATTAATTAGTGACTTAAGATGATGGAAAAGAAAGCCACACATCCAAATTTGCCAAATACACAAAAGACAGGTGACACTAAGTAATGCAGATGGAAGCATAAAATTAGAGATATTGATAGATTAAGCCAATGGGCAAAACTGTGGCAAATATGAGGTCATCAACTGGGCCTAAAAAAGATAGAACAGGGTACTTTCTAAATGGTGAAAAGCTAGAAATAGTGTAGGTCCAGGTACATATATTAAAATGTCAGGTACAGAACATAATCAAAAACATTAATGAAATGGAGGCCTTTATATCTAGAGAACTAGAATACAAGGGATTAGAAGTCATGTTTCAGCTATACAAAGGCCTGGTTAGACCACACATAGGGCTGGACTTTAAGAGCCATCGGTGGCGAGCTCAAAAAAATGGCGGCCTGCCCGTGTGGGGCACACGCCAAAAAGCCACCGCACTCTCAAACGGGCGGTCGCCCCCCTCAATCTCGGAGGAGCCAGCTGTCCATCTCAGGCAATGGCATCAGCTGCCTGCGCACAGGCGCCATTTTTAAAAGGCAGCCAGCCCTGCTGCCCAATTTAAATTAAGGACCTACCTCCCAAAATTAACTAAATTTCTATCGCCCCTTTCCCATTCCACCCCCAATAACAATTACAATAACTATATGCCCTTCCCCCCCAAAAAACACTTAGCTTTTATATCAGAACGTCCCCCACCCCAAACTGCACTAACTTTAAGGTTCGACCCTTCCCACCATTCTCTACATCCACCATGTATATTTGACCCCATCCCCCACCCTGCACTGACAAACTTAACTGCTGCCCCATCCCCCATGTGGTGCCGTGTTTCCCTGGAAGGGGATCTGAAGGCTTGGGAGTGCCAGCCCTCAAAATTGCTGCTAAATCTATGTGAATTTATTAATTTTATTCATTTGAATATTCCGCCACAGAACCCAATGCTTGGGGGAAAACAAAATGCAACCCCTGGAGTACTATGGACAGTTCTGGAAATCACACCTTAGGAAGGATATATGGCTTTGGAGGGAATGCAACATAGATTTGCCAGAATGATACCTGGCCTCCAAGGGTTAAATTATGAGAGATTACACAAACTAGGATTGTATTGCCTGGAGTTTAGAAGGTTCAGGGATGATTTGATCAAAGTTTGATCAAGGGGAACAGAAAAAGTAGATAGGGAGAATGTTGGGAACCAGACTTTTCAGGAGTGAAATTAGTCAACACTTCTACACACAAAGGGTGGTAGAAGTTTGGAACACTGTTTTGCAAGTAGCAATTGATGGTAGATCAGTTGTTCATTTTAAATTTGAGGTTGATGTATTGTTATCCAAAGGTATTAAGGAATATGGGTCAAAGGAGTTAGTTTGCAGATCAGTCATGATCTTACTTAATTGCAGCACAGCAAGCTCAAGAGGCTAACTGGCCTACTCATTCACTTGCAATATTTCTCCAAAAGATATGAAAACAAAATCAAGTTTAAAGATTTTAAATACATTATATTATTGAAGTGACAATGTTTTAAAAAAAAACAATTCAAGTATCCCTGATTTCAAAAGAAACTCGTGTAATTGGGGAGATAAATTTGAAAATATTTATATTTTGTTTTATTTAAACATTGCAAATTTAACAGGCACACTTTTCACTAAAATTAACTATCTTAGTCCTATCCACATTCACAAACATACTATTTTCATTATTATGGCCTGAAGCAGCTTCGAAGTTCATGTTCTTCCACAACAAATGCCCTTGTACTATTTTGTTTAGGCTAGTTACCATCTTAGTTTGACTTCTCTTTCCAGCCAAGAGAGGCAGCAGGCTTGGAATTAAATGAAAACTAATTCTCAGCTTCAATTACAAAAGTGTTCACGTATCTCATGCAACATTGTTATTCTAAATTTCCTTCTTACTTGCAACGAATGCAATGGTTTAAGGCTTTTGCTGTCCCCTCCAGATTTAGTACAATGTCCTGTGGCCAGCCATCTAACTTAGTGATCACTTGTCAGGTTATTAGCAACTCTCACTCAGCCAGACCAACTTTAATTAATTTTCTTCACAAAAAGAATGTTTTTACCAAAGATGGACAGATTAGGGAAGCAATGCATACAGTATGTTTCGCAAAGGTGCATATAATCATACAGATCAAACATACACCTGAGTACATGTTACAAGCTCACAGGAAAACAGTCTTGCATGTACTGTGGCTTTATTGAACTGCTGATGGATGCCTGCATTGAGTGCCTCATGGTAGGGGTCACTGACTACAGTAGGCCAGGAGGCACATTAGCACAGTATTACATTTCTATCCCAAACATCCCCCTTTTCATACAAAAAAATTACATGCATCATCATTTACACTGCGAGTTGCCCAAATTACCCACTTTGCACACAACTGTTCTCGTGCATTAGTAATTCATTATTCTAGTCAGTCTCTAACTCTTAAGTAAAATTAACTAGCCTAGTCCCACAAAAATTCACAAACATACTATTTTCAATATTATGGCTTGAAGCAGCTTACAAGTACATGTTCATCCCAAACACAAACAATCACTCCCTCCACCACCAACGCACAGTGGCAGCAGTGCGCACCATCTACAAGATGCACTGCAGCAACTCACCACGGCTCCTTCAACAACATCTTCCAAACCCGTGACCTCTACCACCTAGAAAGGACAAAAGGGCAGCAGATGCATGGGAACACCACCACCTGCAAGTGCCCCCTCCAAGCCACACACCATCCTGACTTGGAACTATATCACTGTTCCTTCACTGTCGCTGGGTCAAAATCGTGGAACTCCCTTCCTAACAGCACTGTAGGTGTACCTACCCCACATGGACCGCAGTGGTTCAAGACAGCAGCACACCACCATCTTCTCAAGGGCAATAAATGCTGACCTAGCCAGCGATGCCCACATCCCAAGAATGAATGAATGAATAAAAAAAAATACACTTATACTATTTTGTTCAGGATAGTTACCATCTTAGTTTGACTTTAAATTGAGCCGGTCTCTTAAATGATGCGTGTGCGCGTTCTCAGCTGTTAATCTGGGTGGTTTTCCTTCTCCAGCGAGAGTCGTTCCTGTGTCACTTGTTGCTGCGGTAATGGTCATTGTTCCATTTCCATTGTTGGGGTGCTGTGGACCTCTGGAACTGATGCTTGATCTGTGGTCTGTGCAGATGGTGAGTGCACATCTTCCTGATCAGCCACCTGCCGTGATGGAGCAGCTTCTCCAGTGCATCTGTGGTTGTGACTGAGTATCCAGTCGCTCACTTCCACCGCATACAAACGAGGTGACAACTGCCCTACGCAGGTCCCAGGTTGCCAATTGGGCTGACTCTTGTTGAGAGCATTGAAGATTTGTACCTTGACTGGCACTCCAATGTCAAAATGAAATTTGGGCCATTTCACTTTGATTTTGTCATTCACACCTCTTACTACTTCTGGCTTCAGTAGCTTTTTCCTATTGAGAGCATAGCTTGGGTGCGGTGTCGCATTAGTCTTTGTACTGGACTACTTTCCGTGCTTTCAGTAGGTGTGTTTCTCCACTCAAGGATTGCCTTGTTTGTGCCAGATTTGCTCGCTTTATGATTCCTTCGGCGATTTTCACTGTCACGTCAGCCTTTCCATTTGACAAGGAAACCTTTGGAAATGAAGTATGATGTTGAATTTCCCAATCCTTTATGAAGCGGCTGAATTCTTCACTCGTGAAGTGAGGGCCACTGTCACTCAGTGTCCAGAATGCCCTAACAACTGAAGTGTGCTTTCAGGCATTCTACAGTCTCACCGGTGGCCACTGAAGTCAGCTGGTCTACCCCCCAGTCGTCAGAATAGTAGTCTATGGTGACAAGATAATCAGTTCACGCAAGAGCGAAGAGGTCTACTCCCAGCTTCATCCATGGTCTGTCTGGGGTATCACGTGTCATCAGCGGCTCTTTAGCTTGCTTAGCTTGGTATTTGTTACATACACTGCACTGGCTGATGTGGTCCTTAATTTCATTGCTCACGTTTGGCCAGTAGAGCACTCCTCGTTCCTTCCTCAGACTCGACTCAATTCCTTGGTGGCTTGCATGGATGCGCTTTAGCATCTTTCCTCTCAACTCCTGAGGGATAATAACTCAGTTTCCTTTATACTTTTATGACTAAGTGAAAAAGAGGTCTAGGGTTCCCTTTCAGCCTTCACCTGGTCTTAACGTGACAGGGTTTAATTTTTCAACACACCATGTTTTTAGCTCCCCCTTGGAGAATCCTTGTTCACTGCTTTCCAAGGAAATGAAACCAGGACAAACAGGTTTTCTTAGGTTTAAAGATGAAAGGTTGAAATTTATTGAACTCTAATTCAGTTAACGCCTAGGATACACTATGTGCCCACGCTAGCAATACACACAGACAGAGAAATAAAAAAGAAAATAAAGTGGAAAAGTTTGAGGCAATCTTTGAAGAGAGTTTTTATTACAGTTCTTCGCGCTCACTGTACAGTCCTTGATTATAAGTAGATCTTGCACTTCATTGGGGCCCAGTATTCTTCTTAAACCTTGTTTCCTGTAGGAGACCTTTCTCTCTTGGGGTTCATGTGTCTTCAGTGGATTTGGAGTTCCGTGAGAAAAAGAGAGGGGAGCAGACAGGACAGGAGAGGTCTTCAGTCCAGGAGCATACTGCAGTCTCAGTTCAAACTCTTTGTCCAATTCAGAAAAAACAGGTGGATTCAGCCATCCCAGCAGTCATCCTGAAATTTGAGCTCCCTCACCTTCAACGTCTGCTGCTCAAAGTCCATTGTGGGTTAAATTGGATAAGGGAATGAACCCCTTTGTCTCCACAAGTACTGTCTGTTAATATGCAAATATCTTTCAGACAAGGGTCTGATTTTTTTTTGGAAACAAGTCCTTTCTTCACTTCAGCGACAGTTTTCAAATCAATGTTCATATGACAAAATTAATGTGCCTCATTCCTGGCAGGTTGGGGGGAAGAGGGGTTCTGCATGACAGTACACAATGCCATCTTGGGCTGTCAATTCATCATTGCATGCCCAATATGCTCCTGACCACAGGAGTGTCCTCGATGTTTTCAGGCCATCTTTTCATCACTACTTCTTGCAACACTTAGAGAGTTGCATCTTGTTAGGTAGTTCACTTGATTTGGATCCGGGCGAAGACCTTTTTCTGTCAGTGCATGACCTCAGGCATCTTTAATTGCAATTTTTTCTTCAGGTTTATCAGGCGAGCTCTGTCTAGCAGTCGCACTAGATTTTGATTGTGGTCAGCAATGGCTTCTTCCATTGGGTCTCCACATCCATCAACTAGATCATTCACTACAGCTTCCACTCCAGGAAGATCACCAACTATCTCATGCTGTCTGCATTGATACTCCTCTGGAGCCGTGGAAATGCCAAACGGTATGATCAAACATCTACGTCTCCTGAACGGTGTCCAGGATGCAGTTAGAAAACTGCTGTTTTCATCCAGCTTCACTTGCCAGTAACCATCCTTCGCATCTCTGAAGATGTTTGCCGTTGCAAGTTGTGGCAAAATTCCTTCGATCGTTGGCATGGGGTAGTGAGATCTCTTCAGAGCTTTATTTAGATCCTTTGGGTCGATGCATACTCTCAGTTTTCCAGGTTGTTTCACTGCTAGCATGCTGCTAATCCATTCTATAGAGGTTGTCACTTTCTTGATTACTCCCTTCTTTTCCAGCTCTTCTATCTTGTCTTTCAGGCTGGCCTTGAGGGCAGCTGGAACTTTCCTCTGCAGATGCTAAATTGTTATTACCCTCTCATCTACTTTGAGATGTCTTCAGGAAGACATCCTAAACCTGTAAATACATTGTTGTACTCCTCTAGGATCTGTTCTGCGGTCAATGGTTTAGCGTGCTGTGACACGTTGCAAATCTCTTTCTGCATGTTGAGTGTTACCAATCCAAGCTTTAGACTTGCTCGGCTGAGATGAGTGGCTTTTGCTTGCCGTCTATGATCTGGAACTCCATATCTTCGTTCTCGTCATTGCATTGGGCTCTCAGAGTAAGTTGTCCTCTTAGCACTAGTATGGTGCCATCATATAGCCTCAACCTTACTTTCAAGGGCTTCATTTTTGGATAGCCATGTTGAGCCACTTCGCACAGGTCTGTGAAGGTCATAATGTTGCATGACGCACCAGTGTCTGACACTATGTTGATTTGATGTTCTCCTTCTGCAGTCATCATTCCAACAGTCACAAACCATTTATCACCTGTCGACCTGACTGAACCAACCTGTTGTACAATGTATAGTGATTCCTCAGAATCTTCGGCTGATATCTCTCCAATGGCCATCTGTATCCGCTTGTTGTGCTTCCTCGTAGCCAAGTGCTTGTGCGCAAAATGATTTGGCTTCTTGCAGTGAGAACACTGCTTTCCCCATGCTGGACATGCCTTCTTTTGCTTTGTGAGATGTCCTCCGCAATATTTGCATTCTGCCCTTCGTCCGTGATCTTTCAGCCTGAAACGTCTATCAGCATAATGCAAGGTTTGTTCTGTAATGAATATGCTCTAGCTGCTGATTTACAACCTCAGCACTTCTGCATATCTCAATCGCTTTCCTGAGTGTACATTTCTCCTCTCTCAGTAGATGTACTCGCACTGGGGAATCTCTTATGCCTAATCTAATTAAAGACAGGATAAGATCATCTTTTAGTTGAGCAAATTCACAGGATTCTGCGAACTGTGTTAATGTAGTCACATAATGATCAATGGGCTCTTTCACCTTTACCTCATAAGTTACATTCACTTGGCACTTAAAGTGTGCCTTCAAGGCTTTCAAAATTTGTCCTTTTTTTGTTCTTCGGAGAGATTTAGGGTGGAATACAGTTTATAACAGTCTCTTCCCAACAGGGATAAAGGTGTAGCTATTTGTAGCTGCTCTGGTTTGTTAATTAAATCTGTCACAATTTTGAAATTTGGCCATTGCGAGTGGAAAAACTGCCTGTTCGGTTTGATATCACCTTTCATTTGACTGGCTCTGGGAGAGCAAGATTTGCAGCCATTGTGTCTTACCCAGTGCTTTCAGCACTTTTTTGTTCCTTTTCTGTGGCTTCCTGTAGCTTTTAGCAGCTCTGTACATTCCTGTGTTCCTCTTTTAGCAGCTGTGCTTCTGTACAGCTCTTCAACACTCAATCTCAGCTCCACTCTGACACCATGTTACGAGCTCACAGGACAACAGTCTTGCTTGTACTGTGTCGTAAATGAACTGCCTACTGATGGATGCCTGCCGTGAGTGCCTCCTGGTAGAGGTCACAGGACTACAGCAAGTGACAAGGCACATTAGTACAGTATTGCATTTCTATCCCAAACAGTAGAGACTAAACAATTTAAATCTGAAGTTGTTCAATGCTAAATATGAAAATGGACTGCTGCCTACAATTAAATGAAAAAAGCAATTTTCTAATATGAAATAATGGAACATCCTAATGTAATCTCAGATGAACTGAAATATTTAAGAAATGGCTTTATACAGTGTACAAATTCACCATTATTTGCAAACAGAAATCCATGCAATTTTTATTAAACCTTTTGATAAAAGGTAGTGCATTAAATTATTGGACTCAAGTATAAAAAACATGCAAGGTTTGTAATATTTTTAGCAAGAAATATTTGTTTTCTAACCTTCCGCCTCAACGTGCCAAGCACTATTCTGCACAGAAGGAGACCAATAACCTGATCCCAGACCTTCATTGTGAAACCAATAAAAGTACATTAGCACACAGTGTCACAAAAGGTTTTTATTTTTGTACTAAAATCTTGGACTTTGTGTGTTTCAAAAAATAGATAGATTTTGCTCAGTGAAGGACACCTGCAAAAATAACTGGAATTCCAGCAATGTTTGGAAAGGAAGTTCAGAATAAAGAGTTGAACTTTATGGGTGTTTTGAAACAAAGTTAAACTTGTAAAAGGACAGGAAGGTCAGCAATTTCAAGGAAATCACAGGGGTCTGACCTTTCGTCAGAGCAGCTTGAGTGACAAGGGGGAAGACACTATCTGGACATGTGACCATGTTCAGGAAGGTGCTTTTTTCACTTTGGACGCTTTAAAAGCCTGGGAATTGGACAAAGAGCAGGCATTTAACATCTTTACTTGACCTGCCTGTAGCCAGAGAAAAGACCCAGAAAAGTACTATCTCTCTCTCTCTCTAAAGGAGACTCACATCTCTTGAAAAGGAATCCTGCATTTGAAAGGTAGTAGATTCCTGTTGCCTCCAGTCTCTGAAGAATTTCTGCATCCAGTGAGATTCCTGCTGCCTCCTGTGATCTAAGAAAATCCTGAAATCTGAAGAATTCTTCTTCTGCTAGACTGCTGCTTCAAAATCCAAGCAGATCTGTTACTACACCCCTGATGGAAGACATATGTGACACCTTCTGCAGTTAAATTGCCTTGAACACCTACCCATTACAGATTGTTCATCAACCTCGCCTGGAGAGACTTCAAGTGGCACCTGACTATTTGATTCTGGGACACCTCACCATACTGAAAATATCCTACCAGAACGTGAATCTGAATTTTTTTTTTTTATTATTCCTTCTATTCCTAAGAAACAGTTATAATCCTAACCTCCCTTTTGAAACCAGTTAACCATTTCTTTTTGAATGTATGTGCGCACATGAGGGTCAAGGGAATATAGGTTTTTTTCATGTACAGATTTATTTTGTTAGTAGTTAAGGCTTATTATTTCTTTTCTAATAAATAGTTAATGTTATTGTTTAAAGAAACCTGGTTTGGTATGCTTTATTCTGCAGGAAAAATACAGGGTTTAATTTGGCTAGTCTTCAGTAGGTGGGATACTTTATTTGATATGCTATGACCTGTGGAGTGGTGGGACTGAATTAACAGTGCATTACTCCCATCTTGGTCATAACAGACAAGACATCTCTCCCTATTACAAAGAATGTACAGCACAGAAACAGTCCATTCAACCCAAATGGTCCATGCTGTTGATTACACACTCCACAAGCCACCTCCCAACCCTCTTCGTATAACTCTGTATAACCTTCTATTCCTATCTCCCTTACCTGTTTAATTAGCTTCCCCTCATGCTTGAGTTTTTTTCCCCCCCGATAGGAAAAATATTGTCCAGATTTCTTGCAAGGTCAACTGTCACCCAATTGTAGGTATACAATTACTGATGATATTCAAGCAGGCTGTATAGCAACACAGAACTTACAGCACAGAATCAGGCAATTTGGTATCACTGGTCTATGCCAGGGTTTATACTTCGTACAAGCCTTCTCCTACTCCAACTACCTCATTTCACCTTGTCCCCCTCGTCTCCACTATTCCCTACTCCCTCACGGACGTATCAAGCTTTGTCTTAAATGCATCAATGCTATCTGTCACTCCACATGCCTGCAAGATACGCGTTCTTACAAGTATGTGAAAAGTAATTTCTTCTAAATTCGATCAGTTAGTAAAGTTATATTTATGTCCCCTTGTTTTACATTCACCACATATGGAAACAGTTTCTCCATGTCCATCCAACTGAACCCCTTCATAATTTTCAAGATGTGTAGATCAGGTCTATTCTGAAGGCTTCTCTTGTATGGGAGAAGAGCCCCAGCTTGTTCAATCTTTCCTGATAGAAGCTCCCTCTCAATTTTGGTATCATCCTTGCAAATTCTCACTTTTTCCCCAATGTTTTAGAGAACACCATACAATAATGATGAGCAACAATTTTTGGTCTCAAAAATATCAAATTTTTATTTTAAACGTATACATATAGTTGTGAAAAACATTTCTCCCTATCGTTTTAACAATGATATTTTAAAAAGAAATTTCCACTATTTCAGAGATCATGACATTTTAATCATAGCAAGTTATTAGAAAAAAAATGAATATTCAAAGTGCAAGCATTCCGAACTACAACTGAATATAAACTAATCATTTATCATCTTCAGCTAAAGTGGAAGAAAACCTCAAAGTTAGTTATCAATCAAATGAACGTGTAAAAGAAGTTAAAATTGAAAAAACAGCTAATTTTCAATGGCGTTAATGGTAAATTTTGAACATGGTTTTCTCTTTTCTTTCCATCTCTCTGCTGTTATTTACCACCCTTTTTGTTCTGCTTTGGTCTCATTTACTCTTCTGGCTCCAGTTTTGTCATTTTCTGTTTTTGTTTCTCTCTATTTTTTATTTCCTTTGTGTCAGAGGTGGCGGTGGCAGGAAAGGTGTGGGGGTACTGAGACATTAAAAGTTAAGCAAGGCAGAAAATCTTGTGCAATATTTAAAGCTAAATGGTGCCACGGAAACTAATGATTTTGCAACATTGGAGCCAAATGGAACTATAAAATCAGTAAGGCCGAAAGCAGAACAGGAGGGACTGAGGCTGGAGGCCAGAGGAAAGCACCAATATCAGATGCTAGAGGAAAAAAAATAATGCTGCAAAGTTAGAGAGGGGAAGAATTAACACCGGACACTAAAATTAGAGGGGACCCGAGGCCATAGGGAATCTAAAACAAGTGGGGGAGAATGAGGCAGAAAGACAGGTGTGACCAGAAGGAGTAGGATTCATGGCCAGGAGTGGGGCAGCAATGACATCCAAAAGCTACAATCAGGGATGTAAAACTTGGAGGCTAGAGAAGAGTAGGTTATATGAGCAAAGAAATGTTTGAATGAGTAATGGGGCCACCATAAGGGCTGATCAATGAGCAGCAGGGTATAGCTTGGCGACCCGACCCGTACAAACCAGACTACGTGTCGGGTCTGTATTCTGCACCCAGCATTCGGACTCAGGTCGGGCTGGACTGTCCTGTTTTGTTTCATATTGTTTGTGTTTTAATCTATGATTTTTACCTATTTCAATAGTTGTTTTCGGGTCAGGTCAGCACTTAAAAAAAAATTCAAGGACTTGGGCCCGGGTCAGGTTTTAATTTTATACCCAAGACAAGCTTTACAGCAGGGTCACCATTTAAACAGTTTCAAAAGGTTTGCAGCTGCAAAAGGCTGCCATAAGGAGGAAGCAGGGCTGAAGTAAACTTCATGAGCTTTTTTTTTTAAAAAAAGGCTTCCAGGATAAAAATATTTAAAGGTTAACTGGACAGTATTCAGATTTCCAGCCAGCATGGAGAAAACAAGAGGATGTGAGAGTGCCATCCAGTGGCCAGAGGCCTGCAACTACACCCAAATACTGACATGCATTTTCTAGATCAAATTATCGAAATGCTGATTGTTTCGCATTACAAAACGTTGGCATGAAAACTATGACAAAAAATCTTGACGACAGCAACAGTGGACAGCAAGTATGCACAATTGCAAAATTTTAATACTGTTGCATCCAATGCAAATATATCAATGCAGCAAAACAATAAAGGCTGCTATTTTATACTGGTTGCTTGTAAATTTCTGGCTAAAAGTTAGAAGTTCCTTGCCAGTCTAGTATCTAACTACATGAGGGAGAAATAAATAGAAGGATACGTTGGTAGGTTTAAAAGTAGTAGGGTGGAAGAGGCTCTTGTGGAGCATAAACACCACCTGTTGGGCTAAATGGCCTGTTTCTGTTCAGTCCGAGTGTATCAAGCCTGTGTCCTCAGTACCTTGCTCTATGGCAGCGAGGCCTGGACAATGTATGTCAGCCAAGAGCGACGTCTCAATTCATTCCATCTTCGCTGCCTCCGGAGAATAATTGGCACCAGGTGGCAGGACCATATCTCCAACACAGAAGTCCTCGAGGCGGCTAACATCCCCAGCTTATACATACTACTGAGTCAGCGGCGCTTGAGATGGCTTGGCCACGTGAGCCGCATGGAAGATGGCAGGATCCCCAAAGACACATTGTACAGAGAGCTCGCCACTGGTACCAGACCCACCGGCTGTCCATGTCTCCGCTTTAAAGACGTCTGCAAATGCGACATGAAGTCCTGTGACATTGATCACAAGTCGTGGGAGTCAGTTGCCAGTGATCGCCAGAGCTGGCGGGCAGCCATAAAGGCGGGGCTAAAGTGTGGCGAGTCGAAGAGACTTAGCAGTTGGCAGGAAAAAAGACAGAAGCGCAAGGGGAGAGCCAGCCCCGACAAACAAATTTTTCTGCAGCACCTGTGGAAGAGTCCGTCACTCTAGAATTGGCCTTTATAGCCACTCCAGGCGCTGCTCCACAAACCACTGACCACCTCCAGGCGTTTACCCATTGTCTCTCGAAACAAGGAGGCCAAAGAAGAAGAAGAGTACTGAGCACAGCAAGGCTTAAATTAAAAAAAAAGTTGGATTTCTGAGACAGTGTACAGAAGACTTCAGCTCACCCAGAGGTTGTGATTTCAAATCAAACAGTAGGATGAATGCAATAAATCTGTAATTTGCGGTTTTCACCAGAGAAAAATGGCTATGAATGTTCATAAAAATCCAACAGTGCCACATTGCCCTTTCGGGAAGGAAACAACAATATTTGCCAAAGAAGAAACTGGGCTATTTGAAGACAGCTTAGCAACATTATCCCACTTAAGGCTGGGAAGACAACAAGGTCAAGATTATCAATAGATGGATGCAGCCATTCAAGACACGAAGCAACAGTTCTAAAAATACAAAAAACCCTGCATCTTTGAAGACCTGGGTCATAAGTTAAAAGCTCCATTCAAGAGTATGGACATGATCAAAATGCTGCGTTTCAGGGATTGTTGAAATAAAAGACCTGAAGCTATGAACATTGAGGGATATAATCCTTAGAAAAATGATGAATGTAAAGTGGATAAGATTGGATGATGAGTGGACAAGGTGATTGATATCAAGGAATTGAGTAGAAAACTAGAGACCGAAGAAGCCCAAGTTAATACTCAGTGGAGGAGCAGCCAAATACACTGCACACTGCTGGTAACTTGCTCAGAGGTACATCTGTAACCTCATGGCCCAGCATATTCTTCACTATTACCATCAAGCCAAGGCACCAACCCTAGTTCTATGAAGAGTGTCGGAAAATGCCAGGGGCAGCAACAGGCATACCTAAAAATGAGATGCCAGTCTGGTGAAGCTACAACACAGAACGCCATGGATGTTAAAACAGCAGAAGTAGCATGCTATGGACAGAGCTAAGTGATCCCACGACCAATGGATCAGATCAAAGCTCTGCAGTCCTGATACAATTGAACAAATAACTGGAGGAGACGGCTCCAAAAAATCCCCACTCTCAATGATGGCGGAGCCAAGTCCATCAGTGCAGAAGACAAGGCGGAACACTTACAACCATTTTCAGCCAGAAGTGTCGAGGGAATGATCCATCTCAGCCTCCGATGCCAGTCTTCAGACAATTCAAGTCACTCCACATGATAGCAAGAAACGGCTAAAGGCACCGGATACAGCAAAGACTATGGCTGGAATTTTACGCCGCCCCAGTGGGTCAAATGGTGGCGTGGGGGCGGTGTAAAATTGAGTGGCAGGCTTCGGGAGGCCTCACCGCCCCGATTCCGCCTCCGACCAACTTTACGTTGGTTCGGCGGGGGGCGGTGAGATGGCCCGCCCGCCCGATGCCAATCAAGACCCTTAAATGGCCACTTAAGGGCCCTCGCCCGCCTCCACGGGTATTTTACCCATGGCAAGTGAGTGTGTCAGGGACGTGAAAGGCCGCCCAGCTACAGCTGCCGGCCTTTCCACATCCCGGGGGGGTGCCTGGCAAATTGGGCACAGCGTGCCTGATTGAGGGCTGCCCCCACCTCCCACCCCAACCCCGGGAACCAGGACACCCCTCTCCCCCCAAAGAACAACACTAGCCTCACCAGGACACGACCGATTCCCCTGGTGAGGCTGCCCGAACTTACCTTCTGTCCTGGTTCCATTGCGTCCTCCTCGGTCAGCTGGGCTGCAGTCTCAGCAGTGGCCACTGCTCCCGGTGGCGCCAATGAGATTAAGAGCTGCCAGCCCGCTGATTGGCCAGCAGCTCACTGAGGCGGGACCTCCTCCCTCAAATGGGTGGAAGTCCCGCCTTGGGCCAATTAAAGCCTGGAGATCCGCAAAATACGGGACAGATCCCCAGGCTGGGCGGGAGTGGGATCGGCACCAACTTTTACGTCCGAGTCCGGCTCCCGTCCGCCCAGCGTAAAATTCCGGCCGATGGGTCCTGACAACATCCTGACAGCAGTACTAAAAGACCTGTGCTCCAGAACTAGCCGCACTCTTGGCTAAGTTGTTCCAACACAGTTACTAGACTGGAATCTACTCGACAATGTGGAAAATTGCCCAGGTATGTCCTGTCCATAAAAAGCAGGACAAATTCAATGTGGTCAATTACCACCATCAGTCTGCTCTCAATCATCAGAAAAAAGTGATGGAAGGCGTCGTTAACAGTGCTATCAAGCAGCAACTACTCAGCAGTAACCTGCTTACTGATGCTCAGTTTGGGTTTCACCATGACTACTCTGCTCCAGACCTCATTGCAGCCTTGGTCCAAACATGGAAAAAAAAAGAGCTGAATTCCAGAGGTGAGATGAGAGTGACTGCTCTTGACATCAAGGCAGTATCTGACCATGTCTAGTATCAAGCAGCCCAGGCAAAATTGAAGCCAGTGGGAATCCAGCAGGTAGTAAACTCTCCACTGGGTGAAGGCATAGGAAGTGCAAAGGAAGATGGTCGTTGAAGCCCAATCATCTCAGCCCAAGGACATCAATGCAAGAAGTTCACTGGGTAGCATCCTAGGCCTAAACATTTTCAGCTGCTTTGTCATTGATTTTCCCCCTGACACAAGGTCAGAAGTGGGGATGTTCACTGATAATTGCAGTGTTCACTAACATTCACAACTCCTTCGATATTGAAGCAGTCCGTGCCCACATGCGTCAAGGTCTGGACAACATTCAGGCACCGGTGATAAGTAGCAAGTAACCCGCGCACCACACAAGTGCTCGGCAATGACCATCTCCAACAAGAGAGAATCCAACTATCCCCCCCTTGACATTCAAACAGCATTATCATCGCTGAATCCCCTATCAACATCCTGGGGGTTACCATTGACCAGCCATATAAATACTGTGGCCACAGAGCAGGTCAGAGGCCAGACATTCCGCAGCGAGCCACCCACCTCCTGACTCCACAAGCCTGTCCACCATCTACAAGGCACAAGTCAGGAGTGTGATGAAATCCTCTCCACTTGCCTGGATGAGTGCAGCTTCAACACAAGAAGCTCGACACCATCCAAGACAAAACAGCCTGCTTGATCAGCGTCCCATCCACCAACTTAGATATTCACTCCCTCCACCACCAGCACACAGTGACAGTAATGTGTACCATCTACAAGATGCACTGCAGCAATTCGCCAAGGATCCTTTGACAGCACCTTCCAAACTTGCAATCTCTACCACATAGAAGAACAAGGGCAGCAGATGCATTGGAATGCCTGCACCTGCAAGTGCCCCTCCAAGTCACACACCCCATCCTGACATCAAACGATTTCACCATTCCATCACTGTCGCTGGGTCAACATCCTGGAACTCCCTCCCTAACAGCACCGTTGGTGTACCTACACCACATGGACTGCAGTGGTTCAAGAAGGGTCCTCACCACCACCTGCTCAAAGATAATTAGAGATGGGCAATACATGCTGGTCTTGCCAACGCTCACATCTCAAAAATGCTTTAAAGAAAATGCAGCACTCTAAAGCCCCTGGAGATATCAACAGCAATGGTTGGTTGCAGATCAAAGTCTTCAAGAGCACAATTGAAGTTTTCTAACAGTTAAAGATCACCAGTGGAAAAGCCATGCTGAAAACCATACTGGTAATCATGAATTGGGCTAAATCTTTCAAAATGACGTGATGGATAATTTGAGAATTAATAGAATTAACATTAGAAAGTACCAAATTAAAAGGACAACAGGGAATTAGTTTGAATGCAAAAAAATGAATGCCTTCATTTTGAAGTGAACCAGTAAATTTTGAACTAGTTACCAGAGTAAACAAAAAATTAAAAGAACACCTTTAGTGAAATAAATGCATTAATATAAATTGATACAAATTTAAATGAAACTTACTAAGGTTTAAACTTCTTGCAACTTTTATTTAAACCCAAATATAGTACCTACAACCGCCAGATAAACAAACTTTTTTGAACCTATTTGTACTTTGAAGTGTCAGAAACATGAACCATCTGTCATTGTATATAGGGTTGAAACAGTTAATAAACTCCTCCTTACTCCAACACAATTAAGAGCGCACTGATTTCCATCATAAAAGATTGACCTTAGTATTTTCAGCATAACTCAAATAATACAAAAGGCATCACTGCAAACCCTAAAACAAGACCAAAGCAACTCTCTCAGACCTGGGCACATGCATTGTGAGAATGAGGTTATTTGGTCAAGCCCCAAAGTCTTCTACTGCCTTTGTCAGCTGGACGAAAACCACAGTTCCATTGTGCAGCAAAATAAAACACAAATTATGACCATTTGTTGTCAGTAGCAATCTTGTGAAAGCTCCACCTTCTTTTAGCAAATCATCAAGTTTGGTGTCAGGATTACATGAATGAAGACCTGATCTGATATACTATACAGTTTACATTTTAGAATTACTTACTCTATGATGAGTCCCCAGCAGGTGTTATGGTATGCTTCAGACACCAATCTGTACTGATAACAATTTACATTTCAAGTCGTAAATTATTCAATGAGTGTTTTTACCCTATATACTGTAGCTTTTATACATGTGCGCACACAATACTTCACAAGCAGCAAAATCTAGGAAACGATTTGATATCCATATAAACATTGGATGAGCCAAGGTTATTCATTTTTATGCCTGTTAATCGCCACAGATCTATGAAATCGAAATACTAACATTTTCCACTAAGTATTCAGGAGTAAACAGAGTAGATATTTTTTTTAAAAACAGATGTAGGTTAGAGTCCTCCTCAGTTCAATTTATGACTTCATAGGTCAAATAGGGGCTCTAACATCTCAGTTCAGGAGGAAGGGAAAATACAAGGCAACAATTATACCTAGGCAGTACCTGGCAACTAATTGTAAGGTATATCAGTAAGACCTGATAGAAGGGAGTGCATCTGCTTGGTTCAAAAGTCTCAAGTCAGACAAAAGGAGATAAATTACCTGGAGGTAGAAGGGAAAGAGGGAGCATACTTCCTAGAATATATTCATTAAAAAAGTAAAAAAACACTAGCAAGATAATTCTTGATCAAGAAACAAGTAACTTCGTCAATAGCATGAGATTGAGAGAAAATTGCAAAACTTGTGTTTAGTCCACTTAATTTGAAAATAAATACTTTTTAATCCCTGTAAACTGACTTTAAGGATGAAAAGTTGCAAAAATTGAACCGGTTTCTAGATATGAAATCAGAATTCTGTATGCATAATTGACTAAAAGTTATAAAATCAGATGTTCAGAGACACTTAGAAACAAAATTATTCTGTACAAAATTTATACCGAAGCAAGACAATTCATACTGTTACAACGAAATTCAGTCCCACGAATCCATACGTCATAGCATATTAGTAAAGTTTCCCACCTACCGCAAAGTAGCCAAATTAAACACTTTGTCCCCCAGAATAAAGCACACCAAATCAGGTTTCTTTAAAACAAAATTAACTATTTATTAATGAATTAATTTTTAAACAATAATGAGATAACTATGTGAAAGGATTCTTTTAAAACTTGATCAGACACAATAAAGCTATTAGGTTGTCACCTTCTGGTAGGATATTTCCAGATCAGTGAGGTATCCCAGAGTTGAATAGTCGAATGTCACTTGAAGACTCTCCAGGCGAGGTTGATGAACAGTCTGTGATGGGTAGGCGTTCACAGCGCTTTGTATGCAGAAGGCGTCACAGTTCTTTCAGCAAAGGAGCAACAGGTTGGGTCTGCAAACGAGACCTGACCCGGCCAGAGTCCTTCCATTTTTTCCCCACGCCTGACCTGCCCATCAGTTAACTTACCTTCCGTTTTTCACTTTGTTCCTTACCTGCACAAGCTTAAAATAACAAAACCACCTTTAAAGTCCAAAAAGTAAATTAACATTAGAGTAACTTACCTGCGGTGGTGATAGAGTGCGTCCGATCTGGCCTGACCCGACCGGAGCCCGAATGCTGGACCTGGAAGTGTGACTCTACCCGAACCCAACATATGTCAGCAGGTCCCATTGGGTTCGGGTTAGGCCTTTAGCAACAGGTCTACTTGGGTTTTGAAATAGCAGTCTAGCAATAGAAGGTTTCTTGAGCTTTCAGGATCTCCCAAAACATAAGAGGAATCACGCCTAAGGCAGAGCTTTTTCAGAGACTGGAGGCAATAGGAATCTGCTACCTTTTAGAATGCAGGGCTTCCTCTCAGCAAAGGAGCCTTTCTCCATAGAGAGCAGCAACTCCTCTTTTTCTGGGTCTTTTATCTCTCCAGGCAGACCACAGTCACCACCTCAAACATATAATTTATTTTTACAAGAGAGCCAAACCTTTTTCAGGGAGAGGTCTTTTTAATCTGGTCTGCAAAAAAAACAAGTCCCAGCCAGTTTGTTCGGCCTCCTGCCTGTCCAGCTTGCTGGTCTCCACAATGGAAAAATGAAACTGAAACGAAAAAGTCATGCGACCTGTCATTTCCCTTGCTGTTGTTTGAAACCAGTGTCTTGCAGTCTGTCCCGCTCAGTTCAAACACCAAGGGCTGGATCTTATTAGTGCGCGCGCTCTGCGGCAACGGAGAGAATGGCGGCCTTCTGACATGGAAATGCCGCTGCACCGACCCCGCGATATTACATGCAGGGGCTGATTGACATAGCGAGGGCGGGGTGGCTGCCCCCGATGACGTAGAGCGGGCAGCCCCCACGTCCCCGGCAATGGTGTCCAACACCACCGCGCAGGTGTCATTTTTAAAGGGCTTCAAGCCCTTAGCAAAGATTTAAATTTTTTAAAGGTGCATTATAATAAATTTTTATTAAATACTTAGGTGACAGAGGCCCTTCCACCAACACCACCACCCCCCCTCCACAATGGTCTTTTCATTGCATGTGAACAAATCTCACTTTATTCTCTGCCCTTCTACCCCTTCCCACCATCCCCACAGCAAATAAAACGTTCCCCCACCCTCTGCTCCCCCACCCCGAAAATGTTATTCCTCCCCCCTCCCCACCAGGTTTTCTCCTCTGAACACCATGGGATAGCCGCCGCTAGCAGGCAAGTGCACTTACATATAATGTAGGTTAATTTGAATATGTAGATGAAGGGCCCGCAGCCAAGCGGCAGGGGGGGGGGGGGGGGGGGGGGCAGCACCGTGGTCTCCCAGCCATCAGTAGCATGCGGCGGGCCCTTCTTGACATTGGGAGTTGAAGCGGGCCTCTCACCACAGAATTTTACATGCCCCCCCGCCGCTACTCACGGTGGCGAGGGGCCAGGAACATTTACATCCAAGTTTCAGCATTCAATGTTCACAGATAAATCCTTTTTCGCATTTTTTAAACACAGAATTCCAAGCTTTCAAATAAAAAAACAAAAAACTCTTATGACCATACTAATGCAATGAACCCAAGTTCTTACCCAAGTAAGAAACAGAGGCAAAAATGATTACAACAAATCTTCTTGAGTGTAAATTGTAAGTGCAGGTTTGACACTAATCTGGTTTACTTCTCCACTTTCATGTGACTTCATTCCCTTATCTCAGCAACCTGAATGCAAAATTCAAAAACTTTCTACATGACTCACACATTACAGTGATATGATCCTTCAGAAGAAAATACTGCAAAGGGAAGTAGACTGGGTACATAGAACAGTCACTGTTTACTCTAATGCTTTGCGGGGGGTGGGGGGGGATGTCTTCCATGGTTCAGGTTTTAAAAAATATATATTAAGTTAAGATCTTTTCCCCTTAAAGCATCAGAGTGCGCAAATGCAACTGCCTCATAATAGGTCGCTCCCATTACTTTTAAGTGCTTACATGAAAGTATGCAGATTGGGCTAGTCTCAATACAGTTGTCTCCTGATCACTTTTAAAGTTTTGTTCCATTTATATTAACTCAGCCAAAGCTTATGTCATTTATGAAACATCTGAAACTGTGTTTGATCTTTTATCTGCTTTTCTGGCAGCTTGCTGGGAGATATTAGTTCAGCAGAGCTGGAGACCCCAGTGCAAATCTCAAAAGAGGCAACACAACACTCACACAGGAAACAGCACTCTGATTTTCTCCCCAAGAAGGCCTCATCAGAAAATGGCGTATAGGTACATGGAAGTTGGTGTCATTTTACAGTCTGCCTTCAAGCGCTATAGATCTAAAAAAAAAGCTGCTTGCTACCCAATTCTCATGGTTACAATAATACAGCTGCTTTGTCGGTCTTGGCATTAACAGGCACTGGAAATGTCAGATCTGATACTTTGCAACTTTAGCAGTTTAAAAATTACACGGATGCACGGCTCTCAAGTATTAATTCCAGCAAAGTCTGGAATATTTCGAGGCACTGTTACTTCAATTAAGGTGCAAATCGCCAGCCAAGCTTCTATTAAAAGCTTGCGAATCATAAAGTGCATTTATCCTAACAAAATAACTTTTACCCAGTAGCTAATCTGAAACTTCTCTCAATACAAACTACTTTCTACAACAACCAGTACTACAAAACAATCCTGACATTTGTTTCTGCATTAGAAATCCATACAAAAAAGTCACCTCTCATTACAACGAGGTGTCAGAGTCCAATTGGCTCCAACTAATATTCAGCAAACTAAATAAACTTGCAGGTCAAATGCTTTTCAAATCGGCAATGTCCACATACCTCCCCCATAAGTTGAGGGGTGGTTTTGGGGAGGAGGGGATGAAAATAACGATAGTCGTGGAAAAAATGGTGTTGGAGATGATCAGCCATGATCGCACTGAATGGTGGAGCGGGCTTGAAGGGGCTGAATGGCATACTCTTACTCCTAATCCTTGTGTTTCTTATGTAAGGTATTAGAGAGGGTGCAGAAAAGATATGAGAATGGTTCCAGGGACGAAGAACTTTGGTTACGTGGTTAGGTTCAGGAAGCTGGGCTTGTTCTCCTTGAAGAAGAGATCAAGAGGGGATTTAATAGAGGTGTTCATAATCATAAAGGGGTCTGGACAGAGTAGTTTAGTTTAGTTTAGAGATACAGCACTGAAACAGGCCCTTCGGCCCACCGAGTCTGTGCCGACCATCAACCACCCACTTATACTAATCCTACACTAATTCCATATTCCTACCACATCCTCACCTGTCTCTATATTTCCCTACCACCTACCTATACTAGGGGCAATTGCTAATGGCCAATTTACCTATCAACCTGCAAGTCTTTGGCATGTGGGAGGAAACGGGAGCACCCAGAGGAAACCCACGCAGACACAGGGAGAACTTGCAAACTCCACACAGGCAGTACCCAGAATTGAACCCGGGTCGCTGGAGCTGTGAGGCTGCAGTGCTAACCACTGCGCCATTGTGCCGCCCGAGTAGATAAGGAGAAACTGTTCCCATTGGCCAAAGGATCCAGAACCAGAGGGCACGATTTAAAGTGATTGACAAAAGAACCAGAGGTGACATGAGGAAAACTTTTTTTTTTTTTAAAAACAGTGACTGGTTAGGACCTGGAATGCACTGAGAGTGTGGTGCAGGCAGATTCAATTGAGGCCTTGGAGAGAATTCGACAAATATCTGGAGAGAAACATATTTCAGGGCTATGGGGAAAAGGCTGAGGAGTGAGACTAAAGGAGTTGCTCTTGCAGACACGATGGGCCAAATGGCCTCCTTCTGTGCTGTAACCATTCTACGATTCTATTTTATGGAGAGGCACATGGCTGAAAGTCATTCAAAATCTAAGGCTCAAAGTTACAAATTGAAAAGCCACCACTGCAAAATCCCCCATGATCCACTGTTTAGCAAAGCTCTCATAAAACGTAAATTCCTAAGCAAGTAAGTCACTTGGACAAATGTGGATCAATTAAGGAAAGCCAGCACAGATGTTAAGGGCAAATCATGTCTGACAAAACTGCCTGAGTTTTATGATGAGAATAACATAGGGTTGATGAGGGTAATACAGTTGATGTGTACATGGACTTTCAAAAGGCATTTGATAAAGTGCCACGTAACAGGCTTGCCAGCAAAGTTACAGCTCGTGGAATGAAAAAGGGACAGTAGCAGTATGGATATGAAATTGGTTGAGTAACAGGGAAGAGAGAGTGGTGGTGGTGGTGATGGTTTTTCCAGAATGGAGGATGGTATATAGTGGGGTTCCCCAGGGGTTGGTGTTAGAATCTCTGCTTTTCTTGATATATATTAATAATCTAGACATGGGTGTACAGAGCACAATTTCAAATTTTGCAGATGACACAAGTGAGGAGGATAGCAACAGACTTCAAAATCAGACAGGCTGGTGGAAGGGGCAGACAAATGGCAGATGACATTTACTGCATAGACGTATGAAGTGATACATTTTGGTAGGAAGAATGAGGAGAGACAATATAAACTAAATGGTACAATGCTAAAGGGGTGCAGGAGCAGAGGGACCTGTATGTACACAAATCATTGAAAGTGGCAGGGCAGGTTGAGAAAGCAGTTAAATAAGCATATGGATCCTGGGCTTTATAAATAGGGGCATAGAGTACAAAAGCAAGGAAGTTAAGATAAACCTGTATAAAACACTGGTTTGGCCTCAACTGGAGTACTGTGCCCAGTTCTGGGCACCACACTTTAGGAAGGATGTGAAAGCATGAGCGGGGGTGCAGAAAAGATTCATGAGAATGGTTCCAGGGATGAGGAACTTCAGTTGCATGGGAAGATTGAGAGGAGATTTGATGGAGGTGTTCAAAATCATGAAGGATCTGGAGAGAGTACAGAGAGAGAAACTGTTCCCACTGGCAGTAGGATCGAGAACTAGAGGACACCGATTTAAGGTGATTGGCAAAATAAAGCAACAGCAACATCAGGGAAAACATTTTCTGTTGCGAGTGGTTAGGATCTGGAATGCACTGCCTGAGAGGGAGGTCGAGGCAGATTCAATCGAGGTCTGAAAAGAAAGAAATTGCAGGGCTATGGGGAAAGGGACTAGTGGAGCTGCTCTTGCAGAGAGCTGGCATGGACACCACATGCTGAATGGCCTCCTTTTGTGCTATAACCATTCTATGATTCTAAGTTAGTTAATAGTGCCTCACAAGTACTTTACCCTGTTCCATTATCTTTATTTGGAAGCAGGAATGAGGCAGCAATTTATTAACCAATACTTCACAGAATATCAAGATCACAAACATCCAATGCAATGAAGGGATAATTTGACAATGTGAGATTCATCTTGCTGCTTGCCTATAAAGTAACTGGTCCTCCATTTTACTGGAGTGAAGGTTTCTGGCTGCCATTTGTACACGAGTTTAATGTGACATCACAAGCTAACAACTATTGCTCATTTTTACTGTATTGTATTGTGCAGCATGCAAGTATTTTGGGAGTTATTTTTAAAATAAAAAGTGCATTTAATTAAATGTCCATTATTTACAAGACTCAAACTGGAGAGATGCTGGAATACCCACCACTTGCTCGGATAGATGCAGCAACATCACTCAAGAAGCTCAATAACATCCAGAGAGCGGTTAATTTAATTGGTACCCCTAACAGAATATTAACCCTCACCCCCCCTCCATTACCAGCACAATGCAGCTACAGCATGTACAATTCACATTGCAACATTGACTATCCTTGGAAAGTATTTCATTGGCTGAGAAGTGCTTTGGGATGTCCTGAGGTCATTGAAGAAGCTATATAAATGCAAGTTATTCCATTCTTGGCAGGATGCATTGCAGCAATTCACCAAGGTTTCTTCAACAGCACCCCCATCTTCTGCGACTTCTACAATGAAGACAAAAGCAAAAATCTTGTGATATTACTTCCAAATCTCCTTCCATTCGGAATTGGACTCATTTTCCCTATCTTCTTCTTTGTGGAATCCTGGAATTCTCTACCTAATACCATGGTAGGATCACTGTGACCATAAAGACTGCAACGATTCAAGGAAAAGGCCCATTCACTTCAGGGTAATTAGGGATCAGCAATAAGTGCAGACTTGCCACCCTGAGAACTATGTAACGAAAACTAACCAGAAAAATGGAATACAAGTTTACTGGGATAATTAAAAACCTAGATTGAGATTTAATAAGACAATGAGTCTCATTGTGGAATTTTTCTGAAAAGTTAGATTCCAAAATAACCTGTGCTCCAGAACCTGCCGTGCCCCTAGCCAAGCTGTTCCAGTGCAGCTGCAACACTAGCATCTACCCAGAAATGTGGAAAATTGCCCAGGTATATCCAGTATACAAAAAGCAGGACAAATCAAACCCGGCCAATTACCCCCCATCAGTCTACTCGCGATCATCAGTAAAGTGATGGAAGGCATCATCAACAAATCGATCAAGCGGCACTTGCTGAGCAATAACCTGCTCACTAACGCTCAGTTTGAGTTCTACCAGGGCCACTCAGCTCCTGACCTCATTACAGCCTTGGTTCAAACATGGATAAAAGAGCTGAACTCAAGAGGTGAGGTGAGAGTGACTGCCCTTGGCATCAAGGAGCCCTAGTAAAAAACTGGAGTCAATGGGAATGAGGGGGAAAACTCTCCACTGGTTGCAGTTGTACCTAGTGCAAAGGAAGATGGTTGTGGTTGTTGGAGGTCAATCATCTCAGCTCCAGGACATCACTGCAGGAGTTCCTCAGGGTAGTGTTAGGCTCTAACATCTTCAGCTGCTTCATCAATGACCTTCCTTCAATCATAAGGTCAGAAGTGGGGATGTTCGCTGATGATTGCACAATGCTCAGCACCATTCACGACTCCTCAGATACTGAAGCAGTCCGTGCAGAAATGCAGCAAGACCTGGACAATATCCAGGCTTGGGCTGATAAGTGGCAAATAACATTCAAACCACACAAGTGCTAGGCAATGATCATCTCAAACAAGAGAGAATCTAACCATCTCCCCATGACATTCAACGGCATTATGATCGCTGAATCCCCCACTATCAACATCCTGGGGTTACCATTGACCAGCAACTGAACTGCAGTAGTCATATAAATACCATGGCTACAACAGCAGGTCAGAAGCTAGGAATCCTGCTGCGAGTAACTTACCTCCTGACTCCCCAAAGCCTGTCCACCATCTATAAGATACAAGTCAGGAGTGTGATAGAATACTCCACTTGCCTGGATGGGTGCAGCTGCAACAACATTCAAGAAGCTCAAACAACATCCAGGACAAATCAGCCCACTTGATTAGCACACCATCCACAAACATTCACTCCCTCCACCACCGACACACAGTGGCAGCAGTGTGTACCATCTACACGATGCACTGCAGCAACGCACCAAGGCTCTGTCGACAGCACCTTCCAAACCCATAACCTCTACCACCTAGAAGGACAATGGCAGCAGATGCATGGGAACACCACCACCTGCAACTACCCCTCCAAGCCACACAACATCGTTACTTGGAACTATATCGCTGTTCCTTCACTGTCGCTGGGTCAAAATCCTGGAACTCCCTTCCTAACAGCACTGTGGGTGCACATACCCCACATGGACTGCAGTGGCAGCTCACCACCTTCTCAAGGTAACTAGGGATGGGCAATAAATGGCGGCCTAGCCAGTGACGCCCACATCTCATGAATGGATAAAAAAAATTCACCACATTCGTATGTTACATTATAATTTTTTAAAAATTAATAAAGGCTACAACTTGTCAGTTCATAATAAACATATTTTGAAGTTATCTGAAAATATCAGATAGGTAGACAAGAAGGTTGAAAAAGAGAAAAAAGTGTTAGGATTAGTGAACAAAATTTTGAAGGAAATATGGCAGGTACATTGGTTAGTGGTAAAACATCATCAATTGAGAGCAAAGAAGCCAGTCAGGAGTATGTTATAAATATAATACTGGTGTGTTATAAATATAGATTGATATAAAGTGCTGTTTAAAGATCAGTTGGCTCAAACCAGTGGAGCACTGCTATCGGAATAATAAATTGCATTATGTGGGATAAGGGTAAACATATCAATTCAGGTCACTGACCGGACATAGGCGTAAAGGAAAGATCAAAGTGAAAGGGAATCAGAGACACAAAACAAAAAACAAAAATATTAGTAAACATTTCCAAGAATTCACAGAGAAGGGAACCAATCATCATATTAGTGGCCTAAGCTGAAATCAAATGCACTATTTCAATGCTTGAATGCACTGGGGGGAAAATGTTACTGCCCAGACTTCTGAGATCAAGGTTAACACAAAAAATTAAAAGCAAATAAGTGAATGCGTTTTTAAATTTCTCTAGATAAATCTTGTAAATCTGTTCCATTACATGTGCCATGCGATGTTCATTTAAGAAATGACACCACAGTAATAAAAACAGATTTCTTTGCTCTCAACACAGCCCAGATTTTCCACTGGATTGAATTCAAGAGAGCAAGTTAATTTATCTTTTTATAGTTATGTGTCAGATACTTGGCACACTATTCTGTAAATCTGGCAGCACAAACTGGGTAAACATTTCTTCAATTGACAATCCATGACCTATTGTTTCAGGACAATCACTGGCAAATCATGAATTTTTGACAATCATAATTGATGACTTTCTTTGGAGAAAGAACCAAATGGCTCCAAGTAGGATAAATCGGGTGACATATGTTGCCTTACACTAATCTAGTGCTCAACACAAATCAAGTAAGCCAGTTTCTTCCACTGGAAAGGACAGCAACATTATTTGTGCAAAATGTATTGTGGTTGCCTCCAACCAAATGATTTTATTTTGTTCCTCCAAAATCAGAGTAAGCAGTTCACTTCTCTACCTCTGGCCAAGTAATGTTATCCAGCAGCTGTTTCGTTTCATTGAAGTTAAAACTATTACCTTAAATCATCTCTGCACTCATTGGTAAGCTTACCTACCACCAGCAGCAACTCTGATTAATCCTCAAGTGGATTAATGTTTGTTTAATTTAGAACCTTTGGACATCTCAATTATCATCGTTCAGACTCCTCACACCAAATCAAGTTTTAAGTATCATTCTTGCAAGTGAACTTATAAACTAATAATCCATCTTCCAGAGAAAAAAAAAAGGCTTTTCTCTTGGAAAAGGATGAATTGAGCGTTGTTTGTATATTCATCATCAATAGTAGTCACATTCATTTCTCAAATAAAAAAAATACTCCCTTTACACAAAATTACAGAATATACTTTGTGTTGATAAAATAGCATGTTGTACAGACAAGCTATGTTCAGAATTATTTAAATCCAAAGACACCAGGGTGCTAAAGAAATACAAAAAAAAAGCAGGCAACTTCTGGTCAAATCATTCAAAACCAAAGCTAAAATAAAACAACAATGTGGGATGCGTGAACATTTTATTCCAGTCCTACTGAGGTCCCCTCCCCTCACCTCTTGCCCTAAACTGGAAAATTTCATCAACTTGGCTTCAAATTTTCACCCCTCCCTCACCTTCACATGGTCCATCTCAGACTTATTCTTTCCCTTCCTCAACCTTTCTATCTCAATTTCTGGAGATAGACTGTCTATTATAAGCCCACTGACTCCCACCTCACTTCCAATCTTCCAGTTTCTCTGTCTCCATTGCATCTGTTCTGATGATGCCACCTTCTGTTCCAGGGCTTCTGATATGTCCAACTTTCTCCTCAACTAAGGAATCCTATCCACCTTGGCTGATGAAAGATCACTAACCTGAAACGTTAACTTTGCTTCTCTCTCCACAGATGCTGCCAGACCGGAGTATTTTCCAGCACTTATTGTTTTTATTTAAAGGAGATAACATCTGGGGCTGGAATTCTGGCCCCTGCCAGGGCCAGAGCTAAAAACAGTCCCGTCAGTCGGCGTGACGATTCCTTGGCTCCACCGTTTCCAGGCCATTTTTGTGAAGGTGGGATCCGGGGTCAACAGGACGACATTCCTGCATGCAGTGGGTAGCTGCTCATTAAAAGCCACTTGAAGCTAATTAATGGAGGCAGACTAGAATTTTCCAGTTGACCTTCAAATTCCCACAGGCAGTGGGGGCCAGTTTAGGTGCTTGGAGACAGACTCCCAGTGTCAGGCTGAGGGACCAATGCTCCAGACAGGCCTAGACACTTCACTGTAGAGGGGCTCTCTTTCCCCCACCAACCATGGTGGACTGGCTGCAAAAGCCATTTTTAAAATTTAAGATTTTAAGAAGTTGAAGCATAGGTGCCTCTGCCTTGAAGCATCCTCTCTCTTACTTATCTTCCATTGCAGCCTGCTGTTCCTTTCAATTTGGAAGGACTCTGATTGGCCCTCCAGCTTTGAGAGCCCACCCACTGTCCTTAATTGGACAGTGAACCCGTTTCCTGGCCAATTAAGGGGACACCTCTGAAAATTACCCCCTTTTTAAAAAAATTCATTCTTGGGATGTGAGCACGTGGGCAAGGCCAGCATTTATTGCCCACCTCTAAGTGCCATTCAGAAGGTGGTGGTGAGCTGCCTTCTTGAGCTGCTGCAATACATGCAGTGTAGGTACACCCACAGTTATTTTGTAGCGGTGTGATACAACCGAGTGGTTTGCTGCACCACGTCAAAGAGCAGTTAAGAGTCAACTACATTGCTGTGGATCTGGAGTCACTTGTAGGCCAGACTGGGTAAGGATGACAGATTTCTTCCCCGAAGGATATCAGTGAGCCAGATGTTTTTTAAAAAAAAAAAATAATCTGGTAGTTTCATGATCGAGATAGTCCCAACCTCTGCTTCCCTCCCCTGGAGGGGAAATTCAGCCCCTGGTGTCTGATGGAGGGTCTAAACCATTAAATTCAAATATAAACAAACAATGTGCAATTTGTTCAGCTATGTATTTGATTGGAAGTTAATTTTGAATTTAATCGTTAAATTCTTTAAGATATTTGTCAAACTGTTTTTTTTCCCAAATCAGTGAGTCTGTCTGAAACCTTCAAAGATGAATAGTCAACTGATAACTTCCAGAGACAATTAGAAAAGGAAAGGAATTGCTATGTATAAAGTATGACTGATAACAGTTTAGTACTATACTTGCAAACATATTATTTTCTATTAAAATATGTCGCATTATTTTAACTATTTGTTCTTTTACACTTTGATTTAAACTTTAACTGGCAATTTTATTTTAAATCTATCGTGCTATTTTGCCACCTTCCAAAGATAGCAAGATGCTTTGTTCTCTACCTTGCCTCTTCTACTCTCCAATATTAATTGCTTTCCATTTGAAAATCAGTAGCAAAATGTGGCAACACTGGCAAAAAATTGTCAAATATTACAAAAGGAAGCTGTGCCCTTGTGATCCCATGTTCCAAAACCTATCCCAGGAAGCAAATGCGTGGGGACACTGGGTGAAGACAGAATCAGATGAACGGTCTGCCGACACTCACTGCCATTGGATGTGAAGAATGGTAACGTGTGATACCAGAAGATTGAAACTACTTTTGGAACATATGCTAGCATTTTAATTACCAAAGCCGATTCCAAGCAACTGTACATCCAAAATTACAAGTGGGCTGCCATGAACCATTAGCATCATAGCATGCAAGTCATTAACTTCTGCATAAAATTCTTTATTTCCAGTCAATAATTCAAGTTTTCAATGTTGCTTTTCAGGTAGAACCAGAAAAAGTATTTATAAAAGGAGCACTAGATTCTACTTTTATCAAATAGATTAAGTGTTGCTAAATCACAAGGCCAGAATTGGGGAGGAAGGGCCTTAGGAATACCAAATAGGTTGTACAGATGTCAACCATCAAAATCTTCTCAACAAATCTGAAAAGACCAAAGAACTGCAATGCATTTTCAAATAAACCACACAAATTTTGCTGCGCATGAGATTAACTTGAGTCTTTCAGCCTCACATTTATATTTTTGCTGCCGAAACAATTTGTATTTACGTAGCACCCTTAACGTAATAAGATGTCCCACAGCACTTCACAGGAGCATTATGACAAAGTATAACACCGAGCCACAACAGGAGATATTAGGTCAAATGACCAAAAGCTTGGTCAGAGGTAGGCTTTTAAGGAGTGTCTTAAAGGAGGAAAGTGAGCTATAGAGGCGGAGAGCACAGAAACAGGCTGAAGATTTAATGCCCTATTTATGCAGTCAGGATATGCTGTGATTTCATAAAATATATTTAGGAATGCACACTTTTCTTGAAATGTACATATTATTTCTTGCTCTTGGAAGCAACCCTGTAAACAAGGTGATGCCAGTACTGTCAGAGATATCAAAACTTACACTGGCAGCAGATTTGCCTCCAAGAGTAATATACGAACAGCAGAAAACAGATGCCATCACAACACTTAAATTGGGTCTGCCATTTTCGGTCAGACCATTGGGTGGTTGAGAACTCAGCTTGCTGAAACAAATCAATAATGCACTTTAGCAACTGGGGCTATGCACTAACTGTACATATGTTGATTAGACTTCGACTGCAAGCGGACCAGTTCAATGGTAAGCAGTTTTGCAGTATACTAGATATTCAAAACAAATATTCTTATGTTCACTATTCCATAATACAAATGTGACAGGAAACAGAATGATGAGGGAAACTTTACATTAAAAAAAGCCTTTCATTATATCGCTCCTCATTCAAGAAAACAGAAAATAGTCCATTTTAACTGAGCAAGTACTTTTGATCAAAACACAATTATTTAAGATATATTTGAAAGTAGTAGATATCGCTAAGTCATTGAGATAACGTTATACTCCATGATTGATCACATCATAGGAAAATGACACAGGAAGTTTATGCAGACAAGTTTACCTCTATGGAGAATTAGGAGCAAATAATAGCTAACCTTTGGTTTTATGTTCAGCAGCCTGAAAGAAAAAAAAGGGAAAAAAATCTTAAACTTGGTTCATTTTATCTACTTATATGACCACCAGAAAAACAGATTTTCGACTAATTATGAGCAATGATGACCAAAGTCAAATACTGCACCTTTTTTTGAGCAGCTTCCTTCTTTTTCTTCTCTTCTTGCTTTTTCTTTTTCTTTTCTTCCATCAAACGATCCTCTCCTTTAGTTTCTTGTTCTTTCTCACTATTTCATTAAACAAAGACATTAAAAAAAATTGAGCATTTAAAAGTCTAGAACCAAAACAGAATTTTTGAATCAAAATTGTACGGCCAGAGTTACAACTACTGAGGCTTACATATATAAAATGTCACTAAATCAATACATTAAGTTAAATCACATGGCATTTCAAAGATTTACTGATCTTCACAAAAGTCTTGAGCTATTACCACTGCTCCAATTGTAATATGTTGCTTTTCAAATTATAATTGCCATACACTTCCAAGAAATTTCAACACCACAAATATATGAACAGTTCAACACTGTGGCAATTAATTTTCCTTCTGATTGATGTCAAAAATATATGGTTAGATGACCCAAATTTAAAGCTTTAGTAATTTTTTTCTCAATGCTAGAGAAAAATTGTTTCAGTCTAAAACTTGCGAGTCCAAAACTAGGGGCCATAAATATAAGATAGTCACTAATAAGTCGAAGAAGGAGTTCAGGAGAAACCTCTGTGGTCAGAACATGGAACTCACTACCACATGAAGTGGTTGAGGTGAGTAGCATAGATGCATTCAAGGGGAAGTGTGAGAAGTAAATGAGACTGAAAGAAATAGAAGAGTATGTTGATAAGGAGAGATGATGTAAATAAAGAAAGTGGAGGCTCCTGGGGAGCATCACCCTTCTGTTTGTGTGCTGTAAATTCTATATAACTAGGTAGTATAATGAGATAGGCTTCCTTTGACACTAATTTTCATTTTCTACATCAGTTATCTGATTACTTAGAGTCATTTTTCTATATCACAAAAATAAAATGCAATATACCTTTAAGTATCTGCCATCTCATTTTAATGCTTTATTCAATTTGAGTTATTTAAAACATCTGCAATTTAAAAAAAGAGATTTTTCTTTAACCCATATAAAAAGATACACCCTCTCTCCGTTTGGCTGCCTTGAGACTGGGGATTTGACCCAATAGTCTAGAGTCTATTTTTGGAGATTCACGCAACACAAACTGCTGCTGTTCTTCCCTCCCCACCTCTTACAGCATAGCAAGTTGGTCAGAAGAAGCATCAATCACAAGCAACAGGACCATTAGGACCCCTTTCGCCCCAATCAGGGGAGTCGGTGGCATAGTGGTATTGTCACAGGGTTTTGCTCTGGGGACACGGGTTCGAATCCCATCACAGCAGCAGGTGGAATTTGAATTCACTTAGTAAATCTGGAATTAAAAGCTAGTCTAGTGGTGGCCATGAAACCATTGTCGATTGTTGTAAAAACTCATCTGGTTCAGGGAAGGAAATCTGCTGGCCATTGACCTCTACAGGTCTGGCCTACAATGGACTCCAAACCCACAACAATGTGGTTGACTCTTACATGCTCTCTGAAATGGCCTGGCAAGCCACTCAGTGGTATCTAACCGCTACGAAGTCAGTAAAAAAGAATGAAACCAGACGGACCACCCTACATCGACCCTGCAAAGTCCTCCTTAGTAACATCTGGGGGCTTGTGCCAAAGTTGGGAGAGCTGTCCCACAAACTCGTCAAGCAACAGCCTGACAGTCATACTCACGGAATCATACCTTACCGACTATGTCCCAAACAATGCCATCGCCATCCCCGGGTATGTCCTGCCCCACCAGCAGCACAGACCCAGAAAAGGTGCAGGCACAGTGGTATATAGTCGAGAGGGAGTTGACCTGGGAGTCCTCAACATTGACTCCATGAAGTCTAATGGCAACAGGTCAAACAGAGACAAGAAAACTTCCTGATTACCACCTACCGCCCTCCATCAGCTGATGAGTCAGTACTTCTCCGTGGTGAACACCACTTGGAGGAAGCACTGAGGGTGGCAAGGGTGCAGAAAGTACTCTGGGTGGGGGACTTCAATGTCCATCACCAAGAGTGGCTCAGTAACACCACTACTGACCGAGCCCTAAAAGACATAGCTGCTAGATTGAGTATGACAGGTGGTGAGGGAACCAAGAGGGAAAAACATACTTGACCTCGTCCTCACCAATCTGTCTGCCGCAGATGCATCCATCCATGACAGTACTGGTAGGAATGACTACCACACAGTTCTTGTGGAGACAAAGTCCCATCTTCACACTGAGGATACCCTCCATCGTGTTGTGTGACACCACCACCGTGCTAAATGGGATAGATTGCGAATAGACCTAGCAGTGCAAAACTGGGTATCCATGAGGCGCTGTGGGCCATCAGCAGCAGCAGAATTGTACTCAACCACAATCTGTAACCTCATGGCCCAGCATATCCCCCACTCGATCATTACCATCAAGCCAGGAAACCAACTCTTGTTCAATGAAGAGTGCAGGAGGGCATGCCAGGAGCAGCACCAGGCATACCTCAACATGAGGTGTCAACCCGGTGAAGCTAACCACACAGGACTACTTGCCTGCCAAACTGCGCAAGCACCATGCGATACACAGAGCTAAGCAATCCCAAAACCAACGGATCAAATCTACGCTCTGCAGTCCTGCCATATCCAGCCATGAAAGATGAAGGACCTGATGGGATCTACCCCAGAATACTGATGGAGGCAAGGGAGGAAATTGCTGGGGCCTTGACAGAAACCTGTCTCCTCATTGGCTACAGGTAAGGTCCCAGAGGACTGGAGAATAGCCAATTGTTGTTCCTTTGTTTAAGAAGGGTAGCAAGGATAATCCAGGAAATTACAGGCCGGTGAGCCTTACGTCAGTGGTAGGGAAATTATTGGAGGGGATTCTTCAGGACAGGATTTACTCCCATTTGGAAACAAATGGAATTAGCGAGAGGCAGCATGGATTTGTGAAGGGGAGGTCGTGTCTCACTAACTTGATCAAGTTTTTTGAGGAAGTGACGAAGATGATTGATGAAGGAAGGGCAGTGGATGTTGTCTACGTGGACTTCAGTAAAGCCTTTGACAAGGTCCCTCATGGCAGACTGGTACAAAAGGTGAAGTCACACGGGAGAGGTGAGCTGGCAAGATTGATACAGAACTGGCTCGATCATAGAAGACAGAGGATAGCAGTGGAAGGGTGCTTTTCTGAATGGAGGGCTGTGACTAGTGGTGTTCCGCAGGGATCAGTGCTGGGACCTTTGCTGTTTGTAGTATATATAAATGATTTGGAGGAAAATGTAACTCGTTTGATTAGTAAGTTTGCGGACAACACAAAGTTTGGTGGAATTGCGGATAGTGTTGAGGATTGTCAGAGGATACAGCAGGATATAGATCGGTTGGACACTTGGGCTGAGAAATGGCAGATGGAATTTAATCCGGACAAATGTGAGGTAATGCATTTTGGAAGATCTTATCCAGGTGGGAAGTATACAATAAATGGCAGAACCCTTAGGAGTATTGACAGGCAGAGAGATCTGGGCGCACAGGTCCACAGGTCACTGAAAGTGGCAACGCAGGTGGATAAGGTAGTCAAGAAGGCATACGGCATGTTTGCCTTCATCGGTCGGGGCAGAGAGTATAAAAATTGGCAAGTCATGCTGCAGCTGTACAGAACCTTAGTTAGGCGACACTTAGAACATTGCATACAATTCTGGTCGCCATACTACCAGAAGGATGTGGAGGCTTTGGAGAGGATACAGAAGAGGTTTACCAGGATGTTGTCTGGTCTGGAGGGTATTAGCTATGAGGAGAGGTTGGATAAACTCGGATTGTTTTCACTGGAATGATAGAGGTTGTGGGAACAGAATTTTCGAGAACAGAACTATTGGGGAGATTTAAAGTGAACTAATCAATAAAGTATAGCCTACTAACAAAATAACCTCGGAGCTGCACAGACAGCTTATCAGAAATGACTTCATAACTTCAGGGCTGCAGAGGCAGCTTATCAGCAGAAACGAACAAGACAGCTGCAGACTGCTTAATAATAACTCTTTGTATAACAGTCAGCCTAACGGTTCAAAAGGAGATAAGGGGATGGGAAACTGAAGTAAGAAGTTAAAAACAAATTTACAAGGCAGTACCCCAATCAGGCCCCGACACCAAGAAACTGCAGAAGTTTGTAGACCAATTGGGGACAAAGGGTAGGTGTTACTGATTTGTATGAATAACTATAATAAGGCTTGATTTGGCACGAAGAGTTCAGTTTAGGGGGGTTTAGTTCAGTGTATGTGTTGCTTTTAGTTTTAGTTCAGTTCTTTGTTAAGTTTTCTGAAGATGTAACAATTAAGTACTGCAATAAAGTTTCTTAAAGCTACAGTCGGACTTCGTCTCTTTTCGTGTAACCCATGAGATCAGAAAAAACTGAGATCCAACAGAGGTGGAGGGGCGACATGATAGTTTACAAAGTCATGAGTGGCATGGACAGAGTGGGTAGTCAGAAGCTTTTTCCCAGGGTGGAAGAGTCAGTTACTAGGGGACATAAGTTTAAGGTGCGAGGGGCAAAGTTTAGAGGGGATGTGCGAGGCAATTTTTATTTATTTATTTATTTATTTTTTACACAGAGGGTGGCGAGTGCCTGGAACTTGCTGCCGGGGGAGGTGGTGGAAGCAGGTACGACAGCGACGTTTAAGAGGCATCTTGACAAATAAACGAATAGGATGGGAATAGAGGGATACGGACCCTGGAAGTGCAGAAGGTTTTAATTTAGACAGGCATCAAGATCGGCGCAGGCTTGGAGGGCCGAATGGCCTGTTCCTGTGCTGTACTGTTCTTTGACAATTAAACAACTAACTGGAAGAAGTGGCTCCACAACTATCCCCATCTTCAATGATGCGGAAGCCCAGCACATCAGTGCGAAAGACCAGGCGGAAGCATTTGCAACAATCTTTAGCTAGAAGTGCCGAGTTGGTGACCCATCTCGGCCTCCTAATGTCCCCAGTATCACGGATGCCAGAGTTCAGCCAATTCGATTCACTCCACGTGATATCAAGAAACAATTGAAGGCACTGGATACTGCAAAGGCTATGGGTCCTGACAATATTCCAGCAATAGTACTGAAGACCTGTGCTCCAGAACTTGCCGCACCTCTAGCCAAGCTGTTCCAGTACAGCTAGCATCTATCTGGCAATGTGGAAAATTGCCCAGATATGTCCTGTACGCAAAAAGCAGGACAAGCCCAACCCAGCCAATTACCGCCCCATCAGTCTACTATCAATCAGTCAAGTGATGGAAGGCGTCATCTACAGTGCTATCAAGTGGCACTTGCTTCGCAACCACCTGCTCAGTGATGCTCAGTTTGCGTTCCGCCAGGGCCACTCAGCTCATAACCTCATTACAGCCTTGGTTCAAACATGGACAAAAGAGCTGAACCCAAGAGGTGAGGTGAGAGTGACTGCCCTTGACATCAAGGCAGCATTTGACCGAGTATGGCATCAAGGAGCCCTAGCAAAACTGAGGTCAATGGGAATCAGGGGGAAAACTCTTTGCCGGTTAGAGTCATATGTAGCGCAAAGGAAGATGGTTGTGGTTGTTGGAGGTCAATCATCTGAGCTCCAGGACATTACTGCAGGAGTTCCTCAGGGTAATGTCCTAGGCCCAACCATCTTCAGCTGCTTCATCAATGACCTTCCTTCAATCATAAGGTCAGAAGTGGGGATGTTCTGAGGCAGTCCATGTAGAAATGCAACAAGATCTGGACAATATCCAGGCTTGGGCTGATAAGTGGCAAGTAACATTCGCGCCACACAAGTGCCAGGCAATGACCATCTCCAACAAGAGAGAATCTAACCATCTCCCCTTGACATTCAATGGCATTACCATCACTGAATCCTCACTATCAACATCCTGGGGGCTACCATTAACCAGAAGCTGAACTGGAGTACCCATATAAATACCGCGGCTACAAGAGCATGTCAGAGGCTAGGAATCCTGCGACAAGTAACTCACTCCCCAAAGCCTGTCCACCATCTACTCGGTGCAAGTCAGTAGTGTAATGGAATACCCCCCAGCTCCAACAACACACAAGAAACTCGACACCGTCCAGGACAAAGCAGACCGCTTGATTGGCACCCCATCCACAAACATTCGCTCCCTCCACCACCGACGCACAGTGGCAGCAGTGTGTACCATCTACAAGATGCACTGCAGCAACTCACCAAGGCTCCTTCGACAGCACCTTCCAAACCCACAACTTCTCCAACTAGAAGGACAAGGGCAGTAAATGCGTGGGAACACCACCATCTGCAAGTTCCCCTCCAAGTCACACACCACCCTGACGTGGAACTATATCGCCGTTCCTTCACTGGGTCAAAATCCTGAAACTCCCTTCTCAACAGCACTGTGGGTG
The DNA here is from genome assembly GCF_036365525.1 of Heterodontus francisci. Classification (NCBI taxonomy): domain Eukaryota; kingdom Metazoa; phylum Chordata; class Chondrichthyes; order Heterodontiformes; family Heterodontidae; genus Heterodontus; species Heterodontus francisci. The sequence continues at coordinate 42,086,774 of NC_090396.1, read as the reverse complement.
TATCTACCTCACATGGACTGCAGCGGTTCAAGTAATTAGGGATGGGCAATAAATGATGGCCCAGCCGGCGACGTCCACATCCCATAAATGAATAAAAAATATCCCAAGCACCCAAGATGAAATGAACTGCCTCAAGCCCAAAAGTCTCAGTTCCCAGTGCAAGTACAGTCAGCCCAAAAAGACCAGATATATTAATGCATTCCTTCTGGAAGCACTATGCAGTCAGATATGTTGATACTTCATAAAATATGTAAATGAATGTCTACTTCCATGAAATGCATATGGAAATGTACAATGACCTAAAAATGGAAATGCACACTTGCTTAATTATAATTATTTCATAAAATATGTTCAGGAACATACTTTGTAAAATTATTAGACATATAGTTGTATGTGAATGTATTTTCTTGAGAAACAAAAAAGCCCACAAATCCTTGATACCACTGTGATGCCATTACTGATAGTAGCTGGTTTTGCATGTTGGGAGATGTAGTTAAAAACGTTATGTTTGCAAACAGACAACAAACCTGGCCAGAAAATACAACACAATTACAGAATACCTCAAGACGACTCAGTTTCTGCTTCTGACAATTTTAAAAGGCTTTATTTTGTAAATTCAAATCAGTAATTCATATAAAGCAGCACAGTGCAAATTTTAATGAGAGAAACAATCTGAATTTGAATGAAGTGGAATAGACTGGAATGTGAATTACTGATTTGAATTTGCAAAATAAAGCCTTTGAATTATCAAGTAAATGGCACCACTACTTCTTCACCATGCACTTGTTTTATTGGTGAATACGAAAAACAAGTTTCCTTCCAAAGATGACAGAGCTGAAATCTGCACCATAGGACTGGCTTATCGACGAAGTACATTTATGGGCCAGAATTTGCCAGTAAAATAGCTAGTTTAATGTGTATGGCATTATTTACTGTATAAAACATTCAGCAATTGGTGGTGAGGAAGAGATATCCTGCATGAATTGCGAATTGTCTCAAATTGCTGTACAATTTTCACCCGTTGTTAGCTTCGCAAAAATGGCATCTCACCACCAACCTCTCCGTGAGTTTCAAGAAAATGCTGAATTGGCACATTAATTACCAACTAAACTCACCTTTGAAAGTTAAGGTGCTACTTCTTTGCGCAAGAACTCTTATAATGATGAGACTTATGCTCCCACAACGCCATTCAACCTTTCTGTCCCAGAAAGGGAACAATTGAAATTATGGAGTCTCATTCCCGCAGGTCAATTGTTCTTAGGGATTTAAAATTTAAAATGCTTTCATTTTCCTTTCTTTTTTTCTCTTTCATCCAATATTTCCTGTATCTGATTTGACTCTTAATTCATCCTACCTCCTCGTCTGCCATTCCTTCCTCCCCCACAATCCTTAAATCTCATTCATTAAGGAGACAAACTCCTGGCCATTCACCAGATGCTCCTTTGACCTTGCCACACCATCAACGTGCACTTCCAGCAATTTGTGGTACAAATTTTTTCCAAGCTAAAAGGTCAAGAGGGAAAAGGTCTAACCGGGCATTCCAATCTGAGTTTCTGATCATGAGATTTCTATTCTTGAAATGTTTAAGCATTTCCTTCTAACAATAATTCAGATATCTTATGATTACATACCTTATAAAAAGAACCTTTGCAGTAAATAGCTAGCAGGAATATCAAAGTCTGAAACAGTCTCTTGCATTATTTGCTGTAATTCAGGTACAAAAGTAAAAGATCCCCAAGAGAAGGGACATAGGACAACAGTGAACACCAATTTGAAGGTTTTGAGCAGAGATGCAGTAAAATGCAGGGACATTAACAGGATGTGGTTTTCTCAGAACTAAAACTGAATTGCTCAGTACGTCCAGAAATGTGCAACCTGACCACAAAATGGGTAATTTAACAAACCACGATTTGAAAATGCTCATTACTTTCTTTTTACTGTTTTCGTTATGCCTCTCATGAAACAAACCTTGCTACAAATTCAAAAGAATTGAAATTTTACTCTCTACCTTTTGTTCATTTGGTTTATCATATTATATAGGAACAAGCAACATTTGTTTAAAAAAGGAGTATATGGACATTGATCTCAAAGGCTCTCAATATAAAATTACCCTCAACTGGTTGATCTTACATAGCACTTGATATTTGGCCTCAAGTCCCTATACACAGTCTTAACGGTAAGCTGGCTTAAAGGGCAGGGGATAATTGGATCAAGCCATGCAGATTTAATTCAGTCCCCGTCATAGTCATACATTCTGCCTTTACTTTGATTTCCATTATATAAATTGCTACGACTACATTTATAATGAAAACTGCCAGTGTAAAGTTCGCACATTATAATTACATCCTCTTGTCAATGGGGAGGACATCCGCTGGAGATAGGATGGCACAGAACTATAGAGTGATTACAGCACAGGAGGTTGTTCTTCAGCCCATTGAGCCCTAGCTGACTCTCGGCAAGAGCAATTCAGCCAGTCCCACTACCCTTCCCTAGCAATTTTTTTTATTTCTTCAAGTACTTGTCTGATTCCTTTTTAAAAGCCACAACTGAATCTGCCTCCTCCATCACCCTTTCAGGCAGTGCATTTCAGATCATAACCAGTCACTACACACAAAAGAAGTTTTTCCTCCCGTCACCTTTGGTTCTTTTGCCAATCACCTTAATTGTGTCCTCTAGTTCTTGACCTTGCGCCAACGGACAGTTCCTCCCTATCTACTCTGTCGCGCCTACTCATGATTTTCAACAACTCTATCAAATCTCCTCTCAACCTTCTCTTCTCCAAGGAGAACAACCTCAGCTTCTCCAATCTATCCACATAACTGAAGTCCCTCATCCCTGGAACCATTCCAGTAAATCTCTTCTGCACCCTCTCTGAAGCCTTCACATCCTTCCTAAGGTGCAGTGCCCAGAATTGGACACAATATTCTAACTGTGGCTGAACCAGTGTTTTTTGATAGAGTACTGTAACAAGGAAGTTATAATGATCCTTTGTCTCTAAGAGTTTTGCCATGGTTTATTCAATATTGGTCAAGAAACGCTGCACCACTGAAGTTGCAACGTTTGCTTACTGAAGTGACTAGTGACACTGAACCCAAGAACCATCTAGTGCAATAACCCAAAAATGGAACAAGTCTATCCTTTGTGGCAATTAAGATGCCTGAACAAGTCAATCCTGCAATAAAGCACTGTGGGTGATTTGACCAGTCAGCCTAGCTCACTACTGTATAAGCAGAGCAGTCTTCAGGAGCTGAAATTCTTCCCTCCTTCGCTTAGCTCCAGACCCAAGCTAAAGCCTCAACTAGGAACTGGCTCACAGTTAGACCAGCAGCACTGGTCAACCATGCCTCAATGCCAATGGAACTACTGCAGCTTTTCTGAGCATTTTTCCTACTTTTTTAAATTATTGTATAATTACAGTGTAACACGTTTACATAAGCAGTTTCTAGTACAACCATGAATGCAGGAATTCATCATGGAAAAAGCTGACTAGAGGCATGCGCAGGCATATCACCAGTCTCTCTCTCATGGTGTTCAACATGAAGGTATAAATATGGTCTCTGTTGTCAGTCTTTGATGTCTTCAAGTTGCTGTTTCTATTGCTTAGCTGCATCTCTCCCCTCAACACATTGGTATTTTTATGTCATCTTCTGCTTCTCTCATTATTCAAATTTGCAGTTCTGAATAAAAGTGTCCTGAACTTACAATGTGTCCCTCAATTTAAAATGTATTAACACGCTTACATACACAAAGTACCGCTACAGAAATGTTTAAAAAATAAAATATTTCACTTGAGGCAATGATTAGTCTCGGGCATTTTTTACTCTTTGCTGTAAAAAGTCACACCAACAAGTGAACAGCTATGAGAGATCTACATGCCATTTTCTGTACACAAAATCTGACTGAAGATGTATGCTGGCATTATGCAGAATGCCTTTAGCTTCCTAGGCAAAGTCACTTTAAAAGGCTTTTCACTCGTCAGTTATAGATTAAAAGTTCATTTGTTACCTTCTTAGCTTTACTTTGAGTTTCTGGCAGTCAAAGTAATTATTTTTACATAGGAAAAAAAAGCACTGGCCAAACAGATTCATGGCACTGCCTGGTACACAATTTAAATAGCAGCAATATTTTAAAGTAAAAAAAAATCAAATTTCTCCCATCTACCATAAAAGCATACTCATCGAGCTATGGATATACAGGATGGCATTTTACAATTCTTGCTCCTACCACTGGCATCAGCATAAACCTTCATCTAGCAATACAATATAATCATGCTAAAACACCACCCTCCTACACCTGCAATCTTCATGGTCTCCAAGTGAGATTTCTAAAGGTTGCTTCATCTTGCAGAGGCCTACTGGGCCCAGGTTGAAACTGGCCAAAACTGTTAAGGAGGCATCACAGAAAGGATAATTTTCAGTATATTGTGAAAGACTGACATGAAGACTTCAAAAATCAAAGTCACAGTGCCACCCAATGGTAATCTATCACAGTTCCCGTTTCCTGCTGTACTTCATTGTCTGATTACGTGGCTTTGGTCAATGTACAACAAATTCACTAGCTTTACAAAAAAAGACTAGAGGACTAAAGCTACAAGATAACAATCTTATTGAGGAATCATTAGAAGGCAGAGCAATACAGTCAAACGTGCCTTTATTGACAGTGCAGAACAATTTAGTTTCATCTAACCGCAATATGCCAAAAATGTCTGTGGACATTACAGATTTTAACTGCTGCAAACAAAAATATTTTGATCACAATGCGTTTATCTAGAACTTGAAGATGATTTCCTGCTTGGAAATTAGTTAAAAAAATATTGTCTCATTGGAATGCAATTTGATCTGGAGAAAAGAAAAAAATCCATATATCTCAATTTGTGAAGGTCGCTCCACTTGCCTGAATTATCAAGCATTTTTAATAACCATTCTTGACGGTCAGATTTGCTCATTTAAAATCAAACTCCATAATCTTCCCGCTTGAAACTGTATCAATTGAGAGAGTTTAGCAAACAGTGAGGATGAAGAACTACTTTAGGAAGACATGCATAGTAGAATGGGAAGAATATGTAGCAAAACGTGACCGTATATTTTGGTAGGGACAACCAAGAGTGGGAGGAAACACTCAATGGAGAGACATTTTTAAATGAAGGTAGACCTCAGTGACCAAATATTTAAATTCCCTGAAAGTGCTAGTAAATAAAACCATTTGATAGGCCAATAGTGTTTTGGGTTCGATTGATTAGACATACAAAAAAAAAGAGAACAGGATATGATAAATTTGTACAAGGCAAAGCTTAGACAACAGAGCCCATTAAAGAAAGGGCATTAAAGCAATAGAGAAAACAATGTAAATCCATCATAATTATGTCATGGATAGGGAACTATTGTTATAAGTACAGCAGTTGCAGATCAGACGATTGCATCTTTTAAGGGAAAGATATTTGAAGCAGAAAAACAGTCATGGAGAGAGCTGGGCAGTGGGATACTTCCGATTGTACTGATCCTTTTAGTGAAACAAAAATGATGGCGTCAACTATTTTATAAAGCAGGTTGGGTTCTGCAGCTGGCGACAGGGTTGCTGGGTGAAACCAAATTGAGGGTGCACTTCAGCACCGGCACCATCTTGTTCACAGATTCAAAGAGGTTTCTGATATACTAGTGTCTTCAATTTTGCGTCTGTCCCCGTCACCAGCTGCAGAACCCAGCCTGCTTTACAAAATGGTTGAAACCATCATGTTTGTACTGATCCTTTTAGTAAAGCAATCAGAATTGTCCCACTGCCTAGCTCTCTCCAGGACTCTTTTACTGCTTCAAATATCTTTCCCTTAAAAGATGCAATCATTTGATATGCAACTACTTTCTTTAGAATAGTTTCCCATCCATGGCGTAATTCTGATGGATTTACACTGTTTTCAATTGCTTTAAATGGCCATTCTGTAATGGACTCTGTTGTCTAAGCTTTGCCTTGTACAAATTTATCATATCCTGTTCACTTTTGTATTCTATGTCTAATCAAACCCAAAACACCACTGGCCTATCAAATGCTTTTGTTTACTTGCACTTTCAGGGAATTAAATATTTGATCACTGAGGTCTACCTGCATTTAAAAATATGTCTTTCCATTGAGTGTTTCCTCCCATTCTTTGTTTTCCCTACCAAAATATACAGTCACACTTTGCTACATAAAATTTCTTGACCACCCGTCTTCCCATTTTTTATTTTTATTTTAAAAAGGGTTGTCATAGGTCTGACATATCTGGAAACCCATTACCATGTTTAAAAATCTGAAAACCCAGTAACTAAGAAAATCGACATTCATCATTGGGGGGTTTTCTGTTTGCTCAGTATGCAGTGCACACTCTCTTTCCCCATAGTAACACATCCATTTCGCCAAGTCTGGAGAGCTTATGTGCAGAACCAAGGCTTAGAGACCACCCCCCCCCCCCCCCACCAATTGCAAGTGCAGAACCACAGCAGCATCTTCTTGCATCACTGTAATCAAAACATCGTAGGTACTGAGCCCTTTTGTTTCAAATCTCCATTTTCACGAGAAATATAATGGGTACCAACTTTCTAAATTCCAGAGGACCTGCAGAGAATAACTTGCATATTAACTGCCTTGATATTCTGATACTCAAGTCCAATGTTGCATGCCAGGCTTACTCCTTGTCTGCTTAATCCAGGGCTTCATGAGGCTGACTCTCCTTTCCAAGTATCCAGCAACAGGTTGGTCTGAGTACCAGAGCTTTCACTCACTCTCCCAACTCCACCTTACAGATAGAGGACCAATCTTTCACCTGGGCCAGAAAAACATCTTACATTGCACATCTCAGAGTTCTGAACCACAAAATACTCCAAAAGGTCCCCATATTAATCAATATTTAAGACAAATGTCTCTTGCATTTTCCCCGATTATACCACTGAGATCCTTTCTTGAGCCATGAAAGTCCATATGAATTACATTTGGAGCAGCCACTCTCATTTTCCCACTGATTAAGATTGTGATACAATAGTCCATGCTAGTCAGGACAGGCAAGCTTAGTAAAGCAAATAGCCAACCCAGGCCAGAAGATAAAGAGGCTGAGGCCTGGTGCTACAGAATGAAAATGCAGCTAGATACTGTGCAAACAATAATGTATTAATGGCTAACAAACCAATCTACAATATTAAACTTACTACAAAATAATACATTAAAAAAAAAGAGAAGTTGTTGCAATTTCTAAACTCAAATAATCCAGCATCGTCTCACATCTTGTGTTATTTACTTCATTGGTAATATATTAGTGCAATACTTTTTCAAAGGTACAAAACAATTATATTTTAAACAATGCTTTATGATGCAGGTCAAAGGAAGAGTGAACAAAGGTGAGATTGTACCTAGAAACATGAGTATTGCAAATGAGAAAAAAAAGTGGGGGCAGGGGGGGGAGAAAAGGTGGTGGGCAAATTATGATTTCTCCAAGTATTTTAGCATGGCACATTTATCGAGATTTAAAATTACTCACTGCAAAGAAGAAATCACAGGTCTGCAAACATCTTTTACTGTGAATTGCTATTAAGTTCATTTCAAGCCCTGTTTGACAAAATATCTTTATTTAGTCTTTTCAGATTAGAGAGTATATATAATTTAGATCAGTTCTAGGGAAAGAGCTATGTGTAGTAAAATAATTAATGGAAATACCCTAACTTGTTTTTCTCAATGGGTTGCCGGACAAATACGAAGATCTATCACGTCTCCAATTCAAGGCTAAGAAATCTATGATCCACCTATATGTTTACTGTGGAGGTTGTTTAGGGAGCACTTGCTGAGACTGCTGGATAGGTTTGTCCCGATGAGGCAAGGAAGGGATGGTAGGGTGAAGGAATCTTGGATGACAAGAGATGGGGAACAGCTAGTCAAGAGGAAGAAGGAAGCTTACTTAAGGTTGAGGAAGCAAGGATCAGACAGGGCTCTAGAGGGTTACAAGGTAGCCAGGAAGGAACTGAAGAATGGACTTAGGAGAGCTAGAAGGGGACATGAAAAAGTCTTGGCGGGTAGAATTAAGGAAAATTCCAAGGCGTTCTACACTTATGTGAGGAACAAGAGGATGGCCAGAGTGAGGGTAGGGCCGATCAGGGATAGTGGAGGGAACTTGTGCCTGGAGTCGGAGGAGGTAGGGGAGGTCCTTAATGAATACTTTGCTTCAGTATTCACTAGTGAGAGGGACCTTGTCGTTTGTGAGGACAGCGTGAAACAGGCTGATATGCTTGAACAGGTTGATGTTAAGAAGGAGGATGTGCTGGAAATTTTGAAAGACATGAGGATAGATAAGTCCACGGGGCCAGACGGGATATACCCAAGATTATTACGGGAAGCGAGGAAAGAGATTGCCGCGCCTTTGGCGATGATCTTTGCGTCCTCACTGTCCACTGGAGTACCACCAAATGATTGGAGGGTGGCAAATGTTATTCCCTTGTTCAAGAAAGGGAATAGGGATAACCCTGGGAATTATAGACCAGTCAGTCTTACATCGGTGGTGGGCAAATTATTGGAGAGGATTCTGAGAGACAGGATTTATGATTATTTGGAAAAGCATAGTTTGATTAGAGATAGTCAGCACGGCTTTGAGAGGGGCAGGTCATGCCTCACAAGCCTTATTGAATTCTTTGAGGATGTGACAAAACACATTGATGAAGGAAGAGCAGTGGATGTGGTGTATATAGATTTTAGTAAGGCGTTTGATAAGGCTCCCCATGGTAGGCTCATTCAGAAAGTAAGGAGGCATGGGATACAGGGCAATTTGGCTGTCTGGATACAGAATTGGCTGGCCCATAGAAGACAGAGGGTGGTAGTAGATGGAAAGTATTCAGCCTGGAGCTCGGTGACCAGTGGTGTTCCGCAGGGATCTGTTCTGGGACCTCTGCTCTTTGTGATTTTTATAAATGACTTGGATGAGGAAACGGAAGGCTGGGTTAGTAAGTTTGCCGATGACACAAAGGTTGCTGGAGTTATGGACAGTATGAAGGGCTGTTATAGGTTGCAACGGGACATTGACAGGATGCAGAGCTGGGCTGAGAAGTGGCAGATGGAGTTCAACCTGGAAAAGTGTGAAGTGATTCATTTTTGAAGGTCGAATTTGAATGCAGAATACAGGCTTAAAGACAGGATTCTTGGCAGTGTGGAGGAACAGAGGGATCTTGGGGGTCTACGTCCATAGATCCCTCAAAGTTGCCATCCAAGTTGATAGGGTTGTTAAGAAGGCGTATGGGGTGTTGGCTTTCATTAACAGGGGGATTGAGTTTAAGAGCTGCGAGGTTATGCTGCAGCTCTATAGAGCCCTGGTTAGACCACACTTGGAATATTGTGTTCAGTTCTGGTCGCCTCATTATAGGAAGGATGTGGAAGCTTTAGAGAGGGTGCAGAGGGGATTTACCAGGATGCTGCCTGGACTAGAGGGCATGTCTTAAGAAAGGTTGAGGGAGCTAGGGCTTTTCTCATTGGAGTGAAGGATGAGAGGTGACTTGATAGAGGGGTACAAGATGATGAGAGGCATAGATAGAGTGGATAGTCAGAGACTTTTTCCCAGGGCGGAAAGGGCTATCACCAGGGGGCATAATTTTTAAGGTGATTGGAGGAAGGTTCAGGGGAGATGTCAGAGGTAGGTTCTTTACACAGAGAGTGGTGGGCACGTGGAATGCACTGCCAGCGGTGGTAGTAGAAGCAGATACATTAGGGGCATTTAAGCGGCTCTTGGATAGGTACATGGATGATAGTAGAATGAAGGGTATGTAGGTAGTTTGATCTTAGAGTAGGTTAAAGGGTTGGCACAACATCATGGGCCGAAGGGCCTGGACTGTGCTGTACTGTTCTATGTTTCTTGCTACATGGAGTGCACATTCACCCTTTTCGGGACACATCCCACTTAGCAGAACCGGAGAACTTGCGGGCAGATCGAGAGCGACAAGGCTCGGTAATACGTTCAGGTGAGGAGGGGTCAAAGGGCTCTGCTCTTTTCTCTCTCCTTGTTTGATCACAACAGGTTTATTTCTTTTTTCTTTTAAGTGGATATACTTGTCAATTCAGTAAGTGTTTATGACCACGGCATGTAAACAGTTAAAAGAGCACCAGACAGGTTTTCTTAAGTTTAACAAAAAAAGTTAGCTTTATTGTACTTAAACTGATTTTAAGTAAAATAATAAAATACGCTCCAACTTTCTCACCCACACACAAATAGGTTACAGAGTGGAGAAGGATAAATTGGTCAAATTGGAGTCCAGAGAAATAAAAGGGGTATGCAGTCTGTGGAGGTTGGTAACTCGGCTGGCTTCAGGTTGAACTTGGTTGCTGACTTTCCTTTGGTGATCCGGAGGCTTCCAGTTTGAGGATGTAGATGGCTGATTCGGTGGTTCGCCGGGAGGCAGCAATGCGGCTGATTTCCTTCAAGGGAGTTTTGGCCCGTTCTTCCCGGAACCTTCTCAAAACTCACTAGCTCCACCTCAGGATCAAGTAATTAAGCACAGTGAACAAACTAACACAAACACACACAGATCAATTAAACCACTGAACACTACAGTTTATATGTCTCAGTGGTCACAGTTAGCAGACAGAGTTTGATACTTGCAAGGTTTGAGTGGTTCGTCTCCACCAGTTTAATATTCAGGTTTCCAGCCGGTGGATTAAAAAAAAAAATCATTCGACATATCACGAAAACGTGACATCAGGTAATCTATTCTGTACTGCGCCATAATTGTACAGTTTAAACCAGTTAAATCCATGCAGGGCACCAGTAAGCTACCAACTGGTTATCCAGCTCATACCACCCTACCCATTCAGGCTTTTGTCTCCAACATTATCTTGATGCAACCTTGGCACAGCAGTAGCATTCTTGCCTGTTAAAAGGTTGTGGGTTCAAACATCTCCATGGGGGCAGCACAGTGGCGCAGTAGCTAGCACTGCAGCCTCAGTTCCAACGACCCGGGTTCAGTTCTGGGTACTGCCTGTGTGGAGTTTGCAAGTTCTCCCTGTGACCGCATGGGTTTCCTCCGGGTGCTCTGGTTTCCTCCCACATGCCAAAGACTTGCGGGTTGATAGGTAAATTGGCCATTGTAAAAGAAATTGCCCCTAGTAGGAGAATTGAGGGAAGGTGGGGATGTGAGAGGGAAAATGGGATTAATGTAGGATTAGTATAAATGGGTGGTTGATGGTCGGCGCGGACTCGTTGGGCCAAAGGGCCTGTTGCGGTGCTGTATCTCACGATGACGGAGTTGAATGCACAATTTAGGCTAAATCTCCAATACTGCAAGGTCAGAAATGCCAATTTTCAGTTGAGATATTAAACAGAGATCCATCGGTATCCATATTTGCTTTAAACTTGCTACATCTTTAACTTTTGCCATTTGTAATGAAAGGACATTGACCTGAAACATTAACTCTATGTCTCTCTCCACAAATGCTCCTACACCTGCTGAGTAATTCCAGTGTTCCAACTGAGGCAGGAGTAATGCAGTCAATTCAGTACCAATATGCCACAGGTCTCAGCATATTATTAAAGTTTTCCCAGCTGCTGGAAATTAGCCAAATTAAACACTTTAGTAAGCCCTAGAATAAACAGACCAGACATCTTTAGACAACACATTAACTATTTATTAATAAACTCAATCTTAACATTAAGACAGACCTATGTCTAAAGACCTTATAAATTATTTTAACCCAAGCCTCCCCATGCGTGAACACACACACATACATTCAAAAACTATCACGGGTTAACCGGTTTTTAAAAATAGTATTTTTTAGCAATAAAATAAGTAGATGAGTTGCTACTGAAAGTCCTGGTGAGTTACGTTCCTGGTTGGTGAAGCATCCCAGACTAGAACAATCAGATGTTAGTCTAAGTCTCCAGACGAATTCGAACAAAGTATTTTGATAGGCATTTGAAGCACTTGTTGCAGCAGGTGTCACACAGTTCTTAAACAAGGAGTACAGCCACAGGTCTATTTGAATTCTAAAATTGGTAGTTTTTCAGTAAAAATTTTACTGAGAATTCCAGCAAACACAAATGACAGAAAATCCCTCTTGAAGACAAATATTCTTTTTCCAGGGATTTTTTTCCCATCTTAGGCAATAACACAGCCTGTAATTAATGCAGTTTTTCTGCGAAGAGAAATAGACAGCTTCTTCCTTCAGTGGATGCTTTGCTGGACTCTAGTTCAAACCAGTTGAAGCTAGTCTTCATCCACAGTTAATAGTTACAGTACACCATGTGGCCTTTTCTCGCTGCTGCTGTGGCCTAAGAAACAGGTGCAGCTGCTAGCACACTGTGCTCAGTCTTAAAGGCACACTGTTTTTAAAAAAAGAGTCTGAAGGTCACACTTTTTTCCTCCTCTGTTTAAAACAAAGTTCCGTGAAACCAGGATGTTCTGTTTTTATTGCAATCTTCCCTCTCAGGTGGGCATAAAAGACTCCATGGCACTAATCGTAGGAACAGGAGTAGGTTATTCAGCCCCTCGAGCCTGCTCTGCCATTCAGTAAGATCACGGCTGATCTGACTGTGGTCTTGACTCCACTTTCCTGTCTGCCCCCATAACCCTTGACTCCCTTGTCTATCAGGAATCTACTTAACTCAGCCTTGAATAAATTCAATGACCCAGCCTCCACTGCTTTCTGGGTAAGGGAATTCCACAGACTAACAAGGCTCAGACAAAAAAATTCTCATCTCTGCCTTAAAAGGGAGACCTCTTATTCTTAAACTGTGTCCCCTAGTTCTAATCTCCCCCATAAGAGGAAACATCTCCCAGTAATCGAAGAGGAAAGTTCGTGGTGCATGGCACATATCTCCCTCAACTAACCACAAAAATTAAAAAATTATTTAGAGATACAGCACTGAAACAGGCCCTTCGGCCCACCGAGTCAGTGCCCATCAACCACCCATTTATACTAATCCTACATTAATCCCATTACCCTCTCACATCCCCACCTTCCCTCAATTCCCTTACCACCTACCTATACTAAGGTAAATTGGCCATTATAAATTGCCCCATCAACCTGCAAGTCTTTGGCTGTGGGAGAAAACCGGAGCACCCGGCGAAAACCCACACGGTCACAGGGAGAACTTGCAAACTCTGCACAGGCAGTACCCAGAATCGAACCCAGGTCGCTGGAGCGGACGCTGTGGTGCTAACCACTGCGCCACTTAATTGGTCTTTATCCCATTGCTGTTTGAGAGAATTTGCTATTCTTACAAGTGCTCGGTTTTAAAAAAAAAAACGCTCTGTGCCTTTAAGACTGAGAAAGGGATTTCTCTGGGAACAGTGAATGCTGAACTGGGTGGGGCAATTGCAAGGCAATCTGTTTTTCCAAGCCATTCAGCAGAGAGGAGAGAAATGACTGTCGCATGACGGGCTGCTGAGGCGTTTTTAAGTTTCTCTTTTGCAAGAAAAGACCACTTTGGGCTGGAACCTGTTCGGGAGACCCGAGAGAGAACTCTCTCTGAAAAAAATCAGAAGACCAGTTTGCTGCTAGAATGAGTAGGAAGACAGCCCAGAAACACACTCTTGAAAAATAATTCCTGTATCAAGGGAAATTCTAATCTCTTCATGAAGTTCAATGAACTTTGAAGGAATTGCAAATCGCAAGTATGGGAGCTAAAACCCTTGTTGCTGTTTATGCCTGAAGAGAGAGAAAAAGACCCAGGAAGAGGAGTTGCAACATTCTGCGGAGAATCACTGCTTTGGAGAAAGGCTCCTTTGCTGAAGGAAATCACTACCTCAAGTGAGTCCTGTTGCATTATTGTATTTTTGGAAGCTCCTGAAATCTCAAGTAAGTTTCTACTGTTGGACTGCTATTTGGAAATCCAAGTAGACCTGTTGCTACACCTTTTGCTGGGAGATTTGTGTGATGCCTGCTGCAGATGAATTGCCTTCAACACCTAGCCACCACAGACTGTTCATTAATTTTACCTGGAAACTTCAAGTGGCATCTGACTATTTGACTCTGGGACACCTCACTGTTGCAGAAATATTCTACCAGAAGTTACAACCCAGTTGTTTTATTATTCCTAAGAAATCATTATAACTTAAACCAATCCTTTAAAACTGGTTAACTGTTGGGTTTTGAATGTGTGTGTGCATGAGGGTTAGGAAGAATAAAAAGTTATAAAAATTTGTTCATTTGATTTATCTCATTGTTTAAAATAATAGTTAATTTGTTGTTGTTTAAAGAAACCTAGTTTGGTGTGCTATATTCTGGGGAATAAATAGTGTTTAATTTGGCGAATTTCTGGTATATGGGAAACTTTACTACTATGCTGTGACCTGTGGAGTAGTGCAACTGAATTGACAGTGCATTACTCCTACCTTGGTCGTAACACTATGGACAAATTGGCTTCCCTACATTACAACTGTGACTGCACTTTATTGGTTGTGATGCACTTTGGAGTGTTGAGATTGCAAAAGGTGCAACATAAATTCAAGTTCTTTCTTCCTTTCAAACTAAGTGAGAATAATCCCTGGCACAGTTACAAGAGCACCCTCCCAGATTCCATTTGTGAGCAAAGCTGACAGGCTTATCTACCAACAGTGTCCTGGAATGCTACAGACCTGTGTAGAAAAGGAGTATTTACAGGTGCAAATATAGGGACTAAAAACAAAATTGTAGATTCAGTCATAAAAAGGTACATGTGACTCTATTCATATATAGGGCACTGAATTTGAAAAGAAAGTAGTGTTGAATTCATTACAAGGCATTGTTTACGCCAAGTAATTCTCAGCACCCCAATATAGAAATGATACAAGAACTATAGAAAGGATATTGCAAGTATTACTAAAATGGTACTAAGAATTAAATCAAAAACTTTTCAAAATATAACCGAAACTATATGCTATGATATTCAGAACTCGTGGGTGATCACAATCAGAAGTGTTAAACTACAATTTCCTTATTTACAACTTCAGTTCCACTTTTTCCTTAAACATTTAATGGTTTTATTTATTTTTCACCAGTCTTTTTAACAATCTCTTTAAAGACAAGTACAATCAGGCAGTAAGCTGGCTGACCAAACGGGAATATTGCAAGGTTCTACAGAAACAGTGATTCCCGCTGCAGTTGGATGAAAGAGCATTATATAATGAGGGTAAAAAAAAATGACAGGGAAGAAAGGCAAGTTAAGTGGAAATAAAGCAAAGACCAAGGGGAAAAAAATAGGCAGAAGGACAGTTAGCAGAAGGGTAGAGGGACCTCGAGCTCTGGGGAAAACAAATCAAAACTAAAAGCAGCTGGGACCTTGTTATGCTATTATTCCATTGCCATCTGTTTTCCCCTTCCCTCTCAGTCACCTCATCCATGCACCTTAAAGATAAGAGATCAGTTAAGTCAAATACCTTTATCTGGTCAACACTTAATTTTCATTATAAAACTAGTTTCACTTTTTCAGCCATTTTATCAATGAGAACCAGGTAGATACTTGGAGATAAGCAAGAAATATGCCTTCTGAGATGTCCACATCGGAACTGTGACAGTCTGATGACTTGTGGGGTTATCACCATTTTGCTAATTATGTGCAGAAGACCATTTAAACCAAATCACTTTTCATATATGGAAATTGTTAGACTCAGTTAAGTTAAGACAACAGATTGGTAGGAACAGCCAAGCAAGTTTCACTGTGTTGAGGGTGTAGCACAGCAAAAACAAAAGTCTGACAAATTGACTAACAGTGAAGGCATACACCAAGATTTAGTACAGGAATGAAGGGAATAGTTGCATCAGTTTGCTTTAAGTTGCTGGAAACCTCCAAGGAACAAAGTTGGTAGAGGACTTGTCCCTCTACTGAATTTCCATGTCCATTTCCAGTCTTGTTATAAGGGTCTGAACAATAACAGACAAGTACCTCAGTAGGATCACAAGTTTAAAAAGTGGCAGCCTGACAGCACTGGTTCAAAGTTACTGCATTTTGGTTAACTGGGCACTGTTTTAAGAGAAATGCAGCACGGTACAGGAGAGAGTACCTACTTTTCAACTAAATCAAAAGATGGCTGTTGCCACAAATAATTATTTGGTCAGTTTCTTTCAGAACATATGGCTGGGAGAACAGAATACAAGGTGAAGATGCCAAAGGAATATGCTAATAGGCAAATGTTGGAGAAGGAAAGGCAAGAGAACAAAAATTATTTTTAAACAATACACAATGTTTAGCAATACTGCAGCAATTTGAAAGCATTTGGTTGAGGAATGGCATTATATAATTAAACAAAGCTAGTTAAGTCATGGCACTGTAAAACTACAAGTCTAAGAGTAGCTACAACAAAAGAAGATTGGTGGCATTACAGAGCCAGGAGGATTTTGTTTCAACAAAAGGGCATTTTGTCTCGCAACATAATTTGGATTAAAAAGGGATAATGGGAACTTTTGGATGCTGTTATAGAGCTCCTTGACTGTAGGAGAAGGTAAGGACTGTGAAAGTGCCAGGACACTGATCATGAGTGTGTTCAATTGCATAGCAGAGGAAAAACAGAGGACATGTTCAGAGAGGTACTGTAAGGCTGCTTTTTTTACCCAGTTTGAACTAACAGTGTTATAAGCTATCCTGGGCATAATCTTGGAAAATGAACCAGGTAAAGTAAATAAGGAAATCAGGGAGCATCCAGGATCCAGTAATTTTATTAACAGACTTGAATTTGGATACTGAACTTGACAGAGGATGAAATGAAACTGAATTGTTTGAAACTATTAAAGTCCAAATAGGAAAGAAGTCTGACAAATTCAAGAATCAGCTAGAGAAACTGCAATTAACATTTCATTCCAATAAAGTCTAAGCAGTAAAAGGGCAACAGAGTCCAATGCAATTAAGTAATGATGGAAACAGCAGTATAAAGGGAAATGCATTTAAAAAAGTGAAGAGAATTGAGACATAATAAGATTAAGTAAATTAAGAGGGGGTCAGGGGGGTTTCAGTAAAGCAATGCTGGCGAAGATATTTTAACATTTTGTTTATGGAACACCTATCACAACCATTATACAAGAATAAGAAACAGGTGACACTTCTTTCCTAAAATTTCCTTGGTATTATTGCTAAACATTTTGAAAATAAGCATTCAATATTTTATAGGCACAAGAGTCTGTATCAATTCAGTATGCCTATAAAATTCTACCATGTCACAGTGGCACAGTGGTTAGCACTGCAGCCTCACAGCTCCAGGGACCCGGGTTCAATTCTGGGTACTGCCTGTGCGGAGTTTGCAAGTTCTCCCTGTGACCACGTGGGTTTTCACCGGGTGCTCCGGTTTCCTCCCACCGCCAAAGACTTGCAGGTGATAGGTAAATTGGCCATTGTAAATAGCCCCTAGTGTAGGTAGGTGGTAGGGAATATGGGATTATTTAGGGTTAGTATAAGTGGGTGGGTCTTGGTCGGCACAGACTCAGTGGGCCGAAGGGCCTGTTTCAGTGCTGTATCTCTAAATAAAATAAAAATAAAATAAAATGTCAATGCAAAGGCATTACAATGCCCTAAAATATTTAATCAGCAGTGTAAAATGACACTTTGGCCCACTGGATAGGTTAATTAGTAACTCAAGGCACTGTACGTTGATTAGGACTGTAGTGTTTGAATTAATAAAATTCAGCCCAAGAGGTTTTTTTCAAAAAAAGTATTCAGGAAACCAAGGTGGCACGGTGGATTAGACATTGACCCTTCATAGTTGACATCTGGGTTCAATTCCAGCCCTGAATGATGGGCTGAAAGTCTTCTCTGCTGGCTGCAAGGGTCCTTTGTGAAATGAGTTTGGCCTGGATCTAGAAAGTTCCCATTGAGTATGGGCCTACAGCACAAACTGGCCCTATTCAGCACTAATTGGCAATCTCAGACAGCTGTTGTGTGAAATGGAAAATATGTCATGAGGATGTTCCTGAGGCAGGGTTAATGCATGTTGCTAGGACAGAGTATTTACCTGGCTGTGATATACCTGGCCTGGCAATGCTTGATGCTAATACTAGAGTCTTCATTTTGCCTTGGGTACAAGGGGTCAGAGTGAGTGGCAAGCAGTCTGGATGATATACTGTTGCCCTAACCCTGCAGAAATCACTTGGTGACTGGCAGGCAAAAGCGGGATTGTGAGCAGCAGGAAGTCACAACCAGGAACTCAAGTAAACATTCCCTAGCACTAAGGGAAATGGTCAGGGAGGAGGTTAGACAGACAAGCCAGGGAACACAAGGCCCAGTTTCCTTGCAGATCCAGGATGAGCACTCCTGCCCAAAAATATTTTAAAAGTACCGAAATTCCAAGGCCTCTTCTGACTCCATTCCTATTTGCTACCAGGTTTCACTGCCATGTTTGGTACTGCATGTGATTTGTGTGATCCGTATCAAAAATCACATCAGGGTCCTAATTGCACCACAAGACCCTGACTTTACCATACTTGAGGCCCTCACCTACTGCGATGGATGCCTCAGACACCTTTAAATACCTAAAAGTTAAAATGGCAGTAGGCAGGAGGAGTATGTCGTGAATGTAGTGTTAAGTACTCTACTGCTTTTTAACCCTGCTCGTTCATCTCTTTCCTAGCAGCGGGAGAATAATTGAGACACACATACCCAAAATGGGAATTGATCTATAATTGAGAACTAACATAGATTACCGTGATGATTAGTAAAATAATTTAAAAAGTCAAAACAGGAGCTGTACCACTACCTAGTATGGAGAAAGTATTTTTCAATTTTCTCAAATCAAATTAGAAATAGAAACTATACTGTCATTTAGCTATCTCGCAGATCCAGTAAAACTGTCATAACTGCCAATACAGAAATAAGAATGGAATGCATATTTAACAAAATATATCATAAAAACAAGGAAAAGTTATACTGAAAAAGCTGAAAAATGGGTATACGTGTAGCACAGAGATCGTTAATTATTGCACAAGTCAAAACACTTCCCCAATGGAGCAATCTTCATGGTTAATTTAATTAATTGGAGATAGATCTGTAATCAGAAAGATGCATATAACACATATGTAGAGTATTAGGATGTCTGTGAAATTCTGTCTATATCTTCACCTCAAACTTCAATGTTAACAGGAAAGTCAGGCAAATTTCTACCAGAATTTTTTGGCAAGGAAAGAGGAGAAAATAGCAGATTCTTCTTTTCTGCAAATAAAGGTCAACCTCCACTTATAATTTTCAAAGAACACATGGTAAGGCTAGACAGGTTGGGGGAAGCAGCGAGAAGATTGACTCTCAACCACCTGGCTTATTGACTGCATCTTCATTACTGAAATAGCAATAACTTGAATATGCTGGTCTCATTGTATTGCATATTACAATTGAAAAATTAACAAAAATCAAAGTTGAATGTGCAACATTAAACAAACATGGAAAAGGCATACATATGTTTAAAAATCTGAAATATTTTACAACAAACACTTGTTTGTCTGATTAAAGAAAAACAGTAGTATTATGCAGCCTACTCATAATTATGAGCAATCCTTTTCTGTCATTTGCTAAACATAGCACATTAGCACCAACATGAAAAGCGGGCCTCTGAGAATCTACACCTGGAAGACAATTTGGAGTAGCACAATACCAAAACAATAATCCCCCTCATCAGCATTGTGAAGGCAATAATGCTTTAAGTATAGAAACTTCTCCAGGTAACAACTTTAATAATGACCTAGATTTTGAGATCAGTGGCAAAGTAACAGCACTCACTGCTGACCTCGAAGAAAGCTGGCCACCTTTCCCGTTGTTAATTTCATTCTGGCGTCAGCTATAGGTGATCTCCAACATTCAGCAACAGTGATGGAATTGGCTGTGTCAGTCATGACTGAGTTGGTAGCACTCTTGTCTGAATCAGAAGATTATGGATTCAAGTCTCACTCCAGGACTTGAGCACACCAAAAAAAAAAATCAAGGCGGACACTCCAGTACATTACTGAGGGAGTGCTGTATTGTCAGAGGTGCCGTCTTTGGATGAGATATTAAACTCAGGCCCTGTTGGTCCCCTCAGATGGGCATAAAAGATCACATGACACTATTTTGAAGAGCAGCAGGGGAGTTATAGTCCTGGCCAATGTTTATCCATCATCACAAAAAAACCCAGATCCTCTTATCATTGTGACTGTGCTGTTTGTGGGAGCTTGCTGTGTACAAATTGGTTGCCACGTTCCCCACATTGACAGTGACGACAATTCAAAAGCATTTAACTGTCTGTAACAAGCTTTGGGATATCCTGAGGTCATGAAAATAAATAAATGAAAGTCTCTCATTCTTGCACTGTTGTCTGAGAATTCTTCAATCCAGGAAGTTTATTATCCTTCACTTTTTAAAATCAGTTTAGAGAAATAAATAAAGATTGGGACGTACACATGGCATTAAAGGTAGAAGTTTAAATATTAACGAACCTTGAAATATAGATAGATTTTTAAAACAAAGATAAATTTGGCATTTCACAAATTAAAAAAAATAGTTTCTGAGGGCCAGAGAGGTTGTGCAGCAGTAATTATGACATAGTACATTGTTTAAAAACCCAGTTACACATATTTCAACAACGTATAACTTTTTCAAGGTTAACGTTTCAGGTCTGTGACCTTTCATCAGAAAAGTACTGAGATGTTAACTCAGTTTTTCCTCTCTCCACAGATGCTGCTGAGCATTTTCTGTTTTTATTTCAAGTTTGCAACAGGAGCATTATTTTGCTTCTGTAACCTTTTCAAAGGTTTTTACAGTGAGACTAATAGCATAAAAAGTAGAAGCTTACGTCAAATCAAAAAATTTCTAAAATTTCTACTGCAGGACCTCAACAGCATACCCTGTGGAGGAACAGGGGATCGCTGACTGAAACTTCTGGATTTCCATGTTTAACTGCACATGTGCAAACACCAGAAGCTGCTGTCAGTTGCACAGTTGTAATTGAGCGCTGGCAGTTTCACCATTACAACTGCAAAATCAGGGCCAAAGACTCAATAGGCAATCTTGTGCATGATGTATCTGCCTTCTCACAAGAGAAAAGTGAGAATTATTCCTGGTGGCTCCTGCCCAGGAAGCAACATAATGAGACTGTATGGCGCAGTTTAAAACATCTGTTTCCCTTAGATCTTCGATGAAAAACAACCAGCAGAACCAGACATTTTTTATCCTGTACCTATAGAAGGCTAAAGCCCCACGAATACTGACCATATTATAACTGAGGTGAACTATGGGAGCCTGAGGTGAATAAAAAAGTTTGGTCCCGTTGCTTTCTACTAGAAGCCAGAATCTAACTTCAGATGAGTTAGATGGTGAACCATGCGAAGACAATAATGGGGACCCACATGATGTCTACTAATTTTACATGCTGATACAAGAGCCAGAATTTTTAAAAAATGGTTCAAATGATTCAGATGAGAGTTTACTCAGATTCATACTGATATAACCCAAAGGATGAAGAGTTGCAACATTTATGCCCCTCCATGAACACCTTTGATATTCTTCCATGATATAAGGACTGACCGATGGCTGGCAGGATTGAATAGCAGCAGCCAATTCTAAGGCCTTCAGCTGATAGCATCTGAAAACAGTGCATCATGTGTCAAATGGAAATGCAAAGTAACATGCCTGTGCTCTTGGCAGGGAGCACTGCTTACCAGGAAACATTTCAGAAATTCACACACATACTACCCAAGATTTTCCAACTATTTTACTGGTCAGAAAATGTGCAGTGCACATCCAAATTTCCAATGTGCTTCTTGCAGAGTTGCTTCCCACTGGGTGCAAAGACTCGTAAAATGTGTCTTCAAAAAGTATTGTTTCTCTAGAACCACTTTTATATAGCTCTTTTAATGTAGGAATTGTCCCAAAGTGCTTCACAGAAGCTAAGTTAAAAATTGACATTGAATCAAAGAAAATTATGATGGGAGACCAAAAGCTTGGTTAAAAAGATGTTTTAAAACAGATCTTAAAAGCATGAGAGAGAGGTGGTGAGGTTTAACGCAGGAATTTTAGAACTCAGGGCCGAGATGGTTGAAGACACAACAGCTAATGGTGGGATGAAAGGAGTGCGGGAGATGCACAAGAGGCTGGAGTTGGAGAAATACAGAATTCCAGAAGATTGCAGAGACAGGGAGCAGCATGACCACATATGGATGAGAATTTTAAATCTTAGGTGTTTGTGGATTGGGAGCCAAGCAAGCACTGGGATGAGCAGAACTTTGTTTGGGAGGGGAGAACAGGGTTATAACTGACTACTAGAATCACAGTTGGTGTATTAATGGCTATTAGGGAGCCATGCTGTCCAGAAAACACCTAGTAGGTCATGTATCAAATCTGACTTTCAGCTGGGTCACGTTTTCCTATATAGTCTTCATAAAAAGTCTTTCTGCAGTTCAGGGCTAGCAGATCCACCCACCAAGAAACCAGAACCAGCCTGTCTAATGGCAAAATAAAAACAGAGACCTGACCAAACCCAGATAGTATACATTCCAAAACACCAAAAGGTGACTGGCATGTATAGAGCTGAAGTACTAACTAGAATTTCCAATGCAAATGTAAACACTTGCTCGAAAAAATGCTAGGAAATTATAGGTCAATCTTATATCAGTTGTTGGCAAACTCGAATTGTCAATAATACAGCATGAAATTAGTGAACAATCAAGGTCAGGCCAGATTTGACTATTTTCTGAGCAAACTGCACTGTATAGATGGAGATTATGGTGTAAATAAATTTGATAAGGTGCTAACATTTTTGACTGTCTTTTCTAAAAACAAAGATAACTTGGAAAGGAGTTACATTTAAAATGTCAGGTTTTTAAAGCAAAAAATATATTCACACAAGTTTCATAAAAAAGTACGATAAGAAAACTGGGTTTAATAACCTGACAAATATAGGCTGAGGAAACAGACAATTCCTTAATTCCCACCTAGCATAGGTTTAGGGATGAATGCCACCCAAGTAGTTTTGCCTAACTGGCTTACACTAATCAGTTCGGATCAAAATGAATTTTCTAATCCTCAATTATGTTACCTTCAAGCTGCTGAGTGAGTGAATTAACTCTTTCTTGCCAAATCAAGGAAGGAGCCAGACCACAAGTCATACACCAAACACAATTTATTGGTTATAAAGTACAACTTAAAGCTCAAGTTGGATATACACTGACAGTTATCTAGTTGAGTATCAAATCATTAATGAACAGTATTTAAAAAACAAGCAGATCACAGACAATTCAGTTTGGTAAAATGGTGAATATCAACTATAGCAGTGCCCAGAGTCTGAGGTTATAAATTGTTAAGATTACTCAGAGTAGTTCTTTAAATAGCTGATAAGTTAACATTAATAGCCTATCAAATAGTTCTACATTAGTGATTAACAATGTTCAGAGCTAACACAATCTAACTCTCAAAAGTGAGATGGCTGGATTAATCCCTTTCTTTCTGTGGGTCCCAACCGTTAGCTTTTAGAGTACTGAGTAGATGAGCTTCTTCATGCTGATGCTGTTTAACTTTGAATCTGACTGAAACTAGCTTTCACATAAGGCTTCCCTCTCACCATCTTAAACTATTTACATTTAAATGACATTCTTAGCTCTGCAAATGATGGGCAGGTGTAGCCATAATTTAGCTTCTAAATTTTGACACTGTTCTCATGGTACCTTATACTCATATGTAGAACCTTTACACCGGTTAGGTAAATGCTGTCACAGAAGAATTGAAGAAAAACAAGAATTCGCTATAATCAGAAGATGACAAGAAAGACTGCTACTTTTACCCTTAAAAGTCTGTATTAACTATTTTCTTGCTACCACTCAGTTCAACAGCTAAACTCCATCTTTATGGGCATCAAGAAAGTTACAAAATATTTTCAATATGAATCTTGAAGGCAACCTTTCGCGACAACTTTACAGGGCACTGTTCCTATCACACATAGAAACAAAAGCTGGTTAAAATTCCAAAAAAACTAGGAATTGAAGCAGTTTCCCCAAAGCAAACAATAAGCAATTCATTAGCTTGCCCGGGTAAACCAATAAATGTCTTAGTTCCATTATGTTAGGAAGCCCTCAGTCCCAGGCTCTCAAGAAGGGTTGTCCAGCACAGGTCCTATCCTTTGGCTGTGAACACGAAGATAAAATACATATCGAGAGACACACTGATTAAAGTTTTTGCTGGGAGAAGATTTTATTCAGACTCAGAATCTTAGGCTGCAGTAGAGATATGTTATTTCAAGTTGACAGGAGAATATGTCTTGTATTGTTGCAGTTTATACAGATTAAATTAAGTGAACCTGACTATAATTGTTGTTTTATACTTTCACTTGCATGACTGTGAAACAAATTAACCAAGACTAATATCATGCATTACTTTACCAAATATTTTCTCAGTTTATCTTCAAAAAAATTTGACAAGTTGGCACTTGTATTATCCAGTTCCGATCCTATAGTTACATCCCGCAATGACACTATTGCGGTTAAGTGTTGGGCCCTAAATACAAGATGCTTCAATGGCTTACAGGAGCGACCAGCATCGCCGCACCCACAAGATCAGAGACAAGACACAAATTTGTAACGGTGTCACGTTGAAGGTTCACTATGAGATTAAAACACATATTAAAAGAGAATGCAGCCATGTAGGGAGAGAGGGGTCTAGAGGACAGATGTTATAGTAGGGGTATAGTGTGGCTTTCGAACAGAGAGATCCACCATTGACATGCTGTTCTCCCTTCGCCAGCTACAGGAGAAATGCCGCGAACAGATGCCCCTCTACATTACTTTCAATTATCTCACCAAAGCCTTTGACATCAGCAGACGTGGTCTCTTCAGACTACTAGAAAAGATTGGATGTCCAACAAAGCTACTAAGTATCATCACCTCATTCCATGATAATATAAAAAGGCACAATTCAGCATAGCTGCACCTCATCAGACCCCTTTCCTATCCTGAGTGGCATGAAACAGGCTGTGTTCTCGCACCTACACAGTTTGGGATCTTCTTCTCCCTGCTGCTCTCACATGCATTCAAGTCATCAGAAGGAGGAATTTTCTTCCACACCAGATCAGGAGGCAGGTTGTTCAACCTTGCCCGTCTAAGAGCGAAGACCAAAGTACAGAAAGTCCTCACCAGGGAACTCCCCCCTTTGCTGACGATGCTGCATTAACATCCCACACAGAAGAGTGTCTGCAGAGTCTCATCGACAGGATTGCAGCTGCCTGCAACGAATTTGGCCTAACCATCAGCCTCAAGAAAACGAACATCATGGGACTGGACGTCAGAAATGCTCCATCCATCAATATTGGCGACCACGCTCTGGAAGTGGATCTAGAGTTCACCTACCTAGGCTCAACTATCACCAGTAACCTGTCTCTCGATGCAGAAATCAACAAGCGCATGGGAAAGGCTTCCACTGCTATGTCCAGACTGACCAAGAGAGTGTGGGAAAATGGCGCACTGATACGGAACACAAAAGTCCGAGTGCTTCATGCCTGTGTCCTTAGTACCTTGCTCTATGGCAAGAGGCCTGGACAATATATATGTCAGCCAAGAGCGACGTCTCAATTCATTCCATCCTCGCTGCCTCCAGTGAATCCTTGGCATCAGGTGGGAGGACCATATGTCCCACACAGAAGTCCTCGAGGCGGCCAACATCCCCAGCATATACACCCTACTGAGCCAGCGGCGCTAGAGATGTCTTGGCCATGTGAGCCGCTTGGAAGATGGCAGGATCCCCAAGGACACATTGTACAGCGAGCTCGTCACTGGTATCTGACCCACCAGCCGTCCATGTCTCCGTTTTAAAGATGTCTGCAAACGTGACATGAAGTCCTGTGACATTGATCACGAGTCGTGGGAGTCAGTTGCCAGTGATCACCAGAGCTGGCGGGCAGCCATAAAGGCGGTGCTAAAGTGTGGCGAGTTGAAGAGACTTAGCAGTTGGCAGGAAAAAAGACAGAAGCGCAAGGGGAGAGCCAACTGTGTAACAGCCCCGACAACCAATTTTATCTGCAGCACCTGTGGAAGAGTCTGCCACTCTAGAATTGGCCTTTATAGCCACTCCAGGCGCTGCTTCACAAACCATGAACACCTCCAGGCGCTTACCCATTGTCTCGAGACAAGGAGGCCAAAGAAGACGACAAAGAAGACGAAGAAAATTACTGTTTTGCAGATTGACAGGATGTGGGTCTAAGTGTACCTCGAGAATCTTCCCTGGGAACTCTTGCTTTCCATTAAATAATTTAGATGATGGAATAAAAAGAATTATATGTATGAGGTCAAGCAATCTGTGAAGAATAATGCAGGAGAACATATGTTAATAGAGTGGGCACAAAGATGCAGTTTAACGCAGAGAAATATGAAGCTGCGCATTTTGGGGGTAAAACAACATAAGTGGAACTAAGTATACCATTAAACATGAAGCACAGTGCAGCAGCAGAGAAATCTGCAGATGCAGAAAAAATAACATTTTGAATTTATACGAGAAGATGTATTGCATGTAAAAAGGAACTAGCAAGTTCATCCTTTCCTGAAATAAGCATAATGCAAGGTTATATCCATCAGAAAAGGATTAACAGGCTCTTGAAAAGATGATTGAGGGGTGATCCAATAGAGGTCTTAAAAATTATGGAAGGCTGTGACAGAGCAGACAGGGAGAGAGTGTTTCCACTTGTAGGGAAGAGTGAAGCTAGAGGCCATCAATGTAAAATAGTCAAGAAAGCAAATAGGGAATTCAGAAGAAACTTCTTTGCCCAGAACCTGGTGAGAATGTGGAACTTGCTACCACAGGAAATGGTTGAGGCAAATAGTATAGATACGTTTAACTAGCCTCCCCTTAAATGTATGAGGGAACAATGAAAGGAATAGAGGGTAATGCTGATAGTGAGATGGAGTGACTCAAATGGAGCAAGAATGCCAGCATAGACTAGTTGGGTCCAATGGTCTGTGTTGAATACTCTATGTAATTCAATGCAAGATGGAATACTGCATGTAGCTCTCCAAATTCCCCAATAGGGAAGATATTAGAGCCATGGAAAGATACAGAGAATGATCACTACAATATCAGAAATGTGGCTGCTGGGGTTGTAACAGTTAGTTTCCAATCCTCTTTGGCTATAGGCGTGGTGTCAGAGGACTGGAGGACAGATAACTTTGTACTATTGTTTAAAAAGGAAGAAAAGGTTAGACCAAATAATGGCAGGTGTTACGAGTATGTTTTTTTGTTAAATTTTGAGAATTTGGGTTTTAAAACACAAATGGATTCTATAAATGCTGAAACTTGGGGTGCTCTTTTTAAAAAAAAAAAGTCACCAGAAGGTTTGGACTGAGTTTGAACCGTAAACAGTTACTGGAAAGTATCTGTTTTTAAATAACCCAGCAGGGGTTGTTTTTGACTTGGAGAGATGTTTACAAAGAAGTGACAAGCTAAGATTTATGGTTGTCAGGAGGCTTGCTTCTGGAAAGTTTTGATTTCAATTTGATCTGTTATAAAAAGTCAGTTGTTTCTTGACCTGCCAGGAATTGACAGCTCATCTCTTTCACTTGAAAAGAAACCCTATATTTCCAATAGGGCAGATTCTTATTTCCTCCTATATTTGAAGAAACCTTGCATCAAATGTGTGGGTACTAAAACCTTGTTGCTGCTGTAAGACCTATTTTTGGAGCCTCTGAGCTGCATCTCTTAGAAAGCTTACCTAAACTGATTAACATCGCCTGGAAAGAACTGTTCTAGGAAGATTCCATTGACAGCCGTCAATAAGCATCTGGGTCACCTAACCAAAACAAAGGACATCTTTCCATACCTTCTTTTCAGCCGAGGTGTTTTTTCTAATTCCTTCGATTTCTTTGTAACAGCTGTAAACAAAAATCTCTTTTTTCCCCAGTTAACTGGTGAGAGAGAGGGGACTAGGATCAATAAGGGGCTATAATATTTCCATTTGTGTGTATGTTTTACTTCATTATTGTTTAAAACTTTTTATAATAAACTGATAATTTTGTTGTTTGTTAAAGAAACCTGGTTGGTGTGCTTTATTCTGGGGAAAAAGAGAGTATATGATTAACCGTTTTGGTAAGTGGGAAAATTTAAATATATGTTGCGGCCTGTGGAGATGTGGGACTAGAACAAACGATACACTCCTCCAGCCTTGGTCCTAACACAGGGCAGTCAGCCTAACTTCAGCGATGGGAAAATTATTGGACTAGGTCCTTTGCTTTTTGTGGTATATATTAATAATTTGGACTTGAATGTAGGGGTATAATTAATAAATATTCCAGATGATACAAAAATTGGCCCTGTGGTTGATGAAGAAAGCTGTGGACTGCAAGGAATATATCAATGATATGTGGGTGGAACAGTGGCAAATGGAGTTCAATCCCGAGAAATGTGAGGCAAGGCATTTCGGGAAAGACTAACAAGGCAAAAGAATACGCAATAAATGGTAAGATACTGTGAGGAACAGAGGGACCTTGGAATGCATGCCCACAAATTCCCAAAAGGTGGCTGGAGGGGTAGATAAGGTGAAGACAGCTTATGGGATACTTCCTTTATTAGGCAAGGCATAGATTATAAGAGTAGGGAGGTTATGCTGGAACCGTATGAAACACTGGTTAGGCCACAGTTGGAGTACTGCGTGCAGTTCTGGTCACCACACTATAGGAAAGGTGTGATTGCACTAGAAAGGAGATGAGAATGTTGCCTGGACTAGAGAATTTTAGTTATGAGGAAAGACTGGATAGGCTAGGGTTGTTTTCTTTGGACAGAGGAGGCTGTGTATAAAATTTTTGAGCAGATAGATTGGATAGGAAGGTCCTATTCCTGTTGGTTGAGAGGTCCATAACCAGGGGTCATAGATTTAGGCTAAGAGGTAGGAAGTTTAGAGGGGATTCAAAGGGAAACTGTTTCACCCACCATGGGGGGGGGGGAATGTGCGGGGGAAGCATCTGGATCATTACCTGAAAGGGCACTAGAGGAAGAAACCCTCATAACATTTAAAAAGTAATGCACTTAACAAGTGCCCTAACGTACAAGACTACGGACCAAGAACTAGAAAGTGGGATTCGACTGGATGGCTATTTGTTGGCTAGCAAAGTCATGATGGGCCAAATGGCCTCTTTCTGTGCTGTGAAACTCTATGATTTTATATAGAAAGCCTTGAAAAATCTCCCCTACTGGATAAAGATCAAAAAGGGAGCAAAACAGAAATTTTCAAAATATATTTACTTAAATACTTAAAGATTATTTCCACTGGTTGATGAATTAGTAACAAGGGCGCATAGAGTTAGGAGAAGAAATTGGCAGAATAACAGAATTTGTTTCCACATTAGTTTTGAGAGTATGGAATGTTTCATCAGAACTAGGTATTGGAGTAGAATGCTAATTAGAAGGGAGCCTGAAGTGTATTTGAAAAGAGTAAAAGTGGATACATGGAAAGGGAAGGGAAGAGAGATTAAAGTTGACAACTCCAGTTAAAGAGCTAGACAGAAACAATGGACTGAATGGCTTCTTTCTTTGCTGTAATTAAGATTTCTGTGAGAATTACTACCACCTCCTCTATCCAAGTCTGTAAATGATGCCTGCTATTAAAGGAAAGTCGTATAAAAATCTCCCTCGCTAGGAGAATGAGGAGTTATTCAGGTGCCTGCAGATTTTCCTCCAGTGAAGAGGACAGTCGCTTTGACAGAACAATGGGTGCCACTTGGTCTGGAAAATGACCATAAAGTTCACCAGTGAATAGCCCCACTTAAGGAAAGTTGGCAACTGCTGGTGGATGATAGACCATTGTATACTTGTATGTGGGTTCTGCTGTTAATCTAAATTTTCTCCCAACTGCTGATGCACCAGAAGTTAAGTCAACAGATAGAATATTATTTACTTATACTTGTGCCAGATTTGTAGCAATTCAAAAGGGTTGGGTTGGGGGAAATTAACACAATTTGACTGAAGAAATACAACAGGACACTTCCCAAATCCACCCATTCCTGTTAATGCAGTGAACCACAGAGGTACTGTGGGTCCCTATTTTGGCCACACTGATTTTTCCAGCTTCGTGAACACAAGAGTTTAAACAAACAGCATTTTTGAATTATTTTTGCACTAAAAACATACTGGGTGCATCTATTTTTAATTATCCAATAATGGCTCTAAATAGTCACTGTTTTGGAATAATACTTCAAACCCCTCAACACCCTGAAGTGTTCTATAACAGAGATAGTTTTCATATATCAGAAGATAAATTCCATAAGAGGAAAAAAGTGTGTCATAGCATGAAAAGTTAAACCTGTAATTAACATCCAAATAGAGCTAACTCCTGTTAAGCTCAATAAACAGTTGTCATAAAGCTTGTGATGATAGCTATTAATCCCGTTCACTGAACAGGTATAATGTTATAACCGAGGTGGGAGGAGTGCACTGTTAATTCAATCCCACTTCTCCACAGGTCACAACATATTCTTTAAAGTTTTCCCACTTGTTGAAACAGTCAATCAGATACACTTTTTTCCCTCAGAATAGAACACACTAACCAGGTTTCTTTACTGAAGAACAAAATTATCAGATTATAAAACAAGTCTCAACTAGCAATGAAGTAAAACAATATCACATCAAATTTTATGAAAATTCACCCTTAAATTTTATAAAGAATCTTAGTCCCTTCACACACATATATCCCGGTTAACAGAAATAAAAAGGATTTTTAGATCAGAGTTCTGTTACAGACAATAATAAAACACTCAAAGATCACTTGCCTACCCCTGAAAAATAGCTGATGAGACTCACTGCACTAAACTAGCACAGTCCAACCTCCGAGCAACTACTAAAGAATCTTCCAGAATTAGCTCTCTTCAGGCAGCAGCGAAAAGCAATTTAGCAGGCCTTCTTGAAATGCAGGAACAAGACAAAATGACACACTGAAGTTCAGAGTCTTTTAGGGAATTGTGAGAAAATAAGCTGGATTGTGGTCTTTTGTTATTCCTTGGAATTCTCTCCTTTTTATATCCATTTGACACTTTAACAGCACTTGACTTTTGTCTCCTTCCAGAAGGTATCTCACACACGCACTGACAACCAAATAGCTTGGCAGTTCTCTGTCCACCCACATGTTCTCTGTTGCTACTGGGCTTGTCCAATCGAAGGTGTGATTGTCAATTTCTGCCCGTTGCCATGGCTTCTGCTCTAAGCCTAGCGACAAATAGCAATACTGTTGCCAATCCGGCCCTCATTGTCCCCTTGATTAAAAACCATTTATTTAGCTTAACTGTAAATTCCTTGCTTAAATTATTTTTTCATAACAATAAGGTTTCATTTTCAGAATACAATTTTACATTTCAAAATAATATACCAAGGATTTGACATAGAAATACCTCATAGCACTATGAATTACCCTTGGAATGCAATGTTTGTTTGGGCAAAGGCAGCAATATCCTACAAATGGCAATGAAAAATAAACAACTTTATTTTGGTAGTATTAGTTTGAAACAGTGCTCATTTGTGTAGCAGATTATACACTGATGTACTGGTGTGGGGTTCAAACACATAACCTTCTGACAGAGTTAAGAGCACTACCAACTGAGTCAAACCAATGTACAATACTGAACTGATTAGTAGATACATGTTACAGCACCATCAACTGTGATGGGAGTTAAACATGTGATAAACAATTCAAGGGTGCAAAAGTTTGGCATCTCAATTGCATAATGCAATCAGATTATACCACATTTACCATTCCACCTCAGCCACACGTTTCTCTATGCCTGAAGGCAGCCAGCCATATGCAGTGTCAAGAAAACATGATATGCCAAATGAGGAATTTTAACGTAAGTTTCCAGCCGACATTAAACTTTTGTAGGATTTTTTTCCATTACTTAACTTTAAGAAAGCTGTTAGTCAAGATGGCCACCACAATTTGCATCTGAACACCTTATACATTCCAAGACCTCCAACATGAGACATATGTCTGATGAGCCTGTACCCAAACAATGGCTTGCTCTAGTGACTGAATTATCTAACATTGCATTTATTAGCAAGACCTTCAAAGCCATCCTGACACACTGACTTTGAATGTGCAAACCTTTCCAAGTGTAAATACTGGCATCCTGAGGCGATGGAAACTCCTAACCTGGACTCTCATTACAAGGTTCCAGAGCCACTGAGGCAGTCATGTGACCGTCTGTCCATTTCTGTGAAAGCTGGGGACTTCCCTTAGACAAAGACAGGCAAGCCAGTGACTGAAATGCGTAGAAGGAGGGCTTCGTATCGCTCCAGATAGCATTGCAAGTTTGAAAACCATTTGTGACTGTGGACTCTCCAAGCTTACAGACTGCTAGACAGACACACCAGGGAGGAGAACCTACACGTTTGCCTCCAAGAAAACCCTGACCCAAGTGGGCCAACCACAAAGTGCACTTCGATTAGCCAGGGACTTCAAGAACACAACTTCAGCCAGAAGACCAAAAAATCATCCAACCTCACAGATGTGTATCAATTTATTTATTCTGAACTCTAATCCAACCACAAATCTACTTACTCTGTAATCCATTTATGAGAGAGGGAGAGCGAGGAGGGAAGAGGGAAGAGGGAAGAGGGAAGAGGGAAGAGGGAGGAGGGAGGAGGGAGGAGGGAGGAGGGAGGAGGGAGGAGGGAGGAGGGAGGAAAGGAAAGGGGGGAAAGGGGAGAAAGGAGAGAAAGGGGGGAAAGGGGAGAAAGGGGAGAAAGGGGGGAAAGGGGAGAAAGGGGGGAAAGGGGAGAAAGGGGGGAAAGGGGAGAAAGGGGGGAAAGGGGAGAAAGGGGGGAAAGGGGAGAAAGGGGAGAAAGAGGAGAAAGAGGGGAAAGGGGAGAAAGAGGGGAAAGGGGAGAAAGAGGGGAAAGGGGAGAAAGAGGGGAAAGGGGAGAAAGAGGGGAAAGGGGAGAAAGAGGGGAAAGGGGAGAAAGAGGGGAAAGGGGAGAAAGAGGGGAAAGGGGAGA
This sequence comes from Heterodontus francisci, assembly GCF_036365525.1. Classification (NCBI taxonomy): domain Eukaryota; kingdom Metazoa; phylum Chordata; class Chondrichthyes; order Heterodontiformes; family Heterodontidae; genus Heterodontus; species Heterodontus francisci. Next base: position 42,053,905 of record NC_090396.1, on the reverse strand, counting down.
AAGAGGGGAAAGGGGAGAAAGAGGGGAAAGGGGAGAAAGAGGGGAAAGGGGAGAAAGAGGGGAAAGGGGAGAAAGAGGGGAAAGGGGAGAAAGAGGGGAAAGGGGAGAAAGAGGGGAGGGGAGAAAGAGGGGAGGGGAGAAAGAGGGGAGGGGAGAAAGAGGGGAGGGGAGAAAGAGGGGAGGGGAGAAAGAGGGGAGGGGAGAAAGAGGGGAGGGGAGAAAGAGGGGAGGGGAGAAAGAGGGGAGGGGAGAAAGAGGGGAGGGGAGAAAGAGGGGAGGGGAGAAAGAGGGGAGGGGAGAAAGAGGGGAGGGGAGAAAGAGGGGAGGGGAGAAAGAGGGGAGGGGAGAAAGAGGGGAGGGGAGAAAGAGGGGAGAAAGAGGGGAGAAAGAGGGGAGAAAGAGGGGAGAAAGAGGGGAGAAAGAGGGGAGAAAGAGGGGAGAAAGAGGGGAGAAAGAGGGGAGAAAGAGGGGAGAAAGAGGGGAGAAAGAGGGGAGAAAGAGGGGAGAAAGAGGGGAGAAAGAGGGGAGAAAGAGGGGAGAAAGAGGGGAGAAAGAGGGGAGAAAGAGGGGAGAAAGAGGGGAGAAAGAGGGGAGAAAGAGGGGAGAAAGAGGGGAGAAAGAGGGGAGAAAGAGGGGAGAAAGAGGGGAGAAAGAGGGGAGAAAGAGGGGAGAAAGAGGGGATAGAAAGGGCGGCGAGAAAGAAAGGGGGGAGAGAAAGGGAGAAAGAAAAAAAGAGAGAAAGAATGAGAGAGTGTGTGTGAGTGATTTTTATGTGTATGAATGTGTAGCTTTTTAAAACTTGTTTTATTTAGATCGGGCTTAGATTATGTATAATAAACTCATCTCTTTCTTGATGAAACCGAAGAAAACCTGACTGATTTTCCGAGCACCAAGATAAAATACTGAGAGGTGGAAGGAATGAACCCTGTTGCGGTCAAAGAACAAGAAGGACAAGAGGGGAGCCTGTGACACCACTCCCCCCCACCCCACCTGGATATAACAGAAATTTGGGGGCTCATCCAGGATCATAACCCAACAACATACGACAAATTGGAAGTGGAAACCCAAATTGATCCCTATCAAATTTTTACAACTTCAATACAAGTTTTCTTGTGGTTTTTGCTGCTAGAGTACGAACATGTCCACGTTCGAGGCCAGTACCTTCCTAAGCTGAAAGTGAAGTAATTTGGGGCAGGTTATATGCCCTATCCAATGAAGTGTTGAGGAATGTAGCCGGGCAGTTAGGGATTACTATCCATCCAAAAGCTAGGAAACCAGAAATCCCAAAACTTGTGGCCAACCATTTTGTACTTGAAACTGAATAGGAGACAGGCTTAGAATCAGAAACAGACAGTTAAGACACAACTAGAACAGAGGAGGCTAGAATTAGAATTCCAGAGAGAGAAAGAGTATCAAGAAAGGGAAAAAGAATGGGAGGAAAGGCAAAGAGATTTCCAGAAGGGGGAGGAGGAAAGGGAGTTAAGGCAGCTAGAACTAGGGGGAGACCTAATACACCCAGTGAAGGTTTGGCTAGTGAGGGAGCTACCCCTAGCTCAGGGCCAAGCGCTGAGCTCTTTAAGTGCCCCCAGTTGATTCCAAAGTTCAATGAGGGGGATGTGGAAGCATTTTTGTCACTTTTGAAAAGCTTGCAAAACAGCTGAAATGGCCAGCAGAGAGCTGGATGCTCTTTTTACAAAGCAAACTAACAGGAAATACCCATGAGGTTTATTCACTGTTGCGAAATAAGAGTTCATCAGACTATGAGATGACTAAAAATGCTATCTTGGGCGCATATTAGCTAGTACTGGAGGCGTACCGCTAGAAATTCCGAACCTTCTGAAAGCAACCTGAACAAACAACCTTGAATTTGAAAAAGAGTTAAGCAGCTTGCTTTTGACCAATGGATATTGGCACTTACGGTTCAGCCCACATATGAAAATGCCAGAAAGGTGATCCTTCTCAAGGAGTTTAAAAACTCACTTCCCCTTCCCATTAGAACCCACATAGGAGAGCAAAAGGTTCAATGAGCCAGGCAAGCTGCAACCCTGGCTGATGAATTTACCCTTGTACACAATCCCTTACCTCAAGGGAAACCCTTCCCTGGTCACCCCCTCAAATCGGAAAAGGATAAAATGTGGGAGGGTGTTAGGAACCTGAACAACTATGAGCGAGAAGGAAAAGCTGGACACACAGGGGCCCTCCTCAGGCCAAAAAGGATGGTACTGAGAGCAGGAGACCTGTGTGTTTCCATTGTAATAAGGCAGGTCACCTTCGAGCGGACTTCTGGAAGTTATGGGGAAAACCTGTCGGATTAATCAGGGCACACCAGACCAGTGCAGGAAAAGGGGCCCTGATGGAAAGCACAGCAGATCAGGCTGTGGCTTTAACTTCAGCAGTAGGACCTGGTAAACCTACCGGTCAGTGCAGGAAAACTTAAAATCCCTGAAAGTCAACAGGATTGTGTCCCCTAAGGAAAGGTGACCCCCTACCCCTCAAGTGAGGCAAGCAAGCCCAGAGTAATACTCAGGGATAAGGGGTCACCCAATTCCTTCTGCTGGGAAAAGGCATGACCTATCCCCTAGTCAGGCAAATCCTCCACGAACCAAGACTGAGGCACACATTATTTCACTACATGAACATTAAAACATAAAACTGCAAGACCCTGACTGGGAGGACATTTGCATAGTACTAGCAGTGTTGAAACAAAAGGGACCTAGCCGCTGGTCCAAGCTGGGGGAATGTGAGCTGTGAGGAGAATGCAAAGAGGTTCCAATGTGGTTTGGACAAGTTGGGTGAGTGGGCAAAAGCATGGCAGATGCAGTTTAACATGGAGAAATGTGTTCTCAATTTTGGTTGTAAAAACAGAAAGGCAGATTATCTAAATGGTGATAGATTGGGAAAGGGGGAGATGCAACGGGACCTGGGTGTCCTTGTACACCAGTCGCTGAAAGAAAGCACTTATGTGCAGCAAGTAATTAGGAAGGCGAATGGTATGTTGGCCTTCACTGCATGAGGATTTGAGTACAGGAGCAAGGATGTCTTCCTGCAGTTATACAAGGCCTTGGTGAGACCACATCTGGTGTACTGTGTGCAGTTTTGATCTCCTTATCTGAGGAAAGATGCAATGGAGGGAGTGCAAAGACGATTTACTAGGCTGATTCCTGGGATGGCAGGATTGACGTAGGAGGAGAGATTGGGTACACTAGGCCTATATTCACTAGAGTTTAGAAGAATGAGAGCTGATCTCATAGAAACCTATAAAATTCTAACAGGACTAGACAGGCTAGATGCAGGGAGGATGTTGCCGATGGCTGGGGAGTCCAGAACCAGGGGTCACAGTCTCAGGATGTGGGGTATGCCATTTAGAACTGAGATGAGGAGAAATTCCTTCACTCAGAGGGTGGTGAACCTGTGGAATTCTCTACCGTAGGAGGCAGTGGAGGCCAAGTCATTATATATATTCAAGGAGGAGATGGACATATTTCTTAATGCCAAAGGGATCAAGGGTTTGGGGAGAAAGTGGGAACAGGGTACTGAACTGGATGATCAGCCATGGTCATTTTTGAATGGCAGAGCAGGCCCGAAGAGCCGAATCCTGCTCCTATTTACTATGTTTCTATGTTGCTTCCCAAATACACAGAAGTAGTGATCAGACCACTTTTAGTCACATGACTAGCTGGCTGTTGAGATTTGAACTTCCAACAAAAGGATTCAAACTCAGCAAGGTCCTGGTTTGATAACACCTCTCTCCTGTCTGCCTGCCTCCATCTCTTTCCCACAGAACTGAATCTTGTGAAGACATGTAAACTCAGAGAGAAAAAGTCTCCTACGTGAACAAGGTTTAAAAAGGAACACAGTGGCCCAAAGAAACGCAAGACCATATCTTTAATCAAAGACTACAGCAAACTCGAAGCACAGTAACAAGAAACTGCCTCAAACTGTTCCACCTATCTTTTCTTCTCTTTTCTGTCCCTATTTGCATGTGCATGCTAGCATGGGCCTCTCTCTCACTCTCTCTCTCCAGATAGCATCGCAAGTTTGAAAACCTACTGCAACTGTGGACCCTCCTATAGATTGCTATAGATAGCCTATAGATTGCTACAGACAGACAGAGACAACAGAGGAAAGAGCCACATGTCTGCCTCCAAGTGGGCCAGCCACAGAGTGCACTTCGACCAGCCAGAGACTTCAAGAATACAACTTCAACCAGAAGACCACAGAATCATCCAATCTCAGAGATTGTGTGTTAATTTATTTATTCAGAACTCTAATCCAACCACAAATCTACTTCTCACTCTAATCTATGCATGTGTGAGATTCTCGAGAATGTGTGCTTGAGAATTTTTTTATTTTTAATTTTTTTTTTTATTTAGATCGGCTTTAGATTGTTAAGTATAATAAACTCACCTCTTTCTTGATTAAACCCAAAAAACCTTTCTGATTAGTTCTTTCACGATCACAACAAAGATAAAAAGGTAAAATACTCAGAGGTGGTAAACACATCCACAATCAAATAAGAGGAAGAACAAGAAGGGAGCCTGCAACACCCTCCTCACCTGGTCGTAACGAGAAATAGTCAAACTGCACACTATGCAGATTTAAACCAATGCATTACCACAAAGAACCTTAGTGCCAACTCAAATTACTAAAATTTCCTACTAAACAGCATTGTGGAAGCACAACAATAGCAGTTCAAGAAAGCAGCTTAACCTTTTTTTTAAAAATTCATTCATGGGATGTGGGCATCGCGGGCTAGGCCAGCATTTATTGCCCATCCCTAATTGCCCTTGAGAAGGTGGTGGTGAGCTGCCTTTAACGGAAGTCAATATAAGGTAGGTACACCCACAGTGCTATTAGGAAGGGAGTTCCAGGATGTTGACGCAGCAACACTGAAGGAATGCGATATTATTCAGAGTCAGGATGGTGTGTGACGTGGAGGGGAACTTGCAGGTGGTGGTATTCCCATGCATTTGCTATCTTTGCCCTTCTATTTGGTAGAGGTCACGGGTTTGGAAGGTGCTGTCTAAGGAGCCTTGGTGAGTTACTGCAGTGCATCTTGTAGATGGTACACACTGCTGCCACAGTATGTCAGTGGTGGAGGGAGGGAATGTTTGTGGATGGGGTGCCAATCAAGCAGGCTGCTTTGTCCTGGATGGCATCGAGCTTCTTGAGTGTTGCTGGAGCTGCAGCCATCCAGGCAAATGGAAAGAATTCCATCACACTCCTGACTCGTGCCTTGTTGATGGTGGACAGGCTTTGGGGAGTCAGGTGAGTTACTCGTAACAGGATTCCTAGCCTCTGACCTGCTCTTGCAGCCACGGTATTTATATGGCTACTCTAGTTCAGTTTCTCGTCAATGGTAACCCCTAGGATGTTGATAGTGGGGGATTCAGCGATGGTAATGCCACTGAATGCCAAGGGGAGATGGTTAGATTCTCTTTTTGTTGGAAATGGTCATTGCCTGGCACTTAAGCGGTAAGTAACATTCGCGCCACACATCAGCCCAAGCCTGGGTATTGTCCAGGTCTTGCTGCATTTCTGCCTAGACTGCTTCAGTATCCGAGGAGTCAAGAATTGTGCTGAACATTGCGCAATCAGCGAACATCCCCACTTCTAATCATATGATTGAAGGAAGATCATTGATAGGGCAGTTGAAGATGATTGGGCCTAGGACACTACCCTGAGGAACTCCTGCTGTGATGTCCTGGAGCTCAGATGATTGACCTCCAACAACCACAACCATCTTCCTTTGCGTTACATATGACTAACCAGCAAAGAGTTTCCCCATGATTCCCATTGACTCCAGTTTTGCTAGGGCTCCTTGATGCCATACTTGGTCAAATGCTGCCTTGATGTCAAGAGCAGTCACTCTCACCTCACCTCTTGAGTTCAGCTCTTTTGTCCATGTTTGAACCAAGGCTGTACTGAGGTCAGGAGCTGAGTGGCCCTGGCAGAACCCAAACAGAGTCACTGAGCAGGTTATTGCTAAGCAAGTGCCACTTTATGGCACTATTGATGACACCTTCCATCACTTTACTGATGATTGTGCGTAGACTGATGGGGCAGTAATTGGCCAGGTTGGACTTGTCCTGCTTTTTGTGTACAGGACATACCTGGGCAATTTTCTACATTGCCAGATAGATGCCAGTGTTGTAGCTGTACTGGAACAGCTTGGCTAGGAGCGCGGCAAGTTCTGGAGCACAGGTCTTCAGTACCATTGCTGGAATATTGTCAGAGCCCATAGCCTTTGCAGTATTCAGTGCCTTCAGTCGTTTCTTGATATCACGCGGAGTGAAATCGAATTGGCTGAAGTCTGGCATCTGTGATGTGGGGACTTCAGGAGCAGGCCGAGATGGATCATCAACTCGACACTTCTGGCTGAAGATTGTTGCAAATGCTTCAGCCTTATCTCTCGCACTGATATCCTGAGCCCAACCAACGTGAAACTGCTTGCGCATACGATGGGTATGCAGGAACATCCCGAAGGGGAAGGACTGGGACTAGCGAGGACAAATGGTATGGGAAGCAACAACTAATTTTTAGTAAAAAATGGGTATAAGAATTGCTTCCATTAATGTGCGTAGCATTAAATCGACTACGCGATGTGTTTCAACCTTGGATTACCTTGCCAAGGTCAAAGCTGACCTACTGTTTCTGCAGGAGTGTGGAATACCACACCTCAGCACCTACAGGCAGTGGTCGCGATGGTGGTCCCACGGGCCATCGATCTGGTCGGGGGGTAATGACTGCCGTTCCTCCGGCCTGGGTATTCTGCTGCGGGGAGGTAACTTCACCATCTCCGAAGTTAAGGAGGTGGTGGGCGGCCGCCTCCTCGTAGCAGACGTGATGTACAACAACACTCCGCTCCGGTTGATCAACGTGTACGCCCCGGTACAACGCAGCGAGCGGCTGACCGTCTTCCAGCAGCTCCCACTGCTGCTGGCGACGTCCAGGCCGGTCATCCTAGGCGGTGACTTCAACTGCATCATCGATGCGGCTGGACGATCCGGCAGTGACGACAGCAAACTGCACGCTACGTCCAGATTCCTAATAGAAACAGTTAAGGATGCCAAACTGCACGACGTCTTCAGCAAACCTGCAGACGGAGCACAGCGCAGATACACATGGTCAAGATCGGACGGGTCTGCCCGTTCCAGGATTGACTTCCTGTTTGTGTCCCGTGCGGTCACGGTCGGATCCACCGACGTCAAGCCGGTGTTCTTCTCCGACCACTGCCTCTTACTGGCCGACTGTCACTTACAGGACGACCAGCGGGTTGGCAGAGGGACGTGGAAGCTCAATGCGACACTGCTGACCCCAGAGAACGTTGAGGAACTCAAAAGGGATTACAATGGTTGGAGGACCGTGAAACCCCTCTGAGTCTCCAGTTCACTGGTGGGAAGCGATTAAGGAGAACATCAAGAGGTTCTTCATCCACAAAGGTGTTCAGAAGGCGAGAGAGAGACAGAGGGAACTGTCCAGACTCCAGAAAATTATGCAAAATCTACTCCGGTTGCAGTCAATGGGGGTCGAGGTCAAGGAGGACCTCCAAGAGGTGAAGAGCCAGCAGGCCTCGCTCTTTGCCAAGGAGGCCTCCAAGATCATCTTCCGGTCCAGAGTCCGCTCCATCGAGCAGGATGAGACGTGCTCGCGTTACTTCTTCCAAAAGGTACACAGAGAGAGCTCTGTTATCAGCAGCCTGAAGGAAGAAGATGGCTCGGTAACGTCTTCGCAGTCCGACATACTAAGGATCAGCAAATCCTTTTATGCTGGGCTGTATGACGCGAAGCCCACAGACAGCAGAGCCTCCCAGTCCTTCCTGTCATCTATCACAGAGGTCCTAGATGACAGCAGGAGGGAGAGACTGGACAAGCCGCTAACTCTGGACGAGCTGACAAAGGCCGTCGAGTCTTTCGAGACGAGCAAAACCCCCGGGAGCGACGGCTTACCGGTCGAGATATACTCGGCCCTGTGGGACTGGGTCGGCCCGGACCTGCTGGAAGTATACGAGAGTATGCTCCTGGCCGGCAGCATGTCAGAGTCCATGAGAAAAGGCATCATCACCCTCATTTACAAGCAGAAGGGGGAGAGGGCAGAAATCAGAAATTGGCGGCCCATCTCACTGCTTAATGTTGATTACAAGATTCTGTCCAAAGTCATAGCCAGTCGAGTCAAGTCTGCTCTGGAGTTGGTGATTCACCCCGATCAGACCTGTACTGTACCCGGCAGGAAGATCTCTGATAGTCTCGCGCTACTCAGGGATACCATCGCCTACGTACGGGACAGGAGGGTGGACACCTGCCTCATCAGCCTGGACCAGGAGAAGGCTTTTGACAGGATATCGCACACCTACATGATGGACGTGCTTTCCAAAATGGGGTTTGGGGAGGGAATCTGCAATTGGATCCAACTGCTCTGCACAAACATCAGTAGCGCAGTGTCAATCAACGGATGGGATTCTGAAAGTTTCCCGATCAAATCTGGAGTCAGACAGGGCTGTCCTCTGTCCCCGGTCTTGTTTGTTTGCTGTATTGAACCCTTTGCTGAGTCTATTAGGAAGGATGCGAGCATAAGAGGGGTGACAATCCCAGGCAGCGGAGGCACTCAGGTCAAAACCTCCCTGTACATGGATGACGTCGCCGTCTTCTGCTCGGATCCGCTGTCCGTGCGCAGACTGATGAGCATCTGCGACCAGTTCGAACTGGCCTCGGGAGCCAAAGTCAACCACGGCAAGAGCGAGGCCATGTTCTTTGGGAACTGGGCTGACCGATCCTTTGTCCCCTTCACCGTCAGGTCAGATTACCTGAAGGTGCTGGGGATATGGTTCGGAAGGGCCGGGGCGTGCACCAAAACATGGGAGGAGCGAGTAGCCAAGGTACGACAAAAGTTGGGCATGTGGGGGCAGCGATCTCTCTCCATTGTGGGTAAGAACCTGGTCATCAGGTGCGAGGCGCTCACGTTGTTGCTCTACGTGGCGCAGGTCTGGCCCATACCGCACTCCTGCGCCATGGCATTCACCCGAGCCATTTTCCGCTTCGTCTGGGGATCTAAAATGGACCGGGTCCGGAGGGACACGATGTTCAAATCTCTGGACAAGGGCAGGGAAAATGTACCCAACGTGGCCCTCATCCTGATGACCACCTTCGTGTGCGGCTGCATCAAGCTGTGTGTAGATCTCCAGTACGCAAACTCCAAGTGTCACTACGTGCTGAGGTTCTATCTGTCCCCGGTGTTGCGAAGGATGGGCCTGGTCACATTGCCGCGGAACGCACCGTGCAGTTGGGCGGCGCCGTACCACCTATCCTTCGTGGAGCAGTTTCTGCGGAAAAACACCTTTGACCACCGGTCCATCAGGCAGTGGTCTGCACGGAATGTCCTCAAGGCCCTACGGGAAAAGGAAACGGTGGATCCTGTCGGATGGTTCCCCGAGCAGACCGTCAAAGTCATTTGGCGGAATGCCTCATCACCAGAACTTTCAAACAAGCACCAAGACGTAGCTTGTCTGGTGGTGAGAAGGGCCCTCCCCGTCAGATCCTTCATGCACACCCGAAGTCTCGCCCCCTCCGCACAGTGCCCCCGCGTTGGCTGTGGTGGGGAAGAGACGGTCGCCCACCTCCTCCTGGAATGTGCCTTTGCAAAGCAGGTGTGGAAAGAGATGCAGTGGTTTTTGTCAAGGTTCATCCCAAGCAGCTCTAACACAGGAGTCTGTGCTCTACGGGCTGTTCCCAGGGACGCACACCGAGACAAACATCAACTGCTGCTGGAGGACTATCAATTCGGTGAAAGACGCCCTTTGGTCTGCCCGAAACTTGCTGGTCTTCCAGCGCAAAGAGTTGTCCACCACCGAATGTTGCAGACTGGCACATTCCAAGGTCCAGGACTACGTGCTGAGGGACGCACTAAAGCTTGGGGCAGCCACAGCAAAGGCTCAATGGGGAAAGACCACAGTGTAAGGTTCCCCCACCAAGATGGACTGAGGGGCTGGATCAATGGGAAACCCCTCGAACTGTATCGTTAATATTCTCAATTGCTGTAAATGTAAAACTGTAATTGACATGACAATTGTGAAACGGAAGGGTTGGGAAGAAACTCATGACAGTATTGAAGGAAACTGATCTCCTTTGCAATGTTTGATTTTTTGGTGCTGTTTGGAAACTGTTTGGCAATGTAATTTTTACAGATTTTTATGAATAAAGTATATTTTGGAAATGAAAAAAAAAAATCTCTCGCACTGATATCCTGGGCTCCCCCATCAGAGGATGGGGATATTGGTGGAGCCACCTCCTCCAGTTAGTTGTTTAATTGTCCACCACCATTCACAGCTGGATGTGGCAGGACTGCACAACTTGGATAAGATCAGTTTGTTATTTGATCGCTTAGCTCTATCGCATGTTGCTTAGGCAGTCTGGCACGCAAGTAGTCCTGTGTTGTAGCTTCACCAGGTTGACATCTCATTGAGGTATACCTGGTGCTGCTCCTGGCATGCTTTCCTGCACTCTTCATTGAGCCAGGGTTGGTCTCCTGGCTTGATGGTAATAGCAGAGTGGGGGATATGCCAGGTAACTAGAAATGCACAACCAACATAACCTCGCTCGTCCTACCCACTTCTTATGAACAAACAAAAACAGCTGCAAACTGAAAACTCTGTTAATGGCTTCCATTTTTGTTTATACATAATTAAAGCTAGGAACTATTACCACAGACTTAAATTAGAGCTCACGCTGCTGTTATGAATGCTAGACTGTAGAATTGTTAGGTTTTTAAAAATGTGATCTTTAATGCAGTAGAGAATGGACATTCGGACCAGACATGTGACCTCACAAATTCTGCCCAAAGACAAACCAGAGGTTTTGGTTACTATGCAAACAAGGAAATCAGATCAAGATTTTTTTTTTTGAAAGCAGTATGCAAGTTTGTAACCCCCATAGGACAATGGGTTTCACTCTCCCAAACTCAGATTATAAACAGGGAGCCAGAGGCTATCAAATGCAGATTAGTGTCGCAAATTTTAACACCTGGAATTAAGGAAGACCAGATGGTTTTGCTATGACCAGAATTACGGTCTCAGAATTGTCAAAGGCAAATGACTATAGACTTCTGATCTGGATAAATTGAAGAGGCTTTCCTTGGTCTGGAGGCTGAAAGGAAGACCAGCAGCAGCCTGGAGAGAGAAGCCAGTGGGTTGTTTCTGGGAAACAGCTGCTCAGATCACCGATACAACAAAAGGCTGCTAAGATTTGAACCCAGTTTGAAGGCTTGAGGTTGCAGAACAGAAAAGATGAACGGGGTCACCATAAATTGCCTGATTAACGGCAGTCCAGTCGAATGTGCTCGGAAGATGTTAACCAAGAGGATGTTAGCTTTGCGAAGGACACTGGGAGATCCAACCCATTGCAGCTGGGAGGTGTTTGGGACTTTGACTGCAAGGATACCTTCCAGATGAGAACACTGTAATGTGCAAATATGGTGTGGGGTTGGAGTGCATTAATAAATTGAGAAATAGCTTTCTCTGTAATTTTGTGTATTAGTTACGCAAACACTATTTAGTTAATAAGAATTTAGTTAGAAATTAACAACAGGGAACAGGGAAATGGCAGATAATTTAAACCAATATTTTGCATCAGTCTTCACGGTGGAGGACACTATAAACATCCCAATAATAGATGAGCAAGGTGTAAATGGGAGGGAGGAACTTGTAACAATCTCTTATCACGAGGGAAAAGGTGCTGGACAAACTGATGGGACTAAAGGCAGACAAGTCGCCAGGACCTGATGGCCTGCATCCAAGGGTTTTAAAAGAAGTGGCTGCAGGAGATAGTGAAGACATTGATCATAATATACCAAAACTCACTGTATTCCAGTAGGGTACCAGCGGATTGGAAAACGACTAATGTGACACCCCTATTCAAGAAAGGAGGGAGACAGAAAGCAGGAAACTACAGACCAGTTAGCTTAATATCAGTCATTGGGAAAATGCTAGAGTCCATTATTAAGGAAGAAATAGGACATTTAGAAAAACATATTCCAAATCAAACAGAGTCAACATGGTTTTACGAAAGGGAAATCATGTTTGACAAATTTGCCAGAGTTCTTTCAGGATATAGCAAACAGAGTGGATAAACGGGAACCGGCAGATGTAGTGTATTTGGATTTTCAGAAGGCATTTGATAAGGTGCCACATAAAAGGTTACTGCATAAAATAAGAGCTCAGGGTATTGGGGTGTGTTGGCATGGACTGAGGACTGGCTAACACACAGAAGGCAGAGTCGGGATCAATGGGTCTTTTTTAGGTTGGAAAGCCGTAACTAGTGGGGTGCCACAAAGAACAGTCTTAGGGTCTCAAATATTTACTATCTATATTAATGACTTAGAGGCTTAGAGGAAGGGACAGAGTGTAGTGTATCCAAATTTGCTGACGATACAAAAATAGGTGGGAAGGCATGTTGTGATGAGGACACAAAGAATCTGCAAAGGGATATAGATAGGTTAAGTGAGTGGGCAAAAACTTGGCAGATGGTGTTCAATCTGGGAAAGTGTGAGGTAATCCATTTTGGTAGGAAGAATAAAAAGGCAGATTATTTAAATGGAGAAAGACTACAAAATACTGCAGCACAGAGGGATCTGGGTGTTCTTGTGCATGAAACACAAAGTTAGCATGCAGGTGCAGCAAGTAATTAGGACGGCAAATGGAATTTTGGCCTTTATTGTTAGGGGGTTAGAGTTTAGAAATAAGGAAGTCTTGTTAGAACTGTACAGGGTGTTGGTGAGGCCACACCTGGAGTACTGCGTACAGTTTTGGTCCCCGTATTTAAAGAAGGATAAACTATCAGAGGCAGTTCAGAAAAGGTTCACTAGACCGATTCCTGGGATAAAGGGGTTATCTTATCAAGAACGGCTAAACGGTTAGGCCTTTATTCATTAGAGTTTAGAAGAATGAGAGGTGACCGTATAGAAACATTTAAGATTTTAAGGGGGTTTGACAGGGTAGATGTTGAGAAGATGTTTCCACGTGGAAGAATCTCGAACTAGGGGATATAGTTACAGAATAAGGGGGCACACATTTAAAACTGAGATGCGAAGGAATTTCTTCTCAGATGGTGGTGAATCTCTGGAATTCTCTGCCTCAGAGTTGTGGAGGCTAGGTCACGAAATGTATTTGAGGAGGTAGAAAGAATTTTGAAATCTCGGGGAGTCGAGGGTTAGGCGGAGCAGGCCCGAAAGGGGAGTTGAGGCCTGGGACAGATCAGCCATGATCTTATTGAATGGCAGGACAGGCTTGAGGGGCTGAATGGCCTATTCCTGCTCCGATTTCTTATGTTATGTTCCTAATGTTGATTTTTAGTTCAGTTGTTTAGTAAAAGGCTTCAAACATGAAATCTTGTTGAGATTCTTTAATTGGTCATTGGGAAGATCATATCTCTTGTTTTAAAGTTAACTGTTTTTGCAGAGGTCCTAACAGTGCAAAGATTCAAGTGGATTTGCACAAATACACCTTCTGCTCTTCCAACCCCAGTTGACTGAGAATTCTTTCGTTCTAACATTAGGGGCAGAACCTTCAGCCGCCTTGCCTTTAGACTCTGAATCTCTCTTCCGAAATTCCTTTTTCACTCCAACCTGAAAATCCTCCATAAAACCTGCCTCCTGAGCTGCACTTTTGGCCATCCTTCCTCCTGACTTGTTTCTAGTCTAATGCCCAAATGTGAATCACACATTTTGCAACATTAGAAGGCACAACATAAATGCAAAAAGCACATTAAATCGAAGGGCAGCCAATACTGGGGAAGTGCGAACAGATTAGACTTATTCTCCTCTTACAAGTTAAATGATCCCTTTCATTAAATGTAATTTGCACAACAAATAAATATCACTAACAGCATTGTTTTCAATGCCCTTCAAGTGTCAGCTTAGTTCAGCTGATAGCACTCTAGTGTCTGCGTCAGAAATTCGTTGGCTCATGTCACTCAGGACTCCAGCACACAATCTAGCACAGCTCTCGGAGTCAATTGTTGCAGATGCTACCTTTTAGATGAGATATTAAATCAAGGCTCTAATTCTATAACTTTGCATCCTTTCATCACATCCCAAACTTAATTTATCAAAATATTACAGTAGTCACATTTGAAAGTCGAAGACAATAAAGAAATCATTGTAGATATTGTGCACAGGCAATACCATCTGGAAATAACACCTTCAGCAGCAAGTTGGGCAGGGGATCCTCTCATGCAATATACAACAGAGTTTCAGGAACTTGCAAAGACTACCCTTTGAGTCCCCCAATCCCTACTAAAAAAAAAAAAATCCATATTTTAGAGCTAATTGTGTGCACGAAACATGAATAATCATCCACTCAACTGTTCTCACTTTGTATTCCTGGGAAAGTCACCAATTATGGATAAAGCTGCACATCAAGAATGAAGCATCTCTGTAAAGCTGGTATAAATACATTTTTACAGGTTCTGCATCTTTAAACTGTAGTCATTAAAGGATCATGACAAGTGACAGGAGACCAGATATTAGCCAGTATGGAAAATACAACTCTCTACAAGAAATCATCCAGTGAACTGAACTTTAAACATAACTTGAATTGCTATTTTCTACAAAGCTTCACTGCACCCGAACAGAGAAACTTAGATTAGCACAGAGCAAAAATGCCATGAGGCTCCTCAATTCAGGTTAGTTGTTCGCTATGTGTTCGAGTTCAATTTATATAGCATCATACATCTCTTCAAGATGTCCCAAAATGCTTCAAAGTCGAGAAATTACTCTTTTGAACAGTAGACTTTTTTTTTGTAAGTAAGCAGAGGCCAATGTGTGCAAAAAGCCCCATGAACACTAATGAGATAATGAGCAGTTTGCCTATTTTGGTGCCATTGGTTGAGGAATGAAAGTTGACCAAGACATTGGGAGAATTGCTTGCTTTTCTTCAAAAAGTTGCCATGAGATCTTTTCTGTCCCCTTGAACTGGCAGAATGGACCTCGGTTTAAAAGTTTGATACAAAAGACAGCATATCAGTATTGTAATGAAGAATACTCAAATAACTTAGCTTTTCACATCAAGAATTATTTTTCAGTGGTCACTAGTTTGCTACATGATAATAATGCACTAGCTTCATGGCGATGGGCACGTCCTCTGGAAAATAGCCTGGTTAAAAGATTCATGTTGCAAATTTACTGCTTTTAGTTAGCTGCAGTATATCTGCTGAACAAATGAGCAAGTGTTAGAAGTAACAAAAATCAGCAACTCTAGAAAACCCAATTTTAGACTGGGCTGTAAAAAATTTTGCTATGCCAATGCCCTAAGATGTGTATAATTATCTGTAGTGACAACTAATTATAGCTGGAAGACTTACTCTATATGGATTACATGTGGCACTGTAAATAGTTGATTAGTGAGAAAAGTAAAATATCAAGTTAATTACATGCAAGTGAGATAAACTCGGTAACACTCAGGTTACTGTGTGTAGGGCTTCCTGAGTAATAAAGTTGGTATCCCACTGTGCATTCTGTACATAAAAAGATATTAAAAAAGACCTAGAGGGTAAATATATAATCTTACAGTGAAGCTATCGCTAATAGAAGACTCTATTACAAATGGTATTGCCTAGTACTCTTGACAGAGAAATCAGCATTCTGAACACAATGGACCCAATTTAAGTAAAAAAGGACAGCAAATAATTCATGTGCTCTCATTTAAAAATAATAAAATCATACTTCTCTGCTGCACTTCATTGCTGAATGATAATGGCCACACAAAAAGCAAACTTTACTTATTTTTTTATAAAAGCAAAATACTGCAGATGCTGGAAATCTGAAATAAAAACAAAGTGCTGGAAATACTCAGCAGGTCTGGCAGCATCTGTGGAGAGAAAAGCAGAGTTACTGTTTCAGGTCTATCTTTAAAAAGTTTGGACAAGGGTGTCTACATTTGCAGGGAGGGTCCCCAATAAAGGAAGTTTGAAAAGCATTGATATAGAATATAAAATTATGGAACTTATAATAATTTGGTCCTAGAACCTTTTCTGCATGTCTATCGAACAAAGTCTGACAAAACTCTCCTCCTTCACTCCCTCAAATAAACAGCAAGACTTTCTTGGTGTTAGGTCCTCAAAACTTTTGAGACGATATCACACCTGCAGTGGTTTTAGTAATATTAATTCACACTTGTGAATTAATACCAACTTCCAAGTATCCATTTCACATATGATAAGTGTTCCATTTCAGACCAATTAAATCACTGAGGCCAGACTATCTTTATTAAAATTATTTGTTTATATTGCTCCTTCTGAATTCCTACAGGTACAATGACATTTTACATGTTTTCAGTTTTAATTCAAACTGTACATTTCTATTGTTCAGCCAATGTCACTTAGCATCAGAGTGCTCTATTAGTTTCAGAATATTTGGCATAACAGTAGTTTTAATTATCTATCTTCAGGAAGTTATATTACTGAGACCTAATGATTCATGAATGCATGTAAAAGTATTACATTTGATAGAATTTTGATACAAAGGAATTGAAATATTTTGCTTTCTAGAACTCTCAATAGTTAACCAGTCAATGGTCTGATAGTATTTTAACTCTACCTTAATATTTTCATTGCACTGTATTCAATATTTGATTCAAGTTAATCCATGAATTCTTGACCAGAATTGACATCTATAATAGACTTAATTCACTACCATTAATTTTACAGTTAACTTTATTCAAGTCAGATTAGGGTATTACCTTGGTAACAGGCATCAACATATTTTTGATCACAGGAGGGATATACTTGCATTGGAAGCAGCTCAGAGAAGGTTCACTTAAGCTGATTTCTGGGATGAAGTGTCTGTCTTACGAGGAAAGGTTGAGCAGGTTGGGCCTATCCTCATTGGATTTTAGAAGAATGAGAGGTGACCTTATTGAAACATATAAGATTCTGAGGGGGCTTGACAATAAATGCTGAGAGGATGTTTTTTTCTTGTGGGGGAAATCTAGAACTAGGGGGCATAATTTCAGAGTAAGGGGTCACCCATTTAAGTCAGAGATGAGAAGGAATTTCTTTTCTCAGCAGGTTGTGAATCTTTGGAATTCTCTACCCCAGAGCTATGGATGCTAAGTCAATGAATATATTTAAGGGTAAGATAGACAGATTCTTGAACTAAAGGGGAGACAAGTGTTATGGGGAACAAGCAGAAAAGTGCAACTGAGGCCAAGATCAAATCAACCAAGCCATGATCTTATTGAATGGTGGAGCAGGCTTGAGGGACTGTATGTCCTACTCCAGCTCATATTTCTTATGCTCTAGGATTAAAATTTAAGCCAGTCAATAGAATAAAGGAAGGGTGACAGCAAACACCAAATTTCCATTTCTTCATTACCAAGTGTAACATAGGACAGATTCTTAAAGTGCTAGTGATAGCATTTTGTTGCTACGCTCACAACTAACAAGGAATGACAGAAATTCAATAAAAACTGTATGCGCTATATGAAGGTCCTGAGCTGCAAAATCTTTCTTAAAAGAGAGATTCAGCAAGTATCCAAGTTGCCACTATAAAAAGGGAATTATTCTTGGTAGGTGACTTACTTTTAAAAATAAATTCAAACACACCTAAGGGAGAAACTGCATTATATTTTTAGTTAGCCTCTCCAGCACAGAGCTTGGGTTTTTGAAGTTTTACTAAGTATGGCCCAACTCAGCATATTTTCATTTCTCAGGCCTTTCATCTCTTTTGAAAGCCACTTCTTGTTGGATTACTGTTGCATCATCACCAGGGACTGTCCTGCATCTCATATAATTACTTGGTCATACATAAGCCTCGACAGCGAGTGCCGCCAAGCAATTTTGACCAGTTGGGTCATATAGCCAAACTCAATCACAAAATCTACACCTGCAGATAGCGAAAAGAATTGGGAGCCCTGGCTAAATTTCCTCTCTATACCCTAGGGTGCTAAGGCATATTGCAGTCAGTCAATCAGCCTGAAAAATCAACTCACTCAGTGCAGAAGTGGGTATTGAACTTGGAACATTCCTAATCTTAGACCCCAACTACTCACTGATCCACCAGCAAAATATTTTACGCATAAATTTTTATCTACACAAAATCCTTAAATACAAAGCATTTTACAGTACATCCAAGCCTGTGGGATCAATTTCTAGAAATAACTTTACATTTCATTAGAAATGTGACATGTCTGCTCTGCTTTTTCGGAGTGCTGTGTCAATACACTGTTTTATACACTGCTTAAGTATCTTTGTGGGAAATGGCCAACAACTTCCTTAGACATTATTTACTACATTTTTGCAGGAAAGTGACCTTGTTTCAGGAAATCACATCAGTTTATTTGGATTTCTGGCAGATTAAATAAAACGCATTTACTACAATTCTTATTGTTACGACCAGGTGAGAAAGGTGTCTAGGGGTCCCTCTCAGCCTTCACCTGATCTTACCATAACAGGGTTTAATTTTAAACACAGTGTTTTTAGCTCCCCCTTGGTGAATTCTTGTTCACTGCTTTCCAATTATTAGGCAAAGAAACCAGCACAAACAGGTTGAGGTTTAAAGAAAAGTTGACATTTATTAAACTTAAACTGTAATTCGGTTGTTGCCTACGGATACGCGACGCGCCCACGCTAGCATGCATACGCAATACACATATGCAAACAGAGACAGAAAAGAGAAGAAAAATAAAGTGGAAAAGTTTGAGGCAATATCTGAAGAGTTTTTGTTACGGTTCTTCGAGCTCACTGTAGAGTCCTTGATTATGGGTAGATCTTGCTTTTCATTGGGGTCCAGTATTCTTCTTAAACCTTGTTCGCTGTAGGTGACGTCTCTCTCTTGGGGCTCATGTGCCTTCAGTGGATTCAGAGGCTTGAGAGCAAGAGATGTTCTCAGTCCAGGAGCAAATAGACATGGAGTTCAAACTGTACAATTCAGAAAAAACCCAGGTTGCCAAGCAGGTTAGTCATGTGCCTGGTCTAACTGGATTGTATCACCTTAGTCTCTAGAATGCTCCTCTTACACACAATCCCTGGTGATTAAGATCCACTGTGGGTTGAACATGTCAGGGAATGACTGCTTTGTCCTTCCAAGCACTGTTAATATGCAAATGTCTTTTCCAGCCACAGCTGATCTGTTTAACAAGTCCTTTCTTCACTCCAGTAACAGTTGAAAATCAACATTCATGACAAAATTAAATGTGCCTCATTCTTGGCATGTGGGGATCTGGCATAACATATTTACTATATTTGGGGCATGATATTCACAGTAAAAGTAGATTTTTTTTTTAAAAGGTTTACATAATCTACATAATCTAATATATAAACATTAATGCTAAATTAGAGATCTGTGGAATACCTTAATTCCCTGAACATTTCCTACATTTCAGGCAGTATTTATGACGTTTGTAAAAATGATTGGTGCCAATTGCACGTTTTTTGCCTAATGCAAGTTGCTGCAAAGATTCACAAAAAGATTTTTTAAAATTTATATACACAAATTTTCTTTCCAAAGATGGGTATTTAAACATTACACAAAAAATATGTTTCTGCACCATCTGCAAAATTGAGTTCTGGTAAAGAACAGAGACAAGTCCTACCCACGGATATAACAGCCTTTCTGCGTTTTTTTTTTGTATTCGTAATTGTATGCGCCAAACATTACAAAAAAAAGAGAATCTTTCGGTCCCTCAAATAACAATCCGCTGCCTATATTTTTATGCGATTATTCTATTATAATTAGAGGAAAACACATTCAAAGCCGCAACAAGCCACTGCACCGCAGCTGTTGTCAAAGACACATTCCATCTCCGAAGCCATCAGGATGATCAAGTACAGAATGGTGCTGCGTGCAGAGACACAACGTGGGCAGCGGTCCAAAAATGCCAGCGCTTTGGCACTACAACAGCCAGTCAACACCCGAGTGTAACACCACGCAAAAGCACAGAAATATAGTTACTCCCGAACCTCTACGAATGGGCAGAAACTATAGTAAATTCAATTCTGTCCGAAAAAACAATACGCATTTCCAATGTGAAACGAGCACTGCAGCAATGTTCAGGACTTTAATTTCACGTTGCAGAGGCTGGTCAATTTGCAAACAAGCTACGACACCACATTGCGGTGCTGCTGTCATTTCGATCTAC
The DNA here is from genome assembly GCF_036365525.1 of Heterodontus francisci. Lineage (NCBI taxonomy): Eukaryota > Metazoa > Chordata > Chondrichthyes > Heterodontiformes > Heterodontidae > Heterodontus > Heterodontus francisci. The sequence continues at coordinate 42,033,780 of NC_090396.1, read as the reverse complement.
TAGGATCGAAAGCGCTTTTTCCATCAGTCGATTTCAAAGCCTGCTGCAATGAACTGAGCGATCCTCAAGTCCAACTCTACGAAGGAATAAGGTACACTCCAACCTTCACCGCTCTAACCTCTCCCTTCCACTGGTTGAAAATCTTTGAAATTTCACGCCGATTCACTTTTCTCTGCGCTGATCGTTCCTCTTAAAAAAAACAATTCAATCCATCTCTAAACATTCAAACCCGCCTTGCAAGATATAACGTACGCCACTCTTAACGTTAAAATAAAAGGCAAAACGCAAATCATCGGGCTTACCTTTTAATTTCTTCCTGAGGCTCTTTGGCAGCTTTAAACTCGGGCTCTCTGGTTGGGGGGGGGGGGAAGAGAGAGAGGAAAAAAAAAGAGAAAAAAAGGGAAGGGGGGGGGGGGAAGAAAAGTCTTTTTTAAAGACTCAAATTTGGCAGACTCTGAGAACACGCACAGCGGCTGACAGCTGCCGTTAGGATCGCACAAGCGACGAGCAGCAGCCGCGAGTTGTACACAAACACACGGGGAAAGGAAGCAACAGCGCCGCCCGCCTCTCTCCCTCAAACCCACTAGCAGCACAACACACATACACACGCAGCCCTAGCAACCGCACCGCCACAGCTACAAACCTCATCAATTTAAAGTGCAAGTAGAAGGGAAAATATCCAACAGCAGAGACAAAACAACGTCGGGGGGGAGGGGTGGAGGGAAAAGTTGAGCTACTTTCTCTCGCTCTCCCGGTCAGTAAATTGTTGGTAACGGTGCTGCAGCAGCCATTTTGTTATCACTGACAAGAGAAGGCTAATCGCGCTGAGGAAACGACCCCTGACCTTGTCTGGCTGGCATGTGATCACAACTGAACATCGCCCCGCCCCTTCCCTCCTCGCGCCCAACCGTCCCACCTCGCCGTGTTGCCATGGCAACCGCTCTGACCTATCGCTTCGGTGCCGACGCATCACATGATCCGCGAACCAAACTTTTTTTGGGGGGGAAAAAAACTGTCCTCCGCTTGGCAGCGATCAAGACGTCTGCAGGCAGGTGGGACTCTCAGACATTCCTACGATCCCTAACCGCGTAAATAGAGAAGGAAAGGTGGGTGGAAACAGCCATAATGACACAGGTGAACAACCGGGAGGGGAGAATAACAATGCCATAAAACCTCCAAAACACAGAGGCAACCCGTCGAATGTCATTCCGGCTGCCAAATCCAACCAATCCGATGACAGAGCGCGCGCCACGTGACCGAGTTCCCGCCCTCGCTTGTTGCTCCGACAACCAGCCTGCCCAATCATCTATAAAAGCCAACCACAAACAAGCCTTTCCTCAACATATATAAATGAACTAGCAATTGTCAATAGTACATGATCTGATACAGCTCGACTTCATCTGCTTATTAGGTACACAGCTTATCTAATTTGAGCTAGTGAAATAACCCAATCAAAATCAAATATATTATAGCTGAATTGGCACTCTACTGTGCAGCAGCAGTAAATATCATTCAGAAATACAGCTTCCATTCCATTCTCCTTTGATCAGACTTTTGATAGCGTGCACTTGGATTTGTAAAATAGACAATAGCTTGCTTTTGAAAAAATAAAGTAACATAATATTTCTCTTTGGCTTGGGTTACCTTTGTTGATTTGCTTCTAAAAAAAAGCCCTCATGTAACATTCACAACAAAACCTTTGTGATCAAAGTACGAGACTATATGAGTGGAATTTCTGTAATGAAATTTTCCAAGGAAAAAGACTCCACAAAGCAGTGGTAATAGTTCTTTGAATTTTAAAAGAATCAGATGATTGGATTAAATTTTTTTATTCTGGCTTTTAAAGAGAACATTTCTTTACTGATCTTCAGCTCTCCCTTCATCTCTTCTCAAGAAGACATTGACTGCTTCCTGAGGATGGTTCTGTAGGTCCCAATTACACTCCACTACTTCACACAGGTGATCATTATGCATGTGAACCTTGGCAGTCAAAGCAAACAGGCTGTTAAATCGCAGGGGCAGCATAGCCAAGCTCAACACTGTAATCATACTCATGCACTTTTCAGCAGAGATTTGCTGCATCGCGATCAGGAGTCAGAATTCAAGCCCTTCCTAACCCATAAGTGCTGAGGCTAATTGTAGCATCCTGATTTCAATAGCCTGGTTGGGATCAAGTAATTGAGCACATACCAGTGATTTGGGATCTTTCTGCTTTGATTCAGTCACTTACAGAATAGACACAATGTGCCATTGTAGAACCTTAACTTGAAGTTTTGAAAATAATAATTTTAGCTCCATCCATATCATGACTTATTCCCTGTCAGAGTGAGCACATGACCGCCAAGGCGACTGCTAATAACAATCTTGAATTAGCTGCTAAAAGGTGCATGAAAACAGGCCAAGGTTATTTTCTTTGCAATTTTTTTCTTCTCTTGTTTGCACCCCACATCCACCCTCCCCACCGAACACAAATGCACCTATGAGAGTCACAGATATGAACCAACAGATGTGATTTGCTTCGTGCCATCATGCTAGCAACCGTCTCATTGACTTTGGAATTTAGTTACCTATAGCAGGTAGGAAATCCTCAATGAATATGTCTGTTAGTCACCATTGATTTTCACAAAAGTTTATTTGTAAAGTACTTGAGAAGTAATATTTTTTGCAATTATGTTCCTGCTGGGATTTATTGTATTCGTTCTAAAATCTCAATGGGTAACTATTTTTTTTAAAAGTCTTCCGAGCAGTCTTTAAGTGGACGGGGTACACTAAAATCAATGCTGACGAGTGGACACTTTCCCATAGGATCCCCTTAACTAACATCAGTGAAGTGCATCTGCTTCAGTTCTTGATTGAAATGTCACTCTAGGGTATACAGAGGAGACCTACTGCTATCCGAAAAGAAAGAAGTCACTTTAAGTATAGATATGTGATCTAGTTATAGAAGTAAGTTGTTTACGTTTTCTTTACACTTAAGGATACTTTCTCTATTAGCTGTATAGCTGTGAATTTTAGTTGTTAAAAGTGCTTTAATGACTTTTTAATGCTTTAAATTATAAAATAGCCTTTATTAACTTGTTTTTTCTCAACTTAAAAATGTGCTTTTAATAATAAAGTCCATCCTTTATTTTAAACTTGGGCCATTAACAGTATAAAGATGAATGTGTAATGTACACAAAAGTATCTTCCAAATGTGATTTTTTTGATGAACTAGTGACATTTTGTTGGATTTTACTGATAATGAAAACCACTTTAAGTATCTAGATGAAAAAGAGAAGACATTTAATTACAAATAAAATTGAATTTCCATTGAGCCACTATCAGTACTGTGAATGGCTATCACAGCATGGTACACCCATGAACACTCTCTGAAAATGTGAATTTCAGAATCTGGATTTTGTTCTCTAAGAAATTGTGTCTGTAGATTCCACTACTACTGGTACAACTAACTGTCATTTTAAGACAAAGATGATTCAAAATCTTGTTAGTGGATTAGAACAATTAAATAAATTAAACTTTAAAACAGAAACAGATTTCTGTATAAATTTGGATCTATTTGCAAACTTAGCTCAAAGATTAGAGTTTTTAATAATCTTTTAAATATGTCAAAATAAATATTGGCATCATAAAACTCAATATTCACACGCATATTTGTCTAATATGCAAATGACCATTGTATATTCTATTTGCTAGCTGAGTTTAAATTATTTAGCTTTTACAATAGGCAATTAAACATAGTTCAAAAGATGTACAAAAAGGGAACAAGTGAACAAACAGCAATTTACATGGTCTTCTAATTTGTTGTTTTTAAAATGCCAATATTAGCAAAGAAAAGCAAGCCAGATTCCAAGCTCATGGGATAACTTTAAAAATAAGCTGCAGCACTGGCATGGCAGAATAATGCATTTGTACTCTACCGAGCTATTTCTTGAAGTGGTCGTTCAAGTTTCCAATTCCCACACAGAGAGCTGAATTTTACCCCTGACTCTGCGGGTTGTGGCACAGGGGCAGGTAAAATTCTGCAGGAAGAGGCCTGCCTCGACCCGCGACGCCGAGAAGGGCCCGCCGCATATTACTGGCAGCGGGAGGACCTCGGTCCGGCCCCCCTGCTGCCTGGCGGCTGGCCCTTCATCACCATATGTAAATTAACATTAATGATATTAAAATTAACTTATCTGCAGGCCGTGGCCGTCTCACGCCAATTTTACGGCCGCCATTTGTGCTCTGCGCGCCTTCGGAACTCTGCATGTCATTCCAAGGCGAGAACCTGGTGGGGAGGGGGAACGAATATAATTTTCAGGGAGGGAGGGGTGGAGGAGTGGGGAAATTAATTTTTATTCGTTGTGTGAATGGTGGGAAGGCGGTTATAGGCCAAATGTTAGAAGTTTGGGGGTAAAGTTCAGGTAGGGATAAAGGCATGTGTTGGTCATTGAAATGACCATTGGGGGATTGGGGAAGGGCCATCCACCTCTTTTTTTTTTAAATAAAAATTTAATAATGCTTTACCTTTAAAAATTAAAAGTAATTCTAAGTGCTTAAAGCCCTTTGAAAATGGCACTGGCGCCTGCACAGTGATGCCAGTGCCGGGGATGCAGCGGCTGCCCCCTCTACGCCATCAACGGCTGCCGCTCCGCCCCCTCTCTTTAAATGACCCAGGGGCTCCTTGGCGGCACTTCCGTATTCGAAGGCCGTAGAGCTGAAATCACACCACAGAGGAAGGCAGTGCGCGATTAAAATTCAGGCCAGAAAATTTATGAATTTTGGGTACACCATCATTGGAAAGAATCAAATGCAAGTTAATGCCCTGAATTTTAATCAGGTACCGCATTCCTCGGTGGCGCGCTTTCCCACTCGGAAGTGCCGCCGAGGAGCCCCCGCGACATTACGCGTGGGGGCTCATTTAAATAGAGGGGGCAGAGCGGCTGCCCACGATAACATAGAGGGGGTGGCCGCCGCATCCCAGCAACGGCATCCTGCGCCATTGCGCAGGCGCGGCACCATTTTTAAAAGACTTTAAGCCCTTAGAATTACTTTCAATTTTTAAAGGTGCAGCATTATTAAATTTTCATTTCAAAATAATAGAGGTGGATGGCCCTTCCCCAATCCCCCCATGGTCATTTCAATGCCCGAAATGACCAACACATGCCTTTTCCCCTACCTGAACTTTACCCCCCATCCCCCCAAACTTCTAACATTTGGCCTATAACCCCTTCCCACCAATCACACAATGAATAAAAATTGATATCCCCGCTGCTCCACCCCTCCCGCCTCCACACCAGGTTCCCGCCTTGAAACTCTGTGCGGAGTTCTGAAGGCGCGTGGAGCACGAATGGCGGCTGGAAAATTGGCGTGGGACAGCCGCCTCCTGCAGGTAAGTTAATTTACATATGGAGATGAAGGGCCAGGCAACAGGAGGGCTGCACCAAGGTCCTCCCGCCGCCGGTAATATGCGGCAGATCTTTCTCAACATCGCAGGTCGACGCAGGCCTCTGCCCGCTGAATTTTACCGGCCCCCCCCCCCCCCCACCCCCCGCCGCTACCCGCGCATCGAGGGCTGGTAAAATTCAGCCCAATGACTTCTTCAAAATGAAGAAAGGAAAGATGGGAGGATGACTGCTATGTGTTTTAAGAGTGGCAGTGATAGAGACTTAAGGGCAAGCTGCCTGTTTTCTTCATCAGAATAGTGCAAGACACACTAAGACCTATAAAAAAAGGGTAGGATGAAAATATTAAAGGGAAATTTAATAAGTAAAAGCCTACAATAAAATTTACCTGTATTAGTGGAAGAGGCCAACTCATTTTCATTATTTATCATTAACAACAGATTTGAAAAAATATATATAGTCTTATTCTAAATGGTTTTAAACACAACTGAAAGAATTTATGATTGGAAGATGCAAACTCACAAAAATAAGAATGCACACTTAACATAAATTACAAGTTACTGTGCACCAGACTTACACTGATTTTTGGGGCTTAAAAGTCTCACCAAGTATCTAAACAGCACAATATTTCTTACCTGACATGATAAAGCTGGAGAAAATGTTCTAATTTGAAATTAAATTATCATTTTTACTCTGACCTATCACCAATTAATACTAGCAACTGCACTGTTACCATTCAGTTTCAACAAATTAAAGTGAAGAAACCTTGAGGAGTTCTCAAGTCGAACAAGGTTAGATGAGATCTTGTTCCATATAATATTTCTAAATTAGGCAAACATATAGCTTGCAGGAGCTAGGTATTGTTTGTTGTGTTCAATTGTGCTGGGTGAATGCATTCGCTGAACTGATTTCTAATTCTTCTAAGGGCACTGCAGGGATTCCACAGAGACCAACACATTCATAAATAGAAAACAACTGTCTAGCAGAAATAAGAGGTGGCACCCAACAATGCCAATGCAATGTAGACAAGCTGGTTACTGCCTATTTGATAAGATAAAGCCCTCTAATGTTTGAACGATAGCCTGCACCTCTCACATGACTATCCCTATCTATTATAGATTACCAATGCAGCTTCTGTTCCCTCTGCAACTAATGAACAAGCACTAAAATCAATAACTGCAAAATGTGGATTTGTGTGCTTGCTTTGTAACACACAGTAAATGGTATGCAGGCAGCAGAATGCTCATATGGGGGTGGGCTGCATGAACCCCCAGAGGCCACTGTATTTGTCATTTGGAAAACCAAGATAGATGTAGGGCACAAATTCATCAAAGCTTTCTCCAAAAGGAACACAATTCTTGTTCCAGTGTTAGACTCCATCTATCTAGGGTCCAAAAATGAATAAATAATGAACTGTACATGTCAGATTCCAGGAACAAGCAGCATACAATGGTACAAGATAAGAGCTAGACTAAAGAACTTACTAATAAAGTAATCTTTTATAATGAAAGTAATTCTTTAGTTCAACATTTTAATGACTTTCAGAGCTGTTATAATTTAATATTTTGTCAAGATCCCAGTTTTAAATATATTCAAATTCAATCATCAATGAAGAATTCAGTAACATTTTTCAGTTTATGTTTTCGCTACTGCCTTAAGCATGGTCCAAACAATAGCATTTCAGTATTCTGTGTTGGTACAAATTATATCTGACGTTGCAGATGAAATAATTTTAAGTGTATTAAGGCTGTGAGGAAAGGGGGCATAAATAAGGCATTTTATTTAAAGCAGAAGTAGCCTATATTTAACTATTTTCAACTTTAAAGTTCATTACTAAACTCAAAGCATTATTTTTTTATATCAGACCTCAGCATTTTGCAGTGAGTGGCTTTGTCTACAAACAGCACAGCAGCTCTACTTATCATGGCAACGTCAACATTGCAGTGCTGGTTCCTTTGTTTCTCTACCAGTGATAGAGCCAGAACCTAACATCTCATAAATTATACCAGTGTGATTGACAATGATGGCACTGTTTGTAAACACAGACAGGGATGCCAAATATTGTAGCCTATTAAAAATGAAATATCTTTACAACACAATGATCTAGAAACACAGCATTTTAGAATGCAGCCATTTTAATCTTGAACTTTAAATAGACAAATAGTTCATATTGGGCATCAGCTGCTACAGGTCTGGCGTGGGTAGAAGCCATTGTTTTAAGACATTAGTCTGATTATTGTTCAACTGTAACAATACTCCTTTTTCTTCTTGTCTAATTTAATGAAGAGATCAGTGTGATCCTCACAATTTGTAATACAATTTGTTATCTGTTAGTCAGCTAAATAAAACATGATATCTTTATTGCAGCAAAGCTTTTATGTATGAACTGTAGTTATTGGTTAAAGTGAAAAGGTGCAGAAAATCTGTAAATAACTAGCTTTCCTTCTAAACATAACATTAATTTCATTTGAAGTAAAATTATATTTGATATCTTTTATATTTCTTGTTAAACATTTCCAACCTATGTGTTTTGGAAAACAGCAGCTGTAACACCTTACTCACGAAAGAACTGAAATAATTTCTGTGCTGCTACCCTGTTGGTAACAATGTTCCTGCAATATGAGTAGCCGTAGTACAACCCCCCTTATCCTTTGTGAAAAACTGAAATGTGACCGGCATGAAATGCTTTTATTTATATTATAAACACATACATCATTGAAGAGCTCCCTTATTTGACTTTGCGAAACACATTCCTTTTTTTGTTAAAACAATTCATCTTTTGTAATAGCTGCAAATTGGCATAGGAACTGCATTTACCTGCAATGCATTCTTAACACCGTTACATTAATGCATTGTTGCCATGTGAAAATCTTGTCATATTTTACAGTAATACCTCAAACTCTATAATCTGAAATTAGTTTCTTAAAAAGGCAACCACTGTTTTGATAAAACCTACTACAGGGGCTAAATTTGACTTCTTTAAAACAAGTAAATTGCAATGAAACATCATCGCAAAACAGATTATAAGCAAGAGTGATATCCTTTCAAAGAGACTATGCTGAGAAAAGGCTTTGCAGTACAAGAACTTGTCTTTTAATGGAATCTAGTTTATCTGTATTGAAAATGACAGTGAAATGCTGTGCCATTTTAACTCTTTAATTACTGAATTCATAAAGCGGTTTTAAGAGTGATAGTTTGCTTTCTTTAGTTCTTTCCCCAGTCAGGTCACACACCATTCACTGGTCAAAGGGGCGTTAAGCAGTTTGCTCCCTGACTCCTGCCAACATTGTTCTCTAATCAGCTGCTAAGGCATGAACAAGAGTGGCATAGGCTGAGTTTGCACATTTTCCTCCTCTGAGAAAGCTTTTGCATCTCGCAAGCAATTTTTCTCAAAGGCACAACTAAATTTAGAAATTGATTTTCACCAACTTGCCTTAGAATGATGGCATTTGAAATTGGATGATGCCATTCTATTTTCTCTGGCTGCTAAATGGGCATCTAAGCCTCCAATTACACAATCATTATGAGCCGGATGTGCACTGATGGCTATGTTGATGTAGGCACCTCTGCATTATTGAGTTCCCCTGAACACAGTCAGTGCTGAGCTGGAAAACCAGGTTTACATACAGCCTAACAGGCAATGCTTAAAAGAAACACTACAGGCTACAACTGACAAGGTAAATGTTTAAAATATATTTATCTGAATGTGGAGGCAGAAGGAGCAGGAGTGTGGCCAGCCACTGCCCCCCCCCCCCCCCCCCACTGCACACAACTTAAATGCCCCAGATTGGCACTGCCATCCTCTCTAATGCCAGCTGCTACCTGTACTGATCGCTGCCATCCTCCACCCACCCTTCCTGATTACTGCCCTTCTCCCTCCCAATTGCCACCCTTCACGGTAACCTTTCTCCTAATTTGCACCCCCCCCCCCCCAAATACTTTCCTGTGCTGACATCACCACAGCCCGATCTTCAAATTCTCTTCTCTGCCAGCTGCCTGGTTAGGAATTCGCAGTTTGCCAGCTCAACTATATTGAGGCCCGAAGTCCAATATTCTTTGTACCTCAGGCCTAACCATTCAGGCACAAGGATTGTTACTAGGCTATGATTGTATAATCTTTGTACTTGTAATGTTGAATATTCTAATACTATAGGTTCTATTGAGAAAATCTACATCAGGAGAATCAGGTCTATTCTTCAATATGATTTTCATCTGCTCCATTTTGCCCATTCCACCATCTTATCAATATCTCCTCACAGCTTGCTTTAGTTCTCAGAATAATTTACAATGCTTTCTATTTAAGCATCAACTGCAAATTTGGGCATCACTACCTCCAGCCTTACATCCAAATCATTGATGTACATAGTGAACAGAAGTGGACCCAGAACAGAGCTTTGTGGGACAACATTACCTACTTCCAACCAGTCTGAGAAACTACCCTCAACTCTTCCTCTGTGCTTCCTCCTTTCTAACCAATTGTTCAATCCATATTGTTCCAATCATCTCCAATAGTTTCCTGTGTGGCACCTTGTCAAAGGCTCTCTGAAAGTCCATGTACATCCCATTTGCTGCATTTCCCCATTCCACCAAGTCCATTACCTCGTCAAAGAACTTCATTTGTTTTATCAAGCCAAATCTTCCTTTCTAAAATCTGTATTGCCTGCTCTAATTGCTTTATGTTCATTTAGATATTTAGTAATTTTACCATTAATATTAATAAATTGCCCTCATAATTTCTGTCCTATTTCTTCCACCATTCCCCTCAGATCCTTGGATGCATCCCATCAGGTCCCAGAAATTTGTCCTCCATATAGAGTCAGAGTCAGAGTCAGAGTCGTACAGCATAGAAACAGGCCCTTCGGCCCACCGCGTCCATGCCGACCATAATGCCTATCTATACTAATCCCACCTGCCTGCATTAATTCCATATCCCTCTATGCTTTGCTCATTCAAGTACCTGTCCAGATGCCTCTTAAATGTCGCTACTGTTCCTGCCTCCACCACCTCCTCAGGCAGCTCATTCCAGATATCTTAACTAACCTCTTTTATACTTTCCTTTTAATTATTCTGTCTCTCATCTCACTTTTAACCAATTTGGTGTTCACCTTTCTCAGTATCCTTTTTTTTTTATAAACACCACTGCAAAGTACTTTTTAAGAATCCCTGCAAAATTTATCACATTTTCAATGCAGATATTTACATTCATGTTATTCTGTATGTGAAATAAAGGCTAAACCTGTTTACTTTGTTCAAAAAATACACCTAAGTTCATGGAATAAAATAACATTTGTGACATTGGTAACAGGTGGAATTCAAATCCTGGTGAAAGTCTGAATCATTAATTTGTTGTTGAGACTAACGTGTTAAATAAACTACCAAGCTTTTTTTAAAACACATAGGAGTTTATCAACTGTACTGGATACATTACAACACAATTATCATTGCTATGATGTATAGCATGATTTATAACACATTGCCTGCAGTTATGAATACAATTCCAAAACTTGTAGTTGAGGTGAGTATTATAAATACAAGCCAGAAGAATTGCTACGAGCAGCAGAAACTAATACAAAAATATTTTAATAAATCAAAAACATGTTATTTAAAATGGAAAACCATGGCGCCAACAGGTATGATGCAAAGTACATTAAGATTAATTCTCCTCCTATTACTGCACCTAAACAATATTTGACTGTGAAAAAATTGGATTTCTACTTATTTCTGAAATTGCCACCACATCATATATACTAAGAAGTTTGTACTTAGACTCAAGAGTGTCATACTGACTGACTTTGTAGCACATGAGGACAATTCCTCAATTCCCCTTCTGCCAAACACTTTGACCCACCATTTCACAGAGCTCCCCCTTCAGTCGCACGAGTCACAGCAAGATTTCAGTGCCTGCTGCTAAGTGCCCTGTTGGCTCCATGGCTCCTGCCAAACTTTGCCTTCAGCTACTATCACAGTGTCACCTGCTACCACTCCCAAATCCCCAGCAGTTACTGAGCAAATGCTGAATAAATTGGTAGTTCCATCATGCTTATGAAACATTACAAAATATTTACAGCACAGAAACAGGCCTGTCAGCCTAACAGGTCTGTGCAGGTGTTCATGTTCTACAGGACCCTTCTCCCATCCTTCTTCATCTAATCTGACTAATATAACTTTTTATTCCTTTCCCCTTGTGCACTTGTCTAACTTCCCATTAAATGCACCTATGCTACTCACCTCAACCATTCCTTTTGATAGCGAATTCTACATTCTAACCACTTTTCTGGGTAAAGAGGTTTCTCCTGAATTTCCTATTGGATTTATGAGTGACCGTCTTAAATTTATGACCCCTCATTCTGGGGCTGAATTTTCACGGCCACCGAAGACAGAAACAGGGATGGCCCCAAAAATACCGGCATCGTGCAGCGCGTCAATTTCAAGGCACCAGTCCCAACGCTGGCAACAATCACTAGAGCAGTTGGGAAGGTGGGACAGGGATCCCGCTCTCCTCCCAATCAGTTAAAAAACTCATTAAGAGCTTGTCAAGGGGTGAACTTAAAATTTTTAAAGGAGTGGAGAGGTAACCCGCACCTTCAGAAACTAACCAGCTGACAGCAGGCGCGTAAAGAGTAGGGAGCAAGTCATGGCTGTCCCAGGGCATCACCACGGCCCCATAAAAGGATCAGCAGGGCAAAGTGGGATTGGGTACATGGTAAGAGGGTGCCCTTGCTGCTGCGCAGCTGGCAGGTAGAATAGGCACAGTGCCTGGGCTTTGGACAGGGTCAGCAAAGCCCCCCCTCCCCTCCTTCTCCCCCCCCCCCCCCAGCCATCATGGGGGCAGGAGAGCAGGGGGAAAGTCTGCCAAGGACACTTAGGTGGCCACCTGCCCAGAAGGAAGGCTGCAGGTGGCAATGGACGCACGACTGACTTATTTTGGGCCCAGAGCGATGAGGGGGCAACACCCTCCGCAGGAAGGGCAGAACCCCAGGCATCAAGAGGGCATGGGAGAGCAAAGGAGGACAGTAAGGCAATGGAGGCCAAGCCTTCGACAAAGGATCAACCGCCAAAGACGGAGTTACCTAGAGATGAATGAGAAGCATTGCTGCAGGACACTGTGATTCTCCAAGCAGATGGTCACAGAAATCTGTGCCCTCATTGCCGAAGACCTCGCACTTCGCAACACTGGTCGCCATGCCCTTCCAGTGGCCCTCAAAGCCACTGTGCTTTTGAACCTCTTTGCTTCTGGCTTCTTCCAAGGATCAGCTGCAGACCTTAGTGGCATTTCAACAACAGCTGAACACCACTGTATCTCACTGCTCAAAGATGCCTTCTTTGCTAGAGCTGGATAGCACATTCATTTAACAACAGACATGGCCTTGCAGGGACAGAGGGCATTAGGTTTCGTCTCCATTACTGGATTTCCCCAGATGCAGGGCATCATTGATTGCACCCATGTGTCCATCATGGCACCCAGTGACCAACCATCAACAGAAAGAACGCTTCCACTCCTTCAAAGTCAACTGGTCTGTAACCACAACAAGAGCAGCCTCCATATGTGGGCTTGCTTTCCTGGCAACTGCCGTGACTCCTTCATCCTCTACCAGTCCAGTCTGCCTGAGATCTTCACGCTAACCCCCAACGTGCATGGGTGTTTCCTAGGAGTTAAGGGAAATCCTATGAAGAGATGGCTACTGACCCTTCTATAGGAACAGACAGAGGCACAGAGGTGATGCTACCTGCTCAGCAGGACAACCATTGAGCAAGCCATCAGGCTTCTGAAGATGCGATTCTGGTGCCTAGACCGATAGGATGGTGCCCTCCAATACCCTCCTGCTTGGGTTTTGGTCATGGTGATCTGTTGCACTCTTCATAACATTGCCCTCCAGAGAGGTGTGGACCTTGAGGATGGTGAGGCCTTGGAAAGAGACAGCTCATCTGGGGAGGAAGCAGGAGCAGGAAGTGTGAGCGGAACAGGAAAAGGAGGCAGAGGAGATGATGCTGAACAGAGAGGTGACCTCCTGCTGCATGAAATGACCTCCTCCTGCCACCCTCCTGGAAGAGGACCTCCCTTCTCTTCTTCAAGGCCTCTAGCATTAGATCTGGATCAATAAAGCGAGGGTCTGCCCTGCACCGGGTGCCAGGCCTCCGGCTCTTCTGTGACATCTCGCTTCCCTCTGGTGCAGTGGAAGGCTTTGGCACAAACTGCAGATCTCTCCCTCAGACAACCAGTAGCCTCAGTGATGGCTGCCGGTCTAAATGAGTCCTATACCTCATCTGACCCGCCCCCACTGGCTCTAAGTGGACAGGAAACCTGTCTTGTTTCCATTATCAATTAAGGGCCCACCTCCGTGAAAATCTGAATTTTAATCAGTTTTCTACTGGAGGTGGGTTTCTAACCCCAAAACAGACCAGGCTCCTGTTTCTCACCTCCATGGTGAAAATACAGCCCCTGGTCTCATCCTCAAGTGGAAACATCTCTATGTCAACCCTATCAAATCCTTTCATAATCTTAAAGTCCTTTATCAGTTCACCCCTCAGTCTTTTTTTCCAGAGAAATGAGCGCCAGCCTTTTCAATATTTCCTAATAGGTATAAGCTTTCATTCTGGTGTCATTCTAGTAAATCTATTTGTACCTTCTCCACTGCCTCATAATCCTTTTTATAAAATGTAGAGCAGAACTGTTCACAGTGCTCTATGTATGGCCCAACCAAGGTTCTGTGCAAGTTTAACATAACTCCTCTGCACCTTGTAAAAAAACATTTTATGTGTTACAACCAGGTGAGGAAGGGGCCTCAGGCTCCCTTTTCGGCCCTTCTCTGGTTTGACTGCAACAGGGTTTATCTTTTTTTAAACACAGTGATTGAACTTACCACCTCATTGAGCGCTTATATTAGAGTTCCTCTAATATAATTGCAAATTAACCAATCAGACAGGTTTTTTTGAGTTTAAACAAGAAAGCTGTAAGTCTATTATCCTTATCACTCTAAACCGGTTAAAGTTACTAAAGTACGCTACGCATCCACGTTCACATTCACATGAGAGACACACACACAAATAGATTACAGAGGTAAACAGAGTTGGGTGGTTAGAGTAGAATCTGAAATAAATGGAATTTAAATACTGAACCACAGTCCCAGAGTCATTAGTTGAAATTGTAGTCCTGACGTCCTCGTTGGGACACGTGCATGGTTGTAGGTTTGCTTCTCAGGCTCCGGAAGACAGAAGAGAGGGTTTTATCTTTGTTCCCTAGTTCCTGGCTGTGTTGATCTGTAGGTTTGAGGCTTTAGCAGTTTCAGCCGAGGCTTCTCTGGATCTTTACTGGAGAGAGGGAGCGAGAGAAGAGAGTTGTTCCCTTGATGGCTTCCAGTTATTGTCTGCCTTCTGAGTCACAACTCACAATCTCCCAGAGTTGCACAGGCGATCACAAGACAGGACCACCTCTTTGTGTTTTAATGAAGTTCTTCTGGAATTTTCCCTGAAATTCAAGGCTCTCCCCTCAGGTTCTCCAGATATACTTGGTGGGGAGTTTTCAAAGTCAATGGGCGTCGATGGCTTTTGACGACCACATTGACAAGGTTATCTCAGGAAATTGAATCAGAGAGCACCCCATTGATGTGGTTAGGCGGAGTCAATCATGTTTCTCTCCAGTCTAATCCTTTGGTATTTCAGATGCAAATGTTCGTGGCTATCTTGGCTGCTAGCTGTTCTTTCTAAAAAGTTATTTGTAACAATTTCCAGCAAAAGTCTCAGGCAAAATTACAACTGATGAAATTAATATATTCTATTTGGCACATGGGTTTTCATAACATATGACTGAGCAATAAACAAAAACATTTCATTCACAACCATCACTACAAAGGTGAAAGACTCTAACTTGGTTCTACAAAGTCCCACATGGGAAATTTCTGATTTCAGTAGTGTCATCAAGTGGAAGACAGTTGCTTCTGGGAAAGGAGTGGAGCGTACCATTGTCCTGAAGCACTCTTGTGAAACTGCAAATGGCCCAATGTCAAAAACACCAAATATACAACTGATTTAGGCTTGGGAGCATATTGCCTGCTCACCCTTTCAGCTCGGGAAAGGTGCATAATATGGAGAGAGCTAAAAACAGAAATAAATAATGACAAAAACATAAATAAAAACAGCACTACTTTTAATCCATAAAACTAAAACTGTTCTTAGTTTGAGCTAATGTAAACATGCAATTTCTGTCTTCTGAAATCGAAACAGAAAATGCTGGAAATACTCAGCAGATCAGGCAACATCTGTGGAGAGAGAAGCAAAGTTAACATTTCAGGTCTGTGACCTGCCTGCTGCTTGGAGGCTGCCTCCAGGCAATTACCCTGGCCCTTGCCGCTTCCAGGAACCTGGAACTGACTGGAAAAGCTCAGTTGGCCTCCTTCAGATGGCCTTAAATGGCTCTTAATCAGTTGAATTGGCTACCCACCTCATGCGGGTGAGTAGCCCTGTAGCCACTCATTCCACCTCTGGGAAAATGGCCCAATGTGGGGATGGAGCTGGGGAACCAGCATGCAGGCTGGTGGTGCTAATTTTAGTGCTCACCTGCCTTCATTCCCAATGAGTCCTAAAAATCAGGCCCTTTGGGCCAGATTTTGTTCCGGTTTCAGTGATGTATCTAAATAAATAAATAAACAGGTGTCCTGGTGGCAGGCCAGAAGGCAGGAGGAGGGCCTGCCTCACCCTCTGTCAGACCTCGATTACTATCTCACATCGGGCAGCCATTTAACTGCCCCCTGTCACTTTAAGGGATGAGCTCCTGCCTCCAGAGCTGCCGGCTGTGCAGTACTGGAAGTACCACTGGGAGTGGTGGCCACTGCTGGTACTGTAAGAGATCCTGCAGTACCCTGGGACGGGTAAGCGGGGTCTGGGTCACTGAGGCCATTAAGGCAGGCCCTGGCGACAGGGTGCGGGGGGCTGTTTATACGGATGGTGGCCATCGCTGGTGGGGGTCTTCTGAGGGCCCTAGATATCCCCCAAAGAGGGACCCCCCCCCCAACCCTGCTAGGAGGCCACAGGTCTCACCTGGCGACATTTTCATGTTGCAGCGGGACTCTCTGCCTTCAATAAAATTTTGAAGTGGAGGCGTCCTTAGCCTTCCTAACCCTGGACAAAATGACAGGGAGCCCAGGCAACGGGAATGGCGCTCCCTGCCATTATGTTTGCCCTCTTGCCTCCGTGTCCTTGTCTGTGATGTGTGGGCAGATTTCAGAAATAATTGCAACTCCAATTTTCGGCAGTCAAAATAATGAGGAGAAAATTAATCTTAATGTACTTTGCATCATACCTGTTTTCCATTTTAAATACAAAAAAATGTTAATAAATCAGAAATACAGTATTAATCTCTCCAGCTCCTTGAATCTCATAAATATACTGTCAGCTGTCTCAAAGCATCTAGCCACAGGGGCTACAGCAACAAACACAAGATTAGGTGGTGGAGAAAATTACAAGCACACACACACACAAGGAAAGAGGAACAACAGTGGTAACAGGCATCAGATTCAGTGAAACTTAACATTTTGAATTCAAAAAAATGGTGGCACTGGAGTTTCAACATGTGCAGACAGTTTCATTTGTATGGTTGTAAAAGAGACATATGCAATGAAGGGAACGGTTGGCTGACAGTTAAGTAGGGTGGCAGTGTAAATGTTGAGGATGGTGATTTTTTTTCCAGACTCTAAAATAAGATGCAAAGGATGCATTAAGAGATTAACACAAAGTCTTCTCTACAGGAAACCGCCCAATGGATTTGATAATTGCCAAAGATGCTTGTAGTTGCACTTCAGAGATTTCTTGTTCCAACTGGTGCATATAGCGACCTAATTGAATCGTGAAGCTATGGAGGATTCAACAGGCTATGATTAGTGTGGAAGCTTTGGCTGGACTGTACGAGAGGATGCCTCCGACCTGTCAAGGCATCAGATTCATTGCTTGGACATGTTTATGAGGTGTTCAACGATGGGTCTGGTAACTGCTCCACAAATGCCACAGAAGATCATGATCCAATGCTTTAGCGAGTGTCTCTGGTTTCCCAGGATCCAATCTTTGACTTTTGTGATCATCAACAAATAATGGGGGCATGGTGGGCTGCCGTAAAATAAAGGCATAGTGGCTGTTGTTGGAGTATGTGTATTCATTGGCATTGTCCTGCATGGATAGCCATGCACAAGCTGGACACTAATTAAGTAGAAGTGCTTGCAGGTCATGTATGGGCACTCCTAATTGCAGGAGCAAGGAAATCTTGCCATTTGGAAAAATTGTACAGCTCTCTCCTGTTGTTCTATATTACCCATGGGAAAAGAATATGATTGCTTACTCTGACAAACAAAACATAGCTTGATGCACCTGCATACTGCAGACTGACTGTTGTTCCTGTTGGCAGCCTGGAAAATGCTGAAGGCAAAAATGATCACGGCTGTTATGGCCTTCACTGGCAATGTTTCCCTTCAGGTCTGCCAGAAGGTCCCCCTGGAGCATGTACCACAACTAGGCTTTAACTGCCAAGTGAATCTGAGTCATTGCCTGTATTGCTCCTCTGTGAGGTTGAGATAATTGAGCTATGGTTGATATATTCAGTTTACAGGATAATGGTGGACAGGAGCACTCCTCCTGCAATGTAACTGTTTCCCAGACATCCTAAAATTCCTCCATATCTTCTTCGAAATGTGAAATATTGATTTGTATTCTGAAATGAGTACCATTGTGTGAAATAGGAATTGCAACCTGTGCTTAACAATTCCCATGACTAAATAGTTGTACACAAGGAAGCTTGAAACTTTCTGCAAAAGCTTGCCTAAAATATTTACGTTAAAAATGGAAGTTGCTGGCTTCCCCTTTAAAGACATTTTGTTCCAGCGGTGCAGCCTAGTATTGCAGAACATCTACATTTTATGGGGTTCTTGCATGCATCAGAAGAGTGGTGAGGAAGGCATCATGGAATGTTTTACTGCATTAAAGGTGGAAGTTATTGTTGTATTATTCCAGATAATCTAGAGGATGAGTTTAAATCCCACCGTGGCAGTTTGAGGATTTGAATTCAGTTTTTAAAACCTGGAAATAAACAGCTGGTATTAGTAAAAGTGACCATGAAACTTGTGAAAACCCAACTGGATCACTAATTTTCTTAAGGAATGAAGTCTCCCATTCTTACCAGCTTAGCTGATGAGGCACTCTGGTCCCACCCCAACATTGTTGGCTGTTAATTTCCCTGAGGTGACCTTGCAAGCCACTTAGCTGCAACAAGTAGAGACAGCCAATAAATGCCAGCTTTAAACTGGTGCATTCTCCATGGCAACACTTCTACCAATCAGAATTCACATACCAACCAATCTGCACTCTCTTCGCATACAGTATAAAGTTGTTGTTTTCCCTTACATTGGTATTCTTGCAGGTTGTCCTGATAAGTGCAAGATGAAAAGCTTCGACAACATGTCTCTATTTTCAGCAATACTATGATTCTATGATAAAAGATATTTTGCTTACTTCATAAGCTTTGTGCACTCTTTGTGCTCAGGCTTGCAGCTCCCCTCTTAGTACCTATGCTAAATCCTGTGGACACATCATAGGCATCAGGTCTCTGTGGTTTATAATAAGGGATATCCACAATCAAATTATCAACCTCTATGTTTAACTACCATAATTCAGAATCAGTGATCCTTTAAATCCCTCCCTCCCATCAATTTGTTTAACAAGGCGTTTTTCACCCGTGATTATCCCTTGTTTGTTCTGTATTTTGGCTATGTAAAGTGTTGAACGATTGTTTAAACTTTAAAGTGCAGAGGAATTTTCCGTGAATTGTCAGATTTAAAACAAATTGTCATGGTACATTAAAACACGCAGTTAATTTGGAATTGTTATTTTAACATGCATCTCTTCAAGATTGTTATGTAAAAATAGTAGGTTCTTGGAATGTTTGTGAGTAAAGTATGGACAATTCAGTGATCTGAAGTTTGGGCAAAATTTGACCTCCAAAATAGCATATACATTTGGTTAACATGAGAAAAAATAGTTTGCCTATATTGATTGTCACAACCTTAAAATATGTACAGAATTTCTTTGTATCTGACAGTTCAGGAATAGTTTCCATATTCTCTGTAACCTTACCGTGTGGTCAATATATTTCACCTGGCTGATGAGATATTGACCAGGTATTTTTTTAATCGAAGAGCTGTCAATTTATGCTGCCACAGAGTCCTGCTAAAGGGATGCATTAGGCTGTAAATTGTATAAACATGAGACTGTTACTGTTTTGCAAGGTAGTAATTTAATTACTGCACTATTTTGCAGCAATTTACTTATAATAATGCCTTAGCATTTTGAAGTGCGAGAGGAGCTACACTACCTTCATCCTTGTGTGTGTCTCCATAAAAAATAGTAATGATGTACTTGCCATCACCACTGCATAATATTCCACAAGAGAACTGGAATATTGATAGATATTTGAGGATCATTTTTAATGCTGTCTTAGCAAATGTGGTACATATAAAATCACTTAATTTTAATATTACCAGCAGAGATGCACAAAACATTTGCAGTGAAATTAGTATCTTTATTGCAACAGTTTTACATCCCCAACCCATGCCATTCCATCCTTCTCATGTGATCCCTGTCATGCAATACCAATCCCATTTGTTTCACCCCTCTCATACCCCATCCCCTATCCCACCCCTACTTCCTATGCTATGCCATCCTCATCTCCCATCCCACAACTTCAGGCTGTACCAGCCCACTTTCCCATGCCGCACCCACCTCCACCCCCCAACCCCTCCTCCCTCCCATGCTGACTACCTCATATTCTACCCAACTAACATTAGAGTAGCATTCTGTGCTGCCATTACCTCTGCCATTTTATACTTTATATGCCTCTGAGGTTTGTTGTGGGATGACCTTAAGAGTGGACCAGCTTAAGAAGCTGAAAGTGAAGATCACCAGAGGAAGTGATGTTGGGTCACACATGACCAGAGAGTTGTGGGTGTGGCCTGACCGAGTGAGATGTGTTTAGATATGGCTCGTGCAGTAGCTGTATACATGAGTTATAATAAAACCCCACATTTTGGATATTACCTGCAGTCCTGTCATCCTTACAATAGTTCACATATTAAAGGAACAAGTAATTGGTGGCAATGTTTGGGATATATTTTTTCTGAAGACCACCAAAAATAACATCGTGGAAACTTTTGATTTTTTCTGAAGAACACACTAAGAGCGAACAAAGAAGAGCAGGTTGCTTACTAGGAGTGGTGAGCTAAGCCTACAGACAAGACCACGTGAGATGTTGAAACTCTGAGTATAGCAGGCAATTTGCCAAGGGATCAGAGCTTTCAACTGGTCTGGCAGTGGGTTGAAAAATTTGAAAAGCAGTAGCTGAAGCTATTACTGTTTTAGTTTTCCCAGTTTCTTTTGCTTCATAGAATCATAGAACGTTTAAGGCACAGAAAGAGGCCACTTGGCCCGTCGTGTCTGGGTTGGCCGAAAAATGATCCACCTTCCAGCATTTGGTCCGTGGCCCTGCAGCTTACGGCACTTGAGGTGCAAATCCAGACTCCTTTTGAATGAGTTGAGGGTCTCTGCCTTAACTACTCTTTCAGGCAATGAGTTCCAGACCCTTACCACCCTCTGGGTGAAAGATCTTTTCCTCATCTCCCTTCTAATTTTTCTACCAATCACTTTAAATCTATGCCCCCTCATCACTGTCCTCTATGCTATGGTGAATAGGCCCTTCACCTCCACTCTATCCAGGCCCCTCAAAAATTTGTGCATTTCAAACAAATCTCCCCTCAGTCTTCTCTGATCCAAGGAGAATAACCCCAGTCTATCCAATCTTTCCTCATAGCTGCATTTTTCCAGTCCTGGCAACATCCTCGTAAATCTCCTCTGTACCCTCTCTAGTGTAATTACATCATTTCTGTAATGAGGTGACCAGAACTGCACACAGTACTCAAGTTGTGGCCTATTCAATGCGTTATACAGTTCCAGCATAACCTTCCTGCTCTTGTATTCTACACCGCGGCTAATCAAGGAGAGGTTTTCATATGCCTTCTTAACCACCTTATTGACCTGTCCTGCTACCTTCAGGGATCTGTGGATATTCACTCCAAGGCACTTACTTCTTCTACACTTCTCAGTATTTTCCCATTAATCGTGTATTCCTATGCCTTGTTTGACCATCCCAAATGCATCACCTCGCACTTCTCCAGGTTGAATTCCATTTGTCACTTTTCTGCCCATCTGACCAGACCATCAATATCTTCCTGCAGCCTACAGTTATCCTGCTCGCTATCTACCAAACGGCCAATCTTCGTGTCGTCCGCAAACTTCTTGATCATGCCTCCTACATTTACGTCCAAATTGTTAATATACACCACAAAAGCAGGGGACCCAGTACTGAGCCCTGCAGAACGCCACTGGAAACAGCCCTCCAGTCGGTAAAACAGCCGTCAACAATTACCCTTTGTTTCCTGCCACTGAGCCAATTTTTTATCCACCTTGCTGCATATCCCTGGATCCCATGGGATTTTATTTTTTAACCAGTCTGCCATGTGGGACCTTGTCAGAAGCCTTGCCAAAATCCATGTAGACCACATCAACTGCACTACCCTTATCTATCTTGTTACTTACTTTCGTTTATTTTAGAGATACAGCACTGAAACAGGCCCTTCGGCCCACCGAGTCTGTGCCGACCATCAACCACCCATTTATACTAATCCTACACTAATTCCATATTCCTACCACATCCCCACCTGTTCCTATATTTCCCTACCACCTACCTATACTAGGGGCAATTGCCATTGGCCAATTTACCTATCAACCTGCAAGTCTTTGGCATATGGGAGGAAACCGGAGCACCCGGAGGAAACCCACGCAGACACAGGGAGAACTTGCAAACTCCACACAGGCAGTACCCAGAATTGAACCCGGGTCGCTGGAGCTGTGAGGCTGCAGTGCTAACCACTGCGCCACTGTGCCGCCCAAAACATTCCATCAAGTTGGTCAAACAAGATCTTCCCTTAACAAATCCTTGCTGACTATCCTTGATTAACCTGTGCCTTTCTAAGTGACAGTTTATCCTGTCTCTCAGAATAGATTCCAATAATTTGCCCACTACTGAGGTTAGACTGACTGGCCTGTAAGTATTCGGTCTATCCTTTGCTCCCTTTTTGAACAGAGGTACAATGTTTGCAATTCTCCAATCCTCCAGCACCACACATGTATCCAGTGAGGACTGGAAAATGATGGTCAGACTCTCTGCTATTTCCTCTCTTGCTTCTTTTAACAGCCTAGGATACATTTCATCTGGCCCTGGTGATTTATCAACTTTCAAGGATGCTACTGCCATTAATACTTCCTCTCTCCCCATGTTTATCACATCCAATACTTTACACTTTTCCTACTTAACTACAATATCTGCATTTCCCCCTCTTTTGTGATGACAGACGCAAAGTATTCATTAAGAACCATACCAATATGTTCTGCTTCTACACATAGGTTACCTTTTTGATCTTTTACGAGCCCTACTCTCTCCTTTTACTCTTAATGTATTGATAAAACCTCTTTAGGTTCACCTTGATTTTGCTTGCCAATATTCTTTCATGCCCTCTCTTTACTTTCCTAATTTTCTTTTCGATTTCACCCTCCACTTTCTATACTCCTCTCAGCTTTCTATAGTATTGAGTTCTCGGTGTTGGACTTAAGCTTTCCTTTTCTGCCTCATCTTACCCCGTAGGCTCCTCGACATCCATGGGGCTCTAGATTTGGCTGCCTCACCCTTTTTCTTTGTGGGAACATGTTTACCTTGAACCTCTTGAATCTCCCCTTTGAATGCCTCCCACTGTTCTGACACTGATTTACCTTCAAGTAGCTGTTTCCAGTCCACTTTCGCTAAATCACTCCTCAGTTTAGTAAAATTGGCCTTGCCCCAATTGAGAACTCGCAGTCCTGTTCTATCTCTGTCCTTTTCCATAATTATGTTAAAACTGACTGAATTATGATTACTACCACCAAAATGCTCTCCCACTGCCACTCCTTCCACCAGCCCATTTCCTAAAACTAAGTCTAAAACTGCACCCTCTCTTGTTGGACTTGCTACATACTGGGCAAAAACGTTCTCCTGAATGCACCTCAAAAATTCTGCTCCTTCAATTCCTTTCAAACTAAAACAATCCCAGTTAATATTGGGGTATTTAAAATCCGCTACTATTACTGCCCTATTGTTCTTGCACTTCTCACTGATTTGCCTACATATCTGGTCTTCTATCTCCCTCTGACTGTTTGGAGGTCTGTAGTACACTCACAGCAGTGTGATCGCCCCTTTTTTGTTCCTTAGCTCAATCCATATGGCCTCATTTGATGAACCTTCCAACATATCATCCCTCCTCACAGCTGTAATAGTTTCCTTGACCAAAATTGCCACTCCTCCTCCTTTCCTGTCCCCCTTCCTAACGCGTCTGAAAACCCTGTAACCAGGAACATTGAGCTGCCATTCCTGTTCCTCCTTAGCCATGTTTTTGTAATAGCTATGATATCATACCGCCACGTGTCTATTTGTGCCCTCAACTCCTTGCATTGAAATAGATACCATTGAGCACTGCCAAACTCTTTTATATATTTTCTAACACTCGTTTCCTCTGTCTTCCAGACTCATCCACTAATATTCTGCCTTCCATTTTAATTTCTGATTTTGTTCCAGCTGAGTCTACCCTCAGGTCCCCACCCTCCTGCCAAACTAGTTTAAACCCTCCCCAACAGCACGAACAAAGCATCCTGCAAGGAACTCAGTCCCAGCTCTGTTCAGGTGCAACCCGTCGGCCTGCACAGGTCCCATCTCCCCCAGAGCCGGTCCCAATGTCCCAGGAATCTGAAGCCCTCCCTCCGGCACCATCTTTCCACCCACGTATTCATCTGTCTTATCCTTATATTTCTACACTCACTTGCGCGTGGCACTGGGAGTAATCCAGATATTACTACTTTTGAGGTCCTGCTTGCCAATTTCTTACATAGCTCCCTAAATCTGACTGCAAGACCACATCCCTCTTTCTACCTATGTCGTTGGTTCTGATGTGGACCATGACTGCTGGCTGTTCACCTTCCCCCTTCAGGATGCTCTGCAGCCGTTCAGTGACATCCTTGACCCTGGCACTAGGGAGGCAACACACCATCCTGGATTCACGTTTGCGCCCACAGAAACACCTGTCTGTTCCCCTGACTATTGAATCACCTATCACTATGGCTCTTCCAGTCTTCCCTGTACCCCCCTGTGCAGATGAGTCACCCGTGATGCCATGGACTTGGCTCTGGTTACACTCCCCAGGTGAAGCATCACTTTCCTCGGTATTCAGAACTGAATACCTGTTGGAGAGTGAGATGCACTCAGGGGTCTCCTGCACTATCTGCCTGATTCTTTTTGACTGCCTGGTGGTCACCCATTCTCTCTTTCCTTGCATACTCTTAAGCTGTGGGGTAGCCACATCTATAAACATGCTATCCACATAGCTCTCATCCTCATGAATGCACCACAATGTCACCAACTGCTGCTCAAGTTCCAAAACCCAAACCTCAAGCTCCTTCAATTGATGACCCTTCCTGCACAAATGGTTCTCCAGGATATGGGAAGCATCCTGTAGCTCCCACATAGCACTTTTGAGGTTGAAGCAACCCTGCCATTCCTTTATTTATTAGTTGACCCTTTGCTACTGCTAAAAAAAAACTTATCAATACTACAACATCTTAGAATTATTAATAAAACCTTACTACTGCTGATAAATCCTACTAAAGATCAATACAGTTCACTAGTTAAAATAAACCTTACTCAAAAAAATACCAGCTACTCACTTGTTTCTTATTATTAAGCTATTTGCACACGCACCCTAGCAGTAGTGTACTAACCCAGCTATTTAGAGTTATTCCACAACAGCAGTTACTCACCAACCAATCACCTTACAGCTTTCCTGAGACATCACTGCTCCCTTTGTTTTCAAACTCCGTTGTGCTTGGACTCCTCTCTGCTGCCTTACCGGAAGGCCGTGATCCTCAGGCTGTATTTATCCGTTCCTCGCTCCGTGTTCTTCCAGCAGGTTTGCTCCTCTCTGCTGTTCTCCTGGAAAGTACGTGCTGTAGGCCGCAATCCTCGGGCTCTATTTATCCACTCCTCACTCTATGTTCTTCCTGCAGGTCCACTCCTCTCCTGGAAGGTAAATGCTCTAGGCTGCGATCCTCAACTCTATTTATCTGCTCCTCGCTCCGTGTTCTTCCCACAGATCCTCTTTTCTCCGCTGCTCTCCCGGAAGCTATGTGCTTTGTGGGCAGGGCCTAAGCCAAAAAGATAGGGAAGTACTCAACAGTGCTACTGCAGGTCCACAGGATAGAGAAATCCTAGTTGAGGCAGCTGCAAGTACTGTAAACTGCAGTGCTTGCCATAGGAAAAAACTCTCAGTTTTTAAAAAAAGCTGTCTCACAGTTAAAAAATGACTGCAAACAGAAAGCAGTTGTGGTGTCTCACTCTTAAAGGGCAGGCCTGCAGAAAACGAATCTGTTTAAACAAGAAAAAAAGTGTGCCTGTGAAAAAGAAAATCTGTAAAAAGTTGTATATTTATAAACAAGCAGGATCATTAAGCCAATAGCTTTCAGATATACAGTTATAGATTGGAAGGTGTTGGACAGAGCATCTGAATTTAAACTGTTTTGACCGGAAATGAAACTGTGTTTCCTGGATCAAGAAGAAATGAGTGAGCGAGAGAAACAAGCCATCAAAATCAAGATTACACTGGCAATGAGGGCCTGCAACACATCAATAAATCAGGATTATTAGCTCAGGATCAGAAGGACACTAGCAAGCTATGGACATTCCAGGAGCAGCAACTGAAGGTAAAGACAAATTTCCAAGTACATAGTGTGACAAAACCATACCTGCCATATGAAAACATATTAATTTTGTCATATGGAACAATATTTGAACTTTTACTGGACATTGAACATAACTTGTTTAGGAAGACCACATAACTAAACGGCTGAAAACAGGGCTGCACATTTGCATTCTGAGAGACAGTGCTCCCTGATTCAATTAGCAAGATTGGGTTCCATCCCGCCATCGAGTGTGTCTAGTAAGCTTTGAAGAATCAACAATGCTCACAGGCGATGCTGTTTCAAACAAAGCACTGGTCACATGACTAACCTGCTGGCCAACCTGGGAATTGATTGAATTGCGCCTCACAGAAAGATTTGGAGCAGTCTGCAATTGAACTTCAAGAAGCAAGCATCCCTCTTTGTTTTTCATTTACTACTCCAAACCACCCCTCTTCCCCTCTTAATTCTTTCTCCTCCTCTGTATCTATTTGTGTGTGTGTTTATCACGTATGCATGCTAGTGCGGTTAGGTCTTATAATTTTAGTAACTTTAACTGAGTTCGAGTGTTAAGGTTAATAAACTTACACCTTTCTTGTTTAAGCCTAAGGAAACCTGTCTGATTGGTTCATTTACAATTATGATTAGAGAGCAGTGAGCAAGGACTCTGAGGTGAAGCTAAAACACTGCAGTTTTAAAAATTAAACCCTGTTATGGCCAAACTGGGAAAGGGACCAGAGGGGAGCCTGAGACCCCTTCCTCACCTGCTCGTAACAATAGGCTTGAGCTTATGACCAACCAGCAAAGACAAGATGAGTCCATTGTTGCAAGGTGCTGAGACAAAGCTCAATATTGTGACTTTGCAGATATCAAATTGTCAGAATGGGCTATAGAGCTAGTAATCACATCTATCCCACTAGAGGCCTTTCAAAAAGACCTGCTAGAAAAGAAGAAAGGGCACACCATGCACTTCTCAATGATAGAAGGAAATTTGAAACCATCATAGCTGGGTGCCAACAGTTACAAGCATTGGGGGCGGCTACAACTATTGGGGCAAAATTTTATTTGTGTGCCACACATTGCAGCGGTGCACTTTGAAGTCGGCGGCCTGCCCGCACTGAGCGGCTGCCGCCGAGTCCCCGCAATATTATGTGCAGGGGCTCATTTAAATGGAGGGGGCAGAGCGGCCACCCCCGATAATGTAGAGGCGTGGCCGCCACATCCCCAGCAACAGTGTCTGGCGCCACCGCGCAGGTGCCGGCACAATTTTTTAAGAGTTTTGAGCCCTTAGATTAAATTTTAATATTTAAAGGGGAATTCGTTTACACCTCATTTTAAAATTTTGTTGAAACCTGGAGGCCCTTTCAACCCACCCCGCCTCCCCCCAATGTCTGATTTAGGACCACCGACCCTGAATAAACTTTATTGACCATGAACTTTCCCCCAAACCTCATAACATTTGCCCTTCAACCCCTTCCCACCACCCCCACAGCCAATAAAAAATGTTTTCCCTGCTCCCCCACCCCTCCCACCCTGAAATTTTCAGTCCTCCCCCCTCCCCACCAGTGTCTCGCCTCGGAACTCCGTATGGAGTTCTGAAGGCGTATGTGTTGCAGCTGGTGGGCTTAAAATTGGCGTGGAACAGCCACCATGACCAGGTCAGTTGATCTGCATTTAGTTTTAATGAAATTTAATATTTAAATAAATGCCCCACCGCTTGGTGGTGAAGGGGCCGCACCGAGGCCTCACCACCACCGGTAATATGCGGCGGGGCCTTCTCGGCATCATGGGCCCTGGTGGGCCTCTTCCACAATTATTTTACGGGCCTCCCTGCCACGAGCCCCGATGTCGAGGGGCTGGTACAATTCAGCCCTTGGTATGGTAACCAAGGCTCAAAAGTCGGCCTGACTCATCCAATTCGCAGTTGTCCGGTGCACCAGGACCAGTGCAAAGCTTGTGGCGTGCAAGGACAGTGGGCAAGACAGTGCAGAAGGCCAAGCTCAGATACTGCACACAAGAATGACATCAGATCACATGCAGTGAGAACATCTGCAAGACAGGATGGCAAACGCAACAAAAGGTATGCCAATACAAAACAAAAGCCCAAGCAGATACATCAGGTCGGCAGAGACAGATTGCCAGGAGGACATGGATAAAGAGTCTACTCATGCGAACAGCGAGCATGCATCCACATAGTTAATTTGGATCAACATGTCAATGCTATTGCACAGTCTGAGGCATTCACCATGAAAAGGATAATATGTCCGCAGAAGAGTGGCAAGCATAAGCTCAGAGTAAAAATCAACTCTGGAGCAAGTGCAAATATTCTGCCATCCGTATACTGAAGGACATGTACTTAAAGAAATGGGAATCTATGGGCCGGATCTTATGCTGGTCCGGAAAGCGGGTTTCATGGCGGGCTGGAGAATCTGAGTGGAACCGCCCGTCACGGAACCTGACGTCGGGATTCCTGGTTCAGATCTTCGCGGGGGCGGGTTAGGCCGACGACACCCTTCCCACCCAGAGGCCAATTGAAGCCCTTAAGTGTCCTATTAACAGCCAATTAAGGGCCTCTTCCTGCCGCTGCTGGGATCTTATCAGCAGTGGGGGGTGCCTCCGCCACCCGGGAATACGTAAAATGAGGCGTCCTCCCTGTAGGCTTGGGTGGGGGGGGTCCCTCCTTAGCCGGCAATTTGAGGCCCACAGAGGACCCCCACCCCACCCTGGGAACAACTGTATGCCCCAGGACACCCCTCACCCTGGACCGAACACCTTTCCCCCACCCCTCTTGCTGGAGCCTTCTGGAGTGGCCCCACGACCCCGCCTCACCTACCTGTGTTCCTGGGTTCCAATGCTGGGCCTGGGTCCGAGGCCTCTGCAGTACTGCCAATGGCCACTGCTCCCAGTGGCGCCACTGATACTGCTCACTTGCCAGCCCTGTAACTGGCTGACAACTCTTGGAGGCAGGATCCCCATCCCTATAAAGTCTTTAGAGGGACGGGGATCCCGCCTCCAGAAATGTTGACCCCAAAAGACCGGAGTATTGCTCCTGGGAGCCGGGGTGCGAAAAACTGCAAAGGCATGATTCTCCCTGCCTTTTTGGCCTGGTGTCGGGAGCACCGCCTCCTGCACAAAATCCAGCCCTATGGTACGACCCACCACGGCTAGGCTGACTGCCTACAATGGTGGTCCAATCAAGGGCATTGAAACAATAATCTACAGTGCAGCTCTGGGAGCTCCAAATGGCTACCACAAATGTTTTGTATTGTTGACACAACTGGACCAGCTGTCACAGGACTTCCAGTATGCCAAGATTTACAAATTGTCACAATACATGAGGTCAGCACCGCACAGAAAAGTACAAGCACGGTGTGCATTGAGTTGGTTAGAGACCTGAAACTGCTTTACCCAGACAGGTTTGATACAACAGGCGATTTCAAGAGTGATGCCATATTGCACGTGAGGGAGCATGCAGTTCCTACTATCGATGCACCAAGGAAGTACAGCATGCACATTCAAGAGAAGCTTAAGTGGAGCTGGATGAGATGGAGCACAATGGAGTCATCTGAATGCATCAGCATTCCGATTGGTGCAGTTCCATTATCTGCATGTTTAAGGAAGATGACAATCTGAGGATTTGCTTAGATCCGCAACGACTAAACTTAGCCCTCAAGAGATGCCTCCATAAAATCCCAAAGTCTGGAGGAGATGAATCCTAAGTTAACTGGTGCTAAGCATTTTTCAAAGTTGGACCCGAAACATAGCTACTGGTTTGTCCACCGAGCCAAGAAGTCCCAGCTACTCACAACTTTCAGGAGATACTGTTTCAGACAGTCACCATTTGATCTGTGCATCAGCCAGGACATTTTCCAACAATACATGGACAGGATAACGGAAAATATAACAAGTTGTATCTGTATAGTTGACGATATTGCGGCGATGGAGCGGACCAAGGCAGAGCATGACTGAATCTTGCATTTGCTAATGCTGGCTGCTCATAGTGAGGGCCTTGTGTTTAATAGCAAGAAGTGCCTGGTCAACGTTGGACACATCAACTTCTTTGCGTCAATATATTCCACCACAGGAACAAACCCAGACCCAGCTAAGAGCGAAGTTGTCGGAGCTATGCCAACTCCTCAGATCTGGGAAGACCTACAACGGTGTCTAGGGCTGTTCAACTTTTTGGCCCTATACATCCTCAATTTCACTGAGCGAGCAGCACCACTTAGGGAATTGCTGTGTAAAAATACCTCTTCCTTGTGGCAAGACGACCACCAGCAGATGTTTGAGTCCTTAAAGTTAGCTCTGTCAAGTCAAGACAGTGTGCTAAAGTATTACGATCCAAACAAAGAGACCACACTTGAGGTCGATGCATCCCAAAGGGGATTAGGCTCCTGCATCATGCAGGAAGGGAAGCCAATCACCTTCACGTCAAAGAGTTTGTCACAAACAGTACTTTGCATCAGTATTCACCAAAGAAAAGGACTTGGTGGATGATGAGTCTAGGGAAGGGAGTGTAGATAGTCTGGGTCATGTCGTTATCAAAAAGGAGGAGGTGTTGGGTGTCTTGCAAAGCATTAAGGTAGATAAGTCCCCAGGGTCTGATGGGATCTACCCCAGAATACTGAGGGAGGCAAGGGAGGAAATTGCTGGGGCCTTGACAGAAATCTTTGTATCCTCATTGGCTACAGGTGAGGTCCCAGAGGGCTGGAAAATAGCCAATGTTGTTCCTTTGTTTAAGAAGGGTAGCAATGATAATGCAGGAAATTATAGGCCGGTGAGCCTTACGTCAGTGGTAGGGAAATTATTAGAGAGGATTCTTCGAGTCAGGATTTACTCCCATTTGGAAACAAATGAACTTATTAGTGAGAGGCAGCATGGTTTTGTGAAGGGGAGGTCATGTCTCACTAACTTGATTGAGTTTTTTGAGGAAGTGACGAAGATGATTCAGGAAGGAAGGGCAGTGGATGTTGTCTATATGGACTTCAGTAAAGCCTTTGACAAGGTCCCTCATGGCAGACTGGTACAAAAGATGAAGTCACACTGGATCAGAGGTGAGCTGGCAAGATGGATACAGAACTGGCTCGGTCATAGAAGACAGAGGGTAGCAGTGGAAGGGTGCTTTTCTGAATGGAGGGCTGTGACTAGTGGTGTTCCGCAGGGATCAGTGCTGGGACCTTTGCTGTTTGGGCGACACAGTGGCGCAGTGGTTAGCACCGCAGCCTCACAGCTCCAGCGACCCGGGTTCAGTTCTGGGTACTGCCTGCGCGGAGTTTGCAAGTTCTCTCTGTGTCTGCGTGGGTTTCCCCGGGTGCTCCGGTTTCCTCCCACAGCCAAAGACTTGCAAGCTGATCGGTAAATTGGCATTATAAATTGCCCCTAGTGTAGGTAGGTGGTAGGAGAATGGTGGGGATGTGGTAGAGAATATGGGGTTAATGTAGGATTAGGATAGATGGGTAATTGTTGGTTGGCACAGACTCGGTGGGCCGAAGGGCCTGTTTCAGTGCTGTATCTCTAAATAAATAAATAAATGATTTGGAGGAAAATGTAGCTGGTCTGATTAGTAAGTTTGCAGATGACACAAAGATTGGTGGAGTTGCGGATAGTGATGAGGATTGTCAGAGGATACAACAGGATATAGATCGGTTGGAGACTTGGGCGGAGAAATGTCAGATGGAGTTTAATCCGGACAAATGTGAGGTAATGCATTTTGGAAGATCTAATACAGGTGGGAAGTATTCGGTAAATGGCAGAACCCTTAGGAGTATTGACAGGCAGAGAGATCTGGGCGTACAGGTCCACAGGTCACTGAAAGTGGCAACGCAGGTGGATAAGGTAGTCAAGAAGGCATACGGCATGCTTGCCTTCATCGGTCGGGGCATAGAGTATAAAAATTGGCAAGTCATGCTGCAGCTGTACAGAACTTTAGTTAGGCCACACTTAGAATATTGCGTGCAATTCTGGTCGCCACACTACCAGAAGGACGTGGAGGCTTTGGAGAGGGTATAGAAGAGGTTTACCAGGATGTTGCCTGGTCTGGAGGGCATTAGCTATGAGGGGAGGTTGGATAAACTTGGATTGTTTTCACTGGAACAACGGAGGTGGAGGGGCGACATGATAGAGGTTTACAAAATTATGAGCGGCATGGACAGAGTGGATAGTCAGAAGCTTTTTCCCAGGGTGGAAGAGTCAGTTACTAGGGGACATAGGTTTAAGGTACGAGGGGCAAAGTTTAGAGGGGATGTGCGAGGCAACTTCTTTACACAGAGGGTGGTGAGTGCCTGGAACTTGCTGCCGGGGGAGATGGTGGAAGCAGGTACGATAGTGAAGTCTAAGAGGCATCTTGACAAATACATGAATAGGATGGGAGTAGAGGGATACAGTTCCTGGAAGTGCAGAAGGTTTTAGTTTAGACAGGCATCAAGATCGGCGCAGGCTTGGAGGGCCGAATGGCCTGTTCCTGTGCTGTACTGTTCTTTGTTCAAACCCAATCCAGTTACTCTGACATTGAACGTGAAACCTTAGATCTGTTTTTTGGTATTGTTAGGTTTCACAGCTATTTGTTTGGAAAACATTTTACCGGGGAGACTGACCACAAGCCGTTTGAAACCATATGGTGCAAACTGCTCACGAGTGCTCCTCCGCAGTTGCAGAGACTTTTGGTGAAGGTCCAGGGCTACGACTGTGACGTCCAATATAAACCAGGCAGCAAAATGGTCACGTGGGATACCCTGAGCAGGTCGCCTAACCCGAATGAAGATGCATATGTCTCACTAGATTTGCAATTACACAGTGTGGATTGAGGATATCCTGAAGATCGATCTCATGAGTTTTGGACCCCACAAATGCGAGCAACTAAGATGAGATAGCACTTGACCCTACCCTGTAGTTGTTATGGAAAGTGATTGTGGAGGGATGGTCTGACACCATAGAGGAAGTAATCTAACGTCTACGCCGTTTCTGGTCATGTCGAGATGAGCTTGATATATCACAAGGGGTGATTTTTAAAGGGAAACAAGTCCTCATACCCAAAGCTCTGCGTTCTGATATCCTCACCCAACTACACCCAGGGCATCCAGGAATAGAATGTACCAGATGCCTTGCCAGAGAGATGGTCTGCTGGCCAGGAATCAACAGTGATGTTGAGACAGTGCTGAAATCCTGTGAGCCATGTCAAAGTTGTCAACCAAATCAACAGAAGGAATCCTTGATCCCACATGAAATGCCTTCACATCTATGAACAAGGAGTGGCACAGATTTATTTCATGTTCAAGGTGATGATTTCCTCCTTGTTACAGATTACTTCACCAATGTCAAGTGCAGTGGTTGCTGATACAGTCAGTGCTCTGCTCAGCCTATTTATTTCGCAATAACCTGCTCAGTGATGCTCAGTTTGGGTTCGACCAGAGCTCCTGACCTCATTACAGCCTTGGTTCAAACATGGACAAAAGAACTGAACTCAGCAGGTGAGGTGAGAATGACTGCCCTTGACATCAAGGCAGCAATTGACCAAGTATGGCATCAAGGAGCCCTGGCAAAACTGGAATCAATGGGAATCGGGGAAAACTCTCCACTGGTTGGAGTTGTACCTAGCGCAAAGGAAGATGGTTGTGGTTGTTGGAGGTCAATCATCTCAGTCCCAGGACATCACTGCAGGAGTTCCTCAGGGTAGTGTCCTAGGCCCAACCATCTTCAGCTGCTTCATCAATGACCTTCCTTCAGTTATAAGGTCAGAAGTGGGGATGTTTGCTGATGATTGTACAATGTTCAGTACCATTCGCAACTCCTCAGATACTGAAGCAGTCCATGTAGAAATGCAGCAAGACCTGGACAATATCCAGGCTTGGGCTGATAAGTGGCAAGTAACATTCGTGCCACACAAGTGCCAGGCAATAACCATCTCCAACAAGAGAGAATTTAACCATCTCCCCTTGACATTCAATGGCATTACCATCACTGAATCCCCCACTATCAACATCCTGGGTGTTACTATTAACCAGAATCTGAACTGAACATATAAATACCGTGGCTCCAAGAGCAGGTCAGGGGCTAGGAATATTGCAGCAAGTAACTCACCTTCTGACTCCCCAAAGCCTGTCCACCATCTGCAAGGCACAAGTCAGGAGTGTGATGAAATACTCTCCACTTGCCTGGATGGGTGCAGCTCCAACAACACTCAAGAAGCTCAACACCATCCAGGACAAAGCAGCCCACTTGATTGGCACCCCATCCACAAATATTCACTCCCTCCACCACCGACGCACAGTGGCAGCAGTGTGTACCATCAACAAGATGCACTGCAGCAACACACCAAGGCTCCTTTGACAGCACCTTCCAAACCCGTGACCTCTACCAACTAGAAGGACAAGGGCAGCAGATGCATGGGAACAAGCTCCCCTCCAAACCACACACCATCCTGACTTGGAGCTATATTGTCGTTCCATCACTGCCAGTGTGTCAAAATCCTGGAACTCCCGTCCTAACAGCACTGTGGGTGTACCTACACAACAAGGACAGCAGCGGTTCAAGAAGGCAGTCACCGCCACCTTCTCAAGGGCAATTAGGGATGGGCAATAAATGCTGGCCTAGCCAGTGACGCCTATATCCCATGAACAAATTTTTAAAAATTGGCGTGCAGCAAGAAATCATCTTGATAATCGGCCGCAATATGCAGGAAGATCATTCCAAGACGTGTGCCGGTGGGGAGTCCATCATGTGACATCATTGCCACATTGTCCAAAGTCCAACGCCATGGCTGAATGCATGGCGCACAACATCAAATCACTAATTTTAAAGTGCAGGTCGATGGCACAAGATCTCAAGGTTGCATTGCTGCACCTCCGAGATACTCCATTGGACATGGGCTTACCGTCGCCTATAGATTTGATATTTGTCAGGCAGGTGAGAACTACCCTACCCAGTCATCATCTCTGAGTGTTCCACAGTTAAGGATATACTTCTGTCTAAACAAGGGGAGATGAAGGCATCGTATGACAGGCAAACAGGACCAGAGTTATCCCGATTGAGAGTTGGACGGAAGGTCAAAGTCCACAATCATGCGTCGGGAACTTGGTATCCTGCAAGAGGTTGCGAGGATATGCTGCCAACCCAGATTGTTCGAGGTCCAGACACCCAATGGTGCAATTCTCAGATGCAATCGAGGGCTGTACAACAACACTGCATGTAACAATCCTGTGTCATCACAGACACATTTAAAGACATAGTCTGACAATGAACATACAGAGGCTACGAGCACAGAAGAACATGCCAACCAGAGTTCTGAGTCACCAGAGTCTCAGAGGAGTCGTCAAGACGAGCTCAGCTCTGGGAATAGGTTTACAATAACATGATTGGGACGAATAAGCAAACCTCCTCTATGTTTTAGAGAATGTTAAACTTACTTACTTATCAATAACGTTTTAATCATGTCTGGTTAGTCTGAACCGCAACATCATTTTATCTTTGGAAAAAAGAGGATGTTGTATGATGATCTTAAGCTGCAAGTGAAGATCATCAGAGGAAGTAATGTCACATCACACATGACCAGGGAGCTGTGGGTGTGATCCAACAGAGTGAGATGCTTGTGCAGTAGCTGTATGTATATAGATGTTCCAGTTAAGTTATAATAAAACCCATGTTTTCTTTGGCTATTACTTGTAGTCCTGTGAGTCTTACAATAGTTCACATATCAAAGAAATAAGTAATATTACAAGGTTTACTGCTTCAACTTTCCTCTTAGGGTGTCAGCTCAGCCTCAACTGAGGCCAGAGAGCAGCAAGAGCCTCAGTCTCTCTCAATTTTCTATGTACCTCAGTGTCTTTCTATTTGATATTACATGGATTAAATTTTACCTCAGTCTCTTTCGTGAGTGTGTGCTAAACTCACTTCTCACAGTACATGTGAAAACCTTGAAAATATTCACTGTAGACCTGATCTCTTGTTTGAAGCTAATGTTCTTTGGGGAAGGAAATCTGCTGTCCTTACCTAGTCTGGCCTACATGTGACTCCAGGCCCACAGCAATGTGGTTGACTTTTAAATGCCCTCTGAAATGGCCTAGCAAGCCACTCAGTTCAAGGGTAATTAGGGATGGGCAATAAATGCCAGCCCAGCCAGCGATGCCCACATCCCACAAAACAAATTTAAAAATGCCAACTCACCTCTCTCGCAATGCAATATGTGGCCAATAAACATTCTGCTGAATGCTGCCTCTGCCCAACAATTCAATCCACCGACCAATCAGAAAAGTACAGACAGACAGAAACTGTATTATTGTATAAGATATATATAAAGTAGCCTTCCTTTCTGAAATGCCTTCAATATTAGCTTATTAATAATTATTTGGAAGCATGAAGTTGTATTTGATGCAGTCAAATAGAAGAAGCAACAGTGCCTTGAGATACTGTAAGATACATAAAAATAGAATTTAGCCCAAATTAATATACTGAAGTCAAATTATTTTGTAATCCCTAAAATGTTTGTTAAAATTCTAACCGAAAACTCAAATACATACCAAAATAAAGTGATATACAAGAGAAACATAGAATTGGAATGAACCATTAATCCCAAGAACCAGTGTCACTACAGTAAATACTCTTTAACTGTCACACTATGAAGCTATGGTAACCATTCATAAAGATATGTAATTACTTGTGTTTTGCATACTCACCTGCCATTCTCAACACTTTCTTTGTAATCATACAAGTTATTTATTATGAAGTGGCTGTTAAAAGCCCACATTATAATCAGAAATACACAGGTGCAAAGGAAGCTTTCATTCCCAGTTTTCATTTCATATACTTAAGTGTGAGCTTTCAAATAATTTAATTGTGGTGTGGATAAGGGACAGGTCTGCATGGATTTACTCAAGGATCCCATTATAATGCTTTTCAAATGAATAATTAATTATACTGATATTTTGGCTACAACAAAATAATAGTCAATGTCTCTGGAAAAAGAATTGTGTACAAATAAGACTTCTGAATATGTTTTACAGAAAGGATTTCAGCTTAATTTGGCACAGTACTTCCAATCTGTAAATGGAATACTACATAGTAATATAATCATGTATTCCACTTGAACAGGACCATTCTGATTGATCAGATTATCAGGCAAACAACACAAAAACTGCTTTAGCAAGCCAAATAGATGAAGGTTAATGCATATTTTATTACTTATAGTGGACAGGAATATTGGTCTGTCCGCTTACTTCTGAAACTGACTACAATAGCAAGAAATTTTGGGAAAAATGCACAATATTTAACAATCGGAATCACTCGACACTTTATAGTGTTAATTAAATTGAGCACATTATTTCTCCTGGAGTTTTAGCTCTTCATTAGAGTCTGAAG
Source organism: Heterodontus francisci (assembly GCF_036365525.1). Taxonomy (NCBI): domain Eukaryota; kingdom Metazoa; phylum Chordata; class Chondrichthyes; order Heterodontiformes; family Heterodontidae; genus Heterodontus; species Heterodontus francisci. The sequence continues at coordinate 41,996,203 of NC_090396.1, read as the reverse complement.
CCAATAAGTTGCAATTTACCTATGGACATTTACAACTAAATATTCAAATCAAAAGTCATTCAGCTTAATGGTCAAAAAACAATACGCATTCTATATGGATGCATTTTTAAAGACTTTTTAAAGATTCAGTATAGCTGGCATAAAGTGGTCATTATTATAACGCACATCAGTTAGAATGGACAAATCAGGGAAGCACAGTTCAGTCTGTTGTAAGAGGCTTGCAATGTACAGGAATGCTAGTTTATTAACTAAAGATAGTTCAATAATTTTTCTGAAGGAGGTATAAGGCTGTTATTTACTTATGATGTGATATAGATTGAAAAAGAGCAGAATTGCAGTTTTCGATTACTATCTTCCACTCTGTCCAGAATTTTTTTCTTTCTGTATGAACTATATTTACAATAAAACAGCAAATAATGACTTTGTTGCTCTAAGACCCGGAGGATAACATTAATAACAGACAATTTAAAAGGATTTTTGTGAAACAATATTATATCTAATTGTGGTATTAACTGAACAATATTGTTACTTATAGATGACTTAATCAGTTAAAAATTGTTGACAGAATAATTATGCAGTTGACATGTACTACACCTTGATTTATCTCAATAAAAACCTGAAATCTTGTCAAAACTACCTTAAAGATTATGTGATGATACAATTATTTGCTAGAATATGCCAGAGTGCCTTCAAATCAGTGAGACACGATCTATCAGAAGATTATCTGACAGAGGTCCTAGCCTTGGAGACCAGATTTCAGTATTTGCTAGCCCAGGTCCCACTCCTTCCTGGCTCCAGTTCCCATCTTCCTCTCTCACCTGAACATGTTGCAGCTGCTTTCAGATGCCTTCTTCCTGCTTACCCCTACTCTCCCTGTCAAGCCCTGGTACCCATATCCAACTCCATACATGATGACCAGCATCTTGTTGGATGCCCTGCACTTCAAAAAAGGTAACAAGATACAAATTGATTAATCAGCAAAGGAATGTGAGATTCTTACATAGAGAGTGGAAGACACGCAACGGGGAATGAACACAGTGTAAAGCCTTTCAGAAAGCAAGAGAAAAAGTATCAAAAGATTTGAGACAGAGTGATACAGATATAAGACAGAACATAAGATAGACAAGATGCTCAATGAAACATTTTGAAGGATGTAAAGATATTAAAACAAACAGAAAAATTCTACTTGCCTTATAAAGACCTTCTCAAGTTAAAAGCAGTAACTTTATGGTTTGTATGTGCAGGATTTGAAAATAAAACAAGTCAAATAATGTGTCACAGCTGGCCCAAATTTGAGATTAAAAGTAAAATTCTTGCATTAAAAAGGATTTAATAGAACTGTCTGGCGTGTATTTATTTTTACGGTGGTGGGTCAGAATATTCTCTTGATCCTGCTTTGCTACATTACCTCTCCCAATGTAAAACATTAGCAACATCAACTCTATGTGACTGCAACAGTGGAGTTCACTGACCCAAAATTAATCCTGCAAGTATAATACTATAAAATAATAAGGGAACAATATAATTTGAAGCCAAGATGAGGAACTTCCAATTTAGAGCATTTTACATGTCCAGCTCAGGTTGAATATATATCTCTAATCTCCTAAACAATACAGCTGTCAAAGGCAATTGTACCTAAGACTATAGGGTATGGTTTCCTCCATTTATCAATGTTAGTGAAATGTCAGCTTGATTATAAAGCAAGATTCTTCTACTTTATATGCACATCAAAAGGTAACATTAGCAAATGGAAGATATACCCCAATGCCCCTACTTACCTAAATATGTCAAAATTCCTATTTTACTATATCCTGTTAAATTATGTCACTTGTGTCAGGATATAACTATCCTGCTAACACGCATCACCCCCATATGTTGCATTTTCAGTTGAATTATCTTCTGTCAAATTAAATTGATTTAATTTGACATGTTGGATAATCACCCCAGTAATAGGGAATCATGTGCATATATGCATTTTGTTATATTGTTGCATCACTCCAACCAGATAATTAGACATGGGAATCAGTGACAGCATTTTAATTTGAATTTTCTGAAATCTATTTACGTAATTTCATATGCTGTCACATTATGTCAAGTAATGTCACACAATTTACAGACATAGTTGCTTAATTTATAAATAATAGTCATTGCAAGTACATTAAAATCCATAAATTAACTGACTAAAATAAATTACCCAACTAATTTAATAATGACAAGAGCTGATTTCCAATGCATTTAATGTAAAGAAAGTGGATCAGGTAAATCCAATTTCAGAGATCAGTAATATTCTATTGCTGTTATCCGACATCTGAGGAAAAGATGACGACAGAGACTATAGTTATCATGTTCTATGTCTCTGATAATGCCAAGCAAAATTAGTCATGCTGATGATGCAACAAGGGGAACTAGACAAATAACATGCCAAGACACTAATTAAACTTATCTACCTGAAGTGGTATTGGTACCTGGCTCTGAATTTGCAGAAACACAATTGCAGTATTTGGGATAGTTAAACTGGCCATGACATTCTTGTTTTAAATGTATATAATGGCTGTCCTAAAATATATTAAGCAACAATGCAACAACATCACAAGTATCATTAAGAGATATATATGTGGAATAATGAACTTGGTTGTGGTTGTGCTCCAGGCATCATGGAAATAAAACCATCACAAGTCTTTGTTCCGGTAGTTTTTCTACATGCTTGGTCAAAAAATTCTTCCCGAATTCAAAATATTTTCTGTAGCAAATCTGCAGTAGAAATGGGGTAAAAGTTCTAACATTTAGACCCTCAGCCTATTCTCTTCCTTTTCATGACAAATTCTTATCATCACCCATAATGTTTAGAGTACGTAGAAACATTACTGTGATGAGACCAGAGCTTCATCTTGCTTCAAACTATTAACTTTTTAGCAGCTTTATATAGGACAAGATAGCATGAATTTAAAATGGAATTCTGTTTGCTGCTTTCTGAAAATAGTTCTACTGTCTTGTGCAGGAAAGTGAGAAAATATACAGTCGAAAGATAACTGTGGGTTCCAATGGGTGGTGGATAGCCAGGTCCTCACAGTGCTGTCGATTGCCTACACTTACAGGTTAATTCTTTCCTGTTACTAAGAGATTAATGCATGTGATCTTACAGTTTTCTCAATTATTCTCAAATTGTCCATTGGAGGACAATCAAGATATTTCATATATAAGTCAGATGGTTAAAACAATCAAAACCCACAGTCTACCCACATGAAAGATCTAATGAATTAATAACATGTTTAAATGCCCAGTATGAGAGTATTGCTTATGATCTGGAGTGCCAAAGTTTTCTTGTAGTAGGACAAGTGCAGATACTTTTCCTTATTCTGAAGTTACCTTGCTCCATCACCAAGAATGTCTACTTCCACCTCTGTAACATCACCTGATTCCATTCCTGCCTCAGCTTCTCTGCTGCTGAATTCTTCATCCATGCCTGTGTTTCTTTTAGACTCGACTATTCCAATGCTCTCTAAGTCAGTCTCCCATCTTCTACCCTACATAAACATGCCCTCATCCAAACTTCTGCTGCCCATATCCTAACTGGCACCGACAGAATGCAGAGTTGACCCCTTCCCCCTATCTATACACAAAATGCAGAGTTGCCCGCTCCCACCCCTCATCTATAAACCAAACTCAGAGTTAACCCCCTTCCACCCATCGATAAACAAAATGCACAGTTGACCTCTTCCCCCCCATCTATAAACAAAATGCAGAGTAGACCTCTTCCCCCCCATCTATAAACAAAATGCAGAGTTAACCCCTTCCACCCATCTATAAACAAAATGCAGAGTTGACCCCTTCCACCCATCTATAAACAAAATGCAGAGTTGACCCCTTCCACCCATCTATAAACAAAATGCAGAGCTGACCTCTTCCCCCCCCCATCTGTAAACTAAATGCAGAGTTGACCCCTTCCACCCATCTCTATACAAAATGCAGAGTTGACCCCTTCCACCCATCTATAAACAAAATGCAGAGTTGACCCCTTCCACCCATCTATAAACAAAATGCAGAGTTAACCCCTTCCACCCATCTATAAACAAAATGCAGAGTTAACCCCTTCCACCCATCTATAAACAAAATGCAGAGTTGGTTATAGATGGGGGGGGGGGGGGGGGGGAAGAGGTCAGCTCTGCATTTTGTTTATAGATGGGTGGAAGGGGTCAACTCTGCATTTTGTTTGTAGATGGGTGGAAGGCGTTGACTCTGCATTTTTTTTTATTCATTCATGGGATATGGGCGTCACTCGCTATGTCAGCATTTATTGCCCATCCTGAATTGTCCTTGAGAAGGTTGTGGTGAGCTGCCTTCTTGAACTGCTGCAGTCCGTGTGAGGTAGGTACACCCACAGTGCTGTTAAGAAGGGAGTTCCAAGATTTTGACCCAGCGACAGTGAAGGAACGGCGATATAGTTCCAAGTCAGGATGATGTGTGACTTGGACAGGAACTTGCAGGTGGTGGTGTTCCCATGCATCTGCTGCTCTTGTCCTTCGAGGTGGTAGAGGTCACGGGTTTTGAAGGTGCTGTCTAAGGAGCCTTGGTGCGATGCTGCAGTGCATCTTGTAGATGGTACACACTGCTGTCACTGTGCATCGGTGGTGGAGGGAATGAATGTTTGTGGATGGTGTGCCAATCAAGCAGGCTGCTTTGTCCTGGATGGTGTCGAGCTTCTTGAGTGTTGTTGGAGCTGCACCCATCCAAGCAAGTGGAGAGTATTCCATCATACTCCTGACTTGTGCATCGTAGATGGTGGACAGGCTTTGGGGAGTCAGGAGGTGACTTACTCGCCTCAAGATTCCTAGCCAAAAAAAAAAAGATTCCTAGCCTCTGACCTGCTCTTGTAGCCACGGTATTTATATGGCTACTCCAGTTCAGTTTCTGGTCAATGGTAGCCCCTAGTATGTTGATAATGGGGGATTCAGCAATGGTAATGCCATTGAATGTCAAGGGGAAATGGTTAGATTCTCTCTTGTTGGAGATGGTCATTGCCTGACACTTGTGTGGCGCAAGTGTTACTTGCCACTTATTAGCCCAACCCTGGATATTGTCCAGGTCTTGCTGCATTTCTACATGGACTGCTTCAGTATTTGAGAAGTCGCAAATGGTGCTGAACATTGTGCAATCATCAGCGAACATCCCCACTTCTGACCTTATGATTGAAGGAAGGTCATTGATGAAGCAGCTGAAGATGGTTGGGCCTAGGACACTACCCTGAGGAACTCCTGCAGTTTTGCACACAGTAAGATCCCATAAATAGCAAGCCAGCTGTTAATCTGTTAATCTGTTTCTGGTTGTGTTTGCTAAGAGAGGAACGTAGTCCAGGACATGAGAAGAACTCCCTTCTCTTCTTTGAATCGTACCATGTGATCTTCCACATCCATCTGAATATGTGGACAAAAGTTTCAGTTTAATGTGATATGACCTCAGTGAGACCATTAACGTTAAAATATAAGATATGATGCCCCAGCCCAATTTAAAGAATTACACCACAAGATTTCATGTTTTAAGCTTTATTATAACAACTAAACTAAAAGAAATCCCCATTAAATAAATAAGTAGCTGATATCCCAGATTACAAAGAAAGGTATTTTCTTTACTTATTAAAATACTTGAAAACCTGACACCACACTTAAACGTAACACACTCCTTTTTGATGACGAAATCCTTTGCAGTTAAAAGGCCCAAACTCCTCCCACCAACAACGGGTTGGATCGCCCAGACCTTTTCAAAATTCAATGTCATCTTTGCTCACTTCTCCAAGCACTCCCGACCAGGACATCCATGAAGAAGGCAATTCCTGGTGATCCTGCTGGTCTTCTACTTCTCCGCAAGCTTCAACTTTCAAAAACAGATTCAAGTCTTCACAAACTTTTGCCATATCAGGCCTCTGTGAGCAGGTGTCCCCTCTCTCTCTTGCGGCTGCAACCGCTGGTTGTCTTCCTTACAGCCTGCTGTCAGGCTGCAACCACTGGGTTCCCTTCTTACAGCCAGCCTTGAGGGCACAACCACTAGTTTCCTTTCTTACAGCCTGTCTGCCTTCTGAAAGTCTGTTAAATTTATCTGGACTCAAAAGTCAATAGATTATTGTCCTGTTCCAATATGCAAAGTCCAGAAATCTGGTTTCACGGAGCCACCTGGGCCTTCCATTGTTCCCAGGTATTAACAGCTGCGTGGTACATTTGCATCGTTCAGAATCGCTGACTCCCTTTTTTACGACCCAAAGGTCTGGGAGGGTGAAACCCATTGTTCTTCAGGTGTTAGCCCTGCAGTCTCTTTTTACAAAAAGTCTTTGATCTGTCTTGTCCTTTAGCAGACAGGATGCGAGGTCACCTGACCTTCTGGACTCCATCTTAAAATTTTAAAAATCTCAATTTTTGAAACATAATCATGTTACTAAGTCCAGCGTTCATAACAAATGTCACATTCCAAAGGCAAAAGCCACAATTTTTCTCAGAGCTTGGAGTGCACTCCTAGTGTAAATCACCCGGTGGGGGGGGGGGGGGGGGGTGCATCAGGGGGGAATTAAAATCAGGCAGAAATTGGAAATTCCAGGGCCAGAATTTTACGTTGAGTCGGTGCCCCACCGGCTAAAAGGTCGGGGGAGAGCCCGCCTCCACCTTGGCCTGGAAGCCACGCAGCAATGTTGCATGGCCCAGGCCCTTAACTGGCCTCGGTCGGGACTTCTGCCCTCATGAGGCAAGAAGTCCCCCCTCCAAGAGCTGCCGGCCAATCAGAAAGCTGGCAGCTCTTCAGTCCCAGCAGCGCCACCAGGAGTGGTGGCCATTGCTGGGTCTGCACCCTGCAAGAAAAGTATGATGTACGTCACCCTTCAGGAATGTAAGTGGGGCTCAGGCCACACTGGGGATAATTGGCTGGACCCTTGCGAGGGTGGTGGGAATCAGAGAGCAGGGTAGAGGGGGTAGTTTTAGCAGGGGCAGCCATTCTGCTGGGGGTCCCTCCGTGGTCACAGGGTGCCTGATCAGGAGAGCAGCCCCCCGCGCACCCCCCCCAGCCCACAAGGAGGCTGCCAGGTTTACTGGTGGTCACCTCAGGTGCTGAAGCGCCCGTCTGCCACTGGTAAAACACCAGCGGTGGCAAAAGGAGGCCCTTAAGTGGCAATTAATTAGCAAGCGAGCCGTTTGCCACCTCCCCCACCATTGGTAAAATAGCAGCGGGGACGGGTAGGCAACGGGAAGGGCGCCCTCGCGACCCACTTGATTTTATACCCCCTGCACCCCACCTCCAAGCCCATTACTGGCGGGGGGGGGGGGGGTGGTTGGGGGGTGGAGAGGAAGTGTAAAATTCCATCCCAGGCGTCTGCCCAAAAGTGCATCCGAAGATGGGGCCTGGAGTGGGAATGCAATCTCTGTCCAGCACATGCAAGGATTCTGGCATTCATGGCAAGCAAAGGAGTATAATTTTCAGGTCATAGGAGGCAAGAGTCTGCACAGGGAACTTGCATTTTGTTGTGAACACAAGCAAGGACTGTTTGGAGGAGACCCAAATTAATGATAGTTAAAGTGGGATAACTGTCACCTGCAGATCAAACATGCCATTCAGAGTCTAACTTGAAGGAAAGCACCATAAGCAAACAGCACTGAATGTGTGTGCTGGAGTTCAGAAAAGCATAGGTAGAGAGTTTAAATTGGCAGCAGACGAAACAGACACCCAGGACTGTCATTAAGCTGAAATGCATAGACTGACAATGATGAAGGAAAAACAATACTACAGGTTTGAAAAGGAAGAAAATGAGTGATAGCACAAGCAAGAGATGGGAGCGAATGCTTGACAGCACCAACACAAGGTAAGCTCAGTGCAGCACAGTGTCAACTATGAGTGAAATCGAGTGATGGTGTGTCTTTCATCATCAGTGTCTTCCTGCTGTTCTTGCCCTGCCTGGCTAGGTTGTAGTTCTTGACAATCTGAAAGGAGAAAGGCACAAGGGTAACTTGTGATGCGGGGAAGGGGAGAAGTGCAGTTTGTAAATCAGAAGAGAGCATGGGATGAGGAGGAGGTGGAATGTCAGAAGAAGGATTAGATATGAGGATGCTGTCATCTTCAATGGTTTCTTCCCCTCTGCTGGCCACAGTCTCAGCAATGGGAGTCCCAATAACAGCCAGCACTGTCTCTTCCATGGAGGTTAGGACATGCAGGCATGCCTTCCCCTTCCAGTTAGCTCCTCCGGTTGTGCCATCTGGTCTTGCAAAAGAGAGCGAAATGTGCCAGTGAGTATTGTGCAAACTGTTTTGGTGATGTGGGTGTAATGGTTGAATAACTGGTAGTGTGTGCAAGTTGAGAGATTATAGTGTGAGTTTTGTAGCAGTGCTAAGTGTGCGGTGCAGCATGTGGATGTCAGCTATGAGTTCTGATTGGTGAGGGATTGTTGGTAGGTAACTGATGGAAGTGTGGTGAACTGAGGAGTGTCTGAGGCTAGTGATGCAGTTGGTAAGATATAGTGGGCTGAAATTAACACTTCCGCCACTGATTACGGCAACTGACGAAAACAATGGCAGTCTGCCTGTGCCGCAAGTCGCGGAGCCACCGCGATATTAAACACAGTGTCTAATTTAAATGGCCAGGACGATGACGTGGAGGGAGTGGGCAGACCGTCCCCGGCAATGGCGTCAGCTGCCTTTGCGCAGGCGCTTGTGGCATTTTTAAAGGGCTTTGAGCCTTAACTTTCAATTTAAATATTTAAAGGCAAGTTGAATTAAAACATCTAAACCCATTTAAATTGCCCCTCTCCCACCCAATAATCATAAAATTCATGACTTGGCCTCTCCTCCCTAAACACTGCCCCTGCCCACCTAACCTCCCGCCTCCCCCCCCACCCCCCCCGCCAAAGTTCATAAACTTTGCACAGTAACCCTTCCCACCAGTCCCTACACCATTGACATGAGTTAGACCACGCTCCCCCCCCCCCACTGCACTGAAAAACTTACCTGCTCCGCCCTCCCTACCAGTGTTAACATATTTAAACTTGTCTCCCGTCGCCAAGCGGTGCAGGCGCCGCCACAAGGCCTCACTGCTGTTGGCAATATCGGGCCGGGCCTTCCCGGCTTCGAGGTCCATGGAGGGCCTCTGCCGGAGGCATTTACCGCCCCCCGCCATGATCCCCAATGTCGGGGGCGGGGGTGGGGTCAGTAAAATTCAGCCCAGCATTTGAAGATGCATTCACTAACCTTGACCACTCGTGTGAGGTCATTGAACTTCTTGTGGCGGTACATCCAGGTTCTCAGGCTTTGACACCTGGTATTGACCTCCAAAGCTGTCTGCTCCTACAGCCTTCTGAGCATATGTCTGGAGGGCCTCCTGACCCTCTGGGGATACAGGACACCTCTCTCCTACTTTCCACCAAGATCTCTAGTGTAGCATCCAAAAACCTTGAAGTTCGCACCCTCCCATGTTATGCCATTATTCAATGTTTCACAGGTCAGATTCACTTCCTGCATAACTGCTACCACCAGCTCCAGTCACAATGCACCTCCTTTTTAAGAGGTGCTGGCTAGCTTTAAGCAGTGCAAGCTACTTTTAATTGGTGCTAGCTACTCACATTATTGGCCCCCTGCTCAGGCATCCAGCCACTCACCAGTGTGGTTCACACTGACAGGGCGCTGAAATCATTTAAAACAGCAGGCAGCGCAAAGTTGGCTGGCTGCCTGCATTGCACTCAATGGGCACAGGTTCATCGCACATCGTGATCCCTATGCCCATTTTTGGGGACTATCGAATTTTGTCCCCATTGTCTTGAACAGTCAATATTTGGGAAATGATAAGTGTATAAATAAAAGCGACTATCTATTACTCAATTAGTACTTTTTAACCTAACAAGGAAAATACAATTCTGTATGTGATAAATATTTTCAAAATCTGTTTAGAATGACTTTTTGTGCATATTTGTTAGCATCTTAAGCTATGAGTCACAGTTAAGCTTTAGGGGTCCCACACAGAGCTGGGAGATTCTCAGAAACACATTTTAATATTCCAGTATTTGTGCTTCTAGCATTGTTGCACCAGGTAGCAGATTTCACCTTGTAAAGTCTTTGACTATATAGAATTCAAATTCTTCCCCAGAAAGCTTCCGAGAACTGGCGCCATGCTATAAATGGGAAGCTCCTCAGACATTTTCTATGTAATTTATCACAGGTCATCACTTCCACTGATTTCAAATATTTCCATTCATTTGCATTGTTTTTCTGGTTAGTTATTCACACCCCTGTAAACATTGCAGTGCTGCTTTATTGAACATGGAGATGAAGCAAAGTTATGCAGAATAATTGAACTGTCCAAAATAAATCCTTATTATTTAAAAAAATTAGCAAGTGTAATAATGCTGGAAAAGAATAAAATATTTAATGCAATGTTGGCAACTATTGCTGTGAATAAAATTAAATTACAAATGATCCAGAAGAACAGCATAATACTATCATACACTTAGTATCTTTTCTTTCTTCATTATTAATTTACATGTCTAACAACAGAATGACATCTAATATATTATCTTTGTTTTTATTCCAATTCCCTTGCTAGAATGGAAGTTAAAATGGAATTCCCAGTGTTGAACATCTCCTAGCAACCTAGATACAATGCAGCCCTAAGGTGGTTGGAGAGTATTTTTAGTAGTATTTGATTGCATAAACAAACATACTCAAAATTCTTTGTTTAATGCTTGTGTCCTTTTCCTTTAGGGATTTAATTTTGATCATAGGTTCTGTTGTGTTTGCTACTAATATAATTTCTAAGATTATTCCTCAGGAACTAATTCCAACCTAATTTATCAATAAGATTAAATCAATTCTTCATATAATTAAATCTGTGTTAATATACTATTTTACTGTAGTGAGAACAGATTAATATTTTACAGTTGTGTTTGTCAATTTTTAAGATTATATTGAATTATATTTCAGGATTCAGAGATCTATTAATCACATTTTGATAGATGGCAAAGGCATTATATTTGAAATAATAAACACTTACTCAATTCAATAACGTACAATGAAGGCTTTTCCAGCAAAATAGATGTAGTTTCCAGGAATAGTGAGGGAATTTATTTTTCAAAATAATCTTGGTTTAGCTCCACTAGGTACTAAATTAAACTGACAGCAGAACCATAAAAAGTTGCTCATCCAATTGAATTTCTTAACATTTGCATTGTTAATCAAATAGTCAGAAAAAAATATGGCCTGGATTTTGTGATAAAAATAATGATGAGGCTATCAGCACTCACAATTATTAAGGTGTAAATTGGACAGCAACTTCCAGTGATTGCACAGAAATCAGGAAGCTGCTGTCCAAGTTGGCCTGCTCTTCACTGGTAACTTGCCAAGAACCTCAGCATTGAAACATGTGGAACCAAATAAAGTTGCTGTACATAGCCACTAGATAACCACTAAACTGACCAGAAAAAGTTAAGTCTTGTCCATTCCAGTGTAAGTGGATTTTTAAAGGTGTGATAAATCTTTAATACCACCAAACAACCACTTTTACAAGTGTGGAGTCTCATTGCTTCAGCTTTTAATTGTTGTTGGAGATTTTAAAAATGTATTTTTTTTATTTTTTATTTCTCTCTCTTTTATCTCTCTCTTAATCCCATCTTAATTTCCCTCACTTTATTTTGCTTTCTGTACATGATTTGGCATTGAATTAACTAACCTACACTTCCTACTTTAGACTCTGCACTACTCATTAAGAATTATTCAATCTGGTTTCCCTGTTCACACAGACTCAAAATCCCCAGTAGAGGGTGTTGCACTGAAATGGATTTCTAATCACAGAAAGTTCCAGTGCAAAAGCCCATAGAAAGTCTGTGAACAAGTGTAATGACTTTCATTCGCCGCTGACCACAAAATCTAGACCATTGTGTTTGGATTTTTGCATTCTAACAGCTACATTAAGCTGTTATGTGCTTATAATGGGAACTAAGTACAATTTTTTTAGCTTATGTAGCCATCTCCATCACATGGTCATAAAACATCACTACATCACGAGGACCACATTTTGACAGGAAACTCAATTAGCAATACAATATTATAGCCTGACTTTCTGACCCACTCCTACCTTAAATCCACTAGCAGTGCAGCAGACGGCCTTGGAAGATTGGGGACCCCCATTTTGAGCAAAATTTCTGTCGAGCCCAAACATGGCCAGTGATACTGGAGAGTGCATGAGCAGGGAATTTGCTGACTGGATTTTCTTCAGGAAAATCCTGAGTTATGGTGGGTGGCCAGAACGCTGGATGCCGAAAAGAATGCAGCATACCGGCCTCACCAGCAGTGTGAGTGGAGTCCGCTTTGAGGCCTGGGTCCTGGGTCCTGGGTCCTGGTCCTGGTCTGTACCCTCAAGATAAATCTGCATCTCTAGGCAACAATCATTTTACAAGGGAGCTGAGAGGCTTTTCACAACATTTACTGTGGGACTGGGGCTACTGGGAGTGAAATGGGAGCTACCCAGTCACGCATGATCCAACCTCTTGCTGTAGTATGTGCCTGAAAATTTTCATTGCAGATAAGAGATCAACTATTATTCATGTCAACACTGAAGATTTGTAACATCTTGAAAGACACAACACTGTAATTTCCAGGTTTTGTTCTGCAGGTTTTGTTCTACTTCAGCAAAATTTCCAACACCCAGAAACTCATCTCCATTTTTTTAAAATAAAATATCACAGCTATCAATTCTATTAGGGGTAGCTGCCCTACATACTGTAAATTAGTAGCCTTAACATTTACTCCTACTTGGGAAATGCAATAGACAGTAACAAGCATGTGCATTATGAATATCTATTATGGGGTAGATTCTATAGAGCCCTTGATGTCGGGATCCATGGCAGGGAGGGCCTGAAGATGGCCCCGGATGGGGCCCGCCACGGACCTCGATGCCAGCAGAGCCCGACCCGATATTGCCGGTGGCGGCGAGGCCTCATGGTGGCAGCCCCCCCACCCACCCCCAACTCGGCGATGGGACCACAATTTAAATAAATTAAAATACCTGCATTAATTACTATCCCATTGCCTCCTGAAATCCCGCCGCAATCTTCACCCCGGCGGCTGGCACTGTCGTGCCTTTGGATCCAAGTTCGGGGAAATGATGCGCTACACTGGTGGGGAGGGGGGAGGAGGTAAGTTTCTCAGTGCAGGATGTGGGGAGGGGAAAGGGTCAAATTAACGTCACGGGCGTAGGGGATGGTGGGAAGGATAATGTAGTTTAAAGTTTGTGCAGTTGGTGAAGGAGGAAGGTCAGATGGCAAAGGTAAGTGTTTGGGGGGGGGGCAGGGAAAATAATTAATTTGTTATTGGGGGGTGGAGAGGGGCAAAAGAGATGTACTTAATTAATTTCATGTAATTTTCTTTTAAATATTTAAATTTGCTGATAGGGCTAACAGCCCTTTAAAAATGGCATCAGTACCTGCGCACAGGCAGCTAATGCCATTGCCGGGGACGGACAGCCCACCCCCTCCACGTGATCGGTTGTGGGGGGGGGCCGCCCCGGCTATTTAAATGAGCCGCCATGCTTGGAATCGCGGCAGCTCTTTGGCGTGATTTTTGCCAGCCGACGATTTCGGCAGCGGTCTTATAGAATTCAGCCTAATGACTGGATGTGGATTTTCATAATTCCAGAACTAGTTTGCTTGCAGTGCAACAACAGGCACAAATGAACAGTAGAGAAATAATTATATCAAGTGTCACTGACAACCTTGAAATCTCTTGGTATATATTACTAGAATTAGCATACTTCCCCTGTTAAACATTGAAAATGTGCTGATATTACTGTAAAATAATATATAATAGTCTATAATACATCAAGATTAAAATAGAAATTTTACTTTAAAGGATAGAGTAAATATCACGGCTTTTTAATTCAACCTCTCAGAGAATCTTCAGGAAAAAAAATCTGACATCTATTTTGATAGATAGCAATCGTAGGTCTCAGTATACATGGTAGATCCCTAACCCATAACAACTGCTCCAGTAATAGCTATCTCCTCTCCACCCAAAGGCACAAATCACTGACAGTCTTTTCACATTTGCAAAAATTGTAAATAACACTATGAACAGCCTCTTCAATGCTTCTTTTCTGGTCAGTATACAGTACAGACTACAGGACAGAAAGCTGCTGGTTCTGAAAATATGAACTGAATCACTTGTATGGACAAAGATGCTCTGCAACACAAATTTATTTTGTCTTACACTGTTTTATGCCAAGAAGTATATAAATAGCTTCACAGTGTAGCAGAGCTAAACAATTCAAAGCCACAAGAGGCTATTTGACACCTAGGGCGGAGTGGCCGCCCCCAATGACGCAGAGGAGGCGGCTGCTCCATCCCCGGCAATGGGGTCTGCCGCCACCGTACAGGCGCCGGCGTAATTTTTAAAGGGCTTCAAGCCCTTCAGGTACAATCAAATTTTTAAAGGTACCGGCGCCCAGAAATTACAAATAAAACGTCAGAAACACTTTCAATTCCATTCCCCCCCCCCCCTCACTGTGTTATCAATTAACAAAATAGCCCATCCCCCCGAAAAACCTATTTGTAAAATTGCTAACTTTCACCCCCCAACTTCAGCACCTTTGACCCTCAGCCCCTTCCCACCGTCCCCACACCCAATCGGAGTGGTTTTCCCTGCTCCCCCCCACCCCCACTGCCCTGAAATCTTCACTCCTCCCCCCTCCCCACCAGTGCCACATATCGGAACTCCGAAAGGCGGGCCTCTCCCAGAAGAATTTTACAGGCCCCCCTGCCACGACCTCTGCACCGGAGGCCTCATAAAATTCAGCCCCTATTGTCAAAGCGTAAAAAGGTTTGTTAAGTCTGGGAGAATGTTTTCCTATGTCAATAGCAAAGACAAAGTTTAAGCAATACCAAAGAAAATACTAGAGAGTGAAACTGCTCTTGTCAATGATTTTGTTGAAAAAATTTGGTGTGAATATAAATGGGATTGCCTGTGTTATAAAGAATCCAACTTTTTCAATAAAGTTACTGACAGCAGAACATTCACTCCATTGGCTTCTTATCCCAATGAACAAATTACCATATTTTTCAATGCAAACTGATTCACATATTAATTGTTTCATTTCTTTAAAAGCTATTACAAAGTGGAATACTTAATTGCAAAATGAAACTCCTTCTTCTCTTGAGAAATTGATTTAGAAATGAATATGGATAACAATGTCACATGATCTCTATTGTCCTCAAGCTTTCTCTTTGCGATACATTGTGAATCATTATACACTCAGGACTGAGATAGAACTTGCTGAGATTCATATGACACCCAGACCCACTGTGCTACGAACTGCCCTCTAGGTACTTTGCAATGCCTGCTGCCCCATGGTTTGATGCAGCAAACATCGCTGTTTTATAACCTGTCACTGGTCTGGTACTCTGAAAAATGTTTGTAAATTAAGATCACTATACAAGACCACCAGTTCATGATCAACCTTTAACGGGGTCTTATATGTTAAATTGGCCCATTTTCACTAACTTTTCATTTATGTTTCTGAAACCATTTCAGGTAGAAGTGATCCTCAGGAAAATCAGCAGTTAACTCCCTACACTTGTTATATTTTACTCAAGTCTTCTTTACTAACACTATCAGATAACAAGTGCAAATAAATGAAATTATGGATAGCATGGTGATATTTCAAGGTACTGCGTCACAAATTATTTGGAAGAGAAGCTTTCTTTTAGTTTTCGTTGTGGTATCTACTGGAGAAGAGATCCAAAATAAAATGCTGGTTTTTGAAGTAAAAATAATTGCTCCATTTTATAATTTATATACACCTCTTCAGCCTCTTGACCAGAAAGAACATAAGAGAGACAAAGACAAACAAATTTGTATGATTCTGCAAACATTTTTGCAATAACTACTTACAATAAACAAAGACCGTAAAAACATGAGCAACCTCTCTGATGCAATTAATTCCAAATGGAACTCATTCCAGTGGTAAACCCTTTTCCAATGTTTTCCTAATTAGGCAGTAATGGTTTAACACTGCTGTGGGTGGATTATGCTATTTGGGAATGGATTGGCAGATATTAAAGTCTTCTCACAAATTCCTCTTTCAAAAGTAATGTAGTGGTCAGGACAAAACACAAGAGGCTTCATCACTGCCCCACCCATGTTATTTTTCAAAAGGACACTACTGCAGTGAAGTCAGTAGGACAAGATTCCAAATACGTGAAATCACAACAGCTATGGGTGGGTGTCATGCTAGGCCCCCACTTGCCAAGAATGAGGCACATTAATTTTGTCATGAACATTGATTTGAAACTGTTACTGGAGTGAAGAAAGGACTTATTAAACAGGTCAGCCGTGGCTGAAAAAGACATTTGCATATTAACAGGCGGTGATTGGAAGGACAAAGGACCATTCCCTGACACATTCAACCCACAATGGACCTTGATCACCAGGTATTGTGTGTAAGAAGAGCATTCCAAAGACTGCTAAGGTCATACAACCCAAGATGTGGTCAGACAAGTTAGTCACATGACTAACTTGCTTGGCAACCCGGGG
Source organism: Heterodontus francisci (assembly GCF_036365525.1). Classification (NCBI taxonomy): domain Eukaryota; kingdom Metazoa; phylum Chordata; class Chondrichthyes; order Heterodontiformes; family Heterodontidae; genus Heterodontus; species Heterodontus francisci. The sequence continues at coordinate 41,979,665 of NC_090396.1, read as the reverse complement.
TTTTCTGAATTATACAAACACTTTGAACTGAGAAAGTCTGTTTGCTCCTGGACTGAGAAGATCTCTCCTGTTTGCTCCCATTTCTTTCTCACAAGCCTCTGAATCCACTGAAGACACATAAACCCCAAGAGAGAAAAGTCTCCTACAGCAAACAAGGTATATGAAGAATACTGGGCCCCAACGAAAAGCAAGATCTACCAACAATCAAGGACTCTACAGTGAGCTCGAAGAACCATAACAAAACCTCTTCAGATATTGCCTCAACTTTTCTACTTTATTTCTCTTCTGCTCTTTTCTGTCTCTATTTGCATGTGTGTATCACATATTCATGAGAGCGTGGATGTGTCATGTATCCGCAGGCGTAAACCGAATTAGAGTTTAAGTTTAAGAAATTTCAACTTTTCTTCTTTAAAGCTAAGAAAGCCTGTTTGTGCTGGTTTCTTTGCCTTATATAATTGAAAAGCGGTGAACAAGGATTCACCAAGGGGAGCTAAAAACACGGAGTATTTAAAATTAAACCCGTTTACGCTAGGACCAGGTGAAGGCTGAGAGGGACCCCGAGACACCTTTCTCACTGGTCATAACAGAAATTTGGGTGCTAGCATCCTGAATTTTACCCACAGTCAAACAAGAGAAATTAGAAGTGGGAAGCCAAATTGTTCCCAGTCAAAAAAAAAAGAGCAAGATTTCAATACAGGTTTTCTTGTGGTTGTGTGTGCTTGAATCCGAACATGTCTGCGACTGAAGCTAGTAGCCCCCTAAGCCAGGGTGAAGTAACTTGGGATAAGTTAAAAGCACTATCTATGGAGGAGTTGAGAAAAATGGCTGAGGAATGACAAGGCTAGGAAGTCTGAACTCCTAAGGTTGGTGGCCAACCATTTTTCCCTTGAATCTGAAAAAGCAGAAACAGGATTAGAAGTAGACCCTGACAGGGTATTGCTAGCAAAGCTACAATTGGAACAGAGGAAACTTGAATTAGAGGAGAAAGAAAGAGAGAGAGAGGAAGAGACAGAGGCAGGAGAGGGAGAAAGAAAGCCTTCCAGAAGGAACGTGAAGAAAATGAAAGGCAGAAGAGGGAGAGAAAAAGAATATTGTGGAAGGAATGTGAACATAGAACAGTACAGCACAGTACAGGCCCTTTGGCCCACGATGTTGTGCCGAACCTTTAACCTACTGTAAGATCAAACTAACGACCTACCCTTCATTCTACTATCATCCAAATACCTATCCAAGAGTCGCTTAAATGCCCCTAATGTATCTGCTTCTACTACCACCGCTGGCAGCGCATTCCACGCACCCACCACTCTTTGTGTAAAGAACCTACCTCTGACATCTCCCCGAAACCTTCCTCCAATCACCTTAAAATTATGCCCCCTGGTGATAGCCCTTTCCACCCTGGGAAAAAGTCTCTGACTATCCACTCTATCTATGCCTCTCATCATCTTGCACCCCTCTATCAAGTCACCTCTCATCCTTCTTCCCTCCAATGAGAAAAGCCCTAGCTCCCTCAATCTTCCTTCGTAGGACATGCCCTCCAGTCCAGGCAGCATCCTGGTAAATCTCCTCTGCACCCTCTCTAAAGCTTCCACATCCTTCCTATAATGAGGCGACCAGAACTAAACACAATATTCCAAGTGTGGTCGAACCAGGGCCTTATAGAGCTGCAGCATAACCTCGCGGCTCTTAAACTCAATCCCCCTGTTAATGAAAGCCAACACACCATACGCCTTCTTAACAACCCTATCAACTTGGGTGGCAACTTTGAGCGATCTATGGACATGGACCCCAAGATTGATCTGGGTTTGATTGTATTAATCTGTCCACTTATCTGTGTCCACTGTGCTTGATTGCTTATGCCTATGGGTGGAACTGAAGAAATTGAAACTGAAACCAAAAAAGAGAGAGACTGTTCTGAGAAGACATGGTGCTGAGATATTTTAAAGTGCTGTAAATAAACTAGTTGGTGATTTAATACAAGTATGATATCTGCATTGATCTGAGATAAATCAGATATACATAATGTATTCAGCAACCCGGTGTAAGTATAACAACAAACATGGCAATTAGGATAATTCAGCAAAATTTAATGTTAGCCACTCCAGAGCCATTTCTTTCAATGCCAGAAAATCCTCCCTTGTGCAGGGAGCTATGAATTTCGGGGTTCCAGACTTGCTTACTTACGGCGATGGACACCCCAGATATAGCAGCGAAATGTTAGGAAGCTATACTCATACATAGTCTCGGAGCAGAAGGCCAGCGTCCATTCAAGCAGCTCACAGAAGATACATCTATGTTTGATATGATGTTAAGTGCTCTCGAAAATACATCAGGCCAAAGAAAAGTGTGATGATAGAGTGATAAGTATTCCGCCAGAGATTCCAGGGACATGGTGAGCCCATTAAACAATATGTGACAGCACTGCAGCAATTGGTGGCTACATGTAAATTTGGCACAGTAACCAATGAACTAATTTGTGACCAATTAATTGGAAAGACTCCAATTCCATGAATTAGGGAATGTCTCCTCATGGAGGATGATGATTTAACCTTGGAAAAAGCCATAATCTTGGCAGTTCAGATTGAATCTGCCATGTTAGATTCAAAGAAGTTACACACACCTACACCCTTAGACTAAGACGCAGCTTGCCCAACCAGCTTCAGTGCAAGGGTTAAGGACAAGAATACCTCAGCAACCTCATCAAAATGTGTCCCATCACGGTCAGTTATCTTCTAAACTGTGCCCAAATTGTGGAAATGCTCATCAAGTCACAATGCTATGTCCAGCTTGAGGGAAAAAGTGTAATTCGTGCTGAAAGTGGAACCATTTTGCAAAGATGTGCAGGTAGTTGAAGAAAAAGACTTCATCGGTTCTACCTGAGAGTGAGGTACAACATGTATTTACCATCACAAAAAGTAAAACGCCAGGTCACTTTACGGAGTGCTCAGTCAGATCGCAGGCATCTCTGTGTCACTTCTTATCGATTTTGGGACGATAGTATCTATTTTGAGTTTCAAACTCTACCATTGGTATTTTTCGCAATTCTCTGTCACTCCTGTAACAGACACTCTTCAAGCTTATAACAACACTATCATTCCAGTTTTGGGGACGATCACAGTTCCAGTCAAAGATGTCACCCTAGACAGCTCCATAAAGGCCAAAGCCTTATGGGGGTAAAGCCTTTCGATGGGCTTGGATTCAAACTTGCTGACCCCACTGGAGCACACATTAATGGGATTGATAATGCAGATTATACATACCAGTATACTTCCTTATTTACTGGATTTGGGGAGATGAAAGGGTACTGTCATGCTCCTCGCATCGACGCATCAATTCTACAAGTTTCACAAAATTTCAGATAGTTGCCGTTTGCAATCCATGCTGAAGTGCCACAGCAGCTAAAACAACTAGACGCAGATGGTATCATTGAGTGAATCGACGCATCGCCATGGATTTCGAATCTAGTCATTGCATGATGAAAAAATAGTGAACTTAGACTATGCATTGACCTAAAGGCAGTCAACAAAGCTATCATACCAGACAAATATCTACTTCCCACAATTCAAGAACTGTCAGCATCATTTCATGACTCCACAGTCTTCACAAAGCTTGATATGCGGCCGAGTTATCTTCAGAAAGCTCTAGAATATAAAGCCGATATCTTACAGCTTTTGTTACCCACGAGGGTGTGTATCACTACCGCAGAATGTCCTATGGACTAAGAACAAAGAACAAAGAAAATTACAGCACAGGAACAGGCCCTTCGGCCCTCCAAGCCTACGCCGATCCAAATCCTCTATCTAAACCTGTCGCCTATTTTCTAAGGGTCTGTATCTCTTTGCTTCCTGCCCATTCATATCTGTCTAGATACATCTTAAAAGACGCTACCGTGCCCGCGTCTACCACCTCCGCTGGCAATGCGTTCCAGGCACCCACCACCCTCTGCGTAAAGAACTTTCCACGCATATCCCCCCTAAACTTTTCCCCTTTCACTTTCACAACTCGTGTCCCCTTGTAATTGAATCCCCCACTCTGGGAAAAAGCTTCTTGCTATCCACCCTGTCTATACCTCTCATGATTTTGTACACCTCAATCAGGTCCCCCCTCAACCTCCGTCTTTCCAATGAAAATAATCCTAATCTACTCAACCTCTCTTCATAGCTAGCGCCCTCCATACCAGGCAACATCCTGGTGAACCTCCTCTGCACCCTCTCCAAAGCATCCACATCCTTTTGGTAATGTGGCGACCAGAACTGCATGCAGTATTCTAAATGTGGCCGAACCAAAGTCCTATGCAACTGTAACATGACCTGCCAACTCTTGTACTCAATATCCCGTCCGATGAAGGAAAGCATGCCGTATGCCTTCTTGACCACTCTATTGACCTGCTTTGCCACCTTCAGGGAACAATGGACCTGAACACCCAAATCTCTCTGTACATCAATTTTCCCCAGGACTTTTCCATTTACTGTATAGTTCACTCTTGAATTGGATCTTCCAAAATGCATCACCTCGCATTTGCCCTGATTGAACTCCATCTGCCATTTCTCTGCCCAACTCTCCAGTCTATCTATATTCTGCTGTATTCTCTGACAGTCCCCTTCACTATCTGCTACTCCACCAATCTTAGTGTCATCTGCAAACTTGCTAATCAGACCACCTATACTTTCCTCCAAATCATTTATGTATATCACAAACAACAGTGGTCCCAGCACGGATCCCTGTGGAACACCACTGGTCACACGTCTCCATTTTGAGAAACTCCCTTCCACTGCTACTCTCTGTCTCCTGTTGTCCAGCCAGTTCTTTATCCATCTAGCTAGTACACCTTGGACCCCATGTGCCTTCACTTTCTCCATCAGCCTACCATGGGGAACCTTATCAAACGCCTTACTGAAGTCCATGTATATGACATCTACAGCCCTTCCCTCATCAATCAACTTTGTCACTTCCTCAAAGAATTCTATGAAGTTGGTAAGACATGACCTTCCCTGCACAAAACCATGTTGCCTATCACTGATAAGCCCATTTTCTTCCAAATGGGAATAGATCCTATCCCTCAGTATCTTCTCCAGCAGCTTCCCTACCACTGACATCAGGCTCACCGGTCTATAATTACCTGGATTATCCCTGCTACCCTTCTTAAACAAGGGGACAACATTAGCAATTCTCCAGTCCTCCGGGACCTCATCCGTGTTTAAGGATGTTGCAAATATATCTGTTAAGGCCCCAGCTATTTCCTCTCTCGCTTCCCACAGTAACCTGGGATAGATCCCATCCGGACCTGGGGACTTGTCCACCTTAATGCCTTTTAGAATACCCAACACTTCCTCCCTCCTTATGCCGACTTGACCTAGAGTAATCAAACATCTGTCCCTAACCTCAACATCCGTCATGTCCCTCTCCTCGGTGAATACCGATGCAAAGTACTCGTTTAGAATCTCACCCATTTTCTCTGACTCCACGCATAACTTTTCTCCTTTGTCCTTGAGTGGGCCAATCCTTTCTCTAGTTACCCTCTTGCTCCTTATATATGAATAAAAGGCTTTGGGATTTTCCTTAACCCTGTTTGCTAAAGATATTTCATGACCCCTTTTAACCCTCTTAATTCCTCGTTTCAGATTGCGCCTACAATCCCGATATTCTTTCAAAGCTCAGCACCTAGCGCATTCCAGAAGATCGTTTCTTCAGTCTTCTCAGATGTTGAGGGGACGCTCAACCTACTTGATGGCGTCGTTGTCCACGGATGGGACAAAGCTAAACATGATCAACGCTCATCAGCAGTGCTCACTCGACTTACGAAACACAATTTGATGCTAAATAAGGACAACTGCACATTTGCGGCACCCGAGATTGACTTTGTAGGTTACAGAGTGACAGCAGCTGGAGTAAAGCCTACACATTGTGAGGATACTGGTTATGAGGATACATTTTCTTTTCCTATGAGTGATATTGATCATCTGCCTCGTCAAGCTGATCAAACAGATCCACAACTTAAAATTCATCAATCTAATCACAGATCTAAGAAACCTTCCTATCTCAAAGATTATTTCCGTACTTAGAGAAAACAGATTTTTCGAACACTAAGAAATAGCTTCAGGTATATATATTTAATGTTTCGAATACTTTAATTCAAAAATAATGTCTTTGGTTAAAAGGGGGAAAATGTAGTGTTTGATTGATCTGGGTTTGATTGTATTAGTCTGTCCACTTATCTGTGTCCATTGTGCTTGATTGCTTAAGCCTATGGGTGGAGCTGAAGAATTTGAAACTGAAACTGAAACCAAAAAAAGAGAGACTGTTCTAAGAAGAAATTGTGCTGAGATCTTGTAGTGCTTAGATATTTTCAAGTGCTGTAAATAAACCAGTTCGTGATCTAATACAAGTGTGATATCTGCATTAATCTGAGAGGTGGGGGAAGCGGTGGCATAGTCACTGCACTAGTAACCCATTGCTCTGGGAACATGGGTTCAAATTCCACCACCGCAAAAGGTGGAATTTGAATTCAATTAATAAAAAATCTGGAATTAAAAGCTAGTATAATGATGGCCATGAAACCATTGTCAATTGTCATAAAAACCCATCTGTTTCACTAATGTCCTTTAGGGAAGGAAATCTGCTGTCCTTACCTGGTCTGGCCTATATGTGACTCCAGACCCATAGCAATGTGGTTGACTCTTCGCTGTCCGCTGAACTGGCTGAGCAAGCCACTGAGTTGTATCAAACTGCTAAAAAACCAACAAGAAATGAAACCAAACGGACCACCTGGCATTGACCTAGGCACCAGAAATAACAATGGCAAACCCAGCCTTGTCGACCCTGCAAAGTCCTCCTCACGAACAGCTGGGGGCTTAGAACATAGAACAGTAAAGCACAGAACAGGCCCTTCGGTCCACGATGTTGTGCCGAACCTTTAACCTGCTCTAAGATCAAACTAACTACCTACCCTTCATTCTACTATCATCCATGTACCTATCCAAGAGTCGCTTAAATGTCCCTAATGTATCTGCTTCTACTACCACCGCTGGCAGCGCATTCCACACACCCACCACTCTCTGTGTAAAGAACCTACCTCTGACATCTCCCCGAAACCTTCCTCCAATCACCTTAAAATTATGCCCCCTGGTGATAGCCCTTTCCACCCTGGGAAAAAGTCTCTGACTATCCACTCTATCTATGCCTCTCATCATCTTGTACCCCTCTATCAAGTCACCTCTCATCCTTCTTCGCTCCAATGAGAAAAGCCCTAGCTCCCTCAATCTTTCTTCGTAGGACATGCCCTCCAGTCCAGGCAGCATCCTGGTAAATCTCCTCTGCACCCTCTCTAAAGCTTCCACATCCTTCCTATAATGAGGCGACCAGGACCGAACACAATATTCCAAGTGTGGTCGAACCAGGGCCTTATAGAGCTGCAGCATAACCTCGCGGATCTTAAACTCAATCCCCCTGTTAATGAAAGCCAACACACCATACGCCTTCTTAACAACCCTATCAACTTGGGTGGCAACTTTGAGCGATCTATGGACATGGACCCCAAGATCCCTCTGTTCCTCCACACTACCAAGAATCCTGTCTTTAAGCCTGTATTCCGCATTCAAATTCAACCTTCCAAAATGAATCATTTCACACTTTTCCAGGTTGAACTCCATCTGCCACTTCTCAGCCCAGCTCTGCATCCTGTCAATGTCCCGTTGCAACCTACAACAGCCTTCCACACTATCCACAACTCCAGCAACCTTCGTGTCATCGGCAAACTTGCTAACCCAGCCTTCCACTTCCTCATCCAAGTCATTTATAAAAATCACAAAAAGCAGAGGTCCCAGAACAGATCCCTGCAGAACACCACTGGTCACCGAGCTCCAGGCTGAATACTTTCCATTTACTACCACCCTCTGACTTCTATGGGCCAGCCAATTTTGTATCCAGACAGCCAACTTTCCCTGAATCCCATGCCTCCTTACTTTCTGAATGAGCATACCATGGGGAACCTTATCAAACGCCTTGCTAAAATCCATATACACCACATCCACTGCTCTTCCTTCATCAATGTGTTTTGTCACATCCTCAAAGAATTCAATAAGGCTTGTGAGGCATGACCTGCCCCTCACAAAGCCATGCTGACTGGCTCTAATCAAACTATGCTTTTCCAAATAATCATAAATCCTGTCTCTCAGAATCCTCTCCAATAATTTGCCCACTACCGACGTAAGACTGACTGGTCTATAATTCCCAGGGTTATCCCTATTCCCTTTCTTGAACAAGGGAACAACATTTGCCACCCTCCAATCATCCAGTACTACTCCAGTGGACAGTGAAGACGCAAAGATCATCGCCAAAGGCGCAGCAATCTCTTCCCGCGCTTCCCGTAATATCCTTGGGTATATCCCGTCTGGCCCCAGGGACTTATCTGTCCTCATATCATTCAAAATTTCCAGCACATCCTCCCTCTTAACCTCAACCTGTTCGTGAAGAGAGAGAGCTGAAGCGGCTTGAGTTAACTATGGGGCAACAGAGTAACCCTAGTGAAAGCATGGTCAATATGGAGGAGCGTAATTCAGGGCTGGATGCAAAATTGTTAAAACTGGCCCAACTAATTCCAAAATTCAATGAGGAAGATGTAGAAGATTTTTTGTGTCCTTTGAGAAACTGGCAAGGCAGCTAAAATGGCCAGCTGAGACCTGGCCTCTTTGACTACAAAGCAAGCTAACTGGAAAAGCCCATGAGGTTTATTCCTTGTTGCCAGATAAGAGTTCATCAAATTATGAACTGATAAAACTGCTATCCTTTCGGCATATGAATTAGTACCCGAAGCCTATTGCCAAAAGTTTAGAACCCTCAAGAAGCAAGCTAATCAAACTTATCTGGAGTTGGAAAGAAGTAAGCAGCTGACTTTTGACCAGTGACTGAGGGCTCTTAAAGTACAGTTCAGCTATGAGAATCTCAGAGAAATAATTCTGTTAGCAGAGTTTAAATACTCTCTCCCACTCTCCTAGGTAACGATCTGGTGGTGGTGAAGGTGGTGAAGGTGGTAGCCCCCCCCCCCCCAATAGTGAAAGAAAGACTACAGGAGGTCAGAGAGACAAGGCCGAGGCAGGAGACGGACCCCTGCAGTTTCCCTGAATGTGTAGTGCATCAGACCATGATCAAACCAGCTCCCCCCCCAGAGGAGACTGAATTGGCACTGCAGGCAGATGACCAGGTCTGTCTGTCTGAGACTTTCTTTGGAAAGTTAGGAGACCCAGGGAATGAATTAAATAGATTTTCCCAAGGTGAAGCTCATCGAGCCAACCCAGTATTGCAAGAGTTTGCACAGGCTGCCCAGTCTCAGAGTGAAGCAGAGGGAGTCCCTGACTGCTACTATTTAAATAATTAGGTACTGATGAGGAAATGGAGTTCTCCTCACAGACCTGAGAGCAAGGAGTGGGCAGTAGTTCACCAGTTAGTGGTGCCGCAGAGGTACCAGAGAGAAATATTAAGAAGGGCCCACGAGACTACAGTGGCTGTACAGGCTGGTATACGAAAGACCAAAGTCCGCATAAGACAGCAGTTTGACTGGCCAAAACACCACAAAGATGTGGTGGAGTACTGCAGGAGTTGCCACATGTGCCAGTTTGAGTGGAAACCCCAACCTACAGTGAAACCTGCACCGGTATTAGGAGGACCCTCCAACAGAGGGCTGGTGAACTGTAAGGGACCCCCGCCGAGAACAAAAGGGGACAGGCAGGCACAAGGCTGGCAATAGTTTAGAAAGAGAAGGGGAAAAAGTGACCAAGTAGGCAGGTTAAAAGAAGTCTTGGAGGAATCCCGGATGAAAACCCCTACTGTCCGGTCAGCCAATCCCGAAAAATGTGAAATGTTAGACCCCACATCCTCCTACGTAAATGCAGACTGTAGAAGCACCCCACCATACTTGCCAACAGCATTTACAGGGACCTGCAGAGACAAGGAAAGGCCTCTAGAGGGCAGAGAAACCGTGAGGGTGATCCCTCACTTAGTCGAAGTGCCACAGAGGAATGCAGTAGTGTCTGCACAAATACCTGAAGGCAGGAGTGTCCTCTGGGACAAAGGGGAAATTAGCAAAGAATCCTCCCCAGCAATCAGAAAAAAGAAAACCACCCATCCCCCTAAAGTCAAAAGTCTTTGCATGACTCAGCAAAGCACTGAAGGAAAGTTCAGGATAGACCCACCCACTACTGACTCTCCTGGGGAAAAAAAAAGTACCTCAGCAGGAACAAAGACCCTAAGCAGCCATGGAAATGGGCAAATGGAAGAGAAACTTCCCCAAAAAAGAACATGTTTATTGGGATGCCAAAAAAGGGGTGTTTGTTGTAAGTTTTAGGATTTGTGAATGAATGAGAGAAATGCATGGGTTTTTTCTGTATCTTATATTTTCTCTCGACCCTTTTCATGAATTGCATCTTTTCTCAAATCGCATTTCATTCTGCTGGGTGTGGAGGTGTCATGCTAGGCCTTCACCTGCCAAGAATGAGGGACATTAATTTTGTCATGAAAATTGATTTTAAACTGTTACTGGAGTGAAGAAAGGACTTGTTAAACAGATCAGTCGTGGCTGGAAAAGACATTTGCATATTAACAGATGGTGATTGGAAGGACAAAGGACCATTCCCTGACACATTCAACCCACAATGGACCTTGATCACCAGGTATTGTGTGTAAGAGGAGCATTCCAGAGACTGCTCAGGTCATACAATCTAGTTAGACCAGTCACATGACTAACCTGCTTGGCAACCTGGGTTTTTTCTGAATTGTACAAACACTTTGAACTCAGAGTGTCTGTTTTTTCCTGGACTGAGAAGATCTCTCCTGTCTGCTCCCATTTCTTTCTCAAAAGCCTCTGAATCCACTGAAGACACATGAACCCAAGAGAGAAAAGTCTCCTACAACAAACAACGTTTAAGAAGAATACTGGGCCCCAACGAAAAGCAAGATCTACCTACAAGCAAGGACTCTGCAGTGAGCTCAAAGAACCGTAACAAAATCTCTTCAGATATTGCCTCAAACTTTTCCACTTTATTTTTCTTCGGCTCTTTTCTGTCTCTATTTGCATGTGTGTATCAGATATGCATGCTAGCGTGGGAATGTTGTGTATCTGTAGGCATTAACCAAATTAAAGTTTAAGTTTAATAAATTTCAACTTTTCTTCTTTACAGCTAAGAAAGCCTGTTTGTGCTGGTTTCTTTGCCTTATATAATTGGAAAACAGTGAACAAGGATTCACCAAGGGGGAGCTAAAACAGTGTGTTTAAAAATAAAACCCTGTTACAGTAAGACCAGGTGAAGGCTGAATGGGACCCCTACACACCTTTCTCACCTGGTCGTAACACTGGGCGTGATTCAAAATATTTAATTTAATTTTTAAATTTAGCCAGCTGGACTGGATGTTCATTTTTCATTGTAAAAGAGTGGTTTTGCAGATTGGGGCCTCAGCATTACCTGTATAAAATTAAATTTTTTAATTGAGGTTGCTACGACTGGAACAGGAAAACAGCTGTCATGGTAATAAAAATGAATTATTCTGAGGTAGTAAGCCCAACACCATGCCCACAGGAAAATTCCACCACAAACTCAATACATTGATATTTTAAAGGCAGTTCCTTGCAGCTTGCCATTCAAAGGTATGGACAGTCAATGGCAGGAAGTAACTTCTCAGCCTGCAATGCTATGTAGGATGGGGAGGCTCCTGAATAAAAAAAAAGGACCAAAAAAAATTAAATTAAAACTGAATAAAAGTAAAACTGTAATAGACAACTTAAATTTTGAAGCAGGTCAACTAATAAATGGTGAATTCGGCAAAATAAGTAATGATGCAGCTATTTATAATTAGCCCAATCCTATGTTGAACGGGCAGTGCAGGAAAATGTTTGAGGAGAACTGTCATTTTGTAAATGACACTTATTGCTTCCTCTGGATTTTTGCTGAATTGGATTGCAAATAAAAAAAATTGGGACAGTACAGCATGCACAAAACCACTTCATATACATGAATTGTCTTGAGTGAGCCGAGAGATGAGGTGCAGTGCATATTGTTTGAGCCTGAGGTGAATTTGACAAAGATTGCTCGCTATAGGTTGCAGGGCTATTAAACTTGATGTGAAATAAAGTGGTTGGAGAGACTGCTGCCCTTAGAGAATTGCAATTCCATCTTACTGCAAACGCAGTCATTACAGGACATTGTCACAAATAACCTGAAACTAATTAAAAAATGTAATGCAGTTCCATGATGCTATAAATGTATTTAACATTTTTACTTTATTATATTTATGAGGATTGAACATTTATTTACAAGTGACTATTCAGAATACTCCAGCTTGAAGATTAAATTACTGTAAAATTATTTAATTTTGTTGAGGTAAGTGTTGGTTGATTTGATCTTTTCTGGTTAATTGTAGAAAGGGGCATGCTAGTCTAGCAGATTAAGAAGCTAAACTGAATATAACAAAAAGGTAGCTTACAAGAGTGGTTGGATGGGAAGCCACATTCTTAAAAAAAGGTTTCACATATTGATGCATCTTTATTCGACATTTTACAATGTAACTTAATTTTCTCTGTTCATTGTTTTCTGTTATACTTTTGCTTTTTCAATAGAAAAATGACCTATCAATGCAGTGCTGCAGTATTTGACTGCATATTTACAGACTATGCATTAAAAATAAAACATATTGTATCCCGCTGTTGGGGAGAAAAAGCTTTGCATTTACATGACAGAAATGAATATTATATTTCCATCTTACATTAAGACTAAATACTTTTTAACCATGATGATTTAGCATTATTTATTCCATTGATTCTGGACTGTCTAAAATATTAACTGAACTATGTCCATTTACTGAATAATTGTCAAAATTAGCTGCCTGCATATCATCATGAGCTCTGAAATAAACACTTTGTGGGGCAAACTGTACTTCAGTGTTGGATTACAGTACACATACAAGGACAGTTTAGGTTTCTTGCCTAGGTGTCACTTTGATTAATGCTGCTTTCCTTCAGGTGACCTTGGGGTCACATAAATACTGAAAAGCCTATCTTACTCATTGTGACGCTAACATGAAAATCATTCTCTAATTTACTTTGTAAAAAACTGGGGAAAAATCTGTTTGGGTCCATTGGTTAGACATTTAATCAAAATGGCATATGTTCTGCAGTAAATAGTGAAAGGACAAAAGTAGGAACTTGGAGCATTTTTTTGGTATATACAGTGGATTTCCTGAGCATTGTTAAGACAGATGATGTTTTGCTGAACCAGATTAAAATTTTATATAGAATACAAGTTATAATACAGGATACAACAAAATATTGAAAAGAATCCTTATTGATACTGCCTAATATTTTTCTTTGAACTGGTGCAAAATGTTATATTAGCCTATCTAATATTAAAGATATTTAAATAAAAGCAAAATACTGCAGATTCTGGAAATCTGAAATTAAAACAGAAAGTGCCTGATATACTCAGTAGGTCTGGCAACATCTGTGCAGAGAGAAACAGAGTTAACATTTCAAGCCTGTGACCTTTCATCAGAACAGTTCTGATAAAGGTCACAGACCTGAAACATTAACTCTGCTTCTCTCTCCACAGATGTTGCCTGACCTGTTGAGTATTTGCAACACTTACTCTTTTTTTTTGTTAAAGATGAATATTTAATTGCTTTGCAGTTTACAAAATTTTTTTTTTTGTATTCCGGCAGAGATAAATATCACAACAGACAGTTGTATGTAACTGGATACTTTTCAATATTATCTGTCAGTACTATTACATTTTATTAATGGTTAATCAGATCGATATATCACAATTTTGAACCATAAAATTACTGAGCATTTGGTGGGAAGTTTTACACCAGTTCTGAATTCACAGTAAATGTTAATGCAAGATTAAGTGTTAAGCACTGTACATTTGTTCTTGCCAGTCAGACAAAGCCCCTGCCATTTAATGCCACTAATTTGGTTTGCTATCATTTCTAATAATCTTAAATACCAATATTTTCACACTCCAATAAGTTCATTTGTGTAACAACAGTCAACTTAAAAATATATTTAATATATCCATCAAATATGTAATACAGACAATATGACACTCGAAGCATTAATAATAGTTTGGGCGGCTGACTGAAAAACATCATCATTATATTTATATGCTGTCTGTGCACTGCAGTCACCAAGCTTTATATTTCATTCAAGTTACTGTCAGTCATAATACAGACATGGAATCATACCACAGGTGCTTCTATCTGTGGCAAGAAATTGCTCACATATTGGGCAGTTTGTGAACATATCTCTTCAAGATGGAGTCTATTATCTCTTCTTGACTGGCATGCCAATCTGTAATTTGTCTTAAATGCCCACCTGAGCTTTGCCAGTACTGTGAATGAGTATAGTACGATCATGCTATATTTTGTCAGTGCCGGAACATTGTAATGCACTGTCTGCACAGCTTTTATTGAGAGTTCATTCTACATATCCATTACTCTGTAGATCTAAAACACCTTGGCCAGAATTTTAGGTTGAGTGGGAGGCCCCGCCCACTGGTCGAAAAGTTGGTGCCGAGCCCATCCCTGACGGGTCTGGGGAGCCACGCCGGGACTTTTCACTTTCCAGGCCCTTAATTGGTCTTGGGTGGGACTTTCACCTCCTTGAAGTAGGCTAATCAGTGGGCTGGCAGCTCGTAGTCCTAGCAGCGTCACCGGGAGTGATGACCACTGCTGTGACTGCACCCAGCTTCAGGAGGAAGAGGAAGGATGGCTCCCAGAAGATGGTAAATTTTTGGCGCCTCGCCAGGGACAATTGGCCGAGCCCCACCGAGGCAAGAGGGGTTGGTTGTGGGATGGGGGTGCTGGGGTGGGGGGGGGGGGGGGTGGTGGGGGGAAGACGTGTTGTGCATTGGGGGCGGTTGAGGCTTTGGGAGTGACCCTCCGTGGGGAACGGGGTGCCCAATCAGGTGGGGGCCCCCCAGCCCGCAAGAAGATCGCCAGGTTTCACCAGAAGGGGTTCTTGGGGCCTTTGCCATCTAGCTGTTGTGGGAAAATATCAATGGCAGTGGGAGGCCCTTAAGTGGCAGTTAATTGGCCACTTAAGGGCCTTGATTGGCCGGGGAGGGCAGGCCATTGGCCACTCTCACCGCCGCCGCCCCGCGTAAAATTGCAGTGGAGGGAGGAAAGCATTGGGAACAGCCACCCTCCCCCACTTCCCACTTAATTTTTTAAGAAACCACCCCCCCCCCTCCACCCCACTACCAGCCCGCTCGTTGGGAGGTGCCATAAAATTCCGGCCCTCATCTTAGATTTTATGGCCCAGGTTTTGCAGTGGTAATGAAGGTTAAACTGTCAGCATTCGCCGTCATTACTCGACTGAAACTGATGAGTCTACACATGTGCGTAATAATTTGGAAAACCAGAAGTTACTGTCAGTGATTATACATTTCTCCAAATGGTGCACTGTTGTTGCATCCCCAGCGGGAAATCTCTGAGCAATCCGTGAAGTGATGAAAACTTCCACTTTTACGCTGTTAGTCATACTGTAAAAACCCTTTAAAAAGTTACACCTTGTTGAATGAGGTGTAACTGTGCTTTTAAATGGTGAACGAAGTTCATAATTACTGCTAAATACCCTCACTAGCCCCAAAAAGCTAAATTTATATTTGTGGAATGTTAAGTTTCTCCATTATGTTAAAAACATGATGGGGGAAGAGTGCAATTAATGTTTAATTTACCAATGGGGTGGGGGGGGTGGTGCGGGTGGTGGGAGGAGTAATTTCTATATGACATGACATGGTATTGTTACATCCCGGAGACTGGGACCTTTAAATTTTAAAAGGCATTGGCGCCGGACGTCATTGCCTGGGTTGTGGCGGCCACCCCCTTACATCAAAAATTACTGATATTCCAAATGTGTCCTCACCAGTGACCTAGACAAGATTAGTATAATTATTTGTCATTGGAATGTTTTTGGTTTGCTTTGTTAAAATGAGTTTTACATTGACGTGAAACCTTCAATGAGTGATCTGTCCTCAGACCTAAATCCGTTTCTACCTTTCCTAATTGACATAATCAGTGCCAGTTTCGATTCTGTTCAGCACAAGATTGATTTTACAAGCAGCATCACATCACATCATCGATGAATACTCTACAAAGGGTATTAATGACCTTTGCAGCATAGTGCAACCCGTTTGTCACCAGTCTTGGCACAATGATTATTTGTTAAGTATATACCATCAAAGAAACAGACAAATGTTACGACCAGGTGAGAAAGATGTCTAGGGATCTGTTACTGTCTTCACCTGATCTTATTGTAACAGAATTTAATTTTAAACACACTAGGCTGAATTTTACTGGCCTTTCAACTCCGTGGGTCGCGGCGCGGGGGCTGGTAAAATCCTGCGGGGAGAGGCCTGCCTTGACCTATGCCGTTGAGAAGGGCCCGGCGCATACTACTGGCGGCGAAGGACCTCGATGCAGCCCCCACCCCCCTCACCCCCGCTGCCAGTGGGCAGGCCTTCATATACATATGCAAACCATACCAAATGAGATGCAAATAAACTTACCTGCAGGCGGCGGCCCTCCCACACCGATATTACGGCCGCCGATCATGCTCCAAGCGCCTTCGGAACTTCGCACAGAGTTCCAGGAGAGAACCAGGTGGGGAGGGGGGAGGAATAGAATTTTCAGGGTGGGAAGGGGTTGAGGATCAAAGGGAACAAATTTTGGGGGGGAAAGTTCGGCCACTCTGCCCCCTCTATTTAAATGAGTCTCTACGCATAATATCGCGGGGGAATAGGGATGGCTCATCCGCACGGGATGCCTGTCGATTTTAGAGTGCGCCGCCGCAAAGTGCAGAGTACTCGTAAAATTCAGCCCACTGTGTTTTGAGCTCCCCCTTTGTGAATCCTTGTTCACAGCTTTCCAATTATAAGGCAAAGAAATGGGCACACCAGGTTTTCTGAGGTTTAAAGAAGATAAAATTTTATTAAAACTTAAACTCTAATACAGTTCACGCCTACAGATATACAACGTGCCCACACTAGCATGCACACGCAATACACACATGCAATTAGGGACAGAAAAAAGGAGAGAAAAATATAGTAGAGAGGGGTTTGAGGCAATTTCAGAAAGGTTTCTGGTTTACAGCTCACTTGATTATAGGTAGTCTTGCTTTTCGTTGGGGCCCAGTATTCTTAAACCTTGTTCACGTAGGAGACTTTTCTCTCTTTGAGGTTCATGTGTTTTCACAAGATTCAGTTCCCTGAGGGATGAGCAGGCAGGAGACAGGTCTTCTCAAACCAGGAGCCAGGAGCTTTCTCAGTTCAAATCCCTTGTTGGAAGTTCAAATCTCAACAGCCAGCTAGTCATGTGACTAAAACTTGTCTGACCACTTCTTCTGTGTTTGTGGATTCTGCTATCTTAGCAGTCAACTTGGTATGCTAGCTACCCCCACCTTCAACATCTTGTAATCAAAAGTCCATTGTTGGTCGAATGGGTCAGAGCAGCGCCCTTTGTCCCTTGTTCCAACTCTGCTAGTTACTATGCAAATGTCTTTCCAGTCAGGGGCTTGCAATTTTAAGTTTTAATGTGCATGTGGCGAAATCATGTGTGCATCAGTCTTGGCAGGTGGGGGGTTTGCCTGACATGATTATTAGATATATGATTATTAGATATTACAGCCTATGCCATCTTTTGTCTTATGTATACAGATCTAAATACAGGGAATGACTTAATCTGAATACTTAGCAGCATCCTAAAAAGATACATGGATGATGCCTGATGAATCTTGAATTAAGCATTACTACACAATAAAATAAAAGTAACATTAACACCTACAATCAACATTGCCACAGGGAAGAAATTTTCTCTGCATTTCACTATCTTTAGTCACCATACATTAATTATAAACTAAGGACTCTATGTGAGACTTTCTACAGGCAATTTAAAGGTGATTATGTTGCTAATGTTATGACCAAGGTGGGAGGAGTGCTTTATCTTTTCTAGTTCCGCTTCTCCACAGGTCACAATATATATTTAAATGTTTACCCGATTACCGGTACAGCCAATCATACACTCTATTTTTATATTCCAGAATAAAATACACCAACCAGATTTCTTTAATAAACAACGACATTATCAGTTTATTATAAAACAAGACTTAACCAGTAACGAAGCAAAGCATTAACACACAGATTGAAATATGAAAGTTCCCTTTTTAAAATTCCCCAATTACACACAGACTGACACTGGGAAAAAAGTACAGAAGTTCTCTCTGCAGAGGTCTGTACAAAACAAAATTTAAAAAAAGACTACTTTGGCCAAATACTTGCTAATTCTTGATGAAAAAAAAGAGAAGATATGGAAAAAGTCAGTTGTCCCTTTTTGGTCTGACATCTGGGTATATGGAGATGGGTCACTGGGATCATTTCAGAAGCAGTCCATTCTGACGATGTCCAGAATTATTCCAGTTGGCTTTCTAGGAGAAATGTGGCACACACTTGAAATGCATGATTTTTTTTTCAATTTCTCAGAAATGTAACACCAGGGATTTTAGCTCTCCCACACTGGATCTTTGCAGGATTTCTTCAAAGAGGTAGAGAAGGAGATGAGCTGGGTGGTTTAGTTTTCCCTTGGCAGGAAAATACCAACTGTGTTCAAGCAGTTCACACCCCAACTACCTGAAAAATAGTATCCAAACCCCAGACAGTTGACCTCCTGACCTCCATAAACCTTGACATGTGACTTCTCTGTAACGATTTTTCCTCCCGACACCAAGGTTTCTGTTGTTTACTGAGCCCAAAGCACATGACATCCCAGCACAGGTGTCGCACATTTCAAGTGTCCTTTCAGTGAACTTGGTCAAACAAAACACATCCATGGAATCTTTTCAGTTTTAACATAAGTCCTCTAAAAAATTACAAATGGAAGCACTTTCATAACATTAGACTAAACCGACTCTAGATAAAAATACAATAATTTGTATTGTGAATTCAAAACATAAAAGATTAACTGTCATATGTATTTGTTTAGGAGTTTAATTATTTCTAATATGCAGTCATGTATCCAGTTGTATGAAAATAATTACAGGCACTTTGCTCAGTTTTAATTCATACATTTCCCTGCCTATTGAGTTTTGGTTTGTTGTTATTTTATGGAAATTAATTGGAGTCAGTCAGAGATTGTGACCTATAGTGTGTCAATAGAAATGTGATTGTCTCTCTCTGTGTGGTTGAGACAGAGAGAAACTACATTTTTGTGACCACAAAATAATATATTTAACCAGAGGTTATTCAGACTTGTATTAGGAGACCGATTACTTTCAAGTTACAAAGGTAGGTGTAAAATAATGCCTTTTACACAACCTTGTGTTTATTTTCTGAAGGCTGAAAATTTTGTTTTTTTTAAAGTCATCAACCCAATACATTCTTGTAACGGAGGAAGTGGCCACCTATACATATGAAAATGTAATTTGTTTGTGAGAATGAGTGATTTCAAATGAGCCCTTGCTTGTTTTTAACTAAATTATGATAAAATTGATACAATAGCATGTATTTGCTGTCATATCACCTTTGCAGTATTAAAATCTGGGTCGTGGACATCTGTCACACTGGTTTAAATTTCAATCAAAACTTGGCAGCTAACTGTCAGTCACCGTAAACTGGTGCATTCTCCATGGCAACACCTCTACCAATCAGAGTTCACTTGCCAACCAATCAGCACTCTCTTCTCATGCAGTATAAGTTGTTTTTTCCCTTACATAATGTCCTGATGAGTGCAAGATGAAAAGCTTCAACAACATGTCTCTATTTTCAGCAATTCTCAAGTTCTGTACTACCAAAAATGAAGATTTTCAAACAGCACCCCTAAACTGCAGATCTACTCCATTGCTATGCGAATTAGCACCATTAGAACTGTTGATGGGAAGGAAACTTAAAACACAGCTTCCCATCCTACCTAAAAAATTACTTACAGGGCTAGAGGTCCAGGAATATCAGAGAGTTCAAGACTGAAAAATGTCTTACCAAAAGCAACAAGCTTATAATGATAATCGGAAATATTGTATCAGGAACCTACCTAAATTGATGGAAGGAGAAAAGGTCTGGGTACAAGACCAAGGCAGAGAAGGAGTAATCATACAGAGAGATGAAAATCAACAGAGATCTTATTTAATACATAATTCAGAATGTACTATAACAAAAAACAGGAGGAATCTTATTTCTATTCATCAAAGACGTCAATCAGTCATACATTTGGACAAATCAGTTGTTGAACCTGAAATTCAGAAAGCACTGAATACTACAAACCTCAATGAAGACCATTCAAGTCAAGAAACAAGAGTTCAGAGAAAAACGACTAATCCTCCATGTCTGACAACACCATGATCAGGGAGAGTTGTGAAGCCTCCTGACTGATTGAATCTGTGATGTCAGAGAATTGGGAGGAGATGGGGTAGTATGTAAAAATAATGAAATGAATGTATAAATATATATATGGATAACGACTTGAGGGGAGACGCAGTATAAGGGTTTGAAAGTGTTAAAGTTTGATACAGTGTGAGGAATACCTCCCACCATGATGATGTAAGAGATCACATATGAGAGAGACTGGAGGGAGTAGCAGCATGCCTTCAGAGGAGTCACACAGACTTATGTAAAGCTGTATATAGTGTTACAACCAGGTGAGGAATGTGTCTAGGGGTCTGTTACTATCTTTACCTGGTATTATTGTAACAGGGTTTAATTTTAAACACATTGTGTTTTGAGCTCCCCCTTTGTGAATCCTTGTTCACAACTTTCCAATTGTAAGGCAAATAAATAAGCACAAGCAGGCCTTCTTCTTTAAAGAAGAAAGATTAAATTTATTGAACCTTAAACTCAAACTCTAATACAGTTCACGCCTACGGATATAGGACGTGCCCACGCTAGCATGCACACGCGATATAAACATGCAGATAGGGACAGAAAAGAGAAGAAGGGATAAGTAGAACAGTTTGAGGCAATATTTTGTTCCTGTTTCTCGAGCTCGCTGTAGTCCTTGATTGAAGATATGGTCTTGCGTTTCGTTGGGGCCCAGTAGTCTTCTTAAAAGCTTGTTCATGTAGGAAACCTTTCCCTCTTTGAGTTTACCTGTCTTCACAAGATTCAGTTCTGTGGGAAGAGATGGAGGCAGGCTAACAGAAGAGGAGATGTTCACAGCCCATGAGCACATGGTTCTGAGTTCAAATCCTTTGTTGGAAGTTCAAATTCAAAAACTCCAGCCAGCTAGTCATGTGACTAAAACTGGTTTGACCACTTCTGTGTATTGGAGAAGCAACTGCTGGGTCCCCATTGTTTCAATATTGTCTGATACTATGCAAATGTCCTTCCCATCAGGGCTTGCAATGTTAAGTTTTTGTTCATGTGGCGAAATAATGTGTGCCTCAGTCTTGCCAGGTGGGGGGTTTGCCTAACAATGGCCAAAATGTAATAAATGAGTTAATGTTTAAATTACTGAAGACTCTGTAATCTCTCGTAGCTAGACGAACCAAATATACAAACGGTGGCAGCCTAACCAAACATACAACAGATTTAAAAGATTCCATGGTCAGAATTTGACTCCGCTGGGAGTGGGCTGTGAGGCAGGATGATGTAAAATCAAATGAGAGGTGGGGGTGAGGGGGGCAGGTGGTGGTGGAGAGGTGGTGGATGCCGTTCCTGTCTCCTACCCATCCCTGCTGCTATTTTACCAGCAGCGGAGGAGGTGGCAAACAGCCTGCCCACCCCAGGCCAACTGAAACCCTTAAGTGGTGAATTAATTGACACTTAAGAACCTTCTCCTGCTGCCGCTGTTATTTTACTAGTGGTGAATGGGCAGTTCAGCACCTAAGGAGGCTGCCCAGTAATACCTGGCAGCCTCCTTGCGGGCTGGGGGAGCCATCCTGATCGGGGACCCTGTACCCCACAGAGGGTACACCCAGAAGCACTGGCCGCCCCAGCTGGAATACCTCCTCCCACTCTCTCAATCGACACCAACCACCTCCCCCCCACCGCAACAGGACTCACCCAATTGTCCACGGAGAGGCCCGATCCCCATTTACCTGGACCAAGAGGAATATCTATGTATCCGTGTTGCTGGGCTTTGCCGGATGCAAGCCCAGCAGTGGCCACGGCTCCCAGTGGCAGCTCTTGGAGTTTAGGACTTCCTGCCTCAGGAGGGGCAGAAGTCCCGATGGAGACCAATTAAGGGCCTGGGCCATGTAAAATTGCTGCGTGGCTTCCAGGCCCGACGAAGGCAGGCTCGCCCCCGATTTTTCAGCCGGTGGCGGGACCATTGCAGCCACGTAAAATTCCAGTCCATGGCATTATTGGAAGAGGAGCAGATGTTCTGGTCAATATTTATCCTTCAATAAACATCACATTGCTATTTGTGGGAACTTGCTGTGCACAAATTGGCTGCTGCACTTCTAGTTACTATAAATCAAAAGTACTTCATTGGTTTGAAAGAGCCTTGGGATGTCCTGAGGTTATGCATGATGCTATATAAATGCAAATCAATCTTTAAAAACAGCAAATTAATAATCAGCAGTGAGGAAATGCTACAAATAAAACAATGCAGAAGCAGAATCCAATTGCTGAAAAAGTGTTGACTTTCTTGAATTTTAAAAGTAACATTTATAACATTAACAAACAATCTGAAATGATTATTCCTGCTCATTTAGTTACTTGTACCATATTCTAAATCTCTCTTTTCTTGAGGAAGCCTATTTCGGGCTGCGATCCTGAGGCTCAATTTGGAACACTTGGCTGAAGCCTGAATTATTTAACTTGGGTATCTGCTAATCATTTTTCTATCGATATCTTGGTTCCTTCTGATCGTCTGCTGTCCATATCTTCATTTTAGCTCCAGAATGGAGGTGAAAATCCTTCCCTTCTGAATCCAATGAACGTTCACTGATAATATGGATGCTTGGGGCCGGATTTTATTTGGCCCCTGGAGACAGGACGGGAGGCAGGGCAAGGGGCACAAAAATTGCACGAGGTGGCATCAGATGATATGCCCAACATTGTCCTGCCTCCATGCCATTTTGTCAGCGGCAGGCACTGTGGCAGATGGGATGTCTGCTGGAAAGTCAATTAATCCATTTAAGTGGCCCAGTAAGGGCTATTTAAGGGCCATCTCTTGGCTCTGCTGGCATTTAGCCAATGTCAGAGGGGCCCGTAACTGCAGGGAGACACTGCCAACGAGCATGGCGAGGTGGGGGGGGGGGGAGGCAGTGGGGCGGCGGACCCTCCTCTTGAGGGCAATCCATGGTCCCTGGAGGCCCTCCCCCCTCCTGGCGGTGATGACTACCCAGTGTCACCAATCACCGCCCCCCCCCCCCCCCCCGCACTGAGGCCTGCCTCACTGGCCCCTGTGACCCTGACCCCACTTACCTTGGTCCTGGGTTCTCCTCCATCTTTGCAACTCTGGGCCTTCTGCAGTACCATCAGTGGCCACCACTCCCATTGGCGCTGCTGGTACTGTTGAGCTGCCAGCCCTCTGATTGGTAGGCAGCTCTTGGGGCGGGATTTTGTCCCTTATGGGGAGGGTGACTCCGACAGCAGGCTGTTAATTGCTTGCCTGCCATGGAATTCATCTGGGTGTCCGATAGAGAGCAGAGGCCTGAGTCACCCCCTGCCTTCTGGCTTGCCACCGGGAATCCAGTCGCAGATATAAAATTCAGCCATTGCTGTTTGTATGCCCCACATCTGTCCAATGCAGTAGAAAAGCACAGAAACTTGTCAAGTAAGTTATTTTTACAAAAAACCTCAAAACTACATCAACAGTATATTTTTGTTCTTTTTCTCAGGTACAATGTGGGGAACTACATTAAAAAGATATTGAAATTTATCTTTGTTAAAGCAACCACATACTTATTTCCTGTTTCAGAAACAAGAGGGCCAGGAAAGGCAGTCCCTCATGGAACTGAAAGTTGGAGGCTGGGCAGATTTAAACTGCTTGGCCTGATTTGAATGCTGCTGGTCAGTTGGTCAGCCATTTCGACAGAATGCTTAAGCTGGCCAGAGAAAGAGGATGAAAATCAGGTGGCCTGGAGGCTGATCATCAGTGTTACAAGAAGGGTGCAGGCAGCAAGTGGAGTTGGCTTGCAAGAGTCATGTGGCTGGGAAGGGGGGTGGGGGGAGACCAGTGCTCCTCCAGCCCCACTCAGAAAAGTTGTTTACCTTACCATAGCTGATCTTATTGACTTTCTAACAGGTTCACTGGGTGGGAAGTCATGATGGGCGCCCTGCTCAAGAGCGGGTTAAAAGTCCATTGGAGCCACATATTCATCAAGTAATCCTGCATTTGTAAGGAGGTTTTTGCCACGTGACACTCCCAAAATCAATAGTGTTAAAATTGCAGATTGGTGACAGTAGAGTGGGAAATGGAGCCGTTCCATTTTGACTGCCCCACCGTTCCTTTCCCACTGATCGAGGAAAATTAACATCGTCCTGAGAGTTGTCTCACTCCCCAGTCAATGGCCTTAGCCCTTCTCAGGAACGCTGTTCTTTTACATGCATTTCTACACAATACATTATGAGTAATAATTAGATATCTATAAAATACATACAATGAAATCAGGACTCATAACTATGTCAAAATTCCAAGTGGAATCTTTATATTTTGTTACACATTCAAAAATGGTTACTATAGCTGTAACATTTCAGTATTGCGCTTATACTTGGAGAAGTGGGAGAACTCTTTAAAAAAAATCTAATTTCTTTGTATACCTGTCTCCCATTTTCGCACCCCAGCACCCCTCCTTGCAACCTCGGACTCACTGTGAGCAATGCCACAGTAGATTGTCCAGCAATAAATAAACAGGAGGACAAGCCTCAATGGATTCATTACAAATTAGTAGAAAGATGTTTCAATATGCCTTATCTTGCTGTCAATTATATTAAATGTGAAATTGTTACTTGCAAAGATACAAGCAAAAAATATTTTTCTTTCTCTGATGCAACCTGTTTTTGAAGTACCTCATTAAAATTCAAGGAGACGCTAAACAACCTAAACTAATTGGAGACGCAAGGGGGTTGAACTTTGAATTCAGTGTATTCCCTTATGGTACAATGATTTTTTATTGATTAATTAAAATACAATATCCATTAATTAGCAAATATTCAGAAATATCCATTCTTTAAACATTGTAATGACTAATTAGTAGATATTGTATAGGCATTAGGCATAACCCTAAGCAGTTTGCTCTTCCACTGTACAGCATCTTTTAGGGAAGCTGTTAAATGTCGTAATATATGCATGACTTGTTCAGTATAATATTCCAGCATGGAAGGCGTGCGGCCAGAACCTCTGATGTAACTATGGATTTACAAGAAATGCATCACAATAATGATAAAGGACTTTGAGTGAGAATAGAAGTTGAGCAAAAGTGGGTGAAGTGGAAATTAATATTTAAATATAAAAAAATTGCCTAAAACAGTAATGACTGATAATCATACATTTTAATGGTTAGTTTGCCTAAGGTGCTAACATGTGTTTGAGTGGTTAGTAAAATGTACCCTCTGATGGCCATTGACAGCATATAAGGTAATATTCATAAAGGTACTGGACTAAGCATATGAGTGAGTGTGTTAAACTACAGTATCAGAGGTTCATCATGTTTTATTTGCCTTGGGCCATTCTTCACTAGCTGGTCTTTAGAATGACATGAAATTTATTAAACTTTACTAGAAACTGACAGGCACATTCGGGCCTTTCTCTCTGAAAATGGATTCTGCCAATCTTGCATGATTTTTATCAGTGGGCATAGGTAACTGCCTGCGAGTATCAAAATGTTTAAATGCCTTCCATTAATGTGCCTTTTTTAAAAGCGGTATGGCCCAATTATTGCCCAGATCAGCTCTTTTACACTATATATTAAAAATGACAAGTTTAGTATTTTTTTAAAGTAGCAATTCCTTTTCTTCATTGTAGCTTCTAAATGTTAACAAAGCACTCACTATCAATATAAAAAATGAGGTTATAAACTGAGTAACACATCATTCTGTAGTTCTTCATTTCCTTGCGCCTGTAATAATATGTTTAATTCAAAGGATGGCTGGAAATATTTTTGCAAGACAACTGACCAGCTGTAACTGTACCTGACTAACTGACCACCTATCACTGCACTTCCTCCCCCACTTTTAAATGCAACTATCCCTCCACTATTTGCACAAATAGCAGAATAAGCCTTGGTTATTACACAGTGATTACACATGCTAACAATTTGGCCTCATGAATTTTTCAAAGAAAACCAGACGATCATTCATGCATGCACCACAGGCCTATTGCTGGCTGCCACTATCAGCAATGGGCTGATAAAATGGAAAAGGCACCAGCCCTTACAGTGACTGCCAAGTCCAAGGCTGTGAGAGGTTATTAATTAGAGCACATTTTCCTAATGTCGGCTAGTAAAAGCAATGCGGTGGACCACATGTCTCCTCCCATAATCATATCAAAAATAAGACTCAATAAACTACATATATCCATAGAATTTTGATAGATTTCTTTTAAAAAATCATGATTACTACATAATTAACCTACACCGATTAACCCAAAATTCTGCAGTAATACTGTTCCAATATTTTAATTACATTTTTAAAACTGTAGTAGTTTTCTTTTGAAAAAAGCTTTTGTCCCTCAAAAGTATAAATGCAACTGAATATTTGGAACAAAAATTTTGAAGCTTTTGCTGTAACTTCTATAGTCGCACATTTACAGAATGCCACTAATTATTTCTCAATAGCAATGTAGAGTTTAATGTAATATGACTAGATCTGTAGAGTCTTTCTCTCTCTGGACTACATAAACATATCAGAGTTTCACTCAGCTTCCATTTATCTTGTGCCTTGGAGTGTGTGCAGTGAAACACAATTAGCATCTGTTACTGGCTGTCTTGTATACTAAGTGACACAGGCTGAGTTATCTTTTATTGCTGCTTCACCCCGACACTCAGGAAAAAGAAAGCAGCACATAAATGTGATTTCATTTCAAGATCGCTTGAGCAATACAATGTTTCCAGGTCAAGATCTATATCTTTGCAAAATGCTATATTTAAAACATACACTACAAAACCAAGCCAGCTCTTTGTAGTCATCGAGCTTATATGCAGTAGTGCCTGTTTCACTGCATATTTTTTATTGTACAGTGTGCCCCTGGGGGAAAGAAGCAGTGCTGAGATGCCATTATTTCAACCTTCACATGGCAGGTGCTGTTCTGTGGTTCCCCTACCATCTATTAATAGTGATTTCTTGTCTCTTTGTGTGCAAGTACAGGAAATAATAAATGAAAGCATCAAGTTAAGAAGCTAAGACTATGCTATACATTTTTTAAACTGAACAAGTAGGCAAGACAGAGCAAGCCAAATGGCTAAAAGAAAACTGAAGATTTAAAGCGTGAGCATTTGAAGTTTAAAATCATAATGACCTTACAATTGACCCTTAAAGCACAGGTAATAGGATCAGTTATCCTAAATATTCAGAGTTCCCATTTATTCAGCGGAGTAAAATTGAAAGCATAATCCACATTTGCCTCAATGATAAAAAAAATGTCTGATTCAGGCTCAGTTTCTTTTATACCAATGCATTTTCCAGTTTCTCCTTTTGTATTTAAAAGGAGAATTGATAGGGTTTAGCTACTTTTGCCAAAATATGACTTTTTTGCATCAGGCAAAAGCAGCACTCTTTGGACAGATGGCAGGCTGACCTCCCTATTAATGTATTCATTATGAAATAGCAAAGAACACTCTTTTAAAACAAAGTACTGGAATTAAGCATTGCAAGTAATATGTCCTTTTTAATATTTTGGGACGGGTCATCATAGAACTTTAGTAATTGGCTGGCTCGTAAAGCACCACTTCCAATTCTTCTGTGAATTAAGGTCTCCCAGGTAAGGTAGGAAGCGTAGGAAGAGTTTGCATTGTGCTTATACATAAAGTAGATAATGATGAATGTTTTAGTGGCAGAGAAATTATCAAGCTGATTGTGCAAAAATATCCCCAATTGATTCAAGACTTTCCTGCATCTCTGAAGACAGTAATTAGCAATTTCTCTGGATGAATGTGCTCCCTCTATTGGAATGGAGGACTCTAGTTTGCAGCTGAAGAAGTGAATTCCTCCATTTGCACTTTCACCATTTTTTCAGTCAGATTATCAGCTAATGAAATGTGTGGAGTACTCTTCTTTGAACAGCAGATATTTAACCTCTTTTTCTGTTCCTTCCTGAAGACAATTTAAAGATAATTTAAACGGAGATATGTCAACATGCTTAGTTTAGTAGTTAACAATTCAACTGTAAGATTTAGCCCAAGCTCAGTCGAGATTCACTTCCTGCATAAAAATGCACTCATCACTTAGGACATAAGGAATGTTATCTGTTTCAGAACCTCAGGAGTGTTATATATTTAGAATCAATTATGGATGTAATACACTTAAACAGCACTATCTTTGCATATATGCCACTTCAGAAAACTAGAAAAAGCTAAAAAGTTGACACAGCCCCCAAAGTGCTGACAACTCAAAAACATCACTCATGTGGAAAAACAAGTATTTACTCGAGCTTTGTAACTTAAGCTGTAAGTATACACATCTTTTCACTTCTAATGGCAGAGAAAGAAATCATAAAGACTTGAAAGCCTGAAGGGGAAATCCAAAGGTTGAAATTATAATATTGGTGGTGTATGCTCCCTCAGGGGTAGGCATTCTGTCACAAATTTATATTTATTTTACAACTTGCTAGTTTGTGTTGCCACCCCACAGTGCTTGTTGCGAGTTTTTTTTGTAGGAATTTTGCCATCTTTGAGGCTTGGGAATTGTTCTCTGCCCTGTTACTTATAAATCATAAATCTACCCAAAGCAGCACAAAGAATAACACCCAAGTTTCAAAATCAAATAGATAAAGCAAGATGGAAGAGTCAACCAGCATTGTAGGAGAGTAGTTGGACCAGCAGTTTGTTTTGGCCTACCATTAAGGAGAGAGATGTAGCACAATTAGCCAGGGACAGTATGATATGCAAGGGAGCAGCAAGACATTAGTAAGGAGCTGCCAACAGGACAGTGAGAAGCAACCAGCCAGAAAGCATTGAGAAGTAGCCAATAGAACAGCAGTAAGAAGCAGTCAGCAGGAAAGCTACAAGGAGTAACCAGCGGGAGGGCTGCAAGGTGTGACCAGTACGAGAACTGCCAAGTGTGGCCAGTAAGACAGTAGCAGGTGGTCAGCAAAGGAGCCACAAAGAGTGACCAATGGGAGAGCTACAATGAGTGGCCAGCAGGAGAGCTGCAAGATGTGGTGAGAGGAAGAGCCATTGGGAGAGCAGAGAGGGAGCCTTAATAGATCAGCAGTGAGGATCACAAGTGCACAACAAGAGAGAAGCAGTGAGGTTGAGATAACTGATGTGTGCTTAAATGCTCCCCTCCCCCCAGCCTTTTGCCTGAACCAGGCAAGTGCCCAGTGGTAGCTACTGTGAAAGAAGCAGTGGCTCAATTGCTGGGGTTAATTGGGTAAGTCTACCAACCCCATTATGAGGCTACCACTGACGTTAATGCTGATTTTAGCAGGTTAAAAACTGGTTCCAATACATCCCAAGACATTTAAAAAAATATTTAAGTAATATTGGAACCTCATTGACTCCAAATCCAATTCTGGAACAGTAGAAGTATAAAAAACGACTACTCCACTTTTAAACATCATTGTCGTTAGTTTGATTAAGTTAACCCAAGGAGTACCTTTTAGGCCACCACTGATGGCACACAGAAATTTTCTCCTACAAATCACGACCTAAGCATGTATGGTTTCCTGGTTATTTGTATTTTTTTTTAAGAGATAGTCTTTTAGATCTCTTTTCATTTTTGCATAAAATACACCACATGCGCACTGAATATAATCATGTATATACAGTGCAATCAGAAACAGAAATCCTCAGGCAAAATACAGAAGGTGACATGCAGTGTGATTTTTTTTTTCTGTACTTTCTTCCGCTGTTTTTGTTTAGATTGAATTATTGCACACTGATTAAATGACTATGATACATGGTTTGCAAGTATCTATTTTTATTTATTGAAACACTGATCCAAGCCGAATCTTTGGTAGACTAATTATGCATTTATTAGAACTGAGGTGTATTTTAATTAAAGAGCAATTTTTTGGTCGCCAATGATCAATATCAGATTTATGTCAGGTATTATAAATAATGCATTGTTCCAAAATATTGATTTTTGCATTGTGGAAAACCACAAATATTTTTAAAAAGTATGATTTGAGTAAATGCTGATCGGGCACCCTGTGCCCCATGGAAGACTCTCCCCATGGCACAAGCTGCCCCCCACTGCACTACATTTCCCCCACCAACCGACCCCCCCTTGCTTTGCCAGGGCCCAGCCGATTGTCCCCGACAAGGCCTCACACACTTACCTTCGTTCAAGGTCCAACGTCCCTTTTGTTCCTCTCCCTGGCTGCAGTGTCAGCAGTAGGTTCCCACCTCCATCCCGCCTCTGCCAAAATTTAGTCTGGGGTGTGAAGGCCTGTGAATGGCCTTCCCACCCCGCTGCCAATTGGGGCCCTTAACTGGATAATTAACCTCCAATTAAGGGCCTCTTCCTGCCACAGCCGCAATTAGTCATGTGTCACCACACATGCCATGGAAAACTGTGCGGGCTGCTTCCCGGCTCCCATTGTGGGGAGGGGGCCTGAACAAGAGGCCCAGCAATCGGGAAGGGGGGGGGGGGCCACTGAGAGCCATCCCCCTGCCCATGCTGCCGACCCCCTACACCCCCCCAGCGACCCCCAACCTGCAAAACACCATCCCTCCCTCTGCTCTAACTTACCTCAGGCCTGGTTCCAGCAACGCTGCTTGGCCTCCAGGACGGTCCCCTTTAGCAGCAGCCACCATCTCCGGCCTCTGATTAGCTGGCAGCTTTCCAAGGGTGGAACTTCCAGCAATGGGTCCTAGATTGTATGGAAGACCTGCCGCTGGCCACTTAAGTGCCTGATTGGCACCAAATTCAGCAGGTCTTCTGGAAAAGAGGCAATGCAGGGATCTCGGTATTGGTTTCTCCCGACATCGAGACCCCGCCGCCAGGATAAAATTCCTCCTGCCTAACCCTAACCCTAACCCAAGGTCTACAGGCAAAGGATCAGTTCTCTCAATATGTCTGAGCCGGGAAGCAGCCCGCACAGTTTTCCATGGCATGTTTCCTGTGCGGTGACACATGACTAATTACGGCTGTGGCAGGAAGAGGCCCTTAATTGGAGGCTAATTACCCAGTTAAGGGCCTCAATTGGCAGCGGGGTGGGAAGGCCATTCGTAGGCCTTCACGCCCCAGCCTAAATTTTGGCAGAGGCGGGATGGAGGTGGGAACCCACAGCTAGGACTGCAGCCAGGAAGAGGAACAAGAGGGACGCTGGACCCAAAACAAAGGTGAGTGTGTGAGGCCTTGTCGGGGACAATTGACTGGGCCCTGGCAAGGCAAGGGGGGTCGGATGGTGGGGGAGAGGGGGGGAAATGTAGTGCAGTGGGGGCAGGCGGCTTGTGCCATGGGGGAAGCCCTCCGTGGCGCACAGGGTGCCCGATCAGCATGCAAAAGTCAGAGTGTGGGGCTTGCCATCTGAAAGTGTTATGCCCGCCTGAGATCATGGATCCTCCAGGTTGGAGGGACCACACTCCTGCTGCTGACTTTCTCGGCCACTTCCATCCATGCCTGTTTGGTTGGAGGGGTTGTCCTCTTCCTCCCGTCCTTGGGAGAGCTCACCTCACTGCAGCCCCTCAGATCCCGCAGCAGGACCTCCAGGTAAGAGTGAGAGACCTGGGGAGCAGCCTTCCCAGGCCTCCTCTCCAAGGCTGTGGTTGCTGCAGCCTCAAAAATCTAAGTTTTGGTCCTTGTAACCCCTACTGGGATCCCTTTAATTAGAAATCCTTGTTTTGACAGAATGGATGCATCAACCTGCCTGCCCTCCTTCCTGGAGACCGGATTGCAATGCCGTGGTTGAGTTAAAGAGTCACGGGTAAGCCCGCCCATTAGTAAGTTGGGTTCCCAATTCGAAAATGGTCCTGTTATTCCAGCGGGGACTAAGTCCAGAAGATTCTGCTCTTAGTGACATCTGATTGAAAGTATGGCTTGCAATCCATTTGACCATCAAGCAGAGGGATAAACCTGATTGGTTTCAGCTAAATGTATACAAGCCGTGTCATAGATCATTCTGCCTGAAGTCCGCAAACTATTCTTTTGCAACTAAAGACAACAAGCCATACAACTTCTAAGAAAGTTCAAAAGTTTAGTTACTTAATTGTTTAAAGTTTTTCCCTGAAGGCTGCATATTTACCAGCAGTTAGTTATATCTGAATATTACACTAGTAGAATAGCAGAATGCATGAAACAAATATAAATAAAAATCACCATTAACTCAACAGAATTTTACAGTTTCATATAGTGCTGAACAAATAGAATACTAAAACGACAAAAGCTATTAGTGATTGAAAAACTGACAAATGTTACTCAACTGCACATCAAAATATGAGGGAGATTTTAACCCCCAAAAATGGGCAGGTTTGAGTTGGGTAGGAGGTTAAGGTAGTAAAATTCAGAATCGTGAACTCAACTGCCCACCTCTGATTTTTACGGAGGTGGAATGGGGAGCGGGCAGTCAACCTGCTCGCAGGAGGCAGGTTGGCAATTTAAATATTATAATAAGGCTGTGTGCTTCATTTTTATCTACCGTTTCCAATTAACTCTGGTTGGTTGGGTTTCTCGAGTCTTGGGAAACCTGGCAGCTACAGGAAGGTGAGGACTGTTAGATCCAGGAGGTATGTGCCTTTCTACTGAACTGCAGGATCCAGCGTACCTGCCTCGCCAATGCCCCACAGTCAGACAATCCTCCCCCGATCCTTCTGATGTCCCCCCTCCTCCAATCCCTCAGGCTTTCAACCCCGTCCCTCCCCAGGGATCATATCCCCACACCGTCCGCCTCCCCACCACCCGGGATCAGACCCCCACCCTGCCCCACCAATCCCTTGGGTTGGGGCTCAGACTTAACTGGTCCTGTGGCCTCTTCTCCAGTGTTGCCTGCCCAACTGGAAGCCAAGCCAACTGACCCACTGACATGAAAACTCCACAGTGTTGGGAAAACCCAACTTCCAAGTTTCCTGTGCATCACTGGACCCCCTCCTCCCTGCCCCCTGAGGGTCAAAATGTTAAAATACCCCATTTCCTCAAAATGCTCACACACCTGAACAGTTACTTACCTGACTAATAAATTAGAGTTGGTCCCTGCATTCTATTGATTGCTCTGTTCAAGGTTCATGAGAAATTGCTGTGTGTTGATGATAATAATGTCATCATTGTTGTTTCAATGAAACTATTGCGGCTGATAAGAACAATGCAGAGGAAAAGTGGATTTGTGCTGGGATATAAAAACATTCCAAGTTAGTTTATGCTTTTGTTGGTAGTGGTAACATCTAGCGCCACAGCACAGAATAGAAGAGCGTTGGTAAGCCTTACATTCGTGTGCCATTGCCAATATTTATTCAAATATTTGTCGTTACAGAAGGAACTGCACACTAAGTGTAACGGGACTAAAGGTGTTCTAGTACTGCCATGGCAGTATGCTGTGCCCTGTTGTAACAAAAACCAAAAAGAATGACAAGGGGAAAGAGCAATACAAGTCAAGGAGACAGCATTAGAACAGCCCTGCTCTTATTACTGTTGTCTGTGTGATTGATTCGATTGCAGATTGATCACAGGGTGAATTGTTTTGTTTTGTCTTACACTTCACTGAGAAAGAATAACCTGTGATCAGCGCTCCAGCGAGATCCCCTTGCCTTATGTTACATCAGTGCATCTGCTTCACATCTGTAACAGAATTATACAATGCTGTAATTGAAACCATTAGAAATAAACTATGTGGGTTTCATCTTAGTAAATATTCACTTTAAGTGTAAATATATAATATAATTATGTAGTTACTTAATCTGGGGATAGATAGGTCGTACTGAACTATTGACATTAGGGAGTAGGATCAGCTTTAATGCTTGTCATTTATATAGACATGCACTGTGTGATTCATACTTCATTTTTAATAAGATTCATTAATGCCAGTCTTCATTGAGGTCATCTCCATGTGCAGATCCCATTTATTTAAGCATGTACACACAATTCCATAGTACTTCTGTTCCATTTGCACATTTCGTTCAAGAGTAATTTCAGTCTTATTCCTTCACCGGGTTACTGTTCTGCCAGGCTCCAAAAACTATTCATTTCTTTTATTGACAATTAAATCACCATCACAGACGCATATATATTAATACAATCCAATAGTGGCACTGTGATGTGTCTAAGGCTGTTGATCCTCCCATTGTTACTACAGCTGCTGATAGACATTTAGGAGCTAGGACAGATAGAAATATTATGGGGGAAATTAGGAAATGACAGTTATGTTAAATTAATTTTTTACATTCACCAAGAAGATGTAATTCTTTGTACGTGTCTTCATAAATGAAGATGGAGGATCAGGTACAAATCCAATATTTGGATTCAAGAATGCAGAGCTTATCAAAGCACATGTTGTGACAGCATTCATTGAGTATTGGGATCAATCTCAAGGCTCGTGTGGAACATAAACACTGACATGAACCTGATGGACTGATTGTATTTACAGCATAGAAACAGGCCAAAGTGATATTTATTTGCAAGTTAGTACAGATTAACTTAATTCTTTACAAAGTTCATTATTGAGACAACATTGAAAATTCCGTGTGTAATGTTAGGCACTTTCAGAAAAAAAATTATGTATGGGAGAGAAATCGGAGAGAACATGGATGACTCTCAGGTTAGGGCTCTAAATTATGAATAAATACTCCTAGAACAAAACCTGCTTTTGCTGGAGAAATGACGATCATGGAAGAACATAATCCAGGTCTTTAAAACACTGACAGGCATAGATAATATAGATGAAAACAAGTTCCTTGGGCTGTGAGCCCACAATTCGAGCAGAAGAATACAAAATTAACAAGCTAGAAGTGAAACTGGAGATTAGAAGAATCCCTCCTTTCAGCTATAACAAAATAGTCGCTATTTGGCAGACTCTTGGCACTTAATGCTGTGTCAGTTAAGACTGTTAAAAAGTGCGAGATCAATATATTTTTTGGAAAGGAATTGAAGGTTGTATTGAATCATATCAATGCACTTATTCTTACACTGTGGAATATAATGTTTTCTAATTTGGGGTCATGAACATAAAATCTGCTAAAGACAACTAGCCAGGGTTGATTATATTTAGCTTGCAGGAAAAGATTTCACAGAAAGAACGAACTTGATGGGTCACATGATCTTTTTTCTTGATCAATGCTGGAAGGTAAAACAGTAAATTAGCAATGAGAGCACTTCAAAGCAGCGATAGTTTGGGCACAGACTGGACACATTCCCATGAGGGGGAAAGGAATGGCATCCAAAACTAGAGCTCCCTGGATGACTAAAGAAATAGAGATTAAAATGAAACAGAATAAGGAAGCTTATGATTGATATCGGGTTCATATTTCAGTACAGAGCCAAACTGAATACAAAAAGTGCAGGGAGAACTGAGAAAAGGAATAAAAGGGGCAAATGGAATGTTTGAGAATAGATTGGCAGGTAACATAAAAGGAAATCCAAAAGTCTTTCACAAACAAATAAATAGTAAAAAGGTAGTCAAAGGACGGATTAAGGTTTGTAAAGGAGATCGTCTTATTGAGGCAGAGCACAAATGCAAAGAAGTCATGCCACACCTTTATAAAGAGCCATCCCAGCTGGAGTATTGAGGCCAATTCTGAGCACCACACTTTAGAAAAGATGTCAAGACCTTTGAGAGGGTATAGAGGAAATTACTAAAATGTTAGCAGAGATAAAAGACTTCAATTACCTGGAGAGACGAGAGAAACTAGGGTTGTTATTCATAGAGCAGAGAAGGAAATTTGATAGAGGTAATGTTCCTGCTAAGCTGCGCAGGTACACAGCCGCACAACAGCTTGAAAGGTATCACGCAGGTCTTGTTCTGGCATAAATAATGTGTGTGTGGCCATGCAAAATAATTAAAGGGGTGGCATGCTAAAAAAAAGAGCTATGCACAGCAACTAAATTTGAAAGGGAACACTGGATAGAGGTGCTCAAATTCCTGAAGGGTTTTTATAGAGTAAATAAGAAGAAACTGTTTCCAGAAGACATAGGCCGGGATTTTACCTGAGGTGGACGGGAGCCGTCCATCGACTGAAAAGTTGGTCGTGAACCCGCTTCCGCCTGGCCTAGGGATCCGACCCGTATTTTGCGGGTCCCCGGGCTTTAATTAGTCTGAGGTGGGATTTCCACCCTCTTGAGGTAGGAAGTTTCGCCTATTAGAGCTGCCAGCTAATCAGCGGGCTGGCAGCTCTCTGTCCCAGCACTGCCACCGGGAGCAATGGTCACTGCTGGAACTGCACCCAGAAGATGTTGGGGAACCCCAGAATGCAGGTAAATTTTTGTTGCCTCGCTGGGGTGATCGGTTGGGCCCCAGCGAGGCAAGCGTGGTTGAATGGGGTGGGGGGGGGAGACAGGGGAGGATGGGGGGGGGGTGGGGCATCGGGGGCAGTCCTGCGTGAAGCACAGGGTGCCTGACAGTGCCATGAAGCGGCCACTTAAGGGCCTTGATTGGCCTGGGGTGGGTGGGCCGTTTTTCGCCACTGCCATCCTGCGTAAAGTGGCGACGGAGTTGGGAGCGGGTTGGGAAGGGCTCCCGGAGCCTCCCGCTCTATTTTTGCCAACCCCCCCTTCCCCCGCCATCATCCCACTCTTTGTGTGGGGGGGGGCGTAAAATTCAACCCATAGATTTAAGATAATCGGTAAAAGAAACAAGGTGACATGAAGAAACAAAAATTACAAGTTGCTATGTTATAATCTGGAATGTATTGCCTGACAGGATGGTAGAAGAAGATTCAATAGGAATTTTCAAAAGAGAATTGGATAAATATTTGAAAAGGAAAATTTGTTGGGATATGGGGAAAGAGCAGGGGAGTGGGACCAAATGGATCGTTTTTTCAAAGAGTTGACACAAACATGATGAGACAAATGACTTTCTCTTGTGCTGTATCATTCCACAATTCTATGATTATCTTTTTGTGAATTAAGGTAGAACTTAATGGGGAAGAAAGTCTTTCATGTCACAGACTTACTTCGATTCCCCAGCAACAGGCCATGGGTCACTCCCTGTATGACCCGCATGAGATTCCTCAATGATATCAACGAAGAATGCAGCAAGGGTCGCACAGGTATTGGCCCGCAGTGCAGCCTGCCCCAGGAAATCAATTTAAGTCCACATAATTTCTCTCCCAATGTTTTTTGTTTAGTTAGAACTGCTAAAATAAATTCCAAATGTAAAGGTAAGCTTGAAAGTCAATTATTTTAATGTAATAGTCAAAATTATTTGACATAATTTTCTGTGACAGATAGACAGGAACAAACATGATATTGACCTTTTTCTGAATTGTAAACATGTACAACAGCCTGTGGTTTATTATGGTTTATGAAGTCCCCACCACTTTAACCACCAATGGTCAGGCAAATTGTTTAAATCAGTGAAAAACACTAACCATTTCCATTTCCATTATAGTCAGTTACAAAGTTCCTGCTTAGATAATGTTATGGGCACTGGGGTATTTCATCAGAAACAGGTGTTCACTCAGTAGATTGCACATGGGTAAGGTGGAATTATGCGGCACTGACTGCAACAATAAAGTAGTGCCTTGTTAAGGTTCAAAGTACAAAGTAGTTGGGAGATATTTATCTCTGCTATAGTATGACTGTCACAATCTATCCTTACAACTAAACTTCACTTAGTGTTTATTCTTCAGCTTTCTGACTACACCTACCTGCATTAAATCTATGTCATTGATACTTCAGTTCTTTCTTCTGAACATCATGGGTGTTGCAGATGGAGGGGATAAGCCATTCAACATGTATAATGGACAAATTGCATTGGCACCAACACACCCGCTATAAGCAGTAGGGACTACATTTATATTATTTTCAATCCTGAGCTAGTAATTTAAAGAATTATGTGCCAATTAAGTTATTTTATTTGTAGGCGAAGATAAACAGCCAATATTATATGTCTATGATGCTAAAGATTGCCACTTGTTACAGCCCAGCATAATTATATGGTTGACTTGTTTTATGTTACATTCCTTTGAGTGGCTCCAATCCCACAAAAAGTGCATCATAAATGCTTTGCAGATCGAATGGGCAAGAAAATGCCTCGCAGATACTGTAGATGAGGTTTCCTGTGCTTTTTGAATGCTGTTGACAGTTTTCCAGTTTATGAAATTTGAAGAGCCTCACCAAGCAACTCATTATGTTACCTCACAACAACGTTATTAATGTTTTGAATTAGCTGGAGTACTATTAGGGAATAAAATATTTTTTCTTTCACTGAAAGACATGGTGAAGGGACTAACGCTAAAAATGGTACAGAACAATGACAATACTACTGAGCCTTTGCACTTGCTAGGGACAGCAGCCATACCTGAACCTCAAAATATGATTATCCCGGTACCAGATGCACCTCTCTGAAGACAGCCATGTAATATAAGAGATAGGTGTTTTATTAATTTTGTAAGCACAACAGATATAGTCACTGGAATTATGTGTGGCACGAATACAAAAAAAAACTGCATCCCTCGCTGTATCTGATTATTTCAGTATAGGTACACTCATATGACAGCCTCTGAGCAAGCATAGCAGAGAAACTACACCACCAGTTACATTAAAAAAGCAAAAAGAACCCTTGTATTATATTCTGAGCATGACAATATTAAAATCTATCAAATAAATACAATGAAGTCTACCCATCTTGAGTTTATGACAGTTTTGTACAGGACACACATTTTCAGGATATGGGAAGAGCTTTAGGATCTATCATAGAATCACCAAATACTACAGCATAGAAGCAGGCCATTTCACATATCGAATCTGCACTGGCTCTTTCGAAAAACAATCCAGTTAGTCCTACTCCCCTGCTCTTTCGTCATTTCCCTGAATTTTTTTCTCCTTCAAGTATTTATCCAATTCTCTTTTGAAGTTTACTATTGAATCTGTATCCACCATCCTATCAGATAGAGCATTCCATAAATATTGCCATTTGTTAGGAACATAGGAGCAGTAGGCCATTCAGCCCATCGAACCTGCTCTGCTATTCAATTAGATCATGGCTGATCATCTTCCCTCAACACCATTTTCCTGCACTATCCCCATATCCCTTGAAGTCATTAATATCCAGAAAGCTATCGATTTCTGTCTTGAACATGCTCAATGATTGAGCTTCCACAGCCCTCCGAGGTAGAGAATTCCAAAGATTCACTACCCTCTGACTGAAGAAATTCCTCCTGATCTCAGTCTTAAATGGCCTACCCCTTATTCTGAGACTAAATCCCCTGTTTCTTGACTCACCGGCCAGGGGAAACATCCTATCTACATCCACCCTGTAAGAATTTTGTAAGTTTCCATGAGATTGCCTCTAACTAGAGTCGTAGAGAGATACAGCACTGAAACAGGCCCTTTGGCCCACCGAGTCTGTGCTGACCATCAACCACTCATTTATACTAATCCTACATTAATCCCATATTCTTTACCACATCCCCACTTTCCCTCAATTCTCCTACCACCTGCCTACACTAGGGACAATTTACAATGGCCAATTTACCTATCAACCTGCAAGTCTTTGGCTGTGGGAGGAAACCCACGAGGTCACAGGGAGAACTTGCAAAGTCCACACAGGCAGTACCCAGAACTGAACCTGGGCCGCTGGAGCTGTGAGGCTGCAGTGCTAACCACTGTGCCGCCCTTTGAAATTCTTGAGAATACAGGCCCAGTTTCCTCAATCTCTCTTCATAAGACAATCCTGCTATCCCAGGGATTAGTCTGGTGAACCTCCATTGCACTCCCTCTATGACAAGTATATCCTTCCTTAGATAAAGAGACCAAAACTGTACACAATACTCCAGATGTGGTTTCACCAAGGATCTATACAATTGAATCAATACATCTTTACCCCTGTACTCAAATCCTCTTGCAATGAAGGCCAACATACAATTTGCCTTCTTAATTGCTTACTGCACCTGCATACTAGCTTTTAGTGACTCATGAACAAGGACACTCAGGTCTCTTTGGACATCAACATTTCCCAACCTCTCACCATTTAAGAAGTACTCTGCCTTTCTATTTTTTCTACCAAAGGGGTTCACTTCATACTTATTTACATTATATTCCATCTGTCATGTTCTTGCTCATTCACTTAGCCTGTCCAAATCCCCTTGAAGCCTCCTTGCATCCTCCTCACAACTTACATTCCCTCCTAGTTTTGTGTCATCAGCAAATTTGGAAATATTACAATTGGTCCCCATATCCAGATCATTTATATAGATAGTAAACAGCTGTGGCCCAAGCACTGATCCTTGCAGTATTCCACTGGTAACAGCCTGCCAGCCTGAGAATAACCGATTTATTCCTACTCTCTGCTTTCTGTCTGTTAACCAATTCTCTATCCATACCAGTATATTACCCCCAATCCCATGTACTCTAATGTTTTTTTACCAACCTCATGTGTGGGACCTTATCAAAAGCCTTCCGAAAATCAAAATACACCACATCCATTGGTTTTCCTTTTTCTATGCACCAAGTAACATGTGGCACAGTGGCGCAGTGGTTAGCACCGCAGCCTCACAGCTCCAGCGACCCGGGTTCAATTCTGGGTACTGCCTGTGTGGAGTTTGCAAGTTCTCCCTGTGTCTGCGTGGGTTTTCTCCGGGTGCTCCGGTTTCCTCCCACAAACCAAAAGACTTGCAGGTTGGTAGGTAAATTGGCCATTATAAATTGCCCCTAGTATAGGTAGGTGGTAGGGAAATATAGAGACAGGTGGGGATGTGGTAGGAATATGGGATTAGTGTAGGCTTAGTATATATGGGTGGTTGATGGTCGGCACAGACTCGGTGGGCCGAAGGGCCTGTTTCAGTGCTGTATCTCTAAACTAAACTAAAAAAAAAACTCCAACAGGTTTGTCAAATGCTATTTCCCTTTCACAAATCTATGTTGACTTTGCCCAATCATATCATTATTTTCCATGTGTCCAAACATCTCATCCTTTATAATAGATTCTAACATTTTCCCTTACTATCTTACTACTGACATCTAACTGACAGGTCTGGATTTCTCTATTTTCTCTCTCGCTCCCTTCTTAAATAGTGGGGTTACATTTGCTACTTTCCAGTCTACAGGAACCCTTCCCGAATCTATAGAATTTTGAAAGATAACCACCAATGCGTCTACTATCTCCATAGCCACCTCCTTCAATACTCTGGGATGTAGCTCATCTGGTCCAGGGGATTGATCAATTTTCAATCCAATTAATTTTTCAAATACTACCTCTTTATTGATACTAATTTCTTTCAGTTCCTCATTTTTACAAGTCCCTTGTTCCCTAGTATTTCCTGGGAGATTTTCTGTATCTTCCTCCATGAAGACAGACACAGAGTAATTGTTTAAGCTCACGGACATTTCCTCATTCTCCACCACAAACTCTCCTGTCTCTGCCTGCAATGGACCCACATTCGTCCTTGCTAATCATTTCCTTTTCACATACCTAAGAAGTTTTTACAGTCTGCCTTTATGTTTCTAACTAGCTTAGATTCATAATCTCTTTTCCCTTTCTTTATCAGTTTCTTGGTCCTCCTTTGTTGGACTCTAAATTGCTGTCAATCCTCAGGCTTACCACTTTTTCTGGCAACCTTATAAGCTACTTCCTTTGATCTAATGCAATCTTTAACTTCTTCTGTTAGCCACAGTTGATTCATCTTTCCTGTTGGGTTTTTGTGTCTTAGAGGAATGTATATTTGTTGCAATACCTTTAAATCCTAGCTACTGCCTATCTACCATCGAATCTTTTAATGTATTTTCCCAATCCACCATAGCCAATTTGCCCCCCGATACCTTCACAGTTTCCTTTGTTCAGTTTTAAGACCCTAGTTTCAGAATGAACTATATCACAACCAGAAGATGTTACATTTGTCCCAACTCTGTCTCCGACATCCCAACCGATAATTTTTTTTTCCTGTTTCATTCCTGATTTGTTAAATACAGTTTGGGATCCTTCTTGTTTCATTGATGCTTAATAACCTTAGGTATGTATTTATTCTGTAGACTCAATAATGTAAAATGGGAAAAATTAGTTACTATATAAATGTTGAATGGGCGGCACAGTGGCGCAGTGGTTAGCACTGCAGCCTCATAGCTCCAGTGACCCGGGTACGATTCTGGGTACTGCCTGTGTGGAGTTTGCAAGTTCTCCCTGTGTCTGCGTGGGTTTTCTCCGGGTGCTGCGGTTTCCTCCCACAAGCCAAAAGACTTGCAGGTTGGTAGGTAAATTGGCCATTATAAATTGCCACTACTATAGGTAGGTGGTAGGGGAAATATATGGTGGGGATGTGGTAGGAATATGGGATCAGTGTAGGATTAGTATAAATGGGTGGTTGATGGTCGGCACAGACTCGGTGGGCCGAAGGGCTTGTTTCAGTGCTGTATCACTAAACTAAACTAAACTTTGAAAATTAATGTAAAATTCTATTATATTATGGTCACTATTTCCCAAAGGCTTCTTTACAGCAAAGTTATTAATTAGCCCTTTCTCACTACATAATACTAAATCTAAAATAGCCTGATCTCTAGTTGATTCTTCAACGTACTGCTCCAGAATCCCATCTCATGTGCAATCCTTTGATCTAAGATCCTTTCTCACTAATGTACTGGACTCGTCCCTTATTAAGAGAACCACCCCACCTCCTTTTCCTTTTTGTCTATCCTTCTTAAATAACGAATATCCTTGAATATTCAATTCCCAGTCTTGGTCACCCTGTAACCACGTCTCTGTAATGGCAATTAAATCATATCCATTTACCTCTATTTGTACCTTCAAATCATCCACTTTGTTGCAAATGCTGTGTGCATTCAGATAGAGTGCCCTTAACTTTGTCTTTTTAACATTATTCCACATTCTGATCCTATTTGATGCTTGCCTTCGCTTCGTCTGTCTTCTAATTTTGCTTACTACTTTTCTACTTCCTATTACTAGTTTTGCTTCCCTCCAATCTGAGCTCCCTCTCAGGTTCCCATCCCCCTGTGAATCTAATTTAAGCCCTCCCCAACACCACTAGAAAATCTCGCTGTGAGGATGTTAGTCCCAGTCCTGCTAAGGTGCAACCCATCCATCTTGTACAGGTCCCACCTACCCCAGAACCAGTCCCAATGCCTGCAGACGCTCTGACATCCTTGACCATGGCACCAGGAAGGCAACATACCATCCTGGAGTCACGTCTACGGCTGCAGAAATGTCTGTCTATTCCCCTAACTATTGCTCTTCTACTCTTCTTCATCCCCTCCTGTGTAGCTGAACCACCCGTGGTGCCATGGACTTGGCTCTGGCTGCACTTCTCTGAGGAACCATCCCCCTCACCATTATCCAAGATGGAAAAACAGTTAGTGAGCAAGATCATCTCCTACGCTACTTGCCTGGTTCTCTTAGACTGTTTGGTGGTAACCAATTTCCTCTCTACCTGCATGCTTCTAACCTGTGGTGTGACCACCTCCCCAGACATGCTATTGACATAGTTCTCTGCCTCACGGATGCAGTATAGCGACTCCAGCCACCACTCGAGTTCTGAAACCAGAGCTCCAGCTTCAGCAGCTGGTGACACTTCCTGTTGATGTGTCTTTCTAGGACACATAGTGTGCCCTTGACTTCCCACATGCCACAGGATGCACATTACACTCAGCCGAGCTGCCCTGCCATACCTTAACTTTACAAACGATTCATTATAAGAATACTTACCAGTTACTCACCAATCAGCTTCTTGCCCTGTACCGAAGTAAGAACCAAATACTGGAGGGTAAAAAAGGTAAAAAAAGAAAGAAGCACTTCCTTCCTCCAACTCCCTCACTCACCAAACTCCCAACTTCTCATTCAGTCCAATCGCACTCTGATCAAGCTGCACTCAGCTGTATTGATACTATCTGAGACTCAGCGAAGTGTCAGCTCTGCTGCAGCTACAGACATCAGATTAAACTAAAATAAAAGCAAAATACTGCGGATGCTGGAAATCTGAAACAAAAACAAGAAATGCTGGAATCACTCAGCAGGTCTGGCAGCATCTGTGGAAAAAGAAGCAGAGTTAACGTTTTGGGTCCGTGACCCTTCTTCGGAACTGTTCCGAAGAAGGGTCACTGACCCAAAACGTTAACTCTGCTTCTCTTTCCACAGATGCTGCCAGACCTGCTGAGTGATTCCAGTATTTCTTGTTTTTGTATCAGATTAAACTAGCTACCTAATTAACTTATTACAGCTGCTCTCCAGTAGAGAGCTTCTTTATCCCTGCCTAAGGCTGGAAGGAACTTAAACTTTACTTAAACAGTAAATTTCAGTGAAATGCTAAATGCAGACAAGACTAGGTTTTTAGAAAAAGATTGACCCTTAAGATTCCCTCACTCATCAAACTGTCAGCTTCTCATCAGTCCAAGCTGCACTTGTTATGTGACCCATACGGGGAATTATTTCTAAATGGTGGTTACCTCCTAAGTCTTACTTGTATTTTTGTTAGGAGAGCTAAGATTCCCCTAAAATCCTTGTGTGTGGAATATTTTAGATTGCTGTGTAAAGAAGGCAGGAGGGAAGGGAAATTCTCTTTTCGCCATTGATCTGCAGATGCAAGTAATTCTGCCCTCAATTCAAGGAGGAGAATCAATGAAT
Organism: Heterodontus francisci; assembly: GCF_036365525.1. Classification (NCBI taxonomy): domain Eukaryota; kingdom Metazoa; phylum Chordata; class Chondrichthyes; order Heterodontiformes; family Heterodontidae; genus Heterodontus; species Heterodontus francisci. The sequence continues at coordinate 41,934,878 of NC_090396.1, read as the reverse complement.
CAATAATCAATGGCTTATGGGTGACAAAGTGTGTCCCTTGCTGTTATGGGTAATGATCCCTATAAAAGATGCAATAGTAGTTGCTGAGAACCACTACAATAAGGCATCAGATTGGTTATTGAGGGGGCCATGGGGTCTTAAAAGGTCTTGATAGATCAGCAGCGTTTCACAATATGTTCTGGATCACGTATACGACTCAGCTACATGCCCTGCACAATTTTGCCAGTCAAAAAAGGATTGGATACTGGGATTCCTGAGGAACTAGCCCTAGCTACGTTGTGGGCAGGAGAGCAAGGGATGAAGCATGAGGTAGACTGTCACTCAGATGGCATGAGAACTCAACTTATCAATGAAGTACTCTCATCTTTTAACAGTATCCAGCTTTGTCACTACTGCCACAGCTCCAATTACCCATCTTCAAATGAATGACAAATCTATTACAAATTCTTCAGTCCAGTACTCATCCTAGAACATCTCATCACATCAGGCTTCTTTGGCCCTAAATGACCAGGCAAATCTTAATTATCTGACTGCAAAAGGCAGCACAATATATGTACTGCCTTTCCTATATGACTATAATTTTCATGAATAGCACAGCATGACATAAGTACACATTCTTCTTCAATACAAGGAACTCAAATGCCATTGCAGGTTAATCTACCCTTTCCTCACACCAAAATTCCCCATGGTTTCTAAATGTGACATTCTTTTTCCTATTCTAGTGCTACTCCTAGGTGCAACATGAGGGCCAATATCATGAGAGGTGGTTGACTGCTTCTATAGTACAAAAGATTCACTGAACTATGGCAGCCCTTTTCTCACAGCACCTGCTTCCTGGGAAGGAACCATTAATGCTTGTATTCCTGGAGTTTCATCCTGAGGAGCCTAGTGTTGCCTCTTATATGCCACTTGCATGGTTCTCTGAGGAGGTAGGCCACAGAATTACGGAATTGTTACAGCGCAGAAGGAGGCCATTCAGCCCACTGTGCCCACACTGGCTCTCTGAAACAGCAATTTTCTCAGTTCCCCTGCCTTCTCCCTATAACCCTGCACATTCTTCCTTTTCTTATAACTGTCTAATTCCCTTTTGAATGTTTCAATTGAACCTGCCTCCATCATGTTCTCAGGCGGCGCATTCCAGACCTTAACAACTCACTGCGTGAAAAAGTTGCATTAAGAGACAGCAGCTTCAGGCAGGTTACCTCCAGCCATTTCACTGGACCTAGAACTGTGTCCCCATTTATTAGTGAACTGACTGGTCTACTGGCAGCTATTGTATCTAAAATGTCCTTGCAGACTGCAGCCCGCATCCCATTTGGCAAGGTTTGCTGTCACTTTCTCCCTTGTTACCACTGGAGCTGCAGTCTGTGCTTCCATGCAACAGGAGGCAACACTGATCGGACCCTGGCTACTTCTGCAGTGGGAGGCTGGTACAGATTCTGGTGAAGCTGCCACACACTCCATTAATGACTGCAACAAATCAAAACCTCCATTAAACAAACAAATTCCTCCTGAAAACATCTTCACACACTCTTCAAGTGTAGTTTCTCAGAATGACAGCTACTCCTTGTCTGCTGATCAGCAGCAACTCTGTCCTATCTATAACTTCATTCCTGGGTCTGACCACTCCTATACCTAGGCCTATATTTGAGGGCCAAGACTACATCCTGAATAGCTTCCAGTTCTACACTCTAACACTGCCAATTTCTATCACTCTTCTCAGTTCTTCCAGTCACCATCTCACTCTTCAGTAGCTCCAGCTCCCATTTTCCTCCAGTACTCTAAGATGCTGTGAATGTTTCCAGTTTCCATTCATCCCCTCCATTATTCCCCCTCCAATGTGCCCTTCACTCTAATTTTCTATCTTTCAACTATTCTCACCGATAACCTCCTCCAGCAACAATTCCCCCCCCCCTGCCCCAAATCTATCAATGCCCTTTGCTTCCAGTTCCTAAAATCCATCACCCACGCCGCCCCCAAGACCTTGCACAACCTCCTGAGTATTCCAAATTTCTAATTTTTTCCTTTGACTTGTAGTTTAACACATGCAATCAACAGATGTTTTAGTTCAAGTCTGAATTTATACTGAAAAAGCAAAACTAATCTGGTCAATTTTTCCATTAAAAAACTACATTAGAGATTTGATTTTCAAAAGTGCTGTAACATCAGAGATGCAATTACAGGCTTTCATTTTTGTTGAGGAAGACATTTCAACAGAATTTTATATCCAGATTATTTCCAGTCTAGGGAGATTTCTTCATTGCTAAACTTTGTAAGAAAAATATATGGAAACTTTATTTTGTCACTTCTCCACAGGAGATTCTTTGGAAATCTTGTACCTCCTTCCCACATGCTATTTTCAAACCTATTTCCCCTACAAATCACTAAAAAGTGACAAAATGACTGGTATCAAGTTTCTTAAACTATTCACAAGGGGGATAAATGGGTAGAGTATAGACAGAAGCACATTGTTCTACACAAATGTCGACAGCATTTGCCAAATTATGCTGCTAGTTGAAGAGGATGAGCTAGACAAAATTATCCAGTATAGAGGGCCTTCCACCCCAGGGTGACATTCATGGATTAGTCATATCTAAAGGTCACATGGCTGTGCAGACTTGATAAACAAGCAATTACTGACTGAGGATTCTAAGCATTATGTATGCTACCAGCACCTTTTAAATTTCATTTGGTGATGTCGCTGAACAATCCAGTTTTCCACATCAAATTATATCATCCATGTTCTTGCTGCATTGGCTATCACAGTAGGCTGCTAGCTACTCTGCTTCCCCATGAACAGCCCCAGCAACAGAAAACCAAAACTGAAGTTCCATAGCTGCACAGGATTTCCTAATTCTGTGAGGACATCAAATTGGACACACCTTGATATCTGTGAAATCCTCCCTGAAGCTGTGAACAGTTCTTTGATCAATATGTAACATAAAACACAACTACCACAGTTGAAAAATTGCTGGAATTGGTGTATATTTTTACCCTACCACAGGGTAGATTTTTCTTTCATTCTCAGGATGTGGGTATCCCTGTCAAGACCAGCATTTATTGCTCACCCTTAATTACCTTGAGGAGGGAGTGTCCAAGTGCAGTTAAGAGTTATTTATGTTGGCTTTGGACTTATGTTGCTGTCAGAGCGTGAAAGAACAGTAGCTTTGCTCCCCAGAAAGGACGTTGGATTTTTACAACAATTCAATAGCTTCATGTTTTTTTAAAAAATGAGACCATCTTTTTTTCCTATACTTATTTAAGTGAATTAAAATTCTCAAACTGACATGGTGGGATTTTAAACACGTGGGCCGGAATTTTACTTTCATCGGATGGGAGCCGCCCACCGACTGAAAGGTTGGTGGCGATCCTGCCTCCGCCTGGTCTGGGAATCCGGACTGCATTTTATGGTCCCCTGGCCCTTAATTGGTCTGAGGCGGGACTTCCACCTCATTGAGGCAGGAAGTCCCACGTAATGGAGCTGCTGGCCAATCAGCGGGCCGGCAGCTCTTAGTCCCAGCAGTTCCACTGGGAGCGGTGGCCACTGCTGGGACTGCAACCCAGCTGAAGACTGAAGAGGAAGGACAGCCGTGGGAGAGGTAAGATTTTAGGGTCTCGCCAGGGGTAATTGGTCAATTTGGAGGGCGGGGGGCATGTTGGGTATTGGGGGTGGATGGGGGATCGGGGGCAGCCCTCCATCAGGCATAGGGTGCCAGATCATCAGGGCGGCCCCCCCTCCTCCCCCCCAAGCCCATCAGAAAGCCTCCTGTTTTTGTCAGGCGGCTTTTCTCAAGCCTGGGCTGCCCGACTGGCCAAGGGCAAAATTCCTGTGGTTGCGGGTGGAGGCCCTTAGTGGCTGTTAATTGTCCACTTAAGGGCCTTGATTGTCCTGTGTGCGGGCAGGCCGGTTTCCGCTACCGCCCCGCGTAAAATGGCAGTGGAGGCGGGAGCAGGTTGGGAAGCGCCCCCCACAAGCCTCCCCCTCCATTTTATGCGCCCCCCCCACCCACCAACCTGTTCTTTGGGGGGGGGGTCATAAAATTCCAGCCATGATCTCTCAATTATTAGTCCAGGCCTCTGAATTGCTAGTATAGTAACATAAACACTGCACTAGTGTACCCTTATCAAAGTTATATTTTAAAGTTGAAGCTAGTGGCATCTTTCATAATATCATGTCACTTGAGATTGAGCATATTTTACTCCATCAGATTGGTTGCATCTATTGACAATATAACCTAAAAAAATGGGGTGGTACATTTCTAGCCTGTTGTGTCATGTTACTGTCAAGCATATGAAAAGCCAAACAAACAAACCAAAGGAAAGAGAAGAGGGGACTATGCCATATGGCACCAGATAACAATGTTCAGGTCTTTGACTAGACAAGGACTAACTATGAGTAAAAAGAAACCCTACATTTATATAGAACTCTACCACTTCTCTCAGGAACTTCTGAAGGCACTTCACCTACAATATTTTGATGTGTAGTTACTTTTGTTTTGCAAGTAAATTCAGCAGCTAATTATGTACACAGCAAGATCCCACTAATAGTGATAAGTTGAATGACCAGTTAATCTAATAGACTTGAAGGAGGAATGTTGGGCAAAGAACAATGGCAACTCCAACAATGCATCGTTGCTTCCTCCAGCAGTGCTAAGTTAAATTATGTGCTCATATCCTGCAGTAGACAGATATTCAGAACCTTCTGACACAAAATGAGAATGCTACCAATTGAGTCAAGCTAGTATACAGGTAGTTGATTCAGAACATTTTTAGTTAGATGGCTTCCCAGTCATAGCTGAGCCATCTGCTGTAGAAAAATAAACTTATTTAATGACTGTTGTTGATCGAGGAGTGATAGTAGATTCAACACTGATGCTGTCCACACCATTAACAAAGCAAGGAAAAGGCTCAGCTCTATCGTCACATCAGATGATCATATGTCTGAGGCGATCATGGTGTTCTATATCAAGCCACAGTGCGAATACCTCATTCACTTCTGGTTACTGAGGTACAAGGGAAACCAAGTTCTGAAGCTGGCAGCGAAGGGTCACATGGCCGATGCCTAATGTCACACAGCTGAGTGTGGAGGAACATCTTCGATTCTTGGACCTTGAAAATAAATGAATGGGAGAGAAGGTCTACCTTACAGAGATATATAACGGACTATGTGAAAAGAAAGTTTAATTTGGAAAACTATTTCTGCAGGTTCAGGGGACATAGGCACAAAGTGGTAAAAGGTATATCCCGGACTTATCTCAGGAGGCATTTCTTCACAGAAATAATGATTTATATCTCGAGTCATCCTCTCTTGTTATGGAAGCAAAACCTCTAGTTTTTCAATGGGTGTTAAATACTGTGGTGGAGGGAATTGTGACTTCATGAGGAAAGGTGGATTTGGATTTATCTTTGTGAACTTGTCAATGTTGGAAATTAAATTTAATTTTCCTGAGTTATCATACTTGATGTTGTTAGTGTTTTACAACACATTATGTCCCATCTGCATTTCAAACAGAAGATTGTTTCCTCAACATTCCTTTAAAAAAAACATTCTGAAACTTTTATTTTCAGTTATGATGCTAAGATGTTGATGTCTGCATTTTGAAAGTGCTCATTAAAAGAACCAGGCCTTTTTTTTATTCCATACAAACAGCATCAGTCTCACAGAATGGGAATGAACTTGATCTCTAATTATACTTCCAGGAAACCTGAACAAGCTGGAAAGACCTAAACTACAAACCATTTACTGCACTACTGGGGATTCAGAATAGAATTATTTTAGTAGGCAGCTTTAGCCCTGTGTATTAACTTCCAGTGCAACAGAAGTATTTTATTTTATGTGAACACAGCTATGTATAGAATTTCAGAACTGCATTCTTAAGAGAAACATTTGGGGGAAGAGGGGATAAATCAACCAGAAAGCATGAATGCCACTGCTGAAAGTCTTCTGGGTTGTTTGTGAAGCAATCAATATTACAAATCACTTTATTAAAGAATAAACAGAACAGATTTTTTAAAAAACTTCACAAGACTTGGAAAAGTGAATACCTAGAAGCGCTGTCAGCTTTTTGTTTTGCATGTGAAGGGCAATCTTTTGTCTAATTTGGTATGTGAAACAAATTAACAGTTCACATGTTTACTGTGTAACTAAAAACTTTTCTATTTTAAGTTCTTCTCCCTGCCCAGTACTGCTTGTTGTACTTGATCCCAAGCCTTTGCTAATTCCGCACATACCGACTACTAGGAGGTATGGAAGAAAGGACTGCACCACCAGCCTAGATTTTTCAGGGTAGATTTTTTTGATTGGGCTTCCAAACAGACATTAGTCAGGCTCTGTATTATTAGCACCTGGCTGACCATTAGTACACTGACCCTGTCTGATTTTTTGGTATCATTTTTATAATGCGGTTGTGCTGTCAACCATATCAGGCTTGGCATTGACAAGGATGGAAATTTATTTATAAGTAGCTCTAAAGGTCACGTATATGGACACAAATGTTGGTAGCCTTATAAAGACCGGTAGTATTTTTAATGCTTATTCCAGTATTTGAAAAAGATAGTTTGATTAAAAAATAAGGTGGCAAGGTCAATGCTTGGCACAATAAATGGAAAGCTCTCTTGTTAATGACTAACAAAGTAGAAGTGGTGTTGAATGAGGTGGTAAGGAGTAAACCTCAGAGCTTATATCTCCAGGGTACCAGAGCAAAATGCCACATTGCCCTTGAGTTCCCAATGATGTGGAAGCAACTGATAGTTACTACTCCTGACAGTGCCAGTTGTGTGCTGAATGTAGTTTAGGTGCCTTTGCAGCAAATGTCACAGCTCCGCATCTTGATGTCTGCGGACCCGAAGGCTTACATCCAGTTCTGTACAGTCATTGCCAGGTAAGTGTGTCACTGCCTGCAACTGTTTATTGCAGGATACTGGCAAATAGTTGCGTTTTGTCTATGACCATACCTAATCTGCCTTCCTCCACTGTTCCACTTATTAATCCTCCAAAAAAAAGTAAATGGATACAAAAGTAAAATACTGTGGATGCTGGAAATCTGATAAAAACTGGAAATGAATGCTGGAAATACTCAGCAGATCAGGCAGCATCCATGGACAGGGAAACAGAGTTAATGTTTCAGGTCTATGACCTTTCATCAGAACCTTGTCCGTTAACGTTGACTCTGTTTTTCTTTCTCCATAGATGCTGCCAGACTTGCTGAGTACTTTCAGCTTTTTCTGATTTTAGATAAGTAAATGGATTCCCATTTGGGAACCCCCTGTCCCAATATCATGGACTTACCAGAAAAGCAGCAGTGCTGGAACACATGACATAAACCTCCAGACTTCCCAATTGGAAAAATTAAAATTAAAAAAAATTAAGGAAAAAAGATATGGACATAGCCTTAAAATTCTGCTTTAAATCATATTATAGAGTTCTTTAAATGCATTTCCATATGCAGCACACCCTAGCACCCCAGTTAAATGACTAAGCATTATACGTGCGTCTTGCTGGAAAATTATGCAGATGTCAAAATTATTTCATCATGTCCTAGACATTATACTTATGAATAGAGGCAAAACAAGGGGAAGAGAGTTACTTAATGCTGGGCGCATTGACCCTGGAGTCAAAATTGGCTATCACTTTACAATTTGTAAAGTGCTCTGACCAAAAAACAAAAATTAAACACTGAAGGAACACAGACTGTGTTTATTTATAGAAACGAGACTTTCTGCTCTGAAGGGACAGGCCAGCTTAAATACAGGTCAAGTACACCAACTGAATGATACATTGTGCATCATGTGGTATACTCTTCTTGCATGAAGCAGTGCACTTGCTGATCAGCACCACAGGAGATCTGTATGATTGGTTGTCCATGAGTACTGCAATGTTTGTCATACCTCAGACATCAAATCTCCAGGCGATTGGCTCACATTTTGTAGATTTTAATACAACTGACAAGGTAGAAAGGACTACCTTAAGAGAAGACCATCTTCACAGCTGTAAATAAAGGTCACTGGAGGAAGTGATAACGTGTCACACATGACTAGTTAGTTGTGGGTGGAGTCCAATTGAGCAAAACATGTTTAGAGGTAGCTCATGCAGTAACTGTTTGTGTATGTTTGTGTACACACATGTATATATAATATATATATATAAAAATATATAATATGTTCCAGTTAAAGTATAATAAAACCCACATTTTCTTTTAATATTGCTTGTAGTCCTGTGAGCCTTACAATAGATCACACACCAATGGAAGTAGTAATAGGGAACATACAAACCAAACATGAGAAAAATGGATGAAAAAAGTGACAATGAAAAAATACTAAGAACACAAAGGAACAACAAATCAAGGAACAACAGTCAGCAAAATGTGGCAATGGAGAAAAGTAGCCAATCAAAATGCTCTGAATCTTTTGGAAAATCCTTTCAGCAGCCATCTTTGCTTTCTCATTAATGAGATACTTGTAACATAATAGACAAAAAAGTGGTACATTTCACAATAACACCTTTATAAAGCAACATATTAGCTGACTTCTGTGAGTATGTATGAGAGATCATCTAGTATATATTAAAATGTTCCATTCAGCATTTTGTTATGTCAAACTTTAGCATATTTGAAAATGTCTGTGTCTCATTTGGAGCTAATTGGCTCAAACTTTATAAAAAGTAACAAATCACAACTAAACAGGCTTATAATGTGCCAATCAGAAAGTAGCAAACAGGAATGAAAAGCAAAGTTGAAAAAACTGCAAGGTAAAAAATGGCCTGTTTTGCAACAATGACTGAAAGAAAAAAGGCAGACCAACCAAATCATTGGACATAGTTTTTCAAATTATTTTCAACTGCCAATTTGCTTTTCCATCTAGCTGTGATTTTGATTTAAAAAAAGATTTGTATTATAATAGTAAGAAGAAAGAATTTTCATTTATACAGCACCTTTCATGACTTCAAGACATCCAAAAGCACTTCTTAGCCAATTAATTACTTTTGCAGTGTAGTCACTGTTGTAATGTAGGGAACCTTGGCAGCCAATTTATGCACAGCAAAGTCTGCCAAACAACAATGAAATACATGACCAATTAAACTAATTTAGTTGTATGAGCTAAGGGATAAATATTGGCCAGAACACCAGGAGAATATCATTGGACTTATTCTCAAATAGGCTGTGGGATCTTTTACATCAACCGGAATAAGCAGATGGGACCTTGGTTTAACATGTTACCTGAAAGATGACACCTCCAACAGAACAACACTTCCTCAGTACTACACTGGAATGTCAGCCAAGATAAGGTGCTTCAAGTCCTCGCAGTGGGGCTGAAACCCATGGGCTTCTGGCTCAGTGTGACAACTGAGCCAATGTTGACACTTGGAGATTGACATAAAATAATTACAAAATTTACAAGAAAATTATGAAAATTATCCAACCTCAAGATTTTTTTGTGTTTGAAATGTATGCTAACAATGTTTTTTTTCTTGGGGGCCTTGTGTAGTTATGACAAAAAGTTGCAATTTTATGATTAATAGCAGACCTGCTGTTAATAGGACTTACTGTTTCTAAGCCCAAACTGTTATAAATTCTTTTGTATTAATGGAAAGTTAACACAAATTAAATTATTTTTGTATATAAAACATGAAAACTAAGATCAAGTATAAAATATTTTGTGGTAACTATGGAAGCAAAAATGGTATTTACTAAGTACCAGCTGAAAGTCCCTCAACCACAGTCAGAAAGTATGTTAAAAGCCAAACAGAGGTGCAGTTGGGGAAAAAAACAAATACATAGAGAAGGACTCAGGTGGGAACGACCAAGCAGGTCTTAAAGTTTTCCTGTGTATTCTAAATGGTTACAACAACAAACTTCTTTAACAAAAGCAAAATACTGCAGATGCTGGAAATCTAAAATAAAAACAGAGAATACTGGAAACATTCAGAAAGTCACGCAGCATCAGTGGAGAAAGAAACAGTTAATGTTTCAGGTTGATGACCTATTATCAGAACCATCAGGCCAATCAAATCATTGGAAATAGTTTTCAAATTCTATTCAGCTGCCAGTTTGCTTCTCCATCAAGCTCAGGACTTAATTCTGAAGGAAAAGTTTGTAATTTAAAGAAGAAAGAACTTGCCCCTCTTCATTTATATTTATATTCACAATTCAAAAGCAATCAATATTTCTATAAACAAGTAGAAACCTGTGGGAAGACTACACCATTATTCAAGTTTGGAGGGAGGTCTCGAATAAAAAGCAGACTGAATTATTATACTGAACTGCCACTGACCTGACCCTCCCACAGCCTGAGTATCAATGACCCATCCCCCCAACAACTGTTGACTTGCCAGTCCAGCCTGCCTCTGGGATCCTGGCCATCACTGAATCCCTATACCCTTCACTGTCAAATTCCTTGCTGCTCCCTCCCACATAAACTTTCCCATCATTCCCTTTGACCTGGAAAGCACTTTCCTGCAAGGTTCCCCATTGTCAGGGCACCTGTGGAAAATTTAATCTTGCAGGAATCAATGACTTGAAGACAGAAGGGGAGAAAGTATTAAAAAAAGGTTTTTTTTACTCGTTATTTGGATATCCATTAACAATTCTATTGAAACAGGCATCTATTTTATGATGATAAGGATGAATAAGTTTTCTTCTAAAAAGTGTTAGTTGTTACATGGCCTTCATACTCATAATTCATAATCTTAATAAATCTATTTCCAAATTCATGTGCAACAATTTGCATGAGTTACTTTTACAACAAAATGGTTGCACTTTGAAGAAGGATTCTACCTTCAAAATTACCATCATATGAAATGGCCTGATCACCTCATCACAGACAATTTGCTGAATGAATATTAAATTCTGGCATCTGTAGGCAAAATGCAGTGTCAAAAATGATTATTAATCATGTGCTTCATGTGTTAGATTATACTGCTATCTGCATGCATTACTACTTTAATTCAGGTATTGTTCCTAAAAGATAAATCACCTTTAACCCGTCAAGCTTTCAAGAAGCAATTTAGGATCGAGCAGCTTAATGTGATAAGGTGGATATGGTGAGCATTTCAGCTGGGATTCTATTAATTCAAGATTTTTTCTTTCTATTTTTTCTCTTTCATTTTCATGAATATATTTTACAATGCATGGTACTGTGATAATGATGCAACAGGCATATTACAACATTACCTTCCATCTCAAAAGGTTAATGTCTGAACACAGGGATGATGAGCTGAGAATGTGTAAATAACAGTAATGCACAATCCTATTACAATATAATTTGACTATTAAGTCAACGAACTCACTAAAGTTTACTGAACCCAACCATGCACCAAACTGTGCACACATTTAATATTTCATCTGGCACACAGAAGCAGAAATGTCACATGTACAGGGCAACAAAGAACCTTATTAATTCACCTAATTTACATATAAAATGTGTCCAAAAGAACTATATGCAAGGATTTGTCAACACAGATGTTTCTATTTTCCTCAGCAAGTTTAGATGATGTAAAGGATTTTTAAAATTCTAAAACAAAGCCATGACAAAGTTAGCTATTGGGTTAATGGCATTTGAATTCTAAAATTACGAAAAATAGATCTCTGCTCATTGATTTTTTTCAGTGAATTTACAAAAAGCCATAGTAGTCTTCATTCTTCAAATTGAGTTCTCTTCCACACAATTATGGGTCTCAGACAACTAATTTGCAGCTCAAGCAATACACAGCTAGTGCCTTCAAATTGCCCCGAGCTCAAACCTCATGTGTGGTGCTATTTGACTCTACACTATATGTCCTCTGCAAGACCTTCTCTGCCCATTTCTTTTCATTTTACTTCGTTTTGATGTAAAACTAAAACTCAAGGCCTCAGTTCAAAGAATGAAGGCCATGTAGTTACATTTTTTAAATTCAAAATCATCACAATGTCTGATATCCAAAATAATGAATGAGAAATCTGCAAATAGCTTCTCGAGAGTCTTATCAAATTGTACAACTACTAAAGAGTAGTGTTAGAATTTTATAAACATCCTTTCCTCTGATGCTGCTAGGTCTATTTAGAATTTTGGGGGAATTTATTTATATTGTTTCAAATGTAACCCTATAAACATTTTTGCAAGGTAAAGATTTTTTGTTTGCAAGATTGGTGTGTTTATGGACAGAAAACAGGAGTAGAATGCATTATTTTATATTAGAATTTTGAAAGAAAGGAAGGTGGGAGACTTGGCAGATCTCCATAATCAGAGGGCAGAGAAATTGGATTAAAATAGATAGCTCCAGTAAACAAGCTAGTGCACATATAAGTAAAATGGACCAAATAATTTCTATGTATCTATAAATTTAAACCCATGCAAGAGGAAGATGTTGCTGCAGTGTTCCAGAACAGATCCCACTAAATTGCTGCCTCACCTAGACAACAAAACAATTGGGCTGGAGAAAATGATCTTTTCTTTCACATAAAAATGTAAAGGCTTCCTATTATAGTTATTTTCTTTTTTGTATGTTTTTATGAGGTAACATGTGTGAGAAAGTATGTGGTGCGAACACCTTGTCTAGAGCCAGACAGTTATTCGCAACAGGTCTTCTAGATTGCTAGTACTTCCAGTACTTGGTCCAGTGCTGCAGCTGCACAGTTTGGATTAATAATGGTACTTTGGCATCAATAGGAGGAAGGGAATTTATCCTTTGTTCATTGGTTTGAGCTATGTTTCAGTGCCGGAACTAATGCTGGTTTTTCTTCTGCAGCTGTATTGGCCCTGTTGTGTTCCTAAAGCTACTGAGAAGCTGTGATCGTTGCTGAAAGGTAATATCATTACAAATAGAGTAACCAGATGTGTCTGCAGAGAATAAAACTAACTCTGTATTCGTCATCCTATGATCTAGAGAAGGTTGATGAGGAACCCTTAGCTACTATTCCACTGTTGGGGTAGATACCTCTCAGATCCAGGTACTTTTGGAGACTACAACGGGCTGAATTTTAACACCCCAAAATGAGCATGCTGGGGTCAGGTCAGATGTTAAAATTTTAAAAATTTGAAACCCGACCCCAATTGGCTCAATTCCATGTTTAACAGAGGTAGGATGACGGGTAAGCAGCCAACCCTCTCCTAGAAGGTAGATTTGCAATTTAAATATTTTAATGCGGCTGGAAGCCTCTAATTTAATCTGCTTTGCAGCAGCCAGCCAGTTTTCCCAGGTCTTGGGAATCCCAGTAGCTGAAGGGAGGCACAGAGAGCTTTGGGGAGAAGGTAAGTGCTTACCCTCGGCCCTTCAAGCTCCCCTCCAACCAGATCCCCCCAAACAAAGACCCCCAAGGTTGGGGATCAGACCCTCCACCTCCCTCTTCACTCTGTCCACACCACCAATCGAACACCCCAGAATCAGACCACCCCCAGCCCTCTCTCTCCCTCCAAGGGTTAGGCATTGGATCTACCTGCTCGTGGTCCAAAGTCCTCCCCACCTGGTTGGAAGCCAAGCTTGTCAATCAAGGTTGACTTTTGGATGGGGAACCTGTCAAGGAGAAAAGATGCACAATGCAGAGCTGAAACTCTACAGGATGCAGGGAAACCTGGACATCTGGGGTTTCCCATCTAAAACTCCCCCCGCCCAGGTAATAACCAGACCCATGCATGAGTCAACAGGGTGGACATCAGACCAGACAAAGTTTGGCATCTTAGACTTCTCTAAAGCTCTCCATCGCTCTACCTCTCTCCTTTAAGTAACTTCTTAAAATCTACCTCTGATGAAGCTTTTGATCATCTGCCCTAATATCTCTTTAAGTAGCTTGGTGTTAAAAATTTCCTGATAATGCTTTTGTGAAGCATCTGGAGACATTTTACAACATTAAAGATATAAATGTAAGTGGTTAATATTTAACCCTTGTCTATGATTTCACAAATTGAAAATTGACGGTCTCCCATTTAAGACTCCGATGAGGAGAAACTTTTTCTTTCAGAGTGTCGTTAGTCTGTGGAATTCTCTTCCCTAGAAAGCAGTGGAAGCTGGGTCATTGAATATATTCAAGGCTGAGTTAGATAAATTTTTGATTGACAAGGGAGTCAAGGGTTATGGGGGGGTGTTTGCAGACAGGAAAGTGGAGTTTTGGTCACAGCTGGATCAGCCATGATCTTATTGAATGGAAGAGCAGACTCGGGGGGCCGCATGGCCTACTCCTGCTCCTATTTCTTGTGTTCCTACCGACTCAAAGCACAGATGAGTACATAACTGATCAGATCACAACGGCAGAATAAACTGCTTACACTGACACAGAAGATAAAATACTGCCGTGGAGTAGCAGCTCCAGATCTTAGAAAGGATGTGGGAATGTTTTTTCTTTGTTGTTGAGGAGGCTGGAATAGTAAAAATGTAAAAGCTCAAGCTTCACTTTCCTTCTACCTGAAATCATTAGATGCTGATACCAAAAGATAGGTTGAAAAATGTGACAGATTCATTTAAAATTTAATGGTCTAATCTTAAGCATGAATTAATCAGCTTTTTAAAACATGGTTGAAACTTTATTTATTGCCCAATAGTCTTTGAAACTTCATGGCAGCATTCCGGTCATGCTTAATGATGTAGATAAGGCTCATTTTAAATGGGAGGCTGATGTCCGGCAACGTTGCAGTAAAAGAACAGCTTCTTGTTTGTGTGTATAGCCTTCTGAACCCTTGAAGATCATAAGCACCACATTTTTATTTTTTTATTTTGAGTGACCCCGTGATGCAGATGACTAAAATCAAAAACCTGAGGCGGGTTGGGGGGTTCCTGGCACATTTCTCCCTCCCTGCATCACCCCCCAGCACCACCACCACACTTCTCATCTGGGCCAGAATTCTTTGCTTGGCATTTACCTCCTTCTCAGTTGCAGGTGGGAGGTGGGTTTAGAAGCAACTCCAAATCGCCAATGGTCCATTCCAATTGCCCTTCTCCTGACCCCATGAACTTTGTCCAGGTCATAGTGGAGGTTGTAGATGGAACCAGAGTTACCTCCACAACATATTTTTGGGGTTGCTATATTCTAATTGGTAGGAACCACTGAGGTTTAATCCCTTTAGAAGAAAAGCATGGGGAATGTTTTTTCACAGTAACCATTTCCCAGCCCTCCATACATTGATGCTTCATCAATGATTTTCCCTCCATCATAAGGTCAGAAGTGGGAATGTTCACTGAAGATTGCACAGTGTTCTTCGTCTGATACTGAAGCAGTCCAAGCCTGCATGCAGCAAGACCTGGACCACATTCAGGCTTGGGCTGATAAGTGGCAAGTAACATTCATGCCACACAAGTGCCAGGCAATGATGATCTCCAACAAGAGAGAATCTAACCATCTCCCCTTGACGTTCAGCAGCATTGCCATCAATGAATCCCCAACCATCAACATCCTGGGGGTTACTGGCGACCAGAAACTTAACTGGACCAACCATATAAATACTGTGACTACAAAAGCAGGTCAGAGGATGGGAATGCTGCAATGAGTAACTCACTTTCTGACTCCCCAATGCCTGTCCACAATCTACAAGGCACAAGTCAGGAGTGTGATGGAATACTCTCCACTTGCCTGGATGAGTGCAACTCTAACAACACTCAAGAAGCTCGACACTATCCAGGGCAGAGCAGCCCACTTGACTGGCACCCCATCCACAATCTTAAACATTCACTCCCTCCACTACCAGCACACTGTAGCAGCAGTATGTACCATTTATAAATTGCACTGCAGCAACTTGCCAAGTCTCCTTTGGCAGCACCTTTGAAACCCGCGACCTCTACCATGTAGAAGAACAAGGGCAGCAGGCGTATGGGAACACCACCACCTGCAGGTTCTCCTCCAAGTCACAAGCCATTCTGACTTGGAACTATATTACCATTTCTTCATTGTCGCTGGGTCAAAATACCTCAGTATTTACAGCACATGGACTGCAGCGATTCAAGAAGGCAACTCACCACCACCTTCTCACAGGCAATTAGGGATAGGCAATAAATGCTGCCCTAGCCAGCGACACTCACATCCAATGAACAAATAAAAAAATACAGCCTTTCCTGTTCATTTAATGCACACACGTTTTACTACTAACCTGTTGTTTATATGCCTAACGTTCAAGTTAGCAAGCCTTATATCATTTACTTTGTTTCATTCACTGTATTTATGTTCAGAAATATGAATAAAACACACACTAGGCGCTAACTTCTCAGAAAAGATTGTTAAGCAAACCTTTTCACTTTTGCGCCAAGCGTCATTTTCAGAAACAATGAATTAATACACAAATGATGCAATGATGCTGTTTTAATCTTATTTATATTACTGTGGTGAATTTTTTAAAAGATCATCAAGACAGTAATATTTAATTGTAATCAGCAAGAAATTCAGAATTTCACAATTATTGAATATATTTACTAAGTGTTTATCATGAGATTAGAATAATGCACACAATGCATAGGAATAGAATATGTTAACAACTACATTTAAAATGTGGCTATAAATGCATTCTTCAGTCTGTAATTTCAATGATACTATGTATGTGCAGCTGTGTCTGATAATTCTTTCAGATGGAAACAGTCATTTCATCTTTCCTTATTCATTCAAACTTAACTGTTATGGAATATTATTGTGTGTAATGTAAGTTTACTGTATTAAAAACAAGAACTTGCATTTATATTGCGTCTTTAACATCCTAAAGTGCTTCACAAAGCTTGAAGTATTTTTGAAGTGTTGTCACTGTTATAATGTTGGGAAATGTGACAGCCACTTTGTGCATAACAAGCTTCCATAAACAACAATGACATAAATGACTAGATACAAATAATCTGTTTTAGTGATGGTGCTTAAGGGATGAATGTTGGCCAGGACACTGTGAGAAATCACCGCTCTTCTTTGAATAATGGGATCTTTTATGTCCACTTGAGAGGGCACATTGGGAATGGCACCTTCGACAGTGCAGCACTCCTTCAGTACTGCATTGAAGAGCCAGCTGAGAATACGTACCCTGCGTCAGACTTGAACAAATGACCGATTGACGCAGAGGCGAGAGTGCTACCACTGAGCTGAAGTTGATGGTACAATGAGAAATCTGTTTTATTTTTTCTTGCTCCCATAGTGCCCTGAGGTAAGTAAAAAAACATATGTTTGAAATGGACTCAGTGATGTGGGCACTATTCCAAGCTTTGATGCAACAAACAGTGCCTCAGAAATAGTACTTCATTTGTCTTCAATAATTGAATCTGAATCGCCATCTAATTTTCTTAGTGTCTGCTGTGCCATTTTACACTACAATTGCCAAAAGTTATTGTTCTAAGTACCCGGCATGGTGGTAAAAAGGAGTGCTGTTTTATATAGTCAGCTTTCTGGCACATATTGAAGGCCAAAGATTATGTAGGAATGCAGTGCAAAAGGGTACTAGAACTCCCTTACTGAGGCCCTGTGCTCATCTCCTAGGCAACAGGCAGGAACACACAGACCTGTTAAATAGAAGATGTCAATTACAATAGCAATGCAGCGACTGCAGGGAGATTCAGCTACAAAATGGGTCTAATGTTCAGAACCACTGACAAACAACATTAGTATTTAATATTGAATACCAGGTCAGTAGATGCAAGGTTAAAAGCGATATCAATTTCCAGCGAATCACCTATTTATCAAAGTTACCTTGCAAGCTCTCTACAATCTATTTGAAAATCAAAGATTATGGGCAACGAGTGCATCGATGCATTTTCTTGGAATCAGAATATCGGTCAGGCATTCACATTCAGAGGTTAATTAATACTTATCTGAAAAAAATAAGAGTCCAGAAAATGGCTGAAAACGACTGCAAGGTCTTTCCATAGCTTGCGTGGCTGCAGATCCTCTACTCACTGTACTGTGTTTGTTTGCTAATCTCAAACGAACTATCCAGCATCATTTATTCAGTACTATATTTTCACCATTAGTTTGAGATATTGACAAAAAAAAATTGCATTTTTAATTCATTTGGATCCTGAGAAATAGTTCTGCGGGTTACATTTCTTTGAAAATACGTCAAATCTCATGAATAAAATAATATATGTAATCATGGGGACTGTGAGTGAACCACTTTGCACAGTTGCTGTTTGCTTTATTGAAAGTCATTTAAAGGGTTTAAAGTCATTGAATTCTGACAGAGCTAAATAACTGGGAACTCATCCAATTAAAATCCACGTGGTCCTCCATGTCAGGTGTCACTTAACTCAAATGATATCAAATTTTCCTCTCAACTACTCATTTGACAATTAGACTCACACATCGAGGTAAGTGTGATGGCAATTATGCCTCACCCCAATAAGGCTAAAGAATACTCTCATTATTTCTTAAAGTTCACCATCAGTCAATAATGTCAGTTTTATGCACAAACACTTCCTTGCATGTGCAGAACAGTTGCTGCATAACTAACACTGTTACTATATTTATTTGAAATCCTTGGCAAAACTATTTTATCACATGAGTTTCATCAACTAAATATTCAAAGAATTGAAGGTGGTTGTGTATAGAAAACTATTAACAGATGGCAAATTAGGAAGTGACCGCAGAGTTATACTTCTGCCAAATTTTCCAACACCACTTAGCTAGCTTTGTATATAACTAAAGATCCCCTTGAGGGAAGCTGGGAGATGACTTATTTGAGTATGGACCAAGAGAATTCCTTCTACATTTAAACCTATACATTTAAGTTGAATATTTAAAACAGTAACACAAGCTTATAGAACTTGAGTTAACATGCAAAATCTAGATTTATAAAAGTCCATCTTTTGTTTAGTATGAAATGACATAGCATAGTTTTCAAAGCACATCTACCTTCCACACTGTTCTTTCAACCATGAGACCTGCACTCAAAACTACTGTGGGCTCATGGAACAAAAATCTGATGGCTATAAAGAACCCTGAATAAACACAGAAATAGAAAATCACAAGGCTTGAAGAAAGTAGTTGCTGGATTTCCCTCTTTAGGGCAGGTAGCAATGGTGCAGAACTTCTGCCTGTCTCTCTGATCCAACCATAACCTCGCCATTTTCCTGGGTACCCATACTGATATGGAATGCAGTACAACTTCAGAGGTC
The DNA here is from genome assembly GCF_036365525.1 of Heterodontus francisci. Lineage (NCBI taxonomy): Eukaryota > Metazoa > Chordata > Chondrichthyes > Heterodontiformes > Heterodontidae > Heterodontus > Heterodontus francisci. Next base: position 41,915,839 of record NC_090396.1, on the reverse strand, counting down.
CAATTCCTTTCAATGGAATCTAATTCCAATTACACATCCTGTTACAAGACAAAACTGGCTCACTATCACTACCTGTTGAGGCAAAGTCACCAAAAAAAGACCTTATAAATAAGTTCTGATGAAAGGTCACAACAAATCAACTTTTTTTTCATTAGGTGATGTTCAAGCAACTGTGCATTTCAAACATTTTCTGTTTTTAAAACCTTAAAACATATGAAGCAAGAAATTACTGTTGACAACAATAGCAGATGCATGCTAGTTAGACATTCTTCTATTCAATATTTTAACAAAGGTGTTAACCTTCTATTACCATCCAGAGTAATTTCGAGCCTGTATTGGCAGTTATTCTCCTGTATTGGAAATAAAAATCGTTATTGACCACAATCCCAAAAAAGGCTAAAATGCACAAAAATGTGATTGCACATTGGGAGCTGAATTTTGTGCTGTCACATCCAGTCTGGGTTTTTTAAAAATTCATTTCCTGGGATGTGGGCATCGCTGGTAAAGATTTGTTGCCCATCCCTAACTGCCCTCGAGAAGGTGGTGGTGAGCTGCCTTCTTGAACTGCTGCAGTCCATCTGGTGCCAATACACCCACAGCGCTGTTAGGGAGGGAGTTCCAGGATTTTGATCCAGCTACAGCAAAGGAAGGGCAGTACAGTTCCAAGTCAGGATGGTGTGTGGCTTGGAGGGGAACTTGCAATGCTGGTGTTCCTATGCATCTGCTACCCTTGTCCTTCTAGGTGGAGGTCGCGGGTTTGGAAGGTGCTGTTGAAGGAGACATGGTGAGTTGCTGCAGTGTATCTTGTATATGGTACACACTACTGCCACTGTACATCAGTGGTGGAAGGAGTGACTGTTTAAGGTAGTGGATGGGGTGCCAATCAAGTGGGCTGCTTTGTCCTGGGTGGTGTCGAGTTTCCTGAGTGTTGTTGGAGCCTCAATCAACCAGGCAAGTGGAGAGTATTCCATCACACTCCTGACTTGTGCCTTGTAAATGGTGGACAGGCTTTGGGGAGTCAGGAGGTGGGCTATTCGCCACAGAATTACCAACCTCGGACCTGCTCTTGTAGCCACAGTATTTAAATGGCTACTCCAGTTCAGTTTCTGTTCAATGGTAACCCCAGGATGTTGATAGTGGGGGATTCAACGATGGTAATGCCATTGAATGTCAAGGGGAGGTAGTTAGATTCTCTCTTATTGGAGATTGTTATTGCCTGGTCCTTGTCTGGCGTGAATGTTACTTGCCACTTATCAGCCCAAGCCTGTATGTTGTCCAGGACAAGGATTGCTTCAGTATCTGAGGAGTCACAAATGGCACTGAACACTGTGCAATCATCAGTAAACATCTCCACTTCTGACCTTATGATGGAGGAAAGGTCATTGATGAAGCAGTTGAAGATGGTTGGGCCTAGGACACCACCTGGAGGAACTCCTGCAGCAATGTCCTGGGGCTGAGATGATTGGCCTCCAACAACCACAACCATCTTCCTTTGCACTAGGTAAGATTCCAGCATGGGGAGAGTTTTCCCCCTGATTCCCATTGACTTCAAGTTTGGCTAGGGCTCCACACTCAGTCAAATGCTGCTTTGATATGAAGGGCAATCACTCTCACCTAACCTCTTGAGTTCAGATCTTTTGTCCATGTTTGGACCAAGGCTATAATGAGGTCAGGAGCCGAGTGGCCCTGGCGGAACCCGAACTGAGCATCTGTGAGCAGGTTGTTGCTGTTTAATGGCACTTGATAACATTGTCGATGACACCTTCCATTACTTTGCTGGTGATCGAGAGTAGACTGATGTGGCGGTAATTGGCTGGACTGGATTTGTCCTGCTTTTTGTGGAAAGCACATACCTGGGCAATTTACCACATTGTCGGATAGATGCCAGTGTTGTAGCTGTACCAGAACAACTTGGCTAGGGGTGCAGCTAGTTCTGCAGTGCAAGTATTCAGTACAACAGCTGGGATGTTGTCAGGGCCCATAGCTTTGTAGTATCCAGTGCCTTCAGCTGTTTCTTGATATCATGTGGAGTGAATTGAATTGACTGAAGACTGATATCTGTGATGCGAAGGATCTCAGGAGGAGTCAGAGATGGATCATCCATTTGGCATTTCTGACTGAAGATGATTGCAAATGCTTCAGCCTTTTCTTTTGCATTGATGTGTTGGGCTCCCCATCATTGAGGATGGGAATATTTGTGGAGCTTCCTCCGCTGTTAGTTGTTTAATTGTCCACCACCATTCACGACTGGATTGGCAGGACTGCAGAGCTTACATCTGATCCATTGGTTGTGGGATCGCTTAGCTCTGTCTATTGCACGCTACTTCTACTATTTGGTATGCAAGTAGTCCTGTGTTGTAGCTTCACCAGGTTGACACCTCATTTTTAGGTATGCCAGGCATGCTTTCCTGCACTGTTTATTGAACCAGGGTTGATCCCTTCGCTTGATGATAATGTTAGAGTGAGGGATATGCTGGGTCATGAGGTTACAGATTGTGGTTGAATACAGTTTTGCTACTGCTGATGGTCCACAGTGCCTCAAGGATGCCCAGTTTTGAGCTTCCAGATCTGTTCCGAATCCATCCCATTTAGCATGGTGGTAGTGCCATGGTCCTGGTCAGAGACAGGAGGGTGTGACTGCGAGTGAGGCAGGTATGGGGATCCAGAATTTAGCTTTGGAGGAGCCTCAGCCAGTGCCCTTATCCAATAGGTATGATGTTCTTGTTCTCAGTGTGGACGATGGCACAGGCTGCAGGGAGGATGAGCGAACTGACCACAGCACCATGGTTCAGAGCGCCATTCAAGTGGGGGGAGAAAAGAGAAATGTAGTAGTAATAGGGGATAGCATAGTTAGGAGAATAGATACTGTTCTCTGCAGCAAAGACAGGGAGTCCCAAAGGCTGTGTTGCCTACCTGGTGCCAAGGTTAAGGACATCTCTTCTGGGCTGGAGAGGAACTTGGAATGGGAGGGGAAGGATCCAGTTGTCGTGCTCCATGTAGGTAGCAATGACATAGGTAGGACTAGGAAAGAGGTTCTGCTGAGGGACTATGAGCAGCTCGTGGCTAAATTAAAAAGCAGAACCACAAAGGTAATAAACTCCGGATTACTACTTGAGCCACGTTCAAATTGGCGTAGGGTAAATAAGATTAGAGAGGTAAACGTGTGGCTCAAAGATTGGTGTGGGAGAAATGGGTTCCAATTCATGGGGCACTTGAACCATTACTGGGGAAGGAGAGAGCTGTTCTGTTGGGACGGGCTCCATTTGAACCATACTGGGACCAGTGTTCTGGCGAATCGTAAAACTAGGGTTGTAGATTTCTGCTCTAGATAGGACTTTAAACTAATTAGTGGGGGGGGTTCAATTGAAGAGAAGTTTAAAAAATCAAAAAGAAATGAGAGAGCAGAGGTGCAGCGTAGTGAAGAGGCGAACGGTAATCAAAGTATGAGAGGAAGGGGCAGAAAATATAAGCAGGAGTGTGCAGCAGAAATTAGAACCAAAATGAGTAATAATGGCAAAAAGTCAAAGCTGAAGGCTCTTTATCTGAATGCACGCAGCATTTGGAACAAGATAGATGAGTTGACGGCACAAATAGAAATTTATGAGTATGACTTGATAACTAATACAATGACTTGGTTGCGGGGTGACCAAGACTGGGCACTCAATATTCAAGGGTATTCGATATTCTGGAAAAATAGGCAAAAAGGAAAAGGAGGTGGGATGCTTTGTTAATAAAGGAAGGTATCAGTGAGTAGTGATATAGGTGCAATAGATAGTGATGTGGAATCAGTTTGGGTGGAAATAAGGAATAGGTGGGAGTCGTCTATAGGTCGCCGAAGAGTTGCCTCACTGTAGGACAAAGTATAAATCGGGAAATAACGGAGGCATGTAAGAAGGGAGCTACAATTGTCATGAGTTGTCTAAAATGGGCTGGGAAAATAGACGAAGGGGAAGGTCAGTGGATGAGCAGTGGCAGACATTTAAGCAGATATTTCATAACACTCAGCAAAAATTTATCCCGGTCAAAAAGGACTCGATGAGAAGGATGAACCACCCATGGTTAACAAAGGCAGATTAGGAGAGTATCCAATCAAAAACTAAGGCATACAAAGCGGCGAAAACTAGTGGATGACCAGAGGATTGGGAATTTTTTTTTAGGAACAAGCAGCAGATGACTAAAAAGCTAATAAAGAGGGAGAAAATTGATTATGAAAGTAAATTGGCAAGAAATATAAAAACAAACAGCAAGCACTTCTACGGGTATATAAAAAGAGCGTAGCTAAAGTGAGCGTGAGACCCTTGGAGGATGTGACTGGAGAATTGATAACGGGGAACAGGGAAATGGCAGATAACTTAAACCAATATTTTGCATCGGTCTTCACGGTGGAGGACACTCCTTACAGATAAGCAAGGAGCTAATGGGAGGAAAGATCTTGTAACAGTCTCCATCATGAGGGGCAAAGTATTTGACAAACTAATGGGACTAAAGGCAGACAAGTTGCCAGGACCTGAAGGCTTACATCCAAGGGTTTTAAAAGAAGTGGCTGCAGAGATAGTGGAGGCATTGGTCGAAATATTTCAGAACTCATGGGATTCCGGGAGGGTCCCAGCAGATTGGAAAACTGTGAATGTGATGCCCCTGTTCAAGAAGGAAAGGAGACAAAAAGCAGGAAACTATAGGCCAGTCAGCCTAACATCGGTTGTTAGGAAAATGCTAGAGTCGATTATTAAGGAAGAAATAGCAGGACATTTAGAAAAGCTTAACGCAATCAAACAGTCAACATGGTTTTGTGAAAGGGAAATCACGTTTGACAAATTTGCTAGAGTTCTTTCAGGATATAACAAGCAGAGTTGATAAAGGGGAACCGGCAGATGTAGTGTATTTGGATTTCCAGAAGGCGCCACATAAAAGATTATTGCACAAGACACCTTCTTCTTCTTTGGCCTCCTTATCTCGAGAGACAATGGGTAAGCGCCTGGAGGTGGTCAGTGGTGTGTGTAGTAGCGCCTGGAGTGGCTATAAAGGCCAATTCTAGAGTGACAGGCTCTTCCACAGGTGCTGCAGAAAAATTTGTTTGTCGGGGCTGTTACACAGTTGGCTCTCCCCTTGCGCCTCTATCATTTTTCCTGCCAACTGCTATGTCTCTTCGACTCGCCACACTTTAGCCCCGCCTTTATGGCTGCCCGCCAGCTCTGGCGAACGCTGGCAACTGACTCCCACGACTTGTGATCAATGTCACAGGACTTCATGTCGCGTTTGCAGACATCTTTAAAGCGGAGACATGGACGGCCGGTGGGTCTGATACCAGTGGCGAGCTCGCTGTAAAATGTGGCTTTGGGGATCCTGCCATCTTCCATGCGGCTCACATGGCCAAGCCATCTCAAGCGCTGCTGACTCATTAGTGTGTATAAGCTGGGGATGTTGGCCGCCTCGAGGACTTCTGTGTTGGAGATGCGGTCCTGCCACCTGATGCCAAGGATTCTCCGGAGGCAGTGAAGATGGAATGAATTGAGACGTCACTCTTGGCTGACATACGTTGTCCAGGCTTCGCTGCCATAGAGCAAGGTACTGAGGAAACAGGCTTGATACACTCGGACTTTTGTGTTCCGTGTCAGTGAGCCATTTTCCCACACTCTTGGCCAGTCTGGACATAGCAGTGGAAGCCTTTCCCATGCGCTTGTTGATTTCTGCATCGAGAGACAGGTTACTGGTGATAGTTGAGCCTAGGTAGGTGAACTCTGGATCCACTTCCAGAGCGTGGTCGCCAATATTGATGGATGGAGCATTTCTGACGTCCTGTCCCATGATGTTCGTTTTCTTGAGGCTGATGGTTAGGCCAAATTCGTTACATGCAGCCGCAAACCTGTCAATGAGACTCTGTAGACACTCTTCAGTGTGAGATGTTAAAACAGCATCGTCAGCAAAGAGCAGTTCCCTGATGAGGACTTTCCGTACTTTGGACTTCTTAGACGGGCAAGGTTGAACAACCTGCCCCCTGATCTTGTGTGGAGGAAAATTCTTTCTTCTGAAGACTTGAACGCATGTGAGAGCAGCAAAGAGAAGAAAATCCCAAACAGTGTGGGTGCGAGAACACAGCCCTGTTTCACGCCACTCAGGATAGGAAAGGGGTCTGATGAGGTGCTGCTATGTTGAATTGTGCCTTTCATATTGTCATGGAATGAGGTGATGATACTTAGTAGCTTTGGTGGACATCCAATCTTTTCTAGTAGTCTGAAGAGACCACGTCTGCTGACGAGGTCAAAGGCTTTGGTGAGATCAATGAAAGCAATGTAGAGGGGCATCTGTTGTTCGCGGCATTTCTCCTGCATCGCGCATGTCCTGAGGTACTGCTCCCTCGTCCCAGCACAGGCAAAGCAGTTCATGTAGTGCTGAGAGTATAGCAGGCTTGGCATTCTTGATTATTTCAGGGGTAATGCTGTCCTTCCCAGGGGCTTTTCCGCTGGCTAAAGAATCAATGGCATCACTGAGTTCCAATTTTGTTGGCTGTACGTCCAGCTCATCCATGACTGGTCGAGGCTGGGCTGCATTGAGGGCAGTCTCAGTGACAACATTCTCCCTGGAGTACAGTTCTAGGTAGTGCTCAACCCAGCAGTCCATTTGCTTGCGTTGGTCAGTGATTATGTCCCCTGATTTAGATTTGAGGGGGGGCGATCTTCTTAATGCACAAGATAGGAGCTCACGGTATTGGGGGTAATGTATTAGCATGGATTGATGATTGGTTAACTCACAGAAGACAGAGAGTCGGAATTAATGGATATTTTTAAGGTTGGAAAGACCTAACTGGTGGAGTGCCACAAGGATCGGTCCTAGAGCCTCAATTATTTACTATCTATATTAATGACTTGGAGGAGGGGGCAGAATGTAATATATCCAAATTTGCTGACGATACAAAAATAGGTGGGAGGGCATGTTGTGGACATAAGGAATCTGCAAGAGGATATAGATAGGTTGAGTGAGTGGGCAAAAATGTGGCAGATGGAGTTTAATGTATGAAAGTGTGAGGTCATGCACTTTGGTAGGAAGAATCAAAAGGCAGACTATTATTTAAATAGAGAGAGACTTCCAAAAAGTGCCGCACAGAGGAATCTGGGTGTTCTTGTGCATGAAACACAGAAAGTTAGCATACACGTGCAGCCAGTAATTAAGAAGGCAAATGGAATGTTGGTCTTTATTGCTAGGGGTTTGGAGTTTAAAAATAGGGAAGTCTTGCTACAATTGTACAGGGTGCTTACAAGGCTGCACCTGGAGTACTGTGCACAGTTTGGTCCCCATATTTAAGAAAGGATATACTGGCATTGGAGGCAGTTCAAAAGAGATTCACTAGGCTGATTCCTGGGATGAAGGGGTTGACCTATCAAGAATGGATAAACAGGTTAGGCCTTTATTCATTAGAGTTTAGAAGAATGAGGGGTGATTTTATTGAAACATACAAGATTCTGAGGGGACTTGACAGGGTAGATGTTGAGAAGATGTTTCCACTTGTGGGGGAATCTCGAACTAGAGGACATAGTTACAGAATAAGGGGACTCTCATTTAAAACTGCTAAACTGAGATGCGAAGGAATTTCTTCTCTCAGAGGGTAGTGAATGTCTGGAATTCTCTACCCCAGACAGTTGTGGAGGCTAGATCACTGAAAGTATTTAATGAGGAGGTAGATAAATTTTTGAAATATCGGGGAGTTGAGGGCTATGGGAAACTGGCACTAAAAAGGAGTTGAGGTCTGGGGCAGATTAGCCATGATCTTATTGAATGGCGGGGTAGGCTTGAGGGGCTGAATGGCCTACTCCTGGTCCTATTTCTTATGTTCTTATGTAATACGATGGAGGGTATCCTCAGTGTGAAGATGGGACTTTGTTTTCACAAGGATTGTGTGGTGGTCACTCCTACCAATACGGTCATGGACAGGTGCATCTGCAACAGGTAGATTGGTGAGGACAAGGTGCAGTAGGTTTTTCCCTTTTGTCGGTTCCCTCACCACCTGCCGCAGGTCCAATCTGGCAGATATGTCCTTCAGAACTCGGCCTGCTCGGTCAGTAGTGGTGCTACCAAGCCACTCTTGGTGACAGACATTGAAGTTCCCTACCAGAGTACATTCTGTGCTCTTGCCACCCTCAGTGCTTCTTCCAAGTGGTACTCAACATGGAGGAGTACTGATTCATCAGCTGAGGGAGGGGGGTGGTAGGTGGCAATCAGCAGGAGGTTTCCTTGCCCATGTTTAACCTGATGCCATGAGACCTTGTGGGGTCTGGACTCAATGTAGAGGACTCCTAGGCCAATGCTATCCGACTGTATACCATAGTGCCGCCACCCCTTGGTGAGTCTATCCTGCTGATAGGACAGGACATACCCAGGAATGGTTGATGGTGGTGTCTAGGACACTGGATGTAAGGTATGTTTCTGTGAGTATGACTATGTCATACTGTTGCTTGACTAGTTTGTGGGACAGCTCTCCCAATTTTGGCACAAGCCCTCAGATGTTAGTAAGGAGGACTTTACAGGGTTGACAGGGCTGGGTTTGCCATGGTAATTTCCGGTACCTAGGTCAATGCTAGGTGTTCTGTCCGGTTTTATTCCTTTTCAACTTTTGTTTAGCAGTTTTGTACAACTGAATGGCTTGCTAGGCCATTTCAGAGGGCAGTTAAGAGTCAACCACTTTTCTGTAGGTCTGGAGTCACATGTAGGCCTGACCAGGTAAGGATGGCAGATTTCCTTCCCTAAAGGACATTAGTGAACCTGATGGGATTGTATGACAATCAACAATAGGTTCATGGTCGCCATTACTGGCTTAGAATTACAGATTTTAATTAATTAATTGAATTTAAATTCCACTAGCTGCCATGGTGGGATTTGAACCCGTGTCCTCAAAGCATTAGCCTGGGCCTCCAGTTTACTAGTCCAATGACATTACCACGACTCCACTGTCTCCCCTGCAATCTGTTATGCTGTTATTAATTATTAAAATCGCTCCTCATATTTCCTCATGGATGTTGACTGCTCTAAAATGAATACTGTGAACTCTTCCTTGCTTACTCCATGGTAACCACCCTGGTTAACAAACTGAAAAAAGCTTTAGCACTGAATGTTAATGTAAATGCAAAATACTTCAGATGCTGGAAATCTGAAATAAAAACAGATGCTGGAAATTCTCAGCAAATCAGGCATCATCTGTGCAGAGAGAAACAGAGTTAGCGTTTCATGTCATTGATTAGAACTGGCAAAAATTACAGATGTAACAGGTTTTAAGCAAGTACAAAGGCAGGGAAAGGGGTGGAGGAAAGGAAAGAATAAAAGGGAATGCCTATGATGGCGTGAAAGGCAGGAGCGGTTATAATTTCATCACGGTATATATCATTTTTGGGAAAAAATACCAATAATCATACCATTAACTACAAATTGCAGGTCTCAAGTTAATGTACAACCAAAGTGATCTGATTTGTTGCTTCTAACAGACTCCAGTCCCACCCTCCAACTGACCTGATTGGTTTTGACATCATTTAGTTCCATTTTCCAAATGATCTGATTTTCTGATACTGACAACCAATCACCCGAGGGAAGAAAGCAGATGTTTCTTCTGAAACACAGATAGGCTGACGTGTGGGTTCAAGTTCTGTCAGCCAACTAAAAAGACTGATCTTTGGTATGTCTGACACTGTGTGAGATGTAATGCTTCAGTTACTAATGTGCAGAGCTCATGAATCCATCCAGCAGTGATGAATATTAAAAGTAGAATAGTATATTGCGATTACAGCTTCAAGCCTAAAGTACCTGACTGAGCATTAAACTAGGAACAAAAATATGAGAGACGGCTTGGTGCATTGTACCTTCTGCATGGAATAGAAGTCAAAGAAATGGCTTCAATGGATACCCAGCACTGTGGACGCAGTTACTATGTACATCTTAATGAAGTTAGACTTAAGAATATTATTAAGCAGTTGCAGAAGACAATCAAGAATCTGAGTCATTGCCTACATTAAAACTTCCAAACTTATCCTAACAGCATATAGCAATTCCTTCCCACTGTAATTACAAATTTATGAGTCATGAAGGTAAATGATGGCAATATAGTGTTTATAATATGTAACCAATGCTCTCACAAGAAATTAGCAGCAGAACTGAGAGCACGCGGAGTTACTCTCCGATTGGCAGGATGTGACAAGTGATGTCCTTTAGGGATCTGTAATTGAGCCTCAGATTTACATCATATGCATTAATGACCTGGATGAAGGAATAGGAAGTTACATATACAAATTTGCCAATGACACTAAGTAAGTTATGTAGGTGGGAGCAGGAAATTACAAATGGACATTGAGACTAAGTGAATGGGCAATACAACAGGAAGCGTGACATCATCCACTTTTAAAATGAGAAATAGAAATCTGAATATTTTCTTAATGGTGAGAAATGAGGTGCAAAAAGTAATCAAAAATACTTATAGAATAAGAACATAAGAAATAGGAGCAGTAGTAGGTCATTTGGCCCCTTGAGCCTGCTCCGCCATCCAATAAGATCATGGATGATCTGATTGTGGCCTTAACTCCACTTTCCTGCCAAACCCCATAACCCTTGACTCCCTTGTAGATCAAAAATCTGTCTAGCTCAGCCTTGAACATATTCAATGACCCAGCCTCCACTGCTCTCTGGGGAAGAGAATTCTGAAGATTAACAACCCTCTGAGAGAAGAAATTCATCCTCATCTTTGTCTTAAATGAGAGACCCCTTAATTTGAAACTGTGTTCCCTAGCTTTATATTCGCCCATGAGGGGAAACACCTTCTCAGCATCTAACCTGTCAAGCTCCCTCAGAATCATATATGTTTCAATAAGATCACCCCTCATTCTTCTAAACTCCAATGAGTATAGGCCTGACCATTCCTCATAAGACAAACCCCTTCATCCTAAAATCAACCTAGTAATAAAATATGTATAGCCAGCATACCCTGCTCTTCTTTGCAATAGTACCATGAAATCTTTTATATCCACCTCAGAGGGCAGGTGGGCCTCAATTTAACATCTCATTTCAAAGACGGCAGCTCCAACAATGCAGCACTCCCTCAGTACAGCACAGAGGTATTAGCCTGCCTTATGTGTTCAAGTACCTGGAGTGCGACGTGAGCCCACAACCTTCTGAGTTAGAAGTGAAGGTGCTACCCACTGAGCCAAGATTGAACAGAAGAAATGGGAGCAGGAGCAGACCATTCGTCTCTTTAAGCATGGTCCACCATTCAATACGACCCTGGCTGATCTTCTACTTCAACCCATACTATCCCAATATCTCTTGATTCCCTGAATATCAAAAGATCTATCAATTTCGGTCTTGAATATACTCAACAACTGAGCATCTGCAGCCCACTGGTGTAGAGAAATCCAAAGGTTCACAACCTTTTTGTGTTAATAAATTTCTCCACATCTCAGTTCTAAATGGCCAACCCCTCATTCTGAGACCCATTGGTCAAGAGTCCCCAGCCAAGGCAAACATCCTCTCAGCATCTACCCAGTCAAGCCTCTGAAGAATTTTATATGTTTCAATTAGATCACCTCTCATTAATCTAAACTGTAGTGAATACAAGCCAAGTTTACTCAACATGTTGGAATGTTGGCTTTTATCTCAAGGGGGCTGGAATTCAAAAGTGAGGAAGTGATACTTCAGTTGTTTGGAGCTTTGTTCATACCCCATCAGGGATATTGCATTCAGTTTTAGGCATCAAAGGAAAGGAGTGTTGGAGGAGTACAGTACAGATTTACCAGAATGATACCAGGTTTAACGGGTTAAATTCTGAGCACAGATTTGTATTGCTTGTAAGGAGCTGTCATGAAATAAACAATAAAATGGAGGAATTATGCAATAAAAAAGTCAACTGTTAAACCAAACCACAAGAACATAGACACTTTCACTGACGGCAGCGACTGTCCCTCAATTCGAGGATGACGTCTACTCAAGGTTGCGAGTTTCTGCCAAGGATCTTCATGCAACTGAACAGGCTGTTTCTCGACCCACAGATCTTTGGGCAGATGGGGCAGGTCATCCCTTGAGTGGGATCCGGAGTGAAGGATTTGCTTCCTTTCCTTTCCTTCTCTGCCGCGGCTCTGCCTCATTATTAAGGCGTTTGAACTGAAAGCATGATGCAGCTTGATGGACAAGTTGTCGCCATTTTGAAAAGTTGGTAGCAAGCTCCTCCCAGTTGTCAATGTCAATGCTGCTGTGCTTCAAAGAGAGCTTCAGAGCGTCTTTAAAACATTTTCTTTGTCCTTCCCTGGAACGCAGGCCATTTGAGAGTTGAGAAAACAGGACCTGGCAGGGGAGATGGTTTTCGGCCATCCGGACACAGTGTCCAGTCCATCGAAGCTGGTTTTGCTTGAATGCTTGTGGAGCTGGCTTCAAGAAGGACACTAGCATTTGTTCAATGGTCCTCCAGTTGAATCCAGAGGATGTGGCGGAGGCATTGCTGATGAAATTTTTCTAGCACTCTTATGTGTCGCTGATACACGGTCCAGGTCTCACTGCAGAACAGGAGTGTGGTGACAACAACAGCTCTGTACACTAGGACTTTTGCACACCATTTAAACAAAACATTAATGTGGTCAAATGGGAGGTGAAAAGTGGAAGCCACCCACACGAGTTACCACCCGTTCATAACAGACTGCATAAATATTGGCTTGTATTACCTTGAGTTTAGAAGGTGAGGGTGATCTAACTGAGGTGTTCAAAATGATAAAGGATTCAATAGGATAGGTACAGAGAAACTATTTCCTTTGGTGGATGAATCCAGACCAGAGAATGTAATCTTAAAATTTAAGCTAGACCATTTAAGAGTAAAATCAGTTAGCACTTTTTCACACTTGCCCAAAGGCTGTGGAAGTTTGGTCAATTGAAAATTTCCAGGCAGATCAATCGGTTTTTGTTTGGTAAGAATATCAAGAGTTGTGGAACAAAGATGGGAAAATACAGTTGAGGTAAAGATCAGCCATGGCCTAACTGACTGGTGGAACAGGCTTGAGGGGCTGAATGGCCTACTCCTGTCCCTACATTCCTAGAATCAAACTGATCAGAACCAGCCATTCAGAACATCTCTTGAATCATGCAAGGAAGTCCAAAATGCACTTTGAGAGCTATCCTAGGCCCCCTCTTCCTCATCTACATGCTGCCCTTTAGCGATATCATCTGCAGACTTGAGAGTCAACTTCCACATGTACGCTAATCACATCAAGCCTTTCCTCTACATCACCTGTCTCAGTCACTCCACTATCTCTGTGTTGTCCGACTGTCGAAAACACAAGCCGCAACTTTTTCCAGTTAAACATTGGGAAGATTAATGCCATCGTCTTTGTCTCCTACTAAAGTCATTGTACCCTTGCTACCAATTCCATTCCCCTCACCAATAGACTTTGACTGGCAAGGCTATCTGGACCAGAGTGGAAAGAATCCCCATTAAGAGGATGCATCTTCAAATCCTGTTATAGAGCGAGGCTGGCTGCTCAATCATTAACAGTGACTGAAGTACTGCATACATGCCTGCTTCAAGTGTTAGGTTACAGAGTCCAACATGGAGAATTGACTTGGATCCAATGTTACGTTGCCAGGCACGTCATTTATGATTCTCAGAGATGCCGCTGACCACCTCCCACTAAGAAGGAACATCAGAAATTGGTCCTTAGACAACTGACAAGAATGAGTTTTAACTTTGCTCTAGGAAGACAGCAGATATGAAGAATTCCATAAGATATGACAAGGACAGCAGTATTGAGAGGTAAGATCCCATGATGGACTTATTTATCATATTTCTAAAGACAGTAAGATTCTTGCTCATCCCCATGAAACACGCATGCCTTTTATGATTTCAAGACTGGAAGATGAATGAACAAAATCACAGTTCATATCCATTGGACCTGCCGCTCAACATGACCAGACAGCCTTGCCCGAAAGCAAGCTAAATACTGCTTGCTGGACTTGTGTAAGAGCAATGAACTGCTGGGTGATATATATGACAGGGTTTGCTGTCATGGCTCGCTGCGTCCGCGCATGTATGGGCTGCCCAAGACACACAAAAGTGATGTGCCTCTAGGACCTATCTTATCTATGACCGGTTCTGCACATGAATTGGCCAAATGGTTGGGCGAATTGTTACAGCCAGTTTTGAGCAAGTTCTCTACATACACGGTGAAGGATTCCTTCACATTTGTGAAGACCATACAGGACTTGCATATCGATAGCAATGCCATGTCCATGTGCTCATTTGACATTGCTAGCCTATTCACCAATGTACCACTTAAGGAAGCCATAGATATTTGCGCTGCAGCACTATATCATGGCGATCATGCCACCATTGCGTGAATCAGAATTCATTGAACTTATGAACTCAGCAACTCATGGAGTTGAATTCAGTTTTAATGACACCATATATGCCCAAATAGATGGTGTTGCCATGGGATCCCCTCAAGGCCCAACCCTTGCAAACATCTTTGTTGGGTTCCATGAGAAATGTGTCTTCGAGGAAATGACACCTAACCCCCTACCACTTGCATATTTCTGATATGTAGATGATACCTTTGCTCTATTTGAATCTGCAGCTGCAGGTAATAGTGTCCTTACACCTCTTAATGGGTTCCATCCTGCGCTCAAATTCACCTTTGAAATGGAGCAGTCAAATGAGTTTCCTTTCCTTGCTGTACTGGTTGAGAAATCTGCTAAGGGGTTCTCAACCACGGTCTATCTCAAGCCTACCTTCACTGGTCAATACGCAAGTTGGCCTTATCAGCAACCTCGTAAATAGGGCCTGAGCCATTTGCTCACCTTGCAAGTTTGATGTTGAAATAGGGTGAATCAAATGTGTCTTGCGTGACAATGGCTACCGTGATCAGATAATTTCTCGCTGTATATCGCGCACACTTCTGAACAGGCCATCATTTTCGGTCCTGAAAAGTGCCCAGTCTAACTCAAATTACCTTGGAAGGGTAATGTAGCCCAAATATTTGAGCAACAGGTGAAGTTAGAGACGGAATTTTACGCCACCCCAATGTGCTGGATGGTTGCGGGGGGCGGGGGCGGTGGCATAAAAAGGAGCAGGAGGCTCCGGGAGCCCTTCCCAACCCGCTTCCGCCCCACTTTACGTAGGGCGAGGGGGGGGGGGGGCGAAAAATGGGCTGCTGCCCCAGGCCAATCAATCCCCTAAAGTTGCCAATTAATGGCCACTTAAGGGCCTTCACCCTCCTCCAGGCAGATTTTACGCGTGGCAAGCAGGGGTCCTGGAGCTGGGAAATGCTGCCAGGTAAAAGCTGGCGGCTTCTCAGTGCCCCAGGGGTGGGCCCTGAAAATCATGCACAAGGTGCCCTATTGACAGCCGCCCCCGCTTCCCCAACCACCCCAGGACCCAACATGCCCCCCCCCTTCCCCCAAGAGACCACCCTTGCCTCACTGGGGCCCGACCGATTACCCCCAGTGAGGTAACCAAAACTCACCTGAAATCCCAGCTCCCTGTCTTCATCTGCTGTCGGCTGGGCTGCAGTCCCAGCAGTGACCACCACTCCCAGTGGCGCTGCTGGGACTAAGAGCTGCCGGCCCACTGATTGGCTGGCAGCTCAATGAGGACTTCCTCCCTCAAGTGGGAGGAAGTCCCCCCTTGGAACAATTAAAGCCTGGGGACCGGTAAAATGTGGGACGGATCCCCAGGCTAGGTGGAAGTGGGTTCACCACCAACTTTTACGTCGGTGGCCAGCACCCGTCCACCCAACGTAAAATCCAGCCCTCGGTGTTTCATGCTGTTACTATGCAGTAGCAACACGTGTGGTATTCGTCACTAACAGGATGCTGCCGTCAAGCTAAAAAGACGTTCTGCCCATCACACAAATGAGGAAAGTGAGATATGAATTTCAATGCCAGTGTGATGCTAGGTATGTAGGCTGGACATCCCAAAGACTGGTGGATCATATCAAACAACATGTCCCTTCTGCTGTTCGCAATGGGCAAGCTACAGGCCATACCCAACCAGCCTGTGCTTGCAAAACTCAAAATACAGTGTCCAACATTAGATGTGATTCTGCGATTGGACAACATTTGCTAAATAATCCACAGTTTGCTAAAAATTACGCTGACAACCAATTTAAGATTGTCTGTTGGACTTGCAATGTGTTACATTTGCACGTACTGGAAGCTACATATATTAATACACAGGGCCCTGTTCTTTGCAGACAGAATGAACATGTATACACATTGTAATAAAAGCAAAATACTGCGGATGCTGGAAATCTGAAATAAAAACAAGAAATGCTGGAATCACTCAGCAGGTCTGGCAGCATCTGTGAAAAGAGAAGCAGAGTTAACGTTTCGGGTCAGTGACCCTTCTTCGGAACACATTGTGCCTGTTTCAGCTAAACAAAATAAACAACAGCCATTTGCTGGTTCATTCCTCGGGGCAATGCCTTGACCAATCAGAGTCAACCTGCCTGGTTTAAATTTCAAACAAAGCTTGGCAGTTAACTGTCAGTCATCATAAACTGGTGCTTTCTCCAAGGTCAACACCTCTACCAATCAGACTCCACTTGCCAACCAATCAGCACTCTATTCTCATACAGTATAAATTTGTTGTTTTCCCTTACATTGTTATTCTTGCAAATTGTCCTGGTGAGTGCAAGACGAAAAGCTTGGACAAAATGTCTCTGTTTTCAGCAATACTCAAAAGAACATTGCCACATCACTTGTACCAAGATCCCAATAGAAATTCAGAAACTTTTAAAATACTAAAGGATTTGAATTAATATACCAAACATGTATGTGATTACAACACTGGATTTCTGAGTCTTCTCTCCTCTGGAGCAGACTTTAGTATAGCTCATTCCAACACTTAAAGAAAAAGTACTGGGCTTCCCAACAGCAAAGTGGGCCAGTGCACTGCATATGGTACTAAACCACACAGACCAAGAAACCTCACGGTTTCATTACTTGTCTGTGCTCAGTCGTCTAATGTAGTTGGGTGTTCATCAGCGTGCGGCAGTTAATCTCAGTATCCGAGATCATTTTAGGGAACTATTTTTCAGCGAGATACACTTGCTACATTTACCAAAATGAATGGAGAATTAATATTTCCTAATAGAAGTGGCAGAATGCTTTTGAGCACATAAATGCTTTGTTAAAAATAATTATTAGAACTAGAAGTACTTTTTAAAAAACAAAATGCAATCTTAAAAATGTTAGCAATGCTGGCTAGTAATAATAGCATATTATACTCAACTCTCAATCAGATGGGCACAGGATTAAATCCCATATCCTTGTAATGTTGAGTCTTCTTTGACCTCCTTGTCTCGAGAGACAATGGGTAAGCGCCTAGAGGTGGTCAGTGATTTGTGCAGCAATGCCAGGAGTGGCTATAAAAATCAATTCTAGAGTGACAGACTCTTCCACAAGCGCAGGGATGTTACACAGTTGGCTCTCTCCTTGCACTTCTGTCTTTTATCCTGCCAACAGCTAAGTCTCTTTGACTCACCACTCTTTAGCCCCGCCTTGAGTCAGTTTTAAAGAATTAAGCTAGTTGTTGGCTTATGGATGGAACACATTGCTATGGCATCCTGGGGAAGGGGAAAAGGAGATGCAAGTTATCCTCTTTGCCATTAGCATGCTGACTAACAGAGCCTGTAATCTTTATATTCCATGGGTGGAAAGGATATCAGTAAACTTGTGATGTCAAACAGTCTTGGTGGGCAGCATATAAATATGCACTTGAATATTATTTCCTTATTCCCAGAATATTTTGTTCCAATGTACTGATAATAAGTCTTACTTATGTACTAATTTTAAAGGAAACCAATGTAAAAAATGAGGTATTGTTGCCTAATGACTCATTTCATTTGTAGCTGTACATTAGAAGCAAGCACTAAACATTGAACTAATTGCATACAGAAGAAGAAATAGTGAACTATAGGAACTAAAACATGTTCTTCGGTCATTTTCATTATCCACAACTCACATCAAATTCATTAAATGCTTCAATTTAATTGTCACTAAATTCACATTTCTATTTATTTACACAGTATATGACGCTGAACTAGCTATGACCTGTGCTCGTTTTGCAACTTCTTAACCAATGAATGCGGGATAAATGATCCAAAAAGAAAGCCACTTATTTTGCTCATCTATAATGCCATAGGTCTTAACTTAAATCTTACTTAGATCAGTTTACAGGTCTCTGTGCTGTAATGATATAAATTCTCTCTTAATATAAACAGCAGTCAGTTCCAGTGGAGGCCCTTCGTCTGTGTGCTTGTTCAGATATGGAACAGATGAGAAGCACCATATGGTAGATGAATGGGACCTACAGTAAACAAATGTTGGTGCTTAAATAGACAGCATGAATGATTTTATGCAAATATGCTTATACCAGAACTACTGAAGCTACAATTTGTCTTTTTTGCTTTGATTTCATCAACTGGTAATGTACTCAGTGAAATCCTTAATGTGCAAGAAATATGTATTTCCCATGGGAAGGCTAATTCACTAGCAACTGATGACTCTGACCACAAGTATGTCAAAGGTAGACACAGTCCTGTGACTAAATATTAATTTGTGCACTTGTACTGGTATTGTGGTAAGGTAACCATCGAATCATAGAATGATGGAATGATACAGCACAGAAGAATGCCATACAGACCAGCATGTCTGGGAAGGCTCTTTGAAAGAGTTATCCAATTAATCCCATTCCTTGATCTTTCCCCACAGCACTGTAGTTTTTTTTCAGTTCAAGTATTTATCCAATTCTCTTTTGAATGTTACTATTGAAGTTGCTATCGCTACCTATTCAGGGATTGCATTCCAGAGCACAACGACTCACTATGTAAAAAATGTTTCCTTATGTCGCCCACCATTGACCTTGACGCTGGCAGGGCCCGGCCTGATCCCACTGGCAGCGATGAGGCTCCGTGGCGGCCCCCTGCCGCTGGGTAATGGGACCAGTGGTGGGGAGGGAGGAGGAGGTTTGTCAGTGCAGGAGGTGGGGGTAGGGTCAAATAAATGTAATGGGTGCAGGGATGGTGGGAAGGGTTGAACATTAAACTTTGTGCAGTTGGGTGGAGAAGGTCACATAGAGAGATACAGCAATGAAACAGGCCCTTCGGCCCACTGAGTCTGTGCTGACCAACAATCATCCATTTATACTAATCCAACATTAATCCCATATTCCCTACCACATCCCCACCATTCTCCTACCACCTACCTACCTATACTAGGGGCAATTTACAATGGCCAATTTACCTATTAACCTGTAAGTCTTTGGCTGTGAGAGGAAACCGGAGCACCCGTTGGAAACCCACGCAGTCACAGGGAGAACTTGCAAACTCCACACAGGCAGCACCCAGAAACGAACCCGGGTCGCTGGAGCTGTGAGGCTGCAGTGCTAACCACTGTGCCACATGTAAAAGGTAAGTGTTTTGGGGGGAAGAGCAAATAGTTATCATAATTGTTATGGGGGGTGGGAAGGGGGCAAAAGAAATGTACTTATTTACTTTTGATGTATATTCCTTTAAATATTTAAATAAGCCAGCAGGGCTAGCTGCCCTTTAAAAATGGTGCCAGCGCCTCCATGTGATTGGGGGGTGGGGCAGGCTGCCCCGACCATTTAAATGAGCCACCGAGCTTAAGATTGCAGCAGCTGTTTGGCGTGAGGCCGCCATTTTTTGAGCTCGCCGCCGATAAACCCAGTGATCCAACTGATGCCTAACCAGTGTTTTATAAAAGTTTAGCATAACTTCATTGCTTTTATACTCTATCCCTCTATTAATAAAGGTAAAGATCCCATATGTTTTTTTTAAATGGCCTTCTCAACTTGAGCTGCCACACTCAAAGATTTGTGTACATACAGCCCCAGGTCCCTCGACTCTTGCAGTCCCTTTAAAATTGTACCATTTAGTTCTTATTGCTTCTCTTCATTCTTCCTACTAAAATGCATCACTTTAGATTTCTCTGCATTACATTTCATCTGCCAGATGTCTGCTCATTTGACCAGACTGTCTAGGTCCTCTTCAAGTCTGTTGCTGTCTTCATCATTGTTTACTTTATTTCTGAGTTCTGAAAACTTTGAAGTTGTGCACTGTCTACCGAAGTCCAAGTCATTCATACATATCACAGAGCAGTGAAGCTAATATCGAATCCTGAACAGCACTACTGCATACATCCCTCTAGAATCAGAATGATTACAGTACAGAAGAATGATATTTGGTCCATTGAGTCCACACTGGTTCTCTGTAAGAACATACGAACATATAAATTAAGAGCTGGAGTAGGCCACTCAGTCCCTCAATCCTGCTCCGCCATTCAACAAGATCATGGCTGATCTGATTGTAACCTCAACTCCACATTCCCGCCTGCCCCAATAACCTTTCACTCTCTTGCTTACCAAGAATCTATCTACCTCTGCCTTAAAATTATTCAAAGACTCTGCTTCCACCGCCTTTTCAGAAAGAGAGTTCCAAAGACTCACGATCCTCACGAGAAAAAAAATTCTCCTCATCTCTGTCTTAAATGGGTGACCCCTTATTTTTAAACAGTGATTCCTAATTCTAGATTCTCCCACAAGAGAAAACGTCCTTTCCACATTCACCCTGTCAAAGACCCCTCAGAATCTTATATGTTTCAATCAAATCACCTCTTACTTTCTAGACTTCAGTGGTTACAAACCTAGCCTGTCCAACCTTTCCTCATAAGAAAACCCACCCGTTCCAGGTATTAGTCTAGTAAACCTTCTCTGAACTGCTTCCAACGCATTTACATCGTTCTTTAAATAAGGAGACCAACACTGTACACAGTACTCCAGATGTGGTCTCACCAATGTCCTGTATAGCTGAAGCATAACCTCCCTCCTTTTATATTCAATCCCCTCGCAATAAACAAAAACATTCTATTAGCTTTCCTAATTACGTGCTGTACCTGCACACTAACCTTTTGTGATTCATGCACGAAGCCACCCAGATCCCTCTGCGTCTCAGAGCTCTGCAATCTCTCACCATTTAGATAATATGCTTCTTTTTTATTCTTCCTGCCAAAATGGACAATTTCACATTTGCCCACATTATACTCCATTTGCCAGATCTTGCCCACTCACTTAATCTATCTATATTCCTTTGTAGCCTCCTTATGTCTTCTTCACAACTTACCTTCCTACCCATCTTTGTGTCATCAGCAAATTTAGCAACTTCGGTCCCTTCATCTAAGTCATTCACATAAATTGTAAAAAAGTTGAGGCCCCAGCACTGCCCCTGTGGCACACCACTCATTACATCTTGCCAACCAGAAAATGACCTGTTTATGCCTATTCTGTCTCCTGTTAGCTAGCCAATCTTCTATCCATGCCAATATCTCACCCACTACACCATGAACTTTTATTTTCCACAATAACCTTTGATGTGGCACCTTATCAAACGCCTTCTGGAAATCTAAGTATAATACATCCACTGGTTCCCCTTTATCCACAGCACATGTTACTTTTTCAAAAAACTCCAATAAATTGATTAAACATGATTTTCCCTTTCACAAAACCATGTTGACGCTCCCTGATTACCTTGAATTTTTCTAAGTGCCCTGCTATAACATCTTTAATAGTAGCTTCTAACATTTTCCCTAAGACAGGGGTTAAGCTTACTGGTCTTTAGTTTCCCACTTTCTGTCTCCCTCCCTTTTTGATAAAGGAGTTAATTGGCTATTTTCCAATCTAATGGAACCTTCCCCGAATCTAGGGAGTTTTGGAAAATTAAAACAAACGCATCAACTAGTCACTTCTTTTGAGACCCTAGGATTAAGTCCATCAGGACCCGGGGACTTAGCCCACAGCTCCAACAATTTGCTTAGTACCACTTCTCTGGTGATTGTAATTTTCGGGTTCCTCCCTCCCTTCCATTTCCTGATTTACAGCTTTTTCTGGGATGTTACCTTGTATCCTCTATGGTGAAGACCATGCAAAATACCTGTTTAATTCATCTGACATCTCCTTATTTTCCCTTATTAATTCCCCAGACTCACTTTCCATAGGACCAATGCTCACTTTGTTAACGCTTTGCTTTTTAAAATATCTATAGAAATTTACTACCTGTTTTAATATTTCTAGCCCGCTTTATCCCGTGTTCTAATTTTTTCCTCCTTATTAATCTTTTAGTCAGTCTTTGCTGCTTTTTATATTCTGTCCAATCTTCTGACCTGCCTGATCTTTGTGCAATTATATGCTTTTTGTTTAAGTTTGATATTATCTTTAACTTTTTTAGTTAACCACGGATGGTGGGTCCTCCCCTTCGAATTTTTCTTTCTCTTTGGAAGTATCATTTCTGTGTACTCTGAAATATCCCCTTAGTAAGAGCTATTCAGCTAGTCCCACTCCCCCGCCCTTTCCCTGTAACCCTGCAAATTTATTTTCTTCAGGTCCTTATCCAATTGCCTTTTGAAAGCCACAAATGAATCTAGCTCCACTACCCTCTCAGATAGTGAATTCCAGATCCTAACCACTCGCTGCATAAAAATTTTTTCCTCAGCTCTAGTTTGAAAAAACAACCGTTCACCACTACTCTCTGCTTTCTGTCCCTTAGCCAATTTTGTATCCACACTGCTAATGACCCTTTAATCCCATGGGCTTTAATTTAATGTACCTGGATCTAAAGATATGTATGTGACATAACTAAGCATTTGCTATTGCTTGATACTCTTTTCCACAAAATAATATTTGTAAAAGGTGAGGTCAAAACACAGTGCAGTTATGGAATATGGATCTCTACTTCTATAGTGAATCTGTACCTAAGGTGTTCTCACACAACCACACACCTTCATTGTTGGCAGGCTTTTCCCCTTTATTATTTAAAAGATGTGATTAGAATAAGAGACAGGAGCAATGGTCAGTTTTCTTTCTTCCAAGGTTCCTGCATAATCCTGCATCTCACAAAATGGCTGTCAATAAACTGGACTCAACTGAGGCAAGTTGATTTGAATGGTAAGCTCCACGAAGTGAGATTTCTATTATACAGATAATACACTAAATGGGAGTTAATATTTGCACACCTTTTCTTTCAGAATAGTGCAGGATTACTGTTACTTTATTCTGTGCAGTTTCTGGAAGAATGAATGCATTGAAGTTCATTAAAACATAATGCAGAAGTGAATGGTCAAACCTTTGCTGTTGAATTAGTTGAACAGCTACTTTGTAAATATAAATAATGGACTGAAGCCTATTCCAGCTGTAGAGGGCATAACATCTCTGAGAAGTGTAGGGAAAATCCCAAAGCATAAAGTAAGATTTACGGATAAGGGCTATGAATACATGCTGCAATGCTGACTGTGGTGTTGATGGCAAGTCCTCAATGTCCATAGGTTAAAGCATTACACAGGTGGACTAATTTTGCAAGTCTCAACTATGGTCAGGCAATGCTTCCCATTGGAAGTGCAAACTTGAAAAATTACCCTAAGGGAGTTGACATGGAATTGCATACCAGGAGACAATAGAGGGTGTTACGACCAGGTGAGAAGGTCTAGGAGTTCCCTCTCAGCCTTTGCCTGGTTTAACCATAACAGGGTTTAATTTTTTAAAAACACTGTGTTTTAGCTCCCCCGCTCAGTGAATTCTTGTTCACCGTTTCCAGTTGTAAGGCAAATAAATCAATTCAGACAGGTTTTCTTAGATTTTAAACAAGGTAGAAGTTTATTAATCTCAAACTTTAATCTGGTTACCGACTACGAATATGCATACGCGATCACGCTAGCTTGCATACGCGATAAACACGCACGCAGATAGAGACAGAAAAGTAGAAAAGAATAAAGGGGAAAAGTTTGAGGCAATAGATGGATTTCTATTTTACTGTCCTTTAAGTTCAATGTGGAGTCTCTGGTTGTTGGTCAGACTTGCAATTTGTTGGGCCCAGTGCACACTTCAACTTGTTTTGAGGTCAGAATCTTTTCTCTCTTGAGGTTTACCTGTCTTCTGTGGGTCCGGTGGCTTGGGGAGAAAGTGAGAGAGAGAGACAGCCAGGCGAGAGACTTGCTTGTTTCTGCTTCAATTTCAGCTGGCTCTGTCTTTCTCTGTGGCACAATTCAAAAACCCCAGGTTGCCCAGCAGGTTAGTCATGTTTGGTTTGACCACTTCTGTTTGTGGATTCTGCCATCTTAACAGTCATCCTGGAATATGAACGTCCTCACCTTCAATGCCTGGTGATCGCAGCCCATTTTGCTTTAAGTGGACCAGGGAATAGTCCTTTGTTTCTCCAAGTACTGTCTGTTAGTATGCAAATGTTTTTCTAGCCAAATGTTTGGTGATTTTTTTTTAACAAGTTATTTCTTCACTCCAGCAACAGTTTAAAATCCATGTTCATATGACAAAATTAATATGCCTCATTCTTGGCAGGTGGGGGTCTGCATGACCAGGGATAGTCAGAAAAAGGTGCCAGATTTAAAGATGAGCTTCTGTCAACTGTGGGTCAGTTGGTACCACTTCTTTCTCTGAGTCTGAAGGTTGTGGGTTCAATTCCCACTCCAGAAACTTGAGCACAAAAATCTATGCAGGCAGTACTAAGGGAGTGCTGCACTGGTGGAGGTACCATCTTTTGGATGAGACATTAAACTGAGGCCTTGTCTGCTCTCTCAGGTGGATGTAAAAGATCCCATAACACTATTTCAAAGAAAAGCATGGGAGTTTTCCCCGGTGTCCTGGCCAATCATCATCAGCAGCAGCATACCTCGTGCTTAGGATGATTCATCTTTGTGGATGGCTGGGTGACTGTTGGTTCGCAGATGGCTTATCAGCCCTATCTTAGCCTTGCATGCTCTCCCACAGTGAGGACATCAGTTGTCGGCCGGTAGAGGTGGTGGCGAATTGTTGGCCAATATTCATCCTTCAATCAACATCACTAAAAAGAAATTATCTAGTCATTATCACATTGCTGTTTGTTGGAGCTTTCTGTGTGCAAATTGGCTGCTATGTTTCCTACATTACAACATGACTACACTTCAAAAGTACTTCAGTGGCTGAGAAGTGCTTTGGGACATCCTGAGGTTGTGAAAGGTGCTATAGAAATGCAAGCCTTTCTAAGTGGCAAAGTGAGAAAATTGTTTGAATAAACAAAACCCTCAACATAGGGACCTTGCTATATATATGACAGTAGCCACTGATATCAAATGTAAATTACAGGTATTGTAAGTAACTTAGTTTGTTGGGTAGAACAACACGCAGAGTGTTAAACATGACTGAGAACCAGCACAGAAGGATTAATAGAAGGATAACCTTCAGCTGATAATGATTCAGCTGAGAAAAAAAAACTGAAGGCTTACAATCAGCATTTATTTCCACAGCAAATTTCACACTTTCTGCAGACATGGAATTAAGTAAACTATGTCTATGCTCATGAGGCTGTCTAAAATACACAGCCAGAAGTATTTGCTCCATCAATGTGTATTCATCCCCTTGTGGGAAAACAGAAGGCATAGAACACAGATAGGTAGAGTGCAGATGGGTAGAGGGAACTGGCCAAAAGTCCTACCTCAGAAGACACTATCATGGAGGTAATTGACTGAAAAGGTGTCTATAGCGTGGGTGTTAAGCATACTGGAGGAGAGGAATACACTCCAAGTTTGAATAACTGTAATCACATAAATTCTCTGTGCAATCTGTTTCAGCAGATATAAAGCAATGCCTGTGTTACACTGTGAATTATACAAAGTACTGTCTGCACAGCAATAACAACATCCTTAATTATGTTCACTGACTTATCATGCACCCTTTCCTTCTTGTTATAGAGGTGCTGCCACAACCGCAGTAGCAGCAATTTGGACCCTCTCACTAATGTGTCTCACTACAGCACTCAACAAATCATGATTTCAAGTATGCACCAGCCCAAAGAAACACGCTCCAGGGAATTGTGGTGAATTTAGAAAAGGAAGCAGAGTGAATCACGTCTCATGGGTGTAGATCGTGCAGGGATGGTGACAGAAGGTGGGCTGACAGTTACTGAGTGAAGATATAATATTGCCATGGGATGTCTGAATCCCTTTGTGATCTGACTACTGACCATCTATGAGATGGAGAACACAACAAAAGCAACAACAGCTGCAGCAGTCACAAGCTTCTGGCCGAGCACGATGCAAATAGTACACAACCCAATGATATTGTGCAGCGGGTATTCTGTGCTCTGCAGACAGCAATTGAGCAACGTGCAGCAGTAGCAGCATTTGCAGGGAAAACCTCAGGCATGCAAAAGCAAGCACATGTGTAACACCTCTCATGATTGCTTCCATTGAGGCTGTTGAGGCATTGAGGTCCATACTCAATAAATAATAAGTCAGCTTCAACATGCTTAGACGCAGAGACTGAAGAATACATGAGTGAAGGATTCATAGCCTCATGGCCCTGCAGTTCTTTTCCCAAGAAAATAATTGCTGAAGTGAGTTGTTCAGCAGAAACATCTGGCAGAAGCGCAGGAGCAGTCTGGTAGCTGTCAAATCACTCTCAGTCCCCTGCTTGCAGCTATTTCTTCGTAATAGGTGACAGGTGAGGACTCGGAAAGTAGGCAAGCCCCACAGCTAGAACAGGACAAGGAAGCCATTTCTGGGAGCTAGTTTCACTTGTTTTGACTGAGTAACCAAGAGCTGAAAAAGCCAAACATCCAACTTACCCTGGAAATAATTGGGAATCCTTGCTGCCTGAAGGTACAAGCTTCATGGGCATTCCCTGGAAACCATGCATTCATGTACATAAGGTTTCTCATGGTGGTTGCAAACCATTTTGAGATTTATCAACTGATATGCTTTTCTGTTCTTGAATGCCACAGGACATTATTTAAGCACTTGAATGATCACCTGGATGATGAAGATGGTGCTCTGTACCATAGGAATATTATATATTCAAAAAAGCCTGTCAACCTCTTTTGGTGCTGCATGACAGTCAAGATTGTAATGTATTTACCAGACTGTCACAATATGTCTTTTTGGCCAAGCATGGGGATTTGGATGAAGCAGCTCATGAGAAATAAGTTTTTTACACAGCATTGGACTTGGTGCAGACCTTCAAGCTGGGTCCCATAAAGCAAGTTGCCCAGCATAGATATTTCGATCTCACTGAAAAAAATGTTTGTAGTATAGCTGATAAAAAAAACTCTGGGACTTGGAATGACATCTGCAGGAAGACGTTACCTGAGACTTGATGTGAGAACACACATTTATACTTACAGGAGTCAGTGTCTATTATAATTCAGTTGCATAGGCATTGTATAAAGTTCTACACCTCCAATTAGTAGAGAGGGTATCGAATCAGAGAATAGTACAGCACAGGAGGAGGCCATTCAACTCATTGTGCCAATTATTCCCATTCCCCTGCCCATTTGCCAGAGCCCTGCAGATTTTTCCCTTTCAATTCCCTTTTGAAAGTTATAATCCTCTGATTAGTAACTGTTCTGTCACTGGAAACAGTTCCCCCTTATTTATTTTATCAAAACCCTTCATTATTTTGAACACCTCCATTAAATCTCCCCTGAACCTTCTCTGCTCCAAGAAGAATAACCTCAGCTTCTTTAATCTATCCTTCCTAAAGTGTGGTGCCCATAAGTGAGCACAATGCTCCAGCTGGGGCCTAACCAATGACTTAAAGGTTTAACATCACTTCCTTGCTTTTGTATTCTATGCCTCTGTTTATAAAGCCAAGGATTACATGTGCTTTTTTAACAGCCTTCTTAACTTGTCCTGCCACCTACACTGTGTTGCGTATGTACACACTTAGATTTCTCTATTCCTGCACCCCCTTTAAATTGTACCATTTAGTTTATATCTATCACTTTACGCTTCCCTGTGATAAATTTCATGTCATGTGTCTGCCCACTTCACCAGTCTCTCTATGTCCTCCTGAAGTTTTTTACTATCCTCCTCACTGTATGCGACATTTCCGAGCATTCAGCAGACTTTGCAATTATGCCCTGTATATCAAAGTTCAGGCCTTCCCATTCAGCTCCAAACAATCTTGCAAGCCATCGCCAAAAAACATCAGTCCTGACTAGACAAGCAGCAGGAAGGTTACCAGTACTCTAGGCTGTGTCATTTGGCAGGTTAAATTCTAGTATCCCTGATTATAATTGGGAGTCCAAAACTCTGGCTCTCCCAAATTGCCCTGGAGCTCTCTGGATATTGATCAATTGTGTCTCTACAGGGAGATAGTAATGAGCACATGAATTCAGGCAAACATGGATTTCTCAGTAGCTCAGTTTGGAGACTCAAACACAGCAATACTTTTCTGTGTGTGTCAGAAAACCAGTTGGCCAAAATAAGAATATTGAAGCAGAGTATCTGCAATCTTGGATTTTGCCAGGACCACTCAACTACAGATCTCATTTACAGCCTTAGTCCAAATATGGACAAAGGAGATGAATTCCAGAGGTGAGGTGAGAGTTACTGCCTTTGACATCAAGGGAGCATTTGACCAAGTGTTGCATCAAGGAGCCGTAGTAATATTGAATTCAATGGGAATCAGGGGGAAAGCTCTCCATTGGCTGGAGCACAAAGGAAGATAGTTGTGGTTGTTGGAGCCCAACCATCTCAGCCCCAGAGCATCACTGCAAGGGTTCCTCAGGGCAGTGCCCTAGGCCCAACCATCTTCAGCTGCTTCATTGATGACTTTGCCTCCAACATAAGGTCAGAAGTGGGGATTCACACTAATGATTGCACTGTGTTCTGTTCCTTTTGCAACTCCTCAGATAATAAAGCAGTCTGTGCCAACATGCAGCAAGGCCTGCACAACATTCAGGCTTGGGCTGATAAGCGGCAAGTAACATTGGTACCACACAATTGGCAAGTAATGACATTCTCCAACAAGAGAGAGTCTAACCACCACCCCTTGACTTCAACAGTATTACCATTGTTGAATCCCTCATCATCAATATTCTGGGGATCACCATTGACCCAGAAACTTAACTGGACCAGGCACATCAATACAGTGGCTACATGAGCAGGTCAAAGGTTGGATATTCTGTGGCAAGTGGCTCACCTCCCAACTTCCCAAAGCCTTTCTACCTTCTACAAGGCACAAGTGTGATGGAATATTCTCCACTTGCCTGGATGAGTGCAGCTCCAACAACAAAGAAGAAACTTGACACCATCCAAGACAAAGCAGCTCCCTTGATTGGCGCCCCATCCACTACCTTAAATATTTACTCCCTCCATGACTGGCACACTGTGGCTACAGTGTGTACCAACTTCAAGATGCACAGTACCAACTTGCCAAGTCTTCTTTGACAGCACCTTGCAAACCTTTGACCTCTAGCATCTAGAAGAATAAGAGCTGCAAGCACATGGGAACACCACCACCTTCAAGTTCCCCTCCAAATCACACACCATTCTGGCTTAGAAATATATCACCATTCCTTCATCATCACTGGGTCAAAATCCTTGAATTCCCTACCTAACAGAATGTAGGAGTTCCTTCATCACATGAAGTTCAGCAGTCCAAGAAGGTGGCTCATCACTACCTTCACAAAGGAAATTAGGGATCGGCAAGAAATGCTGGCTTTGTCATCGAGACCCACATCCCGTGAATGAATGTAAAAAAATCTTGATCAGTAGCAAGAGAAATGTAATGATGAACCGTGAACTGAACATTTTGAAATCTCTTACTGTGCCTGGATGGAGATGTGGCAAAAATGTTGAATTCCATCTCATTTTTATCACTATTGGTAGTTCAGCGTTGATGTTGTTCCTTGATTGAAGGTCTGGTTTTAGGAAATGATAGACTTCATCTATGGATTCATGCATGAGACGCAGCCTGCTTAAACATTGTTCCCCACTGAGATCAAGAGAGTTATTTCTATGCTGGCAATAGGCATACTGCCCGAGGATAGTAGTGGGTGCTGGTGGTCCTCTTAAAATTACCTTCTTCTACTGTTGGCCCTTCTCCTCCTGTAACATGTGACACTTTTCTGATGTGCCTATGCTGCAAAAGCTGAGTCATTCTTTACAATGTCTCCTGCCCTGCTCCAAGATTGAACTTTGGCAAAAGAACTTGCATTTATATTGCACCTTTCATGACCTCAGGATGTTCCAAAGCACTTTACAGCCAATGAAAGCCAAAGAAGTACTTTTGAGATGCAGTCACTGTTGTAATATAAGGAAACTTGACAGCCAATATGTGCACATCGAAGTCCCACAAATAACACATAATGCAATAACTGAACAGATAATCTGTTTGTGAGGACACAAAGAAAACTCTCCTGCTCTTTTTCAAAAAGTACCAGAGCCTCGGTTTAATGTCTTGTCCATTATTTTGACAGTGCTGCACTCTCCCAGTACTGCACTGGATTGCCAGCTTCAATTATATGCTCAAGTCTCTAGAGTGGAATTGGAACCCAGAACATCCTGACTCAAAGGCAAGAGTGATACCACTGAGCCATGGCTGATATCTCTACATGCAAATTTAAGCATGTTACAATTTTCTTTCTTTCAAAGCTTGTAACAGTGGTTCCTACAAGAAATGAGAATGTTGTGATGAGCTATTGTGAGAAAAAGTATATTCTGACACACTGGCGAGTAATGGTGGTATCTTGTTTAGCTCCTGCAAGATTTGAGCAAGCTATACTGAATCACTGCAAGAAGTAGTGAAAGTTTTGGCAGCAAACTACAGTAAGGAATGTTGGCTAAAGCAATGAATCCCTCTAGGATAGAAGGAAATTATGGTAAATTGTTGTGAGAAACTCAGACATTTTGAGTGCCTTGAAAAATAAACAAGGCAGTGAATTCCTATGAGACATGGGAATGCCACAACAAATCATGATAAACAAGGACCTTACAGTGAAATGCTGAGAGAAATGAGTCAGAGGGAAGAGAAATATTGCTGGAAATGAACATGTGGCAAAAAATCGATGTGAGGAACAATATTACAATGATTGCAGTTGAAAAATGGTTTATCACTATTCTGTTGTACAAATAATAATGCAAAATCTGTTACAAATAATAACATTGCAATACTGAGACCATATTATAAATGTAACTGTGAAAATTCTCCACTCCACCTATGTTTTAAAAATATAGACTACCAGAACTATGCATCTACCTTTACATTCGGAAAATTATGTTCCCATTTATATCCAACTATGCAGATTATATACCTGGAGATTCACAACTCCTCTATTAGACATTTATTGATAAGCTGAAAATCTGCTGTTGCGCTCATTGTACATCATTATGAATTGCCACCTCGTTAGTGTAGTCAACTTGCCCTCTTCTGAACAGTACCCTTTTATTTTTGACAATTGGAGGGAAGGAAA
The DNA here is from genome assembly GCF_036365525.1 of Heterodontus francisci. NCBI lineage: Eukaryota > Metazoa > Chordata > Chondrichthyes > Heterodontiformes > Heterodontidae > Heterodontus > Heterodontus francisci. The sequence continues at coordinate 41,884,574 of NC_090396.1, read as the reverse complement.
ATAGGGACATGCTTCTATCATATAAAATAATGAGGTCCCAGGTAAATTATGGGGCTCCTACTAAGTTTTAGTTTGACGTGTCTGCTAACTCAAAACCAATTTGAGATCGCATATATGATCACAATTCAAAATATTGTTTTCAATATATTTCACGGCACATTTATGCAGTTAAATCAAAATGTAACTGAAATACTGAACAGTATAAAATAGCAGCTATGCCATACAGACACACAATTTTAAGAAAATAGATTTTAAATCATTTTCTTTTTCATAAATTTAATTACTTGACGAAATGGTTATCTGCAGCTGACACAACATTCTTTATATTTTGCATCATCAGATATTATATCTTTGGTACTCATATTCTATTACTGCATCGTGTTATAGACCAAAAATGTAAAAACATCCTACCAAATCATCAATCTTGCAATATTTTTGAACCTGATACAGAAAGCTACAACAGATCTCCACAGATTTAACAGCATTGGCTCATTCTAAATAAACTTTCATTGACCTTTTCAATATCTGAAATCGAACATTGAGCTATTAGCTTGATTACGCTGGACACTTCACTGTCTATGCCTCTTTCCTAATCTATTTTCTGTGGAAAGAGTTAACAAATAACTGTCACTCTTCTGCTTCCCTCCTCCTTCACAATACATGTATTCAGATTTACATTGTAAAAGCTTCCCTTCATTCTTTATTACACAAAAATAAGGTTCTTGATTGAAAAGAGGTCCAGATAAAGGAAAAACAGCAAAACCCATTGCTGGTTTGTGATGATAACACATTAGTAAACATAATAAAGACAGTGACCTTTTCAATACAGTGAAGAGATGAACCACTGTCTCATTCTTTCAGATACAAAGGCAGGCTCCAACTTGAAGGAGCAGTGCAGCCAAAATAATCTCCTGGGATTTTCACGGTTGAAGACAGAGGGTCAACTTTGATACTGGCAAAATAAATTACCTATTATAGAAATCTAATCACATAGAGGGGCTCACTTTTACTTCTCCATAAACATCAATTTCCATTTCAAGGCAGCAGCTGGATAGACTTGCAAACAATATGCACGATACAAATGTGTAAGTCAGCAGATGTTTAAGCAGACCACGTCCTTCTGGTTTTAATTTGAGGTGTTTTAATTTCTTTCGTACTTAATATACTTCAGTTCTTCAGACAATTCATTATGTGTTTAATGGCAGCTTGTTGTGTTATATTTTCAGAATAATCCAATTAGCGAGTTGTTCTTTTAAATAGTACCTGGTTAGCCACAGACAGTTGCAAGTGTAGATGGTAAAGGCAGTCAGTAACTCACTGGTAAAAATCCATGTCACTCCAGGCAATCAATATGGCACCCTGTGTGCTATAGCATTAGACTAGCAATCCACAAGTTGAAAGTTCAAATCTCAACTTGACAAGTTCTCAAATGGAAAGCTGCCTTTTTGTTGCAAAAGCTCAATAGGTTCACCTACATATGGGAAGGGAAGGGAATCAACAATGAGCAAGGCATCAGATCAAGCCAAGATTCAGGGAATTGCAGCCCAATGGACCTCACAAAGTCCTCCTCCCCAACCACTGGTGTCCAAGTTCAGAGAGGTGACCCACAAACTAGTCAAGCAATAGCCTGACATATTTATACACAGTCATATCTACCAGCCAATATCCGAGACTTTTCCATCATCACTCTTGCATATATCTTGTCTCACCCGCAAGACAGACACATTAGATGTGGGGGGTGGGGGTGGGGGGTGGTGGAGAAGGTGGATGGACAGTGATTATCCAGTCAGGTGACTGTGGACTCCAGGAAATCTCATTTCTTCAAGTCTGAGGAAATCTCCTGTTGATTACTACCCACTCCTCCATATTGAACATCACACAAAGGAAGCAAGACAGAATATGCTCAGGGGGTGGGAAGAATGTCAATGTTCACCAAGAATTGGTTGGTAGTACCACAATTGACCAAGCTGGCTGAATCCTGAAGCTGCCAGACTGGATCTGGATCAGGTGGTGAAGAATCCTACATGAAGGAATAACCCACTTGACTTCACCTTCACCAACCTACCTGTCACAGACATGCCCATCCGTGATAGCTGTGGTAGATCTGTGCAGTTCAGATATCATTGTGAAGACAAAGTGGTAAAAATTCAACTTGGACTGCAATGCAAAATAGTCAGTATCTCATGGGTGGCCTGTATTATTCCTTGTCCAATACTTAATTCTATTGAAATTAATGGAACTGAATATCGGGAGTGGTGTATAACAGGCAGCTACAGGTAGCTTCATTAAGATGAATTTCTACCCCAATGTCTTGTTTTCAGTGGTACTCCCATTATTACATAGGTGGCACTATCACAATAGTAAATTGGAGAGATTAAGGACAGATCTAGTAGCCCAAAACTAGGCATCCATGAGGTGCTGTGGACCATCAGCAGAGTTGCATACCACTACAATCTACAATCTCATAAATTCCTCACCCCTAGAACACCGTCAAGTCTGGAAATCAACCAGAGTTCAATAAAGAATGTAGAAGGGCACAGCCGAAGCAGCCCCAGGGATACTTTAGAACCATGCTGAAATTACAACATAGAGCTACCTGCATGCTAAATACCAAAAGTAGCAATCTATAGAAAGACCTAAGTGGTCTCACAATCAATGGACCAGAACAAACCTCTGTACCTTTATCACACCAAGTCAAAACTGGTGGCTGACAATCAAGCAACTAATGGGAGGAGGAGACTCCATGAAAGTCCCTATCCCAACTATGGCAGAGGCCAGCATTTGAGTACAAGAGACAAAGCTGAAGTGGTCACACGCTTCTTCTGCCAAAAGTGCCAAGTGGATGAACCTTCTCGGTCTCCTTCTGAGGTCCCCAAAATCATAGATGACCATGTCCAGGCAATTCGGTTCAGGTCTACATGATATTGTAAGTGACTGAGTACATTGGACTCAACAAACATTATGAGTTCTGACAACATCGTAGCTGTGGTGCTGAAGACCTGCAAACCAGAACCAGTCACTCCCCTAACCAAGTTGTTGCAGTTATGATACTGGCATTTTCTGACAATCTTATCCGCAAAAAGCAGGACAAATCTAACTCTGCCAATTACTGCAACATCAACTTACCAATGAACTGCAAGCCTCATTACAGCCTTGATCCAGACATGGACACAGGCAGGAATCGCATCACATAAATGCCAGGCAATGATCATATCAAACAAGAAACGACCCAACCACCTTCCTCTGACCTTCAATGCAACCACCTTCATTGAGACCCCACGGTCAAAATCCCCAGGCCCAGATGAGATGTATCCCAGGCTGCTATGTGAGGCAAGGGAGGAGCTTGCAGGGGCTCTGAAACAAATTTTCAAATCCTCTCTGGCCACAGGAGAGGTGCCAGATGACTAGAGGGAAGCGAATGTGGTACCATTATTCAAGAAGGGTAGAAGGGATGAACCAGGTAATTACAGACCAGTGGTAGGGAAACTATTGCAAAAAATTCTGAGGGACAAGTTTGATCTCCACTTGGAGAGGCATAGATTACTCAATGATAGTTAGCATGGCTTTGTCAGGGGGAGAGCATGTCTAACAAATTTGATTGACTATTTCGAGGAGGTGACTAGGTGTGTAGATGAGAGTAAAGCAATTGATGTAGTCTACATGGACTTCAGTAAGGCTTTTGATAAGGTCCTGCATGGGAGATTGGTCAAGAAAGTAAGAGCCCATGGGATCCAGGGCACTTTGGCAAATTGGATCCAAAATTGGCTTAGTGGCAGGAGGCAGAGGGTGATGGCGAGGGTTGTTTTTGCGATTGGAAGCGTGTGACCAGTGGTATACCGCAGGGATCGGTGTTGGGACCCTTACTGTTTGTAGTGTACATTATTGATTTAGATGTGAATATGGGAGGTATGATCAGTAAGTTTGCAGATGACATGAAAATTGGTGGTGTTGTAAATAGTGAGGTGGAAATCCTTAGATTACAGGGAGATATAGATGGGCTGGTAAGATGGGCGGAGCAGTGGCAAATGGAATTTAATCCTGAGTAGTATGAGGTGATGCATTTTGGGAGGACTAACAAGGCAAGGGAATATACAATGGATGGTCGGATGCTAGGAAGTGCAGAGGTGCAGAGGGTCAGAGGGACCTTGGTGTATTTGTTCATTGATCACTGAAGGCAGCAGCACAGGTAGATAAGGTGGTTAGGAAAGCATATGGGATACTTGCCTTTATTAGCCAAAGCATAGAATATAAGAGCAGGGACATTATGATGGAGCTGTATAAAACGCTAGTTAGGCTACAACAGGAGTACTGTGTACAGTTCTGGTCGCCACACTATAGGAAGGATGTGATTGCACTGGAGAGGGTGCAGAGGAGATTCACCAGGATGTTGCCTGGGCTGGAGCATTTCAGTTATGAAGAGAGACTGGATAGGCTAGGGTTGTTTTCCTTAGAGCAGAGAAGGTGGAGGGGTGACCTGATTGAGGCATACAAAATTATGAGGGGCATAGATAGTGTAGATAGGAAGAAACTTTTTCTCTTAGCGGAGGTGTCATTAACCTCATCTTCTTCTTTGGCCTCCTTATCGCGAGAGACAATCGGTAAGCGCCTGGAGGTGGTCAGTGGTGTGTGGAGCAGCGCCCGGAGTGGCTATAAAGGCCAATTCTAGAGTGACAGGCTCTTCCACAGGTGCTGCAGAAAAATTTGTTTGTCGGGGCTGTTACACAGTTGGCTCTCCCCTTGCGCTTTTGTCTTTTTTCCTGCCAACTGCTAAGTCTCTTCGACTCGCCACACTTTAGCCCCGCCTTTATGACTGCCCGCCAGCTCTGACGAACGCTGGTGTCATTAACCTCATAGATTTAAGGTAAGGGGCAGGAGGTTTAGAGGGGATTTGAGGAAAAATGTTTTCACCCAGAGGGTGGCTGGAATCTGGAACACACTGCCTGAAGGGGTGGTAGAGGCAGGAACCCTCACAACATTTAAGAAATAATTAGATGAGCACTTGAAATGCCATAGCATGCAAGTCTAAAGGCCAAGTGCTGGAAAATGGGATTAGAATAGATAGGTGCTTGATGGCTGCTACAGACACGATGGGCCGAAGGGCCTGTTTCTGTGCTGTATGACTCTATGACTCAACATCCTGGGGATTGATTATTGAGTAGAGCCTTAACTAAACCCCGCATGTCAATAGCATTGCTACAAGAACAGGGCTGGGACTGTGTATTCTGTGATAAATGGCTCACATTAGCCCTCGATACCTCTCCACTGACTACAATGTTCAAAGCCAAGAGTGTGTTGGAATATTAGTCGCTTTCCTGGATGGATGCAACATTAAACAAGCTCAACATAATTTGGGTCAATGTAGTCCACTTAATCGCTACAGAACTCAATATGCATCCCCTGATCACCAGCACATTGTGGTTGCAGTATGTACATCCACAGTATGTATATCCACAGGATGCACTCCAGCAACTTACCATGCCAGCTCTATGACCTTTACCACCAAAAAGAACAAGAGCAGCTACATTATGGGAACATTATCAGCTACAGGTTCCCCTTCAAGTCACTCATGATCCTCCCAGTCGTTCATCCTCACTGGGTGAAATTCCTGGTACTCCCTATCTAACATCATCATGGGAGCTCCATCATCACAAGGACTTTAGCAGTTCAAGGAGAAGGTCTGCTTTCCAGGATATCTAGAGAGAGGTAATAAATGTGACCTTGACCGGATTACCCACATCCCAAGAACAAAATAAAGCCAATACTTCATGTCAGATCAGATGTTTATTTTTCTGGATCAAATGGTCCGAGGCATATAGACTGAAAGTTACATTTTTTTTTTACCATTTTTCTGTTCACAAACATATAGATCACAATGAAATGAATCGCTTCTGCGTGACAAAAATGCTGTACTGTTTTTATGGCTATTCAGTCTTCCCCCAGAAATGTAATTCACAGAACAGTTTTTAATGAAGTTCATAACCTTTAATGCTGTCTTAAAATTGGGTAGAATGTGCACCTGACAGATTGACAAACATGTCACACAGTAACAGTGACTTACAATGTGAAGAAACCAGGTGATGTTTTTGAAATGACTCAGAAATTAATAATTTTCTAGTTGCTGTGAATTAATCTTGCTTTGTTATTTAAGGGGAAATTTACTTCCACAATTGTGGTCTTATCTGTACCAAGACCTTCATCAAATGATAATTCTGTATCTTTCCCTTATTTTACTTTGTAATATCTGGAAGTAGAAATATATCCATCTGATTCATTTAGATGCAGCAATCATGCATATTTCAAAAGCTGCAAAGGACATCAGCAGTTAAAAGGGTCAAGTGTACCCAAAGCAATACTATTGTGAAAGAGTTGGTGATAAAAATAGATTACTTACCATATTACTCTTTATCCTCTGAATGACAGGATTCTCTGCACATCAATGGATTGATCTTGCTACATAGCTGCCTACAGGGAAGCCCATGCTACCTCCCTTAAATTTTCCTTCAGGCTTGATATTGTCATCTTATTATCAGCAGAGCAAGAGATTTGTTACAGCAAGTAGTTTTGTTATTGTTCAAAGAGGCACTTTCACTGCCACAGGGAATTTATTTCAAGCAAAGTTGCAGTACTCAAGCAGCAAATTTCTCCATCTGCAGTAAATGTAAAAATATCTGTAATCTGTGATGGAATGGCCTGTTACTCCAAAGCCTTTACTCCAATTGTCGGCACTTTGCTGCATCAGCCTGAATGAACCTCTCGTATTTTAACCTAGTGCAACTTCAATAAATGTTCTAAAAATATATCTAAAATATTCCACAAGGAATAGTTAGGCCAATGAATACTCACTCCAACCTGCCATACATAGGTTAATACTGACAAAGTTTAATGACCTTACCAGATCAGGCAAGGTAAATGAATCAGCCACACCATCTACGAATACACTGTAAGAATGTTTGCCACCTATAAAGTTCTCCTAAATATCTTATTCAAGTGCTTGAATCGCTCACGATGAATGACCACAAGGTAAATAATTACCTTGAGTCCTCAATTGAATGAACAAGTGTTCAATCACTCACAGCTTTACATGCTTTCACTCTACAGGAAGCATTGCATGGTATGTAATTGCCTGTTCTATGCATGACATTACACCCAATGTGTCCATACTTACTGTGTTATTGCATATAATGGTGACTGAATGTCTCTTTTTGTATTTTTTTTCCAAGAGGTAGATTACTGTAACAAGTTAGCATTCTGAGAGAAACTTGGAAATGCCCAATAAGCTCGAGGGGTTGGAAACACACGGAACAGCAAGGCACTCTTGGCATGATTCCAGAGGTAGCTTGGGCAACAGCATTATAAAATCATGGGCAGGCAGTCAGTCAGTGGAAGGGTGCAGATTTCTAGTGAAAGAATTTGAAAATAAGTTTCTACCAGATCTTGAGCAAAGATAAAGTAAATATTTTCAGGCAGTTCAGCTAAAATAGTGTATCCACCAATACAGTGGATTGCAGGAGGAAGTGAAGCTTACAAAGTGCAAATCCTGGTGTGAATCACACAGAAGGATGCCATTTTGGTCCATTATGCCTGTGCTGGCCCTTTGCAAGTGCTATCCTCTGTTCTTTCCCACAAACCTTGTAAAAGTTTGGCTCATTAAATGGTAATATAAGAAGTAGAGTGTGTTTTCATCACCATGGAAACACCACTAACATAGTGTGGAGATGAAAGCTGTCATTGTAATCAGCTCAACCATATAACCATTCCAGGCCAACAGTAGAAAGCAAGTCCAATCAAATGTACTTGGTGAATGGCTTGTCTTGTTGACAATATTTCAAAAACAATCTGCAAAGCACAAACACAGGCTAGGAGCTGTAATCGCCAAATGATGTGCCTTGTCAGCTAAGACTTATGGCTTTGGTAATCCAGACAAATACCAAGCTGGGGCTTTTGATGTAAGCGCGTCCCTATGATAGAAAACATTGTTGCAGGCACTTCAAAAACAAAAAGTGCTATTGCATAACAAAATATAATAATTTCTTGTAAATTGTGCAATTTTATAGATCCCAAAAAATTGCATGGGTTTAAGGTTTCCTAAGCCAGAGTTTCTGTTCTTGAGGTTCATTGGAAATCCAGGATAGTAGTCATGGCTTGCACTCTAAGAATTTACTGGGTTCCACAAAGGTGCAAATGTAGTTAGATCCAGGCATGGGGCCCACTGGAGCACTATAGGGGTTAGTAGGCGGGCCTGGGCAAAGTAGGGCTTAGGCAGGCCAACAATAAAATTCCAATGGCATGGGGAAGGTGTGCCCCAAATAACACTGGCAGTAGAGGCCCTGTGCAAATGAGATGTTCTTCATATGATCCTATAAACTTCAATGGGGGTTATTGCTGAAAAGAACTGACATGCAAGCTCCTGGTGCAACTATCAAGATTGCTGCCCATGGATTTTCAAAGCACGTCTTTATTATGTTTTAAACCAGAAGTATTTTCTCAATCTACGCCAGGGTTCTCTGTCCTTCTCATGCCCTCAGAAGCAAGACCCCTTCCCCACCCCATTGAGAGTGTCTCTACTACCCATCCATCCCCATTTATGGTGTTCCTTCCTCCTGCTGACATCATTCTTGAGTAACCACTCTGCTTGCAGGGATTGACTCGCTTTCCAACTGAAAATGTTCCTGTGCCCCAATTCTACTCCTTTTCCACTGGATATTCATTGAGATTGCTCTTCTCCCTTAAAAAGTGCTCCTCCTAACTGAGAGTTGTCCTTTGCTCATCATTCTTCCACCCTGATGCTCCGAGGTTCCTGGGCTCCAAATCCCCATTTCCTGATCATAGTCCCACCACTGGCAGTTCTCCAGATGATGCTAGTCCCTCTCCCTAGGGCAGCTGAGGCAACCCCACCACACCCCACCCTGCCCATACCTGCTTTCAGGCACCGTGGTGTCTACTCAACGAAGATCTAATAAAGACTCACCTTCATGCATGTAGTCTTCCGCCTCCTTTCCAGGTCATTATGAGGTTGTCTATTGCCTCTTTTGCATGTCGCTCACCATGTCTGGCCTCCATCGCTGCTTGTCCCCATCTGTCCTCTGCGTCCTCTTCATTGAAGGATGTTTGTTGCTCAGGCATATCTCCCTCATGTAAGGCCTCCCACCCTCTGTAGTACTAGATGGTGCAGAGCACCACGATACATGAGACCCTCACCAGAGCATACCCCTTTCTGTCTGTGTTGCCTGTATTCTGACCAAGTGCATTGTGCGCTAGTGCCCATGGGAGAGAATATGTGTATTAGATATTCAGTCACATTGCCATGTTAATAAGGGACATGGTTACATTGGTACTGCACTAAGGGTACGGCGGAATTCAAGGTTCACAATTAAGGCAAGGAGGAATATAGTAATCACACAATGATGACTAATGATTGGCACAAAAGGGCATTTAATTACATTGCACATAACTTATTTGCAACACCCGTGAATACCCATGTATGGTTAGGTGATTTTCTTAATACACTTGTGGGTACTCCTACGCGGTGTGAGCCCTGCACTATCAGCTGTGCTGGAGGTAGGCTGACCCTTGGTCTGAGATGACTTCGGCAGCCATCCTCTGGGTGCCTGAGTCTTGGAGGGTTCCGACTGCCGAAGAGTTTCCTGGACGGCGTCGCAGCTGGTGGAGCTGGGCTCACTGGCAGAGGGGCTGAGGAGCCGGTGTCCACACCTGAAGTGCCCTGAGGGGAGCCCCCAGACTTGGAGGGCAGCCGCTTCTCCTCCCTCTCAACATACATACGTACATATATACGAATTAGGAGCAGGAGTCGGCCACTTGGCCCCTCGAGCCTACTCCACCATTCAATAAGTTCATGGCTGAACTGATTACTCCGCATTCCCGCCCACCCCCGATAACCTTTCACCCCCTTGCATATCAAGAACCTATCTACCTCTGCCTTAGAAATATTCAAAGTCTCTGCTTAAATGATGCATCTGTGGAATCAGGCTGTTCATGAGGGTCGTAAACCTCTCAATAGAGGAAGCCATGTGCTCGTATGCCTGGGACATTGCACCAGTCATGGCATGGATGGACTCTTCCATCGTCCGCTCATGGCTGCGCATGGCCTCTGGCATCTTCGCCAGATGTTGCCTTACATCTCCCTGCAACTCCAGCATGCCCTGTGCGGTCAACAACATAGGCTCATCATCAGCCTAGGGCTCAGCATGGGCCTGGCCACCCAGAGTCCTCCAACTGTCAGAGGCTTCAGCCATCTCAGTTCCAGTCATTTGCTCGGGCGCATGTGTGGTGCTCTCACCAACTTGTGACCCTGATTCTAAAGCTGAGCGGTTTCCTGTTGTAAGATTGCTTTAAGAGTTATATCTCTTTAAGAACTCAGTATGCTAATGAGCTAAGTACCAGGATGTAGTCATGTGATTAGTAGTCTCCCTGCACAACACCCTGGACAAAGGTTCTGCATATAGTTTGCTCTGTGTTGTGTTTACTATTTTAACTGTTAATAAACCTTCCAGAGATCTTCAAGGAACTGGAATCCACATACCTCATTGTTTTGCTTAAGATAACACAAAGAAACTCATGATATGGTGGCAGCGGTGGTGAAAAGACAAGATATAAGCTTGAAGACCATGGGTAAAACAGCAAACAAAATTTTAAAGCAATACAGAAAACAGAAGAGAAAATTTGAAGCAACAAGTGAAGAAACTTTAAAACAGGTACCTGAAAAGAGTGAAAGAAAGCTAGACACCTTAGAAGGCTGAGAAAAGCTCCATGGAATGGAAGCATGGCTGAACAGCAAGTAATTGGATGAGTCATGGTGCCAATGATTGAGAATTCCAGTTAAAAAAAAAGGAAAGCCTTTGAAGAATTTTATAAAATTCATTTTCTAAAGGCTCCGTGTGAGCGAGAGAAAAAAGGGGGAAAACGCTGAAAAGCACAAAAACTAAAAAAAAAGTCTGATAGTGAAAAAAAGCACAGGAAACCCCTCGGTCTCCATTAAAGCAGTCAAGCTGAAAAATTATTAAACCAGTCAAGCGTGAAGAAGATAAATAAATTCGAGCAAAAAAGCAAAAGGGAAAACACTTGAACTGCCCGTTGAACAGCTATGTACAAAGTGCTGATAGAGAAAAAACAGAGAACACTGTCAAGCATCTGTTAGACTCTGTCAAAGCAGCTAGCCTGAAAAAAAATAATTTCTTAAAGAGGGAACAGCAAAGAATGAATAAAACAAGTATTAAACCACATAGAAAAGCCATAACAAGTACAGTGCTAAAGACACACAGAGCTGAACAAAGTTAAATACAGAGCAGAAAGCAAAAGAACAAAAGAAGGACGAATATCAACTTTACCAGCATGGACTGAAAGGCCATTAATATCCTATCCAAGTTCCAACTTTTTAAACAAAGAATGCAGTTATGCTTCATAGACCAAGCAGCTGCAGAACCATAGAAACAGGCTGTGAAAATACTGATAGCAGTTGGAAATGAGGGGCTATACAGAATCAATATCTCTGGCTTATCTGAAGAGGACCAGAAAGATCCCACAAAGATATGGAAAGTGCTAGAAGAGCATATTCGGGTAAGAGTGAATTTCAGACTTCATCGCCTGAATTGATGTCCTAAAGGCAACCACAGAGGAATCAATAGATCAATTCATCAGTAGATGCCCTAGTAAGGGCAACGAATGCAATTTTTCAGAAACTGAGCAGTTGGAGCGAATAATATTGTCTCAACACCTATTGAAGCGTTTCAAAAGGACCTCTTAAGAAAAAAGAAAGGTCACAGCATTGATGCGCTGCTCTGGACGACAGCATCTGCAAGCACTAGGTGCAGCTGACAGTATCGGCATAGTAACCAGGTCAAAAAAAGCAAGCAAGCTGTGTGGTAAGTGTAGTTTGTCCCACTTACCGCGGAGTTGCTTTGCATTTCAAGATCTATGCAAGGTATGTGGTGCAAAAGAATACTGGGCCCACCTATGCAAGAAATCTGGCTCTAAAGACCCAGCCAGAAGTCACAATAGGACACAAGCAAACAGAAAACAGGCACAGCAACATGGCAACTGCAGAAAGGAGAGCACCAGATAAAGGCCTGCTACCCGACCCAAACCTGACGGGACCCAACAACATGTGTCGGGTTTGGGTCGGGTTGCTCTTCCAGGTCCAGCTTTCGGGCTTGGGTCGGGCCGGGCCCTGGTCCGGGTTGGCTACACACAGTGCTACCTTTTGCTCTGCTGGGAGGAAAAGGGAAATTGAGTAAGTAAGCGTCAAAATTTGAAAAGCCTGCCTGAGCTGGGAGTCCGGGACGTCAAGGAGGGAAACGTGCATCTGGACTCCACAGATTCTAAGTATGCGCAGTGAGCATCTCTATGACATCATCGTGCTCATGCTGCAGCTTCCTTCCATTCCATCCATCCAAAAGTGGTAAGTACAGTGAGTGCACTATGGTTGTTAAACGAATGCTGTCATCTGGAGAAACTGAACATTCCGGTGGTTGGTTTGGGCCAGGTCGGGTTCAGGTCGGGTCGGGTCGGGTTGGGCACGGGAAAAAATGGAAGGACTCGGGCCGGGTCGGGCTTGGGTCCGATGTGGTTCTGTTGGGTTCGGGTCGGGTTTTTTTTCCAGACCCGAGCAGGCCTTTAGTGCCAGAGACCTGCGTAAACACAAGCCGATACACCAAGTCCACATCGAAATAGACCTGAGACAAGACTCAGAGTGGAGCGACTTTCAGCCAGAAGATGAGCAGGCATTTTACATTGTGAACCTGACACGTTATGTTGATGAAATCAAACAACTGGAAGCTTTTGCTCCTATTAATATCATGTGCCCCAAGAAAGTTGGCAAACACACATTCAGGACTAAGATTGACACGGGAGCTAGTGCAAATATCCTACCAGTCCAAATGCTGAAGGATCTGTATCGGGATCGTTGGAAAGATACAACTGACAATTGCAAAGTTATCTGCATACAGTGGGTCACCCATCCTTTGCAGTGGCACACTAACAATGCAATGCAGCTATTGTAAGTTGGCATGGAAACTACAAATATTTTACCTGGTAGACACGAGTGGACCAGCAGTGGCAGGACTATTAGCATGTAAGGACCTCAACATTGTGACTATCCACGAGATCACAAAAGGACCCATTACAGCAGAAGAGACCAAGGGTACTCATATTGAGTCAGTCCAGAACTTACAACAAACCCAGACAGGTTTAATGCCATAGGCGATGCCATACTGCACCTCAGAGAGGATGCAATGCCATCAATCGACCCTCCCAGAAAGTGCAACTGCACATACAAGAAAAGCTTAAGCACGAGTTGGAGAACATGGAACGCAATAGCATCTTCCGTCGTGTGCATCATCACACAGACTGGTGCAGATCAATTACGCTCGTTAAAGAAGGATGGAGCAATCAGGGTATGTCTAGCTCCAAGGTGTCCAAAACTCTGCCTAAAGAGATGCCCCCACAAGATTTCAACACTAGAGGAATTGAATCCCAAGTTCACTGGAGCCAAATTCTTCTCCAAGTTGGATGCTAAACATGGATATTGGTCAGTACACCTAGCTAAGGAATCTCAGGAAGTCACCACCTTCAGAACACCATTTGGAAGATACTGCTTCCAGAGACTACCCTTCAGCTTACCTGTCAGTCAAGATTTGTAACAGCATGAGTTGGATGACATGAAACGCAATGGCATCTTCCATCGTGTGCATCATCACACAGACTGGTGCAGCTCAATTACGTGTGTGCTAAAGAAGGATGGAGCAATCAGGATATGTCTAGATCCGAGGTGTCCAAACCTCTCCCTAAACAGATGCTCCCACAAGATTTCAACACTAGAGGAATTGAATACCAAGTTCACTGGAGCCAAATTCTTCTCCAAGTTAGATGCTAAACATCAATATTGGTCGGTATACTTAGCTAAAGAATTTTAGGAAGTCACCAGCTTCAGAACGCCATTTGGAAGATATTGCTTCCAGAGACTACCCTTCAGCTTACCTGTCAGTCAAGATCTGTTTCAGCAGCATATGGACAGAATAATAGAAAATGTGCCTGGATGTATATGCATTGCCAATGATATTGCGGTAATGAGCAAAACCAAAGAAGAGCATGATCAAAATCTTAATTCATTGAGGGCAGTAGCTCTTCGTAAAGGGCTCGTTTTTAACAACAAGAAGTGCCAGGTGAATGTAAGGCAGATCAATTTCTTTGGCTCCATCTATTCAGGTTGCGGAATCTGTCCTGACCCAGGCAAAGTCGAAGATGTAAGGCATATGCCTACCCCACAAGACAAAGAAAATCTACAGAGATGTCTTGGACTTTTCAACTTCTTGGCATCATACATTCCAAATTTTTCTGACAAAGCATCATCACTGAGAGAGCTCCTAAAGAAAGACGTACCATATGTATGGCAGCAGGACCAGTTGTGTTGTGTAGCTTCAGGGTCAGGCACAGCTGCTTCTTGGGCCTGCCTCCGTCAGAGGTGCCTCCACACCCCAAGGGGATCCAAAAAAAACAGGGTGTATGAGACCAATGACAAATGCCCTGGTGCCTTCGGCTCGCTTCAGATGCAGAGATGAGCTTGCCTAGGTAACTTTACTTGTCAATTTTTGCTCATCTGGATGGCTGATGTGCCTCAAGACTAAAGGTTCTTGTTGGCCTACCATCTTTTCCATCTGTGTGAAACATCACCTGCATTACAACATCATTTATGATACCCTCTAATGGCCCCCTGACAGACACAACTTATGCACTTGCAGAGCCTCTCGCTAAACAGAACCCCCTCCCCCCCTTACAGAGCCCACCGACACACACAGTCCCCTTGCACACCCTAAATCAGCATAGCGGCAATGGCTGCAGTACCCGTTGCCGCCAGCTTTTGAGGATCGCAAAACTGAAAGGCAGGTGAGTGCCCATGTCAGCCACAAAAATACGGACCATTAGGCAAATCGCAAATAATTACATTCAAATTCATGTTAAACAGCATGTCAGCGATTTAAATTAGGTCAGGCATGGTACTTCCCTGCCTCTGACATAATTGGAACACGGCGGTATGGTGCTGGGTTTCGGGACAGAGGGCTCTGCGACAATTTTCCGTCCCCTCAAGCCACCAAACCTGCCTTAGATGGGAGCGCAAAATTCAGCCCATGTTGTCTGAGTGAAAAGCCCAATTGGTAGATTTACCACATTTTAGTATCATTGCACACTGTGACCTCATGTTCACAATGAATTGAGTTGAAACTGTTTGAACTCATTTCACCTCAAAGTCTTAAAGTCCATCAAAGAAGTGAGAATTTCATCTCATTTGTCTAGGGTAGAAGCTAATCCAGGCTCCAGGACATAACAGAAATATTCGACATAATAAACAAATCAAGTCTTTTTTTCCACTTGCTGTTCATGGGAATGAAAATATTGGTGAGAATATAGCACTAGTTCTTTCATGAGCAAATGAAGGCAATTTTTCCCTCAGTCTCTTAAAGCGTTTTCATGGAAACTGAAATATGTGGAATCCAGCCCTTAACAAGACATTTAATTAGCTTTAATCTCTCCTGTTGATGCTGCCAAAGGCTTCAGTTTAACAGTTTAAATAATAAAGTGGCATTATTTCTTCATTGCTTCCATAATGGGCACAATATAAAAGAAAAAATGGAAAGCAGCATTGTTGATTTGGGAAACTTATGCACACTTTTATCAGTAACCCAAGGACAACTCCTATCTTTTTGTTTGTACATAATTTCAAGTCAGACAAGTTACAAATAGAAGTCTGGTCAGTTACAAAAAAATTTTTATTTTGGAAGTTAAAAAAAATCTTCATTTTATGAAATGTGAGGATAATATATATTATTCTAAACACACTGGCCTAGAAAAGCCATGTGGTGAGTTGTACTAGATTTGTTACATTGAGTCTTGCATTCAGCAGAGTTGGATCTGTTGTATGATTGCCTTTAAGACTGATATCCCTTTAAGATCTTAGTATGCTAAGGAGCTAAGTACCAGGACATAGTAATGTGATTTGAAGCCAGATTCACTCTGCAACTGTAACACCCAGAGTAAGGTTCTGCAAATAGTTTGCTCTGTACTGTAAATCATAGCTTAGCTGTAATAAACCTGTTTGAGATCTTCAATCAACTGGACTCCATGAATTTCATTTATGTTGCACCAGCCAAAATAAAGAACTCATTAGATGGTGGCAGCGGTGGTGAGAAGACAAAGTCTGAGGTTG
Organism: Heterodontus francisci; assembly: GCF_036365525.1. NCBI lineage: Eukaryota > Metazoa > Chordata > Chondrichthyes > Heterodontiformes > Heterodontidae > Heterodontus > Heterodontus francisci. Next base: position 41,868,358 of record NC_090396.1, on the reverse strand, counting down.
AAGCCCACGGTTAAAATAGCTCTGAAAATGACCTTTACTATAGCCAGTGGAGAGAAAGTTCAAGAAAAATACTGGCTCAAACAGTGAAAAAAGAATTGACCTCTAACTTTAACAAGCAGTGGCGTAGCGGTATTATCACTGGACTAGTAACCCAGAGACCAGGGTATAGCTCTGGGGACATGGGCTCGAATCCCACTACGGCAGAAGGTGGAATTTGAATTCAATTAATAGTCTAATGATGGCCATGAAACCATTGTCAATTGTCGTTTAAAAAAAACCTGTCTGGTTCACTGATGTCCTTTAGGGAAGGAAATCTGCTGTCCTCACCTGGTCTGGATTACATGTGACACCAAACCCACAGCAAAGTGACTGACTCTTAAATGCCCTCTGAAATGGCCTAGTAAGCCACTCAGTTGTATCCAACCGCTATGAAGTCAATAAGAAATGAAATCGCACAGATCACCCAGTATCGACCTAGGCACCGGAAACGACAATGGCAAACCCAGCCCTGCCGACCCTGAAAATTCTCCTAACATCTGGGGGTTCGTGCCAAAGACCCACAGACTAGCCAAGCAACAGCCTGACATCGTCATACTCACCGAATCATACCTTACAATGTCCCAGACACTGCCATCACCATCCCCGGGGATGTCCTGTCCCACCAGCAGGACAGACCCAGCAGAGGTGGCAGCACAGTGGTATACAGTTGGGAGGGAGTTGCCCTGGGAGTCCTCAACATCGACTCCAGATCCTATGAAGTCTCATGGCATCAGGTCAAACATAGACAAGGAAACCGCCTGCTGATTACCACCTACTGCCCTCCACCCCCGCCTCAGCTGTTGAATCATGTTGAACACCACTTGGAGGAAGCACTGAAGGTAGCAAGGGCACAGAATGAACTCTGGGTGGGGGACTTCAATGTCCATCACCAAGAGTGGCTTGGTAGCACCACTACTGACCGAGCTGGTCGAGTCCTAAAGGACATAGGTGCTAGACTGGGTCTGCGGCAGGTGGTGTGGGAACCAACAAGAGGGAAAAATATACTTGATCTCGTCCTCATCAATCCGCCTGCCTCAGATGCATCTGTCCATGACAGTATTGATCGGAGTGACCACCGCACAGTCCTTGTGGAGACAAAGTCCCGTCTTCACATTGAGGATACCCTCCATCGTGTTGTGTGGCACTACCACCGTGCTAAATGGGATAGATTTTGAACAGATCTAGCAATTCAAAACTGGGCATCCAAGAGGCTCTGTGGGCCATCAGCAGCAGCAGAATTGTACTCAACCACAATCTGTAACCTCATGTCCCAGCATATCCCATACTCTATCATCACCCTCAAGCCGGGGGACCAGCACTAGTTCAATGAAGAGTGCAGGAGGGCATGCCAGGAGCAGCATCAGGCATACTTCATCTAGTCGTGAATGGTGGTGGATAGTTAAACAACTAACTGGAGTAGGTGGTTCCACAAATATCCCTCTCCTCAACGATGGGGGAGCCCAGCACATCAGTGCAAAAGGTAAGGCTGAAGCGTTTGCAACAATCTTTAGACATAAGTGCCAAATGGATGACCCATCTCGGCCTCCTCCTGAAGTCACCAGCATCACAGATGCCAGTCTGCAGCTAATTCGATTCATTCCGCGTGATATCAAGAAACAACTGAAGGCACTGGATACTGAAAAGGCTATGGACCCTGACAACATTCTGACAATAGTACTGAAGACCTGTGTTCCAGAACTTGCCGCCCCCACCCTTGCCAAGCTGTTCCACTCCATTGGCATCCACATGGCAATGTGGAAAATTGCCCAGGTATGTCCTGTACACAAAAAGCTAGACAAGTCCAACCCGGCCAATTACCGCCCCATCAGCCTACTCTCAATCATCAGTAAAGTGATGGAAGGTGTCAACAACAGTGCTATCAAGCGGAACTTACTTAGCAATAACCTGCTCAGTGATGCTCAGTTTGGGTCCCGCCAGGGCCACTCAGCTCCTGACCTCATTACAACCTTGGTTCAAACATGGACAAAAGAGCTGAACTCAAGAGGTGAGGTGAGAGTGACTGCCCTTGACATCAAGGCAGCATTTGACCGAATATGGCATCAAGGAGCTCTAGCAAAACTGGAGTCAATGGGAATCGGGGGAAAACTCTCCGCTGGTTGGAGTCATACCTAGTGCAAAGGAAGATGGTTGTGGTTGTTGCAGGTCAATCATCTCAGCTCCAAAATATCACTGCAGGAGTTCCTCAGGGTAGTGTCCTAGACCCAACCATCTTCAGCTACTTCATCAATAACCTTCCTTCAATCATAAGGTCAGCAGTGCGGATGTTCGCTGATGATTGCACAATGTTCAGCATCATTCACGACTCCTCAGGTACTGAAGCAGTCCGTGTAGAAATGCAGCAAGACCTGGACAATATCCAGGCTTGTGCTAATAGTGGCAAGTAACATTTGCGCCACACAAGTGCCAGGCAATGACCATCTCCAAAACCATCTAAACCATCTCCCCTTGACATTCAATGGCATTATGATGCTGAATCCCCCACTATCAACATCCTGGGAGACTTACCATTGACCAAAAACTGAACTGGAGTAGTCATATAAATGCTGTGGCTACAAGAGCAGGTCAGAGGTTAGGAATCCTGTGGCGAGTAACTCGCCTCCTGACTCCCCAAAGCCTGTCCACCATCTACAAGGCACAAGTCAGGAATGTGATGGAATACTCTCCACTTGCCTGGATGGGTGCAGCTCCAACAACGCTCAAGAAGCTCGACACCATCCAGGACAAAGCAGCCGCTTGATTGACACCCCATCCACAAACATTCACTCCCTCCACCACTGACGCACAGTGACAGCAGTGTATACCATCTACAAGATGCACTACAGCAACTCACCAAGTCTCCTTAAACAGCACCTTCCAAACCCGCAACCTCTACCACCTAGAAGGACATGGGCAGCTGATGCATGGGAACACCACCACCTGCAAGTTCCCCTCCAAGTCAGACACCATCCTGACTTGGAACTATATCGCCATTCCTTCACTGTTGCTGGGTCAAAATTCTGCAACTCCCTTCGTAACAGCAGTGTTGGTGTACCTACACCATATGGACTGCAGCGGTTCAAGAATGCAGTTTACCACCACCTTCTGAAGGGCAATTAAGAATGGGCAATAAATGCTGGCCTAGCCAGCAACACCCACATCCCATGAATGAATCAAAAAATCATAATAGACAGCCAGAGGTCAACTGGACAATGTGTCCCCAAATGGTTGAATGATCAAAGAGTCAATTTTCAAGTTTATATTGTTGGCAAGGGGTCTCGCCTGCTGGCATGCTGCCATTAATTTAATTTAATTTTATTTCTCTGCTGAACTCAGAGCTCAGAGATGTACTTCTTAAATGTTGCTTAAACAGCCACTTGAGCTTGCCTCAAACCAAATTGATAGATCATATAGGTTTGTAATCCATTACTGTCTACCTGTGTGTAATTAGCTCTGCTTCTACACCTAGAATAGCCAAAGAACCAACAGTGTGAACAAAAAGAGAAAATAGTCTGAAAGGCAGGATGTGTTGCAAAACAAATTTCTTCTTGACTATTTATGGACTGTTACCTTGCATATTGTGCATTTAGTATTAAGGAGTGGGTAATAAGTTTTATACCACTCAATGACCTTTAGCTTATTGTAAGTGATTCTGTTACCTTTTCTGGCTGAGAACATTACACTAGCCTAATATTGGCTTCAGACCAATTTCTGCAAAGCAAGATGTGCCTGCGGTGGACCCAAGTTACATTGCTGGCTGCATCTTGCTGCAAGTTCCACTGAGTTTTATGACAAGAGCAGTTAATTTTTAATGTTACAAGGGTACAGGTGGGAATTTAAAGTAAGTCCCTAAAGTTTAACTACCTTACAGGAGACAACATCGGGCTGCCTTGCAGTTTTAAAATGAGGCTTCACATTGGACTGAAGTTATATTCAATCTATTACGAAGCCAACGTGGTGTGACAGTACCTACAAGAAGTGGACTTACACCTCTTGCTTTTGTGGATTCAGATTGTTGAAGATTTATATTACCATGGGTGTTCACCTAAAACTGCTTTGCATCAACATAGAAATGGTAGCATAACAAACAGCCTCAATTTATCTAAGGCAGGGAATCCTTGGACATGGTTCGTAACCAGAATTCTAGAAGTTCAACAGCTTAACTATTTAACGTATCAGAATACAATTTTTTTTAAAAACGGAGTCACAAAACTAAATTATAAATTCTAATGGTCACATCTCAGCTTCGAAAACGTATCATCAGTAGCAAATGGGATCTTTAAGACTGAAGATTATTTTAGGGTGACCCATCTTGTAAAAGTGATGGAGCAATGAAAACCTAGCTGGCAATACAGAAGCCACTGTACTAGTGAAAATACTGCAGAGTAGCCAGTTGTCATAGAAGCATTGAATCATAGAATGATACAGCACAGAAAGCAGCCATGTGGCCCACTATCTCGTTCTCAGTTTGGGCTACAAAGCATCCTACGTATACTAGGAAAAGGGACTGTAGCCCTGATTTTCCTCAACAGAAGTGTGGCAGCATTTAAACATCTAAAGGGGTAGAAATTCATCTTGGACAGTAGCACAAAATGGGTAGAAATGAATCAGCCACCTGTTACACTTTAATCAGTTTATTCAGTTCCTCTGAGGTCAATATCGGGCGGAGGGTATAATGGGTGGTTGATTCAATAACCCCTGTTTTGTGTCATAGCCCAAGATAATGTTCTATTCCACAGAATTTTAATGGACTAGCAACAGCAATCAATAGTTTTTGGATTATTCCGACTAACTACAAATTGTCTTGGAAGACTGTGGCAGAGCACAGAGCCCATAGGTTTTCAAAGTCAGAAGTGAAAGTGTTATTGACCCAAGAAAGGCAGAGGAAGACGAACCAGTTTGGGACTGAACAGTGAATACCTTCAAAAGGTACTACCCAGGAACAGTGGAAGGAAATATCCAGGATAATCAATGCCGACTCCACTTCTCCACATACAGCAACTTAGTGCTGCAAGAAGCTTTATCATCTTTTCAGGTTAGGGAACATAAGCGAAGACAACCACTTCACATTCCTTTACTACTTGGGTATTATGGAGGAGAGACATAGAGTTTTAGGATGGCTTATTCCACACGATTTCACGAAAGGAAAGTGCAGTAAAAAGAAATACTGGGAACACGTAGGATGGATTTTCAGTAAATTACTGTTGTACTGAATTTGATGTGCACAGACATTGGACTGGATTTTGTAGTTCGTGCAGAACATGGCAACCATCCCCCACTGGTCCCGCGCCGCGACGATTACACGGTGTACGGCTACTTAACATATTGACAGCGGCCACACCTCTCAATCACATGGCAAGGCAGCATTGGCGGCGCTGTTCACGGCGTCATCTCTTGCAGGAGCAGGTGCTGGTGCCATTTATAAAAGGCTTGCAACCCTGCAAACAGTTCAACATAATGCAGAGTTGACCCCTTCCTCCCCCCTACTTCTCCATACAAATCATGCAGAGTTGACTCCATCCCTGCCTCGGTGGCGCCAGCTTCTCCTGGACGGGAAAGTGAAGGTGTGTGAGTGCCGCTCGACGTGCTCAAGATTGGGAACTGAAGGTAAGATGGCGGGGAATTAAATTTAAATTTATGCAGAGAGGTATTTTAAATAAAGCAGGGTCCCATCGCAGAGCAGCAGAGGTGCTATCACAGAGCCTCGCCACCACCGGAAGATCAGGCCTGGCAATCCCAGCATTGGGATCCATGGCGGCCACTGCCATTCCGATTCTCCGGCATCCACCCCCCCCCCCCCCCCACAGCCCCCAAATCCCAACGTTGTGCTGGGAACAAAATCCAGCCAATTGTTTTTGGAAAGATTGGAAATGGCTTTGATGAGTTGGCATGAATGGGAGCTTTGTGATTAGATGTGTGTAGAGAAGTACCTGTAGATAATACAGGGCAGATGCCAGATGTAGACAGGGCTTTCATGTTGTAACCAGGAGGACGTTTCCTCTATCAGTTTAGCATGATTGCCTATTGCAGGAACAAAAAATGGCATTTCACATTCTTTTCAGGCAGTTGCTGCTCCTCTGGCTGATGTCCCTGATTCCTTTGGGTGCGTTCCTCCTCTGGGATTCCATTAGGAGGCAAAGTTACATACCAGGTAGCATACATTACAATCCATGAAATCCTATCCAGACTGTATTGAAAAGCACCCCCAACTAATCGAGGAACCTAAAGTATGCCAAAATGCTAATTGCCTATGCTGAATGGTAGCCAAATGGACCTCATTGTAGCTCTTCTAGTGTCATCAGCACAGAATCCAGTGAAATAATTGCTTTTCTAGTGAAGTAGGGAGCTCAAGATACTAACTTTAAATGTAGGCAGTGTGTCTACTGCCATGCATTTATTTACATAATGCAATGTTGCTTGACATAAACAAGCAGGACATTGGCCAAGTGAAATCCTTTGCCATTGATGTAGCTGATAGAATTAATAAAGGAAGCAAGAATAGAACATGGATAAAATTTCTGCCACTTTACACATTGAGGAATCCTCCCTTGATAAAGTTATAGTGCTCTGTCATGCTGGTGCCAGCTGTCCATGATTGACTGGATTAATCTAACAAATAGTACATCTGTGATTCGCTTCATCAATCTATGCACAGCTGTTTGATTAATGTTAATGATGACCCCAGAGGCACCTTGCAATGACCCAATAGCAGAAAAATCTACAGCCACCAGAATGTGGAACCTATGGTGGAGGTTAGCTACAGTCAGGATGCAGAATGTGGCCTAACCAATTGATGGTTATGAGTTGTAGTCTTTACAAGCACCACTATCGTGTCTGCTGGAGGTAGCAGCGCTGGGTCTGTATATAGGGAGTGAGTCTATAGGGTGGGTGGAGCCGCCTTCTGTCTCTCCTTCTCTTCTTGAGCCATGTGTCTTGGAAAAAGGATATTCCCATTGGGAGACTAATTATGGTCTCTTTATAATAGGGAAAAGACAAAAATGGAATGTCACAGCAGGAGGCAGACGATGAAGCAGTAGTCAGTAATTAAAAAATGGTTCAAAAATAAGGATTTTTCAAAACTTTTTAATGGCCGTGTAATATAACTTCTGCCTTTTTGGTAGCTTTGAACAATAGTGGATGCCTGTACCATATAGGGGTGCAATACACCCGGCATTATTGAGGTAATAATTAGGGAAAACAGGACAGCTGGTATGACTATATGATTTAAGCCTCAGCTAAGTACACTGGCATCCAGCGAAAGTGACACCAGAAAATATCATAGCTGTTAAAAGAGTGGGAATCCAGCGTAATGGATCCATGCCCCAGTTTCTGTATCTGCTCACCCTAGTACCAGATCCTGTGCTACATCGATGGCAATCTCCCCTATTATTCTATTTTAGGAAAGATTAAAATTTTTTATATTTCATAACTACATTTCAAAAAGGGATTTCCAAATATTTTAAAATTCCAGCTGACAGCAACTTGCACTGGTGTAGCACAATACATCCCAAAGCACGTCACAAAGAGGTGTGGAAATCAGCAGGAATTGGATGAGAAAAGTTAGGAGAGAAGATCAAAGATGTGTTGAAGTGCTAGGTTTTGAGGAGGCTTTGGAAGATCCGGGATGATGCAAGATGAAGAGGTTTAGGAGCAGTTTGGCGGAGTACTGGAGCATGGTGGCTGAAAGGTCTATTGCCCACATTGGACTGGTAGAGGGATAGTGTGCATGGGATGCTCAGTAGCCCAATCTCAGAAGAACTAAGAATTCAAAAGGGATATCGGGCTGAAACCGGTGGAGTGGGGCTTGGGGGAATTTACACGTGGGGACAAGGATTTTAAAATCAATACGTCTAGCAACAGAGACCCAATGGAGGTCAGCGAGGGAAGAAGTAATAGATGAGTGGGATTTAGAATAGGATATGATGAGGGTAGCAGAATTCTTTATGAGTTGGGGCCGTGGGGGGTACAACTCAGGAGGCTGGCAAAGAGGAAGTTGGAGAAGTCAAGCGGGGATTTGGTGAATGTGAGGATGTGACTCTCAGCAGCAGGGGTCGTCCACAATGTCAAGGAGCTGGAAGTTCTAATGATGAGCAACAAGACTTACTGTGCAGAGATCGCTCACAATGTCTCCTCCAAAAACCGCAAAACGATAGTGGAGCGGGCAGCCCAGCTTGCGATCAAGATCACCAATCCCAATGCCAGATTACGTAGTGAAGAGAATGAATAAAGTGTCCTGGAAAAGCTGCAACTCTTTAATAAAAGATTAAAATACAAAAAAAAAAGGGGTGGTATGGGGGACTCAAAGGTGGATGTTGTTTCAGAGGTAAAGCTGATGGATAGGATCTAGTGTTTGACCATGCAGTGAAGGGTTGGGCAGGACACCAAAGTTGCCCAAGGTCAGGTTCAGCCCAAACTGACAGCTCAGGAGGGGAATGCATTCACTGGTTAAAGAGCAGAGTTTCTAATGATAGGTGTACAGGATAGCACGAGTCTTGCAAAATTTGGCTGTTGGAAGCTTTGTCTCATCCATAACATGACAGACTGGTACAGCAACTAGAAATAATTTTACATGAAATGGAAAACACATTTATTTATAAAGCAGTTGTTGTTAAATAAACATATTTCTAAAATTAAGGTGCAGGCAAGCTGATTCTACCCTGCATTTATCAATGTTTTTGAATTTGAACTACTGTGACCCATTTTACTTAAAATACTGCTCATTGTTTTTGCCAATTACTCATTCATACTGAAAATACTCTGGTAAATGATCTATCCATAATTATGAATTGAAAACAATTTTAAGTCAAGGGGAATAGTAATATGCAAGATAATGAATGGGTGAGCTGCAGGAATTAAATGTGTGTGATGGCAACTGAGATGACATTGCCAGCTGACCTGCGTGCAGTAAAATAATTTTACTATTAGCACAAAGGAGTGGGAAATAATTATAAGGTGTAAAACGTTTTGAGGTAAACCACTGATCACGCTGATTGTATCTGAAGGAATAAAGTGAATCCTTTTTGTGATGATAATGACTGTGATTAATTTCACTTTACATTATCTGAGGTTAGTGTCATCTGTTTGCAATGTTCAGTAGACGACCTGTCTCTTTTGCACTGTGGGAATGTTTTGATTCAATCATGAAACCAATGGCAATTTTATTAGGTATTGTGGTTAGTAGCCGTGTGGTTTTCATACTCTGAGACTTAGTGTAGTAGTAGAGGATAACATGGAACACAACAGTTTTTATTAGCATGATGTAAAAACTATAAAAGTTAATGACTGTTTAGGTGCACTAACAATAATGTGCTCATTAAATTGTCCAGGCAGTCTTCCACACACACTTGTTTAATTCACAGCTCTCCTGTGCCATTGCTCTTATTGAATTGGAGGGTAAGCTATATTATAATAACTGAACTACTATACTATGCAATAAATAATGTAGTATAGTTGACCACTGTACATTTTAAGATAAACTTTACAAATATCCAATCCAGACATGGAACCCATGTGCTCTGAGCGCGTATCAGCACACACCTTCTGATTCTGTCATTATTTTTGTAATTTCCTGTCTTTGTCTTCAATGTTTTCTTTCTCTCTTTGTAGCTGTCATATGTTCTTCTTGATGTGATGACTGTCACTCTTTCTGACATATTTTCTCAGTTTCTGTCTCAGTATTTCTGTACATTTCTCCTTCTCTCTGTCTACTCTGTCTTTGGTACATCTCCAAGGTCTTTGTGGTTCTCACACCTGTTCCTTTACTGATCTTTTTTTAAGGCACAGGGTATGCAGGGTAGTAAAATAGACTGGATTTGAGATAGGGTTAGATAAGCCTATCAGAAAGATAGTAAGTGGCTGAGAGAGAAGGTTGCAGTGATGGCGAGGTGATGAGGGACAGAGTGGGAAGGTGTATAGCTGTAGCCAATGGAACTCAAGCGTTGGGGAAGAGGGAGTGCAGATATAACGAGGACATGGAGGATTGGCCCTGGGAGTAATTATGTGAGATGGTTTAGGGGAATGCTGGCATTGGGTACTCAAGGGCCCAGTAATGCAGAGGTTTACTGAACTGGGAGCATTGGGAGCTGAAATGTGGGACCAATGGCGCAACTGTGGCTGGGAGGAGTTGAGTGGGCTAGCGTATGAAAGTGAAGATAAATGTAGTGGAGAGGGATTCCATTGGGGGAGTATTGTGCAAGTAGCACTAGAGGAGAGATGAGGCATAGAAGCACTGAGTGTTTGGAGTTGGAAGGAGTCCAAGACAAGCAGCTGGGCCCTCAGTATAGTCCAGCTTGTAGGCCAAAAGAATTCAAAATGTTAGAATTTTAATAAATGCAAAATTTTAACAGACTCAGGAAACAGGTGGCAGCTATTTTTACTCCTATCTTAAGTGTTAATTGTTATGCTGACAGCAAGGTATAGATGACATAGTTGTTAGTAAAGGAAAAGCTCATGTTAGTAAGTGAGAAAGTGAGATGTCAATGAGAGGGAGAATATTTAAAAGCCTGCAGCTGACACTAAAAACAATCCAGTTGAGAGATGAATTTCCAAATTTAGATAGATATACTAAGGTCTATTTTATGAATGGTGCTATCAGCAGATGAGGTCACATGCCGATAGTGCATATTTATATCAGTGACCCTTGATTTTTTTTTGTGATCCTGTTCTATAAGCAAAGAGTATTGTGCATTGCAATGGGCCAATTTGCTATTTTTTTTCTTACAATAGTGTCAACCCAAAACATATGTGTATCTCAAATCTTAGCAAGCTGTGGAATAGCACATGGAAAGAATGAATGCCAATAGATTTTTCTTTTGTTTCAATGGCGATTTTACTCTTAGTGTCTCTTGATTTTTATAATAGTCTTGAGGCTAGGTATCTAATACATCCATCTCCAAGGTAGTCCCTCAGGTCTATAGTGTGCATATGAAGTAATAGTCCACTGGCAATGTGAGGCATCTCTTTTGCTTGTGATCTAGAAGTCTCTTTTATTGACTATGTCATTGTGTTCATTGTTTCTTTTCTGACTTGGATTTAGGCTTTTGTGTGGCCCAAATCCAAAGCGTTGTTAAGTCCAATTGATCCTTCTTAGTACTGTTATATTAATACATAGACAGATTCCATCTTAAAAATTCTGCCTTTAGGAAAGGTCAGTTTCTACAACCTTTGAATCATATATTTATAGTGACATCAGGTGCAGCAGTTATTCTATTATGTGAAACTACCACAACTAATTAAGGGATCATTTACAGATCATTAAGCCTCTTGTGCAGGTTTGTCGTATTACCTGAGAATTTTGATTATTGTTATACAGTTTTAAAGCTTTCCTATCCTGTGTTGACCATTTCAGTTGCAGGTATTCCGTTAGATCTTTCCAGATCTTGGCTGTTTTCAAATCAAATAATGTGGTACAGTTTGCCCCAAAAATGCTGTTTTAATGTTTTATTGGCAATATGAATGACACTGAAGTTCAAATAACTTCCCTGTTCTCATACTGATCTTAACACCTATATAAATGACTAAATTGGATACTGGAACATATCATTTAATAATTTATTTTATTTAGAGATACAGCACTGAAACAGGCCCTTTGGCCCACCTAGTCTGTGCCGACCAACAATCATCCATTTATACTAATCCTACATTAATCCCATATTCCCTACCACATCCCCACCATTCTCATACCACCTACCTACACTAGGAGCAATTTACAATGGCCAATTTACCTATCAACCTGCAAGTCTTTGACTGTGGGAGGAAACCGGAGCACCCGGCGGTCACAGGGAGAACTTGCAAACTCCGCACAGGCAGTACCCAGAACTGAACCCAGGTCACTGGAGCTGTGAGGCTGCGGTGCTAACCACTGCGCCACTGTGCCGCCCATTATTATGGTAAGCCACACCTTTTCTCCTAGTACGAAGATTACCGCATTCCTCCTCCTGCAGCACAATAAAGATTTCTCGAGGTTCAAGAAGAGAAAAGAGAAAAAAAAATGGAGAAGGACAGAGAAAGAGAGGGAGAGAGGGAGAGCGAGATAAAGAAGAAGCAATGGGAAACTAAAATTAAAAGAATATGAGTGTACATTGCTGCCAGTACTATCAATGCAATTTGACTCCTTTTCTTGTCCCTTGCATTGCTCACAGTTCTCCAGTCATAACTGTTAGAAGGCCAGTCATGGTCAATAAAAAACTATTCAGCCCATTGAAGCCTATCCCCTTAGTAGCCTAACTCCTCCTGTTTACACTCAACTGCATTTTCAACACTCTAATTGACTGTCTGTTACCTTTCTGGCAGATTATTCTAAACTTATATCAACCATTGAATAAGTTTTTTCCAATATAGGCTACAAATTCATGTTAAACTATTTTGAAACCATGTCCTCCAATCCTGCGAATTTAACTTAATTTGAATATTCCAGATTTACCCAATATTATGCCAAATCAACATTTTATATACTTCAAGGAAAATCCCTCCTTGAAACTTTCTGTTGTTCTCTTTGACATTATCTATTGTTTCCTTCGAGCTGCTCTCTCACCATTTCTCACTCACAATCTCTGCTGTTAACCTTTACTGTCTCTCCGATGGGTCCTGCACTTCATTTATTTAAGCATGTGTTGCCAGAAAACTGTACAGATGCAAAGTTATGCCTATGACATTATTAGCTACCTTACTATTTTCTTTATGAAATGAGCTTTTCAAGAAAATATTTGGACACTTCAGCTAGTACAGTGAGATGTTGTGCATGTGAAAACATGAAAAACAATTTCTAGAAAATCTAAAAAATGGAAACAGTTGCAGTTACAAACTGATCTCTGACAACTTTATAAACTGCTGTGAACCTTACCTTCTATCTGTGTTCAGTGCATAAAGCATTTTGTGAGCATTATTCCAGCATGGTCATTACATTTGCCTCACAGCAAAAGATCTCAGAGCAGCATAGTCATAACAGTATGTGTTAATAATTCCATATTTTACAGGAAATATGTACTTGTAGTATATAATGCATATCTGCAGACAGGTAAGGGTTGTAATTCAATCCTCGGGTTCTGTTCAAACTTATAAAATCTTCAATTATATTTTCATGAATTAGGACATCATCAGAAGATCTTGATTGAATTACAACCTTGTAAATTCTTTTCTGCTGTCCCTTATTTTATATAATTTTATACTTTGAGAAATTCTGGGCATTAATCCTCAGACTACCTGCATGTCCAGGGAATGATTGCCTCTCTGAATTTTCACCTTGTATACTGTGGTGCTGAAGCAAATTCTAATATTACAGTAACAAAATGTAAAACATACACAGGAATTTGTGCCTTAAGAATATTTAAACAAGTTTCCTCCATGGACGTAAAAGGCATCGTTACAATGCTCTGCCTACATCAGGATATAAACAAAATATAATTCAAATATTGGCAGATACGAAATATGTACATAACTTACCATAATAAACAGGAGGAAAATGGCCAGAACCATACTATGTATCCATTTTCCACAATACCAATCCAAAAATTAAGACCAAATATGTTTTCCCTCAGCTATCATCTTATAATTCTAGATCTTATACAAGTTTAGCTCAGAGGAATGATAAAGCAAGTTAGAAACTTAGTATGAAATTGGAAATAGTCATTGTTCAATATTAAAATAAATGGTGTTAAGGACTGAACAACTGCCTAATAAGATGTCATGAGAAGTTTGTAAACACCAATAACTCAGTAATGTTTGCTAAATATTACACGGCTAGAAACCTTAATTTAAACCAAACACTGTAAGGCTGAAGTTCTTACAATCAAAATTTAATCTGGTAAATCAAAAAGACAGATCTTTTGTCTAAGTCCAGAATGCTCAATTTTTATAAAGTAAGAAATTAAAAACAAATCACATGAACATAAGAACATAAGAAATAGAAGCAGGAGTAGGCCATTTGGCCCCTCAAGCATGCTCTGCCATTTAATAAGACTTGATTGTGACCTGAACTCCACTTTCCTGCCTGCCCCCCATAACCCTTGACTTCCTTCTAGATCAAAAATCTGTCTAACTCAGCCATGAATATATTCAATGACCCAGCCTCCACTGATCTCTTGGGTAAAGAATTCCAAAGATTAACAATCTTCTGCGAGAAGAAATTCCTCCTTATCTCTGTCTTAAAAGGGAGACCCTCATTTTGAAACCATGTCCCCTAGTTCTAGATTCCCCCACAAGGGGAAACATCCTCTCAGCATCTAACCTGCCAAGCCCTCTCAGAATCAGTTTCAACAAGATCACCTCTCATTCTTCTAAACTCCAATTAGAATAGGCCCAACCTGCTCAATCTTTCCTCATAAGACAACACCTTCATCCCAGGAATCAGCCTAGAGAGCCTTCTCTGAACTGCTTCCAAAGCAAATATATCCCTCCTTAAGTTCTATGCTATAAATGACTCTAAGGAGACCAAAACTGTACACGGTACTGTAAGTGCAGTCTCACCATTGCCCTGTATTGTTGTAGCAAGGCTTCCCCTACTTTTATAATCCAGTTCCCTTGCAATAATTGACTACAGAAGGAAACCAAACTGATGTGCGTTCTCAGAATTACATTTAATGCAAGAGTATATATTTCATGATTTAGTTTAGTATCATACCACAGCAGACAACAATATATTGAATAAATATTGAATATTGAATCCTTGAATAAAAGCGAATTTCAACACTATATTAAAACATACCAAAGCATATGCTGCCACTTGTTACAAATCAAAATAAGTCTTTGACTTTTCATTCTGTGGTGACTACTACTAATACAACTAGCCAAAAAGTGAATACTGTATTCCTGATATTTTGACTGAAAAAATTGGAGTTAGTTTACCTACTAGTCACATCTAATTCAAATCACTTTCACCTCATTTCTGTATTTTTAGCATGTTAAAACTCAAACTAAACATATTAATTTAGAACTATGTTATTAAAACAGATGCATACTGAGAAAAATCAGTATTAAACTCAACCAATCTATGGAAATAAAACAATAGTTAGAATCTGTAAGCCCTACCTTATTTTTCTCTCTTCAAAGACAGCTTTTTGCCATGCATCACTTTGATATGCATTTAATTTCTGCTGTAACATAAAAGCATGAAAATGATTTTAACTAAAAACTAGCATGTTCAGAATTGGAATCAAAGACAGAATGCTGAGTTTAACAAAAACAAATTATTGTCGAAATTGGAAATCTGAAATAAAAACAGGAAACACTCAACAGGTCAGGCAGCATCTGTGGAGAAAATTACGGAATTAATGTTTCAGCTCAATGACCTATCATTAGAAGGTTAAGATGTTAGAGATGGACAGCTTTTAAGCAAGTCAGGAAAAAGTAGGAATAGGGAAAGCTGATGCTATATATCTATTGAAAGTCACCAATATGAGTAAAATAATATACAATACACACAACAAATAATTGGATCACATTTATTGGTTAAATAAGTGCTTCCTGTGTGAATCAAAATGTGGATTAATGTGCCAAGACTGCTGAATTATTTTGGTTTATCAGTTATATATTCACACTAACATTAATTGTACAACAATACTGTTTCTTGGAAAGAGTTAGGCACCACAGGAGGAACCACAAACAAGGATCATCACCTTGGATATGAGCAATGTCATAGGTGATGTGCCAATGTATAACTGAAAACAGAAAAAAAACACTTAAAATTAAAAGTGGACTAGATAGCCATTTTTAAAAAATGTTTAAAAGTTCAGATTGCAGGATTAATATGATCCCCACACAAAACACAACGTTTTGGAATTATTTTGTTTCGAGAGTATCAGAAAAATCACGATAAAATAAAATTCTGCAATTTTGACATATGCAAATATTTTAGGCAAACTAAAATGTCAATGTGTGGCTACCAAACTACACATCTCCATTTATATTGATCGGCCAAACTAGAGCTAATTTTACAAGACTGAATGTAAGCATATAACTTATGTGTAAAAAAATTAATTTACTCAGAACCAAACTCAATTCATAGAAAATGTGTGTTTTTTTGTTCAAATTACTCCAAAATATAGCACCTCTGAATATAAATCCTGAAAATGCAAATAAAAACACCTGGAACCTGCATGTACAGCACTGGATATAGCAGCTTTCTGTTTGAAATATTTATGACTAAACTAAATTTACAATCTGATTTTATCTTTTATACTGCATTTTATTTCAGGAGAAAGTTACTGAAAATATGTATATTATACTTTATACATTAGGAATTTATGATTTATTCTCATTTTTCCTGAGGGAGATACTTCACATTATTATTTTAATAAGCAATTATAGGTAGAAATAGATTGTGGAATATCAACTAACCTAATTTAATCAGCTGGGAAAATAAATTATGAAACAAATGTCCTTCACAAATACTCTCAAATAATTATTTTATGGCAACAACAGCCGACAATGCATTTGCACCTCTGAAACTACGACTTGGGTTTTGAGGCTATATTTTGTCAAAATTGTCACTCATTAACTCATCATCATCGGCAATCCCTCGTGTCGAGAATGATTCGTCCTTGCGGATGGCTGATTAACTGTTACTTCACTCAAAAGCTCGACTTTCTTGGATGATGCACTCCTCATCTCAGTATTTCATTTCATGCTAATGACACAAAACTCCAACTCCTTCTACACATTATGTAGTTTGCAAAAAAAAAGGTTGAAGAGGTTGCACATGCCTGTGAATGGCCAGGAATAGAAAAGCTGGTGAATTTGAACAATGCTTCTTTATTTTAAGAAATTAATTTTGGATTCGTTGTGATGTAATTCCTTTATTGAGGGAAAAATAGCTTTTGAACTTGTAGAGTGACAAAGATAAATATATATTTTTTGACATTATAGTCAGCTATATTCATACAAATTAAACTTATGAAATATACAGTTCAAAACATTTATTATATATATTAGGAATTGGGGTTGATTCCTCAGGTACAGTGAAAATGACACGTTCAATGACCATCTGTGTTTTCTTAGAGATATAAGATTAAAATACTCCATAAAGTGCAGATTGATAACCAAGAAAACACAGAAGATCATTGAAGATGCCATTTTCACAATATCTGCAAAAATCAATCCTAATTGCTGCCATGTGATCTGCAATATATAGGGAGATGTTAATTAGTTGGATCCTGTACTTTCTATAAGGGCAGACCACAACAAGGGAAGATTCACACAATACTTAACAGCCTAAGGAAATATTTTGAACTATTTTCCCTCCAGCGCTATGTTTTTATGATGATGACAAACTGCTGCTCCAAATCAAAATGAATAATTTCATAATGTTTTACAGTGCACTCTACAAAATAACAATAATTGAAGCAATCTAGGGAAGGTGCTTGGGAAGCAATTTAACATAATCTATGATGATTCAGTTTCTCAGCGGTGTAAATGGATAAGGGTTCTATGGAGCAGTTGAACACTTTTGCCAGTCACAGCTCTTGAGTATATTAGTAATCATCACAGAATTATGCTGCTTTCAAAGTGATGTCTATCTTAAATGCCTGAAATGAAAATGAACCTGTAGTTTGGTCATATTTTACTCACATGATACAGATTTTCCCCAAAATATCATCATATAATGGCCCATTCCCAGATCCAGACGCAAGTAGAAATAGAATCTAATTTAGAGAAAAATAATATATTGAAGGAGAGTAGGGAATGGAAACTTTTTAGCTTCATATACTCCAATAAAACTATTGAAAAGCAAATCTTATTAATCAAAACAGCTCTGTGAGAAATGAAGTTGTCATATTAACAAGGTTGTCAGTTTATTAAGGTTAATACAATTATGCACATTATTTCGAATATTGTTTAATGGACAACCACTGCCACACTTTGTTAATCCCACTTTTATTAATCTGACACAGTTGTCAGATTAATAATAGTGGGGTTAATAAAGTGTGACAGTGGTTGTCCATTAAAAGCTTTCATGTCCCTCTGACTTAAGATGGTGTATCTGTCATTTTTCTGTTCTTGTCTTGTTAACTTCTCATATCATCTCCATGAAAAGTTGCCATGTCAGAAGATTTTTATATCTGCTCATAGGTCTTGTTGGGGGAAAGAAACATTGTGGTCTCCTGCTGTCTTGTGTTCTGACGGGTGTTAACACTGCCGCTGCTCTCAGGCAGAGTGTGCATTTGTTGAACCAGCATGAGCTAGTGCACCAAGCACTAATAAATTAAAAAGAAAATAAATATCT
The DNA here is from genome assembly GCF_036365525.1 of Heterodontus francisci. Lineage (NCBI taxonomy): Eukaryota > Metazoa > Chordata > Chondrichthyes > Heterodontiformes > Heterodontidae > Heterodontus > Heterodontus francisci. The sequence goes on along the minus strand of NC_090396.1, from coordinate 41,850,105 downwards.
TTCATCATTTTGTTTCCTAATAAAATATGAATGTTCTTTCTAAATCACTTTCCACATCAGTTATTCTTTTTTTTTTAATTCATTCATGAGATGTGGGCGTCACTGGCTAGACCAGCATTTATTGTCCATCCCGAATTGCCCTTGAGAAGATGGCGGTGAACCGCCTTCTTGAATTGCTGCAGAACTTGGAGTGTAGGTACACCCACAGTGTTGTTAGGAAGAGAGTTCCAGGATTTTGACCCAGTGACAGTGAAGGAATGGCGATATAGTTTCAAGTCAGGATGGTGTGTGGCTTGGAGGGGAACTTGCAGGTGGTGGCGTTCCCATGCATCTGCTGCCCTTGTCCTTCTAGATGGTAGAGGTTTCGGGTTTGGAAGGTTCTGTCGACAGAGCCTTGGTGAGTTGCTGCTGTGCATCTTGTAGATGGTACACACTGTTGCCACTGTGCGTCAGTGTCGAAGGGAGTTAAACAAATAACTTAAGAAAACTTAAAATATATACCCGCAATGGAAAGACATTGGTCAATGAAAGGAACGTGATGTTTTTTCCTCATGATGTGACAGACAATTAGCATATATTAGTATGATTTCTCCTTTTTTCCTGTGGTGCCGGGTTCAAAACAGGGATAGTATAATAAACATACTTGTGGAGCATTAAAAACAATCAGCACAATTTTATTCAGAAACCTTTGAATTGAACGTGTTTCAAATTGATGGAGTTGACAAGACCAGTGCCAGCATTTCTCATTTATAGTGAAACAAAAGGAACTTGCCCCAAAGGGATAAATGTCCAGCCATTTAAAAACAAAAACACCGGTTTTACATCTTTCCAAGAACATCGACTGCAAATACACTCTTTGAAATTAATAGCACAATGGACAATCATTCATCTAAAAAGGTATGCTGAAACAGCCTTGGTTCAAACATGGGCAAAAGAGCTGAACTCTCAAGAGGTGAGGTGACAGTGACTGCCCTTGACATTAAGGCAGCATTTGACCGAGTACGGCATCAAGGATCCCTAGCAAAACTGAAGTCAATGGGAATCAGAGGGAAAACTCTCCACTGTTTGGAGTCATACCTAGTGCAAAGGAAGATGGTTGTGGTTGTTGGAGGTCAATCATCTGAGCTCCAGGACATCACTGCAGGAGTTCCTCAAGGTAGTGTCCTACGCCCAACCACCTTCAGCTGCTTCATCAATGACCTTCCTTCAATCATAAGGTCAGAAGTGGGGATGTTCGCTCACGATTGCACAATGTTCAGCACCATTTGCGATGCCTAAGATACTGAAGCAGTCTGTATAGAAATGCAGCAAGACCTGGACAATAACCAGGCTTGGGTTGATATGTGGTGTAACATTCACGCCACACAAGTGCCAGGCAATGACCATCTTCCCTTGATATTCAATGGCATTATGATTGCTGAATCCCCCACTATCAACATCCTGGGGGTTACCATTGATCAGAAACTGAACTGGAGTAGCCATATAAATACCCTGGCTACAAGAGCAGGTCAGAGGCTAGGAATCCTGCGGCGAGTAACTCACTTCCTGACTCCCCAAAGCCTGTCCACCATCTACAAGGCACAAGGCAGGAGTGTGATGGAACACTTGCCTGGATGAGTGTACCTCCAACAACACTCAAGAAGCTCGACACCATCCAGGAAAAAGCAGCCCGCTTAATTGGCACCCCATCCACAAACATTCACTCCCTCCACCACTGACGCACAGTGGCAGCAGTGTGTATCACCTTCAAGATGCAATGCTGCTACGCACCAAGGCTCCTTTGACAGCACCTTCCAAACCCGCGACCTCTACCACCTCGAAGGACAACGGCAGCAGATGCATGGGAATACCACCACCTGCAAGTTGCCCTCCAAGCCACACAGCATCTCAACTTGGAACTATATCGCCATTCCTTCACTGTCGCTGGGTCAAAATCCTGGAACTCCCTTCCTAACAGCACTGTGGGCTTACCTACCCCACATGGACTGCAGCGGTTCAAGAAGTAAGCTCACCACCACCTTCTCAGGGGAAATATGGGATGGGCAATAAATGCTGGCCTAGCCACCGACACCCACATCCCCATGAATGAATTAAAAACACAGAAATTAATTTCTAAGTTGCTGTAAATATTGGAACACTGAAATTGTATGCCAAGATGCATCATGCAATAGAATATACCATGCAATAGTGTGAAACAACATCAACAATAACATTCAGCCCTATAAATCCAATTCTCAGGGATTGTAGAAAAATTGCAAATTTTTACATATATATACATAGCTAAAATTTTTCTTTTATAAATACCAATTAAGTAACTAACTAATTCTGGAAATATGAACCATTAGACTGGATCTTTCTGGAGTGGAGCATCTCGTGGCAAACATCATGAGATAGAATTTATTCTGCAACCTTCAGCTTGAAAATATTTTCCACCAATCTTGCTGGAATTGTAAGGGTAATGGAGCATCTGGCACCTCAGTGAATGGTGGGATGGTGACAGGGAGTGTAAAATGGAGTGGGAGGCTCCGGGAGCCCTTCCCGACCCGCTCCCGTCTCCACCGTGGCTTTACGCAGGGCGGAGGGGGCGAAAAATGGCCCGCCCACCCCAGGCCAATCAAGGCCCTTAAGTGGCCAGGGCCTTCGCCCACCTCCACGCAGATTCTACACGTGGCAAGCGGGCGTCTGAGACCCGAGAGAAGCCACCTGACAAAAGCAGGCGGCTCTCGAACGTCCCGGGGTGCCCAATCATTGGGGCTGTCCCCGCTACCCCAACCACCCCCAACACCTAACACGCACCCCCACCCCTCCGTCCCTCCAACCAACCACCCTTGCCTCGCCGGGGCCTGACCGATTACCCTCAGCGCGGCAACCAAAACTTACCTGTTTTTCAGGCTCCTCGACATCTTTACTTCTTGCTGGGCTGTCGTCCCAGCGGTAGCTACCTCTCCTGGTGGTGCTGCTCGGACTAAGAGCTGCTGGCCTGCTGATTGGCCAGCAGCTCTATTAGGCAGGACTTCCTACATCAAGCAGGTGGACATCCCACCACACACCAATTGAAGCCCGGCGACCCGCAAAATATAGGTTGGTTCCCCAGGCGAGGCGGAAGCAGGTTCGCCACCAACTTTTCAGTTGCGAGGTAAGATTTTTTTTAAATTGACATTTTTAAAATCTCCAACAACAATTGACTGCTTGCAGGAATGAGATTGAACTATTTAAATTGTTCCCTTTACGGGGCCAGAGGGGTTGATTGACATTACAGTCACAATTATCACATTGTTAAAAGGGTATTTGTGCTTTTAATTACCAGAATTAACTTTCTGCAGTGATTTTACTAGGCAAATATGCGCAAATCCAGCAAGTTCTTCAAAATAAGGGGAAGGCTAAGGGCGAGATACATCTCACGGTGCATCTCTTAATCCCCTGAACCTGCTGGCTGATTTGCACATTGTTAACACACATTTTCTAGCAAGATCCGTCACAGTTAAATTAACGCTGTCTGCACTACAATATTAAATCTTGACTTTGAATTTTGTGAATAAAATAATTTTATTCGTTGAAGCCTGATATCTAGAAGATGTCAGGGAGTCATAGTGCATAGGTAGATAAAATTCTGTTTACAAATTTGGAAAATATGATATTTTTGTGAGTTAATTAACATCTCTAAAATGAGATTAACATCTCATGGCACCTAATGATTCAAACATGGATGAAATCACTATACAACACACTTTGTTTTAATATGGTGATTTGTAATTTCCTCTTATTTGTTCAATCCTTACTTTATTCCGTTGCACTTTCTTTAGCTTAATAAATCTTAATTTTACATGTTGGCAAACACTGGTTAGTATTGGAATCCTTTTTCTGTTTCTCTCACAGTGGTGGTGACCACCCATTGGTTACCCTGCAGAATTATCCATGCTAGTCAATGAAAACTGACGAAGCACTTACTGTACAGCAGGCAAAACCTACCATTAAAACAGATGGAGCACATGGTCACATATGTGAGAATCAATTAATGGGAAGTGTCTCCCAATAGGAATATTTGGAATATGACACTTTCATATCTTAATCAGTAATGTGTTTTGAGGCTTTGGTTTGACAAAACAAACATATAGGAACACACTGCAATGTTAAAATGCATCAAAGGGTTCACAATTATCAGGAAGCAAACCTCAAATATCCTTAAGGACACCATCTTGACCTCAAAATGTATTGCAGTTCTGAAGTAAAATACCACTAGAAGAACTTTTAACGAGCATCCAAAGCTTACTTCCAGGACTCAGCTTTTAAAAGATGAGAATTAACTGCATACTGAGAATTGTTAGGTGCAAGAGACTGCTTGTGGGGTGGTAGTCTCTACACAATGTTGGAGAATTTGGATATGCAATACTCATACATGGATTCGCTGCAGTCTATGATGGAGGGTATGGTGGCCTCGAAGCAGACTTCAATTAGCCCTAAATCTCAGGCAGCGATGCACATACTGAGGCCATGCAGACTCTGGGCTCTTGCAGCTTACTAAGCTTGAAGGAAAGTATGGGTAGGGAGTTCCAAGCTATCAAAGCATTTCTACAATCGACAGAAAACTCTTAGAAATCAATCACCAAATACACAGATCATTGAAAGTAGTGACGCAGGTTAATAAGACAAAAAAGCAAAGCAAGCACTGGGGTTCATATCTAGAGCGATAGAATTGAAAAGCTGCGAAGTTATGTGAAACTTGTATTGAACCTTGGCTAGACCACACTTGGGAACTTAACAGGAAAAGCTGATCAGACAGGGGCTCCTTTCTGTAAAAATGCATAGGCTGAGGGGTGACCTGATAGAGTTATTTGAGTCAATGAAAGGGTTTGATAGGGTAGACATAAAGAAAATGTTTCTGTTTGTGCGAGAGTCCAAAAGTAGAGGTGATAAATCTAAGATAGCCACTAATGAAACCAATAGGGAACTCAAGAGAAATATCTTTATCCAAAGATTGGTAAGAATGTGGAACACACTACCACAAAGAGTAGTTGAGGCAAATAGTATAGATCAATTTAAGGAAAAGCTAAATAAGCACATGCAGGAGAAAGGAGTAGAGGCATATGATGATAGCATTAGATCAGGGTTGTCCAACATACGGTCCGATATGGCCCGCCAAATGTTTCCATCTGGCCCGCGGATGTAAACTGCTCCCGGGGCCATTCCTCATCCGCACTGTGACTGGAGATGCGAAATTTCTATTGTCAGACAGCTTTTAAACTATTACGCTGTCAGTTTCACAGCTGACAGCTGCTGACATTGGGAACAGCTGTTTCCCAACAGAGTCGGGGTTTTCCGGCAGGTTCTGACTTTTTTTAAACTTCATAACTTATCAGCTTTTTAATTCTATCGCTCTAGATATGAACCCCAGTGCTTGCTTTTCTTTTCTTATGGCCTTATTAACCTATGTCACTACTTTCAATGATCTGTGTATTTGGTGATTGATTTCTAAGAGTTTTATGTAGATTGTAGAAACGCTTTGATAGCTTGGAACTCCCTACCTATACTTTCCTTCAAGCTTAGTAAGCTGCAAGAAATGGTGGAGCCCAGAGTCTGCATGGCCTCAGTATGTGCAAAGCTGCCTGTGATTTAGGGCTAATTGCAGTCTGCTTCGAGGTCACCATACGCTCCATCATAGACTGCAGTGATTCCATGCATGAATATTGCATATCCACGGAAAACCCTGAATCTGTTGGGAAATAGCTGTTCCCAATGTCAGCAGCTGTCAGCTGTGCAACTGACTGCAATCCTTTTTGAAAAGAATTGACCAACCATCTGCTAAGCGTTCCACTCTCTGCAACTGTGTGAGAGAGGGAGGGGGGAACAGAGAGAGAGATGGGGAACAGAGAGAAAGAGGTCAGGGAGGGTGGGCAGAGAGAGAGGGGACAGAGAGAGCGGGCAACACTGAGCAGAGAACTGCGAAGACCGAGTGCGGAACAGGAAAGACTAAACGGGGAACAGGAAAGATTGAGTGGCGAGTAGGGAACATGGAGAAGGAAACACTGGAGACACAGGGGGGGGGGCGCGGGGCATGGTGTAGGGTGGGGAGGAAGAGATATGGGCGGTGGTTGGAGAGGGACAGAGAGAGGGGGCAGAAGGAGACAGAGAAAGGGGGACGATGGAGACAGAGAAATGGGGGAGAGGAAGACATAGAGAGGGAATAGAGGGGGACAAAGAGACAGACAGGCAGAGAGGGGAAAGGGGGAGGGGGTAGGAGGCCATTCTGTCCATCGAGCCCATGCAGGCTCTCCACGGAGCTATGCAGTCAGTCCCACTTCCTGGCTCGATCCCCATAGTCCTACAAGTCTGTTTCTCTCAGGTGACCAGCCAACTTCCTCTTGAAGTCACTAATTGTCTTCACTTCAAGCACCCTTGTAGCGATTTCCAGGTCATTACCACCCACTGCATAAAAAAAATGCTTCCTCATATTCACCCTGCATCGTTTGCACAAAACATTCAATCTGTGTCCCCTAGCCTTAGAGGGTAGGGAAAAAAGAACAAGACACACACACAGTATGGGGAGAGGGGGCAGAGAGATCAAGTCTCTCCTGAAAGGTGGACATCTATCCAGAGTACTCTGCATTGCTACATCAAGTGTGCGGGCAGAGACTGACTACTTATGCAAGCAAAAACATTGCCAGGTATGTCACTAAATCAGTTTTCAATATCGAGAAGAGAAAGTAAGTCAATAAATTAGTCTTCTCATTTAAAGGTTCTTCACAAAAATGCACATTTGTTGTTATTATTAGTAAGACAAATTTTTAATGCCTTTATCTTTTGAAATTTGCACACCGGCCCCACCCCAACCACTTGCCTGCTGAGCAAAAATCATAATGAGGCCCTCTGCCTGAAAAGGTTGGACACCCTGAATTAGATAAAGTAGGGTGAGAGGAGACTCATGTGGAGCATATCACTGGCATGAACTAGTTGGGCCGAATGAAGTTTGGCAGAAACACCTGGTCAAAATCATTCTGCTGACTTACCAAATTGCTTTCTTAAATGATTGTTGCCATTTCCAGCTGCCCAAAAAGCTCTAAAGCAGCAGATTAGCACTCCAAATAAACCAAAAATGGTTCATGCCCATGATTTGTGTAACAGCTTTAGAATAATTTCTAGTGTGGAATGGTGCTAAATCCCCAGTGACACATGTACCAGGATATGCTAACATGCTAACAGTCAATTTGAGGGAGTTGATTAATGTTAGGAGACTCCAATACACCATAAACAAGCTAATGTTAAAGGGTGATGAAGCAGGCCCAAGCAACTACCCATTCAGAACTCTGAATACATAGTTGATATATTAGATTATAAGTCAGAGAAAATAATGCTTAAACTATAGGGTGCTGTAGTGACCTTTAGTCACTGGGACACCAAGGAGACATTCAAACACTAAAGATGGGCAGAGCTGTCACAAGACTGATCCCCAGCATCAGACAATTGAACTATGAAGATGATTGGGAGAAATTTCAATCAAAGGAGCTAACTGAGAGCTTAAAGAAGGTATATAAGGAGGTAAACGGTACCAAAAGATAAACCTGGAGGGCATTTTAATTGTGCAGTGGAACCCTGTCAGAATGGGAGTTAAAATCCAAGCAATACATTCACAACTTCTTTTCCACCCTGCAGCTTTCTTAATGCGTGGTATCTTCTTGGGTGGTTCAGTCACCTGCCTGATTCAGGCACGAGCTTCATGAATAACTGTAAATCGGGGTCCCATGGTATAATTCGGAGCTCAATGCAATTTTAAAGGCAAACAATAAAACCTGCTGGACACCCAGCACAGGCCCAGTCAGGTAAGTTTAAAACTTATCTTTCTGAGACCAGAATTAGCAGGAGAACTCATTCGGGCTCCACAAAAATGGTTTGGACTCTGCCACCCTTGGCTCTCCACTTCTTCTCACCTATGAAACTCTCCTGAACCCCTCCCCCACCCGCCTCCACCCGCAACATGATTTGCCTGAATGGCGGTTTTTGGGCCATCCTGATCTTGGGTCCAAAACAGTTGAGCTGCCTGTTAACACTTGTTTTGGGTGGGCAGCTAGTCGGTGGGAAGATAATGAGGCTGTTAAAATAGACTGGGCCTTCCACTCAGCTTCTGGGTTAATGGTTCAGTCTACATATCCTGCTGTCTTCCGATCTGGCTAGTACTGGACTAGTAACCCTGAGTCCCAGGGTATTTCTCTGGGGACAAGGGTTCGAATCCCACCACAGCAGATGGTGGAATTTGAATTTAATTAATAAATCTGGAATTAAAAGCGAGTCCAATGATGGCCATGAAACCATTGTCGATTGTTGTAAATACCCATCTGGTTCACTAATGTCCTTTAGGGAAGGAAATCTGCTGTCCATACCTGGTCTGGCCGACATGTGACTCCAGACCCACAGCAATGTGGTTAACTCTTACATGCCCTCTGAAATGGCCTAGCAAGCCACTCAGTTGGACCTAAGCGCTACAAAGTCAATAAAAAGGAATGAAACCGGACGGACTACCCGGCATCGAACTAGGCACCGGAAACGACAACGGCAAACCCAGCCCTGTCGACCCTGCAAGATTATCCTTACTAACATCTGGGGGCTTGTGCCAAAGTTGGGAGAGCTGTCCCACAGACTAGTCAAGCAACAGCCTGACATAGTCATACTCACGGAATCATACCTTACAGACAATGTCCCAGACACTGCCATCCCCATCCCCGGGTATGTCCTGTCCCACCGGCAGGACAGACCAACCAGAGGTAGTGGCACAGTGGTATACAGTAGGGAGGGAGTTGCCCTGGGAGTCCTCAACATCAACTCCAGACCCCATGATGTCTCATGGCATCAGGTCAAACATGGGCAAGGTAACCTCCTACTGATTACCACCTACCGCCCTCCCTCAGCTGATGACTCAGTACTCCTCCATGTTGAACACCACTTGGAGGAAGCACTGAGGGTGGCAAGGGCACAAAATGTACTCTACGTGGAGGACTTCAATGTCCATCACCGAAGGTGGCTCGGTAGCACCACTACTGACTGAGCTGGCCGAGTCCTAAAGGACATAGCTACTAGACTGGGTCTGAGGCAGGTGGTGGGGAACCAACATGAGGGAAAAACATACTTGACCTCGTCCTCACCAATCTCCCTGTCGCAGATGCTTTTGTCCATGACAGTATTGGTAGGTGTGACCACCGCAGAGCCCTTGTGGAGACAAAGTCCCGCATTCACATTGAGGATACCATCCATCGTGTTGTGTGGCACTATCACCGTGCTAAATGGGATAGATTTCGAATAGATCTAGCAATGCAAAACTGGACATCCATGAGGCGCTGTGTGCCATCAGCAGCAGCAGAATTGTACTCAACCACAATTTGTAACCTCATGGCCCGGCATATCCCCCACTCTACCATTACCATCAAGCCAGGAGACCAACCCTGGTTCAATGAAGAGTGCAGGAGGGCATGCCAGGAGCAGCACCAGGCATAGCTCAAATGAGGTGTCAACCTGGTGAAGCTACAACCCAGGACTACTTGCATGCCAAACTGCGTAAGCAGCATGCGATAGACAGAGCTAAGTGATCCCATAACCAGCGGATCAGATCTAAGCTCTGCAGTCCCGCCACATCCAGCCATGAATGGTGGTGGACAATTAAACAACTAACTGGAGGAGGTGGCTCCACAAATATCCCCATCCTCAATGATGGGGGAGCCCAGCACATCAGTGCGAAAGATAAGGCTGAAGCATTTGCAACAAACTTCAGCCAGAAGTGCCGAGTTGATGATCCATCTCGGCCTCCTCCTGAAGTCCCCAGCATCACAGATGCCAGACTTCAGCCAATTCGATTCACTCCGCGTCACAGTGGCGCAGTGGTTAGCACCGCAGCCTCACAGCTCCAGCGACCCGGGTTCAATTCTGGGTACTACCTGTCTGGGTACTGCAAGTTCTCCCTGTGTCTGCGTGGGTTTCCTCCGGGTGCTCTGGTTTCCTCCCACATGCCAAAGACTTGCAGGTTGATAGGTAAATTGGCCATTATAAATTGCCCCTAGTATAGGTAGGTGGTAGGGAAATATAGGGACAGGTGGGGATGTGGTAGGAATATGGGATTAATGTAGGATTAGTATAAATGGGTGCTTGATGGTCGGCACAGACTCAGTGGGCCGAAGGGCCTGTTTCAGTGCTGTATCTCTAAACTAAACTAAACACCAAGAAATGACTGAAGGCACTGGATACTGCAAAAGCTATGGGCCCTGACAATATTCCGGCAATAGTACTGAAGACCTGTGCTCCAGAACTTGCCGCTCCCCTAGCCAAGCTGTTCCAGTACAGCTACAACACTGGCATCTACCCTGCAATGTGGAAAGTTGACCAGGTATGTCCTGTACACAAAAAGCAGGACAAGTCCAACCCGGCCAATTACCGCCCCATCAGCCTACTCTCAATCATCAGTAAAGTGACGGAAGGTGTCATCAACAGTGCCATCAAGCTGCACTTGCTTAGCAATAACCTGCTCAGTGACGCTCAGTTTGGGTTCCGCCAGGGCCACTCAGCTCCTGACCTCATTACAGCCTTGGTTCAAACATGGACAAAAGAGCTGAACTCAAGAGGTGAGGTGAGAGTGACTGCCCTTGACATCAAGGCAGCATTTGACCGAGTATGGCATCAAGGAGCCCTAGCAAAACTGAGGTCAATGGGAATCAGGGGGAAAACCCTCTGCTGGCTGGAGTCATACCTAGCACAAAGGAAGATGGTTGTGGTTGTTGGAGGTCAATCATCTGAGCTCCAGGACATCACTGCAGGAGTTCCTGAGGGTAGTGTCCTAGGCCCAACCATCTTCAGCTGCTTCATCAATGACCTTCCTTCAATCATAAGGTCAGAAGTGGGGATGTTCGCTGATGATTGCACAATGTTCAGCACAATTCGTGACTCCTCAGATACTGAAGCAGTCCGTGTAGAAATGCAGAAAGACCTGGACAATATCCAGGCTTGGGCTGTTAAGTGGCATGTAACATTCGCGCCACACAAGTGCCAGGCACAAGTGGGCGGCACAGTGGCGCAGTGGTTAGCAACGCAGCCTCATAGCTCCAGCGACCCGGGTTCAATTCTGGGTACTGCCTGTGTGGAGTTTGCAAGTTCTCCCTGTGTCTGCGTGGGTTTTCGCCGGGTGCTCCGGTTTCCTCCCACAGCCAATAGACTTGCAGGTTGATCGGTAAATTGGCCATTATAAATTGCCCCTAGTATAGGTAGATGGTAGGGGAATATCGGGACAGGTGGAGATGTGGTTGAGATATAGGATTAGTGTCGGATTAGTATAAATGGGTGGTTGATGGTAGGCACAGACACGGTGGGCCGAAGGGCCTGTTTCAGTGCTGTATCTCTAAATAAAATAAATAAAAAATAAAATAAATCTCCAACAAGAGAGAATCTAACCATCTCCCCTTGATATTCAACGGCATTACCATCGCTGAATCCCCCACTATCAACATCCTAGGGGCTACCATTGACCAGAAACTGAACTGGAGTAGCCATATAAATACCGTGGCTACAAGAGCAGGTCAGAGGCTAGGAATCCTGAGGCGAGTAACTCACTTCCTGACTCCCCAAAGCCTGTCCACCATCTACAAGGCACAAGTCAGGAGTGTGATGGAATATTCTCCACTTGCCTAGATGGGTGCAGCTCCAACAACACTCAAGAAGCTCGACACCATCCAGGACAAAGTAGCCCGCTTGATTGGCACCCCATCTACAAACATTCACTCCCTCCACCACCGACGCACAGTGGCAGCAGTGTGTACCATCTACCCGATGCACTGCAGCAATGCACCAAGGCTCCTTAGACAGCACCTTCCAAACCCACGACCTCTATAAACTAGAAGCACAAGGGCAGCAAATGCATGGGAACAGCACCACCTGCAAGTTCCCCTCCAAGCCACACACCATCCTGACTTGGAACTATATCGCCGTTCCTTCACTGTTGCTGGGTCAAAATCCTGGAACTCCCTTCCTAACAGCACTGTGGGTGTACCTACCCCACATGGACTGGAGCGGTTCAAGAAGGCAGCTCACCACCACCTTCTCAAGGGCAATTAAGGATGGGCAATAAATGCTGGCCTGGCCAGTGACGCCCACATCCCATGAATGAATAAAAAAATCTGGCAGCTAAAATTGTCCGTATTATATAGTCATGTAACTTCAAACAAGTGAAAGGCAAATTTAGGACTGATGTAAAGGAATTTCTTCTTACAAAATGTGATCACAATGTGGAATAGACCTCTGTGTCGAGTAATGGAAGCAAAAACTTTGGAGCTGTTTAAGAAACAGGTGGATGCTGTAATAGGGGGACAGGTTCTTTTCTGGATTGTTGTGCTCACTTGGAGCAAACAACCTTTCTCAGCTGAATATATTGTGAAAACATGAATGCTAATCTATCCAGAGGCAGTCAAGTTAGACTAAATGCAGATGTCAATGGAATTTGGGAAAAAATGGCTGTTTATATTACAAAATCTGGAGATGAATTTGTGCTAAGTTTGCAAATACAATTACATAAAGACAATGTTTAAGAACTGACTAAATTAAATGGACTCCTGGAACAGCCTGGTTGCTCTAGTGCACCATTATATTTCTGAACTCTTATTGTGAGGATCAAACAAGTTTGAATACTCGCCTCCAGTGACTACTGTCCAGTCCGTTGGCATTGAAAGCGAGGCTGGAATTTAGATTGAGCTGGACTGTTTCACCCACCTAACTTATAGATAAACTTGCCAATGGGTGGCATGAAGAAAAAAAAACACCAAAAAAAATGAATTAAAGATACTCTAAATACATAAAATGACCTCTTATACAATATGTGCATCCTTAAGAAAATAAATGAGTAACCTCTCCTCGGGGGAATTGTAAATAAAGAACTTACGAAATGGTAGTCTTCAACAACCTATTAATCTTGGCTCTAAAATGTATCAACCTCTATTTTAAACTAATCTTTTATTGGTAATCTTTGAATTTTTATTCCTCCAAATGTTGTTCATTTAACTGTTTTTTACTCTATTTATTTCTAGACTGTTAAAGTGCTGAATAGTTTGAGGAATAATTTCCTGTCACTTCCTGATGCAGGCTCAACATCTTATCACCGCCTGCTGCGACAATATAAAGCCTCATTTAATCAAGATCTATTTAACACTGAATCACGCTAACAAGATTACTTAGCCAAGGCTAATTCCATATTAGCTGAAGTGCTGTATCCACGGAGAATAATCTCCCTGTAACTATGGTGGGTCCACAGGCGGGTTAGCTGAGTGTTGATTGCCAGAGAAAAGACCTGTCGGGATTCTCTGTTTGGTCAGCTCAAGTGGGATTGATGGGAAAGATTTTCTCACACTTCTCTTGCATTAAAATCCCAGTTTGGTATCCAAACAATCTTCAAGTAGGCTGATGCAGAAATGTTATCGTTGTATTTCAACCTAAATATACAGATTATTGGAAAAGATCAAACACCATAATGGCGAAAGATGAGACTTGAAACTTAATGGAAGCTTGAGGAACAGCACCTCATCTTTCCATTAGGCACTTTACAGCCATCTAGACTCAACATGGAGTTCAACAATTTCAGATTATAACCACTGCTCCCATTTTTTTGAACAGCATCTGTGGCAATAACTCTGCTATTGCCATTTATACCTCCTCTAGACCCATATTTTGTTTCTTTACTTTTCCCATTATACCTTGCAGCATCATCCCTTTTGTCATTTAATGTCTTCTGACATACAGCCTATCACAGACCTTCCCTCTTGTTCTTTCCTCTCCTTCTCCCTTTCTCTGCTTCTGGGCTGAATTTTCGAGTTGGGGGCAGGGAGCGTGAGCCAGGGCGATTTCCACATCGTGAACCTGCCCCCAGGGGGAAATGAAAATGATGCACGATATTCATGGGGGCGACCTCTTAACTGATGTGGAGACAGGTTCGCCATCCAACTTGTGGCCACAGGGACGGGACTTTCAAGTGCTGGCCTATTTTAAACAGACCACGATAGACATTTCTGTGGCTACAGTTTAAATCACTTAGCTGACCTTTGGAAGATGTCCCAGGAGGGTTGAAGGCCTGGAACCTGGGGCAGGACAACCCCTAGGTTCTCTGATGCTGACCTAGATGTAGTGTTGGAGGCCATGAACAAGAGGAGGGAGATCCTCTTCCCTGAGGGTGGGAGGATTGCATAAACAAAGCAGGCCTTGCAGAACATAGCAGGGATTGAGAGCTGCAGAGTGGAACATGTAGGATCCTGGATCCAGTGCCAGAAATGTTTCAATGACCTGATATGCTCTGGCAAGATGAGTGCAGCCCCCAACCCTCAGGACAGGCCTCTGGGTATTCACCCTCCAGCAGACACACAAGCTGAAGAGCCTCAGGGTGCATGCTGCTCCTAAACGTGGGAGGGATGTGTGCCCAGGTCACTTACTGATCCCTCAGAAAGGCTTAGAGCCATAGTGTTGCTGAGGACCTGTCACCACTGAGACATGCAGCTGCAGATGAATAGGAGCAGCTGCCATTGGCCATACAGCACAGCAGTGCCTTATCTCACTATCTTTTTGTATGCAGGAAAACTGGGCACACAATGCGAGGGAGAGGGCCCAATTGGGCGGAGGTGTCCCCTGCTTTCATGTCATTACTCCCATGGTGGATCGAGCAAAGGAGATTGCCAGGATCGCTGACCAGGGGGAAGCTGGCCCTGGTGAAATGGGCAGTCATGGCGGAGATGGCAATTTCAGAGAGCACTGCAATAATTAAGGGGGTGTATTGCACTCCACCACATCTGATAGCATGCCAAACACTGAATTGCATTGGGAAGCCTTAGCACTGCAGAGGCTTCTGCTCTCCAAGGCTAGATCTCAAGATCTCTTCTTGTGTCTCCCACAGGTGCAGTGACCCAGCCACGGAGACCCTCTCCGTCCAAAGCAGCAGTGCAGGAGGAAGAGCTGGAAACAGAAGACGCACCATCAAGCCTTACATGTGCACTGTCCGTGGTGCCTTGCATGCAGTTAGAGCATGTGTAACTAGGTGAAGAGCATGGCACTAGTGGGCAGGAGGAGGTATCAGAGGCAGAAGTAGCTGTGGTCAGTTCCCCCTCAGAGCGAGGAGGACAGACACAGCCTTGCTCAGCTGGGCACAGATGTAGGGCCTCAGGAGTCGCAAAAAAGGAGGTTCTACCTGGAACTGCAGCAACAGATGTGCTGCCGCATGTTGGAGTTCCCCGAGGCAATGCTGGGTCTTGGGCAGAGGATGGAGGAGTCCATCCAGCTCATATGTGCCACAGTGCCTTAGGGTTATGAGCGCATGAGCTCCTCCATTGAGAGAGTGGCCAATCTCATAGAGAGCCATAAGCGGAACGTGGGTGTATGCCACAATGTGTAGCATAGAGTGGTCAGTGGCACTGGTGGTGGTGCAGAGATGTTTGGAGTAGATGTCAGTTACGCCCCAGCTGATGCCCCCCTCCAGGCATGGTGTTTCCCCTCCATGGCCACACCGGTGTGCCTGGCATAAGCTGAGGATGTCACGGAGGAGGATGAACATGCTACCCCTCACAGGATGCCATCATCGTCCTCAGGCTCCTTGGCTCCTCTGGCAGCAGCATCTGGAGATACCCTCACGGGCACTGCCATGATGAGGATGACTGCCACATACATCTCAGTTAGTTGTCTAATTGTCGCTCCCAGCTATGCCCCCTGCTCTTCTGCACCTGCGATACCAGGAGGGCGACAATCCCCTACACTGCCTAAATGCGGACCGCCCACACTACCACACACATCCGCAGCACCAAGGGCACCTGAATCCCAATGGGCGAGTGCCCCTCTGCGCTGTTTCAACTTTTATGACTCTGTGCTAATCCCTGGGGGTGGCCATGACTGACTTCCCACTCTGTACCTGTTTCCTTTCACCTGGTCTGCCCTAGCCTATGGATGTAGCCCATGCGCCCCCGTGAAACTCTCAATACCCCCGTTAATGAGCTCAGCAACCACTTTAATTGGCCTTAATGGGGAAATGTGGTGGGATCGCAATCCCCGCCTCCCCCCCTCCCCCTCTTAGGTGAACATAGCTGGATCCAGGAAACTGGAAATCTGGAACATATTTTCGTAATGTTCTTTTCAGATTATATATTGTCAAAGTTGCACAAAATGGCACTTCGAGGGGGTTGTCAAAGATTTGGGGCAGGATTTTTGGAGGCCGATGGGGGCAGGAATGCAGGCAGGCACATGAGTAATCTTGTGCCGCTGGCTGGCATGCTGGTTTGCCGGCACCCAAGCTATTTTTGTGAAGGCTAGGTTGGGGGCGGAAAGGTTACCCACCCTCAAGTAGCCAATTGAGGTAATTAAGTGGACTATTTAAAGCCTGTGCTGACTGGAATTTTCCAGTTGGCAGGTGGGCCCCATACAGCAGCCAAAACATAGCAAGTTAAACAAGACGGCCTCCCGGCAGGAGTGGGCAGCAGCACTTCATGCCACTAAGGACTACAAGGGAGTCAATAGTTATCGGGGATAGGCAGGAAAGTGGAGTT
This sequence comes from Heterodontus francisci, assembly GCF_036365525.1. Lineage (NCBI taxonomy): Eukaryota > Metazoa > Chordata > Chondrichthyes > Heterodontiformes > Heterodontidae > Heterodontus > Heterodontus francisci. Next base: position 41,833,573 of record NC_090396.1, on the reverse strand, counting down.
GTGGCCACGATCAGATCAGCCATGATCTTATTGAATGGCGGAGCAGGCATGAGGGGCGGAAGGGGCTACTCCTGCTCCTATTTCTTATATTTTTATGTTCATATGTTCTTATCACCCCATCTCGCATCCATCATAGATATTGAGCCACAGCTGCGGTCGCTGGCTGTCCAGCTGTGGCTTCTTTTAAAATAAATTATTTCATCTGGTCTTCAGAGGGTGCCTCCATTGTGAGGATGCTCTCTCTCTGTCTCTCTCTCTCTCTTCCTCCCTCTCTGTCTCTCTCTCTCTCTCTCCCCCCTGCAGGCATTGGCAGCTCCCACTTCGGATGATGAGGCTGCTGATGTGTCATAGCTGGAGGCGTCCTGCGACCACTAATTGGCCAATCCAGCAAAAATTGATGTCAGGTTACTGCTCCCAACACCATGTAGGGTCGGGAGCCGCATTTGACCCCAACGTTGGAGTCCCAACCAAAAACGGAAAATCCTACTCTTAATGTCACCAGTTCATGTTCAAGCAGCAGAAACCAAAATACGCACTACCACTCCAGATCAGATAGAGTACAGACAGCCAATGGGAGCATTGAGTGTTAGTTCAAGCAACTGTTAATCCAGTTCAGCATGACTATATTGCTTTGCTTCTGGCAACTGTGCATCTCTTAGTACTTAGTAAAGTCTAAAAGCCTCATACTAGTATGGTTATAAGGGTCTGTCAATATCACTCAGGTTGTGAAACACAAAGAACTTCAACAGCAATCAGCAACAGGTGCAGCAAATGAGAAATTCATTTCAAGCATAATTCAAGCCTTTCAATAAGAGTCTCAACATAATCTACTTGGGCACTGTAAAAAAAAGCAATAACGTAAATTGGCAGATATTTGAAAATACAGAAGGCTACACGAGTAACTTCATCTTAATTTACTTCTCTGAGCACTTTTAATAAACATAATGTTGCATCTGCAACCAAATTAGTTTCATATTGTTGAACACAGAGCATCAAATTCAAACACTATTCTACCAGCAGTAGCTAATGGCTGTAAGCTGATGCCAGCAAATCAAAAGAGCCCAATTTTCTAAGCAGACGTGAGGCCACAGTCTTTACTTATTTGCAAAGGTTTTGTGATGATGACCCACTTTTAACCATAAATTTTTGATCCTTAAACCAGAATTGGGGGTAAATTTTATGTGGCTCCCTGAGGTGGGGTCAGAGGTGCTAGGGCACAGAGTAACACGGCGGGTGGCAGGGGAGCGGGGGTGGTGGGGGGTGGTGTTGGAGGGCCCGTCGCCCACCCGTACCACGCAATCTTTCCAAGGGTGGGATAGGCTGACAACGACCTTCTCGTCCAAAGGCCAATTGAGGCCCTTAAGTAGCCAATAACGGCCACAAGGGCCTCTTCCCGCTACCACTGGGATCTTACCCCCTGGCACGCCTCTCTCTATGGACTGCATGACCAACAACCACCCCCTCCATCCCCGCACAGCCCCCCCTTCTGGACTGGCCCTGGCGACCCTGCCTCATTCACCTTTGGTACAAGCTTCCGAAGCTGGGTCTGGGCAGTACTGGCAGTGGTCACTACTCCCGGTGGCGCTGCCGATACTGCTGAGCTGCCAGCCCTCTGATTGACAGGCAGCTCTTGGAGGCAGGATCTCAGTGTTTAAAGGGACCGGGATCCCGGCTCCTGAAACTTTGATTTAGAAAGACCAGATGATTGCTCCGGGGGCACAAAAAGGCAGAGGCGGGCTTTCCCCCGTTTTTCGGCCCGGTGCAGGGAACCCCGCCTCCAACACAAAATCCAGCACTTGATTTAACACTGAGGGCTATGATAACAGTACAGATTGTTACAGAAATAAAAACATGACCTGTTCTTTGTGAAAAGCTCGAGCCCATTTTTGTCTCATTTTAGTTGACAATGGTCAACATTCAAAGTTCACAAACTATTAGCTTTACATATATTACATGATAAAAATACAGTTGAATGTTAGCAAGAGTTCAGTTTTAAAGGGGTTAATGTTCTAATCCACATTGCAATGAATGAAGCAATATTCCAATACAATGAATTTTGATGTGTAAAGATCCCCCTCACTGTTCATGTTATCGTGATCAATGCTTCGATTATGACCCATCAACAGAAGCAATAACCTTTCATTATTCCTAAAGAAAATGATGGAGTTTTAGTGTATGTACTTTGGAATGATTATTTTAACATGAAAGGATACTGTAGGTTAACTAAGGAACAGTAAAAAAAAAAGGCAAGGGTATGCAAATTTATGTAAAAGCAGTAGGTTATTTTTAAAAGAGAAAATGCGCAATGTAAATATAATCACTAAAAAATGCTTCTGAAAATAATGTTGATCCTTTTGAGTATTCAGTTCTAAATTGCATGTTTCACCATACATCTGGAAAATAGGTGTTCTGTGAATTTTGAACAATATTACAAAGAGGAATAAAATAAACACATTGAGAATTCTCTTCACGTGTTAATTCAGAGGAAAATAATCAAATTATATTGAACAAAAATTGAACTTCTCATACTTTGCTGGATGCCAGGAATTTTGTTTACACCTGTTGAAGCATCATAAATAGATCTACAATAGCACCTATTAATGCATAATAAAACATGTAATATTGTATAGATATATAATCTATTTACACTATATAATCACATGAAGATACATTTTATTTGATAATGTGTAGGGCATTTCATGATTTGCTGTTATCAGTGATGGAATATTTTCCTACGCCAAACTTCTGAAATTGTGCAACTCTGCTGACGGCATAGAGCTTCACCTTTAAGTACACAAGGAAGCATTCCCCTTTAAGAGATGTTGTCACATGAAAATTTTTCCCCCACCCCTTGCTTCTGGCCTAGATTCCATTTATCAGGGGCTAGTCTTGCAATGGTCAATGAAGCCTGTCATCCCAGCTGCCTGAGCAAGGGTAGCCTCAGAAATGCCAGCAGTGAAATGTCAGGACTCAGGTTTCAGCATAAACACCTTTCGGCCCTTAATATATTGCAACCGAAATGCACAGCAAAGCTCTTGCTTCTCTGTCCAACAATGTTATCTTAATTCCAAGGGTTGATAGGTAAATTGGCCATTGTAAATTGCCCCTAGTGTAGGTAGGTGGTAGGAGAATTGAGGGAAGGTGGGGATGTGAGAGATAAATGGGGTTAATGTAGGGTTAGTGTAAACGGGTGGTTGATGGTTGGCACAGACTTGGTGGGCCGAAGGGCCTGTTTCAGTGCTGTATCTCTATATGGCTATGACTATGATAAAGCTCAGAAGAGCAACAGAGCATCAAGGCAACATTTCCAATTCCCATTTCAAACAAGCTGGTGTCTGCTTTGACTGAGATTTCCAACTTATTGCCAATTTAAGACAATAACTAAAGTCAACAATAATAAAAAAACCTCTCAAAACAGATCACTTTGGTCTATTAACTCATCCATCATAATTTATAGTTGTATTTTGAATAGTTCTGAAGCTTGTGGCTCTGTTGCCTTGCTTGGTAGGGTTAACTCTTTTGAGCAATTAGGTTTTCCAAGATGTCACAGTCATGTAAAGAACAATTGTGAACTATAAAAATGAACTGAGGAGTTGAACTCCAAACTAGATACTTTTACTGCAAGACAAAATGGAGTAAGAGGTCAGGTGACCTCCCTTGTACTACAAAATCACATGGTAACTGCTGGAACTCTGAACCAGATGTCATGCCTGGTCAAGTGTTGAAGAAAGCATTAGAAATACTAATGGCCCATTCAATGTTAATGGCTACCTTTTTCAACCCGTTGGACTAACAATGACTTTGCAGACATAGAGGCCTGAAATTTATGTTGCCGTCGTACAAAATGGCGGCCCTCACACGCGGGCTTTACTCCACAGAGCTGCCGCGACATTAAACACGGCAACTCATTTATATTGCTGGGGAAGATTGCCCCCTCTCCCTTGATGACTTGCAGGGACGTGCGGGTGATCTGTCCCTGGCAATGGCGTCCGGCGCCACTGCACAGAAGCCGACACCATTTTAAAGGGCTTTCAGCCCTTACATTTAATTTACATTTTTAAAGGAATATGCACTTTAGATTTAATTTTTAAAAATTAAAGAACTGTTTCTAACCCCTCTCCCAGCCCCCAATATACATTTAGTTCATTTTTTGCCCTCTCACCCCCCCCCCCAAAATACCTACCTTGTGTACCTGACCTTCATTAACTTTTGTCTTCAACCCCTTCCCACCATCCCCTCTACCAATCAGAATAGTTGTTCCCCGCTCTCCCCCTTCCACACTGAAATACTTACCTGCTCCCCCCTCCCCACCAGTGTCTCGCATCGGATCATCTTAATCTTTCACCACTTTTTGCCTTTGTCCCATGACAGCTTTGTTATTTAACCTCTCCTGCCTTCTGCCCTATCACACACCTCCTTTTGTTCTCTTCCCCACCAACATCTCTGCCCTCCTTCACTTGCTTAAAACCTAATTATTTTCTCACCTTTGCCAATTCTGATGAAAGGTCACAGACCTGAAATGTTAACTCTGCTTCTCTCTCTACAGATGCTGCCAGACCTGCTGAGTATTTCTAGTACTTACTGTTTTTATTAAAGATTTCCAGCATCTGCAGTATTTTGCTTTTATTTAGGTTGAGTTTTGTCTTTTTGACTCTTGCCTACAGAGAACTGACTTTGAATGGCAAAATGTATCTCATTTATGACTGCCATCATGCTTTAAAGTAATATTCAGTTGTCTTATACCTGACTTGGGACTGTCCCATGCTCAGAATAGATGCCAGAATTAGGAAAGTATGCCATTCCCTCAATGATATTCTCATCTTGATGGGTACAAACAAAAAAGTGCATATTCCTGAAGTGAGGGACACTAAATGTTGGCCTACAGGGGACAGTTTTATGGATTGAATTTTAATAAGTATATTTATCTCAAAGTATGCAGGATGGCTGTTTAAAGCAATTTATTCAGGTTACGCATTTCTTAAAGTATTAACAATTTAGATGTTGTAAATTGTGGAGTCATGCTTAAAGACCTTATATTCACTGTGACAATATTCAAGTCAGGAAGTTCTAAAACTTGGTTATATCTTTGTAAATAATGAAATTTTCCTTCTCAAATGGTAATCAGTTCCAGTTGAGTTCCAAATCAAACAATATCTGCAACCACTGGCAGAAACTGAAAAGAAAGACAGCACAGCACTCAGCCAAACAGAATATCATCTTTTTTGGGAGCATATTTCAAGTATAATTATGTTTAATTGAATACATTAAAAAAATTATATAATATGCCATTTTTGCAGCCGCAGACGAGGACCCTCTGACAGTTTTTTTTAAGCGACAGTCCTTGAGTTGACGGCGATGTGTTCAAATTTCTGAATTATAGTTGATTTAATGCCATGCGTCTACGCTGTGGTACATCAATAAAATATATTTTCTGCACTCATTGCACTGCTTCCCTCTGGGTCGTTGATATTGTCTTTTGGAAATTATGACAGGGTGTCCCTGGGAGTCTTTGAATATTTTTAGCAGTGCTCGAGGTTGCCAACTCGGACTGGATATATTCCTGCAGCTTTGATCACGTGGCATGTGATCCTGTGACATTGATCACTGTTTGCAACTGTTATTGCATTCACCTTAGTCGAGTTTCTCAATATTACCAAGGACCAAATAAAAATTTCACTCTTTTTGTTTTGTAGAATGTAAACATTTCTGAGATAAATTACAGCATAATTTATAAATTAAAGCAACAATGCAAAAACAAAGATTTAAGGGTAACTGATGTTCAAATATAAACTACTTCTCTGATATTTCTACAGTATCGACTACAATGAGAAACATCAAGTAAATTCCACTGATCCTACAAAAGATCAAAAAATAAATTACAAGGATCTTGAGAAAGTGGTGGGGGAGGGGGGACTGGGTCCAACCAGATTGCTCTTTGAAAGCTAGTGCAGACTTGATAGGTCAAACAGCCTCCTTCTGTGCTGTACAATCTATAATGTTGTGATGGAAGTAAATTCTAACCATATTTTTCATGCAATTTTATGCATTTTGCAATAGACAGGCAATGATTAAAAATAACAAAACTAAAATCAAATCTAATTCAATTCACTAACTCCCATACCCCACTGTGGAAACCAACAAAGAAATTCCAGGCCACTTCTTGGAGTGGCAGACTGGGAACTGCTGATATAGAAGACAGGTTGCTCCTGGGGTATCAAGTTTGATGGTGGGAGTGGGAGTTTCAAGTAGAGACTAGACAGGCAGCTGAGGCGCAGGCGCAAAACTCCATGATCTGCAAATGCACAGTACTTTTCTTTTGGATTGCTAGCAGCAGTGTCTGGGAGAGCAAACCTTAAATCTAGGAGACTCTGGGTTTGAAACCCTAGGGGTCTCCTGCACAGAGAAATTTGAAAACCCCTGCTCTGCTGTCTCAGAGTGCAACTTTTTCATTTTCCACACTGGCCTTCCTCACGGCATCTTTGAGTGAGATTGTCAAATTAGTGTCACTTGTGTGCCGTGGGCCTGTGCCCTCTACGAACTGGATCAAGACAGCCCCAAACATCTTTTACAGCTGACAGATGAGACACGCCATGATTCCAGGCTGAATTCAAACCTCAGAGATAAAAGAGCCACGTTTAACTCATTGCACCACTATTATCCATTAGTGTAATTGAAGTTCAGTACATCTACTTAACAATGCAATCATGGATGGGGAGAGGGGGAGGAGAGGCAATCTGAAATAATGATATACTGCTTGCCTTTTCTTCCACCTCTATCTCTATTTTCCCTCTTTTTCCTGATTTCTGTTTGTATGGGTCTCCCGTGTGTCTTCTCACTCTACAACAGTTACACATTCCTTTGTCCTTTCAATGTCTCCAATACCTCACCAATTCCCTTTTGTATCATTTAACCATTTTTGCTAAGATTTCTGTAGGTTATTTATTACTCCCTCTCTGTGAGTGGTGCTTCTCTGTCTTTAGCCCTGGCCCTCTTCTTTCACTGACAACATCCAGTTCTAACTTACCACCACCTCTCTCAACCCTTCCTCTGTCTCTAATTTATCAGACTGCTTATCTGACATCCAATACTGAATGAACAGAAATGTCCTCCAATTAAATATTGGCAAGATTGAAACCATTGTTTTTGGTGGCTGCCACCAACTCCATCCCTCTCCCTGGAAACTGTCTGAGGCTGAACCAGACTGTTTGCCACCTCGGTGTCATACTTGAACCTGAGATGAGCTTTCAGCCACATATCCACGCCATCACTAAGGCTGCCTATCTCCACTTCTGTAACATCGCTGGTCTCCATCCCACCTCAGCTCTTCTGCTGCTCAAACCCTAATCTATGCCTTTATTACCTCTAGACTTGACTATTCTAACACACTCCTCGCCAGCCTCCCTCATTCTATCCTCTGTAAACTTGAGGTCATCCAAAACTCTGCTGCCCATCCTAATATGCACCAACTGCCATTCATCCATAACGCCTATGCTCACTGACCAACACTGGTTCCCAGTAAAACAATGCCTTGATTTTAAAATTCCCACCCTTCTTTTCAATTCCTTCCATAGCTGGCCCCTTCCTATCTCTGTAATCTACTCCAGCCCTACAACCCTCCGAGATGTCTGCGCTCCTCTAATTCCGGCTTCTTGAACATCCTTGATTTTAATCGCACTATCATTGGTAGCTATGTCTTCAGTTGCCGAAGCCCTAAGCTCGGGAATTCCCTCCCTAAACTTCTCCACCTCTCTTTCCTCCTTTAAGACATTCCTTAAAACCAACCTCTTTATCTGGTCATCTGACCTAATGTTTCCTTATGAGGCTCTAAGTCATATTTCATTTTATAATGCCTCTGTGAAGTCCCTGCGCCAGCTTATTATGTTAAAAGTGCTATACAAAATACAATTTGTTGTTGTTTATCAATTTTTTCCACTCTTGCTAAAATGCCTGTTCATCTTTCAACTTTACAAATGCTGACTGATCTGCTTTTTCTTAGAACGGGGGTCTTGTTTAGTGAGTAATCATGTTAATTCTGTTTTGGTAATCAGCCTCTAAACAATGGTGCAACAAGGTACATATACTCTTCATTCCTTAACTGCTGATGTCTAGATGCAGTTTCCCGCTTTCCAGCAGTGATGTAGTGATGTGCAGTAACAGAATGAGAAATTTGTCTACAGTAACAAAATTAGATTTCTTTGTCCTTGCTTGTTGCTGGAATATATCAGAAAATAACATGCACTGATCAAATTGCTTTCACCATTTAGTTCCCTCTTGCCAGTTACCTCCGTTCCTGAAGGTGTTTACTCCTTGCTGGGGTGGCAGTTCCGCAGGTGCCAGTTACATTCCAGCACCTTGATGCTGTCAGATTATTCAATGAAGGTGGTGGGAGGGGTGTTAACAATTGAGGCTAATCCTACCTAGATACTTCCAACTGGATAGTGAGCAGGTACATAACCCCTGGTTGAGTTTACGTTTCCTAACCTAGTAAGCTGAAGCTAATCAGAGCATCTTTACAGCACCCCGGTTCAAATCAGGTCATTCAGCACAAATTGGGGATCAACTTGCAGCCTTCCTGGATTTAGCTGCTCATAATACATAAATTTGTTCTGCTAACAGGGCAACTTTTTTTAACCATTTAACTTTATTCATTAAGAAACATATTTAAATCAACAAAATACAAGCAATAAAAGGATGGCAGATAAAGAGCTCCAGTTTACCTTACTCTGTGGGCTGGAGATTTATTTTGGGGTCAGGACCCTCACATCAGGTGAATTTCCACGTCCCGATCCGGATCGTAGAGATGGCTGCTAGTGGCCAGGGAGTGTGCTCACTATCCAATTAAGGACGGTGGGTGGGCTCCCAAGGCTCGAGAGTCAATCGGAGGCCCTCCAGCAATGACACACTGGCAGTCCACCAGCTGAGGTGGGAGCTGCCAATGCATGTGAGAGAGAGAGAGAGAGAGGACGCCTCATGATGGAGATGCCCTCTGAAGCCAAGGCAAAATTTATAATTACCATTTTGTGGAGGGGTAATCCCTCCACTAGATGGCCAGTGGCTGCAGCTGCAGCCCGACAGTCATGGTGGGTGCAAGGGTCGCATGTCCCTGGCAGGATGGAGCTCTCGTACCCCTCCCCCCACCCCCCCCCCCAACCCTGTCTGTCACCAGGAGGCTGCCTCCAACGACCTGGCCATGTTTGGGCCTCAGTAGGGGCCAACAAGCCAACTGGGACCCCTCATCATCATCACCTCCCCCACACTCACCCCTGCTCTGTCCAGAACGAAAATGGCCCGAGGCAGGAACACGCCAGCAACCCAGCACGCCAGTCTCCAAAGCCAATTTCCGGCCTTCCCACCTCCACTCCCACCTCCAATAGGAATCCAAAATTCTGCCCTGTGTCTAATTTTGCTGGAAATTAAGTTTGGTGGGTTGGTAGCTAAATCATAAACTTTATAAGTTACTAGAAAAAGGAAAACAAAAATGCAAATACTGGAAACATACAGGAGATCAGTCAGCATCTGTAAAGAGAAAGACAATTTAACAATTCAGGTGTGCAACATTTCATCAATCATCAAAGTTGCAAAAGAAACTGCATTTCCATTCAATTAGTAATAAGCATTAAAGAACATTTATTCTTGATCATTTTCACAATGGTCATGCATTACAGTATATATTTGTGTCATTGATAAGATATCTGACTGTTAAACTTTGAATGTGTAATGTGTTGGCAATATTACAGTATCTCATACATGTAACCTAATCTCATGAGGTATAAAGATGGTACAGAAGACATTCATTAAGATGATCCCAAAGGTGAGAGGCTTTATTAAGGGAAGAGACAAGAGAAACTGGGGGTCTTTCAGCAGAACCAAGAAGAGCCCAAAGACATAAATGACATTCTCTGTGATTGTGATCATGGTGTACGATCCCTCTTCATCCTTCTTAACCTCTGAACAGTCTCCAATGTAGTTTACAACAACAAAAAATGACAACATCGATAGAGTTATGCAGTTATGAAGAAAAATATTTATGCAAGATATGTTTGGAAAGGCACTTGTTTACGAGCAGCAAAATAATGATATCAATTTATCAATCCTAATTATTTTATTCGATCTTAGTTCAATTAAAAAAAGATTTTGAATAAACAAACAAGGAAGCAGAGACCAGATATAACAGTGAACTGGAGTGTGAATTGAGCAGGTGCCAGTATGGTGGTATGAAAATATTTTGTTGTTTTGGAAATTGAGCTTATCCAAAAGTTCCCCACTGAAATTATAACACCACTAAAATTGCAGATGACCCATCTTTTCCTCCCCCCCAGAAAAAGCAAAAACTATAGTGTAGTTATAAAGGGGGACTTTAATTAACTTAATATTGACTGGGATAGTCATAGTGTAAAGGCCAGTGTTTCTTAAGTGTGTTCAGGAAAATCTTTTAGATCAGTATGTTTCCAGCCCAACGAGGAAGGAGGCATTGCTGGATCTGATTCTAACAAATGAGGTGGGCCAAGTGGATCAAGTGGCAGTAGGGGAACATTTAGGGTATTGTCATCGTTGTATTATAAGATTTAGGTTAGCTACACAAAAGGAGAAGGAGCAATCCAGAGTAAGAATAATTAATTGAGCAGGGCCAATTTCAGTGGGGTGAGAACAGATCTGGCCCAGCTAAATTGGAATCAAAAATTGGCAGGCAAAACTGTGATGGAACAATTGGATGCCTTTAAAGAAGAGATGGTTTGGATACTGTCAAAGTACTTTCTCATGAGGGGGAAAGTAGGACAAACAAAGTCAGAGCTCCCTGAATGACGAAAGAGATAGATAGAAAGATGAAGCAGAAAAAAGGTGCACATGACAGAAATGAAGTTGGTAATACAAGTGAGAATAAGGCTAAATATAAAAAGTTCAAAGAAGAAATTAAAAATCTAAAAAGAGAAACAAAGAGAGCAAATGAGAAGAAACTAGCAGCTAACATAAAAGGAATCCAAAAGTTTTCTACAGACATATAAATAGCAAAAGGGTAATAAAAGGAGAGGTGGGGACTATTGGGGACCAAAAGGGGGATTTACACATGACGGCAGAGGGCATGGCTGAGGAACTAAACGAATACTTTGATTCGGTCTTTACCAAGGAAGACGTTGCTGTCAAAGTATTGGTGAAAGAAGAGGTAGTTGAGACACTGGATGGGCTAAAAATCGATAAAGAGATATTAGAAAGGCTGGCTGTACATAAAGTTGGTAAGTCACCAGGACCGGATGAGATGGATACCAGGATACTGAGGGAAGCAAGGGTGGAAATTGCAGAAGCACTGGCAATAATTTTCCAATCCTGCATAGTTACATGGGTAGTGCCAGAGGATTGGAGATATGGATATGTTGTACCCTTGTTCAAAAAAGGGTGTAAGGATAAACCCAGCAACTACAGACCAGTCAGTTTAACATCGGTGGTGGGAAAGCTTTTAGAGATAACAATCCAAGACAAAATTAACAGTCATATGGATTAATTAAGAAAAGCCAACATGGTTTTGTTAAAGACAAATCATGTTTAACTAACTTGATTGAGTTTTTTTAATGAGGTAACAAAAAAGATTGATGAGGGTAATGTGGTCAATGGAGTGTACATGGACTTCCAATAGGGGTTGATAAAGTGCCACATAACAGATTGTCAGCAAAGTCAAGCCCATTGAATAAAAAGGACAGTGGCAGCATGGATACAAAGTTGGCTCTGTGACAGGAAACAGAGAATGGTGCTGAATTGTTGTTTTTCAGACTGGAGGAAGGCATACAGTGGGGTTCCCCAGGAGTCAGTACTAGGACCACTGCGTTTCTTGATCTATATTAAATGACCTATATTTGGTTATGCAGGGCACAATTTCAAAATTTGCTGATGACACAAAACTTGGAAGTATTGTGAACTGTGAGGAGGATAGTGATAGACTTCAGGAGGACAAAGACAGGCTGGTAGAATGGGCGGACATGTGGCGGATGAAATTTAATGTCGAGAAGTATGAAATGATACATTTTGGTAGGAAGAATGAGCAGAGGTAATACAAAATAAAGGATACAATTCTAAAAGGGGTACAGGAACATACTTGGGGTATATGTACGCAAATTGTTGAAGGTGGCCAGGCAGATTGAGAAAGTCGTTAAAAAGGCATATGGGATCTGGGGCTTTATAAATAGAGGAATAGAGTTCAAAAGCAAGGAAGTTATAGTGAACCTTTATAAAACACTGGTTCGGCCTCAAATGAAGTATTGTGTCCAGTTCTGGGATCCACACTTCAGGAAGGATGTGAAGACATTGGCGAGGATGCAGAAAAGATTTTCAAGAACGGTTCCAGGGATGAGGGACTTCAGTTATGTGAATAGATTGAAGCAACTGGGACTGTTCTCCTTAGAGAAGAGAAGGTTGAAAGGTGATTTGATAGAAGTGTTCAAAATCATGTTGGGTCTGGACAGAGTAGATAAAGAGAAGCTGTTCCCATTGGTGGAATTGTCGAGAACCAAAAGACACCGATTTAAGGTGAATGGCAAAAGAACCAAAAGTGACATGAGGAAATTTTTTTTTATGCAGTGAGTGGTTAGGATCTGGAATGCAATGCCTGAGAGTGTGGTGGAGGCAGATTCAATAGGGAATTGGCTTTCAAAAGGGAATTGGATAATTATCTGAAGGGAAAAAAATTGCGGGTCTACAGGGAAAGGGTGGGGAAACTGGGACAAGCTGTGTTGTTCTTGCAAAGAGCCAGCACATACACAAAGGGCCAAATGGCCTCCTTCTGTGCTGTAACCATTCTATAGTTCAATGATTCTGCTGAAAAACTGTGCAAAATTTAATGATGCCATTATAAGGAGGTACTTTGTTATGTCAATTAAATCTGAACCAACAAAGGTTCAAGCAATCTTGTCCACGATGCTGTTTGTTTAAAAAAATGAATAAATCTGGAGATTCTATATGTTGGTTGCCTATAGGTTTGTGAATACATTGGATATAGTGCGTTACAGATTGAAGTCAACTGAAAGAATTAAAAGACTAAAATTCTAGCAAAATTAATTTGCTGCTTTCTGCCATGTTGAGCTCATGAAGTTCTATTAGCATTAAAGTTTATCATCTTTGACTTTGTCACAGTAAAATAAAGCATAATCTAAATTGTGAAACACATTTTCACTGGTCCTAAATTCTCATTATAATGAGTATTATTCTGTTTCCAGAGTACAGTTAGTCTTTTTCATTCCAAAACACAAGTGAAATGACTGGCACATTTGTCTTGAACAAATGCGTGACTGCTCTGTAAACAGGGTGAATAAGTTCAAGACCACATTTTAATTTGATTTTATCTTCAGACCTGACAACCAATCAACTGAGCAAACAGACTCTCTCATTATTGAGGTTAATAGTTGACCTGCCCTTGTGGATTATGGTCTGTGAACAGCAGCTGGAGCTTATTGCATACAGTTAAATGACACTGAGGGAAAACACACTGGGGAAAAAACTGCTCCTGACATTATGCATCATCTAGAATTCACATAATGAAGTGTTTCTTGTGATCAATTATTTTAATGAATGTTTGTGAGCAAATATCAGTGCCATCGTAAAACACTCCGGACTGAGTTTCAGCTTTCAACTGTTGTTTTTCATGGGCACAGCCTTTATCCCAAAGTGTTTGGCAAACCTTTCCCTTTGTTTGTAAGACACATGCCCATGATCTTGCAATTCATGCCAAATTGTTTTGTGTTGTGAAAGTGCCATTGTGTTGCTTCCGCCTAGCAATATCATGATTGAAAATAAAATTCTGTTCTGTTGCTCTCCCTCCGCAGGCAGTGCCTCTTTCAGCGATGTGACAACCAATTGTCACCTGAGGTTTGATAGAAGAAATACAACACTGAGAAGCTGCTCATTAAGTTATATTTTTAAAGTAGGCCAGGCGTCATTGTTTATTTGTTTAAATCAGTGGATGCAGCGAAACATTTTTTCTTTTTTTACATTAACTCCAGCACTTCTAGTGGTAAGCTATTCCCATTTCATACATTACCAACCCTCCAATTAATTAAAGAATATTTCTCATTTCGTTGATTATAGCAGTCTGTGCTCATTTATTTCAATCCCTTCTGTTGTGGTGCCATTTTGCCATGAAGAATTATGAGGAAATTATGTAATTAAGAACTCCTATCTCCAGTGTTAACTCCAGCATCTGTAACATCACAATGTCAGAAGATCAATCAACTGGGTACTGCGATCCTTGAAATGGAGAAATGTGATTTTAAAGTGGCTCTGACAGACGAAGCCAAAGGGTACATCAAAAGGTAATGGTCATTTGAGTGAATCAGTGAACACCAACGATTGTCTGCTAGACAAGGTACAAGCTATTGTAGTTGCCATATTCAAGAGATGACAGAGCCTCACTTGGCATTTACAAACCTACTAGTTTAATCTCAATAATTGGGAAATAATTGGAATAAATAATTGGAATCAAAATGTAAGAGTACCTGTATGATAAGTTAAATTACATTCAACATCGACAAATTTTCACAAAGTGAGAATCATGCCTCCCTTCTGGAAGGGTCTAGCTATATGGTGTAATGTACCTAGAATAAGAAAATTCTTTGATAAAGTTCCACAAAACTGATTTCTTTACAAACTAAAGTCCGAGGATATGAAGGTTGAGTCACGATGGGAATTATAATTGTCTAAATGGAAGAAAAGAGGGTAAAGGTAAGGTGAGCTGGGTCGAAATGGAGGTAAAAATCTTTTGTTAGAATTCAACCCTTTCCCCTGCATTCATGCTCAATGCAGAAGGCAGCTTCCATAGACAGAGCTTCACCTCCCATGAATCAAAACTTAACCTTATGCTTGTACTGAATGGGATCTAGCATGACAATCTATCCTTGTATCAATATGTTATACCTAAAACCGTGTACATTGTCCACTTGCCACTCCTGATCTCTACAATAGCTGGAAAAACAATATGCTGACAGGACATTAACTCAGGCTAAAACCATTTGAATTTAATGCAAGACAAAATTAGATGGAAGTAAAAGTAAAAACAAATAAAATAGCACTGCAGTATTTAACTAGCTCTGCTAATTACAACAATTCTCTAAAACAAAAATAACAAAGCACTTGAGAATTCTCACAGACCTTTATCAGAGACATTTAAGCTGAATCTTTAGATATTTTATTTTACTTAAGTGCATGCTTATGCCTTTGCACTTAGGAGAGTTCTGTCTCCTCACTGTCACCTGGAACTATTGTTGAACTGAGAAAATTTAGAAAATCCACTCATTTATGTTGAAGATCATTTCCTTTGAAGTAAAGGCCATTTTTTCCAAAAATACAACAATTATATCATGGTGATCAGAATTAAAAGCAGTGCCTCAGATATAAGCTGACAGATGTAAGCACAGAATACTGAATGTCTTCAACATGATTTCTGGAGACTTACTTCATTCAGCAACATAACTTAGCATCCTGTTTGCCTTGTTTACTGCTGCCCAGATTGCTTCAACATGTTGAGCAGCAATCAACTAACACCCCCAGGTCTCAGCTCAAGTTCAAGTAGTATGTTCAGGTTCCATACACTGCAACATTGCCTGAGGTTTCAGTCCGGGAGCTTGGAGCTGTCATGGTCATGGCCAGAGCCATGTATATGTGGGTGGGAGCTAGAGAGGTTGACTTTAGTTCTGTCAACATTAAACTAGTGATAATTGCAGATTACCTGAGAAAGAGGGTGCAGAGTGGGAGGGCACAGGTTCAGGGTCAAAAAGTCAAGTATAGGACAGATGTCAGTAGGCATTGCTTTACACAGGGGTTATAAGCAAGTGAAATGGGATGTCAGGAACAGCAGTTCAGGACAAGACAGTGGGCCTATTTACAAGCTAGGTATAATGGGAAGACAGTAAAAGGTGACATTCTGGAATGATAAGGTTAAATGGGTTGAAATTTCTTATCACTTAAACCTCTTGCAATCTTGTTAGAGGAATACCCAAATTTAATGTGAGGTTACAGAAAATCAGAATAATAATTTTCACAAATGGACAATCCACAGAGCTTGTGTTCCAAATATAAATGAACAGTTTCCCTAATTTAGAGATCTGGCTGGCATAATGCTCTGACTAGCCAAACAGGAAAGAATTTTAAAAAATGATAAAACATTTTTACCAGTTACACATCGTAAAGTTGCTTTGGATAATCAACCCTGAATTACATTCCCTCTGTCCTTTCCCATTCATACTGTCATTATATAGTGGAATTGCAGTCGAACTACGAGTGCCTTATTTCCCATTTATGCATGATATGCACTACATTCTAGTAGAGGTGAAAACATTTTAATGATGCACATTTATATTGCAATTCATAAATATATTAGGACAGGGTATATATTCAGCAGGAAGTAAAATGCCATTTTAGTGCCACTTTGCAATCTAGTTGTAATTTACAGCTAACTCTGGGTACTGACACAGGCAAGACACTGAAGGCAAGTCCGAAATAATATATTTCTCGACCTCTTTGAAAACTGTTTTGAAAATCCACAGAGATTTACATTTGCAACATAATACTGCTGCAACAATTCATACTGGAATAACAATTTAAGTGTAAATTGGGTATAATTAAATGAAGGGAAATGAATGTGTAATGAAATGGAAGGAATGACCTCACTGCTGGGGTCTACTCTCCCATACACTGTGTAGTGAATTTCCTTGTAATATGCAGCTTATTGAATTTCCTTGAAATCTACAGCACTTTTTTTCCTGATAAACTTGTATTAATGATGATGTTACAAAAATTAGAAACAAAGGAAGCAATCAGCCCACTGCACTGAGAAAATATGAAACTATAGAACTTTCATAGAAAAAGCCCTTTGGTCACTAAGATAAGGAAAATGTGTGAAATTTCCATTTCCCTCCATTGGAATTGTGAAATCCATCCAGCAGTATAATTATAGATTTTCGCCCTTTCAGACTTGGATTGTGTCTTCAGAGACTATCTTGAATAATGTGACAGTAGGGTGTATTATTAACAGTTACAGGTTTGGCTCTAGGAGCTGAGCCAAATGAAGCTTATGAAATAAGACCAGCAACATTATTGGCAGCAATATTTTAAGTAAGCTTGGCAACAGCACTGAACATCAAAAAAGAAATAACTTTTAGGGGTATCCCTCCTGAGATTTGAAAATACAATCCCCACTGCATATAGCGGGTACATTGTACTAATGCGATTCGCCCCTTAGTTGCAGTGGACCTTAAACCAACATATAATTCTGTTCTGATGAAAGGTCACAGATGTGAACCGTTAGCTATGTTTATCTCTCCACAGATGCTGCCAGACCTGCTGAGTGTTGCTCACTTCTTCTGTTTTTATTTTATAA
Source organism: Heterodontus francisci (assembly GCF_036365525.1). Lineage (NCBI taxonomy): Eukaryota > Metazoa > Chordata > Chondrichthyes > Heterodontiformes > Heterodontidae > Heterodontus > Heterodontus francisci. Next base: position 41,816,217 of record NC_090396.1, on the reverse strand, counting down.
TTCCAGAAGCTGCCTGAAGTCTCTACTTTCCAAAACACAAACAAGAAATGCTCAGCAGGTTTTTTTTTTATTATTTAGAGATACAACAGGCCCTTCGGCCCACCGGGTCTGTGTTGATCAACAACCACCCATTTTCTACTAATCCTACATTAACCCCATATTCCCTACCACATCCCCACCATTCTCCTACCACCTACCTACACTAGGGGCAATTTACAATGGCCAATTTACCTATCAACCTGTAAGTCTTTGGCTGTGGGAGGAAACCAGAGCACCCAGCGGAAACCCACACGGTCACAGAGAGAACTTGCTAACCACTGCACCACTGTGCCGCCCCTGTCTGGCAGTATCTGTGGAGAGAGAAGCAGAGTTAACGTTTCAGGTCAGTGACCCTTCATCAGGAGACTCAAAATGACAGTTGTAGGTACTGATATGATTCTAAGAAGGTTCATACAGTACTTTGACAATTATATCCTTTTTAATGTACATTGGGGAGTGCTAGATTTCATTTTAATGTTCCATAATTATATGAAATGAGATACAAAGCAATAATTTTGAAAACAATTAATAAATCCTCAGGATCAAATGATGTTTATAGATTCTTTAATCTTTATTCAATTAATTTATGATCCTATCCTTGGATCCAATACAGGAAGCTGACTGCAGTTAAAAAAAGGAGTATCTCAGTTTCCATCTCTCTTTACCTGTTCTCCCTTACAGTCTGATTCTCTCCATCGTGTCACAATTCACAATCCACAGCAAACAGTGTTGCAGAATTCTTCATGTGACATCATTCCATAGCAAACAAGGCCACTAATTATTCGAAAGCAATGAACTGCCTCTTGGTGCAGACTGCTTGCCAAACATTTCTTATTAGAATTAGAACATTACAGCGCAGTACAGGCCCTTCGGCCCTCGATGTTGCGCCAACCTGTGAAACCATCTGACCTACACTATTCCATTTTCATCCATATGTCTATCCAATGACCACTTAAATGCCCTTAAAGTTGGCGAATCTACTACTGCTGCAGGCAGGGCATTCCACGCCCTTACTACTCTCTGAGTAAAGAAACTACCTCTGACATCTGTCCTATATCTATCACCCTCAACTTGAAGCTATGTCCCCTCGTGTTTGCCATCACCATCCGAGGAAAAAGACTCTCACTATCCACCCTATCTAACCCTCTGATTATCTTATATGTCTCTATTAAGTCACCTCTCCTCCTCCTTCTCTCCAACGAAAACAACCTCAAGTCCCTCAGCCTTTCCTCGTAAGACCTTCCCTCCATACCAGGCAACATCCTAGTAAATCTCCTCTGCACCCTTTCCATAGCTGTTTAGATTTTCCTCTGCTTAATGATTTTCAGGACTAAAGTACATGTTAATCCAAGCTGGTATTTCCTGCTTTATACTCACATTTACTATTTTGCAAAATTAGTGAAAAGAGAAAGATATTAGTGGTTTAAAATAAATACAGGAACTTTTGCAATTATACAGCAGGTCAGTATTTGAAAGTTAAACTGTTGAGTGGGATCATTCATCTGAACTAATCAGACTATCCTTTTTTCCTGGATGTGAATGAGCTGCTTTGCATTTCTAACATTTTCTTGTTTTATTCACATTTCCATCACACACAGTTGTTCCCTTTATCACAACTTGAGGACTGAAATTTCTCTCAGAGAAATACAATTGGCTGATTTTCTCCATAATTAATTACTCACTAACAAAATTGCAGGGACACATGTGTGATTTCTCAGAATGTAACTTTGTTCGCAGGTCTTTTTTTTTAGAAAGAGTAAAAGGCATTCTCTTGTTCTTTTGTTAAAAGGAATGTCACCCCTTTAATGGTTCACCTCTCTATAAACCACAACTCCTCGTCACTTCTTCTAAATACATCACAGATTTCATGGCATAGTTGTCATAACGTCATCTTCATTTGATGCAAATATGTCCTGTACCTTTCAGGCTCAGCTCACTTGTATAAAGGGTATCCTAAAGGTAGATTCAATCACTCAGATAATAATAGATACTGACTGCCGTCCATTGATTAAAGTCCTCTGCCTCTGATATAAAGTAGAAATGAAATAAAACATTTGCAGTAATTGAAACCAGTATTTTTAAGCTGCCATATAAATACTCTACATTCCATACTACGGTATAGTAGCTTCTATCGTTAACCCTTTCAGCACCGACAGGATTTCAACCAGTACAATAACATAAGTATATCAAGAACAGTAAACAAGTATGTACCTTGGAAGCAGTTGACATTAAAAACTCAAATAGAAAAGTTTTCATGTGACTGGAAACTTTGCACATCCCATTTGTGCTTTAACGCCCAAGGCTAAAAATCAGAAGTTCTTCTTGCACATTCTTGCCATCAAATGGCCTTAAAACTCTCCCCGCACTCCCCTTCTGCCTGTCAGAGCTGGCACCACTCACTGCAGTTCGTGGCCTCCAGGGCATGCAAACCCTGAGATACACCCCTAGTGGCATGGCTGCCCACCTGGACCAAATCCAGGGACCTCTGCTTGATCCCACAGACTTTGTTGGAGTCAGTGAATGAGTTCTCCGGTTGGAGCGTCTAAGCATTTACACTGCGGGTGGCACTTCCTACAGATATTTGACCTGTTTGTATGGGAACAGTAGAAATTTGTCCATTGAGAAAACCTCACTCAGTTTGCCATCCTTGTCAGCACATTGACAGCCATCTTGACCAAATTAAGTGTCATAAGCCCATTGTCAGTAAACATCCACTGGTTGTTGGAAAACTAGCTACACATGGAAAACTCAGATCTATTTAGTGCTAGCTTCTATTCATGTGGGGTTCTAACTCAATAAAATTGATCGAATGCCACTAAACCTTTATCCTGATTGGATCAGAAGAGTGCTGGGTCTGAAGTTTAAAAAAAACAAATAATTTGAAGTAAACAGCTAATTGCGCAGAATGTCAAGTTGCAGCCGAAGGATTCTGTATATTTACTCTTCCCAGCTGCACTGCTCATACTGGCTGCCAACCATGCTTGAATGCACACTCACATCTAATTTAAATTGCAAAGCATATTAATGTGCTTGCTCGCAATGGTTGACCTGAAAATTATTTTTCTACACGTAAGATGAATGCCAGGCCCATTTGACCACAGATTTGCAAATACAAGCATTTGCCTGCAGTGATGGCAATTAGTTTCCAAAGGTTTAAGACTAAGTGATAACTCACTAGCTTAGGCAGGTAATTGCAGTAATAAGCTTTAATAAATATTAGATAGAACATGTAGCAAAAATAGACTGTAAGATCCAAAGCAAGTCACACGACTGAGGTAGGTGAATCTTTGCTTTTATGGTTGCATTTTGTTGAGAATAGCTGTTATACATTTATGAACTGTAGATGCAGGGTTTGCATTTCCGAAGATACAGGCTTCCCCTCTGAAGCGGTTTGGCACCCAGGTTGCAATAAATTCATGGCTTTAGATGACTTTATCTGCACCATAAATTTTCCCATTTCATTTCTCCACCTCCAGCCCTTGCTAAACTTAATCTTACTTTCACAAAAGCAAAATACTGTGGATGCTAGAAATCTGAAATAAAAACACATAATGCTAGAAATACTCAGCAGGCCAGGCAGCATCTGTGGAGAGAGAAACAGTGTTTCCAAAGAAGAATCTGACTCGAAACATCAACTCTGTTTCTCTCTGCAAGACCTGCTGAGTATTTCCAGAACTGTTTGTTTTTATTTCGGATTTCCGGCATCCACAGTATTTTGCTTTTATTTTAGTGTCACAACTTGACTTGACCTGTTGCCATAAAATTATCAACAACCAGAGAGGGAGATTTCTGTTTGAAAGCTCCAATATCCCTGAATGGGACCCTGACTTGGTGGAAAAAAATTGTTTGTTCGGGGGCAACACAGCCAACATGCTAAGCATCATTTTCACTGAGATGATATCAGATGATAGAAGGATGCATTTTGATGTCATTTACATTGCCATAGGAGTTTACAGCACAGAAAGAGGCCTGTGCAAGCTCTTGCTTAGAAAAACTCAAAACTAATCCCACTGCCCTTCCCTATCACTGCAGCCTAATTTTCCCTTAAATGATACAATGGTCTATGCTCAGCTACTTCCTGCTGCAAAGCATTTGATCTTTCAACAACCTTGGGCTGAATTTTACGAGCCCCTTGACGCTGTTGTTTGCGGCGCATGGGCCCATAAAACTCTGCAGGGAGAGGCCCGCCTCAACCCCCGATGTCAAGAAGGGCCTGCCACATATTACTGGCGGCGGTGGTGGGGGTGGGACCTCGGTGCGGTCCCCCCGCCGCTCGGCGGTGGCACCCCAATTAGAATATGTAAAACGGTACTTACCTCTCCAGATTATGCAGCCCACCGCCTCTCACTGCACACTTCCACATTTTACGTAGAACAGGCGGCCATCACATGCCGTTTCATTCACGAACAGGAAACCAGACGGGACATCAGAAGCAGGATTATTGGACAGTAAAGGTTACTCCAGATATACAGGGATCTCAACTCTGCATACTTAAAGGGAGGAGGGAGGGGGTCTGGGATTATTGGAGGGATGAAGGGAGGTACTGTGTACTTTCTCTCCGTAAACAGTGTACTCTCTGTTTGTTTGTGTGTGTGAAGGAGCAATGGCACTCTAGTCACCCTGTGTGTGGGGAGGGTGCCAGAAAGGGTTGGAGCTTTAAGGTTATATGGATGGTGAGAGCAATTGATGCAGCTGGTAGGATCTTGATGTGGTCATGCTGTGCCACTCTGAGTGGTCGCCAAGATGGGCAATGCCATGCCACGCCACATAGTTGATCCATGAAAGCACCTGAAGTACCCGTCAACACCAATCCCTGCCCCGTTAAGAACCTTCGAATAAATGAAGGATACAACTTTAGTTATCACATAGAAACGGGTATGGCTGATCCTAGATTCTGTGATCAACTTCTCCTGAGGAAGCAAAATCAATAGGCAGGTGTGGTCCACGTAGAGGCCCGCAAGAAGAGCTCGCTATTACGATTGCCGTGCATCTACAGGCCCCATATGACATGCCATCGGATGTCAGAGCACCAGTTTCAGAGGTGATTGCGCATGTAGAGAGGGTGGGGACACGTCTCTGTGCCCTGCTCAACAGAAGAGGAGGATCGCAACTTCACAGGACACTGGGACACAGCAGGGTACATATGTGGCAGCAAAGCAGAAACTGCTGGGGTAACTCAGCAGGTCAGGCAGCATCTGTGGAGAGAGAAGCAGAGTTAACTTTCAGGTCTGTGAACTTGGTCAAGTTAACTCTGCCAGATTGACAGCAGCCGCACTCTTCAACAGTCGGGTAAGTATTTCTTTGGCAGCTGTCAGGAAGCAGGTGCTAGGGCGCTTTAAATAGGGCCCCAGCACCTGCTGCACAGCTGTCAAAAGGTCCCTCACTGCACCGGGTGTCCCGCCTCTCCCCACGTAAAATGGGGTGGGGGTGGCGCGTTGCAGTGATGCTAATGAGCCCCTACGCATAATATCACGGGAGCTCGGTGGCAGCCGCTCAGTGCGGGCACGCCGCTGAGTTCAAAGCGCTCTGCCGCAATGTGCGGCACGCAAATAAAATTCAGCCCCTTTTGCCCAACCTCTCATCTGACCTTTTTAGTGATAAATTTAAATTGTATGGTAGCATAGTGCTTATGTTACTGGACTAGTAATCCAGAGGCCTAGACTAATGATTCAATGTTCAAATCCCACCACAGCAACTGGGGAATTTAAATTCAATTATTAAGTATATCTGGAATATAAAGCTCGTATCAGTAATGGTGAGCATAAAACTATGGGATTGCTGTAAAAATCCACCTGGTTCACTATTACCCTTTAGCAAAAGAAATGTGCTGTCCTTACACAGCCTGGCTTATATGTGATTCCAGACCCATAACCATGTGGTTGACTCTTAACTGCCCCTGAAATGGCCTACCTGGCTTGTCAGTTGTATCATACTACTGTGAAAAAGTCTAATAAGAATAAAACCAGACGAACCACCAGGCATTAACTTAGGCACGAGGCACGACAAAGGCACACCAGTTCAGTTGACGCTACAAAGTCCTTCCAACTAATATCTGGCAGCTTATACCAAAATTGGGAGAGCTATTCCACAGACTAGTCAAGCAACAGCCTGACATAGTCATACTCACAGAATCATACCTTTCAGCCAATGTCCCAGACTCCTCCATCACCATCCCTGGGTATGTCCTGTTACACTGGCAGGACAGACCCACAGAACCCTATGAAGTCTCATGGAAGCCAGGTAAACATGGAAACCTTCTGCTGATTATCACCTACCGCCCATTCTCAGCTGATGAACCAGTACTCCTCCATATTGAACACCATTTAGAAAAAGCACGAGGGTAGCAAGTGCACAGAATAGACTGTGGGTGGTTCATGAAGATTGGCTCTGTAGTACCACTAGCGACCAAGCTGGCCATGTCCAGAAAGACATAATTGCCAGACTGAGCCTGTGGAAGGTGGTGAGACAACTAACACAGGGGAAAAATCTACTCGAGCTTGTCCTCACCAATCTACCTGTTGTAGATGCATCTATCCAATGTTGTCAGTAGTGACCACCGCACAGACCTTGTGGGGACAAAGTCCCATGTTCACACTGAGGACCCATTCCATACTGTTGTGTGGCACTACCACCGTGCTAATTGGGATTGCATCAGAACAGATCTCACAGCTCAAACTGGGCATCCAAGAGGTGCTGTGGGCCATCATCAGCAGCAGAATTGTATTCAACCATAATCTGTAAACTCATGGTCCAGCATATGCCACACTGTACCATTGCCATCAAGCCGGGGGATCAACCCTCATTCAATGAGAAGTGTAGAAGAGCAGGCGTGTCTAAAAATGAGGTGCCAATATGATGAAGATACAGCACAGGAATACATGCATGCTAAACAGCAGAAGCAGGATGCCAAAGACAGAGCTAAGCAATGCCACAACAAATGGATCAAATCAAAGCACTGCAGTCCTGCCACACCCAGTCATGAATGGTGGTAGACAATTAAATGACTAACAGAAGGAGGCTCCATGATCATCCCCTCCCAGCACATGAGTGCAAAAGACAAGGCAGAAGTGTTTTCAACCATCTTCAGCCAAATGTGCCAAGTGGATGACTATCTCGGCTTCCTCCTGTGGTCCACAGCATAACAGATACCAGTTTTCAGCCAATTTGATTCACTCCATGTGATATCAGGAAATGGCTGAACACACTGGAAACAGCAAAGGTCCCAAAATATTCCAGCTGTAGCCCTGAACACTTGTGCTCCAGAACTTGCTGCATAGTGCACAGTGGCGCAGTGGTTAGCACCGCAGCCTCACATCTCCAGCGACCCGGGTTCAATTCTGGGTACTGCCTGTGTGGAGTTTGCAAGTTCTCCCTGTGTCTGCGTGGGTTTCCTCTGGGTGCTCCGGTTTCCTCCCACATGCCAAAGACTTGCAGGTTGATAGGTAAATTGGCCATTAGCAATTGTCACTAGTATAGGTAGGTGGCAGGGAAATATAGGGACAGGTGGGGATGTGGTAGGAATATGGGATTAGTGTAGGATTAGTATAAATGGGGTGGTTGATGGTCGGCACAGACTCGGTGGGCCGAAGGGACTGTTTCAGTGCTCTATCTCTAAACTAAACTAATAATAGAGTCAAGGTGACATCTCTAGCCAAGATGTTTTAGTACAGCTGTTGGAATCTACTGGACCGGGATCTACCTGACAAAGTGGAAAATTGCCCTGGTAAGCCCTGTCTACAAAATCAGGACAAATACAATCCGGTCAATTACTTCCCCATCAGTCTACTCTCAACCACCAGCAAAGTGATGGAAGGTGTTGTCGACAGTGCTATCAAGTACCATTTAAACAGCAACAACCTGCTCACCGAAGCTCAGTTTAGATTCTGCCAGGGCCTCTTGGCTCCAGACCTCATTCCAACCTTGGTCCAGGCATGGAAAAAAGAGCTGAATTCCAGAAGAGGTGAGAGACATCAAGGCAGCATTTGACCAAGTGTGGCATCAAGGAGCACTGGTAAAATTGAAGTCAATGGGAATCAGGGGGAAAACGCTCCACTTGTTGGAGCCATACTTAGCACAAAGGAAGATGGTTGTGGTTGTTGGAGGTCAATCATCTAAACTCCAGGACATTGCTGCAGGGGTTCCTCAGGGTCGTGTCCTAGGCGCAAACATCTTTAGCTGCATCAACGACCTTCCCTCCATTATAAGGTCAGATATGGGGATATTCACTGATGATTGCAGAGTGTTTAGTTTCATTCGCAAAAAAGGAAAGACTTGCATTTATATAGTGCCTTTCATGACCACTGGACGTATCAAAGTGCTTTACAGCCAAAGAAGTATTTTTTAAGTGTAGTCATTGTTGCAATATAGTAACTCCTCAGATATTGAAGCACTCTGTGTCCACAAGCAGCAAGACCTGGACAACATTCAGATTTGGGCTGATAAGTCTCGGGTAACATTCATGCCACACAAGTGCTAGACAATGACGATCTCCAACTACAGAGAATCTAACATCTCCCTTTGACATCCAACAGTATTACCTTCACTGAATCTCCTACCATCAACATTCAGGGGCTCGCCATTAACCAGAAACTTAACTGGACTAACCACATAAACATTATGACTACAACAGAGGCTGAGTATTCTGTGGTGAGTAACTCACTTCCTGACTCCACAGAGGTTTCTACCATCTACAAGGCATAAGTTAGGAATGTGATGGAATACTGTCCATTTGCCTGGATGAGTGCAGCTACCACAACACTCAAGAAGTTCCACACCATCCAGGACAAAGCAGTTCGCTTGATTGACACCCCATTCACCACCTTAAACAATCACTCCTCCAGCACCGACACACAGTGACAGCAATGGTGTACCATATACAAAATGCACTGCAACAACTTGCCAAGAATTCTTCCACAGCACCTTCCAAACCCATGACCTCTACCTGGACGAACAAGGGCAACAGGCACTTGGGAACACAATCAACTGCAAGTTCGCATTCAAGTCACACACCATTCTGACTTGGAAATATATCATTGTTCTTTCACTGTCGCTGGGTCGACATCCTGGAACTCCTAACAGCACTGTGGGAGTACCTACACCAGACAGACTGCTGTGGTTCAAAAAGACAGCTCACTACCATCCTTTCAATGGGAATTAAGGATGGGCAATAAATGCTAGCCTTGCCAGGGCCCCTCCTATACCATGAATGAATTTTTAAAAAATTGATGACACCTCATCACTGATTCCCCAACCACAGGAAATTGGCTTTCCCTATTCAAACATTCAAGATCCTATATAATTTAAAAAGAACCTTAATTAAATTTCCTCTAAGCTTTCTCTGCTCCAGCGGAAGTAGTTCCAGTATTTGATGCCTCCCCTCATAACGATAATTTCTCATCCCTGACATTATTCCACTGCACTTATGTTGTACCTTATCTATGATTTTAACATTCTTTCTATAATAGGCCATCTAAAAATTTACACTGTATTTTAACAGTGACCTAACCATTCTTTTCGACAATTTCATCACTACTTCTCTGTCCCTATTTGTAAAATCGAGAATGCAATTTGTTTCATTTTAGTGGCTTTATCTATCTGCCGTTGTATTTTCAGAGAACTTATGTATAAAACCTCTATCTCTTTGCTCCTCCGCATCTTTCATCATCTTTTCAATCAGTATGTACTGTAAACCCTTATTTTTCTCCCCAAAATGTATTATTTTATTTTTTAAAATTTTATTTAGAGATACAGCACTGAAACAGGCCCTTCGGCCCACCGAGTCTGTGCCGACCAACAACCACCCATTTATACTAACCCTGCAGTAATCCCATATCCTTTACCACCTACCGACACTAGGGGCAATTTACAATGGCCAATTTACCTATCAACCTGCAAGTCTTTGGCTGTGGGAGGAAACCAGAGCACCCGGTGAAAACCCACACGGTCATAGGGAGAACTTGCAAACTCCGCACAGGCAGTACCCAGAATTGAACCCAGGTCCCTGGAGCTGTGAGGCTGTGGTGCTAACCACTGCGCCACTGTGCCGCCCTTAATTCACATTTTTTCTGCATTAAATTCCATTTGCCACATGTCTCCCCATTCTGCTAATCCGTCTGTGATAGAAATTAGTCCGAGCCTTTTCTCAGGACTGGATTCGGCACGTCATGAGTAGCGTATGCCTGAATAAACAGGCCTAAAACCTGCCTGAAATTTGGCCTCTGGCTTCATCTATATATTTGGGGCAAGCTGCTAGCACCTATGGCAGCTTGCCCCATGAGGCAGAAAATCTTCTGGACATGTGCTTGCAGTGGATCTCAGGTAAGTTTCAAGAGGGCAATTTGGACTAGGCAATGGGTGAGCTGATCGCCTTGGCTGTAGAGTTGGAGGACCACTCCTGTTTCCACCTTATGTTGGTGGCCGTGGGTGCCGCTTAAGAATCTTGAGGCTCAATGCCTGTTCCACTCAGCAATAACTAATTATATAAAGGAGTCCTTAAACTGGCATTATTAACATATTTATGGGGCTTAACACTTGTTTTAGGTATTCACCCAGGCTTGCTGTTGGTGCATGTTTACATTATTGGACCTCATTGTCTTCAGGCAGGTAAACTTGCCACCTGCTTAGGTTAAAATAGAAGATGAGGCATGGTGCTGGACATTGGTGGGTAAATGTCCCGGCCAATGTTAACTGCCCCTCTGCCCAGTTTCCACCAGGTGGGTGGGGTTAACATCATCCCTATAGATGTTTAAAGGTCAATGCCTCTCCTCCATTGTCCAGCTTGGTCTGATTGTTCTCGCTCTCTTCCATTCATACCCATCTGATCACAGGCAGGATTGTGAGCTAGGTATTTCAAGACAATAAATAGCATCACGTAAAAGAAAATTGGACATGTATTTGATGGAGCGGGAGATACAAGAATACAGGAAGAGGGCAGGGAAATGAGATTAGAATTGAGAGCTCCATATGACAAGCTGGCACCAAGTTAGGCATGGTAGGTTGATTGGGCTCCTTCTGTAATTTCTGTGATTCTATGAAATGGGTTTGGATCCTGGCCTGAGAATAAATTGATTATTTCATGTGGTGGAAGCAGTTTCAACAGTAACTTTCAAAGGGGAATTGGATATATACATGAAAAGAAAGCATCTCCTATTGTTCCAGCTCACTCAACCAACACCACCAAAAACACACATTAAATAGACATTTGTTTCATTTGCTGTTTGTGGGACCTTGATGTGTGGGATTGACTGTCATGCTTCTGCATATTATAACAGAACCACCCTTCAAAAGTAATTCATTCGATGTGAAGATCTTTGGGACATTCTGACGATATGTAATCAGAAGTGAGCTTTTTGGGCAACAATTTTAACTGTGGTCTGGATTTGTTGCTAAGAGGATTTGGGCAGTGGTTTAATTTAAGTCAAGCAATAAGAAATGGTGAAATTACTTTAATATGTATCACAATAGCTTCTTCTAATTATCAAGTGAACACAACAGAGAACAGAACCCACGTTTAAAATCTCTATTTAGGAAATGGCAATCATCAATAAAGAATCATAAATGTAATATTAAAGTTCATTATTTTTATCTAACTGTAGGCACAAGAATGGGATGAGCATACATCAATTACTCAAGTTGCTTTTACCTGGAATGCACAACCTGAAAGGGTGGTGGAAGCAGTTTCAACAGTAACTTTCAAAAGGGAATTAGACATATTCATGAAAAGAAAGCATCTCCTATTGTTCTAGCTCACTCAACCAACACAACCAAAAACACACATTAAATAGACATTTGTCTCATTTGCTGTTTGTGGTACCTTAATGTGTGATTGACTGTCATTTTTCTCCATACAATAAAAGAACCACCCTTCAAAAGTAATTCATTCGATGTGAAGATCTTTGGGACATTCTGATGATATAAGCAGCTATGTAAACGCAAAATCTTTCTTTCGAATTGTGTCAATGTTTCATACTCAAAACATGGTGCAGAGTCATTGCCAGACTTTGTTTATTTCCAGTCCTTTGATCTGTCCTTAATTGTTGCTTTTAATGGGTTTATCCATATATTTTTGATCATGCTTAATGCATGATTAATTCTGACTGTAAAATCCCACAGCAAATATTTACCCCAAGACAATAATTTGTTCCATGCATGAATAATGTATAAAGTATTGATAAATATGGGACAATGTTACCTTTTTCAAAATTTAAAAACAGTGATAAACATTGGATCCCATCATTGGTTTGGTGACGTTATCATTCAAAAAATTCATTTCTTTCCCACACCTTTTGCTTATTCTGCCCATCAAGACCGTTTTTTCCATCTCTACAACTTCCTCTACCTCTGCCTGTACTTTACCCTCACTTCCTCCAAAGCCCTTATATCGGTGTCTTTGTTACCCCTAGACGCGACTGCTCCAATGCCATTCAAGCTGGCTTCTTAGCCTCTACTCTTCATTAATTCTGAATTGTCCAAAACTTCATTATTTGTATTCTGTCCCCTGCTAAGTCCCAATTGCCTATCTCTTCCCATCCTCGCTAATTAACACTAACCCCCCCAACCCCCAAACCCATTCCATGAGATTAAATTTAAAACCTTCCTTTTCATCTACAAATCCCTTTAAGGCTTTGTAACATCCAATCACTGAAACCTTCTGCCTTATGTTTTCTTCCATGCTCTTTGCTCCATTGACTCTAGCTACTTATTCACCCCTCCTTCCTGTACTCTACCTTTGATGGCTTCAAGCATCTTCGCCCTATTATCTGGACCTCCATCTCAATACATTCCCTGCACCTTTAATAACCTTCTGAAACTCCTCTGTGTGACCATGTTTGCAGTCACCTCTGCAGAGCATCTCACAAAGAATTGGTGCCAGCTAGTTCTCCTCTCCATGAAGCCTCATGGAGTTTTTATTATATTAGACATGCTATAAGTTGTTGTCCTAACTTGTTGATATCTTCTTTCTTTGTTCTCTTATAGATTATATAGATGTGTATTCTTCTACATTTTCATGTTTCAACCTTTGCTTTCCTTTTCAATGTCACTGCTTTCCATTTTTGCTTTTTTTAAATTATTTAAAAATAATTTGATTGCAATGGGGAGATTTAATTTGAAATGGAAATATTAAAATGATTTGAAGAACACTTCAGGCAAGTGTCAAAGAGGCTATGTAAAATAGAACATCATTCCATTCTGTTCTGGAAAACAGTAAATGTATATTATACATACATCACATAAATATAATCTCCCCTATGACAAAGGAAATTATAAAGCTCACTCATTTTCATGAAGAATCTATATATAATTTCTACCTTCTTGACACACTACCTGAGTAATTGAGAATCCATTCTGATAACAGTTTATTTTAAAAAGACTACAAGTTCTACCATTTCTTCTATTGCTACAGTACCATAAGGGAAACAAATGATCTCCATGGGCCTCTGGCTGACTATAAGGCATCATGTCTGCCATTAAAATGTACATATGCAACTGAAAATCTGCTTAATATTTTCTCAAACGTTTTAACCAGCAATATCACTGTTTGGAACATTACAATTGGAAAATTTATAATTCTTTGCCAAAATTAAAATATTATTCACAATATTATTCACAACCTTCTATGGAATGCATTTTCTATGGCTCATTTCTGTGTTCTAGTCTGCTCTTAATTATGTCTTCATATACTCAAGTGAGAGTCAATGGAACAATTAGCCTTAAGGAATGGCTTTATTCATCTCAGCTTCCAGGTTGCCAACCCTCATGTGATAAAGACATTGCTCACTCAGCATCGTCTTTATTCTTCATGTGCCTTTGGAAGAAATGTCACTGACCCATCTTGCAATTACAAAGACTAACAGCTTAACTATCACGTGATTACTCGTCTGAATGACAGAAAAGCACGCTAATCTGCTTTTCAGATGGATTAAATGAGCACATACAGTTAATCTTCATGCAAAAATTGCCTTATTTTGTCAACTAACTCCAGACCTACTTGGGATGTCTAGTGTCCCGAAAGTGCCTCTATTCTCAAATCTATTTGATACCTGCTGTCATGGTAACCAACGCAGGATGGCATGCTAATCAACTCAGATCTTACTGTTCACAAACAACCCTAAAAGGCTAACCAAGCAAGCAGCCACCCCCTTGAAATTTTCCACACAGCTCAGCACAGTCTCAGAGGAAGAGAGGTTAATATAATGGATTACTCTACACAGATCAGGAAAATCAAAACAAGCACTTAATGCAAATTTTATTTCAAAACAAAATCAGTCACAGATAAATTCATGGCTATCTGAGAAAACACAATTCAGTCTAGGATCAATTCAGCTGTGCTTTCTTTGTTCTATTATAGCTAACAATTGACTGAAACACGCTGTTGTTAACTGAGTAATTTGTTTAATGACCAACTTCAATCTATTGGTTTTGAGGGCACATTGTGCAATGTATTTACTTTCTGTGAAGGATAGTCATGTTTTAAGTAAAGCTGTTTGCAGCAAAATTGCCACTATTGCAATTCGATCAATAATACTCTGACAATTAGAAAAATATTTAAAACTTATTTTCTTCAAACAATTTCAACCAGCAGAGTGCACCTCCTGTTCCACTAAACCCACCATTTCAAATGTGGATCAGCTAAGTAGGTTGCAGTTGCATATCTCTGTTCAGCCGTATGCTGGTCCCATTTCCAAGGCAACATACGGTACAATGAAAAACGCATTGTGATACCAATCATGTCATCACTTTAACAGATATGCAGTGAGGTAGGACTAAGTGGATTCGGGAGGTTTGGTTTGACAAGCTATTAATTTAAAAAAACACACAAAATAATTTTCAAGTTGCCCTCCAGAGGATGAGATACCATTGTACTCTCATTTTTAAAAAGTCAAAATAGGACAGCCCACTGATTTAATTATATACATAATCACTACATTCTCACACGTCATCAAAAGGAAATATAGTAGAATTTTTTTCTAAAATCCCTAACTATTAAAGGTTTTGGTTTCAGACCTATATTTCTATGTCTAAACATAGAACCCATTTTCTGAAATGGTTAAAAACCTTTCAATACATTTCCCAAAAGATTTCTGAGTCACCTATAGCTGATTGAGTATTAAAGTAAAACGATTCTTTAAAAATGTTACCGTTATTTCTATAAAAATAGCATTTCTGCCTTTTTCTTGTGAGCTACAGTAATGACAAAGTACACATTTTCAGATCCACTCACACATTGATGCAACCAGAGAAACATAAGGCAGAAAATGTGATATGCATAGATGCAGTGGTTATACATGTAAACAGAAAGTAAGATACAATATAGGGACAGAAAACTGATAGACAAGGACAAACACACACAACTTTTTAAACTTTGAATGAAATACTTTTAATCTTATTGAATGCAGACATTCTCCATTGCTCAGTCCTAACATTAAAATGTTGCCATATGAGATCTGCATATATGTCAACATGTTTATGAAGATAACTGATAGGCAAAGACAAACACACAATGAGAGAGAGATCAAGAACATACACAGAGCAGACATGTATACAGTTAGATGGACAAAAATATGTACTTCAACTACAACCTAAGGTCTAGGCACCAATCAGATTGGAGTTATATTACACATCTGAAAAAGACAAGCACCAAGGTAAATGTTTTGGCGTATACACAGATCTTGATGCCTGTGGTAACAATGTTTTAATATTGGAAGTGAGCAATAAAGAATGTCTTCATTCACTAAGATTAAAAACATTTCATCCAAGTTTTAGAAGTTCCGAGGATGTTCAAAGCAGGAGTTTCAAACTATTTGACTTTAATGCACTCCTGTTAATTCGGCATTAGGAAGGCTGTCCAGCCTATCTTAGTTCATTCATTCTAACACCTACCCCTTCCCATTGTTGCATCAGTTGCTTATTAAATGATTCTGGGTTTTTACCTCCATTCCACTTTCTGGAAACTTATTCCACAAGTTGATTGCACTGAGTGAATAAGAATTTCCTAATTTCTGTCCTAAAATTACCATGTACTAGTTAGATCCTGTATCCCACAGTTCAAGCTGATCAACTATTTCCTCAAAACGCAGATCCGACACTGAGTATCAGCCTTGTGGCTTCTCTTTTAACTGCCCCAGCTCTTGAATCTTTCTTATTTCTTGACAATCCAATATGGATATTGTCTTCAAGGTGCGTCTGACCAGAGCACTATAACGTTTGATCATTAACTCCTCTTATTTACATTCTACTCTTTTGGCTATGTAGTTCAACATCCTATTGGTTTTTTTGATTGCTGCTCTGCATTTATTTGATATGTTCAATTCATGCTTGAATCTCCTACGACTATGCGGTGTCTTTCAATTTCTTCCTGGGGCTTAATGGCCTTCACCTGTTGCTATGTTTTTTCTCAGCATTCTATACCCCTGAATGTCCTTAATATCCATTCTCTATATTTAGCCTTTTTTTGATATTCCCATTATTTACATTACTCTCCTGCCACAACATCTTCCAGTTCCAGCACTTTATTTCTCATGCTTCTCATGTTTATGCACTGTTACGACCGAGGCGGGAGGAGTGCACTGTCTTTTCTAGTTCCACTTCTCCACAGGTCACAACATATATTTGAATGTTAACCCAGTGACTGATATGGTCAATCATAGACTCTATCCCAGAATAAAATACACCAACCAGGTTTCATTGATAAACAACAAAATTATCAGTTGATTATAAAACAAGACTTAACCAGTACTGAAGCAAAGCATTAACACACAGATTGAAATATGAAAGTTCGCTTTTACCTTAGCCACATACACGCACACACACACAGGTTAACCGAAAAAGAGAGATTTTCTCTTTAGAGCTCTGTTACAAAAAAGGCAAAAGAAAAAAAGAATACTATGGCCAAATACTTCCTAATTCTTGAAGAAGAAAGAGAAGTTAGGAAAGATGTCAGTTGTCCCTTTTTGGCTTGGCGTCCCAAATCTGCGTTGACGACTGTCACCGGGATCTTTCTAGAACAGTTCTTTTCAGGTGATGTTGAAGATCAGTTTGGCAGGCTTTCCAGGAGAAACATGGCAACAGGGGTTTCTGGAAGGCCTTTCAGGAAGAATGCAGCATCAATTTCTCTATTTCTTACACTCGCTTCTGAGAGTTTCTCAAAGAGATGGAAAAGGCTGAGCTGGGGTTTTTTCCTTGGCAGGTTGATTTTTTAAAATTCCTTTCAAAACACTGCCCACACCCCAACTGACTGTCCAAAGTGAAACCAAAACAATATCTCAAGAATCAAGCCTCCTGACCCCTATAAATCTTGACCTGTCATTTCTCTGTAAACATCTTCTCCAAGTCAAAAAGCCCCTGCTGGGTAATTATCTAAAGACAAGTGACTTCCAGTAAGGGTTGTTTTCAAACCAAGTCCAAAAGACCTTCCGATGATCCCAGTGAAAAAATCATCCATGGAATCCTTTTCAGTTTTCCCAAATAAAACAATGTCCATAATTCTAAAATATGAGTCCTCAAAAAAAAATTAACAAAAAATATAACAGCATATACATTTTGTTACAGGTTTGCCTCCTCTAACATCTCCCACTGTCTGCCTATTCCTGGTCTCTGGTACATATGTGTTTCTCTGAATTTTCCAGATCATGTCCTGACACTGCTACTTTTTACATCACTATCAATCTGAAAGTGGAAATATAACTGCACCTCAAAACTGACTCCAAGGAACAGACAAATACACACACCGGTTGACAGGTTTGTTTTTCTATTTGCAGCATAACGAACTGCTCCTCTGTCAAATGAAAAACCATTTAAGCTTTGCTAAAGCCTTCTTTTGATGAAAAGGAAATGAGTAAATACATTGGGGGTAATTTTTACCTTCAAGGCTTGCCTGATTTTCATTTTCTTTGTGGAAATGATAACAGGGTGGGTTCTAGAACTGACGGGCGATTCACTTTGCCACTTCCCTGCCCTGGTGGTGAAGGTGAAATTTACCCCCAACAACTGTTAATTAAAAGTTGAAAAGTTCACAAAACCCGAGAGTAACAGGTTGTATTATAAGTGATAACAGCTGGTTACATGTCACATGACAAACCGACAGCTCCCTCTAGATCATGCTACCAATTATAGCCACTTGTTAAAACAATTGTTTGCAGCTTGAAATTACATGAACAACACTCCACTATATTTTCTTGCATGATTTATTACAGCTCCTATTTCTTTTCTAAATGCAGATGGCTGGAATTTTACGGGGACAGCTGAAGTCCCACCAATAGGGCCAAAAGCGCGAGGCGACCTCTCTTAAACCGGTGGCAGGACCTGGGGAGGCATATTGCCAGCGATGGCCACTTAAGTGGTTTAATTGAGCTGCCTGCAGGCGGCTGATCTGCCATCTTTCCTGCTGCTGGCAAAATGGCATGGCAACAAAAAGACGTCGGGCACTCCCCCCAATGCCTTCCTGCTACATTTTGCCAGCCTTCTTGTCTCCCAGCCCATCGCAAAAGGCCTGGTAAAATTCCAGCCAGATGTCTCAGTTTCACATTTGGCTGCACTATGGGCTAAAAGTTCATTGGCACTCATTTTCGGGTGCAGGGGTCACAAAATTTGTGCTGTGTTCTTATTTTAATGTCTGCAACGTGCAACCCAGCACAACCCATGCTGCTGACTGGCTGCGCACTCAACAGGGGGCCTAACAGTGTGTAAGGCTAGCATATGTTCCAGCTAGCCTCCATCTCTTAAAGGCAGTCTATCCTACTTAATGGGAAGCTGCACTGAATGAAAGGAGGCTGCTTCTGACTGCCAGTGCTGCAATTGGAGTGAAGGGAAATGAAGAATCAGGGCATGGTGTTCACAAATATGGCAATGGTGGTCTTAGTCATGGTGGTGAACAGGAGGAGAGACACCATGTATCTGTGGGGGCTGGGAGGCCCGCAAGGACAACCCCTCTGAAGGAAGTGGGTGCAGGTGGTCAGGGAGGTCAACTCCTGAAGTCTGGCCCTGAGGACCTGACAGCCGTGTGGTGGGTGGTCAAGGCACTAAGGGAATGCCCAAGGATGAATAGTTTGTTTCTGTTTCTATAAGTTGATGTGTTTTTGACGAAAGATATTTTGGAAAGGTTATTGTTGGTGTCTTTTATTGTAGAACCTTGACCAAGGCGACCTGTAATGGGGCAACCCAGATGGATAGTAAGGTAAGGAATAGTGGAGCCATGGTGGTAAAGGGAAGTTCTTCTATGGAAGTGGAGTCTGAGCAGGTGCTCTCGGACAGTCCCTATGGACTGAAAGTTTCCTGGATGTCTCCTTCCTGTCTCTGCTTCCTCCTCCTCCCAAGGTGTGATTTTCTTGTGGCAATTACTGTGCTGTCATGAAGGCGATGTTATGGAGGACACAATGGATTACCGTGGACTTGGAAACATAGTCCGGTGTGTGCTGGAAGGCTCCCCTGAGCAGTCCAGGGATCAGAAGCATTACGTCAGCATTCTAATAGTCTGCTGTACGATGTTCTTGGTGGTTCTATGCCTTATATGACTGGTGTCCTTGTGTGGTTGGGTGGCAGTGTGGGGGGGTAGTGGGGTGGGGTGGGTGTGGATCGTCAGCCAGGTGTCCAGGAGATAGCCGTTGTTCCCGAGCAGCCACAGTCTGCTTGTTCCTGGAGGCACAGATGATGGGAACAGCAGACTGCCTCAGAATGAAGACAGGATAGCAACATGATGTATTGTGCATGGTCGCACATCAACTGCACATTGATGAAATTGTAGCCCATGCACTTCCTACACCACTGACATGGGGGGGCCCACAGAACTACGTCCAATCAGTTGATGGCTCCCTGCAACATCTGGAATCCTGATGTCCTGGCAAATCCATGTTCCCAATGATCCTGCTTCTCCCGTCTTGGAGAGAACATGATGTACGCACCTCCCTTGGCATATAGGGCCTCTATCACCTTCTGGATCCATCAGTGGATGGCATACTGGGAGACATTTGTTTGTGTCATCATTCCCACCTGGACAAATCCAGTCACATAGAATTTTAATGCCACAATGACCTTATGCATGTCCAGCTGAGAGTGATTAGCACAGGTGTTCAGTGGACATGCAGAGACCAAGTTTCAAAGAGGTGCGTCAATTCAGCCAGAACAACTGATTGATGTTACTAGCGACCTCTCCTCGTGCTACCAGTGCACACATGGCATGCCCGTGCTAGTGCTCTGCCCGGCAAGAGAAGCCACACAGGCCACGCTAGAACAGGCCAGCAGCGCAGCCTGTGTAATTGTATACCTTCAGGGCTTCCGTAGCACCGGCGCCAGCGGTACCACAACACCTAATTTTGGGGCCTGTATGTTTCATGTAATTTTTGCCACTTATTATTTTTCCCTTCAGCAACTGAATTAGTCCAGTGCTACTCTATATGTGATACCAGTCAATGAGAAATGTCATTTGCAACCTAAAAAAACTGTTCACTAGGTAAATTCATAATATGAAAATGATGCATACCCCTTACTTAATAATTTAATATAAATAACAGATAAATGCTGCAAGGGGAACACTTTAGTCCATGCAGGAAAAAGAATAAGCAGATGCAAGTCTCCAACCAATAATTCAACAAAGAGAACTATAAGGGTCAATAAGTGACATTAATTTAAAGACAATGAGGAAAATGTGGATCAAAATTTAGCTGCCTAATTTAAATATCATATTGCTTGTCTTGCTTTGTATTCCTTTTTGCAGTCTCCTGTTTTACACAATTGTTTTTAGTGAAACATTTGATGATGCTCTTTAAATAAAAACCATATAATTGATAGATGTAATTACTTCTAAAAATAACAAAGCTGTGCTTCATTATTATAATAATTTAAGTAGTTAAATTAGCAACAGGCTGCCATTGAATTCACGCAGAGAACCATGCACAGGTATTGTCATTAACTGCATAGCACTTCTATTATTCACAGCTCAGTGCAGCCAATTTTACTTGGAATATACGCTGCTCGGAATGAAAGATGTAAAGTATGGTACAGGTCTCCATGCTTATTACTTACTGACTCTGGTCTATCAGGTCTAAAGCTTAATCATATTAATTACATACCAAAAGAATAGCACAGATGCTTTGTACAAAGTTATTTAAATACATTGCTGTATTGGACAGTATATCTTGGGGCTTGGTATAGTTACTGAGCCTGCTATTCCTTTTGCTATGTTAGTGAGAGGGGTGTTTGATGAAAAATGCATGTTAATTTTGTAGGTAGGGTATTGCATATACTTAAAATGAAGCACATAGTATTTCATTACTGCCAAACACATATGCATTTTATAGTGCATGTAATATAGCTGCTCTTAAGAGTCAGGCACAGACATTGACTGAGTTGCCATGACTACAAAGGCAGTAAGTAAGCTTCTTTTCTTTCTGGCATTTTCAGCAAAACTGTTTCACAGTACAACGGAACAGAAAGTGTGCATTCTAAATTCAATTTATGTAATGTTAAATTTGAACGGTTATGCAATGCACTTTTACAAATTTTATGAATAAAGTATATTTTTGGGAAAAAAGCTCACTGGGAAAGGACAGACATATTTATATATAGGGTATCATTACTGTAAAAAGCAAACAAGATTCCAATATTGTTACACAGTAATTTCCAGTCCTTTTCACACATTTTCGAACCTAATATCAAAAGCAAGCACTACTGCACAACAGAATACTAATGGGTACAATATATATTCACCATTATGTCTGCTTTTGTTCGAGTTTTTTCTGGAGCACCATTTCCCTTCCTTAATACAATATCCTCTGTTGGCCATTTATAGCTATGATGACCGATCTGTTTGTCTTCTTTTGCTTTACTGGTAGTCCTCAGGTAACATTCGTGCACCATACAGCTACTTACAAAGCACGATTTTCTTATATTTCTGCCTGGTATATCTGACTTTCAAATTTCATATTTCAAATTATTAAATATTCTCCCACATTTAACACACAGGCTGATTTACTTTCACACATTTTTGAAGGCTCATGTTGTGAACTGTTTAGAAATGTTTTGCCTAAGAACCAAGCTTTTTTAGTGTCCGGTATACTGGTTGCTTGCTATTTTTTTGTGCATGAATTTGTTATGGGTGTATGCTATGCTGATCATGGTCCTAAGATATACACTGCTCTCTGGAATAGTACTTTGAAAAGTAATAGTGCATCGAAGTACTTTAAAAAAAAATGTGTTCTACTCTTTGACCATTTAAATAGGGAAAATCAGTCCACTAAAAAGAAAAGACAGCAGGAAGCAAAAAGGTAGCCAAATGTTGCTGTTCACGGGGTACAAAAGTGATTTTTGAAAACAGTTATAAATTGGATATCTCTCCAAACAGATTCACACAGTTCAAGATGCTGAGCATGAGGTGATCGGCCTTGAAGGTAAAGCTATGTCCCCAATGCTGGGTGAAAATGAGATTCAATGATGTGGTTCAACTTAAATTTGAGTTCTATTAGAATCACAGTGAAGGGGTTCAAGTGAGGCCATAATCTGTTGGACTGAGACTTAAGTGGATTGTTAGTCATCTTAACACCAACATTAGATTACTGCCACTCATCTGTTAAAAAAGTGTATTTGGTGTTCCAATTTGTATTGTTGCATTTGACATTGAAGTGGAAATGGTAGTAAATGAGTCAGTTAAACATGTGTTGCAAAGATTACAATATTGCAAAATATTACAATATTTTTGATCTAAACTCTTTTACATGTGTTTAGATACATAAGGCAGCAAAAAGTAGACAACCTTCTAGTTCTAGCTTGTTATATTACTACATTGTTTAGCCTGCAGTTAGGAAGGATGGCAAAGCAATGAAGAGGGCGCAAAATAAGTTCACCCTGCTGATATCAGTAATCATCGGCTTTAATTTTGAGAAGACCCAAGAGAAATTGGAGCTCCTTACATTTGCGCACAGGAGATTATGAGGAGACGTGACAGAAGGCTTTAACATTATGAAGGGCTTTGATAAAATAAATAGGGAAAAACTATTTTTCTTGGTGAGAAAGCCAGTAATGAGTGGGCTTCAATTTAAGGTAACTGAACCAAGAGGAAGGTTTGTGTTTTTGACTCAGAGGGTTATTAAGACATGGAATGCCATACTACAAACAACAATGGAAGCAAGTCCATAATAACTGTAAAAGAGAAATGGATCACTGTTTAAAAAAGGGCAGGGGAATGGGACCAAGTGTGTAGCTCTTTCATGCTTAGGCATGGTGGGCAGCCTCCTGTGCTGCAAAATTGTATGATTTTTATGACCTGTCATGATTTTGGTCATTTTTCAAGCCTGATGGAATGGCTCTCTTTCTTTGTCTCCCTTTGATTCTTTTGACCCATTACATACATCAATATGCATGTTTCCCTGGATTATCATGTGTCAGCCAAAATTGTGGCCTCTCCCATTGAAAGCATCACAGTCACAAGTATGTCGGTTAAGCAGCTGAAAGTGTGAAGAGTTTGTGATATACTATATCCAAACCAGATGCTGGGAGTACTGAGTGTATTTTCAGACAACACATAGTTTTTACCCTGTTTAAATGCCTGTAGCCTGAGATCTGTGCAATATCATTTATGGAGGTGTTGTAATGAGCAAAGTTTCTTCATTGAAGTTTTTCAGTAGCTTCTTTTGAGAGACAGGAACAATCACGTTTATTCTTTTCATCAGATACATTAAGATGTTTCCTTCCAGTCTCAGGATTCCAAATGAGAGTGAACAGGTAGTATTACAGTGCTGCTGAACAAAAAGTCAGGGTTTGATGTTCCTGATTTATTTCTTGCTGCTAAAAGGAACTGTGTCAGTGTTTGTGCTTTTCCATGCATTCCTGGATTTAGTGCCTCCACAGTTCTAGAGTTTAATTCAGTATTCTGATAATCAATCCCTTTTCAATTTATTTGCATGTTGGATGCATGCTGAATAGTGCTGTTCTTTTTGAGAGCTCACTGTAGGTCAATAATAAGACAGAAATTGAGTGGATGAGTGTGTCTTTGAATTCTGAAGCTTGATAATGATATATACCACGTTCCCTTAATTAAAATTTTCGATAATTTTTGTTTTCGGAAGTGGCATTCACTGAGGCCCCATCTTGCCTCTCGGGAGGATGTAAACAATCCCACGGTACCATCTTGTCAGAAGAGCAGGAAGGTCCTCCCCAGTGTGCTGGCCAATATTTATCACTCAACTGACATCAATAAAACAGATTATCCGTCATTATCATATTGCTGTTTGTGAGACCTTGCTGTGCACAAATTGGCTACTGCAGTTCCTACAATATAATCGTGATTATACTTCTTAAGTACTCCACTGACTGCAAAACAATTTAGGATGTCCTGGGGTCATGTAAGGTGCTATATAAATGTAACCCTTGCTTCTGCTTTTGGATTTTGAGTTGTGATGAAGACAAGCATGACGCCAAGGGGGGAATTTAATGCGAGCAGAGGGGTACTCGGCGTCGCGGGAAACCGACATCGAGATCCCCGCATTGCCTCCTTTCCGGAAGGCCTGCCAAATTTAATGCCAATCGGGCACTTAAGTGGACAGTGGCAGGTCTTCCATAGGATTTAGGACCCTGTTGCCAGAAGTCCCAGCTTTGCAGAGCTGTTGGCCAATCAGAGGCAGGCAGCATCACAGAGGCGGTGGCTGCTGCTGCAGCTACACCAAACTGGAGATCAAGGAGGGTCGCTGGAGTCAGGCCTCAGGTAGATCAGGGCGGGAAGGGTCTGCAACAGGGTGCCCACCGCACAGGTAATTGCGGCTGCGGTGGAAAGAGGCCCTTAATGGGGGGTTAATTACCCAGTTAAGGGCCTCAATCGGTGGTGGGGCGGGAAGGCCGTTCACAGGGCCCCAGACTAAATTTTGGTGAAGGCGGGATGGTCGCGGGCTCCCCCCCAAAACTACCATCCCACCCAATTTTATGCTCTTGCCGCCTCCAAAGCCGCCATGTGGGACAGCATAAAATTCCACCCCAAGTACTTTTGTCTTTGTATTTTTCAGCAAAAGGTTTATTTTCAGTAAATTTTAAAAATCGGCTTTGACCAATTAAGGATTAATGACAATGAAATGATTGAATGACCACTTCTTCAGATGTCAATGGTGGCATGGGTGATGTGAGGCTTTATAGAAGATAAGACAATAGGTAGCATGGGATATCCCAGCCCAGGTTATTCGGATCAGTGAATTACTGGTGTCTTCAGCATCCTCCATACAACAGAACAGTGTATTAATGTTGTGAGATATAACTTGTGCACTGTTACTATGAATCTAATGGGTTTGGTTTATTAGAACGGAATGTTCAGTTATCCCAATAGACCAACATACTTTCTTCTTCCCTTCATGCCAACATTTATAACTGTATTACAGATATATTTAATGAAAGATATACATGTTTAACTAACTGGTGCTTGAATGCCCAACTAAGTGAATACTCTGCATATCTTTTGGTGCTTATTAATCCAAATAGGTATTAAATAGCAAGTTAAAAGCTTCATAGAATCGTTAACATTTTACACCAATTGAGTTTTTTTCTTAAATTAAAACGAAACATCGCGCAAATTCTGTTTTTCAAACCTACAACATCAAATAGTATTCCTGTCTGGTAGAGCTTTTAACAGTATCAGCTTCCTTTTCAACTTCGGACCATCAGATTTTTCCTTTCATATCAAACAATACTGCAACAGTTTTGAACAAATTTATAGATCCTGCTAAATAATTCAAAAACCTGTTCATTGACACAAATCTTTGCTATCATGCATTTTGGTTCTTAGTTCAAAGTCAAATCAATGTGGCTGGTAGGGGCTGGAATGATCCCCTCCCACACAAAGAAATACACAACACAGAGAAGTACTAATTTCTGAAAGGATAGCATTCACCTTAGAAACTTTAATGGAGTACCAAAAAGCTTGCACATAATCCAGTCCACCACAATTATAGCTAAACAATTCTATCCACTTTGACAGTGGAACATTCTGGCAGTTCATCATAGCTAGCTGCTTCTTCTTCCTGGGGACTAATGTCAAAGACATCTTCATCAATGCTTTTTCTTGCCTCTATTCTTGCCTCCACTTCTCTCTGTTCTGCTATTTCGTCAGAAGCTACAACGCCTCAGAAATCCATTTACGTTTCAGCCTTTCATTCATCTAGCGTTCGGCATTCCGGGCAGCTGAAACGTCAATATACATTGTTCTGTAGTTCCATCTTGCTTTTGAAATGAACCATTTACTAGAAAGTAAAGGGTAGATTTTCATAGCCAACAGACTTCACACAGGCTGACAATTCACTTTCCTCACCAGTATTTAAGTTTAAGGCATATTTTCTTAGAGGTATGTTTATTTTTCTCCTTCATAAACATACTGCGAATAAAATTGAAATGCATTGATATTATCGATGTAACTTGACAACAGTAGATGGCCCATTGTCATGGATATTCATAGTCTGTCTTTGTGCCTAAAATCATTCAGACACACTTTGAGAGCTCAGTGATTATGTATTTTCATAACTTTAATTGGCTTCACAATGATGGTCTCTGACCTACAGTACAGTTTAGCTTTTCAGGGCAAATACTATCTTGACTAAAGATTTTTTCTTCTTAATCATTTCCTCCAGATAAAGAAACAAGTTTTATTTTCCTCTTTGAAACATCATGTAACAATATTAAAATGAATCTGCTTCTGTTCTGTAATCGGAAAAAAAGGTGATCAAGTTTTTCTCATAGGCACTCTCATCAAAAGACTAGGGCCACAAAGTTAGGCTCTGTAGCACCATAGTTTCAGCACTACGGGTGGCTGTTTTAGCACCAAAATGGCATCCACGTTGCTTCTGCTCACTTCTGATGCAGCCTGCACTGAACACCCATCTTTGTGAGGAAATTAGCATGGGCGTTACAAGCGTGTGCCAGAAGTATGCAGACCAAGCAGATCGCGATGTCAGTCAGTGTCTAACACTGACTTGATGCCAGCCCTGCAATTTTGTACCCCATCCTCTATTTAACACTCTCTCTTAAACAAGCACAGCACAAACGACCCCCACCAGCACTATTTAAAGGCATCATCAACAACTTGCAGGTTAGTTGCTGATGACTTTCTTCTGACTTTGTTTGAGTTGAATCAGTTCTGATGAAAGGTCATCAACATGAAACGTTAACTCTGTTTCTCTCTCCACAGATGCTGCCAGACCTGCTGAGTATTTCCAGCACTTTCTGTTTAGATTTCAGAAATCCAGCATCCACAGTATTTTGTTCTGATATTCGTTCAAGACTACTCTCTGTTTCCTGTCACTCAGCCATTTTTGTATCCATGCGGCTTCTGACCTTTTTATTCCATGGGCTCTAACTTTGCTGACAAGCCTGATGGAGGGAAGGTCATTGATGAAGCAACTGAAGATGGTTGGCCTAGGACATGACCCTGAGGAACTCCTGCAGCAATCTCCTGGAGCTGAGATGATTGGTCTCCAACAAACATGACTATCTTTCTTTGTGCTAGGTATGATTCCAACCAGTAGCAAGTTTCCCCACTGATTCCCATTGACTTGAATTTTGCTAGAGTTTCTTGATGTCACATTTGTCAAATGCATCCTTGATGTCAAGGGCGGTCACTTTCATCCTGCCTCTTGAATTCAGCTTTTTCGTTCATGTTTGGACCAAGGCTGTAACGAGGTCTGGAGCCGAGTGGCCCTGGCAGAACCCAAACTGAGCATCAATGAGCGGGTTATTGCTGAGTAAGTGCCTCTTGATAGCACTGTCAAAGACACCTTCCATCACTTTGCTGTCAGAAGAGAGGCTTTCATAAACTTCTCTCTGAACAGACAGAGAAGCAGGTGGAGTGTGCATTTGGCTTTTTCAGGATAGCAGGCTTCCCCATGGCACATGAAGTCATCAACCGCGCACACGTGAATTCACAGCCGCCGCATTTCAATGCTGAGAGGTACGGAAATAGCAAAGATTGCCACTCACTCAATATGCAATTGCATACTGATGAATGCCTGCTATTCTGACAGCAGGTCATAATGCATTCATTCTGCGTCACATCAATCTTTCAGCCTCTATGCCAAACCAAAGAGTGGCTGCTGGGTGACAAGGGCTATCCACTGTACACCTGGCTGATGACTCCTCTCCGCAAACCAACTATAGTGACCAGCATTCACATCATGAGAACCACACTGCCATGAGAAATATAATAGAACAGACAACAGGGTGCTGAAGGAACAGCTCTGGTTGCCTTGATGGCTCTGGAGGAGCCCTCTAGTACTCGCAGGTGTCCCAACTCGTGGTGGTTTGTTGCATTCTCTATAACCTGGCCACCAAGAAGGATTCAATGAGCACCTCAGGAAGAGAAGGAAGGAGGTGGAGCAGGAGGAGAAAGAGGAAGGGAAGAGGCGGCATAAACATGCACATTCTGGATGGGCTGTCTGTGAGCGCATCATTCGACTCTGGTTCCCAGGAACACCACACCAGATTCCCACTGGAACAGTCCTACACCTTACCATCCCTTTGTTACGGATAATCACAGCATCCTTCTGGCCACAATCCTGAAATAAAAACCACCAACAAACAGCCGTTCCATACCAAATTTCTTCCATGCAAAAGTCAGATTATCAACCTTGTGCATTCCCTAAAGCCTTTGCCTGTCCTAGAGCTCTTTTTTAAAAAATTCTTTCACGGGAAAAGGCCAGCATTTGTTGCCCATCCCTAATTGTCCTTGACAACTGAATGGCCTGCTAAGCCATTTCAGAGGGCAGTTAAGAATCAACCACATTGCTACGGGTCTGGAGTCACATGTAGGCCAGATCAGGTAAGGAAGACAGGTTTCCTTCCCTAAGTGACATTTGTGAACCAGATGGGTTTTTACAACAATTGATGATCGTTTCATGGCACCATTACTGAGACTAGCTTTCAATTCCAGAATATTTTATTAATTAAATGTATTAATTAATTGAATTTAATTCCAGCAGCTGCCATGGTAGGATTTAAACCCATGTCACCAGGAAATCAGCCTGGACCTCCGGATTACTATCCCAGTGACATTACCACTACACCACCACCTCCTACATAATGCTACCCACTAGTTGCAGCATTTCTAGTGGAAGGCTGCTGACTTTCAGTGGAGGAGACTGCAGATGGCATAGCAAGACCATTTCAAACAGCTCTGGGCCTGGAAGACCTAGCTTCAGACTGAACCACCTTTGTATGGGTGGCAGCAGTCTGGGCTGGCTGGATGACAGGAAACAGGAAGAGCACTTATTGAGTTGGGAGAATGAATGTTGTCATCCTGAAAGGAAAGCAGCTTTGTTCTCCCTGGTGCCAATGACACTCCTCCCGGGTGGGGCCCCAGCAATCTCAGTAATCTGCTGGAGCACAGATTTCTGTGAAACCCTGAAAGCCCCTTTGAGCACTGGTATCCACAGCCATTATGGTAGCAGTCTGAGCCTGCATGACAACAGGCTGAGATTGCATGTCCTCAGTCTGAGCTTCCATTGCACACTAAGATGTTGGGTGGCTTTTGTCTGTGCTGCAATGGAAGCTGAGACATCGGCCATTACACACTGCATCATGGTTGGATCTGCAAGTGCTATCATGGAGCTGGGCACCACTTTGAAGCTGGAAAGGATGGGCAAAGGCCTGTGCCAGGTTGCAGCTGGACTCCTCCACAGTCCTCGACAGTGACAACAGGCTCTCTGGCAAACCTGCCAATCCACCAAGCATTTCTGTGTGCATTCCAATCAGTCTTTTTGCATATGCCATCCCATCAAAGTCATCATCTGTGTTGTCTTCAGAACTGGTGTCTGACCTTACTCTCTGGGGCACTGCTGCAATAGTACTGAAGACCTGTGCTCCAGAACTAGCCGCACCCCTAACCAAGCTATTCAAGTACAGCTACAACACTGGCATCTACCCAGCAATGTGGAAAATTGCCCAGGTATGCCCTGTACACAAAAAGGAGGACAAGTCCAAACCGGCCAATTAGCGCCCCATCAGCCTACTCTCAATCATCAGTAAAGTGATGGAAGGTGTCATCAACAGTGCCATCAAGCAGCACTTGCTTAGCAACAACCTGCTCAGTGACGCTCAGTTTGTGTTCCGCCAGGGCCACCCAGCTCCTGACCTCAATACAGCCTTGATTCAAACATGGACAAAAGAGCTGAACTCAAGAGGTGAGGTGAGAGTGACTGCCCTTGTCATCAAGGCAGCATTTGACCGAGTATGGCATCAAGGAGCCCTAGTAAAACTGAGGTTAATGGGAATCAGGGGGAAAACCCTCCACTGGCTGGAGTCATACCGAGCACAAAGGAAGATCATTGTGGTTGCTGGAGGTCAATCATCTGAGCTCCAGGACATCACTGCAGGAGTTCCTGAGGGTAGTGTCCTAGGCCCAACCATCTTCAGCTGCTTCATCAATGACCGTCCTTCGATCATAAGGTCAGAAGTAGGGATGCTCGCTGATGATTGCACAATGTTCAGCACCATTCATGACACCTCAGAGACTGAAGTAGTCCATGTAGAAATGCAGCAAGACTTGGACAATATTCAGGCAAGTAACATTAGCGCCACACAAGTGCCAGGCAATGACCATGTCCAACAAGAGAGAATCTAACCATCTCCTCTTGATATTCAATGGCATTACCATCACTGAATCCCCCACTATCAACATCCTAGGGGCTACCATTGACCAGAAACTGAACTGGAGTAGCCATATAAATACCGTGGCTACAAGAACAGGTCAGAGGCTCGGAATCCTGCAGCGAGTAACTCACCTCCTGACTCCCCAAAGCCTGTCCACAAGGCACAAGTTAGGAGTGTGATGGAATACTCTCCACTTGCCTGGATGGGTGCAGCTCCAACAACATTCAAGAAGCTCGACACCATCCAGGACAAAGCATCCCACTTGATTAGCAGCCCATCTACAAACATTCACTCCCTCCACCACCGACGCACAGTGAAAGCAGTGTGTACCATCTACAAGATGCACTGCAGCAACGCACCAAGGCTCCTTAGACAGCACCTTCCAAACCAGCGACCTCTACCAACTAGAAGGACAAGGGCAGCAAATACATGGGAACACCACCACCTGCAAGTTCCCCTCCAAGTCACACACCATCCTGACTTGGAACTATATCGCCGTTCCTTCACTGTCGCTGGGTCAAAATACTGGAACTCTCTTCCTAACAGCACTGTGGGTGTACCTACCCCACATGGACTGCAGTGGTTCAAGAAGGCAGCTCACCACCACCTTCTCAAGGGCAATTTGGGATGGGCAATAAATGTTGGCCTGGCTAGCGATGCCCACATCCCACGAATGAATTTTAAAAAACTAGGAATGGGCAATACATGGCAAGCTTGTTAGCGATGCCCACAGCCCAAGAATAATCAATAATAAAAAATGATGTTTTCCAGTACTCGTGATTTTTGAGACTTGAGAAAGAGCTCTGGGTTGGAGAAGCCTTGTTCAATATTATCATGGATTCTTTGCTGGCTGACTTAGTACCTTCTGGGCTGTGATAGTCCCATCCTCCCTAGCTTCAATGGGCTATTCTGGGCTTTGAATACTCCCCACCTCCACCTGTTAGCCTCTCAGCAGTCCCTCTCTGTATCTTTGATTCTCCATGTCTCAGGAAACTCAATTGATGTTGACTTCCAGTCTGTCACACCATGGGAAATTAACTGGTACGTGTCATGAAAACTCTCTATGCCAAATGGGAAATATGAATTTCATTGGTTGAAAACTTACATTAGACTTTTAATGGAGAAATCCTGCAAGTTAACTTTTTTAAAAAAAACTAGCAGCCAAGATGGCCACTGCAATTTACATTTTAAATACTGGGTGATTAAACTGGGGACATAAAGTCTAACCAAGCCCAGCCAGAACAATGGCTTGCTCTCAGTGATTGAATTACTTGGAATGGCTTTATCAACATGGTCGTCAAGGCCATCTACTCCCCCTCCAAGTGTGACTGGACTTCCTGAGGCATCTAGCACTTTGAATCTCAGAGAAGATTCCAGAAAAAACCTCATTAAAAACAAAGGGGTTGGATAGAGCCACGTGACTGCCTGCGCAGCTCTGAAGAAATTGTAAGCTTTGTCACACAGACAGCAGACAGGCAGTAACTGAAAAGCCAGCAATGAAGCAGTCCTGCACAGAAAATACCAGGAGATGATCCGGCTGCGACAGGAAACCCCCCAACTCCCCTCTAATCCCCCCCCACCCCCAGCCACCTCAACTCCCCTCCCCCCCCCTCCCCCACCTCCACCACCCCCAAGCCTAAAAGCTGCTACAGCCAGCAAGAGAAACCACTACCCATTCTGCCTTCAGGAGTCCAGAGCAAAGCAAGCCAACCACCGTGCACATGGCCCAGCAAGGACTTCAAGACTACAACTTCAGCTGAGGACTATTGGACTCATATGCTGTATTTAAATTCCATTTATTCCAGACTTTAATCCAACCACCAAATCTGCTTCCCTCTATAATCTATTTGTGTGTGACTCTTGTGTGAATGTGTGTGTGAATGTGTAGTGTATTTTTAGTATTATAAATCGGGTTAGAATGTTAAGTATAATAAACTTACCTCTTGTTTAAACTTAAGAAAACCTGTCTGATTGGTTCTTTAGCTATCAAGTTAGAGGAATAGGAACAAACACTCACTGAAGTGGTAAGCTCAACCACTGTGTTAAAAAAGGATAAACCCTATTGCAGTCAAACAAGAGAAGGGGCAAAAGGGGAGCCTGAGACCCCCTCCTCACCTGGCCGCAACATAAGGCAGCAAGAAATCCTCAAGTGTGGTCTGTAGCAGGGGCACATTTAGAAATTTTTGAAAAGGGTGCAAACACTGAAGTTGTAAGACTAATCTTCTAGCAGCTAGGTAGGAAGTTTTTTTTAATGGCTGTTCTAAGTCACTTGCTTTAAGGTAAGCTGACCAAGTTCTGCGAGCTCTCTCCCACTCTCAGGAAGAACCACAAATAATTGAGGTGACCACTTCACATGAAAACCTTACAGTTCCAGTAAACCTGCAGGCAGAAACAACTAATCCATTAGCTGGGAATAAAACAATCAGACAGAGGACACAGCTAGTGTTTGTGGTGGAAACGTCGAGGACTGATACCGACCTCAAGTTTCTAGCGTCACTATACTCCATTTCTAGGTGGATTGATAGTATTGTAGCTCCAGAGTGGCATGAGAAAGCAGTGCTGCTGAGGGTGGCCGGTGCATCGGGGCCTAGTTGTGTTTTTAAAAATGATTTCTATAATCATCAAGGTGATGGATGAAATTCTTCCCATTTCAGGTACTCAGTGTCAATAGCAAGCATTCCCAGGTCAGATACAGCACAGCCAAATGGAAAATATAGCTTGTTCTAAAGCACCTAACCTCAGAAAAGCACCTTCAACTTTTTCTTATTTCTAACCATCCTATGGCCTCGCTGAGTGAGTTTGCCAAGTTAGCAAAAGTTTTGTGCTAGGAGACTATCCCAATACAAACTGAATGGAGACTGCCCAACCCAGTGCACAAAGAGCCTTTCACCCATTGGTCTAAGCTGATTTGAACGAAAGCCCCAGAGATGAAAGGACAGTGTCTCATCCTTGTTTTACACAGTTGTCTTGCTGCCTACATTTTTTAATTTATGGGAAAATCAGTTGTTTCTCTCAATGAGTTTTGCATAAGTCGAGGCTTTTTACCCCACCCATCTGTAGCTCTGTGCTGGGAATAGGAGTGATCTGTAAAGAGACAGAGGAATTGCTTTTCCCTATCAAGAGTTGCTTAAAAGATGTTTGAAATTGGAAGCAACTCAAATTGGCCACAGGCTGTCAGATGTCTAAGTACAAAAAGCCTCTATAAATGTAGTAGAAATTAATTTATTCATGAATCCATGCTAGTTGCCAGATCAAGTCAAACATAAAGCACTCTGATACTCCACTGATTTCCCTCATGGGTTTATTTAAGATTTCCTTTCATTTTTTTTTGAGGAGTAGTGAAGTCTTTGGGAAGCAACAAAATTATGGCAATTGAAGTAATCAAAAGCTGCAGTATCTTCTGAAGAGCTTGTGATGATCCTGTCCTTTGCTTCACATCTCTCACTGAACTCAGCTGTTCCATTCTGTCTCACTTACATGCCCCAATGTGCACAGTTACCAACCCCACAAAATGCACAAATATGATCTGTATTGATATCGTCACTAAATTAACATGAGCTTGTGGATTGAGAACTATTGCCAATTTTGATTATGAGAAAATTATGTTCTTTAACCAATATACTTACACTGCTGATCTACTGTGAACAGTGATTTGGTTTTGTTGATTTTGAATATGCCTTAAGGTGACAACAACATGCATTTATATACTGCCTTTAACACTGAAAGAGTTCAGTTTCAACTAGTTATTTCATTAATAAATAATTTCAGATTGTTCATGTGATCAATAATTATGAAAGTGAAATCTTATGTTTTATGAGATTCTTTGTCAACCTATATATTCACTCTGAAGACTACTCCGAAGATGCACTACTTTTTAATAGAGAGATTAAAACAAATGACCTTTTTACCGCTTTTAAGGGCTAATATTATTTGGTAAAATATTCAAGAGATAAATTGGCCTAAAGCTGTGCAACGAAAGTGGACTGGTGAGCATGAGATGAATGCTACATGCAAAGCAAGAATTTACATAACATTTTTATGTTATGGCAATTCCATCAGTTTTGGAACTGCAATTAGGCCTCAATTGTATTTCTCCAGAGAAAGAAAGTGAGTAAAAACAAAATCCAATTGCAAAACATATCGCATGCCAGAACACATTTAAAATTTTCTGTGAATTTAATGATGCTATATAAAAAAAAATCTCATGTGGAATCAGTCTCCAGCTTCTTGCCAATCCATCTTGCAATTTTGTGATGTCAAGCTGACATTTTGTTTTAAGATGTGACAAGCTTCTTCTTAAAATAGGGGCTATTGATGCTACCAAGATACTGTAGTCATGTTTACTGGTCTTGGCGCTCAGCTCCAGGAATAATATGATTTAGTTTTACTTCATCTAAGTATATCAAAAATTTAAAGATATGGGCCTCTGAAAATCCATGGGAATTCCACCTGACTCTCTCCCTAATTGGGGCAGGATTCCCACAGAACCCACTGGAAAATGGCAGGGATCTGGTTGCGTTGGAGTTTTTGCTACTTGTGCGCAACCCTGAAATGGGAGGAACTGGTGGTCTCGTCTGATAAAGCTATTGGGGTGGCCTGAGGGACACAGCTGGTGACAGGGACTGAGTACACCTGAGGCTCCAACTTCCTTGGCTCAGTTGGGGCCCAGGATCGGACTGGAGACTAGTGTTGGGCAGTCATGTTTTCCTTCATTCATCACTTTCATGATAGAAGTTGATATGGATTGGCTGCCCTATGCAATCATGACCATCTTTAACCCAGTCAGGAGGGTGGGATTCGGAGAACCTACACCCACTGTCCTACTCTTAGAGACCAGGGGTCTCCTGAGGACATGCCCTCCACCAGTGGTCTGCAAAGTGAAGCAGTGGAGCAGCTGGTTGGCACCCCTGTAAATGACAATTCAGAGTCACTATGTGACCCTGCACAAGTGATTGCACAAGTTTTGCACTGCTTACTTAATACAGCAGTGAACAGCCCAGCAACAATCTCCTGTGATGTCTGTTGTGTGTATTTTAACTCCTTGTGGACTAATTATATTTTTATTGTTTCATAAGCATTGTGTTCTTAGAGTTTAGCTTCTACATGGTGAATTTTCCATTGCTGACTTTTTTTTGAAGCTGTAATGCTGCACAATGGGATTTGCACTGACAACTACTAAACACAGCAATCCTGCTGAATCTTCAAGGGTTATCTCTAATTAAGCATTCATACCATGCCCCCAGGCTAGATTTGACATTCCAGATGGGACATCATATAATGGGGAGGGTGGGGGTGGGGCGGGGGGAGGGAGCTGGAATATCCAGTGTTATTGGATGAAAAAGGTAGCTAGCAAAAACCAGTGGATGCCAAACAAAGTGACGACAGGAAATGGATTCTGTGGGCAACACAGGATGTGCATCCTCTGCTTAATAGATGGTGATGGGTAAGTACTACTGTATGCAGTCAATGCAATTAGAGTTACTCTTCAGTGCACCCTCCCCAAAGTACAACAATGCAATACTCCTGGCAGGAGGTGATCTTGGCAGTGTCAATGCTGTGTACAGTACATATAGAATCCAGGAACATATACAGAAATGACAGACCTTAAGAAAGCTGCCATGTTATGACTACCTAATATGTATAGCCTAACTGTTTGTGCAAAGATGCTGTCTGTCTGGCTGGTTCACATTTACTGTTGGCTCACAGACAACCTTACAGTTCTTTCTCAGGTCATTGCATTCACAACTGGCAACTTACAACTAAAATCATTGGCACACTAACATCTTACTTGGCAACTCAACCGAACAACATGATGTACAGTCACTTAGTGATATAGAAGATGAGCTACAGTTTGGGCACATGTGTGCCACAGTATGAGTTCTGCTGATCTCTTGTAACCATTACAATTGGCATTCTGGTGACTTGTCCTTCAACATACATTTGCTTTTGTTTTAATATAGGCATTCTCTGCATGTTCTGACATCAGAATTGTACTTGAAAAAGTCATTGCTCCTTTATACATGGAACTACTGCTTTAACACATTCCTTGTGGATGGACTAAAAGGACAATAGGGTCCAGCGAGGAATCATTTACAAAACATGGACTATGATAATAACACTCTTATACATTTTGTGCGGGAGCACTTAAAAGCTAGCCATTAATTCAAGCACATCGCAAACTGAACAGGGATCTGTTGAAATGGACCTCTACGACATTAGTTGCCTCTCATATGCCTGTTTTTTGCCATCAGGATGAATCCCACTTGGCCAGCAGATCTATCCTTATGTTTTATGCAATAGCTATAAATATAGGCATTAGTTTAGACTGTTATAAAAGCAAGTCCTTGTGGATCTTTTCAAATCCTTCATAAAAAGTTCAGTTAATCTAAGACTTTTCAAATTTTGAATGCTTTCAAACAAATAATTCAACACAGATGAAAAATATTTTTCCTTAGCATTCCCAATGCAATTGATGACAGCAACTAATCACACCACTGACCTGAGTATTTTTCTGTCATTGTCATGAGAATGAATAAGCACTAAAAGCAGAATTGATCCTGAATTACTGTGTCCAAAGGAGCTGCCATTCGTGTTCAATTAATTCAATAACGTTTCTCAATTTTAAACTCCACAAGTTACTTCCCTCCATCTTCTTCTTATACTTGCCTAACAAGCATAATCTTCCTCTGAAAAATTACTGAGTTCAGTTTAATCAGAAGATATTATAAATTTACTCAGGTTGACTGGTCTCATGAATTAAACCCAATACCTCACTGTTAGTTACCATTGTAAAGTAGAACAACTTCTGAAAAAATTGTACTTTTACCTGATGCATGTGAGTCATGTTTTGCCTTCTCCTTCAGTAAAAAGTTGGAAACTTCTTCACAATGGTCATGCCGATTTTTCTTTTCCCAAAAATTCCAAGCGATCACAAACTTTTCCATCTAGCAGCCTTGTTAGCTAGTGATACTTAGTCCAGTAGTGGTTGAGTTCAATTGTTAATCACGACAGAGATTTAAATTCAGGTCCTGTTTTTGAAGATATGAGCTCTACCAAGCTTGTTATCAAGCTACAAAAATATACCAAATTAAAGGACATCCCTGGAACAATGTATCATTTAGTAGAGCTTGCATTTCTGAGTCAGAAAGTTGTCAGTTCAAGCTTCACCTCAGGACCTGAATAAATAATCTGTGCTGGTTGGCACTGTAGTGCACTACCAGATTTGTCATCTTTGTGGCCTTAATCTGAGGCCAGGTGTGCTTGTTCTGGTTGTTTAAATCACATGATCCTATTTAATGTAGAGAGTTGGGAGTTCTCATGCATTCTTCCTTCAGTAACCACTGCCAAAAGAAAAATTTGCTCTATTTGCCTACTACCTACACTTTAAAAAGTAATTCCTAGCATGTCAAAGTGTAATTTTCTTTCTAATACACATTAAAATAGTTGTTTTCTAATCTTATGCTGGCCATCCAATTATTGTAGAAGACACCCAAAATCCTATATTATCCGATATCCTATACATTTATCTGCTGAGTTCGGCCTCACTGCTGCTTCAGCCAGGAAGTCAAGCGTCTGACCGTTTCTGTGACTATCACATCCCTCCATAATGCCTACCCTCTCATCAGACAAGTTAGTGCTGGCAGCAACAACAGCGTCCTAGATCAGACTTAAATTCTACTTCATCCGAAGCCCAAGTGTTGAGCTGCATTACTAATTAAAAAAACAAGTCTCCATTTCAACATCAAACATTCAGCTGCTGCCTTGAGTTTCTGCTGTTTGGAAACTGAAAGACACAGGAGCAACAAGGCTCTTTAGTGACATCTTAATCTGAACTCAGAAGGTAACAGCTATGTTTCATTTTAATATCAGATCCACATTCAGACTGCTTGGTATTAGAAGTTTTTTGGAAAAATAGTTTTGCTTTCCTGTTGATTTTGAGGGCAATAATTGGACTGATAGGAATGGAAAATGTCCAAAACTCCACCTACTTTGCGTATCAACAGAGCTTCCAGTGAGTGGGATAGTAGTACAAAAGCAAAATACTGTGGATGCTGGAAATCTGAAATTAAAAACAGAAGTAGCTGGAAATACTCAGCAAGTAGCTGTGCAGAGAGAAACATAGTTAACGTTTCAGGTTGATGACCTTTCATCTGTACGAGGGTGATAGTAGTGCCTGCCTCAAAGAGGTACACGTTATTTAAACATGTATTTGGAGGCAGGAACATCCTCTGCCCTTTCCTACTACTATGGAGTGTAGGCCAGGCAATGTAAATGACATGTGACATCAGTGCCTCAGGTTGCTAGATGATGGGAAAAATTCTGAGGTTGTGGCAAGAATGTACTAATGTCACGTTATATCTATTTTGATAATTTAATCATTTTCCTTTATTTTTCTATGCTGGCACTTATAACAATTGTCGTAAAGGCTCCTTACTGCCTGGTTCTTTACATTACTGTCACCACCTTTATTGGGATCAATGGTTTCCAATAGGAATCCTCCTATCTGGCATGTTTGGAAAAGAAGGACTAACTAAGGGATGCCTGGCAAGTAAGGCTACATGAAAAGTGTTCTGCGCCCACCTCCTGTTACCCACACACTTGCAGACAAAAGGTGCCTGTACTTCACTTTGACAGAAAATTAGTGCATGTGGGGACTCTGCTTCCCAAAGGAAACTGGAAAAGCTGACCCAATTGGTGCCACCAACATATGACTGTCTGACTCACTGGATGCTTCCCTGGCAGCAACCCAATCATTAGTATGTCATGCTTTCATTGGCACTGGATGAAAGAAAGCATACCAGGCTGGTTAGCTGTGTTCAGTAAGATGCCACCAACCATATCTATAGGTTCTGACAAACCTACCTCATAATGACTGTGCAGAACTTCCTTCATAGGGTCTGGTTCAGTAAAGAGGCAAATGTGGAGCCATGCCATTTGCAGAAAGGACATCTGTAGCTATTATAGAATATAGGA
This sequence comes from Heterodontus francisci, assembly GCF_036365525.1. Classification (NCBI taxonomy): domain Eukaryota; kingdom Metazoa; phylum Chordata; class Chondrichthyes; order Heterodontiformes; family Heterodontidae; genus Heterodontus; species Heterodontus francisci. Next base: position 41,776,602 of record NC_090396.1, on the reverse strand, counting down.
CTGGCAGATCTGATGGATTAAAACTTGGCTCAATCTCCTTTCAGGGATGTTGCAATGCTATCCTTTTGGATGGCGTTGTGGGCATGGGGGAAGGGTGGGGGGCGCAGTTGTTGCAGAAGACTACTGCACTCTCAATCATCTTGTGCAGCATCACCTCAAGTATAACAGTGATCAAACAGAAGACTAGATGCTGGGCTGCTCAGTCATTTGCTTATAGACTCATGTTGGGTTTTCTTTCTCAACACTTTTCCTCTATTACGGTAATCTCCTGGCCCTCCAATTTTAGCAACGGCAGATAATGGGCTGAGATGCCCTTTGAGGGTATTCAATGTTACCTCATTGTGGCATTTGTTTTTAATTGCTCTCTTCCTTTCAAATTGTTTCCTTCAATTTCTTCAACAGCACCTTCCAAACCCATGACCTGTACCACCTAGAAGGACAAAGGCAGCAGGCGCATGGGAACACCACCACCTGCAAGTTCCCCTCCAAGCCACACATCATCCTGACTTGGAATTATATCGCAGTTCCTTCACTGTTGCTGGGTCAAAATCCGAGAACTCTCTCCCTAACAGCACTGTGGGTGTACCCACACCCCAAGGACTGCAGCGGTTTAAGAAGGCAGCTCACCACCACCTTCTCAAAGGCAATTAGGGATGGACAATAAATGTTGGCCTTGCTAACGATACCACATTGCATGAAAGAATAAAAAAAATTCCCACTTTACAACAATGACCACTCTTCAAAAGTAATTGATTGGCTGTAAAGCTTGGCTTTGGGATGTCACACGGTTATGAAAGGCACAATATAAATGCAAGTCTTTCTTATTTTTTAGTTTCACTTACATGCAATCTTCTGCTCCCAATATTGGTGCGTTCCTGAGACCTGCCAAATCTGCAGTTGAAATTATGCTAACGAGCTGACCATGGAAAACTGAGTGAAAACTTCACACTTCAATTTGTCTAAAATCTCCCAATTGGCATTCCAACCTCAACCAGGTCAAAGGAAGAAAACATGTCGCAGTGAAACAAAGTAGCTGACATTTAAAATTGGTAAAATGAAAAGAAAAATTAATGTTTTCCTTAAATGTTTAATTTAGATAGAGTGAAAGTATTTGCAAGTAAACAGTTAAAGATATCGGATACCAAAAAAACCTGGTGGCAATTTCACCATATTCATTTCCTGAAGTTTCCCCTTGAAAGCTGATTGCAAAAGATACGAATTTAACATTCTAACATCTGATTGAGTTAAACAAGGTGTCCTTGGTATTAATGACATTTAACTGCAAATGATTTACTTTACATCAATCATAAATATCAGTTATTGTTTCCGCAGGATTCATTAAGTTTGCAAAAACTTCTTCAATTTAAAAACAGAAATCATAGAAACTCCCGTTGTTCAAGTGTAACAGACATTATTTGAAATTTGTGCCAAGTAAACCCCATCCAATTAAATTACTAAATTTATCAACTTAAAGGAATCAGAACTACATTCAGCTAGAAGTGTTGGAGACAGCCGATATTCAAAAAAATAAATAACCAGAATACAAAGATTTAATAGTGTTGTGCAAAGCATGACTGGCCTGTGGTCAGAGCACATCTCTGCTGTTATTGTCAGAGGAAAGATGGAAAATGGGCAGAATTGTATTTGGTTAGGATTCCCCTTGACCTTCAATGACATTACCATTGCTGAACGCCCCACCATATCCTGGAGGGTTACCATTGACTAGAAACCTAACTGTGCCAGCCACATAAATACTGGGTGGATTTTAAACCCCCGATGGGGGTAAGCACAAATGCATGCGGGCACGAAAATTTTCCTGGAGGCAGGGTTAGGGTCAGCAGGACTACTCACCTGTAAACAGCGGGAAGCTAATGGAAGGTAGTTAAAGGCCAATTAAGGCCTATTGTTAGAGGCCACTGCAATTTGCCAGATGGCCTCCATGCCCCAGAAGGCATCAGGCAACAGCCCAGCTGCCTGGCAGCAGCTTCATGGCAGCAGCAGAGTGGGGGCCCGTATTTCCAAACCAGTTAAAAGCAGTTGCAAATGTCAATTGGTCTGAACTGGTCTTTTCTGGTCTTAACTGCAAGTAAGTGGTCTCAACTGGTGTTGTCTGGATAGAGCTGGGATAACTGGCAATCTTAACTGGTAACCATTTGGGATTCCCAGTTGCACAGTCGACCTTAACTGGAACCATTTGGGCTCATCTGGTACCAGTTGGCTTGCTGACTGGTTCATCTGGAACCAGTTGGTAAGCAAAGTGCAACCAGTTGGAAATAAGTGGATCCAGTTGACATATAGCTGCTTCAACTGTAACCAGTTGGCAGGCAGAATGTTTGAATTGTAATCCAACAGGATTAAGTTAATCAAATCAGGAAGATTGCCTACACCTTAAAAGAATGCCCCTGTGTCTCTGTCTCTGCCTGTGTGTTATTTGATCCTGTGACGGAAACCACACCTGCCAAATGGAAACATATTCATTTCGTCATATGGGACACTATTTGAACACTTACTGGACATAACTTGTATTATAAAGACTATAGAGTAGTGGCAGAAAACATGGCTGCACATTTGCATTCTGAAAGACAGTTGCATGGAGAGACAATGGCAGTACTCCCTGATTCAGTTAGCCAGATGGGTTTTGTCAATAGTGATGATCAAAAAACATTGAGAGTCATTGCCTGTGTAAGAGCTAATGTTCCGCACACCAACACAACCGCCCCCCCCACCCCCCCCCCCAACCCCACTGAGTGTGTCTGGTAAGCTCTGAAGAATCAACAAACTTCACAGGCGATGCTGTTTCAAACAAAGAGCTAGTCACATGACTAACCTGCTGGCCAATCTGGGAATTAATTGAATTGTGCTCACAGAAAATTTTGAAGCAGACTGCATTTTGAAGACCAAAGAGAAGCAAGGTCTCTTTCTCTCTGTCTCCCTCTCTCATGCAAAGTTCCATCAAGCCATGGAAGTAACTTAAGCCTCAAGAACATAGGAACAGAAGTAAGTCATTCAGCCCCTTGAGCCTGTCCCGTCATTCAATGAGATCATCGCGGCCTAACTCCACATATCTGCCTTTGGCCCACTTCCCTTAATATCTTTGCTTAACAAAAATCTATCTATCTCAGATTTAAAATTAACAACTGTTCTAGCTTCAACTGCTGTTTGTGGGAGAGAGTTCCAAACCTTTACCACCCTTTGCGTGAAGAAGTGCTTCCTAACATCTCTCCTGAACGGTCTGGTCCTAATTTTTAGACTATGCCCCCTAGTTTTAGAATCTCCAGCTAGTGGAAATAGTTTGTCTTTATCTAGCCTGTCTTTTCCTGTTAATATCTTGAAGACTTCGATCAGATCACCCCTTAACCTTCTAAATTCTAGCGAAAACAGGCCTAATTTGTGTAATCTCTCCTTGTAACTTAATCCCTGTAGTCCAGGTATCATTCTTGTAAACCTATGCTGCACTCCCTCCAAGGCCAATATATCCTTCCTAAGGTGTGGTGCCCAGAACTGCTCACAGTACTCCAAGTGGGGTCTAACCAGGGTGGTGTACAGCTGCAGCATAACCTCTATGTCTTTATACTCCATTCCATTCCATTAGCCTTTTTGATTATTTTCTGCACTTGCTCGTGGCATTTTAAAGATCTACGCACCTGAACCCCCAAATCTCTTTGGATATCCACTGTACATAACCTCTTCCTATTTAGAAAGTACCCTGCTCTAGCCTTTTTTGGTCCAAAATGGATAATCTCACACTTGCCCGCATTGAAATCCATCTGCCACAGTTTGCCCACTCACCTAGTCTGTCAATATCGCTTTGCAATTTTATGCTATCATCTAGACTGTCTACAATGCCACCTAACTTTGTATCATCAGCAAATTTGGATATATGACTTATTATGCCATCATCCAAGTCGTTAATGAATAATGTGAATAATTGAGGCCCCAACACGGATCCCTGCGGGACACCACTAGTACTTAACCATTATCCCCACTCTCTGTCGCCTACCACTCAACCAACCTCCTAACCATGTCAATAATTTTCCCTCAACTCCATGGGCTCCTACCTTAGTTAACAGTCTCTTATGTGGGACTTTATCAAATGCCTTCTGGAAGTCCATATAAATAACATCCATAGACATTCCCCTGTCCACCACCTTCGTCGCCTCTTCAAAAAATTCAATGAGATTTGTCAGGCATGACCTTCCCGTCAAGAATCCATGCTGGCTGTCCCTGATTAACTGAAATTTTTCTAGGTGTTCAGTCACCCTATCCTTGATTATAGACTCCAGCAACTTGCCCACCACAGATGTCAGGCTAACTGGTCTGTAATTTCCTTGGTTCCCCCTTTCACCCTTCTTAAAAAGTGGAGTGATATGTGCAACTTTCAAATACGGAGGGACCACTCCTGAATCTAGGGAACTCTGAAAGACTATAGTTAGGGCATGTACAATGTGCTCCCCTATTTCCTTTAACACCCTCGGATGGAAACCGTCAGGTCCTGGGGATTTCTCACTCTTTAGTTCCATTAATTTCCTTGTTACTGATGTTTTACTTACATTAATTGTATTAAGTCCCTGTCCCCTATCGACTATTAATTTTTTCGGGACTTCTGGCAAGTTATCCTCCTTTTCAACTGTAAATACTGAGGCAAAGTAATTGTTCAGCATGTCTGCCATTTCCCCATTATCAATGACAATATCTCCATTTTCAGCTTTTAGTGGGCCTTCATTGCTCTTGGCCACCCGCTTTCCCTTTATGTAATGATAAAATTTCTTCTTATTGATTTTGATGTCCCTTGCAAGTTTCCTTTCATAATATCTTTTAGTAGCTCTTATAAGCTGCATTGTGACCCTTTGCTGGTCTTTGTATCTATCCCATTCGGCTGGATCTGTGCTGCGTTTTGCATTTTTGCAAGTCCTTTCTTTTTGTTTTATGCTATCCCTAATCTCTTTAGTTGTCCATGGCTGTTTTTTCTGTGAAGTGCAGCTTTTTCCTCTCAGGGGTATATACTCACTCTGTATTTTGTTGAATGTTTCTTTAAATATTCTCCACTGTTCTTCAGTCATTTGACCCATTAACAGATCTACCCAGTTTACCGTGGACGGTCTCTGTCTCATCTCGGTAAAGTCAGCTTTACCCAAGTCTAAAATTCTAGTAGCTGATTCATGCTTTTCACTTTCAAATGCTACCTTGAATTCGATCATGTTATGATCACTATTTGATAAATGTTCACGCACAGTTAGGCTACTAATTAAATTTGGCTCATTATTCATAACTAAATCTAATATTGCCTGTCCCCTTGTTACATCTAGGACATATTGCTGTAGGAAACTATCCCAGACACATTCCAGAAATTCACTACCTTTCTGACAGGTGCTAGTCTGCTTCTCCCAATCTTTGTATAAGTTAAAATCCCCCATTGATACTACTCTGTCTTTGTTACACACTTGCCTAATTTGTGCATTTATACAATTTAACACCTCAGAATTGCTACCAGGGTGTCTATACACAACACCTATTACCATTTTAGATCCTTTTCTGCTCCTCAACTCCACCCATATGGTCTCCACTGGATGCTTTCCCCTCATTATATCTTCCCTCACCAATGCGGTGATATTATTTCTAATCAGTAATCTGTCATTTTCCCTGTCCCTCCTGTAAACTTTAGTTCCCAGTCCCGACCATCCTGCAGCCACGTCTCCGCAATGGCCACCACATCATAATCTTCCATTTGAATTTGCACCTGCAGCTCATCTAGTTTATTTCTTACACTCTGTGCATTTGTATATAGAACTCTTATTTGGGCTATACCCTGTCCCTCAGCACTGATGCTTTATTCGTCTGTTTATTATTTCTCTCTTCTGGTTTAACCAGTATACTTCTTGCAGTTTGGTAACAATCAACCTCACCACTAACCTGCACTCCTACCTCCTCCTTTAACTTCCTGTTTTTCCATGCAACTGAACCCTCCCCCACCCCTCCCCCCCCCCACCCCCACTATTTAGTTTAAAGCCCTATCTGCAGCCCTAGATATGTGATTTGCCAGGAGTCTGGTCCCAGCGTGATTCAGGTGGAGCCCGTCCTATTGGAACAGCTCCCTCCTTCCCCAGTACTGGTGCCAATGTTCCACGAATTCGAACCCATTTCTCCCATGCCAATCTTTGAGCCACGCATTTACCTCTTTAATCTTATTGACCCTTTGCCAATTTGCCCATGGCTCAGGTAGTAATCCGGAGATTATTACCTTTTTGGTTCTGCTTTTTAATTTAGCCCCTAGCTGCTCATATTCCCTCAGCAGAACCTCTAACCTCATTCTACCTATATCGTTGGTATCTAAGTGGACCACGACAACTGGATCTTTCCCCTCCCACTCCAAGTTCCTCTGCAGCCCAGATGAGGTATCCCGAACCCTGGCACCAGGTAGGCAACAGAGCCTTCGGGACTCTTGATCCTGGCCACAGAGAACAGTGTCGATGCCCCTAACTATACTATCCCCGATTATGACTACATTTCTCTTTTCTCCCCCCATTTGAATGGCTCCCTGTACCATGGTGCTGCGGTCAGTTTGCTCATCCTCCCTACAGTCCCTGCTCTCGTCCACACAGGGAGCAAGACTCTCGAACCTGTTGGACAAGGACAATGGCTGAGGCTCCTGCAGCACTACCTCCTAGATCCCTGTACCTGCCTCACTCATAGTCACACCCTCCTGTCCCTGACCACTGGCCGAATTCAAGGTAGTTAATCTAAGGGGTGTGACTGCCTCCTGAAACACAGCGTCCAGGTAACTCTTCCCCTCCCTGATGTGTCGCAGTGTCCGAAGCTCAGACTCCAGCTCAACAACTCTGAGTCGGAGTTCCTTGAGCAGCCAACACTTGCTACACTTGTTCATCAGGAACCACAATGGGGTCCACCAGCTCCCACATCATGCAGGTACAACACATCACCCGGCCCTGCATCTCGATTTTATTTAATTAGATCTTAATTTGTTTTTTAAATTTCCGACTGGTCTTTAGTTTTTAATCTATAAAATATTTCTCCTATTCACCTTTAATCTGAAATCAACTTCGAATAGGTAATTCAAATTAGCAGTTACTTACCAACCAATGAACTTAGTTTTCCTGTGATGTCACTCTTTGTTTTTTTTCACTCTGTTTTTACTCCCTCAAATTACCCAAAAATTAGTTTATTTACACAAGGAACCTTGATTTCCCCCCCAAAAAAACACTACCTACTATATTAAAAAAGAACTGTAGACCTTTCTCTTTACTTCAGTTACGAACCCAGCTATTTGGAGTTATTCCCTAACAGCGGCTACTCACCAACCAATCTTGCAGCGTTCCTGTGATGGTCACTGTTGACTATTTTTCAAACCTCCGGCGCTGTCTGAGTGAACTTTCTCTCTCTCTCCTGGTCTCTTTTTTCTCTGGCTCCGCTCTCGCTGTTTCCTGCTCTCTGAGTGAACTCTCTCTCTCTCCTGGTCTCTTTATGCTCCGGCTCCGCTCTCGCTGCTTCCCGGTGTCTGAGTGAACTTTCGCTCTCTCTCCTGGTCTCTTTATGCTCCAGCTCCGCTCTCGCTGTTTCCCGCTGTTTGAGTGAACTCTCTCTCTCTCTCCCGGTCTCTTTGAAGAAGAAGACGCTGCAGCTTTCTGGTACTAGTGAAACAAGTTTGAAAGTGTGCACTGGGCCCCAACGAGAACTGCAAGGCTTAACTTCAATCAAAGACTTTACATCCAACCCAAAACCAGTAACTGAATTCTATCTCCTACTTCAAACCTTTCCCCTTCAATTTTTTTCTCCTCCTCTGTCTCTATTTGTGTGTTTATCGCGTATGCATGCTAGCATGGTCGCGTCATGTATTTTTAGTAGTTTTAACTGAGTTAGAGTTTAAGGGTTAATAAACTTACACCTTTCTTGTTTAAACCTAAGAAAACCTGTCTGGTTGATTCCTTTGCAATTATAATTATAGAGCAGTGAGCAAGGACTCACTGAGGGGAAGCTAAAACACTGTGCTTTTAAAAGTTAAACCCTGTTACAGCCAAACCAGGAAAAGGCCAAGAGGGGAGCCCTAGACCCCTTCCTCACCTGGTCGTAACCATTCTTAGACCCTCCTTTTGCATTTTTTTTCAGAACTGCCTACAGGATAGCCATTGAATTGGACTGTATTCTGCATTGCTGCATCGAGCTCTGTGAAAACATGTAAAATATGTTTAAATCCATGTTCTGATTAAAAAGGTGTAAGTATATTTAAATTCATGTTTTGATTGGAAAGATTGTAAAATAAGTTTAAAGTCATCTATGGAAAAGGTTTTTATTGAAAGGATTGTTGTATTAGTTTTTAAAGACGTTGTGTTTTATGAAAGTTCTTTTGCAAGACGGAGCCATTAAGTCTGGGGTGAGACAGCAGAAGCCAATCAGGTTAGGGAAAAAAAGTATCAATTGTTATAAGGTTATAAGGAAGGGCAAATTGCAGAGAATTTGCATTTGCCACATCGGCAGCTCTATTTCTTGATTTCTATACTGTGTTTAATTTGGTTTTGCTATGTAACTGTATTTTGTGTTTTTCTGCATCACAATACAATTTGAAACGAATAGCACAGTCAAGAGTGTTTTTAGCTTCACTGCATGACCACAGCACATACCACATAAGTAATTTTCACTTGTTAGTGTTAATTATATGAACACTTTTCACAAGTTAATACTCTTGTCTCAATTGGAACGAGCTGAGCCAGAAAACAGTCTAATTGGTCACAACTGTGAGCAATATAATTTTCAACTGGAACCAGGTTCACTGGCCTCAACTGGAGACAATATAATTTTCAACTAGAACAAGTACAAATGGTCAACTGGAACCAGTACAACTGGTCCAGTTGTCCAAATTTCCATGATCAACTGGTTCAAGTGGAACAGTTACAACTGATTTGGATTTATTGGTTGGGGTGGGGGGCGCTAAGGTAGCAGTGCTAAAGTTAGGCTTTGAGGTCCTCCTTGCCTATCTGGCCTCAGCTATGGCTGAAGACTGCCCTGTAGTACGATTCCCCTTCCATTATGCTAGCCCAGCTGCTGATGGGATTTTTTAGTTTAAAAGTTGAAAAAGTTGGAAGAGGGTGCCTCTGTCTTGAGGTACCCTCTCTCTCCCTTACCTGGAAAGGCAACCAGCTGCTTCTTCAGTGCTGGAGAGTGGCTGTCCAGCTTTGAAAGACCACCCTCTGGCCACTAATTGACCAATTCAAGAAAAATCACTGTTGGATGATTGTTTACCATACAGTGCAGGCTGCTGACCCCCATTTGACTCTGTGCCCATGTCCTGATGCCTGTGGGGAAAATCCTGCCCATTGTAGTTACAAGAGCAAGTCACAGGTTGGGAATTCTGCAGTGAGTGGCTCACTTCCGACTCCATAAAGCCTGTCCATCATATACAAGATGCAAGTCAGGTGTGTGATGGAATATTCTTCATTTGCCTGGATGAGTGCAGCTTCAACAACACTGAAGAAGCTTAACAGCTTCCTGGACAGAGCAGCCTGCTTGATCGGCGCCCTATCCACCAACTTAAACATTCACTCCCACACAGTGGCAGCAGTGTGTACCATCTACATGATGCACTGCAGCAACTTGCCAAGCATCCTTTGACAGAACCTTCCAAACACATGACCTCTATCACCCAGAAGGATAAGGCAGCAGATGCTTGGGAACACCACCTCCAAGTCCCCCTCCAAGTCACACACCACCCTGTCACTGGGTTAAAATCCCAGAACTTCCTCTCTAATAGCATTGTGGGTGTATCCACATGACAGAGACTCCAGTGGTTCAAGAAGACAGCTCACCAGCACCTTCTCAAAAGCAATTAGGGTGGACAACAAAAGCTGGCCTTGCCAGCGACACTCACATCCCATGAACAAATAAAAAAAAATGAAGGAAATTCCACTAAAGGGGGAACAGGACAAACCTTCTGCTCAAGCCACTCTAGCCACATATCAAGGGGGTGAGTCTGGGGAAGTTCCTGAACCTCAAGGAATTTTAGAACCAATATAAAATAAACACAAGAATAATCAAGAATTCAGAAAAAAAAACCTCTGTCTTCTAGTCACTGCAACCATTAACCTGTATAGTCTGATGCATGCTGCAGGGCTCCATGAACACTCCAACTTTGGTTACTTGTTCTTTTGATATCTCATGGCCCAGCCTAGCCAACTGAGCACTAAAATTCACAATGCCAGAAAGCTTAAGTGAACAGAGACTCATTATTTTTCTTGCCTGCATGCCACTTTTGCTTGTTCAAGTAAAAAACGTGAACAATCTTTGCTTGTTTCTCTCCGCTTTGTCCAATTTTCAGGTAAAATGTATTAACAATTGCTTCTTTTTCTAGCTCTCCTGGGAGGTAACAGGCAGATATCTCACTCAGTTCCATTGCTTAACGTCTCTTATCCTGCACAGACTAGTGAATTGCCCCCTCTGCAGCCATATCACTGTGCTTTTCTTGAAATGGATAATTTTTCATTCCCAAAATTACAAAGAAAATGGGGAAGCAGGCAGCTGCATCCCAGAGCTGTGCACTTGCCTCATTACCCAAATGTTTTGCAGTGGACTTGACTGTTATCTTTATCCTGGTCATGTGGCCAGGTTCTTCTCAGCTCCACACAATAGGGCACATAAACAAAGAGGCTGGGCTAGGCACACCTGTCAGCTTTCCAGAGAGAGTGCAAGTGTGTGAAAGACAAAAGACAGAAAAAGTCAAAGACAGCCAAAATGACAATGAGGAAATATGGAAAGAATTCGAGAATGAAAGACAACCAACTTTGCTAATAACTCCCTTTATACACTTTACACTTTTATTTCTGTTCATAATGTTTGTTCAACGTTTTTGGCAATCTTCAAATTGTTTGTGTTCTCCTTCTGGTGTCAGAAACTTTAAAAGGTGTTAGATTCTGTAAGAATTCTTTACACAGCATGTGTGATAATGAAAGCAGGAAAACATAATGTCATTAAACCCTTGTAAATAAACCCACATGAACATTTTTTGATTTAATGTAGATGTTCTGCAAGAGCCATCTTTTTGTTTTGGCGATTTTGATGAGATGATATATGCAGCATCGTTTTTCATATGCATTTAGATTTCATGAGGTAGAGCCCATCTGCTTGATGCCACAGGCTGCTATCAAATAAATGAACTCTAATGTACTTATTTTTAAGTCATGGTTCTCCTCACTTCCTCCACATTTTACTACACAGAATTTAATCAGCTCCTGAGAATCAGTATATTATTTATGGAGCTCCACTACAAAGCTACATAGTAATAAAGTTACAGAAAGGGCTAATCTGCAGTTTTATGAGCTAGACCTTTCAGGATGGAAACCTGGGCAAATACTTAAATGTATTTGGTTTCAAACTGATTAAATTTCGTGCCTCCCCGAAGCCAACCAAAATAACTGAGCTTTGTACAAAAATAACACAGTGACAAATTCCACTGCTTTATCCACATCAGTAAATTAACCGACAAGCGTCTATGCTGAGGTTAAATGTGAAACAATAAAATACTTTACAACCAGTATATAATGAACAAATCACCTTGGCTATGCTAAGATATACTCAGGGCACAGTTACACAGCCATTTTCAGGTTAGCAATTTAGGCTATGCATTTATGTGAAAGTAGCAGCATAACTTAATTCCCTATCTGACTCTGGAATGCACGGAAAACAAATGATATGAACCCCTACCTCTTCCCCTGGGGCGACAGTTTATAAAGTTACCTCGATTTAATGTCTCATCTGAAAGATGGCACCTCTGACAGTGCAGCATTGTAGTGGAGTGTTAGCCTACATTATACTCAGAGGCGAGAGTGCTACCACTGAGCACCCCTACCATGTTTGTAAATACAAGTATCTAAATTGCAAATTTCCCAGGGTAGAGTTTCCACTGTGGGCGCAATCAGCAATTCTGGCTCAAATTGCACCCAAAATTGCACCCATTTTGCAAAGTGTTTTATTCCCCAGAGTTCCGCTCAAACTCACTTGCGTATCATCAAACACAAATTCTGCCCTGAATCAGCGTAGCTGGCAGCATTTTCAAAAGGTAATTTTAAAAATAAATTGCCTTAAAAAATATTCCTTGATGTATTTAAGAGTGAGGTAACTGGTAAAGTTTTATCAATACAGCTGAAAATGGTTCATCAAATGGTACTTGAATGAGCAAGGCATAGAGGGGTATGGAATTAATGCAGGCAGGTGGGATTAGTACAGATAGGCATTATGGTCGGCATGGATGCAGTGGGCCGAAGGGCCTGTTTCTATGCTGTACGACTCTATGACTCTATGACAAACAAGAAGCATTTTAAATCGAAATGTCAATCTACCACCTGTGAGTATCCAGATTTTAAATTACCAAAATGACTTTTAGAAAAAATACAAAACTAATTTCTAGTTAGATTGGGGTACAGTCATTAGTTCCTTAGTAAATTATTAAAATTAGTAAAAATTCAAAATCTTTCAAATCAAACCTGTTAATGTCCTTGCAGCCAAAAGATCCAGCTTAATCTTTGGAGCGTCATAGAAGGCCTGCAAACAAGTGTAAATAGTGGAAACTCCCAATGGTGATTAGTTCACCCTGGGGGCTGAATTTAGTCACGGTGGTGAGGGCCATGCCAATGGGCCCGAAAGTTGGGGGCCACCCCACCTCAGCTATTTGTGGGACTCCCCAGCTGCATTTTGGGCCCATTCAACTACTAATTAGTTGCCATCAGGGCTCCCATGCTTTTAAAGGACATGAGTTTACCTCCAAGAGCTGTCGGCCAATCGGAGGGTCGGCAGCCCCTCAGTCTCAGCAGCGAAACTGGGAGCACTTGCCACTGCTGGGACTGCACTGCTCAGAGGACGCCCCGATAGACGCTGCCCTCGCAACATGGTGAGTGGGGTCGAGGGTCACCGAGGCCAGTCACACATGCCCTGGCAAAGGTGGGGTGGGGGTGTTGGTGAGGGAGGGGGTGGGACATTTACCATGGGGGCAGCCATTGTTGCTGGGGGACCTCTCTGGGAGCCACAGAGTGCCCAACTAGGAGGGCTCCCTCCTGATCCCACCAGGGTCCACCAGGTGGTCTCACCACATGGCAGAGGGCCCATATGGCGCTGGTAAGATACCAGCAGTGGTTGGAAGAGGCCCTTAATTGGCTATAGCACTGTGGGATACCCACACCAGATGGACGGCAGCGTTTCAAGAAGATGGCTCACCACAACATTCTCAAGGGCAATTAGGGATGAACAACAAATGCTGGCCTTGCCAGTGATGCCCACATCCCATGAAAGAATAGAAAAAAAACTGAAGTGGCCTCTGGGTGAGAGGGCCGCATTCCACCTTCCCAGCCACTAGTGAAATGCCATAACGGAGGGAAAGTGGAGGGCAGCACCCTGTTTTTAGATCGTCCCTAGAGGCCTTGTAAAATCCAGCCCTGGGGGTGTAGTCAGTTTTATGGGCGTGGTCTGCTTCTAGCACAAAGCTTTTAAAACTAGCACAAAAGACAGCAGAAACTTGAGTTGCACTGAACGGAATTTGCACTTAAAATTCCGTTATCTTTTGTGCCGGTTACGCTGCTATCGAGTGAATCGCACTCGAAAAACCAACATAATCGAACAGAAACTCCAGGTTCCTGTGTTTATTTTTTAAATGAGGTACTGGAACAAAGTGTGCTAAAAATAACTGGACTGAGTCCAATGAAGATAGATCTTGGGATTCAGTCAGAATTATTGAAAGTTTTAACAAGTTCCTGCTTACATCCAAATAGCTGGTTTAAAAAAGCAATTTTATTCTTGCTCGACTGCGTGTTGCCTCAGTGTCTGGATTCCACAAGTAAACATTACGGTGAAATCTCTACCAAAATGGAGAGGGCTCCTTACCAATTAATAATGGAAGTTAATGGATAATTGGGCGACCCCTATACTTCGACTTATGGGTAGTTGGTAACGTCTGATGATCTATTTAAATCAGCTAATCAGGTTTGCAGTATTTACTGGTAGGATCAATGAAGAATCTTTTGAAAACAAGGTATATATTCTTGAAAATGCTAGCAGCATGACTTGCCTGCCAGACTCAAAGCTAAATCTCAGAGCCACACGGATATTAAATTCTACCAGCTGTTAAATATCCAGATAATGATGACTAATTCTGCTTGATCAAAAACTCAGACCTTGTGAAAAGTCAATTAGGGACACTCAATTGCATCTTAGCTCCTTTATGCAAGGATGCCCAATTAATTGCCACCCTTGCTACCCTTCCTATGAACTCAGACCTAACAATGATCTAAAAGTATTGAATGTACGAGGACATCACGTGAACAATCTATCTCTTCACAATAAACTTACAACTAGACATTTCATAGGATTTCACAATGTCCTCTGCCACTTTTAGAAAACGGAGACTATCAAACATGTAAGACACTTTTCTCAACAGTTGTTTTATTCATCGGATTTACTAAGATAATAAAAATATTTGCAGATTTTCTTTTCACAAAGAGGATCATTGAAACACAGAGGGGGTACAATTGGTCACTGCCAGTAGTTCAAAATGATTGACTTCAATTGAAAAGAAAATCGATTGTGGTGTAAAATAGGCTGTTGTTTATTTGCTCTCAGCCAGTTTTGTGCCACTGCCTTAACCAATTTAACCCTTGGAATGTTTTACCACAAATGGCTATTGACGCAGAGACTTCGGCATCATTTCAAATGGATGTCAACAGGCATTCGGAATGGAAGCATCTGAAGATACAGTGAAACAGTTGAAGAGCTGGCACACTGCTACAGTTATGATGGGCTGAATGGCTTCCTCCTGTGCGGTAATTTCCATGAGAAGCAAACAATACCAGACAAGGCAAAAAAAAAACAACACAATACGACACTGGGGAGGTGACTGTTTATAAGGGGTTAATTTAAAAAGACGTAAATCGTTTTGTGATTCTTCTTGCCAATCTTAAGACAACCTCCATTTTTAAAAAGTAGGTATTTCTGTTCCTCAGTGAAAATAGAAGAAAGTCTTTGGGAGATTTACAGGATTATAGTTTAGTATATCCCTGTGTACCACAGCAAGATGACTTACTGCAGAACACATCATAGGATAGAAACTGTTCATCGCTGCACCCATTTTCCAGGTGCAAAAAGGCAACAATGACCAACTTTGCAAGAAAATGCCCTGCGTCCCAAGGACACTTAAACAACGTCCAACACCATATTGGCCTTGGACAATTTGCACGTGTCCCAGGTGACTGTTAATGAGAGGCCCGTTTTATGATCTCTCAGGAAATTGTGTTACCCTGAGCACAACATGCACTACATTCGCACAGCGAATTGTTTGATCTGTACCAGTTGCGTTGAGAAATAATCTTCTCAACAAAAATGTTAGACCTGCTTTATTTGCAATGTGTGCACTCTTAGGACCACACAAGTGTAACAGTTAAATTATGCATAGCTTGGCAAGTTTTCATGAATAGATGGAAAGTCGTGGACCCTGGATCAGCCACATTCCTGAATCCTCAAAATACGCTCCGAACATGTGAAGCTCTTTGTTGGGAGCATTAAAGATGAAAATGACTCCACCGTTACACGTATGCTTTCAAACAACTTGCTAATGAGATTTGCATATAAAAGTCTGGTAGCCACCTTGCTGGCCCACCTGTCTCCCAGATCATCAACTTGCGTGCGAGATAATTCCGCCCTATATTTCTGAACCCTCTTTATTTCCTCCTTGACTACAAAAGTCCTGGGGAAAATTGATGTCCAGAGAGATTTGGGTGTTCAGGTCCACTGTTCCCTGAAGGTGGCAACGCAGGTAAATAGAGTGGTCAAGAAGGCATACGGCATGCTTTCCTTCATCGGACGGGGCATTGAGTACAAGAGTTGGCAGGTCATGTTACAGTTGTATAGGACTTTGGTTCGGCCACATTTGGAATTTGGAAAAAATCCCATTGCTCGAAGACTGATTTATCTTCACATCGTTGTTTCCAGTTCACTTGTGCCCAATCACTTCTCAGCATCGTAAAATTGGCCTTTCCCCAATTCAAAACAAATTGCATCATTTATACATTTACAGAAATTAACAAATGGAAAACATCTCCTGCAGAAAAGTTATTGTTTTTTCACTAAATACAAATTTTAGAGCAACGGTGGTCACTTCTATTGCATAAATCACAGTGGAAGAGGGAAATCAATCCATTTTACTTGCAAAATTCTCTCTACTATTAAGACTTCAATTCTATTGACTTTAGTCTTCTGATCAAGGTCTCATCCAAATATGCCTTAAAATGCAGGTATAATACACATCATTGTGATTCAGAACAAAGACAGACTTTGAATAATTGGCTCAAATTGTGTTTTTAACCCATCGATACCTTTATTGCTGTGTTAAACCTGCATCAAACTTTTGAATTGGCATTCATCGTGACCAAAGTAGCCATCTTGCTAATATAGCCACTTTTTGTAAAGAAGCATATAGGTAACAATTGCAACAGAATGGTTATTTCCCCACCCCCCCCAGGTATTTACCTCTTTCACTGTTGAGAGACTCATATGTTAATGTCCTGGAATAAATGTTAAATACAAAGCTTCCACTTTCTTTAAGAACCAGCTGTGAGAAACAATTGGATTAATAAAGCCCTTTTTCCACTGTGAGGGAGGCATTACTGAACCTGGGCATTATCCAGCTGCTGCCACTGTGCGACTGCCACTCTTGTCTGGCCTTCCTTATAGCCTGCTCTGCTTGTGCTGCCTTACAACAGAGTGCTGCCTCCCCTTTAAATATGGTGCCTACTTCTCAGGTGCCTGGACTTCCTCCCACTTGCTCTCCATTACTGGCTGGCTCCAATGCCTGCCGGCTGTTAATTGGATACCCCTGATAAAATTCCCTTTCATCTTCTGCCCACCCACCCGCTTTGTGTCCTGTCATCGGAATTCCGCCCAATATGTTCCCAGAAAGAAGGGTGGGACTCTCAAATCTAGATCCATCTGGATGTTAAAGAGCAGACAGAATAAGATAAGGCAAAAAAGGGGAGTTTATGGCAGAAACTGAGAGCTCAATACTACAGAAAGCCTAGAGGAGTAAAGAAAGTGCAGGGATGAAATTAAAAAAGAAATTAGGAAAGCAAAGAGAGGGCATATAAAATTGGTTAAGTCAAATCAAGGAAAACACAAAGATGTTTTATAAATACGTTAGGAGTACATACATATAAATACATAAAGGGACTACATATATGCATGCAACATGAGGAAGTGACAAAGATGATTGATGAAGGAAGGGCAGTGGATGTTATCTATATGGACTTCAGTAAAGCCTTTGACAAGGTCCCTCATGGCAGACTGGTACAAAAGGTGAAGTCACACAGGATCAGAGGTGAGCTGGCAAGATGGATACAGAACTGGCTCAGTCATAGAAGATAGAGGGTAACAGTGGAAGGGTGCTTTTCTGAATGGAGGGATGTGACTAGTGGTGTTCCGCAGGGATCAGTGCTGGGACCTTTGCTGTTTGTAGTATATATAAATGATTTGGAGGAAAATGTAGCTGGTCTGATTAGTAAGTTTGCGGACGACACAAAGGTTGGTGGAGTTGCAGATAGTGGTGAGGATTGTCAGACGATACAGCAGGATATAGGAGACTTGGGCGGAGAAATGGCAGATGGAGTTTAATCCGGACAAATGTGAGGTAATGCATTTTGGAAGGTCTAATGCAGGTGGGAAGTATACAGTAAATGGCAGAACCCTTAGGAGTATTGACAGGCAGAGAGATCTGGGCGTACAGGTCCACAGGTCACTGAAAGTGGCAACGCAGGTGGATAAGGTAGTCAAGAAGGCATACAGCATGCTTGCCTTGATCGGTCGGAGCATAGAGTATAAAAATTGGCAAGTCATGCTGCAGCTGTACAAAACTTTAGTTAGGCCACACTTAGAATATTGCGTGCAATTCTGGTCGCCACACTATCAGAAGGACGTGGAGGCTTTGGAGAAGGTACAGAAGAGGTTCACCAGGATGTTGCCTGGTCTGGAGGGCATTAGCTATGAGGAGAGGTTGGATAAACTCGGATTGTTTTCACTGGAACGACGGAGGTGGAGGGGCGACATGATAGAGGTTTACAACGTTTTGAGCGACATGGACAGAGTGGATAGTCAGAAGCTTTCTCCCAGGGTGGAAGAGTCAGTTACTCGGGGACATAGGTTTAAGGTGAGAGGGGCAAAGTTTAGAGGGGATGTGCGAGGCAAGTTCTTTACACAGAGGGTGGTGAGTGCCTGGAACTTGCTGCCGGGTGAGGTGGTGGAAGCAGGTACGATAGCAACGTTTAAGAGACATCTTGACAAATACATGAATAGGATGGGAATAGAGGGATACATTCCCCGGAAGTACATACGGTTTTAGTTTAGGTAGGCATCAAGATCGGTGCAGGCTTGGAGGGCCGAATGGCCTGTTCCTGTGCTGTACTGTTCTTTGTAACAGTGGAAACAGCATGCGATAGACAGAACAAAGTAATCCTACACCAATGGAGCAGATCATAGTTCTGCAGCCCTGCCACATTCAATCAGAAATGGAGATGGACAATTAAACAGCTGTCCTCGTTCTTCTAGGTGGAAGAGGTTGTGGGTTTGCAAGGTGCTATTGAAGGAGGCATGGTGAGTTGCTGCAGTGTATCTTGTAGCTGGTACACACTGCTGCCACTGTATCGGTGGTGAAGGGAGTGAATGTTTAAGGTGGTGGACAGGGTACCAATCAAGCGGGCTGCTTTGTCCTGGATGGTGTCGAGTTTTCTGAGTGTTGTTGGGGCCACACTCATCCAGCCAAGTGGAGAGTATTCCATCACATTCCTGACTTGT
This sequence comes from Heterodontus francisci, assembly GCF_036365525.1. Lineage (NCBI taxonomy): Eukaryota > Metazoa > Chordata > Chondrichthyes > Heterodontiformes > Heterodontidae > Heterodontus > Heterodontus francisci. The sequence goes on along the minus strand of NC_090396.1, from coordinate 41,757,777 downwards.
GGTGATGGGCAAGCTTTAGAGAGTCAGGAGGTGGGTTACTCACCACAGAATTCCAAGCCTTTGACCTGCTCTTGTAGCCACAGAATTTACATGACTGCTCCAGTTTGGTTTCTGGTCAATGGTAACCCCCAGGATATCGATAGTGGGGGGTTCAGCGATGGTAATGCTGTTGAATATCAAGGGGAGATGGTAAGATTCTCTCATGTGTGGCGCAAAAGTTACTTGCCACTTATCAGCCCAAGCCTGTATGTTGTCTAGGTCTTACTGCATGCAGGAATGGCCTGCTTCAGTAGCTGAGGAGCTGCGAATGGTACTGAACATCATACAATCATCATCGAACATTCTCACTTCTATATAAAAGGTGTATAATATTATGAGAGGCCTAGAGAGAGTGGATAGGAAGGACATATTTCTCTTCGCAGAGAGGTCAATAACCAGGGGGCATTGATTTAAAGAAATCTGGAAGGAGTCGCGGGGAGTTGAGGAGAAACTTTTTCACCCAGAGGGCGGTAGGCATCTGGAACTCGCTGCATGAAAGGGTGGTGGAGACACAAACCTCATTGCATTTAAAAATTACTTGGATATGCACTTGAAGTATCGTAACCTACAGTGCTATTGACGAAGAGCTGGAAAACGGTTGCCGGCACAGACATAATGGGCCAAATGGCCTCCTTCTGTGCTGTAGGTTTTCTATGCAAAACATGCATCTTAGTAAGGATATTCTTCCTCTCTGATATGCTATTAAAAACAATCTCTCTCATGTACAGATAGAACCCACTGTTTCAAACTCACCTTTTAAAGAACAGAAAGAAAATAGGCGAGAGCTTTTCTCTCTCTAGTAATCTTTTTCACTATCTATTCACTTTCTACTCCAGCTTTCTCTTCTCACCTTCCTGGCCATGTCTCTGATACTTTCAGCAAAAAATATACCGTCATCAGCTCACCATAGATACAATTATGAGATCAGCTCCATTACAAGAATGAGGGCTGCTGAAAGAAATTAAAGCTTGTATCCAAGTATAGGTTATGCCTTTTCTTGATATCAGCAGATTAAAGAAAGGTGTTTCACTTCATGTCCAGTGGAAAGCAATCTTGTCTCCAAGGTGAATTAGCCAAGTCTCTAGTAAATGCAGCAACTCAATCAGCTGAAGCAAGAAGATTAAATCTCTCTTCAGAAGCTTCATCTGAGGAAAGCTATTGGTCCAGATAACATTGGAGCTCTGAATCTTAAAGTCCAAGTGTAAAATTGGCTAATCCACTCATTTAAGTATTTCAGCCAGATCTAAGTGAAAAAAAATCAAACTTATCAATGAGAAAGGGTCAAAGTCAAACCAGTGTCACTCCCTCATACCGAATGAGTCAAGTAACAGAAACCGTAGGAATGAGACACAGGCCCAAAATTTTCACTTTGTTGCTCTGTTTTATTTCGGCACATTTCGCAGAAATTGGGTCACTCAGTGCAGCAGATTGCGGAATTTTTTAAATCACAAATTACGTCAAACACAAATCATGCAGTAGAATCACAGAATGGTTACAGCATAGGAGGGTGTCATTCAGCCCATTGTGTCCATGCTAGCTCTCTGTAATTGAGTTTCTGCAATTTTTTGCACTAGTTTACAAAACAATGTGTTAGAAATGGGCCCCGCCCACAAAACTGGCCATGCCACCTGATCAAATTAATCAGTGGGAGTTTTCATTAATTGTGCGCATTTGCAGGCCTTCAAAGAGGCTCCAAAAATTCATCTGGTTGTTTTGGGTACAAAGCCACTAATGGGAACATTTTCAGACTTCTGCATTTTTAAAAAATTCACTAAGAAACTCATTTCGATCCCCAATATAGCTAGAAAATAATTCTGTATCTAAATTAAAAGTCATTTTCAGTAAGTTAACATCAGGTTACTTAGAGATGGTGGATTCACATTGGGATCAAAAATGCTAATTTTTGGTGAGAAACCCATTGGGCCCCAAGTTAACACTCTTTAATATATTAAGGAATATCCTTTAAAGCAAAATATATATATTAAAAATTACACTTAAAAACGCTGTCCAATTGCACTGGTCCATGGCAGATTTTGCATTTGGCGATATGCACATGGGCAGAAACTTGAAAGTGAAAACAGGTTTTAAAACCCATGCAATATATGCATTGATCGCCAATTATGCCCAAAGTAGAAACTCTCCCCCCTTTCCCACCAAAACAATTGTGACACCAGGCATGTTATGATTTGGGCTGCTTTCCAACACTTTTATGTTGTGTTTCACCACACAAGGCACTTTTCATAAGCAGATCAAGTCTCCCATGAACTGAAATCTGCAGATATAAGTTTCCCACACAAAGACTTCAAAGTGACTAGAGTGGGAAACCCTGTTAGTGTATAATTTTAATGCCAATTGTCACATTTTGGGATTTTTTTTGACTACATAATTTAGGAGGAATTCCAGATAGAAGAACAAGAACTTGCATTGATGTAGTGCTATTTATATTGAGATGTGACTGTTAAATTTCACTCAGTAGATGTAAAATTCATAACATGGAGCAACTGGAGATGCAGGGTAGGATTAAGCATGTGGGCGGCAAAAATATGTGGATCTTCTGGCACATTTCTTCTTTAACTCCTGAGGATGCGCAATGGAAGGCCCAAGAAATAAATAAAGAAATTGCATTTACACAGTGCCTTTCCAGACCTCAGAATGTCCCAGAGCATTATACAGCTAATTAAGTATTTCTGAGCTGTAGTCATTATTGTAATTTAGAAGCTGTGGCAATCAATTTGCACAAAGAGCACCAATGCTCTTCTTCGAAATAGTGCCATGGAATTTGAGAAGGCATTTGGAGCTCATGACTCATCAGAAAGACTGCATCTCTGTCAGTGCAGCACTCCCTCAGTGCTACACTGGATGGTCAACGAAGATTTTTGTGCTCAAATCTCTGGGGTGGGTCTTACATTCACAACTATTTTTAAATTCATTCATTAGATGTGGGCGTCACTGGCCAGGCCAGCATTTATTGCCCATCCCTAATTGCCCTTGAGAAGGTGGTGGTGAGCTGCCTTCTTGAACTGCTGCAGTCCATTTGGGGTAGGTATACCCACAGTGCTATTAGGAAGTGAATTCCAGGATTTTGACCCAGCGACGTGAAGGAACGGTGATATAGTTCCGAGTCAGGATGGTGTGTGACTTGGAGGGGAACTTGCAGGTGGTGGTGATCCCATGTATTTGCTGCCCTTGTCCTTCTAGTTGGTAGAGGTCATGGGTTTGGAAGGTGCTGTCTCAGGAGCCTTGGTGCATTGCTGCAGTGCATCTTGTAGATGGTACACACTGCTGCCACTGTGCGTCGGTGGTGGAGCGAGTGAATGTTTGTAGATGGGGTGCCAATCAAGCAGGCTGCTTTGTCCTGGATGGTGTCGAGCTTCTTGAGTGTTGTTGGAGCTGCACCCATCCAGGCAAGTGGAGAGTATTCCATCACACTCCTGACTTGTGCCTTGTAGATGGTGGACAGGCTTTGGGGAGTCAGGAGGTGAGTTACTCGCTTCAGGATTCCTAGCCTCTGACCTGCTCTTCTAGCCACGGTATTTATATGGCTACTCCAGTTCAGTTTCTGGTCAATGGTAGCCCCCAGGATGTTGATAGTGGGGGATTCAGCGATGATAATGCCATTGAATGTCAAGGGGAGATGGTTAGATTCTCTCTTGTTGAAGATGGTAAGGCATATGGTGTGTTAGCTTTTATTAGTAGGGGGATCGAGTTTCGGAGCCACGAGGTCATGCTGCAGCTGTACAAAACTCTGGTGCGGCCGCACCTGGAGTATTGCGTGCAGTTCTGGTCACCTCATTATAGGAAGGATGTGGAAGCTTTGGAAAGGGTGCAGAGGAGATTTACTAGGATGTTGCCTGGTATGGAGGGAAGGTCTTACGAGGAAAGGCTGAGGGACTTGAGGTTGTTTTCGTTAGAGAGAAGGAGGAGGAGAGGTGACTTAATAGAGACATATAAGATAATCAGAGGGTTAGATAGGGTGGATAGTGAGAGTCTATTTCCCCGGATGGTGATGACAAACACGAGGGGACATAGCTTTAAGTTGAGGGGTGATAGATAGAGGACAGATGTTAGAGGTAGTTTCTTTACTCAGAGAGTAGTAGGGGTGTGGAACGCCCTGCCTGCAACAGTAGTGGACTCGTAAATTTTAAGGGCATTTAAGTGGTCATTGGATAGACATATGGATGAAAATGGAATAGTGTAGGCCAGATGGTTTCACAGGTCGGCGCAACATCGAGGGCCGAAGGGCCTGTACTGCGCTGTAATGTTCTATGTTCTATGGTCATTGCCTGGCACTTGTGTGGTGCGAATGTTACTTGCCACTTATCAGCCCAAGCCTGGATATTGTCCAGGTCTTGCTGCATTTCGACACGGACTGCTTCAGTATCTGAGGAGTCACGAATGGTGCTGAACATTGTGCAACCATCAGCGAACATCCCCACTTCTGACCTTATGATTGAAGGAAGGTCATTGATGAAGCAGTTGAAGATGGTTGGGCCTCGGACACTACCCTGAGGAACTCCTGCAGTGATGTCCTGGAGCTCAGATGATTGACCTCCAACAACCACAACCATCTTCCTTTGCATTAGGTATGACTCCAGCCAGCGGAGGGTTTTCCCCCTGATTCCCATTGACCTCAGTTTTGCTAGGGCTCCTTGATTCCATACTCGGTCAAATGTGCCAAAGTTGGGAGAGCTGTCCCACAGGCTAGTCAAGCAACAGCCTGACATAGTCATACTCACGGACTCACGCCTTACAGACAATGTCCCAGACACCACCATCACAATCTCCGAGTATGTCCTGTCCCACCGGCAAGACAGACCCAGCAGAGGTGGCGGCACAGTGGTGAACAGTCAGGAGAGGGTCACCCTGGGAGTCCTTAACATCGACTCTGGACCCCATGAAGTCTCATGGCATCAGGTCAAATATGGGCAAGGAAACCTCCTACTGATTACCACCTACTGCCCTCCCTCGGCTGATGACTCAGTACTCCTCCATGTTGAACACCACTTGGAAGAAGCACTGACCGTAGCAATACGCAGAATGTACTCTGGGTGGGGGACTTCAATGTCCATCACCAAGAGTGGCTCGGTAGCAGCACTACTGACCGAGCTGGCCGAGTCCTAAAGGACTTGGCTGCTAGACTGGGTCTGCGGCAGGTGGTGGGGGAACCAACACGAGGGTAAAAACATACTTGACCTCGTCCTCACCAGTCTGCCTGCCGCAGATGCTTCTGTCCATGACTGTATTGGTAGGAGCACAGTGCTTGTGGAGACCATTTCCCGCCTTCATATTGAGGATACCCTCCATCATGTTATGTGGCACTACCAACGTGCAAAATGGGATAGATTTTGAACAGATCTGGCAATGCAAAACTGGGCATCCATGAGGCACTGTGGACCATCAGCAGCAGCAGAATTGTACTCAACCACAATCTGTAACCTCATAGGCCAGCATATCCCTCACTCTACCATTACCATCAAGCCAGGAGACCAACCCTGGTTCAATGAAGAGTGCAGGAGGGCATGCCAGTAGCACCACTAGGCATACCTCAAAATGAGGTGTCAACCTGGTGAAGCTACAAGCCAGGACTACTTGCATGCCAAACTGCGTAAGCAGCATGCGATAGACAGAGCTAAGTGATCCCATAACCAACAGATCAGATCAAAGCTCTGCAGTCCTGCCACACCCAGTCGTCAGTGGTGGTATACAATTAAACAACTAACTGGAGGAGATAGCTCCACAAAAATCCCCATCCTCAATGAGGGGGAAGCCCAGCACATCAGTGCAAAAGATAAGGCTGAAGCGTTTGCAACAATCTTTAGCCAGAAGGGCCAAGTTGATGGTCCATCTCAGCCTCCTCCTGAAGTCTCCAGCATCACAGATGCCAGTCTTCACCCAATTCCTTTCACTCCACGTGATATCAAGAAACGACTGAAGGCACTGGATACTGCAAGGACTATGAGTTCTGACAATATTCCAGCAATAGTACTGAAGACCTGTGCTCCAGAACATGCCACGCCCCTAGCCAAGCTGTTCCAGTACATCTACAACACTGGCATCTGCCCTGCAATGTGGAAAATTGTCCAGATATATCATGTACACAAAAAGCAGGACAAATCCAACTTGGCCAATTACCGCCCCATCAGTCTACTCTCAATCATCAGCAAAGTGCTGGAAGGTGTCGTTGACAGTGCTATCAAGTGGCACTTGTTTAGCAATAACCTGCTCGGTGATGCTAAGTTTGGGTTCCGCCAGGGCCACTCAGTTCCTGATCTCCTTACAGCCTTGGTTTAAACATGGGCAAAAGAACTGAACTCAAGAGGTGAGGGGACAGAAACTGCCCTTGACATCAAGGCAGCATTTGACCGAGTATGGCATCAAGGAGCCCACGCAAAACTGAAGTCAATGGGAATCAGGGGGAAAACTCTCCGCTGGTTGGAGTCATAACTAGCGCAAAGGAAGATGGCTGTGTTTGTTGGCGGTCAATCATCTCAGCTACAGGACATCACTGCAGGTGTTCCTCAGGGTAGTGTCCCAACCATCTTCAGCTGCTTCATCAATGACCTTCCTTCAATCATAAGGTCAGAAGTGGGGATGTTCGCTGATGATTGCACAATGTTCAGCACCTTTTGTGACTCCTCAGATACTCAAGCAGTCCGTGTAGAAATGCAGCAAGACCTGGACAACATCCAGGCTTGGGCTGATAAGTGGCAAATAACATTCACACCAGACAAGTGCCAGGTAATGACCATCTTCAACAAGAAAGAATCTAACCATCTCCTCTTGACATTCAATGGCAGTACCATCGCTGAATCCCCCACTATCAACATCCTGGGGGCTACCCTTGACCAGAAACTTAACTGGAGTAACCATATAAATAGTGTGGCTCCAAGAGCAGGTCAGAGGCTAGGAATCCTGCTGTGAGTTACTCAGCTCCTGACTCACTAAAGCCCTGTCCACAATTTACAAGGCACAAGTCAGGAGTGTGATGGAATACTCTCCATTTGCTGGATGGCTGCAGCTCCAATAACACTCAAGAAACTCAACACCATCCAGGACAAAGCAGCCCGCTTGATTGGCACCCCATCCACAAACATTCACTCCCTCCACCACCAATGCACAGTGGTAGCAGTGTGTACCATCTACAAGATGCACTGCAGCAACGAACCAGCTCCTTGGACAGCACTTTCCAAACCCATGACCTCTACCACCTTGAAGGACAAGGGCAGCAGAAGCATTGGAACACAACCACCTGCAAGTTCCCCTCCAAGCCACACATCATCCTGACTTGGAACTATATCACCATTCCTTCACTGTCGCTGGGTCAAAATCCTTGAACTCCCTTCCTAACCGCACTTTAGGTGTCCCTACCCCACATGGACTGTCGTGGTTCAAGAAGGCAGCTCACCACCATCTTCTCAAGGGCAATTAGGGATGGGCAATAAATGCTGGCCTAGTCAGCGACGTCCACATCCCATGACTAGATAAAAAAAATGTGGACCCCATCAGATCAGGACCTGGACCTCTGAAGATCGAGCAGAAGCTTTTGAAGTGACTTTTGGACACAGTGGGCTTCTGGAGGTACAGTTCTCTGAAACTGGGACCATCCTTTCCCCATGGGTCAGTCACCTTTCTCCCAGGTCAACTGGCCAATTTCCAGGCATGGCATCCTGCTGAGAATCAGAGGTCAAGCTTTCCGTTTCCTTTCAGCTTCCACAGGATGACATAGGGAAATTTTCCAGCTGGTGCTTTCTTACATTGGTTGGAATCTTTAAAAAAAAGTTGTTAGATGCAGCATTATGTTTAAGCAATGGGTCATGACCATTGGTGGTGGAAAAAGCGTTCTCACAACCTGTGTAAATGCTAAAGCTAGGATTTGGTGTAAATTGAAAATAAGTTGGGTTTATTTTGCACTGATGACATGTAGAACTGTAAGTGGAGTTTAATAATTCCCATACAGAAAATCATGTGGTACTGCACAGCTGCACAGACAGTCCTCAGTCCTGTTTGTGTCGAATGCAATTGGTGCTGACAAAAGAAGAAAAATAATTGCAGAGAGACAGCAAGGTGACATTGTGTAGGGCACAGGAAAGGTTCATACAGCATGCTTTTCTAGGTCACATGCCTGGAAAGCTTCCCATGTAGGATTAGCTGGTTTCACATCATTATCTATCGTGCGTGGAGGAGAAGGAAATGTCTCATATGCACATTGATTTAATGATGCAGCATCTGCAAATGACTGTTGTCAATCAAGCAGTAACATGGGTTGTAGGCAACAATATCCAGGGTCCTTCTATAGTTTTCGAAGGTTCTTTTTCGAAGGCTTTTGTGAGGAATGACAGAATATAAAGTAGCAGCTCGTTAGATCGAAGTGTTCCTGACGCAAAATCCTTTGAGAATGGTAAACAAAACCTCTTATTCCAACCACATAAATTCCTTTTTAGCATCTAGAGAACCAAGGTTAGATCATTAGTCTGGGCAGAATGATACATTATATTGAACAATCTCCTGACGCTATTAATGGAGTGCACAACATGAATAAAGCTGTTTGATCTGCTTGATTATTTTAGGAATAGTCTCCAGGTGCATATCAACAAGTACCATTGGAAAAATGTGACCATAATTTTAAAACAAAATCAGTCGATACTTAGTTTGTGATCGTTCCCTTTCTTGGGAATAAAAGCTATTGATGTCGGTTTTCCAAGAGACTAGGCCAGTTTTAGTGTTAATTGGATACTCAACTAGATTCACCAGTATAAGGCCACCACTGATAGAAGCTTTTCCCTAAAACTCACCATACTTTATTCGGGTAGCAAACTGTCTCTAGCATCATCCTTGGCAGAATATTAAAATGAAAGCATTTGATTTCTTCATTACAAAATAAGAGTGCCCAAGTTTTTCTAGATCAACTGATAATATCTCAGCAAAGGCCAAATAATTGAGATTTTAATTCTAACGAACTTTCTGCTATACTATACCACTAAAATCAATTCCTTTTTTTAATTGGCCTTTCCTGCAACAGCTCAGTACTAAGTTTGAAGGAGAAAATTACCTCCTTGATGCCATCACAATCAGCAGTACATAAACTTGCTGGGCTAATCTCTCTGCTTGCAATGTCTCTACAATGAACATTGCAGCAGCCTATCCTCTATTACCACACAAACAAATGTGTTGAATACAATTCACAATCCAGAGGTCAGTATACTTAATCCAGAGTAAACTAGAATCTCGATACTTTACCTGCAGGCGGTCCTCCGTAATCTAGAATTCTGCATTTCAGGAATGGGTACACTCCTGACTGTGAGATACAGGGACCACTTACAGGAAAGAGCAGCAGGGAAAACAACTAAGGCACACTCAAAATTTAAAATAGTGGTCTTCAGCTGAAGCATGGTTAGATATTGGAGAATAATTGGACTAGGGTATAACGACATATTTCAGTCTCAATTTAAAGTTCTTATTTTTATAATTACATTCTAAATTTATGTATCCACATTTATAATTGTATCTTCGTATGTAAACCTGTCATGCTCTAACTACACAGTAGCACCTCCACTGGAGTTAGGTGGTTGGAGTCGGGGGGAGAGGGAGGCAGTGTTGGGGGGGGTGGGTGAGTGTAATTACAGCATGACAAGTTTGCGTTGCTAGTTTTCTGTTATAAATCTTGACATAGGAATTTATAATGGGTAAGCGTGACAGGAAGTGATTGCAGACCCAAGTTCTTTTCATACATTTTAGATCTATGTGAAGCTCATGTTCACAGATGAATGAATGGATAGAAAATGTCACAAAATATAGCTTCTATGCAGGTTGAAAACAAAGGAAGACATAAAGGAAAACAAGGAAGAAAGAGAAGAGAAAAAGACAACAGAAAGTGACGAAAAGCAGGAGAAAATAGAGACAATCGAGAAACAAGATCAAAAACAGAATGAAGCATAAATAGGTAAGGTGAGAAAATGGCAAGTAGATAGTTAAATGAATCAGAAAATGTACAATTTTCTTGATTTACATAAATTCAGGTATATATGGTCAAATATTTTCTATCCCCTTTCTATGATATATTGGCAATGTTTCAAATATATGAAATTCATTAAATGTATTTTAGATTCTAAATAAACTATAAGTAATATTTCTTAATATTTAGATAAGAAATCGAAATTGCAGCCATAGACTCAAAAATATTCAAAGTTTGATTAGAATTTTATGTTTTAATAAACTCCTCAAAATATTTATTTAAGGTGTCATATTGTTCATATTGGTTCTGCAGTAAGTCAACACATCTGGTAAACAATCCGTATATTGTAAAGTGACAAATTCTTTCCTCTGATTTGGGATCGGTCAGCTTTGCTTAGTAAGACAATAAATATAACATTCCCAATGCCCTTGAAATGAGTGTGAAAGCATCACACCCAGTACAAAACCGTGACTTGAGCTGTAAATATTTTATATGGGCTATAAAACATTCAGTTCAATATACACAGCTCAGGTTTGCATTTTATGTGGGTGCCTTAGTAACAAAGAAATGGTTCACTGGATTCATCATCCAGTAATCCAATTCTCCAGCATCTACTGAAATAAACTGAACTTTGTACTAAATATTTATTATCAGCCAGTAGACAGTGGGGATTATAGGGTTAATTTAATTTCATGGAAAAATCCAAATCTCAGCAATTTCTATTCCTGGGGATGTAATTAAAGTCCTGGTAGAATGGATAGCTGAGTCTCCATTCAATTTATTGATTAGCCATTCTCAGCACTTCATTGCCATCTAAAGCTTAGTAATTGGGAACCATTCTCCATGGTTTCTGAGCACAGACCAGCTTCACAATGATTAAACATGGTCACAACAGATCAGTCAATGTTTAGTGCTGCAGCTAAGGTGAGAGGCATCCATACAAAAGTGATGTGTCTATGCATACTACGAAAAACAAATCTCTCAGCAACCTTGTTTTAAGAACTAATCATTTTAGATAAAATAAAGTCTTGAAAATTGGCATTAGCTCTACTTTCTAGAAATCCCCATTTTTACCTATTTCACTGATGCATAATATTTTACTTCCACATTTTAAGCAGTCAGAGCTGCGTTTTTACCTAATACCTTATCAAATATTTTGAGAGATCATCTAAAAGAAAATTTTATTTGAAAATGACACAAATAATGCTATTATTTAAAAAGTAGTCATGAATTTTTAACATCAGCTCTCATGCATCTATATGACATCTATCACATATATTATTCTACTGTACACGGCACATAATCTTCTAGGTTTATGCAAATGATGCATAAAAGGAATAAAGCAACATTCAAATAACTGTCAATATTACATTTCCATATTGCAATGCAGCTGAAAGTACTCAATCATTTCAGATCATGTGACATTTCTAATTCTTTTATTGCTGATGTGGTAATATTAAAAGTTTTACCTTTCACAGAATTGTTTGATTACTCAAACCAAGTGTAAATACTGTAGTCAACCTTTTTGAAGATGCTAGATTGGTTCATATCATGTTATAAATAGTCATTACTTATAATGCCATACCTTAATGTTCAATGGTTTTCAGACATTTAAGAGAAGACATTGGACCTTGTTGCACCTGTTTGACAGGTGTAAAATGAGTGTAACGAGGGCCAATTTTGGGAACCAACCGCCTGCTCACCTTAAATAATTAAATCAGGAACCGAACGTTTGCTTTGTGCCCCTCTACCAAATTACATTGCGATGAGCAGAACAGGCTGCGGCTAAACAGCAATCGTCATTGAAAGGTTAGCTTTAAAACAGAGAATCAAAAACACTTCCTGTGAAGCAAAGAGGGGGAGAAGTGCTCCGCCGACTCCACAGTGCCTGTTATGCCGCCCCCCCACTCCCTAATGCAATTTCTTTCAATGCAAGATAGTGACATAGTTATGAGATCGGCCTCAGAGCCACCCAGCAACCAAAGTCTGTAACTGCATTATGATCGTTGGCATTGCAAGGAAGTTGGTATTGCAAAGGAAGATGGTTGTGGTTGTTGGAGGTCAATCATCTGAGCTCCAGGACACCACTGCAGGAGTTCCTCAGGGTAGTGTCCTGGGCCCAACCATCTTCAGCTGCTTCATCAATGACCTTCCTTCAATCATAAGGTCAGAAGTGGGGATGTTCGCTGATGAATGCACAATGTTCAGCACCATTCGCGACTCCTCAGATACTGAAGCAGTCCGTGTAGAACTGCCGCAAGACCTGGACAATATCCTGGCTTGGGCTGATAAGTGGCACGTAACATTCGCACCACACAAGTGTCAGGCAATGACATTCTCCAACAAGACAGAATCTAACCATCTCCCCTTGACATTCAATGGCATTACCATCACTGCATCCCCCACTATCAACATCCTAGGGGCTACCATTGACCAGAAACTGAACTGGAGTAGCCATATAAATACCGTGGCTACAAGAGCAGGTCAGAAGCTCGGAATCCTGCAGCGAGTAACTCACCTCCTGACTCCCCAAAACCTGTCCACCATCTACAAGGCACAAGTCAGGAGTGTGATGGAATACTCTCCGCTTGCCTGGATGGGTGCAGCTCCAACAACACTCATGAAGCTCGACAACATCCAGGACAAAGCAGCCCGCTTGATTGGCACCCCATCCACAAACATTCCCTCCATCCACCACCAACACACAGGGCCAGCAGTGTGTACCATCTACAAGATGCACTGCACTGCAAACCCACGACCTCTCCAACTTGAAGGACAAGAGCAGCAGATGCATGGGAACACCACCACCTGCAAGTTCCCCTCCAAGTCACACACCATCCTGACATGGAACTATATCGCCGTTCCTTCACTGTCGCTGGGTCAAAATCCTGGAACTCCCTTCCTAACAGCACTGTAGGTGTACCTACCCAACATGGACTGCAGCGGTTCAAGAAGGCAGCTCACCACCACCTTCTCAAGGGCAATTAGGGATGGGCAATAAATGCCTGCCTAGCCAGTGATGCCCACTCCCATGAATGAATAATAAAAAAATTGCAATATTGAGATAGCAATTTAAAGTTGTTAGCAGAAAGGTGTGGCCAAAAGTGGAGACAACAAGAAATGAGGTTTGTGGATCCACTATGCAAGAATCTCAATAAGATATATACATACATAATCTTGCAATGTAAGTATAGCTCAGCACAAAGGTAATGTAAAGATTAAATTGGTGCCTTGGTGTAAATCCTGCATAGTGTGCTAGTGCAATGCCTTCTTTGAAAGCTGCGCCCAGTCGTTCCATTATTTTCTTTCCTTATACTAATCTAGTCTACAATTGTAAGCCAATGCATTATTTACCTCAATTGTATTAATCACTCTTAATCATGTAAACCGTGATTTATTTCTTTCATATTAATAAATGTAAGCTGGCTGCGGTGGAGTCCTGTGGGCAGAGTTTGTCTCATGGTCTCATAGCTAGAGCTATGAACAGAGAATTCTGAGCGAAGGCATTATTGCTGGGACAGTTTTAATTAAAACACAAACACACGCACACACGCACACACGCACGCACACACGCGCACACACACACGTCAGGGCATGCCCCTGAGGTGATGGATTGCCACAGACACTTCATCTACAGAACCTGAACTAGACAATGTCCACTCAGGAATGTGTGAATGGCCTTCTTTCTACCCCAAGATACAGTAATCACACCCATTAATGGCATGCTCCCAGAGATACCCCCATGCTGTGGGCAGGATATGACTACGTGGGGGTGGTCCTAGATGGCCAGGGTGGGATTAATAATCCAATCGGACAATCCCATTTAAGGTATCGCCTTATATGCCAAGGGCCAGGGTCAGGAAGGTGTATAAAGCCACAGCCCTCAAGGAAATTGCTACTCCAGTCAGTAGAATGACCTGGTCAGCCATTCTGAAGTCGCACCTGGAGATCTGTCGAAGGACCGACCACCTGAGATGGACCTTAGCTCGTGAGATTCCTAAGCAATCAATGTCATTGTGAATATGTACTATTGCTTAGAGATTTAATAAAGGTGTATCACAGTTAGTGAAACAGTATTCAAGTTGTTGTGTGCCATTGATATCAAGAGTAAAGACAAGAATCTTTAGACCAGAGAGGGGGTCTTACATAATTATGCTATGTACTGAAATTAAAATATGAAAAATATGGCTGCTGCCGTTCTTAAACAGATTGTTGTTGGTTCGCAACGAATGGATTTTAACTGGCATCAAATGTCAGATGTACTTGACATAGTTGTCTCAGTTGGTCAAGTGGTTGTGTGCTTGACTTCCAAAACAAAGGCTATGAATACAGGTCTTAGGGCTCCCTGTCTCTTGGCTCAATTGGTTGAGCATAGTTAATTCTGAGCCAAGTTGTCAGAGGCAGTATCACATGACAGTAGAACTTCTTTTTCTCATGCAGAGAGAACTACTGACATCTCACCCTGATTAAATTATATCCCCTGTTGACTATTTACATACTACACTGGCAATGGAGAAGTACTCCCTTGTGAGGGCTGTTAAGGCTAGAAAAAGTCAAGAAAATACAAACAGAAAATAATAAACTACAAAATAGTCTTGTCAGCAACTTGAGTAGCAACAGATATGATATTAAATGTATATATAAGCTTGAGGCTCGAGATAGTTTAACCTTCAGGCCTCATCGACCCGAAGCTGGTTATCTTAAAACTGTATGTTTCACATGAAGTATTGTACTTGGTCAATTCAGGTCAAGTTGAATGATACCTACACTGGCTGCATTCTAATAACCAGTAAAGAATGGATATTAACTATTAAACTAAACTTGGTGAACAGGTTAGCACGTAATTGTGGATCAGTGCAATTAATCTGTTACTTAAACAAAACTATGGATTCGAAAGAGGATAACATTATGAACACTCAAAGGAAATAGAACACATATCAAGAGATGCTAAAGAACTGACAATCGGTTGCAGGGTCTTACTGCAACCTGCCAGTTAGACTCTTTCTCCAGGTTGATAACAGCAAGATTCAAAGGATTACCTCTGCAGATTTAGCTTTTTCTGTTGTGTTGAATGACTCATTTTCGTCAAATACCCTTGCGTCGATATTTTTTTTAGCATAACATGCTATTAACCAGTGAGTTATTTTCAGCTCACTGAATAGTAAAAATAACACACAGAAGAATTTTAATGCCCAGAGGTGTATTTAAAAACTTTGTTCTTTTCTGCCTATAGAAATGTATTTTTAGATTTAAAGCTTGTACACAGCCATACTAGTAATAACATTTAGGGATTAATAATGACCAGAAATGTTTCTAATTTTGCCAGATAACATGGCCCATATACAACATACATTCCACATAAACTGAAAAATAACCTGATATGATTGTTTAATATTGCATTTTCAACCAGTGTGAATTTAGAATTCAATTTTAGAGCAAGGCTAATCCAAGTATTATAACTGAAGCATGCATTTAGAACTTTAAGAAAAAACTGGTTCACCAACCAATCTTAATCGTGTAGGTTAATCTAATATTAGGTATAATACCTGCTCTGATTTGTACAAGTAGGGACCTGTTCCACTCATCAATTCTTCATCACTCTCGCTAATCAGTCTGGATGTATGGTACTATTAGCAGTTTCCATTGACTGATACTGGCAAGACAGCCCTTTTTCTCAATTATACAAAAGCATCTGTCTGAGTGTCTAGAGGACAAGATCAATGGTTTTGTAAAACTGAGGGAAAATATCATTGACCTTCTTGTCACTGCAACTCTGAATTGAAGCATTCATTCCTATTTAAGATCTCTAGACTGACTAGGGATATTACAAAAGAAATTAAACAAAAGGGGAAAAATTCTTGTCTTCATTAATTTTAGCCTAAAAAGTTGACATGACTAAAACAAAATGGTAGAATAATAATGAACACAGACCTTGAATTTGTAGTACATTAACCAAATAAAATTATATGTATTTGGCACCATAAGTACATGATAATGCTAATTTCAGCCCAGTCATCAGCAACTACAAGTAACTGTGACATGTAAAACATTAAAATAAAGTAAACCTCAATATTGAAGCCACTGCCATGGGATATTTTATGCCTCAGCTGACACTTTACTGGCATCAGAACAGCGCCCCGCTGTGTGGGGAGGCCACCAGGTTCATCGAGACAGTCTCCAAGCAGCTTCCTGTGAGACTTCATTTAATGATGCTCGATGGCCCCCCAGCAGCAATGGCTGCCCCCATGGCTCCGATGATGCTGTTGAGGGTTCATCCCTCTGATCACTGGGGCCTGCCTGCCTGGCCCCTGCACAATGATAAAAATTCTCACTGGTCCTGATCTGATTGGGCCAGTAACGCAGAGAGGCAAGCTGCCATTCTTACTGGGATGGTGGGCCTGGTGGTGGCTTCTTAATTGGCTGCTGACAGTAAAATGCCCTCCATGGTCCAGCCATTTGCCTGTGCAGGCTTGGGACCTGCATTTGGTCCCAGCAGCAGGAAGATTAAAATGCAGCCCTCCATATCCATGATATCTAATCTCATGACTTTACATGTTGAATGGGTAGACACTTGATAAATAGGTTTGTTATGTGGCTCACATCTTCCTGAAATCTTGGTGGACAACACACCCTGATTCACTAGAAAGAATTCAAGTAAAGTAATTGGACTTAGCCTATTCCTTTTGAACCCATCTGACCCGATCCTTCGAGATGATCAATTCTGCTTTCCTTCGTCAAAGTCTTAAACAGTCCAATAAATGTAGTTCAGTAAGTAACGATTAACTCTGTATTCTAACTTCTGCACTTATGAGATAGAATTTTGAGGAAATAATATTGTCTGAAAGAGCATTTCATGTATGCCAGAATTGCTATGTGAGGTTTTACTGCTGGTATCCTGTGTAGATGACAGAGGTTTATCCCAAAATGTTGAGGTACAACTGCAGCAGCTCTTATTTTCCTAAGGTCTGTCTTAAGCAGTGGCAATTCTTGTGGTTCTTCTCCAATCATTATCTTGATGTTGAGAATGAACTGCCTTTCACATGTTTTACTGGCATTGATAAGGTTGGATTATGGCATAGAACTGACCAAACACATCCAATCTGTTGAACAACATGAATTTTTGAGTGATATGCAATACCAGAAATCAAGAAGTAGTTCACAATGAGTTCAAATAATTTGTATTTGTCAGCAATAAAAAATGAATATATGATGGATCTATAAAAATGTTTTTTCAGCTTCATAAAATTGTGAATCTTTAGGAAAATTAATGACAGATTCGGAAATATGTGCTTAAAATGGAAATGGACCATCAAATTATGATCAACTACAATTTCCAAGAATCTTTGTATGTGTTGGTCTATTGTATTTGAATGCACAAAGAACAATGATGGTGTAAAGTGGGCTTTTTTATATATAAAAAAGCTGTTGAATACTTGAGCTTACAAATTTAGTCAGTTTTCATTGCTATTCTTGTCAACTGCTTCAACCAAATTTTCAACCCCCAAGGTCAGCACATTTATAATTTGCACAATTGCTTTGAGGAGTAGCTTTGAATATGAAAATATGCCTAGCTTTCATTTAGTCATACTGTATAATATTGTCAGTCATGTGGGTCATGCAAACTCTTCCTTTTCCATTTAGAATGCATCATCATTATTCACAGGTTGGCCAAGCATGTCAAGTTAGCCTAGAGGGGTTGGCAATGCTGCTTCAAAACGTATCTTCAAAATGATAATCTGTCAGTCTTTTAGATAATGTACTGAAAGAAGAATTCCTTCACATTCCATAACTAGGTGGAAATGATCTATATTTAGCCAACTTCCTATGAATTTTTTTTCAATAGTCAGTGTAGTCATCTTGTTACTTTTATTCTCATTAGTAATGACGTTCATGAAATAAACTAAAGACTGCAACAAATACACTTCTTAAAAAATCATAATGAAAGTTGTCACTGGAGCAGTTTTGACAGATAACTCCTATAAAAAATGTAGTATGATGCAATAGTCTTTCTTGAAATATTCACATAAAATCAGCTAATGTAATGGGCGATTCTTTGATTGTATTACACTTCTACTCCATTATCCAAAAAAACCTTCTACATGTGTGGCACACTGCAGTTGTGTGCCTTTCACATAATTTCTTGCTAAATTATGTAGATTTAATCCAAAGTGTTGCATACTTCCAAACTAAATTGATTCAGAAACTTGGTGGAGTTACATTAATCAGTGTAAATTAAACATGATCCATCATTAATCACTCTACATAAATGTCCATAACAAAGGGAGACTTCATTTTGCTTTCAAGTTGTAAGGGTATATGCACAAGGTCCATATTTTGGAGCGAATTGCAAGATCTATAGAATAATTTGCTTATGAACTAAGAATTATACTTAAAATAAAACTATTTGTACATTCATCCAGATTTGAGAGAAATGTAAGAACCAGTACATTGATTTAAATGGAGCATACAGATCTAATTCAAACGGCACCGCTGTATTTTGTTTAAACTGCTCTGTATACTGCTCTATGCATACTGTCCTGCTATTTTTTTATGTGAACAATAAAATCTTACATTTTAAAAGACAGAATTGGAGATCAAACTTTAAATAATGAGAATGATCATTCACTCAAACAATATTAAATCTTCAAAGAGAGTGAAAACACAAGCCGTTGTGAGGACATACTGATGTGCAGCTTGTGCTTGTAAATTGGAGCTGTATTCAATTTTAAAACAAACACCTGCATTTCTCACTTTGGGAGCAGTGAAGAAGTAATTACACTATATTTATATTTTTTTAACCAAAGCTATAAATAGATTCAATATCACCAGGAATAAAGCGCTTCAGTTACAATTCTAGCTACTAAAGTATACACAAAATTTAAAAATTTATGAAGCCTCCAATTAGCATATTTTCAAAAGCCAACTGAGAGAGAATAAAATGTTAAGTAGTATAATCTAACTATCATGTCCAGAAAAAGGAAATACAGTATTATATAACTGGCTGTAACAGTCTGGGCTAAGCTAAATGATAACATGATTAGCCCCCAAAAATATCAGGCAAAACATTTGGACCACCATGCATACTTTAGTACATATCTTGTCTATGCATGCCTACATATTTATTAATATATTAAAAACCTTTCATCCGTGAATACTTCCTGTCAAAGTACTATTATCAATTCCCGTGTTCACATTTATACTGGAATCTGCCTATGTACACCAAAAGTGCTGTTAAGAAGGGAGTTCCAGGATTTTGTCCCACCGACAGTGAAGGAACGGCGATATGGTTACAATTCAGGATGGTGTGTGGCTTGGATGGGAACTTGCAGGTGGTGGTGTTTTCGTGCATCTGCTGCCCTTGTCCCTCTAGGTGGTAGAGGTTGTGGGTTTGGAAGGTGCTGTCAAAGGAGCCTTGGTGAGTTGCTGCAGTGCATCTTGTAGATGGTACACACTACTGTCATTGTACATTGGTGGTGGAGGGAGAGAATGTTAAAGGTGGTGGATGGGGTGCCAATCAAGCTGGCTGCTTTGTCCTGGATGGTGTTGAGCTCCTTGAGTGTTGTTAGAGCTGCACCCATCCAGGCAAGTGGACAGTATTCCATCACACTCCTGACTTGTGCCTCGTAGATAATGGACAGGCTTTGGGGAGTCAGGTGGTGAGTCAGTTGCCACAGGATTCCTAGCCTCTGACCTGCTCTTGTAGCCACGGTATTTATATGGCTACTCCAGTTCAGTTTCTGGTCAGTGGTAACCCCCAGGATGTCGATGGTGGGGGATTCAGTGATGGTAATGCCATTGAACGTCAAGGGGAGATGGTTAGATTCTCCCCTGTTTGAGATGGTCATTGCCTAGCACTTGTGTGGTGTGAATGTTATTTGCCACTTGTCAGCCCAAGCCTGGATGTTGTTCAGGTCTTGCTGCAGATATACATGGGCTGCTTCAGTATCTGAGGAGTCGCAAATGGTGCTGAACATTGTGCAATCATCAGTGAACATCCCCACTTCTGACTTATGCTGGAGGGAAGGTCATTGATGAAGCAGCTGAAGATGGTTGGGCCTAGGACACTACCCTGAGGAACTCCTGCAGTAATGTCCTGGGACTGAGATGATTGACCTCCAACAAGCACAACCATCTTCCTTTGTGCTAAGTAGGACTCCAACCAGCGGAGAGTTTTTCCCTGATTCCCATTCACTCCAGTTTTGCTAAGGCTCCTTGATGCTATCCTTGGTCAAATGCTGCCTTGATGTCAAGGGCAGTCACTCTCACCTCACCTCTGGTGTTCAGCTCTTTTGTCCATGTTGGGACCAAGGCTGTATTGAGGTCAGGAGCTAAATGGCCCTGGCTGACTCAAACTGAGCAGCAGTGAGTAGGTAATTGCTGAGCAAGTGCCGCTTGACAGCACTGTTGAAAACCCCTTTCATCAAGTATAAGTATATACTTACCTTCCATCAAGTGACAAGTATTTTAAGTTCTGGGCATTTATCCTAATGACAATTTAGAAGTGGCATATAAAGGACAAGACACAATGCATCCTTTTAGCTGGAGAGTAAATATAACCCATTTTCACCTGCAATCATTTACTTGTTTTGACACAAGAACTTTTCAATTCACACAAATAGTGCAATAATGTGGTAGAAAACAAAATCAAGAATGTTCTTCCTTCACAACATAACCTAAAGCTAACTTTCCTGACAAGTTGAATAGGTTGCCTAGGGTTTATGGGATTGGGGGTAATGTATTAGTATGGATTGAAAATGGCTTAATGGATGAAAAACAAAGAATAGGAATAAACAGGTCATTTTCAGGGTGGAAGGGTTTATCTAGTAGATTGCCATAAGGATCAGTGCTTGGGCCTCAGTTACTTACAATCTACATTAATGACTTAGATGAGACAACTGAGTGTAATATATTTACGTCTGTGGACAATACAAAGCTAGGATAGAAAGTAAGCTGAAATGAGGACATTAAGGGTTGGATATACATGATGGAGGTGGGAAACATGAACCGGGTGTGGTTTTGGGTCAGAAACCTGCCTCCTGTGGGAAGCTGCTTGAGATTGTCATTTTCAAAAGGGTAAGCCCTTAGTTGGTATGGAGACAGGATTCTTGTCCACTTACAGGCAGTGGGATTGAAAATGGCAGTGTGCCGGATCAAGTGTGGGGCTCATGTGGACTTCCACAGTAGCCATCACTGAGGCTGCTGGCTGTCCTGAGGAAGAGATTTGCCTTCCACAGCACCAGAGGGAAACGAGATGTCACAGGAGAGCTGGAGGCCAGGCACTAGGGCAGACCCTCGCTTCATCAATGCTCATCTGGATCTGGAGGGTGTTCTCTTCACAGAGGGTGGCAGGAGGAGGACACCTCGTCATACAGCAGGGCCACCTCTCTGTTCAGTGTTATCTCCCTTCACACCCTCTTCCTTCTCCTTCTCTCTTACCTTCTGCTCCTCCCCCAATGAACTGTCTCCTTCCAGAGCTTCACTGTCCTTAAGGTCCACACCTTTCCATGTTATGGCGAATGCAGCAGACCACCATAATGACAAAGCTCCTTTCAGGAGGGTATTAGAGGGCACCACCTGACTGGTCCAGGCTCCAGAATCGCATCTTCAAAAGCCTGATGGCTTGCTCAATGGTTGGCCACCTAAGCAGGTGGTATTGGTTGTTTCAGCTCTGTGCCTCTGTCTGGGACTCCCATAGAGGTCATTAGCCATCTCTTCAAGGGATATTCCTTGTCCCTTTGGATCCATCCATGCATTTTGGGGGATGGAGTGAAGTACCGAGTCAGCCTGGGCTGGCGGAAGATGAAGGAGTCATGGCAGCTGCCAGGAAAATGAGTGCACACAAAGAGGAAGTTCTTGTTGTGGTCATGGACTAGTTTAATGTTGAGGCAGTGGAAGCTTTTCCTGTTGATGGATCTCAATTGGGAGCCTTGATGGCCACATGGGCCCAATCGATGATGCCCTACACCTGGGGGAATTCAGTGATGGAGTCTCAACCTAATGTCTTCTGTGCCAGCGTTGGCCCATCTGTGTCAAAGTGGGTGTAGTCTCTGTGCTCCTGAAAATGGCATCCATGACGGCCTGATGAGCTGCCAACTACGAGATGCCACCTTGGTCCGCAGCTGACTCCTGGAATGACCCAGTTGCATAGAAATTTAAGGTAACAGAGATCTTGATGGCTGCAGGTAGAGGACTGCCATGGGGGCTGGGAGGCCTCAGGTCATTGTGGATCAGAGCGCACATGACCGAGACAATCTGCCTGAATAGGCACAGCCGCTTACGGCACTGGTGCTCTGTCATTTGCAGGAGGCTGATTCTTGGGCAGTGCACCTGATGTCTAGGTAATGCCTTCCTGGCCTTGCAGCTCTCCGCTGTGCTCCTCAGGCCTCCGACTGTCCAGGAGGCTGCATCTGCTGCAGCTCATCCTGGCTGCTCTGTTCAATGTCAGAATAGTCCGTTCTCATCTGAACTCCCTCAGTTGGGCTTTGTGCATTCTCCAGGCATTCCCCTGCCAACCCCAGCTGCTCAAGTGATGCCAATGGCCTCACCTCCCTCTCCGGTTTCCTCCCACTCAGCTCCGTGGAAAGCACGTCTTACAGCTACAGCAATGGCCAGTCTGGGGCACTTTTGATGCAGCTGAGTTTTTTGTGCCTTTGCAGTCTTTCAATCAGCCCTTCCCATGGCCCCTTGCTGTGTTCACGACTGGAACACCTTGCCATGTTCCCTGTATGGCAGCCTTTAAAAGTTAAACACTGCTACTGACAAGCCTGTTAATGAGCTCTTCAATTAGCTCAACAGGCAATTAATTGGAAGCGTGCATTCAACCCTATAAAAATAGAGTCGCATTCCGGAAGCAGTGAGCTTCAGTGCCGACATCCGCGAAAGTGATAATCGTAGCATGCTCACCTCTGTGCCCACTCTCACTGGACTTTGAAAATCTGGCCCTAAGACTCTGTAAGTCTCTGTAAAGCAAAATATATAGGTCACGGGGGTGGGCAAGAAGGTGGCAGATGGATTCTAATGTGGGAAAGCGCGAAATTATCCATTTGGTAGGAATGGAAAAGCAGAATATTTTATCAAAGGTGAGAGACTAGTAAACTATGGGATTCAGAAAGATTTGGGTATCCTTGTACACAAAATATCAACATGCAGGTACAGCAAGCAATTAGAGAAGCTAATGGTATGTTAATCTTTATTGCAAGGAGGTCTCAGTATAAGAGCAAGGAAATCTTGCTGAAATTGTACAGAGCTTTGGTGAGGCCACATCTGGAGTACAGTTTCAGTCTACATACCGGAGGGTGGATATACTTGCCTTCGTGGTGGCAAAACTAAGGTTCACTAAATTGTATCCTATGTTGACAGAACAGGCCTATGAGGAGAGATTGAGTAGAATTGGGCCTATATTCTCTGGAGTTTCGAAGAGGGAGAAGTAATCTCTTTGAAATTTATAAATTTCTTAGAGGGCTTGACAGGGTAGATGCTGAGAAGTTGACTCTCCTGGCTGGAGAATTTAGAACCAGAGGGTGTAGTCTCAGTATAAGGCGCTGGTCATTTCGAACTGAGATGAGGAGAAATTTCTTCCATCAGAGGGTTCTGAATATTTGGAATTCACTATTCCAGAGGGCTGTGGATGTTCAGCCCTTGAGCATATTCAAGACTAAGATCATGGGTGACAGTGGTTAGCACCACAGCCTCACAGCTCCAGCGACCCAAGTTCGGTTCTGGGTACTGCCTGTGCGGAGTTTGCAAGTTCTCCCTGTGACCGTGTGGGTTTCCGCCGGGTTCTCCTGTTACCTCCCACAGCCAAAGACTTGCAGGTTGATAGGTAAATTGGCCATTGTAAATTGACCCTAGTGTAGGTCGGTGGTAGGAGAATTGAGGGAAGGTGGAGATGTGGTAGGGAATATGGGATTAATGTAGGATTAGTAGAAATGGGTGGTTGTTGGTCGGTACAGACTCGGTGGGCCGAAGGGCCTGTTTCAGTGCTGTATCTCCAAATAAATTTTAAAAAATAGATTTTGGGGCACTAAAGGGATCAAGGGATATGGAGATAGGGTGGAAAAGTGGAGTTGAGGTAAAGGATCAGCCATGATCTTATTGAATGGCGGAGTAGGCTCGAGGTGTCGTACGGCCTATACCTGCTCCTAATCCTATGTTCCTAAAGATCACCTTAGGCTGCTTCCTAAGACAATCTCAATCAAAGATACAAGATTTGTCTATTTAATTTTAAAGAAGAAATGTATTGGATTTTACTTTAGGAGGAACAGCTTTTTTAAAAATCAGATTCCTATTGCAAAAATGTTTAATGTTTATTGGCTACAGCATCTTCAAAAATACATGAACAATCACAAATTTATTTTTAAGCTTCTCTATGATTTTAAGCACTGCAGTAGTTCTTAAATCACAGACAGACATGAACAGATACCAACCATCAGTGGCTTAAGGTGTGGACTTCATAGTAAACACTCCCGAATGGCAACTTATTTGGCAAGCCTGAATCAACTGCAAAGAACCCGAAGGCACACTGCACCCTACTACTCCCAACATCAACACAAAGCCATGCAGACCTGAAGATTCAGTGACTAATCTGTGCTGAGTTAACTGATAGAAACATAGGAACATAGGAAATAGGAGCTGTGTTACGACCGAGGTTGGAGGAGTGCACTATTTTTCTCTAGTTCCACTTCTCTACGGGTCAGAACATATATTTAAATGTGTTACCCAGTTACCAATACGGCCAATTATATACTTGATCTAATTTAATTTCAGAATAAAATCCACCAACCAGGTTTCTTTAATAAATAACAAAATTATTAATTTATTATAAAACAAGATTTATTCAATAAAGATGCAAAGCTTAGTAACACACAGGTTGAAATATAAAAGTTCCCTTCTAAATTAACCCAACACACACGCACACACACCAGTTAAAGAAAAAATAAAGACGTTTTCTCTGCAGAGATCTCTTTACAAAAAAGACCAAAAAAAAATACTTTGGCCAAATATTTGTTAATTCATTGAAGGAAAAGGATAAGATATGGTATGTTCTCAGCTGGTCCTTTATTCTGGTGTCCAAATAGACGTAGACGGCTCTCACTGGGATCTTTTTGGAACAGTTCTTTTCAGGCTATGTCGAGGATTAGTCTGGCAGGCTTTCCAGGAGAATCAGTGCATCAGGGGTTTCAGCTATCACACTGGATTCTCAGGGTTCTCAAAGAGGTGGGAAAAGTCTGAGCTGGTGGCTTCTCTCAAAGCAGGCTTACCCCCAACTGACTCAAAACAATAACCAAAAACAAAACCAACTCTTGACCACCATTAATCTTGACATGTCACTTCCCTGTAAACAACTCCCATAGTCATCAAGGCTCCTGCTGTTTACTTAGCTTAAGACATGTGACTTCCAGTACAGGTTTGGTTTTAAACAAAGTCCCCAAGTCCTTCCAGTGACATTAAAAAAAAATATTTAGCATCTATGGAATTTCTTCAGTCTTTCAAATGAATCAATTTCCACAATTTTTAAACATGAGTCCTCAAAAATATTTAAAAATGGAAGCACTTTCATAACAGCAGGAGTAGGCCATTCGGTCCCTCGAGCCTGCTCTGCTAATGAACTAGATCATGGCTGATCTTCTACCTCAATGCCATTTTCCCACACTATCCCATATCCCTTGATGCCTTTAATATCTAGAAATCTATCAATCTCTGTCTTGAGCATACTACATATCTACATATGGAAGCAACACTACAATTAGCAGCACCTTGAATTAGGGAGGAGCAAAAAATTTATCAGCCAGAGTTTTTACTCCTAATCATTATTGAATGATTCCTTTTGGAAAGTACACATGTGTGGACAATGCATGAAAACAGAAACCAGTTCAGTCCCTTTTGAACTTTCTAAGCTCACCTATGAGCTGTGATACACGGGGTACTGGTACCTGTGGAACCATATCAAAATGCCTTCATGGACAAGGAATAAGTGTTGGATGAGGGAGACTAACAATGCAATTTGATAGAAACATAACACTTTCTTACCCAGGGATGAAGGGGGAGAAAGTGAGACTGGCAGAGTTTCAAAATCGATCTGTATCACAATGTTATGGCAGCATCCATTCACATGTCCCATGGCAGTATCCATTAATATGTCCCTTAAACACAGTGCAACATTCAGATAAGTAATGGAAGAATAATCTTAGGAGCATTTCAGGTTTCTTGGTGCCTGAGGCTGTATAAAAAGAAAGAATGGAAATAAGCCCATCAAAGGTCTGTCCCTGTTGCTCAGAAGGGAAGGGGGAAGAGGAGCAGAGCATTAGTCATTGGGGACTCCATAGTTAGGGGAACAGATAGGAGGTTCTGTGGGAACGAGAGAGACTCACGGTTGGTATGTTGCCTCCCAGGTGCCAGGGTTCGTGATGTCTCGGATCGTGTTTTTGGGATCCTTAAGGGGGAGGGGGAGCAGCCCCAAGTAGTGGTTCACATAGGCACCAACGACATAGGTAGGAAGAGAGATGGGGATTTAAGACAGAAATTCAGGGAGCTAGGGTGGAAGCTTAGAGCGAGAACAAACAGAGTTGTTATCTCTGGGTTGTTGCCCATGCCACGTGATAGCGAAGCGAGGAATAGGGAGAGAGAGGAGTTGAACACGTGGCTGCAGGGATGGTGCAGGAGGGAGGGTTTTGGTTTCCTGGATAATTGGGGCTCTTTCTGGGGTAGGTGGGACCTCTACAAACAGGATGGTCTTCACCTGAACCAGAGGGGTACCAATATCCTGGGGGGGAGATTTGCTAGTGCTCTTCGGGGGGGTTTAAACTAATTCAGCAGGGGAATGGGAACCTAAAATGTAGTGCCAGTGTACAGGATGTTGAGAGTAGTGAGGTCAGGGATAAGGTTACAAGGACGCAAGAGGGCACTGGCAAGCAAGAACCTGGTTTAAAGTGTGTCTACTTCAACGCCAGGAGCATCTGGAATAAGGTGGGTGAGCTTGCAGCATGGGTTGGTACCTGGGATCTCGATGTAGTGGCCATTTCGGAGACATGGGTAGAGCAGGGGCAGGAATGGATGTTGCAGGTTCCGGGATTTAGATGTTTCAGTAAGAACAGAGAAGATGGTAAAAGAGGGGGGGGTGTGGCATTGTTAATCAAGGAGAGTATTACAGCGGCAGAAAGGACGTTTGAGGACTCGTCTACTGAGGTAGTATGGGCCGAGGTTAGAAACAGGAGAGGAGAGGTCACCCTGTTGGGAGTCTTTTATAGACCTCCAAATAGTTCCAGAGATGTAGAGGAAAGGATAGCGAAGATGATTCTCGACAGGGGCGAGAGTGATAGGGTAGTTGTTATGGGGGACTTTAACTTTCCAAATATCGACTGGAAATACTATAGTTCGAGTACTTTAGATGGGTCAGTTTTTGTCCAGTGTGTGCAGGAGGGTTTTCTGACACAGTATGTAGACAGGCCAACCAGGGGCTGGAACATGGATTTGGTACTGGGTAATGAACCCGGCCAGGTGTTAAATTTAGATGTAGGTGAGCACTTTGGTGATAGTGATCACAATTCGGTTAGGTTTACCTTAGCGATGGGCAGGGACAGGTATATACCGCAGGGCAAAAATTATAGCTGGGGGAAAGGAAATTATGATGCGATTAGGCAAGATTTAGGATGCGTAGGATGGGGAAGGAAACTGCAGGGGATGGGAACAATCGAAATGTGGAGCTTATTGAAGGAGCAGCTACTGCGTGTCCTTGATAAGTATGTACCTGTGAGGCAGGGAGGAAGTTGTCGAGTGAGGGAGCCGTGGTTTACTAAAGAAGTTGAAGCGCTTGTCAAGAGGAAGAAGAAGGCTTATGTTAGGATGAGACGTGAAGGCTCAGTAAGGGCGCTTGAGAGTTACAAGCTAGCCAGGAAGGATCTAAAGGGAGAGCTAAGAAGAGCAAGGAGAGGACACGAGAAGTCATTGGCGGATAGGATCAGGGAAAACCCTAAGGCTTTCTATAGGTATATCAGGAATAAAAGAATGACTAGAGTTAGATTAGGGCCAATCAAGGATAGTAGTGGGAAGTTGTGTGTGGAATCAGAGGAGGTAGGGGAAGTGTTAAATGAATATTTTGCGTCAGTATTTACAGTAGAGAAAGAAAATGTTGTCGAGGAGAATACTGAGATACAGACTACTAGGCTAGATGGGATTGAGGTTCACAAGGAGGAGGTGTTATCAATTTTGGAAAGTGTGAAAATAGATAAGTCCCCTGGGCCAGATGGGATTTATCCTAGGATTCTCTGGGAAGCTAGGGAGGAGATTGCAGAGCCTTTGTCCTTGATCTTTATGTCGTCATTGTCGACAGGAATAGAGCCGGAAGACTGGAGGATAGCAAATGTTGTCCCCTTGTTCAAGAAGGGGAGTAGAGACAGCCCTGGTAATTATAGACCTGTGAGCCTTACTTCGGTTGTGGGTAAAATGTTGGAAAAGGTTATAAGAGACAGGATTTATAATCATCTTGAAAAGAATAAGTTCATTAGCGATAGTCAGCATGGTTTTGTGAAGGGTAGGTCGTGCCTCACAAACCTTATTGAGTTTTTCGAGAAGGTGACCAAACAGGTGGATGAGGGTAAAGCAGTGGATGTGGTGTATATGGATTTCAGTAAGGCGTTTGATAAGGTTCCCCATGGTAGGCTATTGCAGAAAATACGGAAGTATGGGGTTGAAGGTGATTTAGAGCTTTGGATCAGAAATTGGCTAGCTGAAAGAAGACAGAGGGTGGTGGTTGATGGCAAATGTTCATCCTGGAGTTTAGTTACTAGTGGTGTACCGCAAGGATCTGTTTTGGGGCCACTGCTGTTTGTCATTTTTATAAATGACCTGGAAGAGGGTGTAGAAGGGTGGGTTAGTAAATTTGCAGATGACACTAAGGTCGGTGGAGTTGTGGATAGTGCCGAAGGATGTTGTAGGGTACAGAGGGACATAGATAGGCTGCAGAGCTGGGCTGAGAGATGGCAAATGGAGTTTAATGCGGAAAAGTGCGAGGTGATTCACTTTGGAAGGAGTAACAGGAATGCAGAGTACTGGGCTAATGGGAAGATTCTTGGTAGTGTAGATGAACAGAGAGATCTTGGTGTCCAGGTGCATAAATCCCTGAAGGTTGCTACCCAGGTTAATAGGGCTGTTAAGAAGGCATATGGTGTGTTAGCTTTTATTAGTAGGGGGATCGAGTTTCGGAGCCACGAGGGCATGCTGCAGCTGTACAAAACTCTGGTGAGACCGCACCTGGAGTATTGCGTGCAGTTCTGGTCACCGCATTATAGGAAGGATGTGGAAGCTATGGAAAGGGTGCAGAGGAGATTTACTAGGATGTTGCCTGGTATGGAGGGAAGGTCTTACGAGGAAAGGCTGAGGGACTTGAGGTTGTTTTCGTTGGAGAGGAGGAGGAGGAGAGGTGACTTAATAGAGACATAAAAGATAATCAGAGGGTTAGATAGGGTGGATAGTGAGAGTCTTTTTCCTCGGATGGTGATGGCAAACACGAGGGGACATAGCTTTAAGTTGAGGGATGATAGATATAGGACAGATGTCAGAGGTAGTTTCTTTACTCAGAGAGTAGTAGGGGCGTGGAACGCCCTGCCTGCAACAGTAGTAGACTCGCCAACTTTAAGGGCATTTAAGTGGTCATTGGATAGACATATGGATGAAAATGGAATAGTGTAGGTCAGATGGTTTCACAGGTCGGCGCAACATTGAGGGCCGAAGGGCCTGTACTGCGCTGTCATGTTCTAATTCTAATTCTAATTCTAAAAAGGCTTGTATGAATCAGTCTACAGACAACTTTGAAGTTGAAATAGGTACTTAAGGTTAAAATTTTGACCCTAGTCTACTGTTCATGCATTATTGGGGAATAGGGTAGGAAATGAAACAAAAATTGCAAGAAAACATTTAGAACAAGCAACAATTATTCTGAGTTTAAGAAGTGAGTTGCTGTACCACATGTGACTAGTGTCATGCAGGCCCCCACATGCCAAGAATGAGGCACATTAATTTCACCACACGGACATTAAATTCCAAATTGTTGCTGTGAAGAAGAGAAGGCCTATTACAAGGAGTTGCCAGACCCCCTGGCCGGAAAGACATTTTTGCATACTAGCAGATAGTGTTGGAACAACGGAGCTATCCCTTGCTCCAAATACACAGAACAGACGTGGTCAGACCAGTTTAGTCACATGACTAACTGGCTGTTGCAGAGTTTGACTGAGAGTTTTAAATTGGAGAAAGAGTGTTTGAAGGCAGAAAGCTCTTGGCTCCTAGACTGAAAAGACCTCCTCCCCTCCTGTCTGCTCCCATCTCTTTCTCACAGAACTGAAACCCACCGAAGACATGTGAACGCCAAGAGAGAAACGTTTCCTACCGTGAACAAGGTTTAAGAAGAATACTGGGCCCCAACGAAAAGCAAGCTCAATCTACAAAAGGATTCTACAGTGAGCTCGAAGAACCATAACAAACTCTTCAGATATTGCCTCAAACCTTTCCACTTTATTTTTCTTCTGCTCTTTTCTGTCTCTGTTTGCATGTGTATATCACGTATGCGTGCTAGCATGGGGCGTGGCGTGTATCTGTAGGCGTTAATCAAATTAGAGTTTTTAGTTTAAATTTTAATAAATTTCGCCTTTCTTCTTTAAACCTAAGAACGCCTATTTGTGCTCATTTCTTTGCCTTATAATTGGAAAGCGATGAACAAGGATTCACCAAGGGGGAGTTCAAAACACAATGTGTTTAAAATAAAACCCTGTTAGAGTAAGACCAGTTGAAGGCTGAGAGAGACCCCTAGACATCTTTCTCACCTGGTCGTAACACTCGCAAAATATGCAATTATTTTATTCTGACTTCTTTGAGGAAGTGGTAGCTCAGTTGGACTCTGGGAAACCCGACAATGTGGTATACCTAGATTTCTGAAAGGCATTTGAGAAAGTTCTATAAGTATGGCAATTAGTTAAACTGAATGTTGTGGTGATCCAGGATAAATCTTGGAAGTGAGTAAGGAATTGGCTAAAGGGGGAAAAACAATCAGTACTTATTAGAGGAGTCATAGCAGACAGACAGGGGAATGACTGAAATCCCCAGGGATTGGCGCCAGCACTACTATTTCTGATTTATGTCAATGATTTGTATTCAGAAACTCAATGCAAAGTAGACAATTTTGAAGATGACATCAAATTAGAAGGGGGAATGGAACTGAAAGAGACAGCTCAGAAATTGCAGAATGAGTTGGACAAAATATATAAGTGGACAAAAAACTGCCAGATGAAATTCAATGCAGATAAGTGTAAAGTAGGTTAAAAAAAAAAGGTTGTCATACATACTTGATTACTGGTGTTGAAATAAATTAGGATGCAGTTGAATGATATCTAGGAATCTCAGCCAACTCAAAGCTCAACATGTCCAATCAGTACAGAACAGTAGAGCTAATAAAATGCTGAACCACAAAGCCAAACCAGTCAGAGGAAGTTGTGATCAAACCATATGTTACTCTGGTCAGACTGCACCTTGAGTACAATTTATTTATTTAGAATAAATAATGTTTCCGTTCTGGTCAGCAAGAAACAAGGAAGACATTCAAGCACTGAAGGCAATGCAGAGAAAATGCATAAGGTCGATCCTTAATGTAAAAGTTCTAAGTTTTGAGGAAAGACTACAAAACCATGGACTTTTCCACCTGGAAATGCAGCTTCTAAAGAGGTAAGCACAAAGAGATGTACAAGGTCGTTAACGTAATGGGAAAGATAAATCCATAATATTATTTTAAACCAAATAGTGAAGTAAGACAAAAAGACGCAGAATCAAGGTAAATTTAAGACTAATGTTAAGAAGTTCTTCATATAAAGAGTGGTTGGCACATGCATAAAATCCTTATATTTACTCTATTGACTAAAAGTGTCAATTAAACTCACTTGTCTTATGGAATTAGGCATCCTTCTCATCAATCTCCAACATCATTCATTACAGAAGGAATAACTTCACTATTGCACTAATAGAATTTAGACCTGCAAAAACTCCTATAAACTCAGTCTCAAACTGCTGAAAGTAATGCTTTGTTTTAAAGTAGGAAATAAATCTCGTCCCAAATTTGCACTTCATTTTAATAATATTAGCATGTAAGGTAAAGCTTATTTAACTCAGCTATTTTTTCTATGCAAACTACTGAGTCACCAATAACAATTACTATTTAAAAGTCAATTACCAATCATGTACATTTAGAAATTTGAGCAGGTGAGGTGCAGTTATTCATTAAGTCAACAATTTATTGCGTTCCATCGAGGTCATGTTTTACAAAACATTGAGGTTACCGTCAGTGAAAATGATAGATGCAATAGAGGCAACTTTGGGTTTTGAATGTCCAGTGAACAGTATTTTAACATAGTCATTAACCCAGTAATTTTAATAATATGGAACAATTTACATTTCACAAACCGTAAATCCTTCTCTGCAGACTATTCCTGCAGGTGGAAAGCATTTAGTAATAAATCTAGGTGATCAAACATTTAAGACCATAAGAAAGAGGAGCTGGAGTAGGCCATTTGGCCCTGTGAGCCTGCTTTGCCAGCCAACAAGTTCATGGCTGATCTGCAACCTCAACTCTATCTTCCTGCACAGTCCCCATGACCATTAATTCCCAAAAAATTATCAATCTCTGTCTTGAATATACTCAATAACTGAGCATCCACAGCTCTCTGAAGCAGAGAATTCCAAAGATTCACAAGCCTTTAGAGTGAAGAAATTTCTCCTCATCTCAGCCTAAAATGGTCGACCCTGGTTCTGAAGCTGTGATCTCATGTT
Organism: Heterodontus francisci; assembly: GCF_036365525.1. Classification (NCBI taxonomy): domain Eukaryota; kingdom Metazoa; phylum Chordata; class Chondrichthyes; order Heterodontiformes; family Heterodontidae; genus Heterodontus; species Heterodontus francisci. Next base: position 41,724,980 of record NC_090396.1, on the reverse strand, counting down.
CTAGATTCTCCAGCCAGGGGAAACATTTTCTCAGCACCTACCCTATCAAGCCCCTTAAGAACTTTATATCTTTCAACTAGATCACCTCTCATTCTTCTAAACTCCAGGAAGTATAGGCCTAGTTTAATCAATATTTTCTCATAGGACAATCCCCTCATCCCAGGATCAGTCCAGTGAACATTTGTTGCACTCCCTAAGGGGAGGTGTAGTCATAATGTCACTGGACTAGTAATCCAGAGGCCTAGGCGAATGCACTGAGGACATGGGTTTGAATCCCACCACGTCAAATGGTGAAATTTGAATTCAATTAATTAATTAAATAATTAAATACTTATTTGCCCCCAGTGTCGGGAGGTGATAGGGAATATGGGATTTCTGTAGGGTTAGTATAAATGGGTGGTTGTTGGTCGGCACAGACTCGGTGGGCCGAAGGGCCTGTTTCAGTGCTGTATCTCTAAATAAAATAAAATAAAACAAATATGGAATTTTAAAAAGCTAGTCTAATGGTGACCATGATACCATTGTCGATAGTCGTAAAAACCCATCTGGTTCACTAATGTCCTGCCGTCTTTACCTGGTCTGGCCTGCGTGTGATTCCAGACCCACAGCAATGTGGTTGACTTTTAAATGCCCTCTGAAATGGCCTAGCATGCCACTCAGTTCAAGGGCAATTAGGGGTGGGCAATAAATGTTGGCCGAGCCAGCGACACCCACATCCCATGAACGAATAAAAACAAAACTCCCTCTAGGGCACATCTGTCATCCTTATATAAGGAGACCAAAAGTGCTCCAGGTGTGCCCTCACCAATGCCCTGTATAATTGTAGTAAGACTTCTTTACTCTTATACTCCAATCCTCTCGTAACAAAAACTAATATAATATTTTCCTTCCTAATTGTTTTCTGTACCTGCATGTTAACTTTCTGTATTCATTACAAGACCACCCACGTCCCTCTGAATGCAAACATTTCCCAATCTCTTACTATTCAAAAAATAACTTCACACTTTGCCATATTGTATTCCATCTGTCATGTTCTTGCCCAACCTGTCTATATCCCTCTGCAGCCTTTTTGTGTCCGCCTCACCATTTACTTTCTTACCTAATTTTGTATTGTCAGCAAACTGGGATACATTACATTCAGTCCATTTATCTAAGTCATTAATATACATTGTAAATAGCTGATCCTTGCGGTGCCCTGCTAGTTACAGCCTGCCAACCCAAAAAATGTGTTGGTTATTTCTACTCTCTGTTTTCTGTCCATTAACCAATCCTCAATCTATGCTAATATATTACCTCCAATCCCAAGAGTCCGAATTTTGTGCAATAACCTCTTGTGTAGCATCTTTTAGAATGCTTTTTGAAAATCCAAATATACTACACCCACTGGTTCCTCCTTATTCATCCAACTAGTTACATCCTCAAAAAGTTTGAACAGATTTGTCAAACATCAGTTCCCTTTCATAAATCCATGTTGACTTTGATTATTCTTGTAGTCCAACGAAGACCAGTGCTTGAGCAGTGACAATCTTTACTGGAATACCAGGGACCTTGATACTTCTGCCAGGTACAAAATCTTGAAATTTCTATACTCTTGCATGCTGTTTCTAATTTTCTTCCATTCTTACTTATTTTACTTCTTATTGCTGAGCATCCAGATCTATTACTTAATTTTATCTTAATGCTCTCCATGGCAGAAATAGTTGACAGATTAATATCTAATGGTTTGATGAAAAGGTCACAAAATTTACTCACTTCGGTGATTCTAAGTAGCAAGTAACCTGGCGATCCCAACCTTTACCTTTCTGAATGGGATAGAGGCAACAGCCAACTGCTGCAGAACATAGCATTTAATATTAGTAATATTAGGACATTACTTCTCCTTCATGGATACCTCCTGCTATTCCCCCAACAGAGATTGTGCCAGTTACTTACCTTTAGCTTTATGCATCACGAGCCAAACAAGCTACAAAGGGGTGTACAAGAGTTTAAAAGGTTAATGTGTTAATATGATTGACCAAACTGGTAACTGGATAAACATTTAACTATATGTTGTGACCTGTGGAGAAGTAGAACGAGAAAAGACAGTGCACTCCTCCCACCTCAGTCATAACACTATGTCCCCTAGCCCTAGACTCCCTAAACAGCGGGAATAGTTTCTCTCTATCTACCCTATCTGCTCCCCTCAATATCTTGACAACTTTGACCAAATCACCCCTAAACCTTCTAAATTCCAGAGAATACAACCTTAGTTTGTGTAATCTGTGTTTTCTCTGAGTGCCTAATAGAAGGGTGAGTGCCACAGGAGTGGTGATTAACGCTAGCCTGCAATGAAAGAAATGGATATGGATGGAGACATCTAGTTAAAGTGAATTGCATGCACCAATCAGATTCCTGCAGCAGAAAGGTCAACCATTACTGGTTGTAAAGAACAGCTATGGGGAGGGGAGGAACACCTAACATCAGGCCATTCATTTCAGTAAGAAGTGCTTCAACTCCTCAGGAGACACACAGAAGAGCAGTGGGAGATGGGGAACTAGAAGGCGAGCTGCCAAGAACAGGTTTGTAATGGTAGAGATAGTTTACAGTGCAGTGAATGGTTACAATCTCTAGACATACAAAGCTTAATGAGCTGTAACATCTTTAAATTGACATGCAAGAGTTAACCCTCCGAAAAGAATTGTTTCCCTGTCTAGTTGAATCTCATCATCATGTTGATGAGTGTTTACATGAGTAGTCTGGCACATCTAGCTTGACAATTCCTGCCTCAGCCTCAACAAGCCAGTCTTATTTATTTGAATGCCAGTTCAGGTATATCTAGTTGGGAAGATAAAATTAACATGCCAGTAGGGATATCATTGGGTGAAGCACAAAGAAGCAAGAGCAGCTGGGAGTAGAAAAGAAGGAACAAGCTGTGATTTACTAGAAGGTGAAAAAGATATTCTTGGCTGAGAAGCTGATGGACCCTGACCTCAGGGGCCTGGTTCACAAGAAAAAAGGTGATGCAGGAGCATCAATCCCTTGTACAGGCAACAAGGAGTGGTCCAAGCATGTGATGGAGATGGTGAATAAGTTGAAGGAGTCCACTATTCACATTTGCAACACCATAAGGAAGGTTAGTAGGCCATGCGGGAGTAACATGTTACAGTCCACGAGAGATCTATGGTAGCAAGGCTTCAGAATCCAAGGGCTGTTGTGGCTTACAGAATGGCAGCAATGGCTGCTTCCATTAAATGTTTTGCCAGTCCGTCTTCACAGTACCATATATTAAAAATTAGCCCAGCCGAGTCCATGCCCAGTGCCAACGGGCTGAAAGAGGTTATAACAGATGCCCTACCTCTCAGGATAGTGACAATGAGGTTCCATCCTTCCAACTCCATCTGTCAGCACGAGGAAGCTTTGAGTCAGTTGCTGGCAACCTTTGAAATTGTAAGAGAGAGGCAGCTGCAGATGGATCCTTCAAGGTCGTCAGCAACAGTGAGACACGTGTCACTTCAGGCTTCAAAAGCTCTAACACGAAATGTTCCAGCAGCTCTCAACCTCCTGCCGCACAAGGAGCACCACATTGGAGTAAAAGATTAGGACCTCAATGTAGCAAGGCTGAAGACAGAAGGGGCTGACACAGTGGTAAGAAATAATTGCTGTTAAGAGCTGATCTAATGTCTCAAGTAAAATGGAAATTTGTTTTGAGCAGTGAGTATTTATTCTCTTGTAGTTGTATACAGCGAGTGACAGTTCCACAAAAGGGATAAGGTTGACAAGCATAGAGAATGGTGATAATACTGAGGCAACAGAGGGAAAAGCTCATTCATGTATTTCATGAGTAATGCTTATTGGAAGCAATTGTTTATTGTTTGAGCTGCTTGCAGTGTGTTCTCGGAAGACACCACCTCCTTTTTGTTCAACCGTCTCATGATCTGATGAAGGACAGCCAGTTCCTTCTTTCTCTTCTTCATTCTCTTTTGCTTTTTAAAGAGGTAAGCCTTTGTGAACTGTATTGTTGTGCAACATGCACATTTGACAATGATTCATGAGGTACTTGCTAGCCTGTATTGTGGGGCACCACCAGATTTGTCACCGTTTCTGAAACTAGATTTCAGTTTTAATGTAGGCAACTTAATAACAATTCCAGTTATTCTAAAAGCCTAATTGTGCCTGTTATCCTCTGCTATATTCAGAAACCTCAGAACAGTCATTAACAATGACAGCAGGGATTATCCATGATCTCCAATCAACCACAAGACATTATTCTGGTTTAGCAACATGGATATGGTTGATTGATGATGTACTAAAGAGTCAAAACAGCTACCTGAACAGTGGACTTTGACATGCAGTATCATAGCTGCATAATAATTGAATGAAAAATTAGTAAATTGAGAAGCCTGTATGAACAGAACTTTGATGACCTGCTTCATGTAGTGATGTGCAGTTGGTTGACAGAGATCACCTGAGGCTTCTTGGAAGGAATCAGTGGCCAACAAAACCCAATGCAGCCCCAGATAATGCTCTGCTCCTTGATGATGAGGGCTGTAAGGCATGGGCCAACAGCTGGCATAATTCCCCAGTAGCTTCTGGGGCAGTGGGTAAGTGCATCTTCAAATGCATTGACAATTGAGCAATCAAGCTAAGACTTACAAAGTTAGTAAACTCTGTGATCCTTTACTGTCATTTCCTTCAACCTCTTTTCTATATCTACATCACCCTCTTCAAAATGAAGAAAGCTACGTAGACTCAATCCATTATTTGCCTCCAGAATTATTGTGATCAAGCATCTACAGATACCAAACAAAATGATGACAATTCAAATATTCCGTTCACCAGCTGCCTAGCCCATGCAATGTAAGAAGTTCAGCCCAGGCAGCCAGGTTGACTGACAGGTCCCCAGAGGAAATTAAAGATAGTTATTTTTTGGGACAGGGCGGAAGCAGAACATCTCACTGCCCAATTTTCCTAACTTACCATCATGGAACCATCTGGAATCTCAAAACTTCTATGAGAAAAATCCAGGTCGGAGGTGCCAGTGCTGTCCATTTGAAGTTCTAATGAAGAAGATATCATTAATGCACACCAGTATGATGCTTAGATTTTTGAGTCTTTTCTACTGTTTGTTTTAAACTTTTCAAACCTCCTAGGTGAGTCCAGTCTGTTTTTGAGAGAGTCTTTACTCATTTTACAATCTAGATAAACACTCAGAATAGCACCTGAGACAACAAAAAAAATCCTAAAATGTTAATTATTTTATTATTTACTGAAAATCTTTGCCTTCATAAGATGTATCTCCGGTCTCAACCAGACTTCAAACCAGTTTTAAAATATTATCAAATAGGCAATTAACAAGTGAATCCACAACACAGTATGACATATACATTTAAAAGAGAAATCCTAACATTTATCTCCTTGAAGGTGAAAATGACCAAGATCATGAATCTAAAAGCTAACCTATATCTCAATTGTCAAATGTTATATACACAGCTCCCCTCCTTCTGGTCTCCAGTGAGCTAACAGAGGTGGCTAAATTTTACCTGACTCTTTGCAAGGTTCTCAGTCTGTTTGATTCAACTAAACTCAGAGCAGTGTAGTCCATTTCTTCCTTTGCCCAGCTTTCTGTCTATTACCAAGGTTTGTTGGAAATTCACAACTGGCAGTCTCGTTTCAAAAAAAAGGATGTCACAATCATAACTGAACCAATTAAGCAGTCTGTAAATATTGGGAAATATTGTGTTAGATTTCTTCTCAACCTGATTCCGTAGAAGCAAACTTCAGAATATAATGCAATCGAACAGATCAGAGGCTGCAGATGGTGGTTTAAAATCTCATGCATTGTGCCTGATTAAAAGCGACAGCTAGCATAGCAAAACAAGATAGAACTGCTTCATATTTATCACAGTGACCTGTGTGTTCCAGAATAACAGACATACAGTCTAATAAGATTAAAGGAATTTCTTCCACATGTAAATTTAATCAGCCATTGCAAGTTCACATGAGCAAACTGTAATTAAGCAGGCAGATGATTGGCAGAGTTTGAAATTATCAACTCATATCTTTTAAGCTTCGATTTAAAATATGTAAGAGTCCTCTTCCACTTCCTTTCCCAATTTCTACATTATGTATGGACACAATACTTAGTAATCAGTAGTTAGGATGTTTCAATTTTAATTATCAGCAGGACTGGCAGAATACTGTCTGATTTTATATCCAGATGCCTGTTTTTCAGTATATGAATATGATAATTGAATATTCCTGAGCATGGATTAGTTCCTTACCACTTATTGTCCAAGTCATTCATGCTAAAAGACAGAGCACAGACTAATCTTTTCTTAAAGGAAGAGATCCATTCATACAGAATATGATAAGCTATTTTTGAAATGTGTTGCACAAACTGAGATTAAAGTCACTGATTAAATCAGATATTATAAGCCTATTATTTAGCACTCCATTCGAAACTCTCATTGTGAATGCTGCACACAGGATTATTACTGCTAACACGGCTAAATTTGACACTGTGACATATGATGGTGTCAAGCAGCTCGTTCACTGCCCATATTGTAACATACAGTATTGCTTATGATAGAAAAGCTAAATCTACTGCAGCGCTCCCATACATTCAAAATGTTAATATCCCTTTCAAAATACTCTTTTTTTGCCTTAATTTCTGGAAACCATAGTTTAGAAATCCAATCAGGTTCAGCATTGGGTCCACAGAGGGTGGGGCACCTGCTGCACATGCCTGTCACATTGACGCAGGCAACATATAATATTCGTTAGGCCTGATCCTTATCATCATGCAGGCTTGCAGCCAGTGCTACTCATTAGCTGCAGGCCTGTAGGTAGAGGTATGGGTTGGATATCGGGTGTCTCTGACACCACTTAAACGCAACCAGCATCTCCTAAAGGAGAAGGAAATTCTGGCTGCAGACACCAGGGAAAGAGTTCTGAGTGAAGATATGGCTGAAGCAACTCATGACACGGCACCAAGGTTCTGTGATACTGCATTGGAGGCCCTGTTGCAGGCAGTGGACAGGAGGACGGACTGCCTCTTCACCTCAGGGAGCAAGAGTTTTTTGTGCATCTACTCTGCCATCAATGTGAAGAGATTGGAGATCATCTGAATAGTAGGAACACTGTACCCAAGACACGGCTGCAATGATTTTCAATGATTTAACTAGAGCTGTTAAGGTAAAGAAGCTGCTCTCTCACACTCTTCTCACAGTTGCACTGCATATAGCCTCACAAATCATAACATTCACTACACTCACAAGACTGCCCCCCCCCACTCCCTTCACTCACCTACAATCACTGTACCTCACTTCAATAAACCTCCTTCTCACATATTCGCCACTATTACAGCACTCACTGTACCCACAACTCACATGCTATCAGCTATTTTACCATGAGAAGTACATTCTCAAAACACCTCACAAGATTCTCACTAAAACACTCCCTTCTTTCTTGCAGGAGAAAGTTACACACAACTCCAAACAGAAGGCTGGCACCAAAGGAGTAACAGCTCACCTGTGCACTCTTTCTCCCCTCAAAGAAAGCATGCTTGCCATCCTGGGCAGGGTAGATTCAAGGCCATGGTGTCTGGTAACACTGGAGGAGACATCACACAGGGTTTCTTCATCCCTTATGCTCCAGGTCCTTGCAGACCTCTCTCTCAGCTCACACACTCTGCATGATAAGCTGTAGATGCTTTAATCAACTATTTCTCTCTCTGCTGTCCCTTCACACTACAAGCCAACTCACATCCCTTTCTTTCATTTCAGCTGCTGAGAATGTGGAAATCCCTGTGCCAGTGGAGGAAAAGCAGTCTGGTCTTCAAGAAGATGCACTGCCAGTCGATCTGATTTGCGCAAGCACCAGCTCAGATATTGGCACCATGCGAACTTTAGAGACTAGGTTAGTGGAGGTGCTGACACATGATGGCTCACTAGGCAGGAACACACAGGTGCTAGGACAAGGGGGAATAGGACACCACAGATGCCAACTCACAAGAGGATGAGGTCACATCCTAGTTCTGCTCCCAAGGGCTCAGGCTACCAGAAAAAGCTCAAGGGCATTTACCAGGCAATGAACAGTATTTTAACTGTCTACTGAACGAGATGCCCAATGCGGATATCTGGAGGATACCCAGTGGAAACCCTGTGAAGTAAATGTAAAATCTATCTTAGTGGGGCCTCACGAAGAAAGTTTGTACTGCTGCCACCATTCCCTCTAGCCTGCGAAACCCCCTTGAACCTTCTCCCTCCCAACTACCACCCTGCTGTCCAGTGACTTATCTGACTGCCTCCAAGCCTTTCGATCTTAGTAGGCCCAAAGTGAGCAAGCTGCCTCTGGACCCCCCTTTCAGGTGGGTAGCTGGCTGGTGGATGTTGATGAGGGCTAATCATTAAAGATGACTGGGCCCACAACTTCAGCTCCTGGGCGAGCGGCCCATGCATCCTGCCTGGGAATTAAAATTCCCTGTGTAGTCTTGGTTTGTAATAAACTATCTGAAATCTGTGGCACAATTCAGAAAGTGCAATAAAAGGTAGCCTCCTTCTTGCTAATCTACTGGAACATAGAACTGCATGGAAGTGTGAACATTTTAACTTCTTGAAAAAAGGATCACATTTGTATGACTGGCATATTTTTATCTCGCAAGAAAAGTCTAGTAACTTTGTGTTCCTTTCCTCTTTTTTTTAATATTTTACTTCTTCAGTTTATGACTCCTGGTATAATTGTCCTTCCTTATAGCATTGTAAATGATAATATTGCTATATTTCACCCATCCAGTGATATAATTTGGGCAATTTGCACTACAGGTTCAAGTTGCAAGGACTTGGCAATAGAGACTGAATCAACCAGTTAAATAACCGGGCTACAGCAAAAGGAATTTCTCATCCAAAGGAGTTTGTGCAATAAACAGATAATATCAATGGGAATTCCTAGAACACGATTCCTGGAATCACATTTTTTTCAAAAAATGAATGTTTGTTCTGTATTTAAGATTTACTGTCACTTTAAAGGTACATTTGATTGCCAATCTATAGTTACAAAATCTGTTTTATATTTCGTCACTTTTCAAGACAACCAAATTTTATAGTTCACCAACTTGAAAATATTCACATTTGTCACAGCTTAATTGAGCAAGCTTTGTTTTGTACTTAACTCTTCTGTGAATTTAGCTCACAAAGAGTTAACAAAAGAATGAATCCTTGGTGAACAGCTGCCCCATTTGAATTGAAAATGAGGTTTGATATCACTTTGACCGACAGCATAATGGCAGGAAGTACTTCAGACTAGTCAAGCAGTTTTGGAAAGAGGGATCAGCAGGGTGGAAACAAATTAATTGAAAAGACAGAAGGAATAACAGGCAAAAGGCCTAGGTTAATTTTACTCTATTGTTTGCCTAGTTTTCAAATTGCCTTGGCTGACAGTACCCCATGTCTACAGCAATGCTGTGTGTTCACCAGTTAATCTCATTTTTAATTCAGTGCAAGGTGTCAGCAACAGCTGCAGATTAAGGCTACAGTATAGTTAATCAATATGCATCGTTTGCAGCTAAACAATGTTCACTAGTCGGTTAGCTTGCTTGGTCTTGGTGATTAGCTAGATGGAAATGGCAGTATCCACAAACAAATAAGTAAAGGAAAGTCTCTCAACTGTAAAAATTCAGAGCATTGAAAGCACACTGAAACACTTAATGGCCTGGATTTTTCTGTAGAAATAATGGCAAGGCTCTCAGTGCTCACCGTTATTACGGACTAAATCGAACAGCAACTTCTAGTGTCCACACTAGACCAGTATGGAGGAGCCATGAGTATTCAGCTGAGCTGATCAAGATCTGCGGTAGTATGCTGCATGCTGCACAACCTCACCATTTTGAAAGAACAGCCTTTGCCACCACCTATCAAGTGAGAAGCTCAGGAGGATGAAAGGCAACAGGAAGTGAAGGAACAAGAAGAGCAAAGGAGGCTACAATATAGCCGGCCCTTTTCTGCCTGGGCTTTTGCAGTAAAATAATTCATAAGCAATACAAGCAACCTCAGCCACAAAAATCCCCATTCACCAACAGTCCCATGCTCCTTACCTTTCCTCCATCACTGACTATCATACCCTCCTCTTTCTGACAACACAAAAATAAACACTGCCAGAAAATGCACATTCCAATCCAAATTTATAAATTCAAATCATGACATTACGCATACAAAAATAAACTAACCATTCCCTCAGTGTCCATCTTCCATATCCCTTTGTCTCTCCTCATGCAATTACGAGGTGCTGCATGGGTGGTGGAATGCTGCTGCTCACCACCAGTTGGAGACTGTAAAGGGCCTTGGATGGTGACCTCAAGCAGCTCTGGGCCTCGATAGCCTGGCTTCAGTTTGTACCACCTCGGCCTGGGTTGCAGCTGTCTGGGCTTGCTGGGCGACACTGGCTGATAAGGGCACTGGCAGAGTGGGAGAACAACTGCTGTCATCCTGCAGAGAATAGCAGATTTACTACAGCTCCATAGAGGTACTGCCACACTCCCAGGGCAGTGCCTCAGTGATCTTATGGATCTATTGGAGAACAGATTGATGGACTGCAGTGATGTGTTAGAAGCCCCTTCGAACAGTGGTATCCAGAGCCATGATGGCAGAAGTCTGAGCTTTCACTGCAGCACTCAAACCTTTTATGGAAGTGGTGATGCTGTGCTATGGTGTGTTCTGCAGGTGTGCTAATGGAGGTGATCACCATTTTGGAAAGAATGGGCGGCACAGTGGCGCAGTGGTTAGCACCGCAGCCTCACAGCTCCAGCGACCCGGGTTCAATTCTGGGTACTGCCTGTGTGGAGTTTGCAAGTTCTCCCTGTGTCTGCGTGGGTTTCCTCCGGGTGCTCCGGTTTCCTCCCACATGCCAAAGACTTGTAGGTTGATAGGTAAATTGGCCATTATAAATTGCCCCTAGTATAGGTAGGTGGTAGGGAAATATAGGGACAGGTGGGGATGTGGTAGGAATATGGAATTAGTGTAGGATTAGTATAAATGGGTGGTTGATGGTCGGCACAGACTCGGTGGGCCGAAGGGCCTGTTTCAGTGCTGTATCTCTAAAACTAAAAAAAAAGGGCTCTAAAGTCTGTACAAAGTCCTGTGACAAGTTGGTGCTGGAGTCCTCCGTGCTCCTTGACATTGAGTGCAGGCTTTCCAGTGCACTAAGTATTTGGTTATGTACATCTATCAGCCTTTTCTGTATTCTGGCCCATCAAAGTCCTCATTCGATACTTCAGTAGCAGACTAGTGAGTGACCTTGCCCTCTAGTGAGCTGGAAACTGCATTAGCCATGCTCCCCTGTGCACTTGTGCCTGGTGTATCACCACGTGCAGATCTGTCCTCTATCCTAGCCTCTGAAATAGGTGTAGTGTCAGCCTCTGAGTTGGTGACTGTGACTGTAAGATTGAGTTAAGGTGTCTCTTCATCCTCTTCCTCCACTGACTGGGAAGGTTCCAGTTCTTGAGTATCTGAAATGAAAAAGGGACAGGAGTTGTGTTTTGGTGAGGGGAGAGGAGGAGGTAAGAAGTGCGTGTTAACACCACCTGCAGTTTCACAGTCAGAAGAGATTGAGGGATGAGAAAGAAGTGGGATGAAAGAAGAAGGATTAGGTATGTGGATATCCTCATCATCAATTGTTTCAGCCCTGCCAGTGACCAGGGCCTCAGTGATACCCCTTCCCAGGATGGCCAGCACTGTCTCCACCATCAGGGTTAAAACACGCAGGCCTGCTTGTCCTCTTCCAGTCCTTTGCAGGTGCAACCTGTTATGCACCACCATCTCCTGCAAGAAAGAGAGAATTGTGTCAATGATTGTCCTGCAATATGTTTAAATTAGTAAATGGTGGAGTGGTGGTAGAGGGGGGACAGGCATAGGGTGGCTGTGAGCTGAGTGCAGGGAGGGCTCAGATTGAAAAGATAGTATAAATAATACAACAAAAACAAGAAATGCTGGAATCACTCAGCAGGTCTGACAGCATCTGTGGAAAGAGAAGCAGAGTTAACGTTTCGGGTCAGCGACCCTTCTTCGGAAGGGTCTTCGCTGACCCGAAACGTTAACTCTGCTTCTCTTTCCACAGATGCTGCCAGACCTGCTGAGTGATTCCAGCATTTCTTGTTTTTGTTTCAGATTTCCAGCATCCGCAGTATTTTGCTTTTATTTTAGTATAAATAATAGTTGAAAAGCAAAACAAAAGAGAGTGGAATAATAGTGAGAAATTGTGATTCAGGTACCACAGGTAAAGGGAAAACTAAAAGACGTAATGTAATTACACCAGGAGGGAGAAATAAGAAATACATGAGTAAAACATTAGAGCAGAAGGACAGGTTAGGGTATGTGGCCCAAATAATCTTCTTCATATAAACACACAGAGTACACAAATAGATTGAATGAATTGCAGGCACAAATACAACTTGGAGGATATGACATGGCAGCCATTACTGAGAAATGGCTGCAAGACAGTCAGGACTGGGAACTAAATATAGCAGGTTATAAGGTCTACAGGAAGGATAGGAAAACTGGTAGAGGGGGAGGAGTGGGCTTAGTGATTAAAAACAAAATCACTTCAATGATGAGAAAGGATATGAGAGATAAACAGGCAGTGGAGATAAGTTATGGATAGAACTAGGAAATAGAAAAGGGTTTCTGACTGTAATAGGAGCTGTCTATCGACCTCGAGTAGCAGCTGTGAAGTGGTAGAATGTATGAATGCAGAGATTAGACAAGCATGCAGTAAAGAAAGAGTAGTTTTGATGGGGGACTTTAACTTTCATATAGATTGGGATAAGCAGACTAACACATTTCAGAAAGGTAGTGAATTTCGTGAGTATGTTCAAGATCATTTTCTGCAACAATATGTCCTGGAATCAATAAGGTGACAATCCAAATTAAATTTAGTAATGAGTAATGAGGCAGATTTAGTTTACAGCCTAACAGTGCATGAACATTTAATTAATAGCGATCATAATATGGTCCTGTTCATCATAGTGTTTGAACTGGAGAAACGAGAAACAGCTACTAAGATTCTTGATTTCGGTTAGGTTGACTTTATTGTAATGAGAAGAGATTGTTCACAGTAAACTGGCACAATCTGTTAATGGATAAAACATCAAAAGATAAGTGGGAGGTGTTCAAAAAAGAATTTAATATGATATAGAACCAGTTTATACCCCTAAGGGGCAGGAGCTCTACTTGCCAAGAAAAACAGCCATGGATGACTGAACAGGTAAGAGACAAAACAAACCTAAAAGAAAAAGCATACAAAAATGCCAAAAAAGCAAAGATCCTTGTGAATGAGAGAGATACAAAGAACAGTAAAGGGTGACAAAACAGATATTAAGAGCAGCAGAAAGGGTGTATGAAAAGAAACTTGCAAGGGATATCAAAATCAATACTTTATAAAAATAATTTCATTAGGAAAAAGAGGGTGGTCAGGAGCAATGCGGGCCCCTTGAAAACTGATAATGGTGATATTGTCAATGAAAATAAGGAAATGACAGACATACCGGCCTGAATTTTACTGTGGACATTGGGACCGGGACTTTGCGGCGATAAATGGGCCCCGAACCCACACTTGCCGGCACTGGGACCTGCTCAGCAATTTTAGTACAGGTGGCCTCCTAGTTGTCCGCCTTCAGGCCCGCCATCCAATTAAGTCTCCTGACAGCCCCAGCCCAATCAGAAGGTCAGCAGTTCTGAAGCCTCAGCAGCGTCCCCAGGAGAAGTGGTCACTGCTGAGGCATGCAGGAGACCTCGGGAGCTGGGCTGAGAAATTTTCAAAAAAGAAATTAGGGCAGTTGCAAGTCAGAGGGGAAACCTGTCCAGAGAGATAGTTGGGGACATGGGGGACTGCCTTCCTTGACTGTGGGCCCAACTCCGGCTCCAGCTCTGATAACCCCCCTGGGCTGCCACAGGGATTAGCAAAATGCCAATCAATGGTCCCACATATTGGCTCCTTATTGGGCCTCCTTGGAGCTGATAGCCGATCCTCATCCATTCCTGCTGCTGGTGAATTTCCCTTACGCAACTCCCTGTGATTTTACCAGCCCCCTGCCTTCCAACCCACCTCCTGGGGTTGGTAAAAACCTGGCCATTGAATAATTACTTTGTATCAGTATTTATAATAGAAGGCAAGCATAGTATGTCAAGAAAACTAATATTGAATCAAGGATGGGGTCTTACAAATTAACTTGAAAAATAACAGTAATTTAGAAAATAATTGCACTAAACAATGACATATCCTCAGGACCAGATGTGTTCCATCCAGGTTTTAAAGTAAGTAGATGATAATATTGCAGATGCCCTAACTATAATCTTCCTAAGTTCTCTCGATTCAGGAACTATTCCTTTAGACTGAAAAATTGTGCATGTCACTCTGCTATTTAAGAAAGGTGGGAGAGAGAAACCAGGGAATTACAGACCAGTTAGCCGAACATCTGTTGTCGGGAAATTACTATATAATTAAGAATAGAGAGACTGAAGACCTTGAACATTTTCAGCTGATCAGAAAGAGCCAGTATGGATTTGTAAAGGGTAGGCCATGCCTGATGAACCCGATTGAATTTTTTGAAGAGGTGTCTCAAGTAGTGGATAGAGGAATGCCTTTGGATATTATATGGATTTCCAGAAGGCATTTGATAAAATCCCTCTTAAGGGACTGTTAGCTAACAAGTTGAAGCTCATGGAACTGAAGGCAAATTTTTGACCTGGTTAGGAAATTGTTTCCGCGGCAGCTAGAAACAATGGAGGTCCAAAGAGATTTGGTGGTCCACTTACATATATCATTAAAATTTAAACAGGTACAAAAATAATCAAAAAGTTTAAGGGAATGCTGGCATTTATATCTAGAGGACTAGAATATAAGGGGGTAGAGTTTATGGTACAGCTTATACAAAGCTGTGGTTAGACCACACCTGGAGTTCTCTGACACCACACCTTAGGAAGGATTTTTTTTTTTAGATTAGAGATACAGCACTGAAACAGGCCCTTCGGCCCACCGAGTCTGTGCCGAACATCAACCACCCATTTATACTAATCCTACACTAATCCCATATTGCTACCAAACATCCCCACCTGTCCCTATATTTCCCTACCACCTACCTACCTACACTAGTGACAATTTATAATGGCCAATTTACCTATCAACCTGCAAGTCTTTTGGCTTGTGGGAGGAAACCGGAGCACCCGGAGAAAACCCACGCAGACACAGGGAGAACTTGCAAACTCCACACAGGCAGTACCTGGAATCGAACCCGGGTCCCTGGAGCTGTGAAGGTGCGGTGCTAACCACTGCGCCACTGAGGGAGTGCAGTGTAAATTTACCAGAATACTACCTTGACTCCAAGGGCTAAATTACAAGGAAAGTACACAAACTAGGGTTTTATTCCCTGTAATTTAGAAGGTTAGGTGTTGATCTGATTGAAGTTTTCAAGCCATTATGGGGAACAGATAGGGTAGATAGAGAGAAACTATTTCTGCTGGTTGGGGCATCCAGGACTAGGGAACTAGGGTCACAGTCTAAAGATTTTGCACCAGACCATTCTGGAGTGAAATTAGGGGGTGAGTTTTACAGAACCACCCCACCCCCCCAACCCCCCGCCGTCAGGGGTCATGGCGGAGGTGGTTGGAAAATCCATCTGGGAGAGGCCCGCCATGGACCTTGAAGCCGGGATGGCCCGGCCCAGCCCCATATTGCCAGTGGCGGCGAGGCCCCATGGCACCCTCCCACCGCTTGGTAATGGCATCAAGATTTAAATATTTAAATATATTAAAAGTAATTAATTAAATACTTACCTGCTCCCACCGTCGGTCCCGGTGCGATACTTGTGCCGGTGGCCGGCATTCTGAGCCTTTGGATTTCCATCTGGAGATCCGAGGCATAACACTGCTGGGGAGGGGAGAGCAGGTAAGTATTTCAGTGCGTAGTCGGGTGTGGGCGGGGTCAAACTAATATGATTGGTTTAGGGGGTAGTGGGAAGGGTTAAAGATAAACTTTGTGGGCGGGGGGATGGGCAGGTACACAAAGTAAATATTTTCCGGGGGGGCAGAGAGGGCAAGGAATGATCTGTATGGTAGGGGTGAGAAACATTTCTTTAGTTTAAATAAATTTTACATGACTATCGCTTTAAACATTTAAATTGTACTTTGGGGCTCGAAGCCCTTTAAAAATGGCATCGGTGCCTGCACAGTGGCGCCTGATGCCATTGCCAGGGATGGCCAACCTGCCCCCTCCTCATCATCGGGGGGGGGGGGGGTGGGCGATCCGCCCCAGACATTTAAATGATCCACATTCTTTAATATCACGGTGGTTCCGTGAAGCTTGGCCCGTGCATGCAGACCGCTATTGTTTACGGCCGCTGCCGCTAATGACAGCGGTGGCAAAGTAAATTTCAACCCTAGCAAACACTTTTACACATAAAGGGTGTAGAGGTTTGTAATTTTATTTTGCAAAAGGCCATTGATACTCGATCAATTGTAAATTTTAAATCTGAGATTGATAAGCTTTTGTTAACCAAAGGTATTAAGGGATATCGGGCAAAGGTGGTTAGATGGAATAACTTCACAGATCAGCCATGATCTCACTGAATAGCAGAACAGACTTGAGGGGTCAACTGACCTACTCCTGTTCCTGTGTTTGGGTGATGTAGCTGTCGTGGTTGAACAACTGCCAATGTGTATGAGCTGAGTTGTGGGTGTGTGCCTTGCAACAGTGCTAAATATGTGAGGTTGTGGTAAAGCATATGAATTTTAGGATTGAGAATTGATTGATTGAGATTGTTGGTAAGTGGGTAATGGGGGTGCAGTGAATTGAGCAGTGGATGAGGCTAACTGTGTAGTTGGTAAGCTATGCCATTTGAGGATGAACTTACTGACCTTGACAAATTTGTGTGAAATCATTGAACTTCTTCCTGCACGGCATCCATGTTCTTGGAGCAACACTCCTACTTCCACTGCTTATTCCCACTGGCTCCTGAGTATATGTCTCGAGGGCCTCCTGCCTGCTGTGGTGACAGGATGTGTCTCCTTCTTTCTACCAAGACCTTCAGTGCAGTGTCTGAAATCCTTGGTGCTCACACTCTCGCGTGTTCAGCTATTGCTCAAAGTATAAGAGCGCAGATTCAGTTATCAAATGACTCCCACCATGTCTTGCAGCCACAATAACTGCATTGGAGGCAGTTCAGATGAGGTTCACCAGATTGATTCCAGAGATGAAGGGTTTGTCTTATGAAGAGAGATTGAGCAGTTCAGGCCTTTACACTCTAGAGTTTAGAAGTATGAAAGGAGATATAATTGAGGTATATAAGATGATTAAGGGGATTGACAAAGTAGACGTAGAGAGGATGTTTCCTCTTGTGGGGCAATCTAGAACAAGAGGTCATAGTTTTAGGATAATGGGTAGCAGATTTAAAACAGAGATGAGGAGAAATTACTTCTCTCAAAGGGTTGTGAGTCTGTGGAATTCACTACCCCAGAGTGTGGTGGATGCCGGGACATTGAGTAAATTTAAGGAGGAGATAGACAGATTTTTAATTAGTAATGAGTTGAAGGGTTATGGAGAACTGGCAAGAAAGTGGAGTTGAGGCCGAGACGAGATCAGCCATGATTGTATTGAATGGTGGAGCAGGCTCGAGGGGCTGAATTGCCTACTCCTGCTCCTAGCTCTTATGTTCTTAAGAGGTGCAGGCTGCCTTTAAGTAGTGCTAGCCACTCGCGATATCGGGACCCCCTATTGATGTGTCCAGCCAGTGAACAGCGAGGGGAACATTAGATGCACATAGCAATCATGAGAAACAGAAGGCAGCACAAATTTACTGTACTGTCTGCAACACAATAAAAGTGCCTGGCTTAAGTGTGTACTGTGATCCCAACACCCATGTATGGGATTTAGTAAATTTCTCCCCCTTCGTGACCCAGTAAGGATTGGTTGTGGAGACATGCTGTTGCTTGCCCTATTCACACAGCTCCCAGATCCCCTGTAGAGGGTGCCAAGCTCATTTTGCTCTCTAATATTTGCAAGCTCCATTGCAAAAGCCCACAGAAAGTCTGTGGCTAAGTGTAAATGTAATGAACGGTTAGCGCTGTTCGTTCGCCGCTGACCACAAAATCCAGGCCAATATCAGAAGTGGTAGTTTACTCAAGGTACTAATGCATTGTATGTTATTGGCCCACCTCTGTCATGTGCTTGTGACCAACACTGTTCCAAATCCACAAATCATACACGTAAATGTTTAAAAATCCAGTATCGATTGCTCTTCTAATGCACTTAAGTGTTCATTCAATTCAGACAATATGTATTATGATGTACTATGTTATAAACTTAAAAATTTAAGATCAAAACTTATGAAATGCATGTCTTGTAGAATTCACTGCACGAAGCAAACTTCTATTCCCAACACGTTCAGGGTGAAGAAACATGCTTCGTAATGTTACGACCAAGGTAGGAGGAGTGCCCTATCTTTTCTAGTCCCACTTCTCCGCAGGTCACACCATATATTCGGTCAATCATATACTCTACTGTGTATTCCAGAATAAAATATATAAACCAGGTTTCTTTAATAAATAACAAAATTATCAGTTTAACAAAGCAAAGCATTAACACACTGATTGAAATATGAATGTTCCCTTTTTAAATTCCCCACAGACACTGAAAAAAATACAGAAATTTTGTCTGCAGAGCACTGTTACAAAAAAAAAAGACAAAAAAAGAATACTTTGAACAAATACTTGCTAATTCTTGAAGAAAAAAATGAAGCTATGGAAGGAAGTCAGTTGTTCCTTGTGGTGTGGTGTCCAGGTATATGAGATGAGTCACTGGGATCTTTTCTAAAGTAGTTCTTTTCAGGTGGCATTGAGAATTAATCAGGCAGGTTTGTCTAGCTTCTCAGGAGAGATGCAGCACCAGGGATTTTAGCTCTCCCACACTGGAGTTTTGTAGGGTTTCTTCAAAGAGGTAGAGAAAGAGGTGAGCTGGGTGGTTTCTTTTTCCTTGGCCGGCAAAAAACCAACTGTCTTCAAAACAGTTCACACCCCAACCAGAAAATCAACCTCCTGACCTCCATAAACCTCGACATGTGGCTTCTCTGTAAACATCTTCCCGGATCACCAAGGCTTCTGTTGTTTATTGAGCTTAAAACACATGATTTCCAGCACAGGTTTTTTCAAACATCTCAAGTGTCCTTTCAGTGAACTTGGTAAAAAAAAAACACATCCATGGAATCCCTGATCAGTTTTAACACAAGTCCTCAAAATAATAAAATATTAAAAATGGAAGCACTTGCATAACACACAGGTATCAAATCCTTAAGACTTATGGATTTTGCATTCAGAATGTAAAATTATATCAAATTTAAATTACTTAATGTTTTGCATTCATGACCTTTCAATTTGTTTGATTTGCATCAGGTCCAAATTTAATAACTATTCATCCCAGTCCTAGGGTGGTATTCAACAGAGGCAACAAGGGTCTCCCCTGCCAGCTGAGTACCCTGCATCGCCTCTTTGTGGGAAGGCCCTCTGCATTATATGTCAATCGGGCACTTAATTGGGCAGCAGAGGGCCTTCCCCGGGATTAAGGGCCCCAGGTCAGAGTCTTTCCCGCTGAGAGCTGCTGGCCAATCAGAGGCTGGCAGCTCTTTCACTCAGCAGTGCTATCGAGGAGGAGGTGGCTGCTGCGGGTAATGCACCGAGGCCCAGGATCATCAATGGACCCAGGCCACAGGTGAGTGATGGGGGAGGGTTTTCACGGGGTGGTGGTCACATGGGAGCAGGGTCAGCAGCAAGGGCTGGGGGTGTCGCTTAGTGGGCCCCGCCTTCCCGATGCTGGGTCCCTCGATCAGGCACTGAGTGCCTTTAAACAAGAGACCATCCCCACCCCCAGCTGGCAAGCAACCCATACAGGTTTGCATGTTGTGCTCCCCACATGGCGACAGGCTAGCCGGGCCTTACTGCCACGGGACTTAGAGGTGGGGTCCCCGTCCGCCACCATCCCACCCTGCTCTCCCTGCCTCCATACTCGCCACAGGGCAGAGCATAAAATCCAGCCCCTAATGTTTGTTTCTATGCAGCTTATCTACATTCTAAGATGAATGTATTTGCATAACCCTTTTAAAAATACAGTACAGCTTTACTGAAGGCATGAAGGTACTGACCTTTTCTGGATTACAGCTTCTCCAGTATCTTGCTGAAGTCGAAATACTTCATGTGTGAGCCAGAACAGCAAGCATCAGCAGATTATTGGACTGTGGACACTATCACCGCTGAACCCAATCCTGTTCGTATTTGACATCCCACACCACGGGCTGGATTTTGTGCAGCCAGCGGGGCTCCTGGCGCCAGTCAGAAAAAGCGGGGCATCCCTGCCTCGGCCTATTTGAACCCCCAGCGTGGTCCTCCATTTTTCTGGAACCTAAGTGTCTGGCACCAAGATCCCTGTCCCTTTAAAGATGGGGATCCTGCCTCCCAGACCTCAAGTAAGTGAGGCAGCGTCACCGGGCACAATCTGGAAGGTCCCGGCATGTGGATGGCTGTAAAGTGCAGGGGCGCTGGGTCCAGAGAGGTAGATGTTTTGCCAGCAGGGGTCCTCTGTGGGCCACAGATTGTCCAGGTAGGAGGGACACCCCCAAGCCTGTAGGTAGAGCCCTCATATTACAAGGCACCCTCCTCAAGTGGCAGAGGCAGCCCCACCACTCATTAAATCCCAGCGGCGGGGGAAGAGGCCCTTAAGTGACCATTAATAGACCACTTAAGGGCCTCAATTGGCTTCTGGATGGGAAGGTCATCATTGGCCTATCCTGCTCATGGCAAAATAGCTTGGTGACAGGGTGGTGACGGGCCGTCCGCCCGCTGCCTCCTGTCACAAATCTATGGGTCCCCCCCAACCTCCAACACTGTCTCGGGGGGTCCATAAAATCCAGCCCCACATTCCTTTTCCAGCAGGGCAAATGAGTAAAAACAAGATTAGGAATCTCAGCTGATATTTCTCCTTCCTAACTCAGGGGTGCTGTTGTGAAACAACCTTGACTGGAATCATCTAATTCAGTATATATTGACTAGCAACCTTATCATCTGTCTGGCTTAGTATTGTACCTGGTGATACCTTAACCTACGAGCTTATTAGGGGAGTCCTGCTTGCCTACTTCAATTTGTAGGATCACTAGTACCATTAGTCATTCCATCCCTTAATTGCTAAATAAAAATTACCTGGAGCTCCATTCAAGTCAGGGTGGGTTTGTCCTGAAACAGACATATTCCTCTTTAATAATTTTATTTTATTTACATATTCCTCTTTGATGTTTTTTTTATCATGGATAATAGCTCAGTATAAGTGCCAACAAGCTTCTGAACTTGACATACTAAATGATTGTGTTTTAAAGATTTACTCTGTCTTTACCAAGGAAACGTGTGAGAGTTCAGAGGTGGCAGTTTTAGCAGAACTATACTCTCATCATCCTACTTATCTGATCCATAACGTTTAAAGCTGTGACCCATATAATGCCCGTGTTCACAGTGAAAGGATATGTTCATATCTACTGCACGTGGGTTATGTAAATTAGCATAATGTGATGCTGAAATTAATACAGATAATTAATTCATTAACTTGTGTAAATTACATCTGGAAATGTTTGGTGTGTGTGAGCAAACTGCACATTCCCATTCAAAGTAGAAAGCATTCCTCCTTTATGTCTGTTTTTCATCTTCACTAGCTGTCACAGATGTTATGAAAAAGATATTACTGTAAACACTAATCTGGAATTCATGCCCATTTCTTCAGCAATTCAGGGGAAAAAATGTCAAACTGCCTCAATATAAACAGCAACTAAATTTAAAAATGCTTTACGTGACACTTAATAACCACTTAAATGTCAAGAGTATGCTCATTTAAATGTTTTGACATTATCGTTTGATGTTTTTGACATCCATTTTATTCCTGAACTTGTTTATTTCACCTTACATATGTTCAGAGTTACAAATTGTCACTACTGCAAAAAATATTTGCAGACCTTTTTAACTGACAAAAATTAAACCAAGGTGAAAACCCGAGGAAGGAAGTGAAGAGTACAGGAGCTTAATTTTCTCTGGAGTTGCATTGTTGATTGCAGAATCAAAATCACTAATAATGTACAAAATGTAATTTTTAATCTGTAAAATAAAGTAAAGGAATTGCACAGAACCACTCCAGTATTTCGGCAAAAGTCCCCACTATCTCATGGTTGTAATTTAGGGAGTCACAGCTGCCATCTATATGTTCTATTCCCTCGCAGTTTCCTCCTCTTTTCAAGGCAATGCAAATGGATAAATGTAGACGACCTACTATCAGAGTAGATGATGAATAGAAGTCGAAGCTAGTGGGAACAACCAAATTTATGAAATATGACTCAACCAATATCAGGACTATGCTTAAAATGAAGGAAAACCAGTACAATATACTCTGCAGCTACATAAGGGTAAGTATCAACCAAGGTTTAAATAAAAGATACATCAGCATAACTGAATGCTTTGCACATATATACAGGTACCGAAACAATTGTAATCTTTTGCTTTAATGGACGTTCTGCCTGTATGCTGGAGTTTTCTCATTGAAGTAAGATTGGTCTTCATTACACTTTATCTAATCACCAGTTTTCCCAGTTTTGTCCCTTGTTATAATCACGGCTTACAGCTGCCTAATTCAAAACCATCTGTTTTAACATGTGTAATTTATTTCACCACTTAATTAAATGTTTTATATCGGCATCTTCTTGGAATTAACTTTTCAAATATGAGTTATTGCAGTTTTAATGTTGTCATAATGCCAACAGGGGAAAACTAACACTATTTTGTTGATGTTTATAATTAATTTATTCAAAAGGTTCCATTGGGACATATTAAGTCATAATAATTAATCTAAATTACTAATGGGGATTTGTTCTGATTTTTGATGAGAAAAATCATTTACAAAGAAGATTCAAAATGAGTAAGAAATCACAGGAGGTGCTACTTTAATTGAATTTAGAATGGATAATCTCCCGCTAGTAATGTTTAGTGCTATAAGCTCAAAATACACTGACAGTAGAAGGAAATTTCTTCCAGCTGTACATTGTTAAAGAGGAAAAGACATTGCATTCCATTTATTAAAATAATAAACAATTGCTTGCAGTTAACCATACTATGTGATTATCTACTATTAATGGATGTACATGCATTTAGTGCATGCAAATACAACTCTCAACATGCTGTGCATGCTATTACAACATATCACTTATAGTCACTTCACCTGGAAGCTTGGCAGGAGTTTTAAAAGGATTGCCTCAATTTAAAAACAAATAAAGCTCACTTTTTAAAATTTTGTTTCTCTTCACCAATTTTCTCTCCTCCTTTGATCACTTTGGCTCCTTGCTGCTTACAAGTTCATGGCTGTGGATTGCACTCCAGTACCCAGCCACTATGGACCATTATTCATGAGAGCCTCAACAGCAAGTAATGGCATGCTGCTGGATTGGGGGGATGGGGGTTGGGCTGGGCTGGGGGGTGCGAGCAGAGCCAAAACCATTCTGACCTCTCAATGTTGCACATGTGTAGTTTCAGCAGGAGTTGTTGGATAGTAACCTGGAGGTGGGAATCTAATTTTCCACACCAATTATGGTTCATGTCATGCAGCTTCAGATGAGATCAGTTAATTCAGCACAGATCAAATATGGAACCTGGAACCTATCCTGATTCGTGTGGCTCAGCTCCTCACTGGATAAGCTCATTTGGCCATCAAAGAAGCAAAATTAAAATTGTTCTGGAGAAATTCAGTGTGAAAAATGCAATGTTATTGCCTTGATTTGCATCTACAGATATAAGAACCTAAAACACATTGTGGAATATAGTAAACACAATTTGGACTGGTTGTATATGCAGTTTGATATCTGGATTTTTTTTTTCTTTCATGGGATGTGAACGCCATTGGCAAGGCCAGCATTTGTTGCCCATCCTTAATTGGCCTTGAGAAGGTAGTGGTGAGCTACCTTCTTGAACCGCTGCAGTCCATCTGGTGTAGTTACATCTAGTGTAGATGCAGTGCTGTTAGGAAGAGAGTTCCAGGTTTTCGACCCAGCGACAGTGAAGAAACGGTGGTATATTTCCAAGTCAGGATAATATGTGAATTGGAGGGCAACTTGCAGATGGTGGTGTTCCCATGCGTCCGCTGCCCTTGTCTGTCTAGGTGGTAGAGGTCGCGGGTTTGGAAGGTGCTGCTGAATGAAGCTTGGCGAGTTGCTGCAGTGGGTCTTGTAGATGGTACACACTGCTGTCACTGTACGCCTGTGGTGGAGAGAGTGAATGTTTAAGGTGGCCAGTGGGGTGCCGATCAAGCGGGCTGCTTTGTCCTGAATGGTGTTGAGCTTCTTGAGTGTTGTTGGAGCTGCAGTCATCCCGGCAAATGGAGAGTATTCCATCACACTCCTGACTTGTGCCTTGTAGATGGTGGACAGGCTTTGGGGAGTCCAGAGGTGATTTACTGGCCGCAGAATTCCCTGCCTTTGCCTTGTTCTTGTAGCCACAGTATTTGTATGGCTGGTCAAGTTAGGTTTCTGGTCAATGGTAACCCCCAGGATGTTGATGGCAGGGGATTTAGTGATGGTAATGCCATTGAATAATGAGGGGAGTTGGTTAGATTTTCTCTTGTTGGAGATGGTCATTGCCTGGCACTTGTGTGGGGCAAATGTTACTTGCCACTTATCAGCCTGAATTTTATCAAAATTACTTACCTACAATATCACCAAAATAAATATATTGATTTTAAAAACATTTGGATTATTTAATTTTAATTAATGAAAATTAACAGTGATTTCTGAATGCAACATAATAATTTGAATCATAAAACAGCACTGAAAAGCAAATGTGCATCACATACTTTAATACACTTTACAAAGGTGATCTTTTGAAATTGTGTTCTTATTGGAGACCTTCTCCACAAGCAATGCATACTAGAAATTTGCTTCACATGACTTTCCATTTATTTTATCTGATGTAAAACTGTGGAGAGGATGTATAAAGTCCTGATATGTGGTATTGGTCGGCAAAGCGTCGTGTGAAGGCTGCAATTTCATAAAATTGGCTCTTATATGCAAATAATTTTCAAGACTGGGAGAAGTATACATTATATGCAAAAAATCTTGGTAATGCAAGGACGTCAAAGACGATGGATCAATCTGAAGGTAAGGTTACCGCAGCATCCAGTTCATACAAAAAGCAAAATTAAGGTAACAGGCAATTTGCAGGGTTTACTTTGTGTAATGGGTTTAAAGTAGAAATAAAAGGGATTAGAGTGTTTTGAATGCAACTAAAAGTTAAAAGAGCAGGAAAAAGTAGCACAATGAGAAGCTTCTTAAAATGTAATGGCAATTGTACATTTAAACCCTAAAAAAATTTAAACTGGGAATTTTCCCAGAGCTGCTCTCATCATGCCACTGGAATTGAGGCAGAAACCCCCTTTCCAGTGAATGGATAGCAAGTTGGCTACAAAACAGAAAAGAGAGAGCAGGGATTAAAGGTAGTTACTCAAACAGACAAAAGGTAGAAAGAGGTGTTCCACGAGGATTGGTTCTGGGACCATTGCTGTTAAACATTTACGGAAACAATTTGGATGCAAAAATTGGAAGTACAATTTCAAAATTTATGGATGGCACCAAAAATGGGGGTGCTGTTAATACTCTGAAAAAATACAAGACATTAATAAACTTGCAGAATGGGCATGTAAGTGGCAAATGAACGTCAATATATGTAAGTGTAGGTGGTACATTTTAGCAGGAACAATGAGGTCATGCACTGCTTTGAAAATAACTGTCTAAAAGAGAAACTAACTATCTCTCAGTGACATTCAATGGCATATCATCACTGAATTCCCCTACCATCAACATGCTGGGTATCACCATTGACCAGAAACTTAACTGAACCAGCCACCTAGATGCTGTAGGATACAAGAGCAGTTTAGAGCCTGGGAACTCTGCAGCGAGTATTCTCATCCCTTCACTCCTCAAAGCCTGTCCACCATCTACAAAGTGCAAATCTGGAGTGTGCAGGAATATATCGCCATTCCTTCATGGTCACTGGGTCAAAATCCTGGAACTCCCTCCCTAACAACACTGTGGGTGTACCTACACCACATGGGCTGCAGGGGTTCAAGAAGGCAGCTCACCACCCCCTTCTCAAGGGCAATTAGGGATGGGCAATAAATGTTGGCCTTCCCAGTGATACCCACATCCTATGAATAAATTAAAAAGAAAGGGTAGAGGAGCAGAGGGTACAGATACACAAATTATTAAAAGTAGTAATGCAGGTTGATAAGGCCATAAAAAAGCAAACAAAGCACTGAGTTTCATTTCTAGAGGATCAGAATTAAAAAACAGACAAGTCATGCTAAACTTGTATAGAATCTTGGTTAGGCCACGCTTGGAGTACTGTGAATAGTTTAGGTCTCCGTATTATAAAAAAGAATATAGAGGCTTTCAGAAAGAAGCAAAAAATGGCTATTAGAATACCAAAACTGAGAGGTTATACCTAACTGGAAAGATTGAACAGGATGGGGCTGTTTTCTCTAAAAAGAGAAGACTGTGGGGGAGGGGGAGGGGGTGACCTGATATATGTTCTTAAGATTATGAAGATGTTTGATAGGGTAGACACAGAGAAAACATTTCCACTTGTGGATGAGACCTGACTAGGGGCCATAAATATAAGATAGTTACAAATAAATCCGGATAGGAATTCAAGAGAAACTTCTTTACCCGGAGAGTGGTTAGAATGTGGAACTTGCTATCATAAGGAGTAGTTGACACATGAGGGAGAAAGAAATACAAGGATATACTGATAGGCTAGACAAAGATGGGTGGGAGAGGCTTGTGTGGAGCATAAATACAGGCACAGATCAATTGGTCTGTATGATCTGTTTCCATGTGGCTCCTCCCTTCAGCTGCCACCAACTCCTACTTCCTTTTGTTGCTGCTGCTTTAATGAACATTGGACAAGAGAAGGCCATTTAGCCCCTCATACCTGTCCACCGTTCACTTAGATAATGGTTGATTTGTATCTTAACTCCATCTAACTGCCTTGGTTCTGCAATCCTTAATGCTTTTGCCTAACAAACACCTATTTGGCAGGGTGGAAGAGTTACAGATGTTCACAACACTTTTCACAGAATCGTTACAGTGCTGGAGGCCGCCATTCGGCCCATCGTGCCCACTTCAGCTCTCCGAAAGAGCAATTCGCTCCGTTCCATTCCCCCGCCTTCGCCCCGTAACCCTGCACATTCTTCCTTTTCATATAACAGTCTAATTCCCTTTTGAATGCTTCAATTGAACCTGCCTTCACCACACTCTCAGGCAGTGTATTCCAGACCTTAACCACTCGCTGCGTGAAAAAGTTTTTCCTCATGTTACTTTTGATTCTCTAACCAAATACTTTAAATCTGTGCCCTCTCGTTCTCAATCCTTTCACGAGTGGGAAGTTTCTCTCTATCCACTCTGTCCAGACCCCTCATGATTTTGAATACCTCTATCAAATCACCTCTCAGCCTTCTCTTCTTCGAGGAAAACAGCTCTAACTTCTCCAGTCTATCGTCATTACTGAAATTCCTCATCCCTGGAACCATTCTAGTGAATCTTTTTCTGTACTCTCTGCAATCCCTCACATCTTTCCTAAAGTGCGGCACCCAGAACTGGATGCAATACTCCAGCTGAGGCCGAACTAGTGTCTTATCCAAGTTCAACATAACTTCCTTGCACTTATACTCTATGCCCCTGTTAATAAAGCCCAGGATGCTTTATTAACTGCTCTCTTAATCTGGCCTGCCACCTTCAATGACTTATGTACATATACATCCAGGTTCTTCTGCTCCTGCACCCCCTTTAGAATTGTACCCTTTATTTTATACTGTCTCTCCATGTTCTTCTTACCAAAATGAATCACCTCACATTTCTCTGCATTGAACTTCATCTGCCACCTATCTGCCCATTCCACCAACTTGTCTATGTCCTTTCGAAGTTCTAAACTATGCTCCTCACAGTTCACAATGCTTCCAAATTTCGTATCATCTGCCAACTTTGAAATTGTGCACTGTACACCAAGGCTTAGGTCATTAATATATGTCAAGAAAAGCAAGGGTCCCAACACTGATCCCTGGGGAACTCCACTACAAACCTTTCTCCAACCCAAAAAACATCCATTAACCACTACTCTTTGTTTCCTGTCACTCAGCCAATTTCATATCCATGTTGCTACCATCCCTTTTATTCCATGAGCTACAAGTTTGCTCACAAGTCTGTTGTGTGGCACCGTATCAAGTGCCTTTTGAAAGTCCATGTACACATCAACAGCATTGCCCTCATCAACCCTCTCTGTTACCTCCTCAAAAAACTCCAGCAAGTTAGTTAAACATGATTTTCCCTTAAGAAATCGATGTTGACTTCACTTTTTGTGAAGAAGTGTTTCTTGACATCACTCTTTAATGACCTAGCTCTAATTTTAAGGTTATGCCCCCTTTTTCAGGACTCCTCCACTCAAGAAAATAATTTCTATCTGTCTTATCCACTCCATTAATCATCTTCAACACCTCAATTAGAATAGAGCACCCCCTTAATCTTCTATATTCAAGGGAATGCAAGGCAAGAGATTAAACAGTTCATGCACACTGGGGGCAAGTAATGGTCTAATTGTTCTGCTGAAGTCAAATGGAATTTAAATAAAAATGTTTTATTTAAAAATCTATTGATTGAGAAGTATAGAAGTGTTGAAAATTAATCAGACGGCATCATTTTTAATGTAAAAAAGTTCAAAGTTTTCAGGAGGAATCATTTCACTGAACACCCTCAGAAATGCACCACAGGGACATGGAACTGGGACTGAGGGCAGGGTGGGAAATGCATTTAAAAGCAGTTTGATTTACAAATTCTAAACTTGTTTAAGATATTGGAAATTGTTCCTGAAAACCAGTCAGATGGTACACATCCTTATTAGTTATTGGGAAACTTTTAAGAAAATGCATTATTTCTTTTTTCTGCCATTGACATGCCAGCTACTGAGAGAAAGAGGTTTTAAAATATAAAGAAATAATTACTTCCCAAATAACTCATATAGCGTTCAATAAAATTAAGTAAATTTCCTTTCCCTACAAGCTAAAATGATCATTGGAGGCTGTCAAATACCAGAAAATGTATACAAATCAACATTTTCTGGAAAGAGGAGGAATACTCCCAGGCGTCCTAGAAAAACATTTTGTGCCTTTAGCACTTGTTACCTCCTTTAGTTTTCACGTACCTATGATTAATTTTCTCCAGTATCAGTGAATAAAGTTGGATGTACCTACAGCTCAAGTTACAAATCAATGTCCCATTGCACTTTCAGTATAAGAACATGTCATTCAGGGTATTGAATTGTTGAGCTTGTTTGAAGCAGTCAGTCAGCTATCTTTTAGTTTCCCAGTTTAGCGTGTATAGCTACCCAATATTCATGTTCGCATATATATTACTCTCTGTAATTTATTTTATATAAAATACATGTGGGCAACATGGATAGTTTAATACATTTCCATAAAATAAAAATATTTTCACTACAATGAGAAGCTATAGCCACAACAGAAGCTTTGCAATGACAAATATAGACTGGAAAATCAGAAACGGATTTTCATTACTCATCCCAATGCTCCAAATTTCAATGCAGAAATTGCTTTTCACACAGTTTACCTCATTCAATATTTGATGCTAAAAATGCTTGGCCTAAAACATTCATTTCAGATTTACAACCACATTTAAAAATAGGATAGAAATTTCCTGAGAGTGTAAACTGACCACCAACAGATTTTTCTGTGGGTCATTTGTGGATCATTACCTTCTGGTAATTGTCCTAATGCACAGTAACAGCGCTAAACATTTGAAAAATCAATTTCAATCTTTTGCATTGGAGAAATATATTCTTACCACTTTTGTCTTCTCGATAGATTCCTTATCTTCTTTGGCCTTTTTTCTTACATCGTGTGAAATTTCTTCCATCTCCTGCCCCAAATAATAAGACATAATTTAACCAAAAGTGTACATTCAAAGCAGCAACATGGCTAGTTGGCCTTTTTGTCTGTTTTGTCATATTAAATGGAACAAGACCACAGTATGAAATGTTAA
Source organism: Heterodontus francisci (assembly GCF_036365525.1). NCBI lineage: Eukaryota > Metazoa > Chordata > Chondrichthyes > Heterodontiformes > Heterodontidae > Heterodontus > Heterodontus francisci. Next base: position 41,694,844 of record NC_090396.1, on the reverse strand, counting down.
CTACAATTCAATCAGTTTGGGAATGCATTGACTGTTGTCATCTGATACAATTCCTATATTGGTACTTTCACAATATATATCCCTTAAACCTTACAGTTTCCATTGGCTGGATTTTCCTTTTGGGACCCGATCCTGCAGCATGTTGGGAATAGTCAGCGATTTTTGCAGGATTGGCCAATTGGTGGCCAGAGGATGCGCTCGCTGTCTAGCTGGAGGGCCAATAGGAGGTCCTCCAGCACTGAAGGGGCTACAGCCTGCATTTTCCCTCATGAGGCGCCCTCTCAGCACTTTTTACAAAACTGAAGAAAAGAAATGGCCACAGCTGCTGGCGCATCATTTTGGAGGGGGAGGCCACCTCCAGGCATCAACTGTGCTCCCAACACCACGAGGGGTCCGCAGGTCGACTGGAATATTCCAGTCAGCCTCTATCAATGGCCTTAATTGGCCTCTTCATTGAGTTAACAAGCTACTCACTGCTTGTGGGCAGATAACCTTTCTGCACCTGATCTGACCTCCAGGAAAATGGCCAGGATTTGTGACAGCGGTGGGGGATCTACATGTTGGTTGGCATCAGGAAATTCCGAGTCTGCCCACCTCCGTTCCTGCCCCCATACTGGTACCAAAATCCTGTCCCACGTGTTTGAACTACTGCTCAAAAGGAAAACTCACAACGTTTGAAATCATTCAGCTCCACAGGTGGATTACTGTGTAAATTACAAGGCTTGAGTTATCCAGGGAAATCAAAATTCAGTATTTAATTTTTACATTATCATTCGACTGTCCGATTGCAGGGGTTTAGGGTACCAGGATTCTTTATTTCAGTTCAGATGCTTGATATGATTGTTAAAGAGATTTGCCATGACCTGTAATTCACCCTAGAAAAGTCTGAACACTCTGTTAACAGTTTAGACCCTGGATAGATTTCTTTTGATCCTTGAATATATTTGGCAAGGTGACTGAAAATTTCTGCCAACAACTTAAAACCCTCAAAAATTTCCAACTACCAGAACCTTACTCTACCTACTATAGATCAGTGATATTTACAAATAGGTGAAGGTTACTTCAAATATTACCATTTCAAACATTATTTTTCCATTAACAATGACATAATCCAGGGCAGTGAAAACATTTCTAATGCAACAACCCCTAGGTGGCATCAGTGTGCTACTATCTTTATTTAAAAACAATTAAAATATTAAATTCATATATTGTACAGAAAGAATTAAACTGGGCAGCTAATGGTGTATGGAAGACACTCTACTCAGAATGACAGACCAGTAACTCATGAATGGCATCGATGCAAATTAGTTACCACATCCAATGTCATTCAGTGTACATTTCCTACACTAGCAGTAGTCAGTGCACATCCTTTAGAAAAAATTTCAAATCAAGAGAAGCTACAGAGGATTTAACAATACCTATCTGCTGCTTAATATAATGAGATTATTTTTCAGAACATGACTTCCCTACACCAAGTTTTGGTCTAACATATAGTCTGGTGAATAAAGGACACTCTTCTTAAATAGCTTGAAGACATTGTACAGTAAACAGCACGATCTACCTCAGACACTAGCTCCTAGCTCACACCATCTCTAAACACATCCACTGTCAATCATCGAACCTACTGCATTACCAAACATGGATGGATGCATGCACATGGAAAACCAGGCTTCAATCTGAATAGAAAACCCATTATTTCTGTTGCTGTGAGACCTGAGATGATATTACGTGATATATTAAAAACTGTTTGCTTTATAAATCTGAATGAAAACTGGTTGCTATAGTTTGACTGGATAGACAGTAGGTGATAAAGCTTTGCATTTTAACGACAGAATTTAAATTTGAAAGTGAGACTGGAAGCAATTTAATAATAGCTGCAGTCAGTCTTCAATAAACTCCATTCTGGGTTAAGTGTCCACCAACTGACTAAAGCACTTGGCTATTACTTTGTGCTTCAGTCAATTCTCCATTCCTGGTTAAGGAAACAGTGGAAGGTTCTATCAGCACATACAGACATATGGAATCCTGCTATCAATCCTGTTGGGACTATGGAAATATAACCTCTGAAATGCAACTGGTCAAGGTTGAATAATCCATATGATGATAGATGGCTATCCTGGAGTATAGTTCAATTTCTGTCACAGCCATAAGGGAATTTGTTTTTAAGGGGTTTTCTTTTTTTGAAAGTTTTAATTGTGGTTATTTTCTTCCCTGATGAGAATTTGTCACAGTGAAAGCTTCACACAGAAAAGTTAAAAGGCTGAATAACGCATCTTTAGTCCAAAGTTTATTGCAGTATTAAATTTTCCGAGCCTACATTCACCATCAGCACACTTGGGTAAATCACTGGGAGCATGCCCAGGTTTTCCAATATGTGCGGATAATGGATGAGGACCCCTAAAGTTGACCCTTATTCTACCAAATTTAGAACCAGTGTAAATTCAGAAAATGGGTCAGGGAAAACTTGATAGAAAAATACAGGAGTGGGGTAGAGGCCAGAAAAACTAAGAAAATTAAGATAAAGAAGAAAGGATAAAAAATTAAAATCACAAATTGAAAGATTTACATTCATACAGTACCCACCGCATCACTCAAAAATATCCCAAAATGCTTCCACTGATAATGAAGTACTTTGAGAGCAATTTTTGCATTTACAAAGCACCTTTCACAGCCTCAGGGAGTTCCAAAGTGCTTTACAGCCAACAAAGTATCTTTTTTGAAGTGTAGTCACTGTTGTAATGGAAGAAACATGGTAGTCAATTTGTGCACAGCAAGCTCCCACAAACAGCAGTGAGATAAATAACAGATAATCTGTTTTAGAGAGGTTAGTTGAGATATAATATTGCAGATGAACATAGCAGCAAACAGTACTGAGATGAATGAGTAGTTAATTTGTTTTTTATGGTGTTGATTAAGGGAAGAATGTTGCCAACTCACTCATCTTTGAATAGTCCCATGGGATTTTTAACATCCACCTGAACCACTGGAAGAGGATTTAGTTCAATGTCTCATCCAAAGAATACGAATGTGCCATCTTCAGTGTTTCATACCGTCAGTAATTTCTGACCAAAATATCACAGATGGACTTCTCTTCCCACAATTCCATCTCTACTTGAGTCTGTTGCTAATCAACCAGATCCAGATCCCTGGCTCCTCAAAGTCATCCTTAGAATAATGGAAGGATTTTACATCTGGTAGGTTTGTAATTCTTGTGAGAATGGAATTTCCACCTATAGTACATGAAATCCAGAATCACTGTTATTAGCACTCAGAGTGCTCAGGAGAGAGAAGCCCAGTTCCAGCCTATTAGCAGCTGGACTCAGGTCACAGTGGAACAGGGGAAAGGGAGGAATCATGGCAATGAAAGGGAGTGTTGAGCACTGGGACGGAGGCGGGGTAGGGGTGGTAGTGGAGATGGAATGCAAAGAAGTGAAGAGGGGAGAAGGGGAATGGAGAGGAACATCGATGAAAAGGAAGCATATAGGAAGAAGCATTTTAGGGAGGGGATCAAGGGCATGGGGAATGGGGAGGGAGTGTGCCAGTTTTAATTGAAGGGGGACTGGATTAGAGGATGAAGAGGACCAACTTGAAATGGGAGCGGGGCAAAAGTACCAGCTTGAACTGGATGGGCTGAATGGCCTCCTCCTGCACTGTAAATGAGTCTAGGGGCTGGATTTTATTCCGGCGGCAGGAGAAAAAAATGGCAATCAAGTGCAGGCCGCACGCTGCCACGATCTTGAGCGTGGCAGTTCATTTAAGTATGGAGGGAGGCCGCCCCCTCCCAATAATGTTGTGGGGGAAGCCTCAGTGAGGCCGTGAATGGCATCAGCTGTCTCTGTGCAGGTGTTGGAGCCATTTTTAAAGGGCTGCCAGCCCTGCTCAGAGAATGCAGAGTTGACACCACATTGCCCACTATGCTAAAAATAAATGTCTGGCCCGTTTCCCAGCAACCCCCCACCCCCCATACAGTGAAATTGCAGATTTGATCCCTTCTCCCCCTAACTGTACAAAGTGCAGAGGTTACCCATCCCCCCCACCACATTAAAAATGCAGAGTTGACCCCGTTCCCCCCTCAACTACACTAAACATGCTCTGAGACCCCCTTCCCCACCTCGGGGTCACCAGCTTTCCCTGGACGGGAAAGTGAAAGCGCGTGAGTGTTGGCCGCCAGTCAGAAGATCCAGATCTGATGGTAAGATCACGGGGAATTGGATTTAAATGTAAGCTTCAAGTTAATTTCAATATTTAAAGTCAGGTCCCATCGCTGAGTGGCGCGAGGGCTGCCATGAAGCCTCGCGGCCGCCTGGAAAATCAGGCTCGGCAATCCCGGCATCAGGCTCCGTGGTGGGCCGCTGCCGCTGTGATCTCGTGGCCTGACCGTACCCCCAGATGGAGCCCGACGTCGGGAGCTCAGCAAAATTCAGCCCATGACTCTAAGAAGAGTGCCAGCTTGAATATAGAGAGTAGTTGATTGGTACCAGCTTGCAGTGGGTGTGGGGTGGGGAGGTTCCAGTATGTACTGGGAGAATTGAAAGGGGGTTTCTGCAAATGGGTAGGGAGTTCGATGGGGTGCAATTTTTTTTTAATTGCATTACCAGTAATAATACAAATGATTATTGTAAGGCATCTATTCCCATACAATTAAAAACATACCTGAGGTCTACTGTGCCTCTCAGGAATTCAGTTGAGACTCTCAGGTAAGCCTATCCTAGTAAATCTGTCACCCCAGATGGTCTTCCAACTTCTCTTGTAATTAGTTCAATAATATTTATACCTCACCCATTTCTTCTTTCAATATCTAAAATCTAGCACTAATGTGTATTAAAATTCATCTGCCACTTTTCTGCCCACCTGCTGTGTTCCTCAACCGCTCTATCATTTTAATCTATCAATTAAAAAAAAACTATCAGTGCATGTTTGAATCCAGGTCATTTATGAAGACTATAAATATTTCCTCAAAATGCCTACTCACTCAATAAACAGCAATTTGTAAGAGTGTTCCGCGCTATAGAACCATAGAAAAATTACGGCACAGAAGGAGGCCATTCAGCCTGTCGTGACCGTGCCGACCGGAAAACAAACTAGCCACCCAATCTAATCTCACCTTCCAGCACCTGGTCCATAGCCTCGTAGGTTACAGCAGTTCAGGTGCAGGTCCAGGTACCTTTTAAATGTGTTGAGGGTTTCTGCCTGCACCACCATTCCTGGCAATGAATTCCAGACACCCACCACCCTCTGGGTGAAAAAGTTTTTCTTCATGTCCCCTCTAATCCTTCTACCAGTCACCTTAAATCTGTGCCCCCTGGTAATTGACCTCGCCGCTAAGGGAAATAGGTCCTTCCTGTCTACTCTATCTAGGCCCCTCATAATTTTGTACACCTTTATTAAGTCACCCCTCAGCCTCCTCTGTTCTAAGGAAAACAACCTCAGCTTATCCAATCTTTCCTCACAGCTGCAACTTTCGAGCCCTGGCAACATTCTTGTAAATCTCCTCTGTACTCTCTCCAGAGCAATTATGTCCTTTCTGTAATGTCGTGACCAGAACGGCACACAATACTCCAGCTGGGGCCTAACTAGCGTTTTATACAGTTCCAGCATTACATCCCTGCTTTTGTATTCTATACCTCGGCCAATTAAGGAAAGCATTCCATATGCTTTCTTCACCACTCTATCTACCTGTCCTGCCACCTTCAGGGACCTGTGAACATGCACTCCAAGGTCTCTCACTTTTTCTACTCCTCTCAATGTCCTCCCGTTTATTGTGTATTCTCTCACTTTATTTGCTCTCCACAAATGCATTACCTCACACTTTTCTGGATTGAATTCCAAATGCCACTTTTCCGCCCGCTCAACCAAACCATTGATATCATTCTGGAGTCTACAGCTATCCTCTTCACTATCAACTACATGGCCAATTTTTGTGTCATCAGAAAATTTTCCAATCAAGCCTCCCACATTTAAGTCCAAATCATTAATATATACCACAAACAGCAAGAGACCCAACACTGAGCCCTGTAGAATGCCACTGGAAACAGCTTTCCATTCGCAAAAACATCCATCGACTACTACCCTTTGTTTCCTGGCCCTGAGCCAATTCTGGATCCACATTTCCCTGTATCCCATGGGCTTTCATTTTATTGACCAGTCTGCCATGTGGGACCTTGTCAAATGCCTTACTATAGTCCATGTAGACCACATCCACTGCACTACCCTCATCAATCCTTCTTGTTATTCCCATAAAAAACTCAATTAAGTTAGTAAGACATGACCTTCCCCTAACAAATCCATGCTGACTATCCCTGATTAATCCATGCCTTTCTAAGTGGCAGGTTATCCTGTCCCTCAGAATAGATTCTAACAATTTTCCCACCACCGAGGTCAGACTGACTGGCCTATAATTATTTGGCCTATCCCTCGCATCCTTTTTAAACAATGGTGCAACATTTGCAGACCTCCAATCCTCTGGTACCTCTCCTGTATCTAGTGAAGATTTGGAGATGTTCCTCAGCGCATCCGTTATTTCCTGCCTGGCTTCCTTTAGCAACCTGGGATGCAATCCATCTGGCCCTGATGATTTATCCACTTTCAAGGATGTCAAACCCTCTTGTACTACCTCTCTCATTATGCTTATCGTATCTAATATTTCACAGTCCTCCTCTTTAACTACAATGTCGACATCAACCCTCTCCTTTGTGAAGACAGAGACAAAAAACTCATTAACAGCCCTTCCCACATCTTCTGGATCCATGCATAAGTTCCCTTGTACATCTCTGACAGGCCCTACTCTTTCCTTAGTTATCCTCTTGCTCTTAATGCACTCGTAAAACATCTTTGGGTTTTCCTTGATTTTATCTGCCAATAACTTTTCATGTCCTCTCTTGGCTTTTCTAATTCCCTTTTTTACTTCACCCTTGCACTTTCCATACTCCTCTCAGCTTTCTAAAGTATTAAGAGTTTTGTGATCATCATAACCTTTCTTTTTCTGCTTTAACTTACCCTGTAAGCTTCTAGATAACCAGGGGGCTCTAGATTTGGCAGTACCACCCTTTAGCTTTGTGGGGACGTGCCGACACTGTGCCTGCAGTATCTCGTTTTTGAATGCCTCCCACTGGTTTGCCACTGATTTTCCTTCATGTAGTTGGATCTAGTCCACTTTCGCCAGGTCACCTCTCAGTTTCTTAAAATGTGCCTTCCCCCAATTTATAACTTTTACTCCTGTTTTATCTTTGTCCTTTTCCATGATTATGCTAAAACTTACTGTATTATGGTCACTATCTCCAAAATGGTGACCCACTGTTACTTCTTCCACTTGCTCAGCTTCATTACTGAAGTCTAAATCTAGAATTGTGCCCCCTCTCATTCTGTTTGTTACATGCTGGCTAAAAAAGTTCTCTTGAATGTAGTTCAAGAATTTTGTCCCCTCTGTGCCCTTCACACTGTTTGTATTCCAGTTGATATTGGGGTAGTTGAAATTCCTGACTATTATTGCCCTATAGCTTTTGCACTCAGAAATTTGCCTACATATTTGTTCTTCTACCTCCCTCTCACTATTTGGGGGTCTATAGTACACATCTAGTAGTGTGGCTGTCCCTTTTTTATTTCTGAGCTTCACCCATATGGCCTCTCATTTGATGATTCATCTAGCATATCATCCCTCCTCAAAGCTGTTATTGATTCCTTAACTAATAATGCTACACCCCCTCCTTTTTTACCTCCCTCTCTATCCCACCTGAAAACTCTATATCCAGGGATGTTGAGTTGCTATTCTTGCCCCTCCTTAAGCCAAGTTTCCGTTATAGCAATGATATCATGTTGCCATATGTCTATCTGTGCCCTCAGCTCATCAGCTTTATTTACTATAATCCTTGTATTTAACTAAATACCCTTTAACACTGCCAAATTCCTATGCTGCACACTTTTAACCTTTGCTTCTTCTGTCTTTCAGAACCATTCGCTAATTTTCTGCCTCCTGATCCCTCCCCTGAAATTGTCCTAGCTAAGACTGCCCTCAGGTTCCCAGCCCCCTGCCAAGCTAGTTTAAACAATCTCCAACAACACTAGCAAACCTTCCTGCAAGGATATTTGTCCCAGTCCTGTTTAGGTGCAGACCATCCAGCTTGTACAGGTCCCACCTTCCCCAGACTGGTACCAATGCCACATAAATCTGAAGCCCTCCATCCTGCACCATCTCTCCAGCCATGCATTCATTTGGTGTACTTTCCTATTTATATACTCACTGGCACAAGGCCTTGGGAGTAATCCGGAGATTAGTACCTTTGAGGTCCTGCTTGCTAATCTCGTTCCAACTCCCTAAACTCAGCCTGCGGGACCTCATCCTTCTTTCTTCCTATACCGTTGGTACCAATGTGGGCCATGACCTCTGGCTGTGCACCCTTGCCCTCCAAAATGCCCTGTGGCTGCTTGGAGATATATGTGACCCTTGCACCAGGGAGGCAACATACCATCCTGGAATCACATCTGCGACCACAGAAACGCCTATCTGTTCCCCTAATTATAGAATCCCTTACCACTATTGCTCTCTTGTCCTTTCTCCACCCTCCCTGCACAGCTGAGCCACCCATGGTGCTCTGGTCATGACTCTCGCTGCACTCTCCAGAGGAACCCTCTCTCCCATTGGTACTGATAACTGAATACCAGTTAGAAAGTGGGATGCCCTCTGGGGACGCCTGCACCACCTGCCTTGACCTTCTTGTCTATCTGGCAGACAGCCACTCCCTCTCTGCCTGTGCTCTCTCAAGCTCCTGGGTGACTGCCTTCTGAAATGTTCTATCCATGTAGTTCTCTGCCTCGCGGATGTGCCACAGCGAAGCCAGCCGCTGCTCGAGTTCTGAAACCCGGAGCTCAAGCTTCTGCAGCTGGTGATACTTCCAGTGGATGTGTTCATCAAGGACAAATGGTGCGTCCACGACTTTCCACATACTACAGGAGGCACATTCCGCTTGGCCGAGCTGCCCTGCCATACCTTAGCTCTACAAACTAACTACTGCTAATGAAATAAGTGGAATAACTTACCAGTTACTTGCCAATCAGCTTTTTCCCCTGTACAATGGAGGCTCAAAAGGCAGAAAAGAAAAGAAAGACTGCAAAGAGCACCTCTTCTCCCAGTTAGTAAAATCTATCACACACAACTTACGGCCTGACTCTGTCTCAACAGCACTATTCTAAGAAGTAATTATTAATAAATTACACTAATTAAAACAAAACCTTAGTAGTACTAAACTTATCACTTACAAGGTAGCTATTTGAGGGTTTAAGAAAAATAACTTTTTTTTCTCTGATTTTTTAAAGCTATTTACGGGTAATAACAGCTGTTACTTACCAACCAATCAGCTTACAGATCTCCCATTATGTCACTGGTAGTTTTTTTTTCTTCTTTTCAAACCGGCCGTGCGCCGACACAGCTGGAGAGCCCACCGACTGCCACCACTCTGGTCTGAGGTAGGTAAGGGCCTCGAGCCCCACTCTGGATCCGCCTCCTTCCAGGTCTGCCACCAACTGCTGCTGCTCTGGTCTAAGGTAGGTAAGGGCCTCAAGCCCTATTCTTAATTTCTCTAGGTCCTGCTCCGAATCTGCCTCCTCCCAGGTCTGCCGGTGACTCCCACCACTCTGGTCCCATAGCACTAGGGCAGTTTCTTGGATCTATTCAGCAGAATTGTTTAAAGTGGGGGCTTGGGATCTCACAGCACTGGGGAGAGGACTGCCTCATTGATTAAAAACTGTATTAGATCAGATGTCCTTCGGAAGAAACACCTCCATTGATTAATCATCTCCACTTCAAACACTACACAGTAACTGAAAAGAATACTAAGGATAGCAACATCAACATCAATCCACTGTGCGGCTCCAGTCTAATTCAATGAGCTGTCACTATTCTTCTGGTGAAGATTAGGCAGTACAATCTGTCCCTCAAGGATGTGCTCCTCAATCTCAGACAGTCTTTACAGTCAAATCACCCTGAGGACCTTATCTCATCAGCGGTTGGAGCAACGTTGGTTGGAATGGTGATTTCTTGCTGCAGCTTTTGATCTACCAACACTGGGGAATTAAATAATTTTCATTCATATAACTTACTGGTCTTAAAAATTAATTTAAATTAATAGGAAATATCAAAGTTGTTTCACTGAAATGATTTTTGATTCTCAGGTTGATAGTTGGAGAAATAGCTCTTTGTTATTTCAACTTTTAGATTTATCAGCAAGGATTCCTGGGAGATCCATCCACAGGCAACAGTGGCTGTTTTGTCATCATGTGGAAGTCGAGGTACCAGCAACAGCAGTTTCAATATGGCCACAGGGAATATTTACGTTAGTGGAGACACATATATCAATGGTCGTGGTGTCTTAGCACCTGGACATCAGTTTGTTGATGATTCCACCCAACCTACATCAACTTTACCACACACCCAGCCACCCCACCAAATCTCTCACTGAGATATATTCTGTGCTTTCCTCCCTCAGTCTCTGCACTGAGCAAATTCTCATCCTTGGTGATTTCCACCTCCATCGCAACACTTCTTGCTCTTTCCTCTGAGGTAACTGCCTTTCTCTCCTCCCTAAACCTCTCCCTCCATATAAACTCTCCAACCCACATACACAGCCACCACCTGCCACCACCGCCCCCCACCCCCCACCACTTGATCATGTCATCTCACGTGGCCTCACTACCCCTATTCTTCCCATCACTGATAAGGCAATCTCTGAGCATTTCTTTGTATCGCTCTCTACCCATAATCCCCTTCCCCCTCTCAACCCCACTTTTTTCTGTGTCTGCCTGAAAAAACTCACCCTCAAGTCAGTTACTACCACACTCTCAAATTCTCAAAGTCACTTACTACCACACTCTCAAATTCAAATTCTCAAAGTCACTCACTACCACACTCTCAAATTCAAATTCTCAAAGTCACTCACTACCACACTCTCAAATTCAAATTCTCAAAGTCACTTACTACCACACTCTCCAATTCCCAACTATCTAGCCTTTGGCCCACAACTCATCATGATATTTCTGCAGCTACCAATTTACTAAATAACAGCCTCTCCAAGACATTTAATGCCCTTGTCCCCATTAAAACCATTACTTTCTCTCACCCTTGTCGCTTCCTAGCATACCCTTCATCTCCACTCCTTTATATCCAAGGGACACAGATTTGAACATCTTTGGTGGACAACTGGTTTAACCATCCATTGCCAGATCTGACTGGACCACACAAAGCATTATCTGGTTCTGCTCTCCTTCGCTGAAACTGCTCACTATTCAAAGGTCATCTAGGAATGCAAATATTCCAGCTTCTCTACACCCCAAACTGTCTTCTTAAACCACCGCCCCCTGCCTTTTCCACCCTCACATCCATCAAGCGCAAGAAGCTCATGACTTTGTGTCACAAAGATCGAGACCATCTGTTCAATTGCTCTGCCACTTCCCTCCCTTTCCCTAGCTCACTGGGACCAACTACCATAGCATAAAAGGCTAAGGGCCAAGTGCAGGAATATGGGATTAGAATAGTTGGGTGCTGTATGGCCGGCACAGACACGATGGGCCGAAGGGCATGTTTCTGTGAAGAATAACTCTATGACTCTAACTTCCCCTAATGTTCCCCGCTGTCTTAGCTCTGAACTCCCATCTTTTCCTAGATTCTATCCTATTTTGTGCCTTGCTTTCTCTGAGCTAATCTTGTCCATGTGACCCACCTCCTGCTCCCTCGATCCTATTTCAAGCAAGTTATTTACCACCCAACTTCCCTTCCCAGGTCCCATGTTAGCTGATATTGTTAATGGCTCTCTGTCCTTAGGTACTGTTCCCTCCTTCTTCAAATCTTCCATCATCACCCCTCTCCTGAAAAAAAAATACACTAGACCTCTCTTGTCCATGCAAACTACCACTTAATTTCTGACATCTCTTTCCTCTCCAAAGTCAGAGTCATGGAGTCATTTAAGGCACACAAGGAGGCCATTTGCCCCAAATAGCCTTGCCACCTTGTTTCCCGTAGCCCTGCAAGTCCATTTCTCTCAAGTGGCCATCCAACTTCCTCTTGAAGTCATTGATCGTCTCCACTTCCACCACCCTTGTGGGCAGCAAGTTCCAGGTCATTACCGCCTGCTGTGTAAAAAAGTGCCTCCTCATATTCCCCCTGCATCTTTCGCCCAAAACTTTCAATCTGCGTCCCCTAGTTCTTGTACCATTTGTTAATGGGAACAGGCTTTTCCTTGTCTACCTTATCTAAGCCTGTCATAATCTTGTACACTTATATTAAATCTCCCCTCAAACTCCTTTGTTCCATGGAGAACAAACTCAGCTTTGCAACCTAACCTTTTAACTAAAAATCTCCATCCCTGGAACCATTCTGGTAAATCTTCTCTGCACCCTTTCAAGGACCCGCACATTCTTCCTGAAATGTGGTGACCAGAACATGCTGTCACCTCCCAAATCTTTCCTGCAATTCCATGTTTGAACCCCTCCAGTCAGGTTTCTGCCCCTGCCATAGAACTGAAACAGCCGTCATCAAAACCACAAATCACATTCTTCATGATTGTGATCATGATAAACTATATCATCCTTCATGACCTACCTGCAGCCTTTGACACTGTTGACCATGCTATCCTCCTCCAACACCTCTCCTCCTTTGTCCTGCTGGGTGTCCTTTGTTTGGGGTCATTCTTATCTATTGAATCCAAAGAATCACTTGCAATGGCTTCTCTTTGCATCCCCGTCCATTAACCCTGGAGTCCTCCAAGGGTCTAACCTTGGGCTCCTCCTATTTCTACATGCTGCCCCATGGTGGCATCACTGAAAACACACTATCAGTTTCCACATGTATGCTGACGACATCCAGCTCTAACCCATGACCACCTCTCTCGACTCCTCCACTGTCTTTAAATTGTCAGGCTGCTTGTTCAACATACTGTCCTGGATGAGCAGAAATTTCCTCATACTGAATATTAGAAAGACTGAAGCCATTGTCTTTGATCCCTGCCATAAATTCCATTCCCTAGCCACTTCTCCCTGGCAACATCTGAGGCTAAACCAAACAGTTCCCAACCTTGGTGTCATATTTGACCCCAAGATGAGCTTCCAATCACTTCTATAACATCGCCCCACTCTGCCCTGTCTTAGCTCATCTGCTGCTGAAAGCATCATCTATCTTACTTTGAGATCCGACTATTCCAATGCACTCTGAGCTATCCTCCGAGGTTCTACACTCTGTAAAGTTCTGCTGCCTGTGTCCTAACTTGCATCATATCCTCCTCAGCCAACACCCCTACACTCACTGATCTATATTGGTTCCTGATTAAGTGATGCCTCAATTTTAGAATTCTCATCCTTGTTTTCAGATCCTTCCATGGCCTCGTCCCTCCAGCCTTCTGAGATAGCTGCCCTCCTCTAATTCTGGTCTCTTGAGCAGCCCCGTCTTTCATCACTCCACTGTTGACAGATGTGCCTTCAGCTGCCTGGGCCCTAAGCTGTGGAATTTCCTTCTTAAACACCTCTGCTTCTCCACCTCTCTTTCCTTCTTTAAGATTTTCCTTTAAATCTACCTTGTTGACCAAGATTTTGGTCATCTGCCCAAATATCTTCTAATGTGGCTCCTGTGAAGCACCTGGGGGCATTTTACTACATTAAAGGCTCTATATAAATACAAGTTGTTTTTGTTATCATTGCTATAACCACTTGGGTCAAACCACAACTGCAAAGCTTACATTGGAATTAATCATAACAAACAATACTACAATTTTGAAACTATCACTGTGATACATAGGCAGATATGCAACATTCGTTCAAGTTTTGCCACAAAATGCAGTAGTAGTATTTTTTGATTTTCTGCCACAAAGGAACACAGAATATAACGATGCTGTTGGACAATTTTTGATGATTCGTTCCAATATGAAATATCCTAAGAATAAGATTTTGTGGCTTCCTACCATATAATTAATTCTAATGAGGTAAAAGATTGAATGTGTTTTTAATAAATCAGTGTTGTAGGCTGTACTTTTGAAATATAAATTTTCATTTGGAAACATAAGACTGGTAGAAATTAAATGTTATTATCTATTGCACTGTACCAGTGGCCAACATTCAGTATGTCCAATGAAAATAATTTTCTGCATCATAGGAGATCACAAGCTATATTACTACTGCCAAAATATTTGCACAAATAACAAAAAGGTATAATTTACTAATAATTAGTCACTGTAAATTAATAGTTTATCCTATGTTGAACTTTTTCTGAAATCATGTTCTGTCATGTTACTACAATATAGAAATGGGGTGGTTTATCACCACCAAAATGTTTGTGAAATAGAAGTATTTAAATTAATTAGCTTATTACAGAGAAGAAACAAAACTGCAAATGGTCAATTGTTTAATATTTAAAAATGTTCCTTCCTGGATTCCTTGGTACAATTGCATGGAATGATGTAGAAAAATTTTTTATGTGTTGTGTGGAAAAAAAAACTTTACTTGTCTTAGTGCTTCGAAATAGACTTGTTCTGACAATAGCTGAAGAAAGCCATCCTGAAAGTCAACATTGATCCAGACCTAATTGGGGAACTGCAGACATGATTTTTGTGCTGAAACAGACCCAGCAGAAGTGTAGAGAACAAAACAAATGGTCCTGTATGCCTCTTTAATAGATCTCACCAAGGTGTTCAAATACAGTCAGCCGGGATGGACTTGTGGAAGATACTATCTAGATTGGGGTGCCCTCCAAGGTTCCTCATCATTCTCCGTCAACTGCGCAAAGGCCAAAAAGGCCAGGTCAAGCAGAATGGAGCCCTCTCAGCCAACTTCCCTATCTCCAATGGTGTTCAGCAAGGGTGTGTTCTGGCACTGACCCTTTTCTCTATTTTCTTCAGTATGATGCTTCAAGAGGCAAAGGCAGGCTTGACAGACATCATATACATCCACTTCTGAACAGACAGCAATCTCTTCAACCTGCAACGACTGCTGGCACATAGCAAAATCACAGAAGAGCTTATTGTGGAACTTCCATTTGCTGATGATTGTGCCGTCTAGCACACACAGAGGAGGCAATACAGCTCATTGTAAACTGTTTCTCAGAAGCAGAAGATGCCTTTGGCCTTGCTATTAGACTAAAGAAAACAGAAGTGCTGTACCAACCCTGAGAAAACTACAATCCACTGCAGATCAGCATTGACAGTAGCAACCTCAATGCAGTGGAACAGTTTACCTATCTAGGTAGCATTGTGCAAACGATGCCACTGTCAACTGTCAGAGGCCAATAGCTCCTTTGGCTGCCTCTTGAAGCATGTCTGGTGAAACTGCGCATCTTTACCAAAATTCAAGTATACGGAGCGGTTGTCAATGGGTCAGAATCATGGGTTCTGTACAGAAAACAAATGCGACTGCTGGAGCACTTCCATCAATGCTGTCTTCAATCCATCACGAACATCAGATTTCAGGACTACATCACAAACAATGAAGTTCTCAACAGAGCCAATCTGCCCAGCATCAAATGCATTCTCTTACAATGCCAATTGTGCTGGGCAGGACGTGTGTCACACATGGAGGATTCCAGAATGTCAAAAGCAGTGCTTTATGGTGAACAATGCTCTAGTACACTTCAAAGACTGGCTGAAAAGACAGCTCTCTCTGGCTGACATTGACCAATGGGTGCAGGAGCAGGAGGCTGTCGTCTCTCTGGCTGACATTGGATGATGGGTGTGGAAGAAGGAGGCTGCTGACAAAGACAGCTGTCACACAACAAGCAGGAAAGCAACTTTCAAGTTCAAAACAAACAGATGCGAAGCTGCTGAAGAAAGGTACAGACAAAGGAAGAAATCTACTTATACTAGAGACCCTCCAAACCAGGAATTCTTGTGCCCCAACTGCTCAAGAGCCTACAGATCAAGAATTGGTCTCTTTAGTTACCAACGATCATGCCAACGACTACAGAGTCAAGCCTTCCCATAATTTTCACCTGCAAAGAATCTGCCATCATCATCACTTACAACATCACTTTTCTAAATCAATATTTAATTTCCAGAAATAAATACACAATTTTACATTAAATGATTATGGAACATGGAAACAATGTTGCTTTGTTGTTAGTTTACAACTATAGTGGAATGTTATATTTTTAATGTCAGTTATGGAAGCTGCTTTCGGTGTTAGGATTGAGTACCCAGGTAGGCAGGTAAATAAAGCTTTGGATAACAAGTCGGTGAATTAGATCTGAGCTGTATCATACTGCCTGCGTGCTTATTAATGGACAATAGACTGACACAAAGCTTTATCGCTTGTAGCCTTTATTGGAAGCTTACTAACCAACTAAATTCCTGCTCCCCTCCCCCCGCCCCCCCACTCCCTGCCACCCAGGTTACCCAAACTCCTGTGGTTCCACAAATTTGTACATCTCAGTTCCCGCAGATGCTGTTGAATTTACAGATACATCTTTCAGACTTTTCTTTCAATTAAAAAAAGACCTTCGGAATCTGAGCATAATCAATGCAAATATATCATATTTGAATTGCTCAGAATTTGGTGAAAAAATGGTTTTATTGGTCGTGTCACTTGATAAAAAAATGTTTGTACTTTGTACGGAATGTATACTGCGTTTTGTCCCGCCATTTTACATTAACGATTAATCTTGAGGAGTCTGAGGGTTAGCACAAAGATCTTTATTAAATTAAAAAAGGAAAAAAGCCTTACCATCCCAGCTTTGGCAATCCTCAGGTGGATTTATAATTGGGAAAGATTGAATAATAATAGTGTAGATGGGCCTAAGTGGCAACGACGATCAAAATAGGGTTAATTCAGAAAATCTGCAATCGCCATGGATTTTCATCAGGGGGCGGACCTATAATAATGAACTGCTCATTGTTTTGGCGAGGATCCACATAAAAGCCCATGGAAAATACAACGTGATGCATATAATGGTGCAAGTCACTTATGTTATGATTTGTTCTTTCATTTGCACTTCACAATTGGCACTACAGCATGACATAATTTCTAAAGAAACCCACAGCATCTGGACAATTCTCAATCGTTTGAGAAACCAGGCCACTTTGAATCCTTGTGGTGAGAAACAAAAACAGGGCAATGAATCTTACAGTGAGGACTAGGAACGTGACAAGCCTGTCAATAACAAGAGCCAGGAGGTAAATCGCAGAGAAATTATAACTCCGTATGAGAAACAAAAGCCTTGTGGTGAATCTGTGCACAGAAGTGTTTAGTAACGGGGAATTTATATGAACGACAGGACCACTGCAAATATTGCAGTGTAATTAAGAAACCTGACAGCTGTGATGAATTTCTATCAGCATTGTGCCAAATTGGTGTAGAGCTGTGATCAGAGTCAACACCTGTGAGAAACTGGAATGACGGGACAAATTCCTGCAAGAAATAAAAATATTGTAGGAGAATTGCGGTGAGAGGCAGGACACGATGACAATCTCCATCAATGCAGAGGAATAGCAGCGTCACTGAAGATTACTGTCAGGCAGACAGCACTGTGACTTCAGCAACCAATCCCTGTGAGGAAAGAGTACAATAAATGTCACAGCGAATCCTCATGCTAAACAAGATCCCGACAGTGATCTTATGGAAGAAACAAACTGTGGTACCACAAGACCATCTTGTTGAATTACCACGAAAAAAGGAAAGTGATGCCAAAATCTTGTGAAAAGCAAGAAAGAACATTACACCGAGTCACTGTAAGAAGCTACAATATCTTAGCAAGTCATTGGTTGAAATTAGGCTATCATAGATATATCAGCAAGTGTATGAGCGGTATCAGAGGTGTAGTAGTACATTAAAGTAACAAAAATGTATCAACGAATATTTGTGACAGACAACAGCTTTATCAATATCGTGGTGGATCATTGCAATACTGTCTACTCCTCATAGTTCAAAGTAATCTTTGTGCTAAAAATTGCTTAATTCAAATTATTGCATAATTCAATATAAATAAATGAAACGAGGATTTAATATTCAGGAAAATTTGAATTATCAGATATTTTGAATAAAACAACGCTATGAGTTGAATTTTATGGGAACGATATGGATGGGAATGGAGGAGTCAGGGACATAAAATCGAGATGGACACGTCGGACTTATCATGGCATCCCAGCCTGATTTTATTGATAGAGGCAGATGGAGGGCAGAGTTCTGAAAGTAGGCAGCAGGCAGGTAATTAAGCTACGTAAGAGGCCAATTGAAAGAGATTTTTTGTTGGGATTGCATTTTACAAATGGCACACGTGTTTCAAAGAGGTGACATTGAGGCAGAAGAACATGGCTGCCTGGGTAAAGCTCACAATTGGGGGCAAGAAGTGGAGTGGGGGGGGGGCTACTGGCAGGGAAGGGCTTGCATTCAGTAAGAGACCACCTATTACAGGCTTCATTCATCCAGGCTTGGGGACCCCGTTGAAGACGAGGTGCAGCAGAGCGGGAAGGTGGCCCGGGCACCTGCAGTGGCACCACAACGGCCTGTGAATGCACAAGAGAGTCAGCAATGGCCTCCAGATGATGGAGAAGGGCACAGAGAGAGAGAGAGGTGCTCAACAGAAGGAAGTACCCTCCAGAGAGGGTCTACAGGTCGAGGCTAACCAACCTACTGATGTCCGAGAGGCAGTGCCAAAGAAGACTCCACCTCTCCAGGGAGGCCGTCAGTGACCTTTGCACTATGATGCAGGACGAACTGTGCCCCAGGACGAACTGTGCCCCAGGGGACTTGGTGGAAATCCAATGCTACCGGCCTTGAAGGTCACCATGGCACTGAATTTCTATGCCTCTGGATCATTCCAGGGATCCACTGGGGATGTGTGGTATCTCACAGTTAGCAACCCATTGGTGCATCAAGGTCACCAATGCCCTTTTCAGGAGGGCCAGCAACTATGTGCACTTCTGCATGGATCCCAACTCTCAAGCTGAGAGGGACATCAGGTTCGGGGCCAAAGCTGGATCCCTCCAGGTGCAGAGTGTCATCAATTGCACACATGTGGCCATCAAGGCTGCTGAACATCAGCCAGCAGCCTCCACTCCCTCAATGTACAATCGTTCTGTGACCACTGTAAATGGATCCTGCAGGTTTGTGCATGCTTCCCAGGAAGTTGACACAATGCCTACATTTTGAGGCAGTCTCAGGTGCCAGAACTTTCCCAGCCTCCCTCCCATCTTCAGGGATGGAGCTTTGGAGACAAGGGTTGCCCACTGAGGACATGGTTACTAGCGCCTTTGAGGAATCCACATACAGATGCAGAGGAGAAATACAATGCCTGCCATGGGCCAATGCAAGAGACATCAAGCAGACCATTGGTCTGCTGAAGATGAAATTCAGGTGTCTAGATCAGTCCGATGGAGCCCTTCAGTATGCCTTGGGGAGGGTCTAATGTATCGTTGTGGTCTGCTGTGCACTGTACAAAATTGCGTTACAGAGTGGGGAGGCATTGAACAATGAGGAATGCGAAGAGCAGACTGTCTTCTCGGAAGATGAGGATGTGGAGGGGGAAGATGGACACATGCCAGATGAAAGACAACAGGAGAATTGCAAAGAGATAGGTGCAAGGGAGGCTCGTAATGCCTTACACATTTTCATTTCTTTTGTTCCTTACAGCCAGTTGTAGCTTGACCAATAAAGGCCTACATTTATGCAGCCATATTGTCACCTTCCTTCCTTCCTTCTGTCCTTCACTCCTTCAGGATGCACTGGCTCATTGAATATTTGCACAGAGCAGAGCTGGCCAGGCTCCAGAGTTGACCCCTCGCAGCACGATGTTTCACCTCTGGCCTCTTCACAGAGGCTGAATTGCAGCGAAGGGCCAAAGGCTTGATGGAAGAGAATGCGAGGATGTTAATGCTTAACAGAAACAATTTATTTACATTCACAACAGACCCTACTCTTTGCATGTGAAAGACGCAATCACCCGTGATTCCATCTGCACTTCTTTATTCTCTTATGTGAACTCCTACGTGGTGCTGCCCTATGCTGTCAGCTGAGGTATGACTGGCTGCTGACCTTGACAGTAGGGATAGGCTTGACAGTAGTCCTCTGGATATCCTAGGCCTGGAGGGCCCCGGCATGCTGAGGGCTTCCTGCACAGAAGCAGTACCACCCTCTGTTGATGAGGATGGAGGAGGATCTGGCATCACTGGCAGAGGGGCAGAGAAGCACATGGCTGCACCAGAAGCACCTTGAAAGGAGCCCCTAGCTACGGTGGGCAGCCACTCCTCCTCCCTAGCAAGGCAGACTTCGCCTCCCTGCTGACCTGGAAGTGCAGCGGCCCTGGTGGTGACTCCTGGTCCCTTGTCCCCCTCTCGTCTTGCCACATAAAAGGTTATTGCACAAAATAGGAGCTCAGGGTATTGGGGGTAATGGGTTGGCATGGATTGAGGATTGGCTAACACACAGAAGGCAGAGAGTTGGGATCAATGGGTCTTTTTCAGGTTGGAAAGCTGTAACTAGTGGGGTGCCACAATGATAGGTCATAGGACCTCAACTGTTTACTATCTATATTAATGACTTGGAAGAAGGGACAGAGTGTAGTGTATCCAAATTTGCTGATGATACAAAAATAGGTGGGAAGGCATGTTGTGATGAGGACGCAAAGAATCTGCAAACGGATATAGATAGGTTAAGTGAGTGGGCAAAATTTGGCAGATGGTGTTCAATGTGGGAAAGTGTGAGGTAACCACTTTGGTAGGAAGGAAATAAAGGCAGATTATTATTTAGATGGAGAAATACTACAAAATACTCAAGTACAGAGGGATCTGGGTGTTCTTGTGCATGAAAGGCAGGTGCAGCAAGTAATTAGGAAGGCAAATGGAATTTTGGCCTTTATTGCTAGGGGGTTAAAGTTTAAAAATAGGGAAGTCCTGTTACAACTGTATAGGGTGTTGGTGAGGCCACACCTGGAGTACTGTGTACAGTTTTGGTCCCCGTATTTAAAGAAGGATATACTAGCATTGGAGGCAGTTTAGAAAAGGTTCACTAGGCTGATTCCTGGGATGAAGGGGTTGTCTTATCAAGAGCGGCTAAACAGGGTAGACCTTTATTCATTGGAGTTAAGAAGAATGAGAGGTGATCTTATAGAAACATACAAGATTTTAAGGGGGCTCGACAGGGTAGATGTTGAGAAGATGGTTTCAGTAGTGGGGGAATCTTGAACTAGAGGACATAATTACAGAATAAGGGGGCACACATTTAAAACTGAGATGCGAAGGAATTTCCTCTCTCAGAGGGTGGTGAATGTCTGGAATTCTCTGCCTCAGAGAGTTGTGGAGGCTAGATCACTATATGTATTTAAGGAGGAGGTAGATAGATGTTTGAAATCTCGGGGAGGCGGGGGTTAGGCAGAGCAGGCCCGAAAGAGGAATTGAGGACTGGGACAGATAAGCCATGATCTTATTGAATGGCGGGGCAGGCTGGAGGGGCTGAATGGCCTACTCCTGCTCCTATTTCTTATGTTCTTATATTCTTATTGCTGCCTCGCGCCCATGGTCAGGATGAGTGTATGAAGGTCTGCACGGATGTCCTGCAGACACTGACTGCTCTGCTGGATGTGACTCTCCAAAAAAGCCACCAATCTCTCAATGGATGATGTCACTCATGCACAAGTCAGAGACAATATTGAGCTCAAGGCCGGGATGGACTCCTCCATCATCCGCAATTGGGCATACATTGCCTCTAGCATCACTGCCAAATGTTGTCTGACTTCTCACTGCTGCTGCAGCATTTGCTGGCATGCTGGCAACACCAGAGGCACATCGGCCTGGCCTCCCACAGCCATCTAACTATCAGAGGCCTGGGCCGTCATGGCCTCCATCAGCTGCTCCGGCGTGTGTGTGCTGTGCTCACCAGGTTGTGTGACCTGATCTAAACTTGAGCGCAAACCCACCGATGTGCGAGTATCTGTGCTGGTGGAGCGTGCAGGAGTATGAGGTGATGATGGTCCCTCTGAGGCTCCTTCCATTCCCTCAGAGGTGGCAGGCCCCCTGCGGTCTTGCAGGCTCTCTGATTTGGCATCACTTAACCTGCATGATAGAACAGAGACACATAAGGGTCAAGGAGCTCCCCTACCACCGCAGCACACACACCTACGCTGCAGACCCCTGTGGGCACCAGATGCCTAATGAGCGGCGTTGTGCTCCATGGTGACTTTACTCATTGTCTTGGGAAGGCGCCCCTGTCTCTCCACCCATGACACTCCAGCTGTCCAGCCAGCTCTATGGCTTCCTCCTCCATCAGGGTCAAGACATGGAGAATGGGAAGCCCACCCCTGGTCTTGGCCCGCTCGCTCTGATTGCTTACTATCTTCTCCTGCAGTCAGAGGGAAGGAAGCTGTTGGTGCCCCAGCAAGATCAATCCCAATACATAGCCTGCTGGCATTTCAGCTGCCACTGGTGGGGGCACTCAGACACCTCCTGCTTGTGTCCCCTTTCTGGGGACCTCATGAGGTACTGCTATGACACGGGGCCTTCTTTCAGGGCCACTTCGCCATGCAGCTGTCAGTCAGCTTGTAGCCCCCGACCCTTTGCCCAGGTCTGGGGGGGGTTGATTCCTCTCCTCCCAACGCATCCTCCTGCTTCACTAGATGCAAGGCCTAAGAGGATGAAGGCATTAAAAGGTAGTCACTTTCACAGCCTGGATGTGGTTGTTGGGTCTCTTGCGGCACTGGATTCACGTCTGTGACATCACCCCACAGCTGCTGACCTCTGCTATCTGGAGGCATGCCTGCTTGGTTTGGCTCTCAAGTCTCTTACTCCAGTCCTTTGGAAACAAATTATGTCTCCTCTCCCTTGCAGCCTGCAAAAGCATCTGAATCGAGGCATCAGGGAAATGTGGGGCTGCCTGGGCTCTACTCTCAGCCCTCTCCTCTATTTCTCCAATCACCTCCTCCTCTCCCAGGCCTTCACAATGCAGGGCAGGCAGCCCTTTAAAAGTGGCACCAGCACCTGCCCAGGTGTCTCCTGATGTCACAGGCCCCACCTGCAGGCCTGACTCTGACCACGCAATTGGTTGGGTGTCACGGTTCATTAGGCTGAATTGGTCGGCTGCCGTTGAATCATGTGTGGCTGGCCGCTCCTGCCCCTGATGTGTTGTGCGCCCGGTTTCTGTCCCGATGGTGGGACTGGCGTCTTAAACATAAAATTCAGCCCTACATTAAGAGGATGACACTGTAAATGAGCAAGCCATGGTATATACCTGTGAGAAATGTGAGGATTTCAAGCAATGTGTCACATGTGATAAATGGGAATGGCGTGGCATTTAAACTTTATAATAGACCCCTATTGCCACTGATGGGCTAAGATTGGGCAACTCTGCAGACTAAGGATCAAAACCACACTTTCTTAGTAATTGTAACTCATGAGGAAGTTCATTTAACTATTGCTTATTCTACACTACTTGAATAAGAACAAGATTACTGTATTCCAGAAATTGCTGTCAATGTAAAGCATTATGCCAGCAACAACACAGTGGTGGTGAAGTACCATCTGGAGTGTAATACAACATTCACTTAACGCATGTTTCCTAACTAACAACATTTCTGGAGGGTGAGAAAGGACTGCAAGTGCAAATGTGCTCACATTGTGTGGTGCCACATTGGTTACGTTAAGAGGACTCAGCGATGTTGCTATAGAGCATGAATGTCATGAAGATGGTGAAGGAATGCTAAAAAAGCTAGTCTTCAAGCAAGTAAATGCTAATTTCCTTTCCACTTTCTAGGTTTTTTGGTCAATTGAATGCATTCAGTGCTTGACCAACTAAAGCATAGTAGAGAATCAACAAGAGAATAAAAAATAAAAATAAGAAATGCTGGAACCACTCAGCATCATCCGTTCCGATGAAGGGTCACTGACCCGAAACGTTAACTCTGCTTCTCTTTCCACAGATGCTGCCAGACCTGCTGAGTGGTTCCAGCATTTCTTGTTTTTATTTCAGATTTCCAGCATCCGCAGTATTTTGCTTTTATTTAAGAGAATAAAAAAACTGCCCATAATGTAACCATCAACCTTTACCACTCTGCTATACAGCAGGTGTTGTATACCAGGCACAGCTACATGGCAATATCCGTGGAGATTTGTCTAAGGAAATCAAGAATTAGCAGGGAGGCACTGTCAGAAGTGTGACATGTCCTTAAAGATGTAACATTCAACATCTGTACAGCCAGTGACAATCAAAAACAGTGTGCCCTCAATTTTTATGGGTTGAACTCTTTCTAGCTAGTTCTGGAGGAATCTGTGGTGCCAGCCAGCTTGGCATCCACAATTGCATGAAAAAGGTTACAGAAGCTTTATTAAGGAGAGCCAACAAATTCATCACTTTCGTCACTGATCATAATCCTGTTTCACTGTTGACTTCCTCAGAGTCCATAAGACCATTGCATCATTTGTGAACCAAAAAGGATTTTTCAAAATCTCACTGTGGACATAGCTTGTGACCACCAAAACAGAATGATGCTTTATGAATCATGTCTCGTTCTCTGGAAGTTCTCATGCTGCCTTTCTTTACAGCTATCACCTGGGCCTCTCGTATTTGAAGGGGTAGGATATCAAGGCTAACCTATCCAGTTTTTGCTTCTGCAATACATGCAGCGAGCAGTTAGAAACAGAGCATGGGTTCAACAAACCTCAAGCTACAATGAGAATGATCAAACAATCAATGGTTCTTAAAGCATTATTTCATGTTCGGACCAATCAAAGATGGTCCTGCAATACAACAAGTCCTCCGACCTCCAATCCTGCAAGGTTTCCAGAACAAAGAGCTGTGTAGTGTTTGATTGATCTGGGTTCGATTGTATTAATCTGTCCACTTATCTGTGTCCACTGTGCTTGATTGCTTATGCCTATGGGTGGAACAGAAGAAATTGAAACTGAAACCAAAAAAGAGAGAGACTGTTCTGAGAAGACATGGTGCTGAGATATTTTAAAGTGCTGTAAATAAACTAGTTGGTGATTTAATACAAGTATGATATCTGCATTGATCTGAGATAAATCAGATATACATAATGTATCCAGCAACCCGGTGTAAGTATAACAAAAAACATGGCAATTAGGATAATTCAGCAAAATTTAATGTTAGCCACTCCAGAGCCATTTCTTTCAATGCCTGAAAATCCTCCCTTGTGCAGGGAGCCATGAATTTAGGGGTTCCAGACTTACTTGCTCACTACGGCAATGGACACCCCAGATATAGCAGCAAAATGTGAGGAAGCTATACTCATACATAGTCTCGGAGCAGAAGGCCAGCGTCCATTCAAGCAGCTCACAGAAGATACATCTATGTTTGATATGATGTTAAGTGCTCTCGAAAATACATCAGGCCAAAGAAAAGTGTGATGATAGAGTGATAAGTATTCCGCCAGAGATCCCAGGGACATGGTGAGCCCATTAAACAATATGTGACAGCACTGCAGCAATTGGTGGCGACATGTAAATTTGGCACAGTAACCAATGAACTAATTTGTGACCAATTAATTGGAAAGACTTCAATTCCATGAATTAGGGAATGTCTCCTCATGGAGGATGATGATTTAACCTTGGAAAAAGCCATAATCTTGGCAGTTCAGATTGAATCTGCCATGTTAGATTCAAAGAGGTTACACACACCTGCACCGTTAGACTAAGACGCAGCTTGCCCAACCAGCTTCAGTGCAAGGGTTAAGGACAAGAATACCTCAGCAACCTCATCAAAATGTGTCCCATCACGGTCAGTTATCTTCAAAACTGTGCCCAAATTGTGGAAATGCTCATCAAGTCACAATGCTATGTCCAGCTTGAGGGAAAAAGTGTAATTCGTGCTTAAAGTGGAACCATTTTGCAAAGATGTGCAGGTAGTTGAAGAAAAAGACTTCATCGGTTCTACCTGAGAGTGAGGTGCAACATGTATTTACCATCACAAAAAGTAAAATGCCAGGTCACTTTACGGAGTGCTCAGTCAGATCGCAGGCATCTCTGTGTCACTTCTTATTGATTTTGGCACGATAGTATCTATTTTGAGTTTCAAACTCTACCATTGGTATTTTTCGCAATTCTCTGTCACTCCTGTAACAGACACTCTTCAAGCTTATAACAACACTATCATTCCAGTTTTGGGGACGATCACAGTTCCAGTCAAAGATGTCACCCTAGACAGCTCCATAAAGGCCAAAGCCTTATGGGGGTAAAGCCTTTCGATGGGCTTGGATTCAAACTTGCTGACCCCACTAGAGCACACATTAATGGGATTGATAATGCAGATTATACATACCAGTATACTTCCTTATTTACTGGATTTGGGGAGATGAAAGGGTACTGTCATGCTCCTCACATCGACGCATCAATTCTACAAGTTTCACAAAATTTCAGATAGTTGCCGTTTGCAATCCATGCTGAAGTGTCACAGCAGCTAAAACAACTAGACGCAGATGGTATCATTGAGTGAATCGACTCATCGCCATGGATTTCGAATCTAGTCATTGCATGATGAAAAAATAGTGAACTTAGACGATGCATTGACCTAAAGGCAGTCAACAAAGCTATCATACCAGACAAATATCTACTTCCCACAATTCAAGAACTGTCAGCATCATTTCATGACTCCACAGTCTTCACAAAGCTTGATATGCGGCCGAGTTATCTTCAGAAAGCTCTGGAATATAAAGCCGATATCTTACAGCTTTTGTTACCCACGAGGGTGTGTTTCACTACCGCAGAATGTCCTATGGACTAAGCTCAGCACGTAGCGCATTCCAGAAGATCGTGTCTTCAGTCTTGTCAGATGTTGAGGGGACGCTCAACCTACTTGATGGCGTCGTTGTCCACGGAAGGGACAAAGCTAAACATGATCAACGCTCATCAGCAGTGCTCACTCGACTGACAAAACACAATTTGATGCTAAATAAGGACAACTGCACATTTGCGGCACCCGAGATTGACTTTTTAGGTTTCAGAGTGACACATTGTGAGGATACTGGTTATGAGGATACATTTTCTTTTCCTATGAGTGATATTGATCATCTGCCTCGTCAAGCTGATCAAACAGATCCACAACCTAAAATTCATCAATCTAATCACAGATCTAAGAAACCTTCCTATCTCAAAGATTATTTCCGTACTTAGAGAAAACAGATTTTTCGAACACTAAGAAATAGCTTCTGGTATATATATATTTAATGTTTCGAATACTTTAATTCAAAAATAATGTCTTTGGTTAAAAGGGGGAAAATGTAGTGTTTGATTGATCTGGGTTTGATTGTATTAGTCTGTCCACTTATCTGTGTCCATTGTGCTTGATTGCTTAAGCCTATGGGTGGAGCTGAAGAATTTGAAACTGAAACCAAAAAAAGAGAGACTGTTCCAAGAAGAAATTGTGCTGAGATCTTGTAGTGCTTAGATATTTTCAAGTGCTGTAAATAAACCAGTTCGTGATCTAATACAAGTGTGATATCTGCATTAATCTGAGAGGTGGGGGAAGCGGTGGCATAGTCACTGCACTAGTAACCCATTGCTCTGGGAACATGGGTTCAAATTCCACCACGGCAAAAGGTGCAATTTGAATTCAATTAATAAAAAATCTGGAATTAAAAGCTAGTATAATGATGGCCATGAAACCATTGTCAATTGTCATAAAAACCCATCTGTTTCACTAATGTCCTTCAGGGAAGAAAATCTGCTGTCCTTACCTGGTCTGGCCTATATGTGACTCCAGACCCACAGCAATGTGGTTGACTCTTCGCTGTCCGCTGAACTGGCTGAGCAAGCCACTGAGTTGCATCAAACTGCTAAAAAACCAATAAGGAATGAAACCAAACGGACCACCTGGCATTGACCTCGGCACCAGAAATAACAGTGGCAAACCCAGCCTTGTCGACCCTGCAAAGTCCTCCCCACGAACAGCTGGGGGCTTAGAACATAGAACAGTGCAGCACAGTACAGGCCCTTCGGCCCACGATGTTGTGCCGAACCTTTAACCTACTCTAAGATCAAACTAACTACCTACCCTTCATTCTACTATCATCCATGTACCTGTCCAAGAGTCGCTTAAATGCCCCTCATGTATCTGCTTCTACTACCACCACTGGCAGCGCATTCCACGCACCCACCACTCTCTGTGTAAAGAACCTACCTCTGACATCTTCCCGGAACCTTCCTCCAGTCACCTTCAAATTATGCCCCCTGGTGATAGCCCTTTCCACCCTGGGAAAAAGTCTCTGGCTATCCACTCTATCTATGCCTCTCATCATCTTGTACCCCTCTATCAAGTCATCTCTCATCCTTCTTCGCTCCAATGAGAAAAGCCCTAGCTCCCTCAATCTTTCTTCGTAGGACATGCCCTCCAGTCCAGGCAGCATCCTGGTAAATCTCCTCTGCACCCTCTCTAAAGCTTCCACATCCTTCCTATAATGAGGCGACCAGAACCGAACACAATATTCCAAGTGTGGTCGAACCAGGGCCTTATAGAGCTGCAGCATAACCTCGCGGCTCTTAAACTCAATCCCCCTGTTAATGAAAGCCAACACACCATACGCCTTCTTAACAACCCTATCAACTTGGGTGGCAACTTTGAGCGAACTATGGACATGGACCCCAAAATCCCTCTGTTCCTCCACACTACCAAGAATCCTGTCTTTAAGCCTGTATTCCGCATTCAAATTCGACCTTCCAAAATGAATCACTTCACACTTTTCCAGGTTGAACTCCATCTGCCACTTCTCAGCCCAGCTCTGCATCCTGTCAATGTCCCGTTGCAACCTACAACAGCCTTCCACACTATCCACAACTCCAGCAACCTTCGTGTCATCGGCAAACTTGCTAACCCAGCCTTCCACTTCCTCATCCAAGTCATTTATAAAAACCACAAAGAGAAGAGGTCCCAGAACAGATCCTTGTGGAACACCACTGGTCACCGAGCTCCATGCTGAATACTTACCATCTACTACCACCCTCTGACTTCTATGGGCCAGCCAATTCTGTATCCAGACAACCAACTTTCCCTGTATCCCATGACTCCTTACTTTCTGACTGAGCCTACCATGGGGAACCTTATCAAACGCCTTGCTAAAATCCATATACACCACATCCACTGCTCTTCCTTCATCAATGTGTTTTGTCACATCTTCAAAGAATTCAATAAGGCTGGTGAGGCATGACCTGCCCCTCACAAAGCCATGCTGACTGTCTCTAATCAAACCATGCTTTTCCAAATAATCATAAATCCTGTCTCTCAGAATCCTCTCCAATAATTTGCCCACTACTGACGTAAGACTGACTGGTCTATAATTCCCAGGGTTATCCCTATTCCCTTTCTTGAACAAGGGAACAACATTTGCCACCCTCCAATCATCCGGTACTACTCCAGTGGACAGTGAAGACGCAAAGATCATCGCCAAAGGCGCAGCAATCTCTTCCCTCGCTTCCCGTAATATCCTTGGGCATATCCCGTCTGGCCCCGGGGACTTATCTGTCCTCATATTGTTCAAAATTTCCAGCACATCCTCCCTCTTAACCTCAACCTGTTCGAGCATATCAGCCTGTTCCAGGCTGTCCTCACAAACGACTAGGTTCCTCTCACTAGTGAATACTGAAGCAAAGTATTCATTTAGGACCTCCCCTACCTCCTCCGACTCCAGGCACAAGTTCCCTCCACTATCCCTGATCGGCCCTACCCTCACTCTGGCCATCCTCTTGTTCCTCACATAAGTGTAGAACGCCTTGGGATTTTCCTTAATCCTACCAGCCAAGACTTTTTCATGTCCCCTTCTAGCTCTCCTAAGTCCATTCTTCAGTTCCTTCCTGGCTACCTTGTAACCCTCTAGAGCCCGTTCTGATCCTTGCTTCCTCAACTTTAAGTAAGCTTCCTTCTTCCTCTTGACTAGCTGTTCCACATCTCTTGTCATCCAAGGTTCCTTCACCCTACCATCCCTTCCCTGCCTCATTGGGACAAACCTATCCAGCAGTCGCAGCAAGTGCTCCCTAAACTACCTCCACATTTCTGTCATGCATTTCCCTGAGAACATCTGTTCCCAATTTATGCTCCCCAGTTCCTGCCTAATAGCATTGTAATTCCCCCTCCCCCAATTAAATATTTTCCCATCCCGTCTGCTCCTGTCCCTCTCCATGACTATCGTAAAGGTCAGGGAGTTGTGATCACTATCACCGAAATGCTCTCCCACTGAGAGATCTGCCACCTGGCCTGGTTCATTGCCAAGCACCAAGTCCAACATAGTCTCCCCTCCAGTCGGCCTATCTACATATTGAGTCAGGAAACCTTCCTGATCACACCTGACAAAAACTGCTCCATCCAAACTATTTGCACTAAGGAGGTTCCAATCAATAGTAGGGAAGTTGAAGTCACCCATGACAACAACCCTGTTACTTCTGTACCTTTCCAAAATCTGCCTCCCAATCTGTTCCTCCGTGTCTCTGCTGCTATTGGGGGGTCTATAGAAAACTCCCAACAAAGTGACTGCTCCTTTCCTGTTTCTGACTTCCACCCATACTGACTCAGTAGACAAACCCTCCTCGACGACCTCCCTTTCTGCAGCTGTGATACTATCCCTGATTAACAATGCCACTCCCCCACCTCTTTTACCTCCCTCCCTATTCCTTTTGAAACATCTAAACCCTGGAACATCCAAATCCATTCCTGCCCCTGTGATATCCACGTCTCCGTAATGGCCACAACATCGTAGCTCCAAGTACTGATCCATGCTCTAAGTTCATCACCCTTGTTCCTGACACTTCTTGCGTTAAAATAGACACACTTCAAGCCATCATACTGGCTGCAACTTTGCCCTGTCAACTGTCTAACCTTCCTCACAGACTCTCTGCACTCTGTATCTGCCTGTTCAACAGCTACCCCATCCACTGATCCGTGGCTCCGGTTCCCATCCCCCTGCCAAACTAGTTTAAACCCTCCCGAAGAGCTCTAGCAAATCTCCCAACCAGGATATTGGTGCCCCTCCAGTTCAGATGCAACCCGTCCTTCTTGTGCAGGTCCCACCTTCCCCAGAAGGTATCCCAATGATCCACATATCTGAATCCCTCCCTCCTACACCAGTTCTGCAGCCACGTGTTCAGCTGCACTCGCTCCCTGTTTATAGCCTCACTAGCACGTGGTACCAGTAACAATCCTGAGATAACTACTCTGCTCGTCCTGCCTTTCAGCTTCCAACCTAACTGCCTATATTCGCTTTTCAGGTCCTCATCCCTTTTCCTAGCTATGTCATTGGTACCGATATGTACCACGACCTCTGGCTGCTCCCCCTCCCCCTTAAGAATCCTGTAGACTCGATCCGAGACATCCCTGACCCTAGCACCCGGGAGGCAACATACCATCCGGGAGTCTCGTTCGCGACCACAGAATCTCCTGTCTGTTCCTCTAACCATTGAATCTCCTATCACTATCGCTCTCCTATTCCCCCCCCCTTCCTTTCTGAGCCACTGAGCCAGGCTCAGTGCCAGAGACCTGGCCACTGTGACTTTCCTCTGGTAGGTCGTCCCCCCCAACCGTATCCAAAATGGTATACGTATTATTGAGGGGAACGGCCACAGGGGATCCCTGCACTGTGCGCCTATTCCCTTTCCCTCCCCTGACGGTCACCCAGCTACCTTTATCCTGTAACTTAGGTGTCACTACTTCCCTATAACTGCTCGCTATCACCCCCTCAGCATCCTGAATGATCCGAAGTTCATCCAGCTCCAGCTCCAGCTCCAGTTCCCTAATGCGGTCTGCGAGGAGCTGGAGTTGGGTGCACTTCTCACAGGTGAAGTCAGCAGGGACACAAGTGGTGACCCTTACCTCCCACATCCTGCAAGAGGAGCATGCAACTGCCCTAGCTTCCATCCCCTCCGCACTAAATTGATAACAGAGATTTAAAAAAAAAGGAAAACCTTACCTTACCAAACCCTCCACACAAGAGTCCTTTTTTTTTTGGTTAGAGGAGGAGGATGGATGGGAGACACTACACTTGTATGTTTCAGGTTTAGCCACTGCCCAAATATATAGGTTTACTTACCCAGCAATCCCCTGGTCCGCCGAAACAAAAGGTAAGTTATTTTAAACTGAAACTCACCTTCCCAGCTGACACCTCGCTCGCACTATCGCTGCTTCAGAAAAAGCTGCTGCAACAAAGTGCCAAAGTTGGGCGAGCTGCCCCACAGACTAGTCAAGCAACAGCCTGACATAGTCATACTCATGGCATCATACCTTGCAGACACCACCATCACCATCCCTAGCTATGTACCGTCCCACCAGCAGGACAGACCCAGCAGAGGTGGTGGCACAGTGGTATACACTCGAGAGGAAGTTGCCCTGGGAATCCTCAACACCGACTCCAGACCCATGAAGTCTCATGGCAGCAGGCAAAATGGGCAAGGTAACCTCCTGCTGGTTACCACCTACCGCTCCCGCACCCGCCCCCCACCCCCCCACCCTCCGGCCACAGCTGATGAATCAGTACTCCTCCATATTTACCACCACTTGGAGGAAGCACTAAGGGCATAGTATGTACTCTGGGTGGGGGACTTCAATGTCCATCATCAACAGTGGCTCGGCAGCACCACTACTGACCTAGCTGGCTGAGGCCTAAAGGACATAGCTGCTCGACCTGGTCTGCGGCAGGTGGTGAGGGAACCAACAAGGGGGAAAATATACTTGACCTCACCCTCCCCAATCTGCCTGCCGCAGATGCTTCTGTCCATGACAGTATTGTTAGGAGTGACCACCGCATAGTCCTTGTGGAGACCAGGTCCCATCTTCACATTGAGGATACCCTCCACTATGTTGTGTGGCACTACCACTGTGCTAAATGGGATAGATTTAGAACTGATCTAGCAATGTAAAACTTGGCATCCATGAGGTGCTGTGGGCCATCAGCAGCAGCAGAATTGTATTCAACTACAATCTATAACCTCATGGCCCAGCATATCCCCCACTCTACCATTACCATCAAGTCGGGGGATCAACCTTGGTTCAATGAAGAGTGCAGGAGGGCATGCCAGGAGCAGCAACAGGCAGACCTCAAAATGAGGTGTCAACCTGATGCAACTACAACTCAGGACTACTTGCATGCCAAACAGCAGAAGCAGCATGTGACAGACAGAGCTAAGCGATCCCACAACCAACGGATCAGATCCAAGCTTTGCAGTCCTGCCACATCCAATCGTGAATGGTGGTGGACAATTAAACCACTGACAGAAGGAGGTGGCTCCACAAATATCCCCATCCTCAATGATGGGGGAGCCCAGCACAACAGTGCAAAAGATAAGGCTGAAGCATTTGCAACAACCTTCAGCCAGAAGTGCCGAGTGGATGATCCTTCTCGGCCTCCTTCTGAAGTCCCCAGCTTCACAGATGCCAGACTTTAGCCAAGTTGATTCACTCCATGTGATATCAAGAAATGACTGAAGGCACTGGATGCTGCAAAGGCTATGGGTCCTGACAACATTCCAGCAATAGTACTGAAGACCTGTGCTCCAGATCTAGCCGTGCCCCTAGCCAAGCTGTTCCAGTACAGCTACAACATCGGTATCTACCTGGCAATGTGGAAAATTGCCCAGGTATGTCCCGTGCGCAAAAATAGCAGGACAATCCAACCCGGCCAATTATCGTCCCATCAGTCTACTCTCAATCATCAGTAAAGGAAGTTGTCATCGACAGTGCCATCAAGCACACTTGCTTCGCAATAACTTGCTCAGTGACACTTAGTTTGGGTTCCACCAGGGCCACTCAGCTCCTGGCGTCATTACAGCCTTGGTTCAAACATGGACAACAGAGCTGAACTCAGGAGGTGAGGTGAGAGTGACTGCCCTTGACATCAAGGCAGCAGTTGACCGAGAATGGCATCAAGGAGCCCCAGCAAAACTGGAGTCAGTGGGAATCAGGGGGAAAACTCTCCACTGGTTGGAGTCATACCTCGTGCAAACGAAGATGGTTGTAGTTGTTGGAGGTCAATTATCTGAGCTCCAGGACATCACTGCAGGAGTTCCTTGGAGTAGTGTCCTAGGCCCAATCATCTTCAGCTGCTTCACCAATGACCTTCCTTCAATCATAATGTCAGAAGTGCGGATGTTCACTGATGATTGCACAATGTTCAGCACCATTCGCCACTCCTCAGACACTGAAGCAGTCCGTGTAGAGATGTAGCAAGACCTGGACAATATCCAGGCTTGGGCTGATAAGTGGCAAGTATTATTCGTGTCACACAAGTGTCAAGCAATGACCATCTCCAACAAGAGAGAATCTCACCATTTCCCTTTGACATTCAATGGCATTACGATCACTGAATCCCCCACTATCAACATCCTGGGGGTTACCATTGACCAGAAACTAAACTGGAGTAGCCATATAAATACCATGGCTACAAGAGCAGGTCAGAGGCTAGGAATCCTGCGGCGAGCAACTCACCTCCTGACTCCCCAAAGCCTGTCCACCATCTACAAGGCATAAGTCAGGAGTGTGATGTAATACTCTTCACTTGCCTGGATGGGTGCAGCTCCAACAACACTCAAGAAGCTTGACACCATCCAGGACAAAGCAGCCTGCTTGATTGGCACCCCATCCACAAACATTCACTCCCTTCACCACCACACACAGTGGCAGCAGTGTGTACCATCTACAAGATTCACTGCAACAACGCACCAAGGCTCCTTCGACAGCACCTTCCAAACACATGACCTTTACCATTGTTGTAGGGTATTCCCAAGCGCAGAGGCACCTGCAGTAAATATCATAGTGTTTCAATGTTATTTGAGTAACCAGTAACGTATAATCTTAGTGAACAATGAAGAGGTTGCAAGGCATCATGGGGCTTAGCCAACTTGACCACATTCCACACAGGAGCTGAGTAACATAAATTCAAACAAAGACTCATTAAATGGAAAGCAGATGTCCTTGTGGAATGCTGACAAAGGTACCAGCCTGTAACGAGGTCAGGATAAGATGGTACGCATACATTAGAACCAAGGATAATGGATAAGAGGGAATGGAAAACATCATGAGTAATCCCCTATCTGTCTATGGGCCGGTTGTGCAGTCCCTCCATGCCTAGTAACCACTTCTATTGGCTCTAATAATCAATGTATATGATCTATAATCGTTGTGATTGGACCATGTCCAGCCAGGATGGGCTGAGTAACTGTTCGAAAAATGTATAAGTATTGATGATTTTCCTTTGTTCGGTGGAGAGGCATCTGGACAGACCAGTGACCTGCTCCCCGCTGGCGTAATAAACTGTTTGACATTGGAGCAGACCTGAGTGTCGAGTGATTCTTCCAGATTCATTCCCGCTAACAACCACCTCCAAGGTCAAGGGCAGCAGTTGCATGGGAACACCACCACCTGCAAGTTCCCCTCCAAGTGACACACCATCCTGACTTGGAACTCTATCGCCGTTCCTTCACTGTCGCTGGGTCAAAATCCTGGAACTCCCTTCCTAACAGCCCTGTAGGTGTACCTACCCCACATGGACTGCAGCGGTTCAAGAAAGCAGCTCACCACCATCTTCTAAGGAGCAATTGGGGATGGGCAATAAATGCTAGCCTCGTCAGCGATGCCCATATCTCAGGAATGAATTTTTAAAAATCATATATATATCGTATATCCAGAACCCAACATAATCATAACAAGCTGCAACCCTGTAATCTCCATTACCTCATTCTCAAATGAAGTTGCAACATCTAGAGGACCATAATAGCAAAACAGCAGTACAGTAAGTGGATGCAAATGATAATTAGAAAGAAAAGAAGGAACTTACGTTTATATAGCACCTTTCATAACCTCAAGAGCTTTACAGCTAATGAAGTACTTCTGAAGTATCGTCACTGTGGTAATGTAGGGAAATGTAAAGAATGAAGCAATAGCAGTGGTACGGTAATGCAAAAATGAAGACTGGTGTGTCAAGCACTTATTCCAGATGTCTTCCAAGGGATGTCACAGCTATGCTATTTTAGGAGCAAACTGTACATGCCAAGTAATCTTGCTTAAACCCCCTTGTGGTACATTTTCAGACTCAGTTCTTGAAAAGCACTGATTATATTCTTGTTTTACTCTACCCAATAACAAATAAACACTCAGCACAATGGTTAAGTCAAGTGCAGATTGCTTCTTTCCTCTGTTATGTAGCATGTGAACGTTGGCAGCTTGAGGTTAGATTAGGATGCTGCTCTTTTATGTTTTTGCTTTCTTTATGATGTCTCAGGCCGAACCAGACTGTTTGCAAGCTCTGTATCCTATTTGACTCAGAGCTGAGCTTCTGACACAGTATTCTTCCCTACCCTACTTCCACCTCCTCAACAATTCCCATCTCTGCCCAACCTCAACTCACCTGCTACTAAAAACTTCATCCATGCTTTTGTTACCTTCAGACTCGAATATTCCAGTGTTCTGCTGGCCGAACTCTTGTCTGCCACCCTCCTTAACTTGAGGTCCTCGGAAACTCTGCTGCCTCAACTCTAACTCACAACAAATCCGAATCACTATTTTTCTGATGTGTAGGGCTGGATTTTCCAGTGGACGTCACAAACCCAACATCAGGCCCATATGGGGGTCTGAGCCCGCCCATGTAGTCAGCATGCCTGCCGGCGCAACTTTACAAGAATCAGCCTCCTAATTCGCTGTCTCCAGGCTCGCCATCCTATTAAGGATGGTGGGCAGGCTCCCGAGGCTGCAGGCTCAGTAAGAGGGCCTG
Organism: Heterodontus francisci; assembly: GCF_036365525.1. Taxonomy (NCBI): domain Eukaryota; kingdom Metazoa; phylum Chordata; class Chondrichthyes; order Heterodontiformes; family Heterodontidae; genus Heterodontus; species Heterodontus francisci. The sequence goes on along the minus strand of NC_090396.1, from coordinate 41,658,201 downwards.
CAGCAATGTCGGGCCAGCAGCCTCACTGGGAGGTGGCACTGCCGAGACAGGCAGGTGAGAGTGAAGGCACCTCAACATGGAGGTGCCCTTGGCTACCTACATAGAAGTAATAAAATAAAGAGGCCCGAAGCTGGTAGGGCCATTGGGTTGGAGGGTAATCGCCTCCATGAGACTATTCGTACTAGTGCAAAATGGCCCCTAAATTGTATGAATTGTCTGCCAGCCTCCATCAAGCAGGCAGCTGACTCGGTTCCTAGTCTGCCCCAGAAAAGTGCCCCAGAGGCAGGAATGCATTGGGAAGCAATCCTGATGCAGCTTCCCCTTATATTCCTGGCCGCCCACCACACCCACCCCCACCCCTCCAACCCTGTCTCCATAGGGCCGGGAAAATCCAGCCTGTATTCTTTCTAATCTATTTTTTGTAGAATCATAGAATGATACAACACATAGGGAGGCTCTTCAGCCCATCATGCCTATGTCAACTTTGTTTCCTATTCTGCCAGTTCTGTTTACCTCTCATTTTCACTGATCTTTTCATCCTTTACCACTAGGAATCTCATCCAACTTTAGAAAATGCTCTCAAATACCTACTTTTTGTGTCTGATCTGTTACCTACATCCATACACTATGCAGCAAGAGTCACAAGGTAGCAATCAGGAAGAGGAACCCTGACTTTTCCCCTGCCGAATACAGAGGCCAACTGCAGCACCCCACTGCTGAACCAGATGAGATCATCGAACTCAGCAGCGACCTAGGTTCAAATCTGCAGCCTTCCATGTCTGTGAGGCTCAGTACCACAATGTGACATGTATATCCTCATCAACTCTAGGATTAGAATTCAATGACATCTGACAGATAATTTCTGTTCACATGCAAATCATACAGCCCAATATAAGTTACACATGGAAAGTACAAGAAAATGCCCCGTTAATGGATTTCACATAGCTTTGTAAAACTAAAAAAAAAGCGAGAGAGAAAAACATTAATGAATAGTTCTTTTCTCATCAGCTGATAAAAACATAAGCTGATCATTATAGATTGATACCACATATAAATAAGACCGGTTTTCTTTCAGTTCCCTCATGGGAGACTGATCTGGAGCATAAGTTTTCGTGCTGCTCCCGAAATGACTGACAAGAAGCATAATTTACAGGAAACATGAGCAGTTCTGACAGTTTCTATCCCTTGCTCCCTACAAAGCTGGATGCCTCATTTCAATACTCCGCTTGAACCTCCCAGTAGAAACCTAACAAAACTCACACAGACTGTTGTAAATGTCCTTCAGTGACAGATGGCCACAGATTTCAAACACAAGACCATCTATTTGTTTTCAGAACAATGCTTTTTTTTAAAAAAACACATTAACTTGCAGTGGTGAGCTGAATTTTACTTTTTGCCACCATTCCCATTTTCTCTTCTCAGACATTCAAACGACACATAAAAAATAATTTTTATCAAGCTTCAATTTGACGGCCCAAAATAGTCTTGCAGTTGCCTGGCAACCAGTACTTATAAATTTGCAGGGATATGCAAAAAAAAAATCATCTCCTTCCAGGCACAGCTCGCAAACATGAATGCATGATGAAAAATGTTAACATTAACTTCATGGCACATTCATCCAAAGTAAACTGAATGGGAAAATGAAACAAAATTTTCTGCAGCTGGGATCAGGTAACCATAAGATCCAGCAATTCTGCATAGCACAGCTTATAGGCAAATATCACCTCCTCTTCTCCCAGACATTTTCAACCATGTAAAAAAAGTTCTACTTTTTGAAATGCTCCACTACATGTTTCCCTAATGGTATACCAGGCATTTAAAATCCCAGAGTAGAGTTACTAGGACTTCCTGAGATGTGAGTGTCCTACCACTCAATGTAATAAGGAAATTTTCAGTCATATGCAAATAGAACCAACACAAAACCCTGTTTGAGTTTGAATTATTCCTCTCTTCAGCCTGTTTGTGACAAATATTACAGCATTGTATTGGCATAGGCCTGGTATGTGATTTGGGCCTGATGGGCTGCTAAAGTCCTTGTGTATGATGATGGGATTTAAAGAGATAGCCACCAAATCAAAATGAGACAAAATACATGGGGGTAGATCTTCCTGTTGCTGTTCTTGGGTGCACAGGGGAAGTGGGTGGGGAGGAGTACATGTTGTAGTGAGCAGGCCGTATTTTCCATCAATTCATTCAAATGGATGGGAAAATCAGTGGACTCCCCTTTGAGCATCGATCCTCTCCACCTGATTTTCCAGTGTTCGGTACACCCAGGTGATCCAAAGTCCCCAGATACAGGACACATTCTCCTTTGCTTGTTCATACTGCAACATTATGATAACAAACTGAAATACCTCTTAGAATATAAATTCCCTCATTAGGATCAACTTTAATTGGTCATGCTCAATTAACTGAATTCAGTATTTCCCCTTTATGGGAAATCTTCTATCATCAACCTTTTTAGTAAAATTATACTTTTATTTTTAATCTTAAAGTTATTGAGAGATGCTTCCCCATTTTATTAGAAAATATTAGCTTTCGAAGATTTTGGATTAACATGTTGAAAGTGTGCAGCAACATCTAAGCAGCGAAGCACTGTGACAGTGAAAGTAAATAAGCAAAAAAAATGTGACAGGAGGCAAAAAAAAATCATTAAACAATGGCCCTGCACTAATACCCTGCAGAATGTCTTCTGTAAGAAATACATTTACACCTTCCCTTGCAATGATACCTTCAGAAACTAATAAAAAGCTGTAAATGAAAATTGGAAGAAAATGCATATAATAATTGAAATACTGCAGTAATGTAAAACTCCTCGTTTCTGCAAAATTGTTAAAGGGAATATTATCACACATATGTTTATTTTCTTCAACCTTCTGAAGTATAAATCGAAACATTTCATACATTTTTCCTCATCTTCCTACTTTGTAAAATTCACATGCTAAGAACAATAACTTGATTTAAATAGAACCTTTAATGTAGCAAAATGTCTATAAAGGTGCTTCACAGGAGTGTTATTGGACAAAATTGGGCACCAAGCCATATGAAGAGATATTAGGACAGGTGACAAAAAACTTGGTCATAGAGTTAGGTTTTAAGTAGGGTCTTTAAGGAGGAGAGGTAGAGAGGTGGAGAAGGTTAGGGAGGGAATTCCAAATCTAGGGTCTAGGCAGCTGAAGACATGATTGTTAATGTTGGAGGAAGTTACAGAGAGAGGGAGGGGTGAGGTCATGGAGGGACTTGAACACTGGGATAAGAGTTTTAAATTCAAGGTGTTGCCTAACCAGGTGCCAAGGTAGATCAACTAGCGCAGGGGTGATGGGTGAACGGGACTTGTTGCGAGTCAGAATACAGCAGCAGAGTTTTGGATGAGCTGAAGCTTATGGAGGATTGAAGGTGGAAGGACAGCCAGGAGAACATTGGAAAAGTAATATCTGGAGGTAACAAAAGCATGAATGAAGATTTCAGCAACAGATGAGCTGAAGCAGGAACAGACAATGGTGACTTAATCTAAATTTAACCTGCCCAACTTCACCCCAATTTACCAATATTCAGCTTCATTGAGATCAATAATTGGTTATTTCTTTCATCACAGACATTGTAGTACAGTTGGACAGGGCCCAAAGCCTTTCCTGAAGCAGCAAAAATTTTATTTGTTTTTTAGAAATACAATTTGATTTGAAGAAAACTGCAAAAATTTTAAAACTGTATATTAAAAATTGGACTTTTTCATAAGAGCTGATTTGGGGGCAATGGAGCCAATTACAAAAGGATTTGAAAATTCAATCAGTAAATATCAATTTAAATGAATTATATAGATTAGCATTAATTTTCAAAGGATCTGCATGTTACTGCTGACACCTAGAATGAGGGTTCACATTACAAGGACGTAATGCCCAAGTCAACGTTTGTTAATAACAGCCGCAAGTACATGTCATGTACTTTAACGTTTCATATATAATAGATCTGACTAACCTGAACAATTACTTTTTACTTAATCAGCACATCTAATATATTTCTAGCAATGTGAAAACTGACATCTCGGACACCTGATCCAGCATATGGTCTAATTGCCTTACTGATAAGGACCTGCTGCTACTTCACAAATCAGCAGCAGAATCCATGTCAAAGAGCACATGATTAAAATTAATGCATTGTCAGAGACCACAGATAAGACCTAATCAAATCATAGCATTTAAAATGTACTTATGCTAAATGGCATAATTTAAAATACCACTGTGTTACCTCCTTTAGGCCTCCCTTTGTACTCCCACACACAATTTCATATCTGTTGAAAGGGATTTTTTTCTCTTGTTGGAAAGCTCAGAAACCAGTGATGTTTGCACAGAACTACAAGAGTGTAACTTCCATGTGATCACTGTTACAGAAACCATGAAGTATTTTTTCTAATGTAATCCATAGTAAATTGGGTTCAAGGCAGTTTTTTTCCCCTTAAAAATAATACCTTGGTAGGATTCCATTATTTTTGTGGATTATGAAATTATCTTGTTGCATTTAATGAGACTAAAATATTTGGCCACATCACAATTACTCTCTCATTGTGACCCTTTTTTATTAGAGGAAAACGCGAGGGGATAACGTTATGATATAGTAACACTTATTTTCCAAAGGTACCTAAACTATGCCATACAGAGGCCATGAAGGTCATTTACTTGACTAATATCCTCTGCCATAAAGGGTGAGCATAGAACCAGAAGATTTAACTGGATCAGCATCAAGAAGTACTTGTCACATTGTATCTTTAGAGCACCTTTGCTATGATCCACTACCATGGGATACAAGGACAATGGATTGTGGAATGCTGGAAAACTTTCTGCAGACATTATTTTTCCCATTATTACAGTTAAAAACATAGTTAGTTGCACATCTATGTTGCTGCTTCAAACTTGTAACCTGTAACTCAGTACGTCCGAAACAATATTTGGCTTTGCTCAACTATTACTTTTCTTCTTGGCTCCTATAACTGCAGTTGGCTGAACCAGGCAAAAATAAGGCCTGCTCCATTGAGTTTACTGGGCCTTTCTGCAAAGGAAAGAAAGCATATGAATAAGCATACTATGAGTTGTTTGTCTATGAAAAACTTTACATCTAAGTTGCATAGAAAATTCAGATATATCAGTGAGCATTTCTTATGCTTTACATTTCAAGCTTTGTAATATCTCAATCTATAAATGTAAGTGTCTAGCTGTATCTGTAAATGGTCTCAGGAATGATGTATGCAGTTGTCTGTAAAATACATATTTTAATTAATCAGACGTACATGGTCCCAAGAAGTGGCAGTTACAGCATTATTGAAATAGCCATTGACTCAATTGGTGGCAAGATGGCCATTGAATCAATCTATTTGAAAACTCAAGCCCAGCTGACATGGGATACAAAGAGCAGAAGGAATTTTCTGACACCTTTGGTATTAAGAACAGAAAAGTAGAGGCGCTGGCTGACATTTACACAGTGGAACTATATTTGATGTCTGATTAATGCGAGACAAGACACAAGTGTTAGGTGATTTCTTAGACCAAGTGATGTATCTGAGTTGAACAAATATGTGGTCAGATTGAGCCAAACTGAAATTTCTATCGAGATAGCTCCTCAAGGAGTATAACATTTAAAAAAGAAATTTCTATGTGCCTGCACTACACAAATCAAATTGCATGCATAAATCAGACATCAGAACTTGGATTCTCTTCTGAATTACTATCGCTTGAGGGGAAATTTGGAATGATAAACAGAGTGAAATGTGTTCCTTAAGGCTGCCATCCAGGCAGCTTTCAGACATTACCTGGGAACAAGAACAAAAATGTTTCACTGAGACATCCATATAGTACAAGAAAAGCAGACAGTTGCTAGAGCAGGGAGAGCACAACTGATAGTCCAGAACTTTCAATATATAAACTAATTTCACACCTGCCTGTTCTCCCCCACCCCCAACAGTTATATATTTGGTTCTTTATGCTGCCACCATATAGAGTCTAGTCAGAGAGGTTCTTCGACTCTATTGTTTAAACATCAATTTTTATTGTATCGTAACTACATCTACTCCACACTAGCCTGTGTGGCTCCTTCAAAAGCCACGCTGTAACTGTTCTCGAGTCTCTTCCACATGATCTCTTACATCAACATGGTAGGTGGTAATCTTTACATTCTCTCAAGATTAACCCTTTATTACTCTTATAATACATCTCCATGCAAGTCTTTATCACAATATACATTTACATACCTTCACTTTTTTATTCACATGCTACCCCATCTCCCCCCAAGTCTGTGACTTCATAGATTCAACCTATCAGGAGGTTTCACAACTCTCCCTGATCTTGTTGTCGTCAAATGTGGAAGATTGGTAGTCTTTCTCTGATCCCTTGGCCGGACTTTTACGTTCCCCCCCCCCCCCACCCTCCTCCGGTTGGTGGTGGGGGTGGGGGGGGTGCATAAAATGGAGTGGGAGGCTCGGGAAGCCCTTCCCGACCTGCTCCCGCCTTCGCCACCATTTTACGCGGGGAGGTAGCAGCGAAAACCACCCCGCCTGTCCCAGGCCAATCAAGGCCCTTAAGTGGCCAGTTAAAGGCCACTTAAGGGCCTCCGCCTGCCACCACGGAGATTTTACCCTTGGCCAGTCAGGCGGCGCAGGCCTGAGAAAAGCTGCCTGACAAAAGAAGGTGGCTTTCTGACAGAGGGGGCCCACATGATCAGACACCCTGTGCCCGATGGAGGACCTTCCCCAATGCCCCAACAACCTCTAATACCCAACATGCCCTCCGTCCCCCCAATCGACTACCATTGCCTCACCGGGTCCTGACTGATCACCGTCGGTAAGGCCCCAAAAACTTACCTTTTCCCAGTGCGTCCTTCTTCTTCTTGTTGATGCTGGGTTGCAGTCCCAGAAACGGCCACCGCTCCTGGTTACGCAGCTGGAACTAAGAGTTGCCGGCACGTTGATCAGCTCCATTAGGCAGGACTTCCTGCCTCAATGAGTTGGAAGTCCCGCCTCAGACCAGTTAAGGGCCTGGGGGCCATAAAATGCGGTTCAGATCCCCATGCCAGGTGGAGGCAGATCGCCACTGACCTTTCAGTCGGTGGACAGCTCCCGCCAGTGAAAGTAAAATTTCAGCCCTTGTGTCTTGACTTGTAAGGCCTTCATTGATGTTTGTAGCATTCAGTGCTTTTTGAATTTTCGGTTCATCATCTGAGCCGTCTAAATGTATGACCTTTGATTTAAAGGAATAAGATGCCTTCTATTTATCCGTATAGAACCTTCTCGGGTTCGTACTAGATAGGATGGCTGTTGATTCTCGTTTTTCGGAAGAATTACCCCTTCTCTATTTTGGTCTTGTACCCATTTCTTTTGCTCTTCTGAAAACTTTAGTAGGTTTCTTGTACGGTATCTTCTGTTATAATTATGGGACAGCTTGTTTCAATATGACTTTTCTTTGTCTTGTACTTTCTGATAATCCTTGCTTTGCAATCCTGGAAGTAATTTCTTGGGTAGAATTGGAAGTTGTGTTCCAAGTTTTCTTGCCACTAAGAGTTCTGATGACACTAATCCGCACAATAATGGAGTAGTTCTGTATGTCAGTAGTGCTAATTGAAAATCTTGATTTTTCATCAACATAGTTTTAATGGTTCTGATTTGATTGTGGATACTTAGGAAAGCTTGTTAGGTGAACAAATCCACATTCATCTTCAAAGTGCGTGAAGTAATTGTTTGCAAATTGTGGTCCATTATCAGATACTATCTGATCAGGTAGACCATGTGTTGCGAAAACTTCCTGTAAAACTCTGATGACTGCTTCAGTTGTTGCTGTGTACATCCATCCTTCAATCCATCTTGAGAAGTAATCAACTGTAATTAGGTAGGATCTTCCCTCAAAGAAGAATAAATCCATCGCCAACCATTCCCACGGTCTAGTTGGGAATTGGGTCAAAATTAGAGGTTCTCTTTGATCTTGTCTGTCTACCTGACAAATTTGTTGGACTTACCTCTTCCCAAGTTCTCTGTTCATGTAGCACTCCTGTAGGAACTTGTTGCTTTTCTCTTTTTCGCTCTGGTAGACTTTCAGTGGCATGGCGGGCTGTGCTGTGTTGTGCAGGTTCTCTCCATGTTGTGCGGGATCTCTGGCAGAATCCAGAATCTCTGCAGTGCTCAGGTCAGGTTGGGGGGTTCTCCTCCTGTCCTGGCTCCTTGATTCTTCTTGTTTATCTTCTTCAACTTTCTTCATAAGATGAAAGTCAATATAAACTCTTCTACTTAAAAGTGAGAACTCCCGATTTTTAGGACATACAGTGGGCTGGATTTTAACAAGCTCTCAACATCAAGAGACGTGGCAGGGTGGGGGGGGGGGGGTGCTGCTGAAGATGGCTGTGGATGAGGCGCGCCATGGGCTCGATGCTGGTAGGGCTCGGCCCGATCCTCCAGATGGCAGCAAGGCTCTTTGGCGGCCCCCCTGCCGCTGGGCAATGGGACCACAATTTAAATATGCAAATGAATAAAATTAATACATTTAAATACACTTACCTCCAATTTTGAGGGCCCGCTGTGATCTTCGGCGTGGCAGCTAGCAGTCCCGCACCTTCAGATCCCCATCCGGGGAAATGCGGCACCACACTGGTGGGGAAGGGGGAGGAGGTAAGTTTGTCAGTGCTGGAGGGGTGGGGGTACAGAGTTAAATACACTTAATGGGTGTAAGGGATGGTTGAACCTTAAACTTTGTGCAGTTTGGGTGGGGGGGTGTGGTCAGATGTAAAAAGTAAGTGTTTTTGGGGGGGAAAGGGAAAATAGTTTTTGCAGTTGTTATTGGGAGGTGGGAAAGGGGCATAAGAAATTTATTTATTTAATTTTGGGGGATCTTTCTTTAAAAATTTGAATATGCCAGCAGCGCTGCCTGCCATTTAAAAATAGCGCACAGGCAGCAGACACCACTGTCCAGTACGGATAGCCCATCTCTTCCACATGATTGGGGGGGTTGTGGGTGCGCGCCGCCCCAACTATTTAAATGAGCCGCCGAGCTTAAGATCATGGCAGTTCTTTGGCATGCGGACCGCCATTTTTTGAGCTTGTAGCCGAGATCAGCGGCGGCTTCTTAAAATCCAGCCTAGTGTTTCTAATATCTGCTTTGCCTTATATTGTAGCATCGCTTGTAACTTCCCCTTTACTTCAGGTACAACACCTACTGGGCCATGTAACTGAGTGCCTGTTGGATGCAGAATGTATGTGGATAGCCACATGGTTCTTTATCTGACAGGACTGTCACACTTGCTCTGGTGTCAAGTTTGAAATTAGTGATATGTTCGTTGACATATACATCTACTGACTAAAATGCATGTTTCAGATCATTGATTTCATTCAGAAAATATTTCGATTGGTCTGCTGCAGGAGGTTGCATAACTTCATTTACCTCTATTCTTAACTACTTTTCCTTTGGACGTTGAAGTAATCGAGATTTTATTTCGGCACATCTATTGAAATGCCCTATTTTTCTGCAATAAAAGCATTCTGCTCTATTGGCGGGACATTGTTCACACCTGTGAGAAGTTCTTGCACCACAGCACTGGTAGGGTCCCCACCCCAGTGTAACCTTTTTCAGCCCTCTGGTGAAGGAACTGAACAGTTACAGGATGTTTCCTAAACCAAGGTCTTTTCTCACCTCACAGGATTTATCTGTTATTACTGTGCAAATTGAAGTGGGAATCTTAAGTGTTTAAGACGTCATGAAATTTTTCTGATGTTACGTCATTACTTTGTCTTGTTATTATATCATAAGCTACAGCACCAATTAAATATAATCATGTATTCACTTACACTGTTTTGGACTTGCTGTCCAATTTCGATGCAATTCTGTATCTGAGGAACCTTTTCCTCCATAGTACCCATTTTTGAGTTTGATTGAACCCTTTGTAACTTTTGAAACTCTCTGGCACTCCCACATTTTGATCAATTTTTAAAATTTGCATAGACTTTTTAGAGTGTTCCCCTTTAAGGAACTCTTTTTTCAGGCTATCTTGCTTTTATGGAGTGTAGCAGGTGCTTGACAGTGTTCCCTGTTTGTTTCTTTTAGACTTCTGGTAGGGATTTCACCTTTCTTTCAGCAGTTCACTTCTATGTTTCCACCTATTGAAATTGACAGAGCTGTTCGATAAATACTTTGTGAGTTTTCCCCTTGCTGTTTTTAAAGCTAGAGTTTATTTATTTTGTTCAAACTTGGCTGCTTTAATTTTTTAAAATCTCTTCAGCTTAGCTGCGTTAATGGAGACTCTACTGTGTTCAGGGGTTTCCCGTGCTTCTTTTTGCTTCACTATCGGACTTTTTTTTCAGTTCACGTGCTTTTCAGGGTTTTCCCGTCTCTCCGCCCTTGTGTTCAACCCAAGTGAGGGATTGGGTTTTCCCTCTTTTCTCTCTCTCACTCACACGGAGCCTTTAGAAAATTAATTTTTTAAGTTCAACAAAGACTTTTTCTTAAACCAGGATTTCTCTATCGTCGGTACAATGACTCACCCAATTGCTCAATTTTCAGGCATGCTTCTGTTCTATGGAGCTTCTCTCAGCTTTCTAAGGTCTGTAGTTTTTCTCTTTTCAGCTACTTGTCTTAAAGTTTCTCCTCTTCTAGCTGAAGGATGATTGTTGCTTCAAATTTTCTCTTCTGGGTGTAGGACTTCGATCCCAGTGCTGTTCACCATATTATATATTTGCCTCTTTATGCTGTCACCATATAGAGTAGAGCCTAGCCAGAGAGACTGTATTGTTTAATCTTTATTGTATAGTAACTATATACACTCTACACTAGCCTTGTGTCTCTTTCAAAAGCCACACTGTAACTGTTCTCAAGTCTCTCCCACATGATCTCTTACATCATGATGGTGGGGGGTAATCTTTACATTCTCTCAAGATTATCCCTTAGATACCCTTATTCTACACCATTAACATCACAAAATTCCTCACTTTCCAAGATTTCTGCCAAGCTCCTTCAGAAAACATAAATCTCCATTTCTTCTGCCATAATCTCAATTATTTGCATGAAACTATGTCCACTGCCTTCAAGATGCTCCTAAATCATTATTTATTTGAAAACAGGGCCCCCGAGATCCTTAACCGGAGCTCTAAGATCCCCATATCCCTTTTAAAGGCTACACCAAAGCCGGTAATTGGTAACCAACATTGGTAAACCAATGAAGGGTATTATTTTTGTTTTCCAATCCACCCGAAATGGATGAGAGTTCAGAGAGTGCAGGTAAGCAACAATTTCACATTGATTCACAAATCCTCTAACTCTGGGACTGATTGCTGTATGGTTGCTAATTGTAGCAGAGAATACTTTAGAAAAATTTCCTCTGTCTAAGTAATATTTTGCCTCCAAACGTGATCCTTGGCAGTTGTAATTTTATCAAATGGAGGGACAATACCACGGTATTGGATTTTCAGAAGGCTTTTGATAAAGTCCCCCACAGGAGATTGGTTAGCAAAATTAAAGCACATGGGTTAGAAGGTAATATTCTGGCATGGATTGAGGATTAGTTAACAGGCAGAAAGCAGAGAGTAGGAATAAAGGGGTCATTCTCGTCTTGGCAGGCTGTGACTAGTGGGGTACTGCAGGGATCAGTGCTTGGGCCCCAGCTGTTCACAATATATATCAATGATGTGGATGTGGGGACCAAATGTAGTATTTCCAAATTCGTGGATGACACAAAACTAGGTGGGAATGTGTGTTGTGAGGAAGATGCAAAGCGGCTTCAGGGGATTTGGACAGATGTAGTGAGTGGGCAAGAATGTGGCAGGTGGAATATAATGTGGAAAAATGTGAGGTTATCCACTTTGGTAGGAGGAATAGAAGTGCAGAGTATTTATTAAATGGTAAGAGATTAGAAAGTGTTGATGTACAAAGGGACCTGGGTGTCCTTGTCAATAAATCACTGAAAGCAAACATGCAGGTGCAGCAAGCAATTAGGAAGGCTAATGGTATATTAGCCTTTGTTGCAAGAGGATTTGAGTACAGGAGTAGTGAAGTCTTGCTTCAATTGTGTAGAACCTTGGTTAGACTACTCTTGGAGTACTATGTGCCGTTTTGGTCCCCTTACCTTAGGAAGGAAATTATTGCTATAGAGGGAGTGCAACGAAGGTTCACCAGACTTGTTCCCAGGATGGTGGGACTAAGCTATGAAGAGAGATTTAGGAAACTGGGCCTGTATTCTCTAGAATTTCGAAGAATAAGAGGTGATCTCATTGAAACCTACAAAATACTTAAAGGGATAGACAGGGTACATGCAGCTAAGATGTTTCCTCTAGTTTGGGAGTCTAGAACCAGGGGACACAATTTCAAAATAAGGGGGAAGCCACTTAGGACAGAGATGAGGAGAAATCTCTTGACTCAAAGGGTTGTGAATCTTTGGAATTCTCTACCTCAGAAGGCTGTGGAGGTTCAGTCATTGAGTATGTTTAAAGTAGCAATTGACAGATTTCTAAATACAAATGACATAAGGGGATATGAGGATAGTGTGGGAAAAAGGCATTGAAGTGGATGATCGGCCATGATCATATTGAATGGTGGAGCAGGCTCGATGGGCTGAATGGCCTACTCCTGCTCCTATGTTCCAATGCTCATAATTGCATTAAATGGGATTGTATTCTAAATAACAGTAGCTGTTTCTTCCATTTTATTTTATTCAGCTATTGTTTAGGTGGCTGCTATATTAAACTCCTGTAGTAAATGCACCACACATTACTTCATTAAGCATTTTGCAGCACTGGTAGAACCCCAAACTACAGTACAACCCCAGAGCTGGGCTCCAATCTGTCTCTAGAGATTGGGCCCAATTTTAACTCACTCAACACCTACTTACTTACACAGAGTTAAAATCAGGCCAAAGCAGTTTATGACCCACTGGCAAAGGCAGTCTCACATCTTCTGGGTTTGGCACGGCAGAGCTAGTTGATTTCAATGCTCAACGTATGCAGACACACTCGAAACATTAATATTTTAACTCAGTTTTGGGCAGGAGCATTCCAACTGGTGGAGATGTGATAAATGAGGTTGGAACCAGTACTGCATCTAATAGTCTCACCCTGGCAGCTATGGTATAAAGGAACGGCAAAGGCAATACAGAATTTGGCTTGTGTGCACCTTTTCAGATAAAGCATTTCATCTTGAAGAAATGGCCAATCAAGTAAAATGCAAATTATAGTGAATGAATTGGTGGGAGAGATTTAAACTCAGATAGTTTTGAAGACATTAAATTTCTTCAGTTAAAACAAAGCTTCCCATTGCCTTATATTATTTGATCATGCTGGGCATCATTCAATACAAGCCTCAGTTCCTTTCAAATGTTAAGAGATTAGTGTGGTTACCGTCTTCATTTTTTTAATACATATTATGCAAAGCCTGACTCTTTTTCTCCTTTTGCGGGCCTATGCATTAAGGATGTTTTGTTTCTCAACAGTACTTCAAATGAACTGCTTTCAGTTCAAGACATCTAACAGTAGACATATTTGGTTCTGGAACAGACATTGCTCCATCCTCCATAAATGTCAAAATGTAGCCACTGTCAGCTCACAACGCTGATCTCTTTTTCTGACACCAGCTCAGAGGAGCTATTGTAACAGCTGATTTCCAAATAAAGGAAGGCGCTTATTTTTCAAAGCTTCTTAGATATCTCTCTTTTCTCGTGGTTTTTCTGCTTTAAGATAGACTGGTTATTTCTTCTGAGAAAATTCAATGGCTTTTGCGACTATTCAAGATGAATGGATTATGATTCTTGGATCATGCATTTATAATAAAAAAAATTCAAAATATCATGTTGAACTCATAACATTCTTAAGTATTCATGATACCTACCATTTTGTCTTTAGTTAATGCTCAATTTCAGTTCTCCTTACTAATGTATTTGTAGTTAGTACCAGTATAAAAATCATTTACAATTGGAGATACATATTCACACACATTAAAGTAAGTATTGGCCTGTTATTCTATAGTGACTGTATCTGTTCCAAATGCTGAAGTTACATTCCCACACCTTTGCCAGATGGTCAGGGCGAAGCCATAAGCTATATGTAACTGCCAAGAATTATTATACCTAATAATGAACTGCCAAATGATGGCCCCCACAGAGTCAGTCTCATCCTCTATATCCGAGAGTGGACAGACAACCGCGTTTAAAAAGACATCAAATTGTTGCCAGTAACCTCGTAGTTATTGGAATCCAGCTAAAGGAAATGATTTACATATTTTAGCTACACAATGGTGCCAGTCTGATATCTACATTTAATCCACAAAAGGCCAAAGTAGTTCTACTAACTAGAATTCTGCAATGGTAACAACAGCTTTTCAGTTTAAGAAGTGCAGAATTATCAGTGTGTTCAATCAGCAGTACAGGCATTTTGATTGTGTTTCATAGCCACACTGATAATGTTCGTGGACAAGAAATGACACAGTTACTCTCAAGATCGCCAAGTCTTCTTTACCCCTGACCATATTAACCCTGCGGCATGAAGCAGAAGTAAGCAATGGTTAAAGGACCAGCAGATGGATTTTAATATTGATAAATGCAAATTGTTCCAGAAAACAGAAAATGTGTGTTACAAAAAACACAAATGGGTGCATAAGGAACTATATTTGAGTACAAATATCTGTAATTCATAGACAGTATACAATTGGCTATTAGAGATAACGACAATTTTAGTTCATTTTTTAAACTCAATGATGAGGCCTCATTTGAATATTGTCTCGAATTTGGAATCCCACCTGATGCACTAGAGAGAGTTCAGAGAAGATAAAGGATCTAGGATTAAAAGGTTTGAAGTCATAAGCAAGCTTGTAATGTTGAACTAGTTTTTACTGGAGAAAAGAGTGGGAATGGCTAGCTCTTCAAAATGCTTAAAGGCATGCATAATAAAGATGTAAACAGGTAATTCATTTTTCATTTCATTTAAACAGAATAAGAGGGCCGAACTATAAATTAATGAGCCTCAACGACAGGACAGATTGGAATCATTTTGCCTTCATAGTGGTAGATATGTAGAACTGACACCCATCAAAAATAAGTAATGCTATTTTGACTGACTGCTTTATCTTTGTTTGAGAAATAGATTGAAGGCTTTAATACATACAGGTATCAATAATCAAATGCTCTTCATCAATAAGGTTTCTGTGCTGCTGGGAGCATGGTAGTGATGTCAATGGAATGTAGGCCGTCAAGGTTAAATAAAGTAAAATGTAATGTTAAGTGATATACTGCAGTTTTAATCAATTGGATTTGGGGGTTAGGGAGAAATTTACCAAAATTTCATCACCTTGAAAGATTTACCTGTTGTTATTTATTTCCCTTAGTAGTACAGATAAACTGGGAGAGTCCATGCAGGGCAAATGGACATTGACCAGAATTTTACGCCCCCCCCCCCCAAAGAGTGGACTGGTGTTGGGGGGCATAAAATGGAGTGGGAGGCTTGGAGGGCCCTTCCTGATCCGCTCCCGCCTCCACAGCCAATTTACACAGGGCAGCGGAAAATGGCCCACCCACCCCAGGCTAATTAAGGCCTTTAACTGGCCAATTGATGGCCACTTAAGGGCCTCCAACCATCGCCATGGGGATTTTACTATTAGCAGGCGGGTGGCCCATGCCTGAGGAAAGCCAAGTGACAAAAGCAGATGGCCTTCTGATGGCCTGGGGGGCCCTCCTGATCAGGCACCCTGTGCCCAATGGAGGGCCGCCCCATACCCCAACCACCCTCAATGCCCAACACGCCCCCGCCCTCTCAATCGACCTCCCCCCTGTTGCCTCACTGGGGTCCGACTGATCACTTCCAGCGAGGCCCCAAAAATCTACCTATTTTCTGGGCTGTCCTTCCTCTTCATTTTGAAGTTGGGTGTAGTCCCAGCAGTGGCCATTGCTCCCAGTGGTGCTGCTGGGACTAAGAGCTGCCAGCCCCCTGATTGGCCAGCAGCTCCATTAGGTGGGATTTCCTGCCTCAATGAAGTGGAAGTCCCACCTAAGACCAATTAAGGGCCTGGAGACCATAAAATCCAGACTGGATCCCCAGGTCCAGCAGAGGCAGGATCGCCACTGACTTTTCACTCGGTGGACGGCTCCTGTCCGCCATGTGGAAATTTCAGGCCATAGTCTCTGAGAAGAAATGATCCTGACAGATTGATTTTGTGACGTTCATTAAAGATGCTAAATGCTTGAGGAAGGATCTGAATCATTCACAACTGTTAGCAATTTAAGAGAAACCTAGACCCATGGTATGACTCAAGTAAGGACCCAGCTGGAGCTGACCAAGATTTATTTTGACCAGATAATCATCACAAATCTGACAAAATTTAAGGTATATCCTGACTTTACCAACCACACGAGGGATGGAGATTACTAGCTCTTGTCTAAACATCAACAAGGTTCATTCTCAATCTCTTCTTTTCTACCTCCACCCCCAATTTGGCCTACTGACAGTCTATATGATCTACATCATGTCCCTTCCTTCACCATATCCTGAGTAGCTTTCATTATGAACAGCAAGCTGTGATTTGCACAATCTTTTTTATATATTCATTTGCAGGATGTGGGCATCACTGGCAAGGCTAGCATTTGTTGCCTGTGAGAAGGTGGTGGTGAGCCACCTTCTTGACAACTGAGTGGCTTGCTAGGCTATTTCAGAGGGAAATTAACATTTACATACAGGCCAGACTGAGTAAGAATGGCAAATTTCCTTCCCTAAAGGACAATAATGGGTTTTTACTGCAATCTGGTAGTTACATGCCTTTACTGATATTAGCATTTTATTCCAGATTTATTTAATTAACAGAACTTAAATGCACCAGCTGCCACGGTGGGGTTATGATCTCAGCTCTCTGGATCATTAGTCCAGGTCTCTGGATCACTAGGCCAGCAACATAACCACTATGCTACTGTTCCCATCTGTGGTGACAGAAAAGACAAACGATATTTGTTGAAGGCAACTCAATTTTTGATGGTCAGACGGAGAAAAAAATGGTTGAAAAAAATTGCAAGCAATGAAACAAATAAAAAGATGAGTCTGCGAAAATAATGGCTGGAAAGAAATTTGAAATAAATGAAAGGAAATGATGAAACAGAAGGTTTGGAAGACACTGCATCCAAGAACCTATGTAAAACAGCAAATAACAAAAAATTGGCTGTAAAATTTTCCTGGTTTTAGTAATCTTTGGCCACAAGATTTTTTGATCTGAATAAGGAGGAACCATGTTACTGTATTTCTTCAAAGGAGCGTGCTAAATTAAACTGTTTCCCAGCATTCTTCTCATGTTTCCCAAATACTTGAAACAATGTCATTTTCATACAAAGTACTGGAAATACTGTTCAAAAACAATACCTTTTTTCATTTTGAAGTTGATTCATGAAAAAAAATCAATGCTTCGGAAACCTTAGCATTCTACCTTTAACAAAAAGCAACCTTTGACAAAACCCATTTTATAGCAAGCTAATATTGGTAGGCAGTCGTTGTGGTAACAGAAAATTCTCCTTAAGTGGCAGCAACAAAGTAACCTGCTGCCACTGATGTGACAGGCTCCAGTAGCACAATTCAATAACTGCAAAAGGACAACAAAGAAAAATCAGAAGAAAAAAATTGTTGTGAAACGGAAACTGCTATGTTCCACAGGTATAAATTACTCTGCCTATAAATTATTTTGATTTAAGCAATCTGTTACTCTGAATAAATGAACACTCACAGCTTCATAGTTAATGCATAATAACAGAAGGGGGCAATGTAGAGCAGCAAAAATCAAGCTCACTTGGTTCAGTTAAAAAAAAGACAAGAGCAGACGGATTCTAATTTTCAATGAATCTTTTCCCATGGTGACGCAGTCTGAAACATGTCAATCTACATGAAACCAAGTATGCATCCTGTTGTTTTATTTCCATCCAATTTTGCACAAGAATGGGTAACTGAATTAAGACTACCAGTACTGCTTTGTTATTTCATCTCAGAGAGCTGCCCTCTACTGTCCTCTCTCAATCCCTCAGGGTTGCTGAATGATTCACTGTAAAAGCGTCAAAACTCTAGTGTGAACTTCCAAGGATGGGGCTCCAATCGGAATTAATTTTTGAATGAAATTGTATTTTTAATATGTAAAAACAAAAAAAAAGCTGGCAAGCTTTTATTTTAAAAAAAGACTATGCTTTTGCTCTTGCTCCCCCTCAGTTGCCTAACGTTGCCTGTGATTCCTCCCTCCTATTTAATGTATCTGATGCCTTAGTATTCTCTCATTGTTGATTTGTATCAGTGTACATATAGAGGTAGCACTTTCAAAGTCTCCATGCTCTATTTCACTTTAGAGATTAGACCAGAGATTGATGGAATGCTCTGCCTCCAGATATTGTTCTATACACATAGGCTCTCTCCCTTTCTCCTTGTGAGTTATATAAACTGGAGAGAAATAAAGGGATTTCATTTTGAAACAACATTTTAAAAAAAAACACAGAAAATCTTTATTGGAAACTGTTCCAAAGGAGGCAAGTCTGAAAAAAGCTGGGTGCTGTAATTATCATTCAGAAAGAGTCCTGCTTTTGCTTAATTCTTAATAAACATCAGAAAAATTATGTTCAAGAAATTAAATACACCACTATATTTCAACAAACTAGCTGTATTAATTCAACATCACTGCTGCTGAAATTGCCAATACTGCAGTTCCACCAACAACCAATTGTCAAAATAAAATCGAAAGCAGGAAGCATTTGTGTTTAATTGCAAGCTGGTAACACAGCAAGGCCACGATTTTACATACAGGCAGGCTCAGCATAGTGCAGGTGCCTGTACCGTCGCTTGTACAATTCGATCCGGTGTCACAGGCATTGCTCAGAACCTTAGGCTGACACAGAGAAAATATACAAGCAGGTGAAATGTAACATAACGATTTAAAACAAAAACCCTCTTTAATACTGGAAGTTCCCATGATGTATTTTTAAATAACATCTACAGTTCCTTTAATGTGCTAACTACATACACAATTTTTAAAAATCTTATTTTTATGAATGAAGACATGGGTTACAGGGCATGCCCTCAATTAGCAAAATTATCAATTAGCAAAATTAGAGTTTATGCAGCAAAATATATTTTTATTTGATAATTCGACAAGCATACAGATGCAATATTCAAAATGCTAAACAAAACACATTATTTGAAGATGGGGAGAATAAATAAATTATATCTTTCTCCCTCTGCTTCCTGTGAACCATGAAAAGAAAATCAATTTCATGTCTGTTCAGCTATTTGCATTACTGCCTGCTCCATGGTGGCACAGCCAACCAACCAACCAAAGAACTACAGCAGATACCCAGATCCACTCCCATGCATATATAATCACGTTTATGTGAGAAACGACTAGTTTGTCGACTTTTCTTTACACTGTAATGAATTGAGGGACTAAGGAAATATGAACTGTAAACATTTTTTGTAATGCACTATCTGGATCCCTGATAGTTTGACATGAGAAAATGCACTATACATTGGTGATGTTTAAATATTATTTTTAAAGGCTATGGGGCGGCACAGTGGTGCAGTGGTTAGCACCGCAGCCTCACGGCTCCAGCGACCCAGGTTCAATTCTGGGTACTGCCTGTGTGGAGTTTGCATGTTCTCCCTGTGTCTGCATGGGTTTCCTCCGGGTGCTCCGGTTTCCTCCCACAAGCCAAAGACTTGCAGGTTGATAGGTAAATTGACCATTAGCAATTGCCCCTAGTATAGGTAGGTGGTAGGGAAATATAGGGAAGGTGGGGATGTGGTAGGAACATGGAATTAGTGTAGGATTAGTATAAATGGGTGGTTGATGATCGGCACAGACTCGGTGGGCCGAAGGGCCTGTTTCAGTGCTGTATCTCTAAAACTAAAACTAAAACATTTTGCCTACAGACGTGGTAGATTGACCCATTTTCTCTTCTGTTGAAGTTTTTTAAATAACCAGTAGTGTCACTGTACAGCATTCAATCTCCCTTCCAACCAGTCTCAGTTCTAAACATTTCTAATTTGCATCATCTAACAGATCTTTAAACTTCCTAGGATTGTAGCTAATGGACATATTTTGCATTTTTTTTCTTGAAACACAATAATAATTGTTTCAATTGCCTCCAAAATCCAAACCAACACTGAGTAATGTGGGAGCCTACACCTTAAAGAAAGAAACAAGACTTACATTTAGATAACACTTTTCATGACATCAGGACACCAAAGCAGTTTACAATCAATGAAGTACTTTTGATGTGTAGTCATTGTTGTAATTCAGGAAACATGGCAGTCAATTTCCAAACAGCAAGGCCCCACAAACAGATGGATATTGGTAATTTTATTATCACCAAGCATACAGTTTCTAGGCAACAAGTATAACTTTGTGGTGCCATTCTACACATTCAGACATCTCGCAAATGACCACCAGCCACAGGCCTGTCAAAACACCTCTGCGAATCCTATAGTCACTTCAGGATTGTCCCAAAATGCTAAACCATGCAAGCTGCATATTGGCCCAGATTTTCCTTTCAAAAGAACGGTGAGGCTGATGGCACTCACTGTTATTTATGTGCAAATGGTACTTCAGACAAAGGGCAGATGCTCAATTAAATTCTAAAATCCAGAAGTTTCTGTCTGAGTTGCTCTGTTCCGCAGTTAGTTTTGTGACACGTGCATCTCGCGCTATCTAGCTCACCACTGAAATGCATTGAATATTGCGAAGTTGATCTTTATGCATGATACGATCAAACTCTCTCCAGTAAGTTAAATCCTGTCCATTCCAGTCCAAGCACCCTTTCAACAATGTGAGAAGTATTAATTACTGCCAAGTAACCTCTCTGGCACTGAAAATTAACACGCTGGATTTTATAAGCTTGCTACGGATCTCGGCGGAAATAGCGGTCCGCCCGCATGGACCACACGTCACGGAACCGGCACGATATTAAACCCGGCGGCTCATTTAAATCACCGGGGTGGACTGCCCTCCCCCCCCCCCCCGCTCCGCAATGATGTGGAGGGCGTGAGAGGTTTGTCCTCAACAATGGTGTCAGGTGCCAGTGTGCAGGCACCAATGCCATTTTTAAAGGGCTTCAAGTGCTACATTGCAATTTAAAACTTAAAGGGACATTGTTTTTAAAAAGTTAAATAACTTGATCCTGGCCCTCTCTCTCCCCTCCCCCACCCAATAATCATAGAATAAAGTACCTGCCCTCTCCCTCCCCCAAAACACTTACCTGGTGCACCTGATCTTTAACCCCCAAAGTTCATAATCTTTAAACTTTACCCCTTCCACCATCTCCTAGACCAATTGGAATACTCTGATGCCACTCTCTTCCCTCCCTCACAGCGAAACTTACCTGCTCCCACCTCTCCACCAGTGTTCCGCCTCGGATCTCCAGACGGAGATCCAAAGGCACAGGAGTGCCGGCCACCGGCACCAATTTCGCCCCAGAACAGATGGTGGGAGCGGGCAAGTCATTAATTAATTCATTTACATTCTTTTAAATATACAAATTTGGCTCCCATCGCCGAGGGGCAGCAGGCTGTCATGAGGCCTTGCCGCCACTGGCAACATCGGGCCTAGCCTCTCCAGTGTTGAGGCCCGTGGCGGGTCTCTGCTGGAATCATTTTCCGGCAACCCCTGCCATGACCCCCGACGTCGGGGGTCTGTAAAGTTCAGCCCAACTATTCCAAGTCTCATTGCTTCAGGGTTTAATTGTTGTTGGAGTTTTGAAAAACGTCAAATTTTGAAAAAACTTTTCTTTCTCTTTTTCCTCTCTTTTTTAATCCAATCTTTCTTCCCCTCTTTATATTTCTCTTTCCGCACCTGAACTGGCATTGCATTCACCCACTCTAGTTTATGCTCCCTGCTCAGTCCTTGTGCTGTTTGTTGCTCAGTCCTTTTAGTCTGACTGGTTGAGATACGCACAGTTGCTTGCTCTGTTTACTCAGGTCCCATCTTTTAAAGCCTCTCCCTTGACTCCTCCACCCTCACTGCCAACAATAAGTGTGACAAGTTCATGAATTGTTTTGTCACTAAGATCAAGACCATTTGATCAGCTGCATCTGCCATGTCCCTCCCTTCCTCTAGCCCACTGGGCCAAACCTCCTCTTTGCTCTGGCCGTGAACTCGCATCTTTTTCTAGTTTCTCTCCCTTCTCCCCCTGTGCCCTCTCTGAGATCATCTTGTTCATGAGTCCCACCTCCCCCTCCCTTGACTCTATTCTGACTAAAGTGCTGACCACCCAACTTCCCTTCCTGGTCCCCATGTTAGTTAATATTGTTAACGGTTCTCTCTCTTCAGGTATTATCCTTCTCTCCTTTCAATCTGTTGTCATCATCTCTCTCCTCAAAGAATCAATCCTTGATTCCAATGTCCTTATAAACTACTGCCTCAGCTGTAACCTCCCTTTCCTCTCCAAAGTTCTTGAATATGTTGTAGCCTCCCAAATCCATGCCCATAGAGTCATAGAGTTATACAGCACAGAAACAGGCCCTTCGGCCCATTATGTCTGTGCTGCCCATTAAGCACCTATCTATTCTAATCCCATTTTCCAGCACTTGGCCCATGGCCTTGTATGCTATGGCGTTTCAAGTGCTCATCTAAATACTTCTTAAATGGTGTGAGGGTTCCTGCCTCTACCATCCCTTCAGGTAGTGTGTTCCAAATTCCAACCACCCTCTGGGTGAAAAGTTTTTTCGTCAAATCCCCTCTAAACCTCCTTCCCCTTACCTTAAATCTATGCCCCCGGTTATTGATCCCTCCGCTAATGGAAAATGTTTCTTCCTATCTACCCTATCAATGCCCCTCATAACTTTGTATACCTCAATCATGCCCCCACCCCCCCCTCAGCCTCCTCTGCTCTAAGGAAAACAATCCTAGCCTATCCAGTCTTTCTTCATTGCTGAAATGCTCCAGCCCAGGCAACATCCTGGTGAATCTCCTCTGCACCATCTCCAGTGCAATCACATCCTTCCTATAGTATCCATCTTGCCGGAAATCCATGTTTGAATCCCTCCAATCAGGTTTTCACCCCTGCCACAGTACCAAAGCACTCTTATCAAAGTCACAAATGACATCCTATGTGACTGTGACAAAAATAAACTATCCCTCCTTGTGCTTCTTGACCTGTCTACAATATTTGACAAGGTTGACCACACCATCCTCCTCCAACACCTCTGCACTGTCATCCAACTGGTTGGGACTGCACTCGTCGGTTTCCATTCTTATCTATCTAATCATAGCTAGACTATCACTTGCAATGGCTTCTCTTTCTGCTCCTGCACTGCTACCGCTGGTGTCCCCCAAGGATCTATCCTTGGTTCCCTCATATTTCTCATCTGTATGCTGCTCCTTGGCGACATCATCTGAAAGCACAGTGTTAGTTTTCATATGTATGCTGATGACACCCAGCTCTACCTCACCACCATCTCTCTCAACTCCTCCACTGTTGCTAAATTATCAGACTGCTTATCTGACATCCAGTATTGGATGAGCAGAAATTTCCTCCAATTAAATATTGGAATGACTGAAGCCATTGTTTTCAATTCCTGCTCCAAACTTCGTTCCCTAATTACCAACTGCATCCCTCTTCCTAGCAACAGTCTGTTCACAACTTTGGTGTCATATTTGACCCTGAGATGAGATTCCTACCTTCTATTCGCACCAGCACTAAGAACACCTATTTCCACCTCAATAACACCGCCTGGCTTTGCCCCAGTCTCAGCTCATATGCTGCTGAAATCATTCATGTCTTTATTACCTTTAGACTTGACTATTCCAACACACTCTTAGCTGGTCTCCCACATTCTACTCTCTGTAAAGTCAAGGTTATCCAAATCTGTGCTGCCCATATCTCAACTTGCACCAATTCCCGTTCACCTGTCAACCCTGTGCTTTCTGACCTACATGGGCTCCCAGTCAAGTAACATTTTGATTTTTAAATTCTCATCCTTGTTTCCAAATCCCTCCATGGCCTTACCCCTCCCTATCCTCATAATCTCCTCCAGCCCGACAGCCCTCCAAGATTGCTGCGCTCATCTATTTCTGGCCTCTTATGCATCCCCAATTTTAATCACTCCACCATTGGTGGCCGTGCCTTCAGTTGTCTAGGCCCCAAGCTCTGGAATTCCCTCCCTACATCTCTCTGCCTCTCCACCTTGCTTTCCTCCTTTAAGACACTCCTTAAAACCTACCTATTTGACCAAGCTTTTGGACATCTGACTTAATATCTCCTTATGTGGCTCAGTGTCATATTTTGATTTATATTGTTCTTGTGAAGTGCCTTGGGATGTTTTATTACATTAAAGGTGCTATATTAATATAAGTTGATGTTGTTGCTGTCCCAGAAGCCCTGTTTTCCTTGCTGCAACATTATCAGCTCACATTTTCAGCAACTTGCCTTGCAAAAAGTTTAAAACATGCAACTTATATGCCCAGCTCTAGCAAAATTTGGCCCAATATATTTTCCATCTTGCTTAGTTGCTCAATACACACTATTCAGTCTTTCAGGGGCTACAGAAGCAGTTGTGTCCAGGGCACTGGATCAGCTATTGAGAGGCTTGAAGAACTAACGGACAGGTTATATGGTACATTGACCAGCTGCCAGGGGTTTCCGAGAGCAGTGCAGTGCAAGTCTTCTTAGGCAGTGTGCATGCTGAATGAATTGTGGAAGATGGAACTCTGGAGGAGAAAGGGCACAATTGGAAGGAAGATACTGATTGATTTTTGTAAACCAAAGGTATGAAGCGATATGGGGAAAAGGCAGGTACATGAATTCAGGTCACAGCTTAGCCATGATGGTGTTGAATGGCGGAACAAGCTTGAGGGGTTAAATGGCCTACTCCTGTGCTGATGTTCCTATGATAAACAGGAATGTTATCATATCTGTGGAGACCACCACCAAACCAAAAGAATCCAATCCACCGATTGACCCCAATTTAGGAAACCAAACCAAACGGAGAAGATTTCACTTTTATAATTGTTACTTTGACACTCAGACCAAAACCAACATAAATTAAATATGAAGACAGATCATGGTCAATATATATATTACAAGTTGCACCTTAAGTATCAGGTACAACAGAGATGGGTTTCACGGTTTCACTGGGCAGTCCACCCAGCATATATGGCAACAATTATAGTCACACAGGTCTTCACAACACTGAAGTTCCTCAGGTAGATTTTCAGCTCTTTTCTTCAAGCATTTAGCCTCTGTTCTTCTTCTGACAGCAGTTCTCTCTCAATCTGAACTCCACAGATGTGGTCTTCACCACAAGGCACACTTCTCCAGAATCTCCTCAGCTCTGCTCACAACAGTCTTGATGGCGTGGATTTACCAGCCTTCCCTTTATCCAAGTCCTTCAGTGACAGCCTGTGCTCTGTATGGCCAGATCTGGTTAGTCAGCTACGTTAAGTAACAAAAACAACTCCTGGATTCAGTCTTCACTTTCTTCTGCTTGCCAGAACTCCTGCCTGATCTTCCTCGTCTTCCTGGTCTGCCTGATCTGGGGAGGACTCTGTCTCCTTTTATCTGGTTCTAATCAGTGCCAGCTTCCCCATAAACCTGGAGTTTTTACAGCTTCTGTTTCAGTTTCTGTTCTAGTTTCCTTCTCAGTTAGGGCCTAAAAAAAGAACAAGATTTGCAACCACGAATTCCCTCACAGGAAGAACAGTCAAATAGTAACAGAGAGAAGAAGAAAGAGAATATATCACAGAAAGAGAGGAATTTAACAGAGAACAAGGTAACAACACACCCATGATTAATCAGCTCACAGCTCACTCTTTTACTATTGGTCTACTTGAGGGGTGGGGAGGGGACCCAGAACAGCACTTGTTTGGTGCCCATTAACCTCTGGAGCTGTTCATGAGTACCTGTGAAATGAAAATCTCCAATCAAGCGTTGAATCCAATTAACTTAAATAAACACTGCATATTTCTATCCCTGAAAAGTGTACAAGACCAGTGCTATAAATTACATTTGGATCAGGCTCCAATACCAACAGACTTAAAGTAACACATTTCATTTCTCGCTTATGAAAACATGCTAGCGTTTTGCTGTAAAATGAATATTTATGCTCTACTGATGCATTAGCAGAAATCATGAAGCAATCTGTGCATGGAATCTGACTGGATTGCATGAAATAAGTGCATTTTATGAGGGAAAAAGGTTGAATTCTGATGGGGAAATAATTTGTATGTCGCATTCCAGTGTGGAACTACCCTCAGGTGCTAATGACATCTTGCTCCAGTTATTAAACATACTGGTCTGGAGTTTCCACTTGATTGTGCTGATTTTCCTGGCACAATTTGCCTGATGTTAGTGTAACCGGCACAAAAGTTTGCAGAATTTTAAGCGCAAGCTGCATTCAGCACAACTGGAGTTTTACAATCTTTTGCGCTTGTTTTAAAAAGAAAACACTTCAGAAGCAGACCCTGCCCACATCACTGACCGCATTCTCAGGATGAATTAATCACCATTGGAAATTTCTGCTAATTGATCTCATTTGCAGGCCTTTGAGGAAACTCTAAAAATTAAACTGGTTCTTCTGAGCTAAGGACACCAATAGACGCATTTTGAATGGATTTTTTTTCAGTTGACTAAGGGACTGCCTACTGCACCCACAAAACCCCGACCTGCCAAGACTGAGGCAGACATGATTTCAGCACATGAACATTAAAACTTAAAATTGCAAGCCCCTGACTGGAAAGATATTTGCATAGTAACGCAAATAGTTGGAACAAGGGACAAAGGACCATGTCCTGACCCATTCAACCAACAATGGACTTTTGATTACCAGACGTTGAAGTTGGGGGGACCTAGCATTCCAGGTTGACTGCTAAGATAGCAGAATCCACAAACACAGAAGAAGTGGTCAGACCAGTTTTAGTCACATGACTAACTGGCTGTTGAGATTTGAACTTCCAACAAGGGATTTGAACTCAGAAAGCTCCTGGCTCCTGGTTTGAGAAGACCTCTCTCCTGCCTGCTCAACTCTCAGGGAACTGAATCTTGTGAAAACACGTGAACCTCAATGATAGAAAAGTCTCCTACATGAACAAGGTTTAAGAATACTGGGCCCTAATAAAAAGCAAGATTACCTATAATCAAGTGAGCTCAAAGCACAGTAAACAAGAAAATCTTCTGAAATTGCCTCAAACCCCTCTCTACTATACTTTCCTCTCCTCTTTTCTGTCCCTATTTGCATGTGTGTATCATGTGTGCATGCTAGCGTGGACGCATTGTATATCCGTAGGCATTAACTGCATTAGAGTTAAGGTTTAATAAATTTCATTTTTTTCTTCTTTAGACCGAAGAAAAACCTGGGCTGCTCATTTCTTTGTCTTATAATTGGAAAGCTATGAACAAGGATTCACAAAGTGAAAGCTCAAAACACAGTGTGTTTAAAATGAAACCCTGTTACAATAAGACCAGGTAAAGACAGCAAAAGACCCCTAGACATGTTTCTTACCTGGTCGTAACAGAAATTTGGGTGCTAGCATCTGGAATTTTACCCACAGATGAACGAGTGAAATTGGAAGTGGAAAGCCAAACTGTTCCCAACCAATAAGAGCAAAGATCAATACAGGTTTTCTTGTGGTTGTGTGTTATTGAAAACTAACATGTCTGCAACTGAAGTGAGTAAAGCTCTCCAAGCCAAGGTGAAATAACTTGGGATAAGTTAAAAGCACTGTCTATGGAAGAATTGAGAAAAATGGCTGAGCAGTGTGGGATCACTGTATGTGACAAGGCCAGGAGGTCTGAACTCCTAAGGAGAGTGGCCAACCATTTTTCCTTTGAATCTGAAGATGCAGAAGGAGTGTTTGAAGCAGACCCAGACAGGGCACTGCTAGCAAAGATACAATTGGAACAAAGGAAACTTGAATTAGAGGGAAAAGAGAGAGACAGAAAAAAGAAAGAGGCAGCAGAGGTAGAAAGAGAGGGCCTTCCAAAAGGAATGTGAAGAAAATGAAAGTCAGGAGAGAGAGAGAGAGAAAGAATATTCTGGAAAGAATCTGAAGAGAGAGAGCTGAAGCAGCTTGAATTAGCTAGGGATGACAGAGTAACCCTGATGAAAGCATGACCAATATGGAGGAGCATAATTCAGGGCTGGGTACAAGATTGCTAAAACTCACTCAATTAATTCCAAAATTCAATGAGGAAGACGTGGAAGAATATTTCACGTCTTTCGAGAAACTGGCAAGATGGCTAAAATGGCCAACTGAGACCTGGTCTCTTTTACTGCAAAGCGAACTGAATAGAAAAGCCCATGAGGTTTATTCCTTGTTGCCAGATGAGAGTTCATCAGATTATGAACTGACCAAAAATGCTATCCTCGGGAATATGAATTAGTACCCGAAGCCTATTGCCAAAAGTTTAGAACCCTCAAAAAACAAGCCAATCAAACTTATCTGGAGTTTGAAAGAAGTAAGCAGCTGGCTTTTGACCAGTGGCTGAGGGCTCTTAAAATACATCTCAGCTATGAGAATCTCAGAGAAGTAATCTTGTTAGAGGAATTTAAAAACTCCCTCCCATTCTCAATAAAAACTCATGTAGAGGAGCAGTGGGTTCAGGGAGCCCGGCAAGCAGCCGTTCTGGCCGATGAGTTTGCTTTAATTTGTAAGTCAGTTTCCCATGGGAGAAACTTTCCTAATCACCTCCACAAATCCGAAAAGGATAAAGGGTGGGAAGGTGATAGGAGCCCAAGCAATCCTGGAAGGGAAAGGAAAGCAAGAGACATGGGGGCCCTCCTCCAGCCAAAAAGAAAGGTGCTGTGAGCAAGAGTGAGACCTGGAAACCTGTGTGCTTCCTTTGTAATAAGGCAGGGTATTTAAAAGCTGACTGCTGGAAACTGAAGGGGAAACCGGTAGGGTTAATCAGGGCACACCCGCTCAGTGAAGACGAGGCCCTGATGGAAAACACAGAACAAGCTGTGGCTTTAACTGCAGTAAGAGTGCAACCCAGGAAGCTTACTACGATCAGTGCAGGAAAAGTTAATAGGATTCCTGAAGGTTATCAGGGTTCTGTTTTGAAGGGAAAGTAGCCCAAATTCCTCAAGTGGGGCAAGCAAGCCCATAGTGATTCTCAGGGACACAGGGGCCACTAGATCCCTTTTACTGGGAAAAGGCCTGACCTTTCCCCCAAAGAGTGCAGTGAACATTAGAATGGTGGTGAATGGTATTGGAGGGCAGTGTACACCTGTACCTGTACACTGGGTGCACCTGCAGTGCGACCCAGTTTCGGGACCGGTGACCATAGGGATTGTCCCAGTTTGCCTGTGGACGGGATTGGCCTGCTCCTAAGTAATGATCTGGCAGGGGTGAAGGTGGTAGCCCGCCCAATAGTGAAAGAAAGACTGCAGGAGGTCAGAGAGACAGGACAGTGGCAGAAGACGATCCCCTGCAGAGTCCTTGAATGTATAGTGGATCAGGCCATGATCAAACCAGCACCCCCAGAAGAGACTGCATCGGCACTGCAGGCAAATGACCATGAGGTCTGCCTGTCTCGACTTTCTTTGGAAAGTTAGGAGACCAAGGGAATTAATTCAATGGATTTTCCCTTGCTGAGGCTCAACGAGCCGACCCAATATTGTCAGAGTTAGCACAGGCTGCCCAGTCTGAAATTGAAGCAGAGGGAGTCTCTGATTGCTACTATTTAAAGAATGAGGTACTGATGAGGAAATAGAGTTCTCCTCACAGACCTGAGGGCAAGGAGTGGACAGTGGTTCACCAGTTAGTGGTGCCACAGAGGTACCAGGGAGAAATATTAAGAAGGGCCCATGAGACTACAGTAGCTGTACGTGCCGGTATACAAAAGACCAAAGCCTGCATAAAACAGCAGTTTGACTAGCCAAAACTCCACAACGATGTGGTGGAGTACTGCAGAAGTTGCCACGTGTGCCAGATTGAGGGAAACCCCAACCTACAATGAAACCTGCACCCCTAACTCCTATACCGGTGTTAGGAGGACCCTCCAGCAGAGGGCTGGTGAACTGTAAGGGACCCCCGCCGAGAACAAAAGGGGATAGGCAAGCACAGTTTAAAAAGAGAAGGGGAAAATGTGACCCAGAGGGCAGGTTAAAGGAAGTCCGGGAAGAATCCCAGATGAAAACCCCTACCGCTTGTTCAACCAACCTCGAAAAATGTGAAACGTTAGACCCCACATCCTAAATGTAAATGCAAACTCGAGAAGCATCCCACCAGAGTTGATAACAGCATTTACAGGAACGTGTAGGGACAAAGAGAGACCTCTAGGGGGTACAGAAACCATGAAGGTGATGTCTCACCTAGTCGAAGTGCCAGAGTAGAGTGCAGCCAAGTCTGCACAAATACCTACAGGAATGAGTGTCCCAGATAACAAAGGGGACAAAGACTCCTCCCCCACAGTCTGAGGAAAAGGGAACCACCCAATCCCTGAAGTCAAAAGTCTTTGCATGACAGAGGGGGTTCAGGATAGACCCGTCCCCCATTAACTCTCCTGAGAAAAAAAGTGGGAAATTAAAACAGCCCTGGCACACAGAAAAGACCATTTTATTAGGCTTTAAGATTGGTGAATGAATGGAAATGAATGAGAAAAATGCATGGTTTTTCTTTCTGTATCTTATGTTTCTCTCAAACTCTGTAATGAAATGTGTCGTTTTTCTTCAAATCGCATTTCATTCCCCTGGGTGTGGAGATGTCAGGCAAATCCCCCACCTGCCAAGACTGATGCACACATGATTTCGCCATATGAACATTAAAACTTAAAATTGCAAGCCCCTGACTGGAAAGACATTTGCATAGTAACTAGCAGAGTTGGAACAAGGGACAAAGGACCATGTCCTGACCCAGTCAACCAACAATGGACTTTTGATTACCAGACGTTGAAGGTGGCGGGGAGCTGTCATTCCAGGTTGACTGCTAAGATAGCAGAATCCACAAACACAGAAGAAGTGACCAGACCAGTTTTAGTCACATGACTAACTGGCTGTTGAGATTTGAACTTCTAACCAGGGATTTGAACTCAGAAACCTCCTGGCTCCTGGTTTGAGAAGACCTCTCTCCTACCTGCTCATCCCTCAGGGAACTGAATCTTGTGAAAACACATGAACCTCAAAGAGAGAAAAGTCTCCTACATGAACAAGGTTTAAGAATACTAGGCCCCAACAAAAATCAAGACTACCTATAATCAAGTGAGCTCAAAGCACAGTAAACAAGAAAATCTTCTGAAATTGCCTCAAACCCCTCTCTACTATACTTTCCTCTCCTCTTTTCTGTCCCTATTTGCATGTGTGTATCATGTGTGCATGCTAGTGTGGGCGTGTCGTATATCTGTAGGCATTAACCATATTAGAATTTAAGTTTAAAGTTTAATGTATTTCATTTTTTCTTCTTTAAACTGAAGAAAAACCTGGTATGTTCATTTCTTTGCCTTATTTTATTATTAGAGATACAGGCCCTTTGGCCCTCCGAGTCTGTGCCGACCAACAATCACCCATTTATACTAACCCTACAGTAATCCCATATTCCCTACCACCTACCTACACTAGGGGCAATTTACAATGGCCAATTTACCTATCACCTGCAAGTCTTTGGCTGTGGGAGGAAACCGGAGCACCCGGCGGAAACCCACACGGTCACAGGGAGAACTTGCAAACTCCGCACAGGCAGTACCCAGAATCGAACCCGGGTTCCTGGAGCTGTGAGGCTGCGGTGCTAACCACTGTGCCACTGTGCCTTATAATTGTAAAGTTATGACATGAATTCACAAAGGGAAAGCTCAAAACACAATGTCTTTTAAAAAAACCCCTGTTGCAATATGACCAGATAAAGACAGCAAAAGACCCCGAGACACATTTCTCACCTGGTTGTAACAAAACATATTTCTTGAAAGTCACGTTTAGTAATTTAAAATTGGGTTTACTCACAGGGAGTGGATTGACACAGATTTAACATATGAACATAAGAATTAGGAGCAGGAGTAGGCCACCCGACCTCTCGAGCCTGCTCCGCCATTCAAAAAGATCATGGCTGATCTGAGTGTAACCTCGACATCCCATTCCTGCCTACCCCAATAACCTTTCACCCCTTGCTTATCAAGAATCTATCTATCTCTGCCTTAAAAATATTTAAAGGCTGTTTCCACTGCCTTTTGAAGAAGAGAGTTTCAAAGACTCACGACCCTCAGAGAGAAAGAATTTCTCCCCATCTCTGTCGTAAATGGGTGACCCCTTAATTTTAAACAGTGACCCCTAGTTCTAGATTCTCCCACCAGGGGAAACATCCTTTCCACATCCAAATGCTTAAAAAGCTTATTTTTTTTATGATAAACCCATTTTCAGGTGTATTAATCAAACTTAACGAACATGCGAATTAGGAGCAGAGATAGGGCATTCTGCCCCTCCAGCCTGCTCCGTCATTCAATAAGATCATGGCTGATCTGTTTGTGTCTTGAATTTCACACTCCCATCTACCCACAATAGCCTTTGATTCCCTTGCTTAACAAGAATCTATAAGCCTCCGCCTTAAAATATTCAATGACCCCGCCTCCACCTCCTTCTGAGGCAGAGAGTTCCAAAGTCGCACAACTCTGAGAAAAAATTTCCCCTCATCTCTGTCCTAAAAGGGCGACCCCTAATTTTAAAACAGTGCCCCCTAGTTCTGGACTCACCCACAAGAGGAAACATTCTTTCCACATCCACCCTGTCAAGACCTTTCAGGATCTTATATACTTCAATCAAGTCCCTCCTCACTTTTCTAAACTCCAGTGAAATCAAGCCCAGTCTGTCCAACCTTTCCTTACAAGACAACATACTCATTCCAGGTATCAATCCAGTGAATGGATTGAAATGCCGCCAATGCATTTACATCCTTCCTTAAATAAGGAGACCAAAACTACACTGAGTATTCAAGATGTGATCTCACCAATCCCCTGTACAATTGAAGCATAACATCCTTACTTTTATTTTCAATTCCTCTCGTAATAAAAGATAGTATGACTGAAAATAGAGACATGTTATCGAAGCTTTTTGCCTTGCATTTATCAGGACAATCCGCAAGAATACCAATGAGTAATGTGATATATAAATTTCAATGCCAGTGTGATGCAAGGTATATAGGCCGTACGTCCCAAAGACTGGTGGATCGTATCAAACAACATGTCCCTTCCGCTGTTTGCAACAGGCAAGGTACAGGCCGTACCCAACCAGCCCATGCTTGCAAAACTCAAAACACAGTGTCCAACATTAGATGTGATTCCGTGATTGGACAACATTTGCTAAATAATCTGCTAAGTATTATGCTGACAACCAATTTACGATTGTCAGTAGGGTTCGCAGTGTGGCGCATTTGTGCATACTGGGAGCTACATATATTAATACAAAGGGCCCTGTTCTTTGCAGACAGAAAGAACATGTACAAACACTGAGCCTGTTTCAGCTAAACTAAATAAGTGACAGCCATTCGCTGGTTCATTCTTCAGGGCAATGCATTGACCAATCAGAGTCAAGCTGCCTGGTTTAAATTTCAAACAAAGCTTGGCAATTAACTGTCAGTCACCATAAACTGGTACATTCTCCATGGCAATGCCCTCTACCAATCAGAATTCACTTGACAACCAATCAGCACTCTCTTTTCATGCAGTATAAATTTGTTGCTTTCCCTTACATTAGTATTCTTGTGAATTGTCCTGATGCATGCAAGACGAAAAGCTTTGACAACATATCTCTATTTTCAGCAATACTCAAGTTCTGTACTACTAAATGACTATTTGAATAAAGGATAGCATTCCATTAGCCTTCTTTATTACTTGCTGTGCCTGCATACTAACTTTTTGTGACTCGTGCACACCTAAATCCCTCTGCACCCCAGAATTCTGCAGTTGTTCTCCATTTAAGTCATGCTCTGCTTTTTTTATTCTTCCTGCCAAAGTGAACAACTTCACATTTTCCAAAATTTGTACTCCATCTGCCAGATTTTTACCCACTCACTCAATCTATCTATATTGGTCTGCAACCATCTTATGGCCTCTTCACAACATACTTTCCTTATTTATTATACTTTCCTACCTATATTTGTGTCACCTGCAAAATTTAGCTACCATGCCATCGCTGCCCTCATCTAAGTCATTAATATAAATTGGAAAAAGTTGAGGCCCCAGCACAGACCCCTGCGGGGCTCCACTCATTACATCCTACCATTCAGAAAAGGACCAATTTATGCATACTCTCTGTTTTCTGTCAGCCAACCAATCTTCTTTCTGTGCTAATATATTACCACTACACCATGAGCTCCTACAATGCACAATAACCTTTTATGTGGCACCTTGTCAAATGCTTTCTGGAAATCCAAGCACAGTATGTCAACGGGCTCCCCTTTATCCACAGAGCATGTTATTCCTTCAAAGAACTCCAATAATTTGGTTAAACATGATTTCCCTTTCACAAATCCAGGCTGACTATTCCCGATTATTTTGAGTTTTTCGAAGTGCCCAGCTATAGCCTCCTTAATGATCAATTCTAACACCTTCCCCAAGACAGACGTCAAGCTAACTGGCCGATAGTTACCTGTTTTCTGCCTTCCCACGAACCGCACCCCCCCCCTCAACCTTTTTGAATAGAGGGGCTATATTTCCCATTTTCCAGTCTGATGGAACCTTTCCAGAATCAAGCAACTTTTGAAAAATTAACACCAACACATCTACTACCTCATTAGCCACCTCTTTTAAGACCCTAGGATGAAGTCCATCAAGACCCTGGGACCTGTCAGTCCACAGCTCCATCAGTTTGCTCAGTACCACTTCGCCGGTGATTGTAATTTCACCAAGTTCCTCTCTTCCTTCCACCTACTGATTTACAGCTATTACTGGAATGCTTTTTGTATCCTCTACAGTGAAGACAGAAGCAAAATATTTGTTCATTTTATTTACCATTTACTTATTATCTACTATTAACTTCTCATTCTCACTCTCTAGAGGACCAACACTCACTTTGCTTACTCCTTTCATTTTTAAATACCTGTAGAAACTCTTGCTATCCATTTTTACATTTCTAGCTATCTTCCTCTCATACTCTAATTTATTTCTCCTGATTAACCTTTTAGTCATTCTCTGCCGTCCTTTATATTCTGACCAATCATCTGACCCGCCACTTATCTTTGCACAGTTATATGCTTTTTCCTTAAGTTTGATGCTTTCCTTAACTTCTTTAGCTAACCACGGATGGTGGGTCCTTCCCTTAGAATTTTTCTTTGTAGTAGGGATATACTTAGAGTGTTCTGAAATATCCCCTTCAATGTCTGCCACTGCTTCTCTACTGATCTATCTCCTAGCCTAGTCACCCAGTTCACTTCAGCTAGCTCAGCTTTCATGCCCACATAGTTGCCCTTATTTAAGTTTAAAATACTAGTCTTAGACCCACTCTTCTCTCTTTCAAACTGGATGTTAAATTCCATCATATTGTGGTCACTGCTACCTAGTAGTGCCTTTACTCTGAGGTCGTTAATTAATCCTGTCATATTACACAATACCAAGTCTAATATAACCTACTCTTTGGTTGGTTCCAGAATGTGCTGCTCTAAGAAACTATCTTGAAAGCATTCTATGAACTCTTCATCCAAACTATTATTGCCAATCTGATTTTCCCAGTTTATATGTAGATTAAAATCACCCACGATTATTGCCGTCCGTTTATCACAAGCACCTAATATTTCTTCTTGTGCATTTCATCCTACATTGTGGTTACTGTTAGGGGGCCTGTAGACCACTCCCATTAGTGACTTCTTTCCTCTACTATTCGTCATCTCCACCCAAACTGATTCTGCATCCTGATCTCCTGAACCAAGGTCATCTCTAACTATTGCACCAATGCCATCCTTGATTAACAATGTTACCCCTCCGCCTTTACTCAGCTCCTCTTCGTGAATGTCATATACCCAACAATAGTCAGAACCCAACCCTGGTCATCCTGCAGCTACGTCTCCATAATGGCTATCAGATTATATTTATTTACTTCAATGTGCACTATCTGTTTGTCTACTTTGTTATGAATGTTATGTGCATTCAGATACAGAGCATTAAGTTTTGTCTTTGTGTTATCTTTGTAACATCTGGTCTGGACTGTTGGTGTGTTCTTAGGTTTTTTTCTCTCTGTCCCTTTCTGCCATTCTCCAACCTTCATTTCCCATATCACTATTCTGCTCTCCTGCCTTGACTCTACCCCTTGATTTGCTTCATCTACCCAAGCTTGATCCCTCACCACCACCACCCCCCCCACCACTTGTTTAGGTTAACGCCCTCTCTTCTTCCCTAGTTTGGCTAGAACACTGGTCCCAGCACAGTTCAGGTGCAGACTATCCCAACGGTACAGCCCCCACTTTCCCCAGGATTGGTGCCAGTGCCCCACGTGCCGAAACCTACTTCTCTCACACCAGTCCTTGAGCCACATATTCATTTCACTAATTGTATGTGCCCTCTGCCAATTGGCATGTGGCTCAGATCATAATCCAGAGGTTATTACCCTTGAGGTTCTGCTCTTCAATTTGGTGCCTAGCTCCTCATACCGTCTTAGCGGACCCTCTTTCCTAGTCATACCTATGTAGTTGGTACGACATGGACTTTACTAAGTTACCACTCTTAAATATATCAAGAAATTTTTTTTTTCAAATAATTTTTTTTAAATACGTGCTACAACACTGACTGACTGCATTGGTTGATGACAGATTGTGATGTGCAAAAACGGTTGAACGGAAACTCAGGGAAAGAAAAAACTTTTCAAAATGGGTACAATTTTGGGTGTAAATTGTGCCAGAATTCCCGATTGCACTCAAAGCAGAAGCTCTACCCCAGTGTATATAACACCAAGAAGCCAGAAACTTAAGAGTTTCACCAAACAGACTGAAGAACATGCTTCAGATATCAAACCTGCATATAAAATATCAATTTTAAAAAACAGCCATGGAGAAGAATAGATGGCACTCTACAAGGAAATGATAACACAGTATTTAGTTGAAGAATCATATAAAATGTTACAGGAAATAAAAATTCTTTCATTCCACAAAAATATACAAACATACACTTAATTTCACCACATTATTTGGCAAATCTGCATAAACTTGACGGGCTGGGTTTTGTGGAGGAGGTGGAGCTCCTGGCACCAGGTCGAAAAGGTGGGGGGGGGAGGGGGGGGGAGAACACCGCCTCAGCCTTTTCACGTCCCCGCTCCCAATGCAGCGCGATCTTCCATTGTTCCAGCGGCGAGGTTTCTGGCGCCGGGATCTCTGGCCCTTTAAAGATGAGGAACCCACCTCCAAGATGTTGCAGCCATTTTTAAAGCTCTGCCAGCCCTGCTTGTATTGTTGCCTTTTGGTGAGGCAGTAAACCTGGAATGCTGCTGGACCCCTCTGATGGTATTTTCAACTCCTGGATCCCCCTGCACCAGGACTACCAACCATTAGGACAGAGCTTGGTCAAACGGAGTCATGTCCGATGCACAACACTGAGTGCTCCCCCGGTTTAGCGATGCCTCCCAGGACATTCTCCTCCAGGCTGCAAGGGAAAGGCGGGCGGTCCTCTTTCTGAGGGACGGCAAGAAGAGGTCTTCCCACTGTCCAAGCAAGCCTGGATGGAAATCAAAGAGGAGGTCAACAGTGATGAGGTCAGCAGCGGTGGACTATCCAAATGTAACTGGGTCCAGTGTCACAAGAGGGTCAATAACCTCTTTCACTCTGCCAAGGTGATTCCTCCATACCGCTCTCTTCTTTGGGACTTGCATGTGGCTACGCAGGTGGGAACATTACATGGGGAAGGAGTGACCACAAAGGCACTGGCAAGGGGGTTGGGCATCACCATATCCTGGAGATGCATGGCTGCTTCTTAGTGACAGGCCACCTTCTTTTACAGCTCAGCCCCAAGACATTCCCCGAGAGCAGATGAGGGGAGGAGGCATGTAGGAAAGCCCATCAGGGAATGAGGGGTTGCCTCCAGCAAGACTGTCCTGTTGCTCTTCCTGTGAGGTTTTACTACGTCCCTCTTTCCACTTGCAGAGTAAACTGGCCCATAACACCAGGGAGGTCTTGAGGACTGGCAGTGGGATCCCTGATCTACATCCTCCAATGTTGGCTGAGGAAGAGGCTCTGGAGCTAGCAGGGGCCCAGGGGGCCGTTCAATTGTGGACAGTGAGAGGAGTGTCTGCACAAGAGAGCGAGGACTCTGTTTATGTGACACTTCTGGAGATTCACATCACACATGGTTGGCATGAGGAGATCTGCACACCAAACCCATAAATGCTTGCATTCTTTCGTGCAGGTCGTTGAACAGCAAAGGCAAGCACGGCTGCTGCAACAGGGGGCCTGCTATCTAACTCTGAGGAGGAAGAGGAGCAGTCAGTGGATGCACTGCCACATTATTCTCCTCCATTTTCCACCAACACAGATACGTTCACCTCAGTGGGTATGTGCTCAGGCTTAGATTCAGGGTCAAAGCTGGTGAGGGCACTGCACATGTGCCCCAGCAGCTGATAAAGGTTGTGACATCCAAGGCCTCTGACAGTCTGAGGATTATGGGAGACCAGGCCCATGCTGAGCCCCTGGCTGATGACAAGCCTCTGGTGTCGACAGCACAGGGCATGCTGGAGTTCCAGAGTGGTAAGGCAAATATGGCGGAGTTTTTTATTTTATTTTTTATTTATTTAGAGATACAGCACTGAAACAGGCCCTTCGGCCCACCGAGTCTGTGCCAACCAACAGCCACCCATTTATACTAATCCTACATTAATCTCATATTCTCTACCACATCCCCACCATTCTCCTACCACCTACCTATACTAGGGGCAATTTACAATGGCCAATTTACCTATCAACCTGCAAGTCTTTGGCTGTGGGAGGAAACCGGAGTGCCCGGCGGAAACCCATGCGGTCACAGGGAGAACTTGCAAACTCCGCACAGACAGTACCCAGAACTGAACCTGGGTCGCTGGAGCTGTGAGGCTGCGGTGCTAACCACTGCGCCTCCCTACACTTCTCAGTCTCTCTCCCTCGCTTTCCTCCTCAAAATGCTCATTAAAACCTAACTCTTTGACCAAGCTTTTGGTCAACTAAACCAACATCTCCTCAAGAGCAAAATACTGCAGATGCTGGAACGCTGAAATGAGAACAGAAAGTGCCGGAAATACTCAGCAGGTCTAGCAGCATCTGTTTAGAGAGAAACAGAGTTAACATTTCTGAACTGTTCTGATGAAGGGTCACGGACCTGAAATGTTAACTCTGTTTCTCAACAAGAGCGCCTTTAGCATCACAAAACATCCCAAGACGCCTGACAAAAGCATTACAAA
This sequence comes from Heterodontus francisci, assembly GCF_036365525.1. Taxonomy (NCBI): domain Eukaryota; kingdom Metazoa; phylum Chordata; class Chondrichthyes; order Heterodontiformes; family Heterodontidae; genus Heterodontus; species Heterodontus francisci. The sequence goes on along the minus strand of NC_090396.1, from coordinate 41,618,924 downwards.
TCAAAATATGACACCGAGCCACACAAGCAGACACCAGAACAGAAAGTGCCAGAAACACTCAGCAGGTCGGGCAGCATCTGTGCAGCGAGAAACAGAACCAACATCTCTGAACTATTCTGATGAAGGGTCATGGACCTAAAATGTTAACTCTGTCTCTCGCCACACAGATGCCGCCCGACCCGCCGAGCACCTCCAACACTCTCTGCTCCAGCATCCACCCACGTGGCTCGGTGTCACACTCCGACCCACAACACCCCTGTCAAGCGCCTCAGGACATTCCACGACGCCAAAGGCACTCTTGCTGTTGCTAAATATTACAACTGATTAATTGTAACTTGGAGTTTTCACCAGTTGTGATATGATAATGCTTACGCTGAACTTTATTATTTTTCCTGCTTGTGATACACGCTGGGTAAAAGCAGCTGAGAGGCCACTTGATGCGATTTGGGCCTTGATTGACCAAATGGGCACTTGAGGGCGGGGTAAGCTTGCAGGGCTTCAGGGATGGAGCGCGAACCGTGGGACTTAAAGGTTTTAAAGGAACCTACCAAGTAGTCAAAAACTGAACTTCAGCAGTAATCGAGCAAAGCATGAAAATAGGCATGAGAGCGAAAAGATCAACTCCCGAGCAGAATCCCTGAGGCCCAGATGTAGGTAGAGGAAACAATAGTGCCTGGAACCTGAGACAAGATAGCTGACTTCCAAGGCCACAATTTTTCCTCCTTTAGTCAAGCTTGGCATTAGATTGGTTTTGCACTCATAGGTGTACGAGCTTAGGAAGTCAGAGATCCTGAGGCTCTGATCTGGCTTGGGCAGGCAGATAGATACATGACATATTTTATAGTTGCCGATGCAAAGTGCAGCCATGAGCGGACGACGGGAGGAGTCCATCCATGCCATGAGTACTGCCATGTCTCAGGCATGTGAGCACATAGCTTCCTCAATTCAGAGGTCAACGACGCTCATGGAGAGCCAGATTCCATAGATACATGCCGGCCTGCACACCATCGCATTGGTCATAAACCCAACTCTGCAGTGGCAATGCAAGAGAAGGACAAGGCCCCAGAAGGTCTCCATAGAGTCATAGAGTTATACAGCACAAAAACAGGCCCTTCGGCCCATCATGTCTGTGCCGGCCATCAAGCACCTATCTTCTCTAATCCTATTTTCCAGCACTTGGTGCGTAGCCTTGTATGCTATGACATTTCAAGTGCTCATCTAGATACTTAGTAAAAGTTGTGAGGGTTCCTGCCTCTACCACCCCTTCAGGCAGTGGGTTCCAGATTCCAACCACCCTCAAATCCCCTTTAAACCTCCTGCCCCTTACCTTAAATCTATGCCCCCTGGTTATTGACACCTCTGCTAAGGGAAAAAGTTTCTTCCTATCTACCCTATCTATGCCCCTCATAATTTTATATACCTCAATCAGTTCTCCCCTCAGCCTTCTCTGCTCTAAGGAAACTAACCCTAACCCATTCAGTCTCTCTTCATAGCTGAAATGCTCCAGCCCAGGCAACATCCTGGTGAATCTCCTCTGCACTCTCTCCAGTGCAATCACATCCTATAGTGTGGCGACCAGAACTGTACTCCAGCTGTGGCCTAACTAGTGTTTTATACAGCTCCATCATAACCTCCCTGCTCTTATATTCTATGCCTCGGCTAATAAAGGCAAGTATCCCATATGCCTTCCTACCCACCTTATCTACCTGTGCCTTCAGCGATCTATGGACAAGTACACCAAAGTCAGCAATCCCATAAACCTCTGTACTTTCTAGGGCCCTACCATCCATTGTATATTCCCTTGCCTTTTTAGTCCTCCCAAAATGCATCACCTCACACTTCTCAGGATTAAATTCCATTTGCCACAGCTCTGCCCATCTTACCAGCCCATCTATATCGTCCTGCAATCTAAGTCTTTCCTCCTCACTATTTACGACACCACCAATTTTCGTGTCATCTGCGAACTTACTGATCATACCTCCTATATTCACGTCTGAATCATTAATGTACACGACAAACAGCAAGGGTCCCAGCACCGATCCCTACGGTACACCACTGGTCACAGGCTTCCAATCACAAAAACAACCCTCAACCATCACCCTCTGCCTCCTGCCACTAAGCCAATTTTGGATCCAATTTGCCAAATTGCCCTGGATCCCATGGACTCTTACCTACTTAACCAATCTCCCATGCAGGACCTTATCAAAAGCCTTACTGAAGTCCTTGTAGACTTTATCAATTGTTTTACCCTCATCTACACATCTAGTCACCCCCTTGAAAAATTCAATCAAGTTTTTTAGACATGATCTCCACCTGATAAAACCATGCTGACTATCCTTGATTCATCCCTGCCTCTCCAAGTGGAGATTAATCCTGTCCCTCAGAATTTTTTCCAATAGTTTCCCTACCATTGATGTTGGACTCGCCTGTAATTACCTGGTTTATCCCTGCTACCCTTCTTGAATAATGGTACCACATTCACTGTCCTCCAGACCTCTGGCATTTCTGCTGTGGCCAGAGAGGATTTGAAAATTTGTGTCAGAGCCCTGCTATCTCCTCCCTTGCCTCACATAACAGCCTGGGATACATCTATCTGGGCCTGGGGATGTATCCACTTTTAAGCCTGCTGAACCTGTTAATACCTTCTCCCTTTTAATGCTAATTTGTTCAAGTATATCACAAGCCCCCTCCCTGATCTCTACACCTGCATCGTCCTTCTCCATTGTGAACACAGATGAAAAGTAATCATTTAAAACCTCACCTACACCCTCCAGCTCCACACACAGATTGTCACTTTGGTCCTTATTGAGCCCTACTCTTTCCCTGGTTATCCTCTTGTGCTTAATATACTTATAAAACACCTTGGGATTTTTCTTTATCTTGCCTACCAGTGTTTTTTCATGCCCCTTCTTTGCTCTCCTAATTACTTTTTTAAGTACTCCCCTACACTTTCTGTACTCCTCTAGGGCCTTCACTGTTTTCAGGTCTTTAAATCTGCCATAAGCCTCTTTTTTTTATCCTTATCCAAACCTCAATATCAACTGACATCCAGGGCTCCCTGGACTTGTTGGTCCTACCCTTCACCTTTATGGGAACATGTTGACCCTGTCCATGTCCTCATCCTTCCCTGGTCAGCATGGAAGTTTAAGTGAGCTTTGAAAGGGAGGTGGAGAGGTTGATCTCCACATCTGGGAGCTCCCCTCAGGGCGCTCCGAGTGTGGATAGCGACTCCTCAGCCCCTCTACCAGTGAGCCCAGCTCCAGCAGCCGGGATGACTCAGGAGGCTCCTCCATCCGTGCAGCAACACCTTGGCCAGCCATGGCTCTCCAGGCCTCAGACACCTAGAGGACAGCCGCTGAAGTCATCTCAGGTCAAGGGGCAGCATGATCAGCAGTCTGCCTCCTTCTCAGCTGCTAGTGCAGGGCTCACACCACATAGATGCACATGGAAACATATAAATAAGAGCACCTAGATATATTTGGGTTTCATGGCTATATTAAATTAGGCCTTTATATTGTTTTCTGCAATTGGTGTTCTAAATAGAGTTCACATTCATTGTTATAAAATGCTTATATTTTCATGCCAGAATTGGGATGCCTTCACCCTTGCTCCTTCAATGGGCTGCCAGTGTAGGCACAGGCTGCCTTTGGTAAGCGTCTCTGATGTGCAGAGCATGTGGTGCAGATGGGTACGGAATTGAAGTAGAAAGGAGACAACAGGCATAATACAGTGAGGTGAGTCTTAATTGAGTTCACCTTGAAAGGCCATCATGGTGGAAGGAACTGGGTAAGTATGAGATTGTCTCTTGCCTCCCTCTTGCATCTCTCAATGGCCCTGGTCTCCGCTGCAAGGGAATCAATATCCAGTGGTGCCTACATATTAGCCACCTCCACATCCTCCTTGTCAGATGAGGACTGATGATCAATCATGTCCTCTTCATGCAAGGCCTCCCCCATCTGCAGTGCTAGATTGTGCAGAGCACAGTAGACCACCAGGAGCATACTGCAGGGCTCCACCCGATCGATCGAGGCACCAAAATCTCATCTTCAGGAGCCTATTGGCTTGCTCGATGGATGTTCGGATGGAGCCGTGGCAAGTACTGTACTTCCCCTCCGCTTCATTGCAAGGGTTCTTCCCAGGCATCAGTAGCCATGTCCTCACTGGGTACCCCTTGTCCCTGAAGACACGCATGAGGCATGAAAAGCTGTGTCATCTGGTAGAGAAATCGCCAAGCCTGTTTGTGAAGAAGACACTGAGACTAGGATGTTTTGGTGTAGATTGTTTATTGCTTGTCACAGAGCTTACGTCTGCTCTCCAAACAAAACCCACAGCCAGTGCTGGCTGGCTCCTCTTTATATATACAGACTTGAATACAATTAACTAATTAGCACCTAACATCTATTCACCCTATTATCTTGAACTCCCAGATATTTATCATCCATTAACAGAACTTGCGACCCTAACGGATTCCCCCTTTTTTCTTTAAATTAAATACATATATATATATTTTTTTTCTTGTGTGTATTATATATATATATATATATATATATATATATATACACATACACAAGAAAAAGAAATAAAAAATGAATAATGACACATTTTTCTTTACATTATTTATCATGAACTTTCAACAGCACTGGCCATTAACCTGCTGTATATTCCGCCCTTTAAAAAAAAACTAAAGAAAAAGCGATCTGATCGTAAAATAAATTCGCCACGTTATCCTAAATTATCATAACACAAAATGGCCCTCTTCTAGGACATCCAACAATTTTTTCGATCCAGCACCTCTCTTAGTAAAACAATCTGACAACTGATGACTTGCATCAACCCATTATATTTTGGAAATGTCTTTTCTTCCCAACATTTCTTTTATACTCGCGAGATCAATCCGCAACCTCTTTTCTGCGACACTTTTTGTTGAATGGACATTGTCCCAGAGAGAATGGTTATCAATATAGCATTCTATAGGAAAACTTTTCTCCAATTGTCCCTTATATAAGAGTTCCTTTAAAATACTCGATCAATACATACCCATATCTATCACTTCTATCAGTGCAAGTGTCTCAGCAGCTAAGGTGCTTTTAACTATTTCTTTAACTCTTTATTTTCTTTGATTCCCAGGCTAACGGACAACATTTATCATTTCTTCCCACCAAAAATATGATGAACCCTGCTGCGCTCGAATAACCATCGGGAAGATCAGCATGTGAGGCATCACTAAAAATGACCAATTTCATCTCTTCTGGGTCACCCAATGCTGGAAATTTGAGTGTACATTTATCAAAACTCAATCTCTTCAACGTCTTATTTGCTTTCACCACTTTCCTAACAGTAGCATGTTTCAGCATGGTGTTCAATTCTAATACATCACAGCAAGCATCTGGCCTAGTTTGTGTGCACAACCAGTTCAACTGCCTGATTAAGCTCCTTAACTGGTCTACTTCTTCCTTGTTTGCAGTGTCTTCCTTTTGTGAGGATCTGGCCAGATTTATTGGGATCCTATTAACATTCTCTAGGTAAGACTGTTGATTTAGGGTTACCCCGAATTTAGTCTGCCTAATATTCAACCCTATATATTTAAAAGCTCCAGAAGCCTGACATCTAATTTTAAATTTCTGCAGAACTTTATCTAGCATAAATTTCTCAAATGCCTCAGATCCTCCCCACAGAAAATCATCCACGTGCATCAGAAAAATGCCTGCTCATTTTTCTTCATAGTACAAATAAAACATTGCCGGATTCACTTTTAATTGAATACAACCAGATTTTAATAGGACAGACCTAACTGAAAAATACCACATATAAAAACAAGAAATGCTGCAAATACTCAGCAGGTCTAGCAGCATCTGTGGAGACAGAAGCAGAGTTAACATTTCAGGTCAAAGACCCTTCTTCAGAACTACCAAATATTAGAAATATAAAAGGTTATAAGCAAGTAAAGCGGGGATGGGGCAAGAGATAACAAAGGAGAAGGTGTAAATAGGACAAGGTCACAGAATAGCCGACCAGAAGGTCGTGGAGCAAAGGCGAACAATATGTTAATGGTATGTTGAAAGACAAAGCATTAGTACAGATAGGGTGCTAATGGACTGATAGGGTGCTAATGGACATGCCCATTCTCTTCCAGGAATGCCTACCTTGAAGAAGTTCTGCTCTTCTCTCCGACGGGATTTTCGTTTGTCTCTTTTACCTTGTTCACCTTCATTGCTTTCTATTTCCTTCCTGGTATTTGATAAAGTGGCTACCAAAACTCATTTTCACAGCCACATCTCCTTCCTCAGTGACTGTCTGCAGCTACGACTTATTCCACGTGGATTCCAACTGCAGTTTCACCTATCATGTTTTGAATCCACCCAGGATTACAGGTATCTCCGAGAAATACAATGTTCCTAAGACTGCTATTCTCACCGCATCCTGAGATCCACACTCAGTGCTATGCGCCGCCACATGCACACATTGAACCTCCCTCTCCAGCAGCACCACCTCACCTTATCTCAGAGCTGTTCTGCTCCGCAGTTTCATTTAATCTTTCCTCACATCCGACGCATTAACAAAAAACTTATTTTCTTCCTTTCAGGTGTCAAGGAACACAAGCTCCAGCAGCTGATGGGGACGAATGCTCCTCCAGATCCTCCTTCCCCTTCACTTCCCTCTGACCCCAACCTTCTGATCTTACCCCCTGGCCATGTATTCACTATACCCTCTGACCTCCCCCTTTCTGACGCTGAACGTTCTGTACTCAGCAAAGGTCTCAGTTTTATCCCCTTACGCCCCCACCTCAATGAATTTCGTGCTCGGCATGACGTTGAATTCTTCTTCCGTTGCCTCCACCTCTGGGCTCACTTCTTTGACCAGGAGTCCTTCCCCCAATCAGTAGACCCATTCATCCACTTCCAGCATTCTCCCTCTACCTGGACCCCTCCCCCTGGCCTCTTACCCACTCTTGATCTTTTCATTGAAAACTGTTGGCGCAACATTGGTCATCTCAATTTCTCTGCCCCCCTCACTCACTCTAACTTGTCCCCCTCTGAACTTGAGGCACTCCATTATGTCAGGTCTAACCCCGACATGGTCATCAAACCTGCAGACAAGGGTGGTGCTACTGTTGTATGGCGTACTGACCTCTACCTTGCAGAGGCTCAGCGCCAACTCACAGACGCTTCTTCCTACCTCCCTTTGGACCATAACCCCACCACCGACCATCAACCTACTGTCCACAGGACTGTCACTGACCTCATCTCCTCTGGAGATCTTCCCTCTACAGCTTCCAACCTCATAGTCCCACAACCCCGGACAGCCCGCTTCTACCTCCTTCCCAAAATCCACAAACAGGACTGTCCCAGCAGACCCATTGTGTCAGCCTGTTCCTGCCCCACTGAACATATTTCTTCCTATCTTGACTCTATCTTTTCTCCGCTGGTCCAGTCTCTTCCCACCTACATCTGTGACTCTGACGCCCTACGTCATTTTGACAATTTCCAGTTTCCTGGTCCCAACCGCCTCCTCTTCACTATGGACGTCCAATCTCTCTACACCTCCATCCCCCACCAGGACTGTTTGAGGGCTCTCCGCTTCTTCCTTGAACAGAGGCCCAACCAGTCCCCATCCACCACCACCCTCCTCCGCCTGGCTGAAGTTCTCAAATTGAACAACTTCTCCTTCAACTCCACCTACTTCCTTCAAGTAAACGGTGTTGCAATGGGTACTCGCATGGGTCCTAGTTGTGCCTGTCTTTTTGTGGGATATGTTGAACATTCCTTGTCCCAGTCCTACTCAGGTCCCCTCCCCCAAATCTTTTTCCGGTACATTGATGACTGTGTAGGTGCCGTTTCCTGCTCCCGCACCGAACTGGAAAAGCTTATCAACTTTGCTTCTAATTTCCACCCTTCTCTCACCTTTACATGGTCCATCTCTGATACTTCCCTTCCCTTCCTTGACTTCTCTGTCTCCATCTCTGGTGATAGGCTGTCTACTAATATACATTATAAGCCCACTGATTCCCACAGCTACCTCGACTACACTTCTTCACACTCTGCCTCCTGTAAGGACACCATTCCATTCTCTTAGTTTCTCCGTCTCCGATGCATTTGCTCTGATGATGCTACCTTCCAAGACAGTGCTTCTGATATGTCTTCCTTTTTCCTCAACTGAGGCTTCCCCCCCACTGTGGTTGACAGGGCCCTCAACCGTGTCTGGTCCATTTCCCGCACCTTTACCCTCACCCCTTCCCCCTCCCTCCCAGAATCGCAACAGGGTTCCCCTTGTCCTCACTTTCCACCCATCAGCCTCCATATCCAAAGGATCATACCAAACGCATCTTCCCCTCCCTTCCCCATCAGCATTCCGAAGGGATCGTTCCCTCCGTGACACCCTGGTCCACTCCTCCATTACCCCCACCACCTCGTCCCTTTCCCATGTCACCTTCCCCTGCAATCACAGGAGGTGTAATACCTGCCCATTTACCTCCTCTCTCCTCACTATCCAAGGCCCCAAACACTCCTTTCAGGTGAAACAGCGATTCACTTGTACTTCTCTCAATGTAGTATACTGTATTCGCTGCTCACAATGTGGTCTCCTCTACTGGGGAGACCAAACGCAGATTGGGTGACCGCTTTGCGGAATACCTCTGCTCAGTCCAAAAGCAGGACCCCGAGCTTCCGGTTGCTTGCCATTTCAACACTCCCCCCTGCTCTCATGATCACATCTCTGTCCTGGGATTGCTGCAGTGTTCCAGTGAACATCAACGCAAGCTCGAGGAACAGCATCTCATCTACTGATTAGGCACACTACAGCCTGCCGGACTGAACATTGAGTTCAATAATTTCAGAGTATGATGGACCCCCCATTTTACTTTTACTTTTAGTTTTTTGCTCCACGACCTTCTGGTCAGCTATTCTGTGACCTTGTCCTGTTTACACCTTCTCCTTTGTTATCTCGCCCCACCCCTGCTTTACTTGCTTATCGCCTTTCACTTTTCTAATATTTGCCAGTTCTGAAGAAGGGTCACTGACCTGAAACGTTAACTCTGCTTCTGTCTCCACAGATGCTGCCAGACCTGCTGAGTATTTCCAGCATTTCTTGTTTTTATATCAGATTTTCAGCATCCGCAGTATTTTGCTTTTATGAAAAATACCACACCCTGGATGCATCATTTAGCCCATAAACATACTTGTTTACTTTCCATAACTTCTCTTCTATATCTCCAGCTTCTTTTGGTGTGTCATGCAGACCCCCTACCTGCCAAGAATGAGGCCTATTAATTTCATCATATGAACATTCATTTTAAACTGTTGCTGGAGTGAAGAAATGATTTATTAAAGAGATCACCAGCCATTTGGTCTGGAAGGATATTTGCATACGAAGAGACGCTGCTTGTGGAGACAAAGGACTATTCCCTAATCCAATTAGCCCAAATGGATTTTGATCACCAGACATTGAAAGTGTAAGGAAGCGCATTCCAGGCCCAACTAAGATGGTACAATCCACAAACACATGACTAGCCTGCTGGGCAACCTGTGGTTTTTTGAATTATACCACACAGAAAAGAACAGAAGGCAGTTTGCAATTTAAGCTGGAACAAGCAAGTCTCTCTACTGGCTGGCTCTCTCTCGCCTTCTCCAAAGCCACTGGACCCATCGAAGACAAGTACACCTCAAGAGAGAAAAGACTCCGAAATCGAAACAAGTTGAAGCGTGAACTGGGCCCCAACGAATAGTAGGACTTACCGGCAACCAAAGACTCCACATTGAACTCAAAGGACAGTAAATAACTAACAGATATTGCCTCAAACTGTTCCCCTTTATTCTTTTCTACTTTTTTTGTCTCTATCTATGTGTGTTTATTGTGTATGCATGCTAGCATGGTCGTGTCGCATATTCGTAAACCAGATTAGAGTTTAAGGTTGACAAACGTCTACCTTTTTTGTTTAAATCTAAGGAAACCTGTCTGATTTCTTTGCCTTACAACTGGAGCAGTGAACAAGGATTCACTGAATGGGGAACTAAAACACTATTTCTAAAATTAAACCCCGTTATGGTTAAATCAGGCAAAGGCTGAGAGGGAACCCTTGGACCCCTTCTCACCTGGTCGTAACAGGTGGATTTTTAAATACTTCCCTTTGAAATTTCTCCCCTTGCAAAAATGCTGCTTTGATGTCAATGGACCTACATTCCTATTAGTGTGTCGCTAAAAGGGCTAGGAAAATCCTCAAACTTGCTTTTCCTGCTGTTGGGGAGTCCACTCTTAACTTCCTGGTTGCCTAGTCATTCCTCAAATCCCCGAGCTACAGGTTTGGCCTTCCCTTTATACGTACCATCGGAAGTACTTTCTCTGCACAGATCCAGCTATGGGACAATGCTGGTTGTCCTCTATCTAGCACCTCCGTGTATATACTAACCTCCCTCCAACTGTCAAGCTCTTTTTGCTTGGCATCCTTTATCAATTTACCATCTAACTTGTCAGTAACCACTCGAGTTTCTCTATCGTAAGGGCTCCTACATCTTGTGACGCCCCTCGCCTGCTATCTGGTTCTTACTCTAGTGAAACTACATCCCCTACTAGAGTTCCTACCCCTTTCTGGACTACTACTACTCAATCTGTACCTCCTACAACCAGAGGTCTTTTCACAAGTTTGTGACTTTTCCTTGGACTATGATCATCTTCAGGCTCACTGTTTGAACTTATTTTACGTTTTCTGGCCTTCCACAATTTCACTTCCTTCTGCCAATCTATAGATCTGATATCCTGTCCCTTGTCTTGCAAATTCAGCCAATGTTTGTCTTTCCCTGTGACCTTTCCTGCCCTTCCTATAATGGTGGCTTCCCCCCATTCACTAGTCCCTTCAGGCATATATGTCACTCTGGTCCCAACTTGCGGTAGTTGAACTTTGGGATAAATGACTTTATCTGGATCTTTGCTATCACATGGTTCCTTCTCGGTCAGCCCATTATCTGCCACAATCTGTTGCTCGTTAAGGTATGACATATGTGCATGCAAAGTACATGGTGCATCATCAGTGTCCATCATTTGTTCAGATTCTGTTAATGTATGATCAGTGCCAAAAAGCAGTGAGCAATGTACTCTCATGGTTTGGTTGCCATGTTGCAAAATCACCGTTTTGCCATCAGTGCCTATCGCTTTTCCTGGGCCTCTCCATTTTTTCTGCCCTTCTCTTTTGTAATTCACCAAAACCCCAGCATCAAAATTCTTTTCTGATGGCCTGATCCGATACCTCAAAGCTCTCCTGATTTTTTCTGAAACCTCCACCTTAATAAATGCTCTTCTCCCTGCATGCATGGCATTTAAATGTACCGCAAATAATGAACTAATTGTAGTCCCCTCTAAAGCTGGGGGATGATCCCACATTACTGAAGGTAATTTTGGATTCCTGCCATAGACTAATTGATATGGGTTGTAGCCCCCAACCGTTTGAAGCGTGTTTTTCACATGTACTGCCCACGCCAGAGCAGTAGTCAATTTACAATTTGGCTGGTCTACTAAAAATTTTTGGAGCATTTCGTCAATCACGGCATAATTTCTCTCATAAATCCCATTACTAAAAGGACTTTCTGCTGCCATGAGCATTGCTACAATGTTCATATTTTCACACATACTCCTGAACTCATCATTGGCAAATTTTCCTCCACTGTCAGTTAGAAACCTAGCCGGTGCACCCCAGTCCTGTTCCTACCCACCTTTCCATTATCTTGTCCACAATTACTTTTTTGCCTTTACTGTCAACTACCATCGACAGACTGAATCCAGTTGCCATGTCTATAAAGCGTGGAATAAAAATGTTTTTTTCTTTATCCCATATCTTCAAGTCCATCCCTACGGTTTCATTAAAGTCCCTTGCTAATGGTAAACTCACTATGGGTCGCGATGGCGTCCTCCTGTATTTATTTTTACAGATATTATATTTTCTACTGATATCTTCAATACGTTTCTTGTAGACATCATCTACTACCCCTGCATCTTTTAACAGAATCTTCAACCTAGGACAAGATGGATGTGCAACCTGTCGATGTAGTTTTGAAATAATTTGCGTTTTCTCCATTAAATCCCTACCCCCGGATGCCATTAATATTTCTTTACCATTCTGCTTAGAGATGTTAGGTCTCGCTAAAGGAATACGATAATGTCCCGACTGTGTAAACCGCAAAGCTCCAGATTTCCCAAAGACAATTGCCTTATCATGTTCCATACGCAATTTCAACCAAGCCTTTTTCACAGATGGTTTATTTAACAGCAAAGGTATTTCACTGGATACTAGATCTGTACTAATAAAATGGTTTACCCCTGCTATTTTACACAAAATTACCACTCTTTTTAGTGATTTCAACGTGTTGTCATCCCTAAACCTGAAACAGGTAGAACGATCGGATTCTTTGATCTTATTTCAGTCTTCCTTACTTAAAGAATCCATATAGCACCTTAACCCATCCACTCCACATACTTTGGACGTACACCCACTGTCTAATACTGTGTAATTGAACGAATCTGTGACTAGGACACTCATTACTGGACTGAAGCTTCTTGTGACCAGTACAATTCCTTCTGATTGATCTGGAGCATCATCCTCACCTTCCGAACCTTCCACGTCATGTGTCATCTCAAAAACCCTGTTTTTCCTTTTTAGAAAATGCAATGCATAGTAATACTTTGAGTCACATTGGAAACATCTTGGACCACCCCTTGGTTATTTCTGAGATTCATCCTTCTGCCATAATTACCCAATTCCTGCCATCTGTTATAGCTGCCAAAAGAGTCTCTATCCTCATTCGTTTTGTGCGTGTTTGTCCTTTCGTACTGATGTCTGGGCCCCGTACTTGAGCGCCCTTGAAATGCTGCTAACATTGTACCCTCCACCTTCGGTGTCACCGCTAAAGAGCCCACCTGCGCCATGAAAGTGGCCAAAAAGGAATGTTTTCCCAAAAATGTTTTTTAGGGCGTCAGAAATCTGATCAAACAGCCTATCTTTTTCATTAAATCTAACTCCGGTTAATACCAAGAGCCTATCCATGTTCAATATCTGAGCACAATCCAACAATTTGAAGGCAAGTACTAGGAATTTCCAAGCAGAATCACCGCAATCTTGCATATAATCGGTTAAACTCCACAATATATTCTTCTATGGAAGAACTATCCCTTTTTCTAAATTTATAAAAGTCCGACCACACTTCATAGGCACTCAAGTCATCTTTCATATAAAATTTTATCCATTTATTTCAAGAGTTTGTCCAAACATGAGCCTCTAGCTCAGAGAACACTTTGCCCTGCTCTTGCTTCTGGCAGGAAGTGAAAGTGCAAGGGTTATTCCTTGCTTCCTTTTAGGTAAAGATGTAACCCGTGTCCAAATATCAACCTCATTCTTCCATTGATCGTAAGGTTCGGCTTCACAAAACAGCTGTGGAAAATCATATCCCGACACCTTACACTTGCTTTCAGTCATCTTTCTTCAAAAACAAAACTCCAATTCTAATCTCCTGCCTGAAAACAAATCTTAGTCTCCAAACTTCACTTTCAGACAACCATTCTCTGTTACCAATGTTAGAGAAATCTCCAAGCCTATTTGTGAAGAAGACACTGAGACTAGGATGCTTTGATGTAGATTGTTTATTGCTTGTCACAGAGCTTACGTCTGCTCTCCAAACAGAACCACCAGCCAGTGCTGGCTGGCTCTTCTTTATATATATATATATATATATATATACACTTGAATACAAATAAGTAATTAACACCTAACACCTGTTCACCCTATTATCTTGACCTCTCAGGTATTTATCATCCATTAACAGAACTTCCAACCCTAACAGCACCTGGAACTGCTGAATTATGTAGGCGTCATGGCTGCTTCTCCGGGAAGTGGCCACACACTTGCAGAAAATGTATTCGGTGATCGCAGACCCATTGAATGGAAGCCCTTCCTGTTGATGAAGGCAGCTGGCTGGTCCGTGGGAGCCTTGATGGCTACATGCATGCAATCAATGACACCTTGCACACAGCCCAATAGCCCGCTTGGCCTGAATTTCATGGTCGGACCAGTACCGAACATAGCTGCCAGCCCTTTTGAACAGGACATTGGTCACCACCTTGTTGCAGCAATGGGCTGCAGCATGGGAAACCCCACACATGTTCCCAGTGGATCCTTGGAAAGAGCCAGACACATACAAGTTGAGTGCCAGAGTGATCTTCAGGGCCACAAAGCCAACTTGTCCTGCAGCATGGCACAACAAGTCAATGACAGCTTCCCTGGATCGCCACAGTCTTTGCTGACACTGCCACTAAGACATTGGAGGCAGCTGAGGTGAGTTTGGTACACTCTCTGGCATAGGTATGCACTTCTTGTTGTGGATAGCTGCTGCCACTCTCCTCTTGGAGCTTCGCTGGTAGGCACAGCAACATCCTGGCCCTCCCTCCCTCTAAACTGCTGCTATGTGGCATGGGGGTCCACAAAGACAGGGTGTATGAGACCCATGCCAGTTGATCAGTAGCCTTCCTGAGTGCTGTTCTTGCAGAGACAAAGTTGCCTCGGCACCTATCCCTTTGCTAGCCCCCTCAGAATATGTGCTAATACCCCTCAGTGCCCACCCTTGCAGACAGCCCAGCACCCAAGAGATTACCCACCTGACCCTTGCACGAGAGATTGCCGATCGGTCCCTTGCACCCGAGATATAGCCCAGCCGTGCAGAGTGCCCAGCACTACATGGTTGACAATGGCTTCCGCTCCCCCCTCTTCTCTTATCTAATGCATCCCATAGCTGCCTTCCCATGCCATCACTGAGGCCTTGCCTCCGTGCTGCCACCTTTAAATGGCTGGGGATCAAAAGGCAGGGGATCCCCGCATGCTGTTGACTAAATTTAAAAGCCTCCATAAAATTGTGACCACTTCCATGCAAATGTATTAAAATGAACTGTTCCCTAATCTAAATTGCAGTCGTCCGCGTTGGGAATGGCAACACCGCCTTGGAGCTTTCCTGCCGCTGACAAAATTTGGAACCAACATCACGATGTTGGGTTTCTGGGGGAGCATGATTTTTCACCCCCCACCACCCAGCCTTTAATCCCGCTCCTTCTTGTTGTTGGACGACATTAACAGCAGACCACCTTAAGGAGCTGAAGGTTACTAGAGGAAGTGATGTCACATCACACACAACCAAGGAGTTGTGAGTCTAGCCCGACAAATGAGATGTGTTTAGATGTGGCTCATGCAGTAACTGTATCTATATCTATATCTGTATCTAGTTAAGTTATAATTTTTAAAAATGTTTTCTTTAGATATTACTTGTCGTCCGACAATAGTTCACATATTAAAGGAACAAGTAATATTACACTTCTGGACATACAAAATTCAGCCCTATGTTTATTTGTTCTCTCAAAAGACATCTGCAATTGACTGGCTACTACACCTTGGAACACTCTTCATTCAAAACAATCCTCGACAGGACCACTCCAGATTTGATAACAGATTGGCCTTCTGAGGACTTATGGACCTATAGTGTCCCAGACCCTGGACCTGAAAATTTTCAGACTTTGTGCGTGCTACATCTCAGCAAATGCATCTGTCTCTTTCTATCAGATGGTGATGGCTATTGTGTCCTATGCTAGAGACTGGGATGCAGAAAAGCCACCTTTGGAAAGGGGAAATAATCTGCATTTGAAGTGGTGCACCCTGGGGCGGTTGGGGTGGGGGGGTGTGGTGGGTGGTACTCAGGCTTGGCTAAAATTGCTATAATTTATACAGCAATTTGAAATATTGGATTTTTGTATTTAAAATTGCTATAATTGGTAGAAAGACTTTAATGTGCTTTGCAGTAAAAACTGGTTAGAGTGGGCTGTGATGAGGTGATGATCGGACAATACAGTGGACAGGAGGTCAAGACAGAGAAAACAAAGTTCACCTTTCTTTAAACAATCTGCTGGCGCCGCTTGCAAAAAATCAGATCATCCATGACTAATTTATCTGTAACTATGTACAGGTTGAAATGTCACAGGAATGAGAGATTGCCGATCTCTCATTCCTCTCCAGAACTTGCTGCGCCCCTAGCCAAGCTGTTCCAGTACAGCTACAACACTGGCATCTACCCTGCAATGTGGAAAATTGCCCAGGTATATCCTGTACACAAAAAGCAGGACATCCAACCCGGCCAATTACTGCCCCATCAGTCTACTCTCAATCATCAGTGAAGTGATGGAAAGTGTCATCAACAGTGCCATTAAGCGGCACATGCTTAGCAATAACCTGCTCAGTGATGCTCAGTTTGGGTTCCGCCAGGGCCACTCAGCTCCTGACCTCATTACAGCCTTGGTTCAAACATGGACAAAAGGGCTGAACTCAAGAGGTGAGGTGACAGTGACTGCCCTTGACATCAAGGCAGCATTTGACTGAGTATGGCATCAAAGAGCCCTAGCAAAACTGAGGTCAATGGGAATCAGGGGGAAAACCCTCCGCTGGCTGGATAGTCATACCTATCACAAATGAAGATGGTTGCGGTTGTTGGAGGTCAATCATCTCAGCTCCAGGACATCACTGCAGGGGATCCTCAGGGTAATGTCCTAGACCCAACCAAATTCAGCTGCTTCATCAATGACCTTCCTTCAATCATAAGGTCAGAAGTGGGGATGTTCGCTGATGATTGCACAATGTTCAGCACCATTCGTGACTCCTGATACCAAAGCAGTCCGTGTAGAAATGCAACAAGACTTGGACAATATCCAGGCTTGGGCTGATTAGTGGCAAGTAACATTCGCGCCACACAAGTGCCAGGCAATGACCATCTCCAACAAGAGAAACTTTAACCATATCCCCTTGACATTCAATGGCATCACCATCACTGAATCCCCCACTATCAACATCCTAGGGGCTACCATTGACCAGAAACTGAACTGGAGTAGCCATACAAATACCGTGGCTACAAGAGCAGGTCAGAGGCTAGTAATCCTGTGGCAAGTAACTCGCCTCCTGACTCCCCAAAGCCTGTCCACCATCTACAAGGCACAAGTCAGGAGTGTGATGGAATACTCTCCGCTTGTCTGGATGGGTGCAGCTCCAACAACACTCAAGAAGCTCGACACCATCCAGGACAAAGCAGCCCGCTTGATTGGCACCCCATCTACAAACATTCACTCACTCCACCACCGACGCACAGTGGCAGCAGTGTGTACCATCTAAAAGATGCACTGCAGCAACGCACCAAGGCTCCTTAGACAGCACCTTCCAAACTCGCAACCTCTACCAACTAGAAGAACAAGGGTAGCAAATGCATGGGAACACCACCACCTGCAAGTTCCCCTCCAAGTCACACACCATCCTGACTTGGAACTATATCGCCGTTCCTTCACTGCCACTGGGTCAAAATCCTGGTCTCCCTTCCTAACAGCACTGTGGGTGTACCTACCCCACATGGACTGCAGTGGTTCAAGAAGGCAGTTCATCACCACCTTCTCAAGGGTAATTAGGAATGGGCAATAAATGCTGGCCTGGCCAGCGATGCCCACATCCCATGAATTAATTTTTAAAAATGAGGAAAACGATGTAATTCTGAGTCACCTCTTAGTGGTCTGAGAGGACTTCCCTGTTTGCATATTTGCAAAATAAACTGCTGCTTGAATCACTTACAGCTGACCTGGACGTGTGGAGTGTCTTTAGAAACTCCACAACACATTGAAGCTTAAAAATTATGATAAATCATTTTATTAGGATAAGGAGCGAAAGATTAATAAAAGTCCTTGAAAGACCAGAAGGAAAAGGCATGGGACTTACTCGGAACACCAAGTAGCAGTAAGACTTAATAAATTAGCAAAATGAACAAAAAGAAAAAGCGGAAGAGAAACAAAGACAATGCTGTGTTATGTCAAAGCAATAATTTCAACAAAATACTCAGAACTCATCACGGGAAACAGTCTGAATGACTTGCTTTGTGGTTAGCATTTTAGTTTCAAACATGAGTTGACACATCAATGTTTAGTTAGCCTTGGTATTCAATTAAAGCCTTTGTTGCATTACATGCTGCAATTGATATTTTTAGTATAACTGTGTTTGGGCAGAATCCTGAATTTCACAGCTGCATAAGTGTGGCTCCATCTCAAGGAAAAGCATGGATTAGCTGTGTAAATTACATATGAATACATGACCCAGATCACTTGCATTATCACCCTTTCCAAACTGTACATACAGCAGCTTGAACGGATTTTGGAAAATAAATAACCAAAGGTTCTGTTTACTGAAAGGCAGTAATTTTTATACCCATTTAAAGCCAGTTGGCCTAAAGCACTCATGGCATTAGAGGTAACTTAGACTCTGCTAGTTCCACTTCATATTATTCCCACATGGCTTTAGAGAGCATCAATCGCTATTAAGGAGAAAGCAGAAAATCAGACTCAGTAAAAATGAAGAGCCAAAAAAGTCAATATCATAAACTGTCAACAACTTGTGGCAAATGCCAAGGCAAACTTGATTACCTTTTCTATTTCCTAAGTAGGATCCTGTTAGCTACATTGTTTCTCATGAAGGGGGCACATCACTAATGAAATACTTTTAAAACCTGGTGAGTTACATGAATTTTCCAACCCCAGCAGCATTACAGTTGGCCATAAATAGACATTACTGAGCTTTATTGGATCTATTCACAGCTACAGCTTGGCCCGTGCCAATGGTTTACTTTCAGAATTATACTCAGTCTGGAAAAATAAATGATTTTCTTACCTTCAGATCAGATTACTCTCCAAGAAATGTCCCCTTCTTTTTACAATACTGTAGAAGTAAAATATAATGGTTAAACTGCTAATCGTTAATAAAGGCTGATAAGGAGCATTGATAGAAAATGAACAATACATTTTTCTCAAAATTGCGGTGCTTGATAGTGCATCTTTCATGCCCTTTGAACAACAATGTGTAAAAGCCAGATGTGCATAGCTTTGGAAAGCCAACCACTATCACATACAGCAGTAAAGAAGTCATTTTGAAGCCTGTTTACCATTCAACTGCTTCAACTTAACATATTCTGGGGAATTCACTAATTTTTTTATGACGGGTCACATTCTTAAGTGGTGACTAATCAATTGGAGAGCTTGGCGGTGCCTCTAATTTTATCACACATGCTAGTGCAGGGGTTGGCGACCGTTTTTTTTACCTGAAGAGCCTTTTTTAAAAAGAAATTTGCCTAAAATACAAACTATCTGGAGCTGCAAGACAAAAAAAGATATAATTTTAAAAGATGGAGTAAAGGAATAAGCACAAATGAAGGTGATAAAATTGTTTATCAACGATCTAATGAACATTATGTAGTTATTTGACGCTGTAAACAGACAATTGCCCAACTTTTTCTGGCGCCTGTAAGAATATTAAACATAAATACTGAACAGTTCAATTACATTGTATCTGACTCAACAGGTCTTCATATAAAATTTGCATTTCCTTTATCTTTCTAAATTCTTGAAATCGACCAGCAAAGGCTTTTCATTTTATGTGTTATATTTTTTAAAAAACTTTAATTGATTAATTTGCCTTCTTAAAAAATTCTTTAAGCAGTGGAAAAATGTGCCAAAGCAACCTCCCCTATATTTTTTGCAACTAATTCTGATTTTCGGTCTAAACAGAGCACTTCTTCCAAAAGTGGCTCTTAATATTGCATACAAATAGCATGCATGCGAAGAAGTTGTTTGTTGCTAAACTAAATGTGAGGCACAGTCTCAGTCCTGTATTAACTCAGGAATGTTGGCTGAGCATAGTGCAATATCAGAGTCTGGTATTTATAGTAAAACTGCATCCTTTGATTTTCATTCAAACAACATTCTAATTTAAGTTAATCGAACCGCTCACTTGTTATCTATGGTGGCATAAATAGATATTTGAGCCTAGAGTTCTCATTGATTTTAACCAGTGCAATCCAGCTGAAATCAACTAAACCAGCATAAAAGCTCACAGGATTTTAAATGCAAGTTACGGCAAGCATAAGTCAAGCTTCTGCGATCTTTTACACAGGTCTAAGAATAACACAAGCCATGACCCCAGATCGAAATAATGAGCATGACGAGTTTCTGCCAATTGCAACTGTTCAACAAATGTTAATTTACTAAGAAACTGATTAGTATACATCAATGAAATGCTTGAGTATTTTTTTTTTAGTCATTTTCAATTATTTAGAATCAGGTTACTCAAAGGTGGAGGACTAGACACTCATTAAAAATGCTTATTTTTGATGATAAATCAATTTGCAGCTGTCTGAATAAAGCTGCACCAGGTTACCGTTCTTAAATACATCCACGAATATTTTTTAATGCAATGGAAAAAATAAACAATTATGTTCTATTACGTTGCCTGATTGGTCTGGTTCATGAACGATTTTTACCTTTTTTTTATTTGTTCGCGGGCGATGTGGGTCTCACTGGCTCAGCCAGCAATTATTGCCCATCCATAATTGCCCTTGAGAAGGTGGTGGTGAGCTGCTTTCTTGAACCGCAGCAGTCCATGAGGTGTAGGTACACCAACTGTTAGGAAGGGAGTTCCAGGATTTTGACCCAGTGACAGTGAAGAAATGGCGATATAGTTCCAAGTCAGGATGGTGTGTGACTTAGAGGGGAACTTGCAGGTGGTGGTGTTCCCATGCATCTGTTGCCCTCATCCTTCTAGTTGGTAGAGGTCATGGGTTTGGAAGGTGCTGTCGAAGGAACCTTGGTGCGTTGCTGCAGTGCATCTTATAGATGGTACACACTGCTGCCGCTGTGCATCGGTGGTGGAGCAAGTGAATGTTTGTGGATGGGGTGCCAATCAAGCAGGCTCTTTGGTCCTGATGGTGTCGAGCTTCTTGAGTGTTGTTGGAGCTGCACCCATCCAGGCAAGGGGAGAGTATTCCATCACACTCCTGATTTGTGCCTTGTAGTTGGTGGATTGGCTTTGGGAAGTCAGGAGTTGAGTTACTCACCGCAGGATTCCTAGCCTCTGACCTGTTCTTGTAGCCACGGTATTTATATGGCTACTCCAGTTCAGTTTCTGGTCAATGGTATCCCCCAGGATGTTGACAGTGGGAGATTCAGTGATCGTAATGCCATTGAATGTCAAGGGGAGATGGTTAGATTTTCTCTTGTTGGAGATGGTCATTGCCTGGCACTTGTGTGGCATGAATGTTACTTGCAACATATCAGCCCAAGCTTGGATATTGTCCAGATCTTGCTGCATTTCTACACGGACTGCTTCAGTATCTGAGGAGTCGAGAATGGTGCTGAACATTATGCAATCATCAGTGAACATCCCCACTCTGACCTTATAATAGAAGGAAGGTCATTGATGAAGCACTGAAGATGGTTGGGCCTAGGACACTAGCCCACAGGAACTCCTGCAGTGATGTCCTGGAGCTCAGATGATTAAGCTCCAACAACCACAACCATCTTCCTTTGCACTATGTATGACTCCAACCAGTGGAGAGTTTTTCCCCTGATTCCCATTGACTCCAGTTTTGCTCGGGCTACTTGATGCCATACTCGGTCAAATGCTGCCTTGATGTCAAGGACAGTCACTCTCACCTCACCTTTTGAGTTCCACTCTTTTGCCCATGTTTGAACCAAGGCTGTAATGAGATCAGGAGCTGAGTGGCCCTGGCGGAACGCAAACTGAGCGTCACTGAGAAGATTATTGCTGAGCAAGTGCCGCTTGATCTCACTGTCGATGACACCTTCCATCACTTTACTGATGATTGAGAGTCGACTGATCGGGCAATAATTGGCCGTGTTGGACTTTTCCTGCTTTTTTGTACAGAACATTCCTGGGCAATTTTTTATATTGCTGGGTAGATGCCAGTGTTGTAGCTGTACTGGAACAGCTCAACTAGAGGCACGGCAAGTTCTGGAGCATAGCTCTTCAGTACGATTACCGGAATGTTGTCAGGGCCCAGAGCCTTTGCTGTATTCAGTGCCTTCAGTCATTTCTTGATATCACATGGAGTGAATCGAATTGGCTGAAGACATGCATCTGTGATGCTAGGGGACTTCAGGAGGAGGCCGTGAAGGATCATCCACTCGGCACTTCTCGCTGAAGATTGTTGCAAATGCTTCAGTCTTATATTTTGCACTGATGTGCTGGGCTTCCCCATCAGTGAGATATTTGTTGAGCCACCTCCTCCAATTAGTTGTTTAATTGTCCACCAACATTCACGACTGGATGTGGCAGGACTGCAGAGCTTAGACCTGATCCGTTGGTTATAGAATCGCTTAGCTCTGTCTATCGCATGCTGCTTACGCTGTTTGGCATGCAAGTAGTCCTGGGTTGTAGCTTCACCAGCTTGACACCTCATTTTGAGATATGCCTGGTGCTGTTCCTGGCATGCCCTCCTGCATTGGACCAGGATTGGTCTCCTGGCTTGATGGTAATGGTACAGTGGGGGATAAGCTGGGCCATGAGGTTACAGATTGTGGTTGTGGACAATTCTGCTGCTGCTGATGGCCCACAGCGCCTCATGGATGCCTAGTTTTGCATTGCTAGATCTTAACAAAATCTATCCCATTTAGCACGTTGGTAGTGCCACACAACACGATGGAGGGTATCCTCAATGTGAAGACGAGACTTTGTCTCCACAAGGACTGTGCAGTGGTCACTCCTACCAATACTGTCATGGACAGATGCATCTGAAACAAGCATATTGGTGAGGATGAAGTGAAGTATATTTTTCCCTCTTGTTGGTTCCTCACCACCTGCCGTAGACCTAATCTAGCAGCTATGCTTAAGGACACATCCAGCTCAGTAAGTAGTGGTGCTACCGAGCCACTCTTGATGATGGACATTGAGGTCGCCCACCCAGAGTACATTCTGCACCTTTGCCAGCAACAATGCTTCCTCCAAGTGGTGTTCAACATGGAGGAGTACTGATTCATCAGCTGAGGGAGGGCGATAGGTGGTAATCAGCAGGAGGTTTCCTTGCCAATGTTTGACCTGAAGCTATGAGACTTCATGGGTCTGGAGTCGATGTTGAGGACTCCCAGGGCAACTCCCTCCTGACTGTATATCACTGTGCCGCCACCTCTGCTGGGTCGGTCCTGCTGATGGGGCAGGACATACCCGGGGATGGTGATGGCATTGTTTGGGACATTGTCAGGTATGATTCCGTGAGTATGATTAGATCAGGCTGTTGCTTGACTAGTCTGTGTGGCACCTCTACCAACTTTGGCACAAGCCCCCAGATGTTAGTCAGGAGGACTTTGCAGGGTTGACAGGGCTGGGTTTGTCATTGGCATTTCCAATGCCAAGGTCAATGCTGGGTGGTCCATCTGGTTTCATTCTTTATTGACTTCGTAGCGATTAGATAAATCTGAGTGGCTTGCTAGGCCATTTCAGAGAGCATTTCAGAGTTAACCATATTGCTTTTTTTTTGTTGAGGGGGCCTTTAACCATATTGTTGTGGGTCTGGAGTCACATGTAGGCCAGGTCAGGTATGGACAGCAGATTTCCTTCCCTAAAGGCCATTAGTGAACCAGATGGGTTTTTACAACAATCGACAATGGTTTTCATGGCCATCATTAGACTAGCTTTTTAATTCCAGATTTATTAATTGAATTCAAATTCCACCTTCTGCCGTGGTGGGATTTGAACCCATGGCTCCAGAGAAATACCCTGGGTGTCTGGGTTACCAGTTCAGTGATAATACCACTACGCCACTGCCTCCCCTGCAATTATGCAAATGAGTTTAGGCAAAACCTGAACAATAACTTCACTTCAGAAAAACAGTGCAATTTCAAGTGCAATTTGGACCTAGAATGCTCCTATGATGTTTATCAAGAATGGCAATTGCAGCTTTCAGTCTGATGACCTGCAGCATTTGTTCTAGTAACTGTTGTTCTGTTGAGACAAAGAAGTCACCTGGAGGAAATGCGCGCTCCGCCCAATAGGTGACAGTTCAACACACTTCTAATGATTTATATCAATTATCCAGGATCCCCTGGTGCTTCTTCATGGCTGAACAAATTGGTTTTATTTGAATGTGAAATGTGTCTTCACTGCTTCATTTCAGAAAGCTTTGGAAAGTATTGGGGCTAATTTACAGAAGCAGTATGAGAATTGGCAACCAAGGGTGAGTTTTGTTTCATTCATCATTGTGAACAAATTTAGCAAATTGTGTTGAAATTACAGGACTTTACTAAAGGCACAGTTGTCGCCCAAACAGTGCAGAATTTGTAACTATGCTACTTACTAAGTAGGAACTCAATGTTATGAGATTGAGGAACTCTTCCATATACCTGATGGAATTTGTTTTCCAAGTTACGGGAACGTATCATAGTTAAGATTGTATTTATATAGCACATTTAATGTAATAAAATGCCCCAAGGCGCTTCACAGGAGCATTATAAAAGAAGTATGACACTAAGCCACAAAAGCTTGGTCAAAGAGGTAGGTTTTAAGGAGTCCCTTAAAAGAGGGAGGAGAGGTGTAGGGAGGATATTCCAGAGCTAGGAGCCTAGGCAACTGAGGGCACAGCTAGCAATGGTGGAACGATTAAAATCAGGGATGCACAAGAGTCCAGAATTAGAGGAGCGCAGATATCTTGGAGGGTTGTGGGGCTGGAGCAGATTACAGAGATCGGGAGGGTCAAGGCCATGGAGGGATTTGAAAACAAGATGGGAATTTTAAAATCATGACGTTGCTTGACCGAGAGCTTGTGTAGGTCAGCGAGCGTAGAGGTGATAGGGGAACAGGTCAAGATATGGGCAGCAGAGTTTTGGTTGACCTCAAGTTTATGGAGAGTAGAATGTGGGAGACCAGCCAGAAGTGCTTTAGAATAGTCAAGTCTAAAGGTAATGAAGGCATGAATGAGGGTTTCAACAGCAGATGAGCTGAGACGGGTGCAGTGGGGAAATGTTACGGAGGTGGTAATAGGCGGTCTTAGGGATGGCGTGAATATGAGGTCGAAAACTACTTTCGGGGTCAAATATGACACTAAGGTTGCGAATAGACTGGCTTAATCTCAGACTGTTGCCAGAGAGAGGAATGGAGTTGGTAGCTATGGAACAGAGTTTGGAGTGGGGACCGAAGACAATGGCTTCAATCTTCCCAGTATTTAATTGGAGGAAATTTCTGCTCATCCAGTAGTAGACGTTGGATAAGCAGTCTGATAATTTAGCAACAGTGGAGGAGACGAGAGAATTGGTGGTGAGGTGGAGCTGGGTGCCATCAGCATACATGTGAAAACTAGCACTGCTTTCAGACGATGTCGCCGAGGGGCAGCACAGAGACGAGAAAGAGTGGCACAGTGGCGCAGTGGTTAGCACCGCAGCCTGAGAGCTCCAGCAACCCGGGTTCAGTTCTGGGTACTGCCTGTGCGGAGTTTGCAAGTTCTCCCTGTGACCACATGGGTTTCCGCCGGGTGCTCTGGTTTCCTCCTACAGCCAAAGACTTGCAGGTTGATAGGTAAATTGGCCATTGTAAATTGCCCCTAGTGTAGGTAGGTGGTAGGAGAATGGTGGGGATGTGGTAAAGAATATGGGGTTAATGTAGGATTAGTATAAATGGGTGGTTGTTGGTTGGCACAGACTTGGTGGGCCGAAGGGCCTGTTTCAGTGCTGTATCTCTAAATAAAATAAATAAATAAAAAAAACTACTCTGAATGGATACAGTAAAGGAATCTTGAAAACTTGTTTTTTCTCAATAATTAAGTTGTTGGTCTGAGAAAGTTTTGTCAATGTAATGAGTATTCGGAGTTTTTATCCATGTTCTTTTTTTATTCATTCATGGGATGTGGGCGTCGCTGGCTAGGCCAGCATTTATTGCCCATCCCTAATTGCCTTTGAGAAGGTGGTGGTGAGCTTCCTTCTTGAACCGCTGCAGTCCATGTGAGGTAGGTACACCAACTGTTGCTGTTAGTAAGGGAGTTCCAGGATTATGACCCAACGACAGTGAAGGAACGGCAATATAGTTCCAAGTCAGGATGGTGTGTGACTTAGAGGGGAACTTGCAGGTGGTGGTGTTCCCATGCATTTGCTGCCCTTGTCCTTCTAGTTGTTAGAGGTCGCGGATCTGGAAGGTACTGTCTAAGAAGCCTTGGTGCATTGCAGCAGTGCATCTTGTAGGTGGTACACACTGCTGCCACTGTGCGTCGGTGTTGGAGGGAGTGAGTGTTTGTGGATGGGGTGCAAATCAAGTGGACTGCTTTGTCCTGGATGGTGTCGAGCTTCTTGAATGTTGTTGGAGCTGCACCCATCCAGGCAAGTGGAGAGTATTCCATAACACTCCTGACTTGTGCCTTGTAGATGGTGGACAGGCTTTGGGGAGTCAGGAGATGAGTTACTCGCCACAGGATTCCTAGCCTCTGACCTGCTCTTGTAGCTACGGTATTTAAATGAATACTCCAGTTCAGCTTCTGGTCAATGGTAGCCCCTAGGATGTTGATAATGGGGGACTCAGTGATGGTAATGCCATTGAATGTCAAGGGGAGATGCTTAAATTCTCTCTTGTTGGAGATGGTCATTGCCTGGCACTTGTGTGGCGTGAATGTTACTTGCCACTTATCAGCCCAAGCCTGGATATTGTCCAGATCTTGTTGCATTTCTACATGGACTGCCTCAGAACATCCCCACTTCTGACCTTAGTAAGGTCATTGATGAAGCAGCTGAAGATGGTTGGGTCTAAGATACTACCATGAGGAACTCCTGCAGTGATGTCCTAGAGCTCAGATGATTGATGATTGAACAACCACAACCATCTTCCTTTACATTAGATATGACTGTGACTAGCAGAGAGTTTTCCCCGATTCCCATTGACTTCAGTTTTGCTAGGGCTCCTTGATGCCATACTCAGTCAAATGCTGCCTTGATGTCAAGGGCAGTCACTCTCATCTCATCTCTTGAGTTCAGCTCTTTTGTCCATGTTTGAACCAAGGCTGTAATGAGCTCAGGAGCTGAGTGGCCTTTTGTGGAACCAAAACTGAGCGTCACTGAGCAGGTTATTGCTAAGCAAGTGCCTGATGGCACTGTTGTTGACACTTTCCATCACTTTACTGATGATTGGGAGTAGACTGATGGGGCGGTAATTGGCCGGGTTGGACTTTTCCTGCTTTTTGTGTACAGGACATACCTGGGCAATTTTCCACATTGCTGGGTAGATGCCAGTGTTGTAGCTGTACTGGAACAGCTTGGCTGGGGGCGCAGCAAGTTCTGGAGCATAGGTTTTCAGTACTATTGCTGGTAT
Source organism: Heterodontus francisci (assembly GCF_036365525.1). Taxonomy (NCBI): domain Eukaryota; kingdom Metazoa; phylum Chordata; class Chondrichthyes; order Heterodontiformes; family Heterodontidae; genus Heterodontus; species Heterodontus francisci. The sequence continues at coordinate 41,591,752 of NC_090396.1, read as the reverse complement.
ATTGTCAGGACCCATAGCCTTTGCAGTATTCAGTGCCTTCAGTCATTTCTTGATATCATGCAGAGTGAATCGAATTGGCTGAAGTCTGGCACCTGTGATACTGGGGCATTCAGGAGGAGGCTGTGATGGATCATCAACTCGGCACTTTTGGCTGAAGATTGTTTCAAATGCTTCTGCCTTATCTTTCGCACTAATGTGCTGGGCTCCCCCCATCATTGAGGATGGGGATATTTGTGGAGCCACCTCTTCCAGTTAGTTGTTTAATTGTCCACCACCATTCACGGCTGGATGTGGCAGGACTGCAGAGCTTAGATCTAATCCGTTGGTTATGGGATCACTTAACTCTGTCCATTGCATGTTGCTAAAACAGTTTGGCATGCAAGTAGTCCTCTGTTGTAGCTTCATGACACCTCATTTTGAGCTATGCCTGGTGCTGCTCCTGGCATGCCCTCCTGTACTCTTCATTGAACCAGGGTTGGTCTCCTGGCTTGATGGTAATGGTAGAGTGAGGGACATGTCAGGCCATGAGGTCACAGATTGTGGTTGAGTACAATTCTGCTGCTGCTGATGCCCCACAGCACCTCATGGATGCCTAGTTTTGCATTGCTAGATCTGTTCGAAATCTATCCCATTTAGCACGGTGATAGTGCCACACAACACGATGGACGGTGTCCTCAATGTGAAGGCGGGACTTCGTCTCCACAAGGACTGTGTGGTGGTCACTCCTACCAATACTGTCATGGACAGATGCATCTGCGGCAGGCAATTTGGTGAGGATGTTTCTCCCTCTTGTTGGTTCCCTCACCACTTGCCGCAGACACAGTCTAGCAGATATGTCCTTTAGGACTCGGCCAGCTCAGTGAGTAGTGGTGCTACCGAGACACTCTTGCTGATGGACATTGAAGTCCCCCACCCAGACTGCATTCTGTACCCTTGCCACCCTCAGTGCTTCCTTCAAGTACTGTTCAACATGGAGGAGTAATGACTCATCAGCTGAGGGAGGGTGGGAGATGGTAATCAGCAGGAGGTTTCCTTGTCCATATTTGACCTGATGCCCATGAGACTTCATGGGGTCTGGAGTCAATGTTGAGGACTCCCAGGCCAACTCCCTCCCGACTGTATACCACTGTGCCGCCACCTCTGCTGGGTCTGTCCTGCCAGTGGGACAGGACATACCCGGGGATGGTGATGGCAGAGCCTGGGGCATTGTCTGTAAGTTATGATTCTGTGAGTATGACTATGTCAGGCTGTTGCTTGACTGGTCTGTGGGACAGCTCTCCCAACTTTGGCACAAGTCCCCAGATGTTAGTAAGGAGGACTTTGCAGGGTCGACAGGGCTGGGTTTGCAGTTGTCGTTCCCAGTGCCTAGGTCAATTCTTTTTATTGACTTCGTAGCGGTTAGAGACATTTGCTAGGCCATTTCAGAGGGTATGTAAGAGTCAACCATATTGCTGTTGGTCCGGAGTCACATGTAGGCCAGACCAGGTGAGGACAGCAGATTTCCTTCCCTGAAGGACATTAGTGAACCAGATGGGTCTTTACAACAATTGACAATGGTTTCATGGCCATCATTAGACTAGCTTTTTAATTCCAGCTTTTTTATTAATTGAGTTCAAATTCCACCTTCTGCTGTACTGAGATTTGAACCCTTGTCCTCAGAGCAATACCCTGGGTCTCTGGGTTACTAGTCCAGTGACAATACCACTATGCCACCGCCTCCCCATAAAGTCTACACAAAATTATTAATTGTAGGACATTCCCAAAAGGAAAGTGTGCTTATTATATAATGAGTCAACCTTCTGTGGCATTGCACTGGTAAATAAAGGCAATCTGTAGTCTTCAAGTGAAAGGAGATGAAAGGTGGCAAACATAAGAACATAAGAAATAGGAGCAGGAGTAGGCCATTCAGTACCTCAAGCCTGCTCTGTAGTTTCATTAAGATCATGGCTGATCTGATTGTGGCCTTAACTCCACTTTCCTGCCTGCACTCCCCCCACCCCCATAACCTTTGATTCCTTGTAGATCAAAAATCTGTCTAAGTCAGCCTTGAATATACTCAATGACCCAGCCTCCACTGTTCTCTGGGAAGAGACTTCCAAAGATTAGTGACCCTCTGAGAAAACAAATTCCTCCTTATCTCTGTCTTAAAAGTGAGACCCCTTATTTTGAAACTGTGGCCTCTAGTTCTATATTCCCCCACGAGGGGAAACATCCTCTCAGCATCTACCTTGTCAAGCCCCCTCAAAATCTTATATGTTTCAATAATATCACCTCACATTCTTCTAAATTCCAATGAATATAGGTTTAACATGCTCAACCTTTTCTCATAAGATAAACCCTTCATCTCAGGAATCAGCCTGGTGTACATTCTCTGATCTGCTTCCAATGCAAGTATATCCCTCCTTACATAAGGAGACCAAAACTGTACACAGTACTCTAGGTGCAGTTTCACCAATGTCCTGTACAGTTGGATCAAGATTTCCCTACTTTTATACTCCATCTCCCCTGCAATAAATGCCAAAATGAGATGGAAGGGTAGGGGATAATAGCACTGGACTGTACAGATGAAATTAAGACCCCATTTTAAAGCCATATGTTCTATGCTTATTTTCATATATTACTTTGAAAAATTCCATGGAAGTTTGGAAAGCAGAGAAGTAGAATTCTTTGCAATGTTTGGGTGTCTCAACAGTATTGATTGAGGAGCTGGAAATGCAAATCTGAGGTGCTGCAGTGCAACCACTGGCAGGAAGATGTAATTACAGCTGGCAAGTTTCTATTATAAATGTAAACATAGTAATTAATAATTGAAAAAGGCCAACACAGCAAGTCCAAGTACATTGTTATGACTAGGTGAGAAAGGGGTCTCGGGGTTCATTCTTAGCCTTTGCCTGGTTTGACCGTAATAGTTTAATTTTTAAAACACCGTGTTTTCAGCTCCCCATCAGTGAATCCTTGTTCACTGCTCTCCAACTCTCAGGCAAAGAAATCAACCAGACAGGTTTTCTTAGATTTAAACAAAAAAGGTGGACGTTTATTAACCTTAAACTCTAATTCAGTTAACGACTACGAATAAGCAACGTGACCATGCTGGTATGCATACCCGATAAACAGAGAGAGAGAGAGAGAGACAGAAAAGTAGAAAGAATAAAAGTGAAAAGTTTGAGGCAATAGCTGGGATTTATTTACAGTCCTTTGAGTTCGATGTAGAGTCTTTGATTGCCGATAAGTCTTGTTGTTTCATTGGGGACCAGTGCATGCTTTGTAACTTGTTTTGATGTAGGAGTCTTTTCTCTCTTGAGGTTTAAGTGACTTCAGTGGATCCGGAGATTCGTGTGAGACAGAGAGAGAGAGAGAGAGCGCTAGCCAGGAGAGAGGTTCTCTTCTTCCAAGTTCAGTTGTAATCTGACCCAAACTTTGCTGTGAGCAGTTCAAGCAAAAACCCTGTCCAGCAGGTTAGTCATGTGACTAACTGATTTAACAAACCCCTGTGTTTGTGGATTCTCCATCTCAGCAGACACCCTGGAATGCTGGCTTTCTTACACATTCAACGCCTGGTGATCAAAATCTATTTGGGTTAATTGGATCAGGGGGCTGTTCTATTGTCTCCAGGCGCTGTCTCTTAGTATGCAAATGTTTTCCAGTCACTGCTGCTCTCTTTAAACAAGTCAACTCTTCCTTCCAGCAACAGTTTAAAATTAATGTTCATACGACAAAATTAATATGCCTCATTCTTGGCAGGTAGGGTCTTCATGACAGCATGCATGGTTTTTAATACATTATAGACATTAATAGCACATGAGGTCTGTTCTAGTGTTTTTATCTCCACATGAGCCATCTCATATAATCCACTTTCTTGCTTGCTCCTCGGTCCCTTTAATACCTTCATTTTCAAGCAAGCACTTAATTCTCTTTTAAAGAATTTATTGGCTTCACTTCTACAAGAGTTGTGATGGCAAGTTTCACATTCTAACTACCCTTTGTATAAAGAAAGCTTTTTTTAACTGCCCCTGTTAATTCTTTTAATGTAGAATTTCCACCTTTGCATTGCATGTGTAATTAGGCTTTTGAGAAAAGGACAGCATCACAGCTGTCCTTAATGTAACAAAAAATTGGCCTGAGAAAACTTACAAGCAAAATACAAATAATTTAAAAGCCTAGATTAATCTGATATTCTCTTAATACTTGTAGGCATGTTTAGAGTGGAGCACCTTTCTATCTGACCCTATGTATACACCAGGGAAGTCAGAGTGATCATACAGACTCATTAAGTGCGTGTGTGTGTGTTCGTATATGTGTGAATACTTTGCTGTTATTCTGATAATCTAACCTTTTAGCAATGGTTGTTACTATGGAAACTGATAAGCCATTCATAAAGGTGCCTGCTTAAAGCTACCAAAATGTATTTACTGCTTTTTCAGTCCAGTTACTCAAATATTTGGCTTCACTACATTGTCATGGCATTAAAAATGGTGTCAACCTTTTTTTTGAGTATTTACCTGTGGATGCAACAAATCAAAACATTTACTTTCTACTGTGTTTTATGCGCAGTACAATAGCAGGGCAGAGTTTATACTGTGTCTGCAGAGGCTGGGAATAGACAAGTTGAACAATTGTGCCTCTTTGTTTTAAGATCATGTAATGTTTAAAGAAGGTACTCTATTTAAGCTTAAATCTCAATTACAGCTCCTTCCTCGTTCATGTAAAATAATTGCATTTTTCTTTGCTCAGCAAAGCAGCATCATTAAAACTCTTATTGTCTTCATATATCATTATGTAGATGATCCCACTGGTTTTAAGAGGAGATTGCAGCTCAAAGCTCTATAATTTCATCACAATCAGACTGCAACTTTCTCTGTGGTTTGGCCAATAACCCGAACTCAACAGTGGTGAGTTGGGAAAATACTTCTTGTTGACAAGTCACATTTGAACTAATGCCATAATATCGATGAATTTATGCACTGCAGCTTTCTGTTCTCTTCAGCAGCCATGAAAGATCAGCAGTCGTGGAGAGGGTTAAGGCAGGTACTTGTAACAGCGTTTGGACAGACAGCAGTCTATTTTGTTTTCAGAAAGTCGCCATGAATGGCTGAAGTCATGTCCCACTGACGACAGATTCCACATTGTAAACATCCCGGTAATGCAGGGCAGCTACAGATATGGGCCGGAATTTTACGGTGGGCAAATGGGAGCCTGCCTCCGACATAAAAGTCAGTGGCGAGCCTGCTTCCGCCTCGCCTGGGGATTCGTTCTGTATTTTACGGGTCCCCTGGCTTTAATTGTGCTGAGGCAGGATTTCCATCCACTTGAGGTAGGACGTCCCGCTTCATTGGGTTGCCGGCCAATCAGCGGGCCAGCAGCTCTTCGTCTCAGCAGCATCACCGGGAGCGGTGGCCACTGCTGGGACTGCCAGCCGAAGATAGAAGGAGACGTGAAGCTGGGAGGAAAGATAAGTTTTGGTTGCCTCACCGGGGGTAATCAGTCGGGCCCTGGCGAGGTGAGGGTGGTTGATTAGGGGGGAAGGGGGGGTGGGTGGTGTGTTGGATGCTGGGGGTGGTTGGGGTATAGGGGGGGGGCGGCCCTCAATTGGGCACCCAGTGCCCGGAGCAGGCGCGCCCCCGCCCCCCACCTCCCCAGGATGATTGACAGCCCCGTTTTCCCAGGCAGCTTTTTCCAGCTCCAGGACACCTGCTTGCCATGCATAAAATCCGCATGGAGGTGGCTGAAGGCCCTTAAGTGGCCGTTAAGTGGCCACTTAAGGACCTTGATTGGCCTGGAGTGGGCAGGCCGTTTTTCAGAGCATCTGCTCCATTTTACGCTACCCCTCCCACCCCCCGCCACCATTTCACTCATTGGAAGGCGTAAAATTCCGGCCATGCTGTCAGTACCATTAGGCATAAAGGAGGAGAATATGCACTGGTCAGTGGTACCACAGAATGTGTTATCCAGTTGAATTCTTCTCTTGGTTGCAGAGATAGACAAAAAATTAGCAATTTGCTATTCATTTATTTTCCCATTACTACCTGATGGAATGTTAGTTTATTACTGGTAGGTTGAATAACAAACACAGAACAAAGAACAGTACAGCACAGGAACAGGCCATTCGACCCTCCAAGCCTGCGCCGATCTTGATGCCTGCCTAAACTAAAACCTTCTGCACATCCAGGGACCGTATCCCTCTGTTCCCATCCTATTCATGTATTTGTCAAGATGCCTCTTAAACGTCGCTATTGTACCTACTTCCACCACCTCCCCCGGCAGCAAGTTCCAGGCACTCACCACCCTCTGTGTAAAGAACTTGCCTCGCACATCCCCTCTAAACTTTGCCCCTCTCACCTTAAACCTATGTCCCCTAGTAACTGACTCTTCCACCCTGGGAGAAAGCTTCTGACTATCCACTCTGTCCATGCCGCTCATAACTTTGTAAACCTCTATCATGTCGCCCCTCCACCTCCGTCGTTCCAGTGAAAACAATCCGAGTTTATCCAACCTCTCCTCATAGCTAATGCCCACCAGACCAGGCAACATCCTGGTAAACCTCTTCTGTACCCTCTCCAAAGCCTCCACGTCCTTCTGGTAGTGTGGCGACCAGAATTGCATGCAATATTCCAAGTGTGGCCTAACTAAAGTTCTGTACAGCTGCAGCATGACTTGCCAATTTTTATACTCTCTGCCCCGACCGATGAAGGCAAGCATGCCATATGCCTTCTTGACTACCTTATCCACCTGCGTTGCCACTTTCAGTGACCTGTGGACCTGTACACCCAGATCTCTCTGCCTGTCAATACTCCTAAGGGTTCTGCCATTTACTGTATACTTCCCACCTGCATTAGACCTTCCAAAATGCATTACCTCACATTTGTCCGGATTAAACTCCATCTGCCATGTCTCCACCCAAGTCTCCAACCGATCTATATCCTGCTGTATCCTCTGACAATCCTCAACACTATCCGCAACTCCACCAACCTTTGTGTCATCCGCAAACTTACTAATCAGACCAGCTACATTTTCCTCCAAATCATTTATATATACGACAAAGAGCAAAGGTCCCAGCACTGATCCCTGCGGAACACCACTAGTTACATCCCTCCATTCAGAAAAGCACCCTTCCACTGCTACCCTCTGTCTTCTATGACTGAGCCAGTTCTGTATCCATCTTGCCAGCTCACCTCTGATGCAGTGTGACTTCACCTTTCACCTTTTGTATCAGTCTGCCATGAGGGACCTTGTCAAAGGCTTTACTGAAGTCCATATAGATAACATCCACTGCCCTTCCTTCATCAATCATCTTTGAGTTTTTTGAGGAAGTGACAATCAAATTAATGAGACACACGCTCCCCTTCACAAAACCATGCTGCCTCTCGCTAATAAGTTCGTTTATTTCCAAATGGGAGTAAATCCTGTCCCGAAGAATGCTCTCTAATAATTTCCCTACCACTGACGTAAGGCTCACCGGCCTATAATTTCCTGGATTATCCTTGCTACCCTTCTTAAACAAAGGAACAACATTGGCTATTCTCCAGTCCTCTGGGACCTCACCTGTAGCCAATGAGGATGCAAAGATTTCTGTCAAGGCCCCAGCAATTTCTTCCCTTGCCTCCCTCAGTATTCTGGGGTAGATCCCATCAGGCCCTGGGGACTTATCTACCTTAATGCCTCTGAACACTCAACAAAGGATTTGTACCAGCCCAGTGTGACTTGTACATTGCAACAATACCATGAATGGCACGGCATACCTTTTCTCCCTTATTACCCAGATGGGGAGATCCTACTACTAAGCGACCTGAGGGAGCACAAGGAAAGCATATCCCCAGAAGCAAAATAGGAAAATCACACAACTTCTTGCAGTTGCTTCAAGAAAAATATTGATAGATTTCTAACAACAACTCCCTTGCCTATTTTTTTCCCAGTCAGGATGCTATAAAGTGGGATTCATTTACAAAACCAAAGGACAGAAAAGAAAAGGAAGGGTTAACGTTTCAGGTCAGTGACCCTTCTTCGGTCACTGACCCGAAACATTAACTCTGCTTCTCTTTCCACAGCTGCCAGACCTGCTGAGTGGTTCCAGCATTTCTTGTTTTTATTTCAGATTTCCAGCATCCGCAGTATTTTGCTTTTATTAAAGAAAAGGAAGGATTTGCTCAGTCATAATCTTTCTCTCTTGAACTTTCTCATACGAATTGGGCTTTCTCCCCCTTTGGAGGGGTCCATGGTGATGCTGCTTCTCTACAGAGATGTGTGAGATTTTCTGGTTATTGTACATTTTGCCATTGTGTTCTTCCATTTCAATTAATAACAGTGGCAACTTGTGGCAGATTTTTGCCATTTTAGCTTTTCATAATTTTTTGAGAGGAATTTGCTTATTTTTCAATTGAGACAAGCTTGAAATTGATATACAGGCATATCTTTGTATTATATTTTGCAAAGCACTTGCTTTTTGCAATGTTTGGTGAATCTGTTCCTTCAGCCAGTGTAATATTTCTCACAATTTCTGTGAATTGAATGTAACTTTCACCTCACAAGTCCTTGCAATGTTCTCATTTGTCATTGTGATGCATCAAGCTGTTTCACTTTTCAGAGGAACTCATCATAACAGCGTAGATACTTGCAGTCCACACTTAGCTATAATTTGCTTCTGCATGGATCCACTGACACATCTCATTTCTGACAAGACCCAGCTTCCATTCAGAGGTCTTTTCCACAATGTTCAAATTGAGCACTGATTAATCAAAATGAAACTATTCACATGGATCTGTCACAATGTTCATTTCTTGTAGGTGATCCTTGTATATGACCAGTTTCTCATTATAAAATAGGTTCTCAAACAGGGATCACTGACCTTAGTGGATCTGGGAAGGAATCAAAGGGGAACTGAAGTTCATCACATTGCTATCATTCTGCCATCAGGTTTCTCTATTTTCCATAAGTGTTAAATTAACTAGCATACTATTTCTTGATGTGGTACATGAATAATAATGTTTTCTCCACTGCTCTCCTTGACATTGCCTTTTGGAAATTATACCATGAATCTCTGGGAGCTTGTCAATATTTGCAGGACCTTGGGATGATGGTTCACTGGGGTTCCCTCCCATCAAAAATGTTGTAAACTGGTTGGCATCCTTCCATGTATGAAAGATGATGGACACACAGCAAACAATCCATTTAGTTGAGGTGTCTTCTCTTGGTGCACCTTTGCTGATGGCTGTGAAGACCAATCCTTGAGAGGCAGGTTCTGCCACGTGCTGCATGTGAAGCTGCCAAGTGACGCTGAGTTGTTATTTTTGACGTTGGTACCTGTTGCCAAGCTGCTGTAGCAATTGATCATTGTGGTAGTACAGACAAGTCCACAGGATGTGTTGTCATTTCCCACTTTTGCCAGCTCGCGACTCCCACTTGCGATAGTCGATATATAAGCCTTCATATCAAGCTTGCAAGCATCCTTGAAATGGAGCTTCAGGCACCCTGCTGGTTGCCTGGCCCAGCTACCTCACCTTGGGTATGCGACTGTCTTCCATCCTGTAGATGCGTCTGATCCACCAAAGCCATCTCTGTTTGATTACTGCCAACAAACTTGGGAGCTCTGCCTTTGAGAGAACTGTCCCATTTGTGATTTTGTCCTTCCAGGATATACCCATACTGTGCCGCAGACAGCGAAGATGAAAATTAACTACAGCAGTCAATAACTTCAAGTTCTGATTTAGAACAGCCATCATGATTCACTACTAAAAAAACCTATTTTCCACAACTATTAGACAAGATCATCAATTCTTGCAGGGATTTGACTTTGCACTTGTTTTTCTGCATGTACTTTGATGCTTTCATTTCTTGCAACTTAGCATAATTAGCACATCTGTTAGTAAATTGTGACAACTTTCATAGTTTTCTAGATTTGTGGAGCGACTGTAATTTTTCATAATGTAATCTTGCATAATAATATAAGATTGACCACCATGTTCATTTTGCAGTGATATGCCCCATGCTCTCTCATTTATTTCAGGTACTTGTTATAACATGCAGTTAAATGCCATCATGAGGACAGTATCAGGGATATTTAGTCCACTCCTACTGAGTGCTCACCCACATTGGCCTGCCCGCCATTCACTGCAAAGCTATTGTGCTCTGAGAGCTGGAAAATGTCATGAGCAACACTGACCTCTTCATTCACGAAGACTTGAAAAACCTACCAAGAGAAATCATACCAGCCAATCTGGGAAACAGCAGCTAATGTTCACGCAGCTGATATCAACACACTATCCAGATGGACGGAATCATGGGATGCACGACCTTCCTCAAAGACAGCGCTCAACAGAATCGACACAGGGCATGGCCGATGTAGCCACCTGTTCCATTGGTGGAAGATGAGGGATAACCCAAAGCGTGATTGTGGCCATAGGTTTCAGACCATAGAACACGGCACATTAACCTGCCCACTAAGATCTGTTGTGGGAGGCACCTCATTACTCCACTCGGCATCTCAGGAGGCCATCGAATGTATAGCGAAACTAGACATCACATTATATTTTTTCCTGTCATATGAAAGTAGTTGTGGTTTTCATGACAAGGTTTTTATTCCTTCCGTTGCATGTTCTAAAATTTGTACAGATGCTTGGTAAAGGGGGTGCAGTTCACTATAGACTCTTCAAAATATCTGATTTTGCAAGCTTAGGAATCTCGTCCAGCATTGTTGTTTTTCTCAACCCTGCTGCTTGAAGTCAGGTTATCCCGATTAAAAGTAGAAAGGCATGACTGATTAGTTGTGACAATCTCTTTTTTGCACAGCATCACCATCAGTGTCTCGCCACAAAGAAATTTCCAACTATGCAATGTTGCAAGGATTCATTGTGACATCCCTGTTTCCTGTGCGCCACAGTATGAAAGGCAGCACAGATTATCAAATGTTACCACTGTTATGACCATATGGTGTGACGTGGGTGGTTCCCACTGTTCAACTCTCCACCTGACCGCATCAAGTGTATTTTTAATTTGAGTTTAGTCCCTTGGTTATTTATTTGTCAAATAAACAGATAGCAGGTTTTCTTGTTTGTTTTAAAAACAGAAAATCAATTGTTTATTGATCAATATGCCTTATCCCTAAATTGTCAAAAACGCATCCACCCACACATTCGTTCACACACATACACACAAGAAGAAACAGATAGAGAAGGGGAAAAGGAAGGTGGCTTTTAGTGGGGGAAAAGTTTACAATAAACCTGTTAAATTCTCTGAGAAATCAAGTTCTAGATGGATGCAGGCTTGAGATGATGGTAGATTTCACTCTTGATTGAAGGTTCTGTTGAATATGATGTGTTACTTCTAGCTCTCGCTGTTGTATAATGTAGATGACTGATTTTTTCAGCAGGGCACATGCTTCCTGGCTTGGCTGGAACTCAAGTTGTTGGATGTTGCTTCTCTACTGGTGAGCCCCTCTCTCTCTCTGGCTCTTTTTTTAAGGTAAAACTGTGTCACCTCTCACCTCCTGGTAAAGGATGTTCTCATCTCATCCCCATGAAGATCGCACAATGGCCCAGGACATGGCTACTTCACACCGCCTTTGTTTCAGAAGAAAACATTCAATTCTGGAATGTTTTAGGATAGGTGTAGGATGGGTTCCATTGACATTATTGGACATTAAGATCTTCCAGAAGGTTTAATTTAATTTAAAGGGTTAAGTCATGGCAGGAGAGCTCAAAGCCATGGTGTGCTCCTCATGCTCCATGTCGGAAGCTGGAAACAATTCCAGTGTCCGGGACCAGCATGTGTGCAGGAAGTGTGTCCAACTGCAGCTCCTGGAAGCCTGGGTTTCGGAGCTGGAGCGGCAGCTGGGGATACTGTGGAGCATCCACGAGGCAGAGAGTATCGTGGATAGCACGGATAGAGAGGTGGTCACACCACAGGCTCAGACCCCACACGCAGTAGGGGAATGGGTGACCACCAGGCAGAGCAAGAGGCCTAGGTAGGCAGTGCAGGAATCTCCTGTGGCTATTCCCCTGCAAAACAGACATACTGCTTTGGATACTGTTGGGGGGAATTGGCCTCTCGGGAAAGCAGCAAGTTAAGTAAGTGGGCTAATGCATGGCAGATGCAGTATAATGTGGATAAATGTGAGGTTATCCACTTTGGCAGCAAAAACAGGAAGGTAGATTATCATCTGAATGGCTATAAACTGAGAGAGGGGAATATGCAGCGAGACCTGGGTGTTCTCGTACACCAGTCGCTGAAGGTAAGCATGCAGGTGCAACAGGCGGTAAAAAAGGCAAATGGTATGTTGGCCTTCATAGCGAGACAGTTTGAGTACAGGAGCAGGGATGTCTTGCTACAATTATACAGGGCCTTGGTGAGGCCAGACCTGGAACATTATGTGCAGTTTTGGTCTCCTTATCTGAGGAAGGATGCTCTTGCTATAGAGGGAGTGCAGCGAAGGTTTACAGACTGGTTCCTGGGATGGTGGGTCTGACTTATGAGGAGAGATTGAGTCGGTTAGGATTAGATTTGCTGGAGTTCAGAAGAGTGAGGCGGGATCTCATAGAAACCTATAAAATTCTAACAGGACTTGACAGGATAGATGCAGGAAGGATGTTCCCAATGGTGGGGGAGTCCAGAACCAGGGGTCATAGTCTAAGGATACAGGGTAAACCTTTCAGTTGAGATGAGGAGAAATTTCTTCACCCAGAGAGTTGTGAACCTGACGAATTTGCTACCACAGAAAGCAATTGAGGCCAAAACATTGAATGTTTTCAAAAAGGAGTTAGATATAGCTCTTGGGTCTCAAGGGATCAAAGGGTATGGGGTGAAAGCCGGAGCAGGCTACTGAGTTGGATGATCAGCCATGATCATAATGAATGGCGGAGTAGGCTCGCAGGGCCAAATGGCCTACTCCTGCCCCTATTTTCTATGTTTCTATGACACCTTTTAGCTTTGAAGATTTGTCCTTTGTCTTTGTCAGTTTGAATAAACAAAAGGCCAATCCCTTTTTATTTTCAGTGGCCATTTAGGACCATTGTTCACTTTTTAAAATAAAGGTTCATTGTTCAAAGGCAAAGTCCATGTTTCATAACTTTTCAGAGTTGTCCATGATTGTCGTTATATCACACTTCCGGTGTGCATGACACCATGCCGGGGGTCAGAAGGGGCAGTAAAAGGACAGGTAGCTATTTATCAATCACATTTGTTATTTGGCTATGATGTAATTAACCCAAGAAATCAATGTAATCAATCTCTAGTTCCCTACCTCTACACTAAAGTCCATGCATCTGCTATCAAATTTGAACTAGTATTGCATTAACTTGAATTAGATCTTAGTAAAATTTCCTATTCCTATTCTGGTGTCTGCAGCCTGTGCTCATTCAATTGCGGAAACAATAAACATTGAAATCAAAAGTGGACAATTCCCGTGTTTTGACTAAACTCTATTTTGTGAATGCTTGATTGGGCTACTTGCTTTTGCCTACTCACACTACTGTGTTCACACTTTAATTTAGGTAGTGACACAAGTACTACTGGCAGAACAGATAATCTAGAAGTTAGCTTTAATCACATCATTTGTTTCAAGCTTCTTCCAGAATGTTCAGCATGAAGGCCACCACCATCCTCTCGCTCATTTATCAGACTTGCCAAGCAGACATTTTCAATGCTCCATTACCATGCTTACCATCAAAAGGGCGGATAAAAATGAGGCAATTTGTCTAAGATGTTACATGGTGTTGGCTTCCTTAATTCTATTATGGTGTATAAGGGGTTAAAACCACTTCAGTCACGGAAACCATGGGCTGGATTTTACCAAACCACGGACGTTGTGCTCCATGGCAGAAGATGGGTCCAGCAGAGGCCCGCCATGGAGGCAGATACCTGGAGGGCCCGGTCCGATCCTTCTGGTGGCGGTGAGGCTCTGCAGTGGCCCCCCCGCCGCTGGATGACAGGAACACGATTTCAATATGTAAATTAATATGAATAAATTTAAATCAACTTACCTGCAATCTTCCAGGCCCACCGCGATCCGCAATGTGGCAGCCCGCACTCCTGCGCCTTTATTCCCCATCTGGGGAAAGCCGGCGTGACACTGGTGGGGAAGGGTGAGAAGTTAAGATTATCAGTGTGGGGGTGGGGGGTACGGGGTCAAATAAACCTTAAGAGTGTAGGGCATGGTGGGAAGGGGTGAACTTTTAACTTTGTACAGTCTGGGGTGGGGGGTGGGAAGGTCAGAATTAAAAGGTAAGTGTTTTTGAGGGGAAAGGGCAAATACCTAAGGTAATTTTTAGTGGGGGGGTGGGGGTGGTTGGAAAGGGGGGTTACAATTTTATTTTGTACATTTTGGTGGGGTGGGAGGTTCACCTTAAAAATTCAAATTTGCCGGCAGGGCTGGCTGCCCTTTAAAAATGGCACCAGCCCCTGCGCACAGGCAGCTGACACCATTGTTGGCGATGGACAGCCCACCCCTTTCACGTGATTGGGCGGGCCACCCAGCTATTTAAATGAGTCGTTGCGCAGGAGATCGTGGCAGCTCTTTGGCATGTGGCCTGCATTTTGTGAGCAACGATGGAGTCTTAAAATCTGTATAATTTAATAGAGTTGTTCGATTTTAATCTGTGCTTGATGTCCAAGTGGGCAGCTAAGTCATTCAATTCGAATACAAATGTTTTCTGGAATTTGTTAAAATATGTGTTTAATTAATGGTTTTCTATTTTAAAAAATAGTTATTTAAAGATGCACTGGTTTGGCAGTTGAAGCCTAAATCAATATCTGGTGTAGTGTTATCCTGTCACCTTCAAACATAAAGACAAACAGAGGGTTCTCCGTTTGTTCCAGGCATTTGCAGTGATTGGCAACTGACTATATTCGCTAGGATATAGGGCTCACCTGGAAGAATAGGCCCCTGAGAATACATAGAGAAACAATGGAAACCAAAAAAATCTTGAGTAAAGAATAATAAAACAAACTCCAAAGTCCAGAAATAAGGACATTGATGCTTTTGAATGACTCCAGAAAAGCGTGGCCAGGATGATTTAAGAATTTAGGACTGCATAGGGCAAGACCTAAAGAACTAAACTGGTTTTCTTCAAATGAAAGGTGATTAAGGGAGGATGTTTCTTCCCAGCACACATTTACTATAATGATCTTTGCTCCTGCTGAAACCAACAGTAAAAATTCTCTATTTTCCACCAAGCTTTGCTGTCACATTCATTATTCACAAGGATTTGCTACAAGGGTTTCAGAAAGCCTGATAGCGATGCTTTGAGACTTTTTCCGAAATGTAATGCAGTGTTTTCATTTCTCTCAGGGATTCTCTGCCACAAGGAACATTATAAGAAGTAACAGTTTTTGTATGTTGAATAACTCCATGAGTGGCAAGTATTTTGTATTCATTATTTTCTTTACTGGAAATCTACACAATGGATACCAAATGATTCAAGATAATCAGTGCAGCTGAACATTTTATTGAAAACTAACTGATTTCCACAATATTGTTCGTGGACAATTATGTACAATATTTGATGCATTATATAATATATCTTTCTTGTAGTTACATTGCTCAGTTCCTTTTACTTATGTATCTCTAGTAAATCTATAATGGGAAGAAAATGTTGGGCCTTGCTCTCCAAATTTATATTCTGTTAAACTAGCAAATCATTTTTGAAAGGACTTGTATGTATCTCAAGAAAAATAAGTTGAAACTGCTGATGCCAAGAACAACTCATGAATCTTTGTCCCTTTTGGCCTGCCTTTGTTACCACTGGTCCAGTGATCTATTAATCAAAGACAGAAGACACACGCAAAAAAAAAAAATCATGTTCGTCACATGTTCACTTTCAGCCAATGAAATTGCTAGATTGCAACATGAACATAATAATCCTATGATTACTGGCCAATGAGAATCCTAAAAAAATGACACCATTAATTGGAAAAGTAATTACAATTATTATTGGGTTGTAAGATTGTTCAAAAATGAAACACAGCAATTTTTTGCAGTACTCATATGAATTACCTTTGCCATTATTGCAATAACTTTAGTCAGATATGTGCATTGAAGTATACTATTGCTTCTTTTAAAATGCTCAATTATGACAAAACAGTCAGTTTGGACCTGACAATTGCTCTCTGGGATTTTTTCACATACAATTTTGTTTGTAGAAAGGTTCTACTGCAAACCCACTTTCTTAATAGCAATGTCCATACATGTGCATTTCGCAATTTATCGCTTGCCATTCTCACCTTCAGTTGGCACAGACTCAAAGAAACACACTTTACCACAAAATAATTTTATTTTATTGTATTTCAGAAATCAACTACTTCACACCGGTAACGCATAACCCTGAAAAGTTAGTTGAATTCAATACTACTTTTTAATCGCTGCATTACAAGGTTTGGTGGTCTGCATCACTTCTTCTGTTCTCGTGTTAAGGTATATATGGAGCTGGGCCTGCATAGATTTCAAGAGAAAGCATGCTTAACTTCCACTTGTTCAATTTATAAATAATTAAGTGGCCAGCTTTTTCAGAATTTATCTAAAAACAAAACTGACAGTACCTTATAAAGCATTCCATCATATGGAAAATGCTTTGGAACATTAGATTCAGCGGTGGCGGCGGTAGATAAACCAGAGCTGGGGGGAAATGCGGACTTTCCATGGTATATTCCAGAAAAAGCCAAGGAGTGACATCACAGGACAGCTCAAAGGTGATTGGTTGGTGAGTTTTAAGGTTGTTTTCTCTCTCAAACTCAGACAGTGGTTTAAATTAAGGGTTGAGAAACTATGAGGTATTTTATTTAATTTACAGCTTAGCTAGTTAAACTAATGAATAAAATTTCAATCAGGGTGAGTATAACAGTCAGAGAATTAATAAGCGTATCAGCACAGAGTGGGTCCAGAGGCATTGATTAAAATTCATAGTTTAAACAAGGTAAAAACAAGATTCTAAAAGAGGGAATGGAGATTTTTTCTTAGATCAAGGTTGGGCAGCTGAAACCTGTTGCTTGTTTTACTGTGTCATGTGGGAACTTCAGGACCCTTCATGTGTCTTGGAGGACCATGTGTAGGAAGTGTCTCCTGCTGCTTGAGCTTGAGCTCAGGATTTCCAAGCTTGAGGGAGGCTGGAGTCACTGTGGAGCATTAGAGAGCAAGAGAGTTTCTTGGATTGTACATTCCAGGAGATGGTCACCCTACTGGCAGTAAGGGATCAGGATAATAGATGGGTGGCCATCCAGAAGATTAGGAAGAGGCAGGAGGTGCTGGAATCTTTGGGTTATGTGCCAGTCTCAAACTGGTACTTAGCTTTGCAGACTGCTGGGTGTGATGACACCTTGAAGGAGTGCAGTTCAGAGCATGGCACCATTGGGCAAGGGACTGCACAGAAGTGAACAGGAAAGAGTAGAAATTGAGTTATTGTAGGAGATTCCATAGTTGGGAGACAGATGGGTGTTTCTGTAAACATCGTGTGTCCCGCATGGTGTGTTGCCTACATGGTGCCAGGGTAAAGGACATCATGGAGAGGGTGCAGAATATTCTGTAGGGGAAGGGAGTGAGCCAGAAGTTGTGGTACACATTGCTACTAATAACATAGGAAGGGCAGGTATTGAGGTCCTACCATCAGACTTTCAGGAATTAGGGAGGCAGTTCAAAAGTACGGCCTTGAAGGTAGCAATCTCAGGATCACTCCCAGTGCCACGCGCATGCAAGAGTAGAAATAGGAAAATAGGGAGGATCGATGTGTGGCTTGAGGCGTGGTGCAGGAGGGAGGGACCATTTCTGGGGAAGGAGGCACTTATTCAAAAGGGAAGTTTTGCACTTCAACAGGACTAGGACCAATGTCCTCGTGGTGAGATTCATTAGTGTGTTTGGGGAGGGTGTAAACTAAATTGGCAGGCGGAATAGGCACCAACATATGAAAGAAGAAAACAGGAATTAGGTGCATAAAGGAGTGAGAGTGTTGTATAGTATGAGAGAAGGAAGTGGTACCATATTAGAAAGGAGCATACGAAGAAGGACTACAAGGAATACATGGACAGGTTTAGAATGTATGTACGTAACCGCAAAAGTGTGGCGAGTAAGGTTGGTAATCTACAAACTCAACTAGCCATGTGGGAATATGATCTAGTGGCAATGACAGAAATGTGGCTTAAAAATTGTGAGAACTGGTGCTTGATATTTAGGGATACAAAGTTTGCAGAGAAGATAGGGAAGACCAAGGGAGGTGGGGTGGCAGTACTGATTATGGAAGATATTGTAGTGCTAGAAAGAGAGAATCTCCTTGAGGGGGCAAGGACCGAATCCAATTGGTTCAAGTTGAGCAGCAAAAAGGGGAATATCAAGCTACTGGAGGTATTCTTTCGGCCTTCAAATAGTGAGAAAAAGAGATAGAGGAGCAAATCTGCAGGTAAATCACAGAGATGTACAAGAACTATAAAGTGGGGATATTGGGGGACTTTAATTAACCAAATATCAATTGGAATAATATTAAAGGGTAAGGAGGAGGAGTAATTTATGAAGTGTATTCAGGAGAACGTCCTTGACCAGTATGTTCGTGATCCGACTAGGAATGAGGCATTGCTGGATCTGGTGCCAGGAAATGAGGTGAGCCAAGTGGACCAAGTATCTGTGGAGGGTACACTTAGGTAAGACTGATCATCACGTCATACGTTTATATTAGTAATGGAGAACAGCAAGGTACAATCTAAGTAGAACTTCTAAATTGGAAGAGGGCTAACTTCAATGGGATGAGAAGGGATCTAGTCAGGATAAAATAGAACCAAAGACAGACAGGAAAAACTGTAACAGAACCATGGGTGATCTTTAAGGAGTAGATCTTTCAAGTACAGGCTAGGTATACTCCAACTTGAGAGAAAGGTAGGGGAACCAAAGCTAGGGCTCCTTCGATGATGAGGGAGATGGACAATACGATGAAACAAAAAAAAAAGGGTGTATGATGCATGTCAGATGGATTCTTCAAGTAACAACAAAGCCAAATACGATAAGTTGAGAGGGGATGTGGAGAGAACAATAAAACCGGCAAAGAGAGAACACGAGACTAGAATGGCAGTTAACGTAAAAGGGAACCCAAACATTTCCTACCAGCATGCAAACAGTAAGCAGGTAGTAAGAGGTGGGGTGAGGCCTATTAGGTACAAAGAGGGTGATGTAAGCTTATCATTGGCAAGGACAAGGGGAGAATAGTAAATGAGTACTTTCTAATGGTGTTTGATAAGGCAGAGGTGCTGATAAAATATCAGTAGAAGCAGAGGTGGTGGAGGTAATGGATGGGGTAAAAATTGATGGCAGAATGCATTGGAAAGGCTGGCTATGCTTAGAGTGGATAAGTTGCCTGGTCTGATGGACATTTCTAGTAACTACAGCCCAGTCAGTTTAATATCAGTGGTGGGTTATATTTTAGAAACAATAATCAGAAAAAAAAAATCAATGGGTGCTTGGAGAGGTTTGTTTTAATTAAGGAGAGTCAGCACAGATTTGTAAAAGGCAGGTCATGCTTGACTAATCTCATTGATGTTTTGATGCAGTAACAGAGAAAGTTGATGAAGGGAATGCAGTAGATGTTGTCTATATGAATTTTAAGAAAGCATTTCACAAAGTACCACATGAAAGGCTGTTGACAACATTGAGGCTCATGGAATAGGAGGGTCAGTGTCAGCTTGGATAATTAATTGGCTTAAGGACAGAAAACAGAGAGTTGTGGTAAATGGTTGTTTTTCAGACTGGAGGATGGTTGACAGAGGTGTTCCTCAAGGTTCAGTACTAGGACCTCTGCTTTTTTGATATATGTAAATGACTTGAATACAGAGTAAAATTTCAAAATTTGCCAATGATACCAAACTTGGAGGTGTGGCAAACAGTGAGGATGATACAAATCAACTGCAACAGGATATAGATAGGCTATCAAAATGTGCAAACAAGTGGCAGAGTGTGAGGTGATGCATTTTGGCAGAAGGGATCGGGAGAGGCAATATAAACTACTTGGCACAGTTCTAAAGAGTCTACAGGGACAGAGGGACCTTGAGGTCCATGTGCACAGATCCTTAAAGGTGGCAGAGTATATTGAAAGAGTAGTAAGCAAAGCATATGGGATCTTGGGCTTCATAAATGGAGATATTGAGCACAAAAGTAGGGAAGTTTTGCTGAACCTTTATGAATCTCTGGTCAGGCCACAACTAGAGTATTGCATCCAGTTCTGGTCAATACACTTTAGGAAGGATATGAGGGTCCTTGAGAGGGTGCAGAGGAGATCTACCAGAACAGTTCCAGGGATGAGATATTATAGCTACAAGGTTAGGTTGGAGATGCTGGGGTTGATCTCCTTGGAGAAAAAGGGGAGATTTGATAGAGGTGTACATGTTTAGACAGGTTTAGATAAGGTAGACAAAGTAAAGCTGTTCCCATTAGCTGATGGTACAAGGACTAGTGGGCGCAGATTTAAGATGTTTTATCAGTACATTAAGAGCAAGAGGATAACTAAGGAAAGAGTAGGGCCTATCAGAGATGTACAAGGTAACTTATGCGTGGAAGCAGATGATGTGGGCAGGGTTCTTAATGAGTACTTTGGTCTCTGTCTTCACAAAGGAGAGGGATGATGCAGACATTGTAGTTAAAGAGGAGGAGTGTGAAATATTAGATGCGATAAGCATAATGAGAGTGGAAGTACTAGAGGATCTGACATCCTTGAAAGTGGATAAATCACCAGGGCTGGATGGTTTGTATCCCAGGCTGTTAAAGGAAGCCAAGGAGGAAATAGTGGATGCTCTGAGGATAATCTTCAGATCCTCACTAGATACAGGTGAGGTACCAGAGGATTGGGGGTCTCCCAACGTTGTAACATTGTTTGAAAAGGATGCAGGGGATAGGCCAAATAATTATAGGCTGGTCAGTCTGACTTCAGTGATGGGCAAATTATTAGAATCAATTCTGAGAGATAGGATAAACTGTCACTTAGAAAGGCACAGATTAATCATGGATAGTCAGCATGGATTTGTTAACAGAAGGTCGTGCCTTACTAACTTAATTGAACTTTTTGAGGAAGTAACTAGGAGGATTGATGGTGGTAGTGCAGTGAATGTTGTCTATGTGAATTTTAGTAATGCATTTGACAAGTCCCACATGGCAGATGGGTCAGAAAAGTAAAAGCCCATGGGATACAAGGGAATGTGGCGAGATACATCCAAAATTAGCTCAATGAAAGGAAAAAAAAAGGTAATGATCGACGGATATTTTTGCGAATGGAAAGTGGTTCCAGTGGTGTTCCACAGGGCTCAGTGCTGGGTCCCTTGCTGTTTGTGGTATATATTAATGATTTGGATTTAAATGTGGGAGGCATGATTGGGAAATTTGCTGATGACTCAAAAATTAGCCATGTAGTTGATAGTGAAGAGGATAGTTGTAGACTCCAAAATGATATCAATAGTTTGTTTGAATGGGCAGAAAATTGGCAAATGGAATTCAATCTGGAGAAGTATGAGGTAATGCATTTGGGGAGGGGAAACAAAGCAAAGGAATACACAATAAACGGGAGGATGTAGAGGAAGTGTGAGACCTTGGAGTGCATGTCCACAGGTCTCTGAAAGTGGCAAGAAAAGTAGATAAAGTGTTGAAGAAGGCATATGGAATGCTTTCTGTGCCATAACCTTTCTATGGTTCTATGGTTTTGAGCAAGAAATGCAGGGGGAATGTGAGGAAGAACTTTTTACGCAGTGAGTGGCAATGACCTGGAACTCACTGCCTACAAGGTGGGTAAAGTGGAAATGGGGATGATTAATGATTTCAGGGAAATTGGATGGGCATTTGAGGAAAATAAGCTTGCAGGGCTACAGGGATAGAGTGGGGGAATGGGACTGACTGGATTGTTCTACAGAGAGCCATCATGGACTCCACGGGTTAAATTGCTTCCTTCTGTGCCATAATAACTGTATATTTGTGATTCTATGACATTTCTGAGACCACATAAGGGGTGATGGTGGCATAGTGGTAATGGCACTGGACTAGCAATTCAGAGGCTTAGGCTAATGCCCAAGGGACACAGTTCAAATCCCACCTCGCTAGCTGGTGGAGTTTAAATTCAATTAATTAATAAAAAATCTGGAATTGGAAGCTAGTCTATGTAATAGTGCCGCAAAACTATCATCGATTGTCATTAAAAACTCAGCTGGTTCACATGTCTTTTAGAGAAGGACTACATGTGACTCCAGACCTACAATGTGGTTGATTCTTTACTGTCGTCTGAAATGGCCTAGCAAGCCACTCAGCTGTCAAGGGCAATTAGGGATGGGCCAGAAATGCTGGACTTGCCAGCGATGCCGACATCCCATGAAAGAATTTTTAAAAAGACACTATATAAATTCTCAAGTTCTTTTATTCTTTCAATGCTAATTTAAATAACAGATTAAAAATGACCCACTGCAATAAAAAAATACAATATTTGACAGCATGCCAGGGACAAAATCATATCTGACATGAGTGAAGGGTCACATATGGAACCACATAATGTCACCAGTTCAATTACTGTTTATATAGTATTCTTAGAAAAATCCTACGGCATTAGCAATGTTTTGAAGCTTAGTCATTGGTAGCCCACTTTATTTTCCTTAATGTTACTGTCAAATCCTTCACGGTAAATCTCATTCATCCTGCTCCCAATTCACTTAAGTCGTGATATTTTGATTCAAAATTATTACAAAAGTCTTGTGGACCTGGCTTTCTTACTTCCACCTTCTTCATCCATTTGAAGCAAGATGGGTGCAGGCATCACTCATGAAAAAACAATATCTCACATCATAGCAAGTTATCCATTATAGATATTATATAGATTTACCGAGCATCATTGTCAGGTTTCAGGATCTTATGACCATTTTTCCATAGAAAGGGTTTAGAAAAGTTGTTTTAAAATGTTGTGTTGTAAAATATAGCATATTCATGCAAGCGACAAAAGGGTCAGAGACATAAAGTAATTAAGATGCTTATAAACAAGCTAGGTTTTTTCATAGACTATAAATAGTAATTCATTAGCTTGTTTTGGTAATTGATAAAGACCTCACACGCATCATTGGGCCTGGGTGATCTGCAAGAGCTGGCAGGACTTCTCCTTCTGTCTGTGAACAGTGAAAGATAAAGGACACAGAAGCAGGCAGTCAAGCAGAGGTTTTTGGAAATAGATTGCTGCGAAGCAGCCAGGCAGAAAAAGGTTTCAAGAAGGCTGAAGAGAAAACTCAGAAATTATTGTGTTGGTCAAGTAATAAGACCCCCTGATGTGGGGAAACGAGGCATGTTCTTTTTTTTTTTAATTACACAAAGATAAGTTGTACTATTTGAATTGAATTAATCTGACAGGAAGTCTCTTAGGCAGTCCCTCGGGAACAAGGATGACTTTCTCCCACTCCAGGGTTGTGGGTCCTTAGGTGACTGAACAGTCCAATTCTGGATCCACACACTCTGCCACAGGTGGGGCAGCAGGTGTTCGGCGAGGCGAGAGGATGGGATACTTGAATTTTCAAATGTTCCTTCCGCTGTTTGCACTTGGTCGCTGCCTGGACATGTCGACATTGTTTGAACTGGCTGGCATCTTCGCGGATGCTTCTTCTCCATTTTGGGTGGTCTTGGGGAAACGATTCCCACAAATCATTGGAGATGTCACATTTTTTCAGGGAGGCTTTCAGGACATCCTTGTAGCATTTCCTCTGCCCTCCTGGTAGCCTCTTGCCGTGACGGAGCTCAGAGTAGAAAGCTTGTTTTGGGAGTCTTGTGTCAGGCATGCGGACAATGTGGCCCACCCAACGTAACTGACTAGCCATGACTAGTGTCTCGATACTGGGGATGTTGGCCTGAGAGAAGACACTGATATTGGAGTGCCTGTCCTGCCACTGAATTTGCAGGATCTTGCAAAGGCACCACTGATGATATCTCTCCAGGGCGTTGAGATGTCTGCTGTACAGTGTCCATGTTTCTCTTGTTTACAGAAGGGCAGGTAACACTGCAGCCCTGTAGACCATGAGCTTGGTACCAGGTTTGAGGTCTTTGTCAACAAACACTCTTTTCCTCAGCCAACCGAAGGCTGCAGCACTGGCATATTGGAGGTGATGCTAAGTTTCATCATTGATGTCTGAGAGGAGGCTCCCAAGGTATGAGAAGTAATCCACATTGTCCAGTGGTTCGCCATTGATCTTGATAGTTGGGGGACAGTGCTGCGCTGCAGGAGCAGGCTGGTAGAGGACCTTTGTCTTCCAGATTGTTTAGCTTAAGGCCTATTCTTTCATACGCCTCCATGAATGCATCGATGATGGTTTGAAGCTCGGCCTCTGAGTGTGCTCATATGCAAACGTCATCAGCATACTGCAGCTTGATGACAGAGGTTGGGGTGACCTTGGTTCTGGACTGGAGGTGACGTAGGTTAAATAGTTTGCCGCTCATCCTGTAGAGTAGATCTACTCCGGCAGGGAGATTCATAGAGATGAGGTGGAGTGTTGCGGCGAGGAAGATGGAAAAGAGCATTGGTGCGATGATACAGCCTTGCTTGACCCCAGTTTGCACTCGGATTGGGTCAGTGGCAGATCCGTTGGCAAATATTACAGCTTGCATGTCATCGTGCAGCAGGCGGAGGACGGTGATGAATTCCTCCGGGCAGCCAAATTTGAGGGGGACGTTCCATAATCCCACCCGGTTGATAGAGTCGAAGGCCTTGGTGAGGTCAAAGGCAGCCATATATAAAGGTTGCTGCTGCTCCCTACATTTTTCTTGGAGGTGTCTTGCTGTGAAGAACATGTCCACTGTGCCTCTTGATGGACGGAATCCACATTATGATTCCGCGAGGAGCTGTTCAGCCACGGGGAGGAGGCGCTTGAGAAGGACTCTTGCGATGACCTTCCCTTTGGCGGAGAGCAGGGATACCCCTCTGTAGTTACCACAGTCGGTCAAGTCACCTTTTTTGAAGGTGGTCACAATTACGGCGTCTCGGAGATCCCTGGACATGATCTCTTCCTTCCAGATGAGGGAGATGCGTCCATGTATTTGTCTCAAGAGAGCCTCTCCGCCGTATTTTAGAATTTCGGCAGGAATTCCGTCTACACCAGTGGCCTTATTGTTTTATTAGCTGTTGGATGGCCTTTTCGATCTCATGTCAGACTGGGGTTGTGCTGAAGTCGTGGCGGGTAGCATGCTGTGGAATGTGGTTAAGGGCACTCACATCAAGGACTAAGTCACGATTGAGGATATCTTCGAAGTCCTCCTTCCAACGAGTACTGACTGCCTCTCTGTCCTTGATCAGCGCCACGACATTCTTTGCTCTCAGTGAGGTGGGTGTAGTGGTAATGTCACTGGATTAGTAATCCAGAGCCCAGGCTAATGCTCTGGGGACATGGATTCGAATCCCACCACAGGAAATGGTGAAATTTGAATTCAATTAATACAATCTCGAATTAAAAAGCTAGCCTAATGGTGACCGTGAAACCATTGTCGATTGTTATAAAAACCCATCTGGTTCACGAAAATTCTTTAGGGAAGGAAATCTGCTGTCCTTACCTGGTCTGGCCTACATGTGACTCCAGACCCACAGCAATGTGGTTGACTCTTTAAAAAAAATTGCCCTCTGAAATGGCCCTCAAGGGCAATTAGGGATGGGCAATAAATGCTGGTCGAACCAGAGACACCCACATCCCACAAATGAATAAAAAAATACTTGGCCCATAAATGGTCTTGCCTGCACTGAAAAATCCACACATGGTCATGGCTGTCAGCGAGTTGCTGTACTTCCTGTGCTCTTTCAGCCCAACTATTCTTTAGGTCACAGAGTTTTGTTGAACCTTGGCAATCAATTCTCTGTATACCTGCTTTTTTTTCCCCTCGAAATTTGATGATGCTTCCAGTTCAGGAACGCCTTGTATTTGCGATTTAGTAGCTCCTGGATCTCCTGGTTGAATTTAATATGATAATAAGTACTATTCTGTATGTTCACTTCACTATGAAATAAGATAACTTATCAACTCATAAGGGTCCTGGTCTCACTAAATATTTGCTGAGTCTGCCTTCAGAAAGATTGCAGAAGCACACCTGCAAGAAAACGGAATATCTCGTTCAGGTCTCAAGTGGGTAATCTTATCATACTTCTGGGTTATCTCATCATACAGCAGGTATCAGGAAGTGTGAGTCAACTCCCACTAAAAGGAGGGGCTCAGACTGTCTACCGGAGTAACCAATGCCACTGAACCTGAGACAATATTTACAGCAGACTGGAATCCGTAACAACATATGTAAGTTTATATTTCTGTGTTGATGAAAGGCTGTTGGAGCCAAACAATGGGGGCTTGAATCTGAATCAATGCAAAATGATAATGTGCACATAAGCATTCACATAGATTGGCAACAGCATTGATGGGAATGTGTTGTAAGTTTAATAAAAACAATAGCTAACAAAATATTTTCCCATCAATACCAATCAGACAACCCTGCAAGACAGATTTTTAAATGACACAGATTAATCAATTATGCTCCTGATTTCTTTTAGTTGTTTTTCTGTGTTGAGGTACTAACTGGAGACCCAAGTGTTTCTCCAGAGGGAAGAACACCAAAATGGAGGAAGCCAGGCCCTTCCACAACCTCCTTAATGTCGGCTTAACATGGCTCTGGTGGAAGCCTGAGAGCAGGCTGACCTCCTACTCAGCTGCAGCAGGTAAACAAAACAAAGTGACCAGGGCTTTAAAAATAAAAAAGGGAGAAAACTAGGCCAAATTTATCATGAAATAAAGAAAAGGAGAATTATTTTGGACGTTGTTGAAGATGATGACAAAGATGATATTCATTCCATATAGAAGACAGTACATAACTCATGAACTACAAAATACTGCATCATTAAAACATTAGTTCACAATGATTTAGCATGTAGTACTGTTGCCAAATTTACAAAGTTTTACATTATTGCCAGATATCGGGGGAACTTTAGTGAGGAGGGCTGAATATTTATAAAACAGCAGGATTAATTTTACAGAAGACAACCAATTCTGGTTCTGGGTTCGCAGAGATAAGCCTCTATATTTGTGAAATAAAGAAGCTTGCGATGTTAACTAATGTTGTTAGATTTTAGCAACAATCACGTCACAATGCAGGCATTTGAACCCTTATTAAAACACAAATGGTCTCATCCTTGACTCAGTGGCAGGACTATTGCCCCATAAGTCAAAAAGTCACAGGTTCAAGCCTCAGTCCTGAAACTTGAGCACATAGACTAAGTTCACACCAGTTCAATATTGATGCACTGTTGGAGCAGGTGGATTTACAAGCTCCCACTTCAGCACTTGAAGAAGAGCAGTGGCCTGCCAACATTTATCTCTCAATCAACACGACCACTATATATATATATATATATTACTGTTTGTGAGGACTTGTAGGGTGCAAATTGGTTCCCACAATTCCCTACCTTGCAACAGTAATTGTACTTCAAAAATATTTCATTGACTGTGAAGTATTTTGGGAGGTTCCGAGAGTGTGAAAGCTATTATATCAAAGGATGTTCCATCCATCTAAAAAGGTAAGTATTGTAACCCTTTTGAAAAGTAAAAAGAGCAATGCAAACACTAAAATTTTACAGTGTTAAAATGACAAGGATGCAACTAAACTCTTTCACCCTTTGCTCCTTCACACATTAGTTTGTGGAATGACTTGCCATTGTTGTTTGTGCACACCTCCAAGAGGTGTGGCTGCAAGATCATGTTAGTCATGTAACAGCTATGATGTAACACCACTTGATTCTGGGTGTTACGCAATCTTGAAGAATCATCTGTAGAGCAAACATCTCAATATACTAGCTGCTCTCTCAGTACTCAATAAAGAACCCACAATATTGTGTTACTGATCCCTTCTGAAGTGGTCAGTCTTTGTATGAAATCAATTCGAACACAGAGGTTCAAGGAACACGCAACATGTTGGCAGAGGTGAGATTTCTGAAGACCCAAAGAAGTAACACATCGGCACCGCTGGGTTTTAAGAAGAAGTAGACACATTACAAACTGATAGTGGTGTTAAGATTCTGAAGAGAGCACACACTTTTGTTCCACTTGGAAAATCAAACCACATTGCAAGTCATTTTTTTCCCTCTTAAATCTGCTCAGCCACAATCTGGATCTCCAACACTTCAACCCATCCAGCTTTCGAACCAGTGCAGTCAGCAGCAACTGGGTAAACTTCTTTTCACTTCAGGCTGTGAGGTCGGGTGGCTTCAGACTCCTGTTGGCTTGATTGACACAGGGATTCTGAGGTCAGTTTCTCACATCGGGAGAAACTTGAGGAAGCCTGAGCGAGTAAACACTGTTATAGGTAACAGACCCCGCTATGCTTGCGAGATGCGTCGGCTGGTTCAGCGCCATCATGGCAGTAGGCTACAAAATCGGCATATTTTTGGTCTGGGGAGCACTGCGATCCATTTGTGAATAGCAGATCGGGTAATGATCTCAAGACATAGATCGGAGGAAGGTCTGTTGTTTCGGGAGGAAAAATCACCATTATAGCTTTGGCTTTCAATTTTTCTTCGCATCAAATCCACCCTTCATGGGTGGGGCTAAATCAAATTCATGCAAATTCGGCAACAACACCACAACCTCCAAGCCTGTTCATTTGTGGCACTATGTCAAGTTTCCACAGCAAGTAACAGCGCCACAACCTCCATACCAGTTCATCAGTGGAACTGCAACTACTTTTTTTTATTACAGAAGACAGCACCACACCATCCAAGTCTGTTCAGAAGTGTACTACAGGTCTTTCTGTTACTTGCCTTCACAGCCTATCTTTTCTTCTGTAGGTGCAACGACACAGAGTCATTGCAATCATGGCAAATGTTTCCCTACCATTAATTGGAAAGCATCTGACCTGCTTTCAGAATTTCTTCTTTTCAAACAGAGTCAAGCTTTGTATCAATAACTTAGCCATTGCTGATCCACAGAAACAAGCAATAAAGATATGCATAGCTATTGGCAATGAAGGTCTACATTGTATTATGATGAAGGACAGTAAGATCCTGTAAAGATTTGGTCCATTCCAAAAGACCAATTACACCTCAAGCTCAATTTTCGACTACACTGACTCGAATTCATGTCTTTCAGGCAACAGCCTAGCGAATTCATAAACCAGTTTGTCAGTCATTGTTGTGCCAAAGGCCGAGAATGTGATTTTACTGACACTGGAATGGCAAACTGCGTCATTGAACTTGTGATTACATCCACACCAATGGAGCTCTACCAAAAGGATCTTTTGGACAAAGCCAAAGATTACACAATTGATGCCTTATTGAAGGATGGTCACAAATTTGAGTCCAGCATCGCGGGTCAACAAAGTTTTCAGTGTCGATGTGTTATGAAAACAGTAGGTGCATTGAACAGAGTTTTCAAATCCAAGGCACCATGCACAAGGTGCGGGCTTTTGCATTTGGCTAAAACCTGTCCAGCACTTAACTCCATATGCAAAGAATGCAGTGTCAGAGGCCACTGGAAGTGGTAATGTCGCAAAGCCAAGGCAGACACTGTGGTCAAGAGTCCTGAACACAAACAATCGAACTGAAGGACATCTTTGCGCCCTGACAAGCTTTGCAATTCCCTGTTGGGACACAACTGATTCATCCACAAAGTTTTGGATGACACCAACGCCACTGATCCTGAAGATCAGAGTATAAGAACATGTGAGCGAGTAGAACAGACATTCCATGTCGTCAACATTACTGAGCACATTGATTCGCTAGAAGCATTTGCATCCATTTGTATTTCGTGTCCAAGAAAAGAGGGCACCCACTTTCTCTGGGCAAAATTGGACACCGGTGCCAGTGCAAACATTTCATCCTTACGCATCTTAAAACGCATTTATCTGGGTAAATAGCATTCCAAGATATCTTCGACCAATGCTCATCTAACTGCTTACAATGGGTCCCCAATCCCACGTCTGGGATCTATTACAATTCCATGCTGTTATAATGATTCTGATTGGATACCCCAAGTTTGCCACATTGCTCAAAAAAAATGGACCTACTCTCGCTGGACTGTGAGCATGCAGTGACCTAACCTTAATTACCATCCAAGGCATTGGGCGACACCAAATATTATTTCCCTCCAGTCCTCAAAGGGTGCCTAGAAGGAGACTTGCAAGAAAGGAATGCAATGCGATCCGTGGTTCCTTTGGTTTTCTAATGGTTTTCCAATTCTGTCAATACTGTGGCCAGAAGATAGAAACGTTTCCAACTTCTGTACATCTTATGGTTTCAAGATTCCTAAGGGTGAGACATAACCTGTTACATCCAACATACAGCACCTCCAGTGCGAACTGTATTCAACACATGAAGTTAGAGATGTTCTTCTAAAACAAGGCAGAAAAATGAAAGAAATGCACAACAATCACATTGGGAGTGAACCTTCCAAACTAGCTATTGGTCAGCAAGTTACATGGAGTTCTGCAAGAGTCTCCAAAGTTCAACCAGAACCACATTCGTACGAAGTAACTACACCTACTGGCACTACACTGTGTCATAACCAGGGTCAAATCAGAGCTGTTCATAATTTTAAGTTCATGGAAGACTCCATTGCAACTCATACGAGATCTCAAACTAGATCTCAGACTGAGTTTGCACATTCTTCTTCCAAGCAAACAGTCAAATTCAGAAACATCTGTTTCAGTATCTGAGAACTGCTACCCTGTTTCAAAATCTGGTGGAGTTGTCAAAACACCTTTACGTTTTCGTGATTTATATTCTTATTGTGTTTTTTGCATTATCTCATAATACTTTTCTGTACATGTATATAGTGAACTTATGTTTGCCTAAAAGTGATGTTTAAATTTGTAAATATGTTCCTCTTCTGTTCCTTTTGGGAAAAGGGAGTGTTGTATGTACACTTTTAAGAGATGTGGCTGCATGATCATGTTAATCATATGAGATATGATGTCACACCCCATGTGATTCTGAGTGCTTTAGCAGTCTTGAGGAAATACCTATACAGTAAACATCTCAATGCATTAGCTGCTCTCTCAATACTCAATAAAAAAAACTCACAATATTGCACTACTGATCCCATCTGGAGTGGTCAGTCTTTGTATAAAATCAATACTGACACAGAGGTTCAAGGAACACACAGCAGTCATAAGGGACAAGAAACATTGAATTCCAATAGTTGTTACATTCAGAAAGGAATGCAGGAGAGGGGAACAAAGATCAAACATTGCTGGTAAAAGTCCTGAAATGTAAGTTACATTCTTTCTGAAAGGTCTACTAAATGATGAGACAAGCTGCACAGACTGGATAATCTATAACTTTGCATACTATTTTATTCACTTTTCTATTGTAAATAGTTTACATATTGTCTTTAATAAAATGAACCACCTACATTGAATATGTTATAGGCTATTTGCCAGTTAAACCAGACTAGACATTTGTTTAGACCAAGTTAAACAGTTGTTTTTACAAGTTTGGATGTTCTTCAATTATTGACTAGCCAAGACAGTGCAATCTGAATGTGTATATTTAAAGATCATAAATGCCTGTTACAAAATCAGAATGTTGTTAATCTTATCATCACTGGTGTTGTCAGATAGGACACTAAGTAAGGTGACAATGTAAGCATTAATATAATTCAGTGGGGAGGGAAAAATTCTATACACTGCTGGCAATCTGCATCATCCTCTAGATTTCTAAATTTTGCTAATTAACTCATCATTAAAGAGTGAGGTCTGTATTCAACTTGAGGTAGATATAAGTCAAAGACTATGAATATCAGCCATGAAATTGGGCTCTGTAGCGCCGATGGTGCCGCTGCCAGAGATGCGCCGCACACAACAATGATTAGGACACCCAGGAGTCGTCCCGGGATTTGGTTTGAAATAGCTCGGATGATTGCCCATTTAAATCTGGAACCAACACCTGTTCCAATCCCTTTGTAAAATTGGATTGTGACTGACTATAGCACTCTCCATGCATGCTTCAATCAATTATCTCAGCTGCACAGCAGGCAACCAGATAAACATAATCAGTCTTTAAAGGGACTGTGAGAGGCTGCCACCAAAAAAGTAAATGCAAGATTTTATACCTACTTGAATTACAACAGTGCTCCTCCTGACCATGTTAAAACTAGGGGCCTCCGCTGGTCTGCACCCACTCTCCTCCTCCCCTTAATTATCTGCGACACTCATCTGGTGTCTCCAGTTGGCCAACCTCGCTCCCGCTGCCATGACAGGCGACGTACCGGTACTACAGGACGTAGTGGCAATATCACTGGACTAGTAATCCAGAGGCCCAAGCTAGTTCACTGGAGATATGGCTTTGAATCCCACCACGGCAGATGGTGAAATTTGAATTCAATTAATAAATCTGGAGTTTTAAAAAAAAAAGCTATAGGAACCCATCTGGTTCAGGAATGTCCTTTCGAGAAGGAAATCTGCCGCCCTTACCTGGTCTGGCCTACGTGCGACTTCAAACCCAGAGCAATGTGGTTGACCCTTAAATGGCCTAGTAAGCCACAGTTCAAGGGCAAGAAATGCTGGCTCAGCCAGCAATGCCCACATCCCATGAACGAATAAAAAAATGCACAAATAAAGCCTGTAGATGAATTTCTGGTGCAACTGCTGAACTCTTTAGGCCTGTGCAGAATTTCTAAGCCAGGATCTCTAATAGAAGTAAATGTACATCAACAATAGCAAAATCAAATGGCTATATTGAAAACCAAGCCTCTGAGTCAATCTTAACCTGTTACGTGGGCCATAGTTATATCTTATGGACAAGAACAAGTGTAAAACTGCTATATGAATTATATAAAGAGCATGAGTTCCGAATTACTAATCCTCCAGAAAGATTGTGTATGCATTTCTTATAAATGCACTCTTGATAGGTAAGGCTTTCACATTTGTTATTGCCTCTATATAATTTATATTCTACACGGTATTACTTCCATGCAATATAGATAGTCTCACCACACATTCTCGTTACTGGAACTACTTTTCCTTTGAAGATTCACCTGGAGAGAAATCCATGTACAGCCTACACTTATCACACAGCGATAGTTAATTAACACTCATGCTCCTTTCAGCTGTCTTGAAACCAACTCACAAAGGAATATGATGTCTCTGTTAAACCTTGTTTTTTTTGCCTCTTTACCGTATTCATTTTTAAAGCATGGCATAATGATGAAGATTTATGAGATATGATTCATATCCCACAGCTCCATATAATATATTCTCTGTCTAGCATGGAAATATTAACTACTATCCCAGTAAATTCCACACAGAGGAAGAAGATAGATTGAGCAACACTCCAACTGGCAGTGAAACAATGTGCACAACAAATCCTCAAAAACCTTCTACTCTGGAGCTGCGTTAGCATTTAAATTTCTATATTCAGAAGGTGAAGGAAAATAGGCACTCACACAAGTTTTCATATTTCACCTGTTTTTGCACAGAAAATGTTTTCCTTTACATTCGTGGGGAGGTAGCAAAAGGACTGAATTTGAACAAAGTGCTCTCTCTTTTCAATGTGACTAGTAAATTCTGCTAGGTGGAAGCCAATACACACCAGCCACAACCTAATATCAGCAGCGGGATAACCTAATGTCACATTGGCCGGGTGTCCCCCACCGGCCAAAAAGACGGGGGTGAGCCCGTCTCCACTGGGCCTGAGAAGCCACACCAAAATGTTTTTCTCCCAGGCTCTTAATTGGCCTTGGGTGGGACTTCTACCCCCTTGAGGCAAGAGGTCCCACCTAATGGAGTTGCCGGCCTGTGGCCATCAGCTCTCACTCCGAGCAGCGTCACTGGGAGCAGTGGCCACTTCTGGGACTGCACCCAGCTAATGGCAGCAAGAGGGACGATGGCCCTGGAAAGAAGCTATGTTTTTGAGGCCTTGCTGGGGACAACCGACCGGGCCCTGGTGAGGCAAGGGGTCTGGTTGGTGGGGGGGTTGTGTGAGTGGCGAGTGTTTTCCAGTGGGGGGCAGTGGGGCCGTGGGGCACATGTTGTCTGGTCAGGAGGACACCCCCCCCCCCGCCCCCCCACCCCCACCCCACAGCACCCCCAAGTCTGCAAGAGAGAAGCTGGCGGTGTTCTGGGGGCCTTTGCCGCCCGGCTGCTGCTCGTAAAATACCAACTGCGGTGGAGGAGGCCCTTAAATGGCCAGTTAATTGGCTATTTAAGGGCCTTGATTGTTCTGGGGCGGGCGGGCCATTTTTCACCATCACCCTGCGTAAAATTCAGTGGGGGGCAGGAAGGTGTCGGGAACGCCCCCACCCCCAGTCTCCCACTCAATTTTACGACTCCCTCCCCTACCACCAGCCTGCTCCTGTGGGGGGCTGTAAAATTCTGGCCATTAAATCCAAAAGGCAGAGAAGTCTGGCGGTTGCACCCTCTCTCAAGCCAGAAATGAAATACCATCAAGGCACAAAATTCAATAATCTCAAATTTACAGCATTTTCCAAACTTTGTGACAAAATTCTCTCGAGTCATGTTGACCCATCTCCGGGTAAAATTTCCTCACAATTTTCAGAGTTTAAACATCCATTTGTCACTGTTTTTTGTTAAAAGTCTAATTTGGAACAAAGCAGCTTTTTGATTTGATATGAGACAGTTGCCAAATTGTGAACTGAAGTGTTTAAATTTAACTCTATAAACCTATACACCAAATAATTAACATAGCTTTAAAATAGGTACAATTTATTGGGAGACATAGGGCTGAATTTTACCATGGGCTTTGGGACACCGAAGTCGGGATGATAAATGAGTCCCAAACCTGCACTTGCTGGCAGCAAGACCTGCTTGGCGATTTTACCGGAGGCAGCCTCCATATTGGCCCAGAGGGCCGGCAGCTCTAGAGCCTCGGCAACCCCATCAGGAGAGGTAGGCGCTTTTGAGGCGGGTAGGAGACCTGGAGGGTGTCTCAACATGGAGGTGCCCCAGATGGGTAAAATTAAATTATTAAATCAGAGGGGGGAATGGTGGCAGGCCCCTCGGATCAAAGGGGAAACCCCTGCAGATGCATTGTTAGCTCCACGGGGGCTGCCTTTCATGGCCATGGCCCCCTATTTGGGGGATGGAGCCTCTGGCTCCGATGTTCCCCGGGCTTCCGCAGGATGGCTGCCTCCATGGAGCTTCCTGTCCATTAAGCAATGCTCTAACCATGCAAATATATTACCCCCAACTCCATGAGGCCTTATCTTGTGTATTAACCTTTTGTGTGGCCTTATTGAATGCCTTTTGGAAGTCCAAGTATACTACATCTACTGATTACCCTTTAATTACCCTACTAGTTACATCCTCAAAAACTCTAATAAATCTGTCAAACACAACTTCCCTTCTGTAGAACCATGTTGTCTGTCTCTGATCATACTATGATTTTCTTAGTGCATTGTTAAGTCTTCCTTAATAATAGATTCCAACATTTTCCTGACTACTGATGTCAGGCTAATCAGCCTGTAGTTCCCTGTTTTGTCTCTCCCTCCTTTTGTAACTTCCAACTGGGACTGTTCTAGAATGTAGGGAATTTTGGAAAATCATAACCAGTGTATCCACAATCTCTACAGCTACCTCTTTTAGAACCCTAGGATGTAGGCCATCAGGTCCTGGCTTTTAGTACCTTAAAATTCTCCAGTACTTTTTTCTGTGCCGACATTAATTACCTTAAGTTCCTCATTCTTATTGGCTCCTTGGTTACCATCTATTTCTAGTATATAATTTGTGTCTTCAACCATGAAGACAGACACAGAATATTTTTTCAACATCTCTGCCATTTCCTCATTTACCATAATTTCTCCTGCCTCTGTCTCTTACGGACCAATATTTACTTTAGCTAATCTCCTTTTTACATATAAAAGTTCTTACAATCTGTTTTGATATGCCTGGCTAGTTTACTTTCATTCTATTTTTTCCTTTTTATCAACCTTTTGCTCGCCCTTTGCTGGTTTCTAAAACTCTCCAAATCCTCAGGCTTACTACTATTCTTTGCAACATAATAAGCATCTTCTTTTAATCTAATACTATCCTTAACTTTCCTAGTAAGCTACAGGTGGATCTTTCTTGCTGAGTTTTTGTTTTTTAATGGAATGTATTTTTGTTGAACATTTTGAATTGTTTCTTTTAGTGCTTCCCACTGTTTATTTATTGCCATACCTTTTACAGTCTTTACCCAATCGACCTTATTTAGCCAACTCTCTCTTCATACCTATGTAATTGGCTTTAAGTTTAAAATTCTTGTTTGGACCTGGAGTATGTCACTTTCAAACTTGACATGGAATTTAATTGTATTATAATCACTTTTTTCCAAAGGATCTTTTGCCACGAGATTACTAATTAAACCTGCCTCATTGCACAATACTAGATCTAAAATCCCTTATTTGTTCCACAACATATTGTTCCAGTAAACTGTCACAAAAGCATTCTACAGACTCATCTTCCAGACTACCTTTGCCAATTTGATTTGTCCAGTCTATATGAAGACCAGCGTCCCCCATGATACAAGCTCCAATTATTTCTTGTTTATTGTTCTGTTCAATGGTATAACTACTGTTAGGGGCCATTTAAACGACTCCTACCAACATTTCCTCACCCTTGTTGTTCCTAATCTCCACCCATAATGATTCTACTTGCTAATTTTCTGAGCCAAGGTCCTTTCTCACTACTGCTCTTACATTATCCATTACTATCAGAGCTACTCCTCCTCCTTTTCCATTCTGTCTTTTTGAAATGTTGTGTACCCTGGACTATTAATTTCCCAACCTAGGTCATCTTGTAACCATGTCTCTCTAATGGCAATTAGATGTAAACTATTTATCTCTATTTGTGCCGTTGGTTCATCTATCTTATTACGAATGCTTCGCACAGATAAAGAGCCTTTAATTTTTTTTTATGACTATTCTTTGCATGGACCTTATTCGCTGATGCACTATTACTGTTAAACTTTCTGTCCCTTCCTGTCACACTCTGTCTTTACCAAAGTCACTACACTGTTCTATTGCCTCAACTTTTCTCTTTAGATTTCTAAATCTCCCTTCACCTAACCCCTCCCCCTTTTATTTTAAAGCCCTATCCACAGCCCTGGTTATACAATTCGCCAGGACACTGATCCGGATTAAGTGGAATCCATCCCAACGGAACAGTTCTTTCTTTCCCCAGCACTGGTGCCAGTGCCCCATGAATCAAAACCCCTTCTTCGCACACCATGCTTCGAGCCACACGTTGACCCTATGCCAATTGGCTTGTGGCTCAGGTAACAATGAAGATATTACCTTTGAGGTTCTGTATTTTCCTTTGGACCCTAACTCCTCAAACTCACTCAGCAAAACATTATTCCTAGTTCTACCAATGTGATTGGTTCCTACATGGACCAGGGCAACTGGATCCTCCCCATCCCACTCCATGCTCGTCTCCAGCTGTGAGGAGATCTCTGCAACCTTGGCACCTGGCAGGCAATACAAACTTCAGAACTCCCAGTCATGGCTGCAGAGAACAGTATTTAACCCCATGATTATACTGTCTCCTATTACTACCACATTCCTTTACACTTGCCTACTTCAACGGCTTCCTGCACCATGGTGCAATGGTCAGTTTGCCCATCCACCCCACACTCCTTGCGCTCATCCACACAGGTAGTTAAGCACTTTATGCCTGTTGGTGAAAGCCAAGGGCTGAGGCTCCTCCATCACTACATCCTGGATCCCCATACTTGTCTGACTTGCAGTCACACCCTCTTGTCCCTGACCATTGACCAACTCTAAAGTTCTACTCCACCTAAGGGGTGTGACTATCTCCAAGAACAAATGTCCAAGTAACTCTTCCCTCTCCCTGATGCTCCATAATGTCAGCAGCTCAGACTCCAGCTCAACAACTCTGAGTTGAAGATACTCAAGCTGCAGACACTTCCTGCAGATATGGCTGTCAGGGATTGCAATTCTGTCCACAAACTCCCACATGTTACAATCACAGCACACCCTCTGCCCTGCCATGTCTAGTTGTCCTTATTTATTTGATTAGTTAACTAGGTTTCTTTTACTCGTTCTTGGTAAGTGAGCTTCACTCACATTTATTGTCCATCCCTAATCGTCTTCGAGAAGGTGGTGGTGAACCGTCTTCTCGAAATCGCTACAGTCCATGTTGGGTAGGTACACCCACAGTGCTGTTATGAAGGGAGTTCCAGGATTTGGACCAAGTGACAGTGTTGGAATGACAATATAGTTCCAGGACAAGATGGTGTGTGACTTGGAGGGGAACTTGCTGGGGGTGGTGCTCCCATGCGTCTTCTGCCCTTGTCCTTCTAGGTGCTGGAGGTCGTAGGTTTGGAAGATGCTGTCGAAGGAGCCTTGGCGAGTTGCTGAAGTGCATCTTATGCGCTGGTGGCAGAGAGAGTGAATGGATAATCAGAGAATTATAGAATGGTTACAGCACAGAAGGAGGCCATTTGGCCCATCATGTCTGTGCTGGCTCTCCCCCACCTTTTAAATCTCCTCTTAATCTCTTTTCCATGAAAAACAACACCAGCTTCTCCAATCTATCAATGTAATCAAAGTGCTTCACGCCTGGAACCATTCCTGTGAATCTTTTCTGTACCCTCTCTAATGCCGCAGAATTCCCAGTCTCTGACCTACTCTTGTAGCCACAGTATTAATATGGCTGGTTCAGTTCAGTTTCTGGTCAATGATAACCCCCAGGATGTTGATGGTGGAGGATTCAGTGGTGGTGATGTTGTTGAATGTCAAGGGCAGATGTTTAGTTTCTTGCTTGTTAGAGATGGTCATTGCCTGGCACATCTTGCACAAATGTCACTTGCCACTTATCAGTCCAAGCCTGAATGTTTTCCAGGTCTTGCTGCATGTGGGCACAGACTGCTTCAGTATCTGAGGAGGTGCAAATGGTATTGAACGCTGTGCAATCATCAGCAAACAATCCCAATTCTGACCTTATGATGGAGGGAAGGTCATTGATGAAGCAGCTGCAGATGGTTGGGCCTGGGACATTACCCTGAGGAACTCCTGTATCAATGTCCTGGGACCAAGATGACTGGCCTCCAACAACCACAACTATCTTCCTTTGTGCTAGGTATGACTCTAACCAGTGGAGAGTTTTCCCCCGATTTCCATTGACTTCAATTTTACAAGGGCTCCTTGATGCCACACTCAGTCAAATGCTGCCTTGATGTCAAGGGCAGTCACTCTCACCTCTGGAACTCAGTTTGGACCAAGGCTGTAATGTAGTTACTAATTTAGTAAAGTAATAGATTGTTACAATCTCCTATTTTTGGGAACTACTGATTAGCCTTTGTTATTAAGTTTTAAAAAAAGTATTTTGTAAAAACTGTAAGTTAAAAAAATTAATTTTCCAGAAATTAACTTAAAGCATTTCTTTTGCTGCCACTCAGTCCATCTGTCAGAATTTGTAAAGAACTTTTTCAGCACGTACACCTCTTCCTCACTTTCACACCCCAGCAATTCCACTTTCCCACCTTTTCACCTCTGCCTCACTCTGAACAAGGTGTCTTCTACACACACAACTGCTTTATGTAGGGAACTACTTTGAACTTATAGATTAATTGAGGACCAGTGGCACAACATGCCCTTATCATAATCTTAGGGTGTAGGTTATCTCCCACACATGGTAAGGTTCCAATCCTAGCAATGCTGGCGTATCAAGATGCCAAGAAGGTGGTTGGCTCATTTT
The DNA here is from genome assembly GCF_036365525.1 of Heterodontus francisci. Lineage (NCBI taxonomy): Eukaryota > Metazoa > Chordata > Chondrichthyes > Heterodontiformes > Heterodontidae > Heterodontus > Heterodontus francisci. Next base: position 41,552,115 of record NC_090396.1, on the reverse strand, counting down.
CCAATTAGATTAAAGTCCAAATAGGCTGCCTACTCAGCAGGCATTATATTGTTATAAAGATATTTTATTTGCAATTGGCGGTCTTTTCAGTATTGAAATTGAATAAGAGTAACCTTGATGTCCAGCACTTCCGCATGATTCCATGTCATGCCTCGATGCTGTAGGCTTTGAAAATGAGAACAAAAATCCTATGATGGATGAATTCATCCACTATGAATATGTCGGAAACAGAAGTTCAGAGATCTAGGGGAATTTAAAACCCGAGGATGGGTAGTGGTGTTGTGGTTTGGGGGCTTTATGTGAAAAATTGGCAAACCTGACCACAACCTTCTCCCAATGTGACCACTTCCAGTTTTAACGAGCTGAGTTGAAGGGGTGGGAGACTAACCTGCCATGAGGACGTGAATATTTAAAATTAATTTGTATATGTTATTTTTATTTTATTTCATATTTATTTTATTTAATGTGTTATATTAATTATATTAAAATATTTTAATGAGGCTGCTTGATTCAAATTCAACACGTTTCACGTTTATGTCCACTGGGCTGGGTTTTCTGGGCCTCAGGAAACCTTGCTGCTGAAGAGAGGAGAACAGTTGGATCCAGCAGGTAAGGTGCCCTTCTAGTACTGCTTGTGGGCCAAAAGGAGCAGGAGTGATACGTCCCAGCCCACCAAGCAACCCTGTAAACCTCCTCGTAATCTGATCCACTTGATCATAGACCCCACTCCCACAAATGGATCCCCTGTTGACGTAACATTGCATGACTCTGCCCCTGCCTCAGCTCATCTGCTGCTGAAACCCTCAGCCATGCCTTTGTTGCCTCTAATCTTGGCTATTCCAATACTTTTCAGGCTAGCCTCGCATCTTCCACCTTACATAAATTTGAGTTCATCCTAAACTCTGCTGCCCATATCCTAACTCTCACAAAGTCCTGTACACATATCACCCCTGTGCTTGCTGACCCATGTTGGCTCCTTGTCTGGCAATGTGTCAATTTTAAACTTTGCATTCTCAGTTTCCTGATGTTCAACCCATCCAGTGTTTGAACACTTCCTGACCTGTGATGTCCAACTGGCCCCTTCAAAACCTGTGTCCAACTATCCTGCCACCTTCCCACCTCTGATGTTTAACTCCTCTTCTGACCTCAATATTCAACCTCCCCCACGTCCATCTCCTCTTGACCTCCAATGTCCAACTCCACTGTCCCTAACTGCCAATATCCAACACGACTGCCCCCAACTGCCGATGTCCAACTCCACTGCCCCCCATCACCAATGCCTAACTCACCCTTGACCTCTTGCCCAACTCCTCTCTCCCCGACGTCCAATGTCCAATACTACCCCTGACCACTGATATTTAACACTCCTCCCTCACTGATTGCCCATGTCTGACTGACTTCCACTCCACTATCTGTCCAACAGCCAGCCAGTCTCTCAATCTGGTGGGGGGGAAGGGCCAGGATAATGCTTTGAAGAATTTTGATCAGATCCTTCTGTTAAATTCAGCAGGGCCAGTGGGAATCATCACAGTAATTATTGGGACCATAATCTTTGCCAATCTTCTTTAAGCTTGCTTTTAAAGTTCTCCCTTTTACAATTTCCTTCCCTGTTAACCGATGTGCCAACTGTTTATTGCCTCAGACATCTCATCACATAAATAATAGTTAATGAAATCAGCTGCATCACACATGAAACAGCACTACTAACAGTCTGCCCAATAAATAAATTACTTGCTAATCTCATACAACACTGGTCTTCATTCTTATTAAAATGAAGCTGTCATATTTTCAATCTTACAATGAACTTTATAAGTAACAGCTGAACCTTAGAATATTCCTCATAGATTGTTACTACTATTACACTGTTACTATTGTCATGCAGGCCCCCCACTTGCCAAGAATGAGGCACACATTATTTCGCCACATGAACATTAAAACTTAAAATTGTGGCTGGGAAGAAAAGAGAGCCTATCACAAGGAATTGCCAAGCCCCTGACTGGAAAGACATTTACATGCTAGCAGACAGTGTTGGAACAAGGGACCCAGGCCTTGCTTCCCCAATACACAGAAGTGGTAGGACCAGTTTAGTCACATGACTAACTGAATGTTGGAGATTTTTAATTTGAACTTGCTAAGAGAGAGAAACTCAGAAAGCTGTCTGCTGCTGGACTGAAAGGATCTCTCTCCTGTCTGCTCCCATCTCTTTCTCACGAAACTGAAGACCCACTGAAGACATGTGAACCCCGAGAGAGCAAAGTCTCCTACAGTGAACAAGGTTGAAGAAGAATACTGGGCCTCAACAAAAAGCAAGATCTACTTACAATCAAGGACTACAGTGAGCTCAAAGCATAGTAAAAACCCCTCTTTAGAGATTGCCTCAAACTTTTTTACTTTGTTTTTCTTCTGCTCTTTTCTGTCCCTAGTTGCATGTGCGTATCACGTATTACCGTATTAGAGTTTAAGTTTAAGATTCAATAAATTTCACTTATTTTCTTTAAGTCTAAGAAAGCCTGTTTATGCTCATTTCTTTGCCTTACAATTAGAAAGTGATGAACAAGGATTCACCAAGGGAGAGCTCAAAACACAGTGTGTTTAAAAATTAAACCCTGTTACAATAAGACCAGGTGAAGGCTAAAAGGGACCCCCTAGGCACCTTTCTCACCTGGTCATAACACTATTATAATGTCAAACCTGCTTTAATATTGTAATAGTTACCATTTCAGTGTTAAGTACAATCTGCTCCAATAGTCGCTGATGCTAGTACTTATATAATACTGGACCCTATGACAACAGGTCCAACATCCAAATTACAATTCTCAAGGTAGTCTTTTTTCCTTCATCAAAGCACCAGTACTTGATGCCAGCAAAAGAGACAACTAATATAACATGTCTGAATTAGAGACATTTTAACCAGAACTCCTGCCCCTCCCAGCCTCCCTCTTCTTTGCATAGGTAGGTAAGAACTAAAGACATTCAGGTTCCTAAAGCCTGTGCCACTATTCAATCAGAACATAACTGATCTATACCTCAACTCCATTTATCTGCCTTTGGTCCACATCCTTTTCCATAACCTAACAAAGAATTATTGATCATACATGAATAACAATACAGTCCTTCCAGTATTTCCCTCTTTTAAGTAAACCTTGACCTGTCGTCCTCAGTTCTCTTGCAAATGCTCATAAATAAAAGGGATTCAGATGCCCCTCAATCACTTGGAACATAATGGTCCAAAATTTTATTGTAAAAATGACAGTGAGGCTGATAGCACTCATCATTACATATGCACAAATGCTACAGCAACTGCAGACAAGGGCAATTAAATGCTGAACTCCAAAAGTTGCTGTCTCAGATGCACTTCTCTGCTGTTTATTCTCAGCAACAGCATCTTGCTGTATGCCTCATCATTGAATAGCGTGAAGCTGCTGTATTTGTGCAGTAGATACGAACTAAACTCCCCACAGAATTTTAACTATTACAAGTGTGAAGACTTATTCTTTCAGGTTTCAATTGATGTTTGAGATTTGAAATTTTTTTTTTTACTTTTGTCACTTTTCTCTGACTGGTAATTCACTGTTTCTTTCCCTCTCTCTGTTTTTCTGTCTGTATCTGATTTGACATTGAATGCGCCCACTCTAATTTGCATTCCTTTCTTAGACCTTCTGCTGTAAATTTCGCAATCCTTTAATTTGATTGGTTAAGGAGTGCTTGTCCCAGATGTCCCTTGCTGCAATGTTATCAGCTCACATTTTCAGCAACATGCCACAAAAATATTTTTGAAATCTAGATGTTGTTATGACTGGGTGAGGAAGGGGTCTCAGGCTCTCCTTTTGTCCCTTTCCTGGTTTGGCCATAGCTGGGTTTATAATTTTTAAAATAAAGTGTTTTAGCTTACCACCTCAGTGAGCCTTTGCTCACTGCTCTCAAATTGTAATTGCAAATGAACCAATCAGACAGGTTTTCTTGGGTTTAAACAAGAAAGATGTAAATTTATTAGCCTTACCACTCTAACTTGGTTAAAATTCCTGGTAGCGATGCAACCATGCTAACATGTGTACGGGGTAAACACAAATAGATACAGAGGGGAGAAAGTATTGTTTGGGGGGGGGGGGGGTGTGGGTTGAAGTAGAGTTGGCAATAAATGGAATTCAGTTACTGTCTTTTGTTTTTGATGTAAAGTCCTTGGTTTAAGTTGAGGCCTTGGCGTTCTCGCTGGGGTCCAGTGCACAATTTCAAACTTGCTTCTCTGGTACCAGAAGGCTGAATATATGCTTTGTCTGTAATCTTGAAGTGTAGACACTGCCACCATGGTTTTCCTGGGACTTTACTGGAGAGAGAGACAGAGAGAGAAGTCTTCTCCTTGGTGTTTAAGTTTGCAGTCTGTTTCCTTTCTGTGTGGCACAATTTTAAAAAGACCCCAGTCTGGCCAGCAGGTAGGTTATGTGACCATCTCTTTGTTTGAAACAGCAGCTTCTTTTGTAGGCGGGGAGTTGCTGGACTTCAAAGCTTACTCGACACACACGCAGTGGGGGCTTGAGTACTGGCTCTTACACAGACAAGATGTGGATCATCACTATTGCCCAGACCAATCTTGTTAATTGAATCAGTGAGCACTCCCATTATCTCTATTCAACTGTCTCTCAGAATGCAAATGTGCAACCATGTTTTCAGCTGGTTAGCTCTGTTGGTTTTTTTAAGCAGGTCATGTGCGATGTCCAGTAAAAAAAAAAGTTTCAGTAGTGTCCCATATGACAAAATTAATATGTTTTCATCACAATGTGCAAGGGTAAGCCTAACTAACAGCACAGCATTAGATGCTATGCCACAGCAAATTATGGCTCAATAAAAACAAAACAACATTGGCAAATTTCATGTGTGAAGCTGTACTTGTCATCCATACTGTAGTGACTTTTAACACATTGTAGTTCAGCATATTACTGGAATAATATACGTCTTGCAACAGCAACTGGATCAATCTGGACTATAAATAAAGAAAACATTTTGACGAAAAGAAAATAAATCAATAATCTACTGATAAAACAGTTAAAATCATTTAGTAAATGAGCATATACCAATGGGTGTAGATGGGAAATGGTTGAAGATTTTCAGTTTCTCCTCACTTAGCCTTTCACTGAAAACCACTTTAAGTCAGCACAATTGTAAGATGCTCTGTTATTTCTATTTCTTTGGAAAAAAACTATACTCTATGAAATAGGACAATAACCAGAACTGCTTATAAAAGAAAACTATGCGGCATGAGACTATTTCAAATGACTTATGCGATGTGGATGAACTCTGACTGCTCCCAACATTGCTTCCAGTTCCTCATAGCTAATTTCCCAGGAAACAACCATAGCAACCACTAAAATGTTAACCCATGGAAGGAAAAAAGAATCTGTCTGCTTCTGACAACAGACTTTCACAAAGACAACCGAAATACAGCGTCCCCTTTGAGTCTCCTTTCTGAAATCCACAGCAACCATCGGCACTGTTACATATAGCAGTTTCAGTCAGATTCCATGACAATGCTATTCCCCAGCAAGAACAAGAACGAAGGCCTAAAAGAAAATACAAAATTTGGGGGGAAAATTGTCGATATGATGTTTATATAATGCCAATTTGCAACCCAGTTTCCTGCGAATCTTTCTGTGTACAGATGATTTTACACAGATAATTCAAATTGCTAAGAGATATGAAAAATGTATATTATCTAAGAACTGTACTTCTGTTTATGCATTAACAACGAAAAACATCCAAATACTGCAGTGTTACTGCAGCTTCTATTATCTGATAATTGCGCATCTAGTTGCATACTATTCCCTCCTTTGTGTAATAACTTTAAGACAAATGTGTAATTTAAAGAACTCTCACACAACAATTTAATTTTCTTTGAAATGAAGCTTTGTTTTTATTAAAATTAGTTCACATAATGATGCAATTCATATCAAAATATCTGACCGCATTCAAAAAATATCATCTTGTCACTTGCATATGGTGTCAATGTGAGGAAAGGATGTGCAGTTGTTCTGGTTCTTCTTTTTCTTCACAGTAAAGTGACTGCATCATTAAAAAAACAGCCCCAAAATAGAGCATAAAGTCAATCATCGCACCATTGAACAAAACATGAAAGTGCTTGTCACAAACCCAATGCTTGCATAGCCAAAAAAAAATTACCGACTGTGCAACACTCCAGAATTTCACACTGGTCACAAATTTAAAAAAAAGATCAGAATTCAAGAAGCCAGAAGATGATGAAAATGGAGAAATGTCTTGTTTGTTATTCATATAAAACTGAACTACATTTCTCATTGATCACCTTGTCACTCATAAATTATCATCTCCGCCATCTTAGGTGAGAACATGCTGACAATTTGAAATTAATGATACCTTGTCACTGACTCGCCCAGCAGGGAAAATAGGCTTTTCCCCAGTTCATTCGATCAAAACCTTACATCATTTTAAAAATCTCAATTAAATCTACTCTTAGCCTCTTCAGTTTCAGTAGAAATAGGCCCAGCATCTCAAGTTCTCCTCTATATGTTTCCAACCCTGGCTTTACTCCTGGTGTAATCTACTCTGTATGCTCCCTATTGTTTTAATATCCTTTGTCCCAGATGGCATCCCTAAAGTTCTTTGTTTCTGATGGGATGACCAAAACTGTACACAGCACTTTAACTGTAGCCGAACCAATAGGCTGGATTTTAAAGGCTTTCCAATGCCGGGAACAGTGGCGGGGAGTGGGGGGTGAAATGACCATAGCAACGGATGAGGCCTGCCAGTCACCCTGATGCCGGAAGGCCCCGTCGCGATCTCGGCAACGGCAGCAAGGCCGCACGGCGGCCGACCCGCTACTCGGAGTCCGGACCATTATAATATGCAAATGGTACTTATCTTTAATTAATATGCAGATCACAGTGATTCTGCCAGCAGGTTGGGACCTTCATTCCGGCGGCTGGCAATGCCGCACCTTTGAATCCCCGTTCGGGGAAATGATGCGCGACACCTGTGGGTAGGGTGGAGGAGGTGATATTCCCTGTGTGGGAGGGGGGGGATCAGGGTTTAAACACTTCAGATTGATTGGGTGGGTGATGGGAAAGGGTAAAGGACAAAGGTTCCGAACTTTTGGGGGAGGAAAGGTCATATCTTCATAATAGGTATTCCGGGGGTTGGTGGAGGTGGTGAAGGCAGGAATGATGTGTAATGTCATGGGAGGGGGGGCACAGTGGGAGAGGGCATGGAAAGACCTTTCTATTCATTTTTATTAAACGTGCAATAACTGGCCCTTTAAAAATTTCACTTGCGATTAAGGGCTCTAAGCCCTTTAAAAATGGTGCCAGCACCTGCGCATTGGCGCGAGACACCGTTGCCAGGGATGGCTCGCCCGCCCCCTCCACTTCATCGGGGGCGGGCACCCGGTCATGCTAATGAGCCGCCGCGTTTGGAATCGCGGCGACTCTGCAACATGCGCTCCGTGTCACCGGGTTGCAAATATTTTCACTTGCTGCCCACCTTTTATAATACAGCCCAATGTTTTGAACACATTTACTATTATTTGTTTGCTCACAGAAATGTGCATAATCACTTCCAAAAGGTTGATCTGCTGAACAGATTTTGATAATTACTGTTAACATCTTTGGCAGTATCCTGCCGACTTCAGTGTGGGCATCTGAATATTTCAGCACTGCTTTATGTTGATTTCCAACATGATTACACAGTGCCACTAAGTTTGTCACTGAGCATGTGGGACAACTATCTGTTTACGACACTGTTGATTGTGGGGTCGTTGGCCCAGATACTTTGCACCAGAAACCTATGGCCAGATTTTGTGATAAAGATAACGGCACTCACCATTATAACAGTGTATTGGACAACAAGTTTTGACTTCTGCAGATACTCAGTTAAATGCAGAAATCCATAATCTGAAGTTGGAGATAATCGGCTCCTTCACAGCCTATGCTTGCAGTCCTTGCTGATACACCTGGCACTGAAGTGAATGCAATGGCATGAACTTGTTGTACTTGCCCGCTAATTCCTCACTAAAGATGGCATAAAAGTTTGAGCCGGTGCATTCAGGACTAAGTGAGCTTTTAATTGTATGATAAGTTATAACTATTGCTGAACAACCTCTCTAGCCCTGACAATTTAATTTTGCAAGTGTGGGGTCTCATTCCCTCAAAAGAAAATTGTTGGAGATCATTTAAAAAAAAAACTTTGTCTCTTTATCACTCTCTGTTATTGCTATCTGTATTTCCCAATCTTTATTGTGCTTTCTGCACATTATATTAATCTAATTGATATTTTCTGGTTTATAATTCCTGGTTTAGACCCTGTGGCTGGGATTTTACAAGGAGGGGACCGTATTTTGCGTGGTTCAAGCTATTAATTGCCTGCAATTGTGGCTCTCACCGCTCTAAGGCAGGATGTCCCACCAGTCAATCAGAGGGCTGGCAGCTCTTCAGTCCCAGCAGCACCACCAGGAGCAGTGGCCACTGCTGGGACTGCAGCAGTCCTCACCCGCAGCCAGCGATGGAGGCTGGAGAAGAAGATAAGTGGGGTGGGGATCACCAGGACTAATCAGTCAGGCCCCGGTGAGGGGAAAGGGTATCAATTGAGGGGGCAGGGTGGGTTTTCCAGTGATGGCAGTCCGTGCCACTAACGGGTCCTTCCGTGGGCACAGGGTGCCCAGAGGATCCCCCCCACAGCCAGCAAGGATGCCACCAGGTTTAACTGGGCAGCATCCCCAAGTGGTGAAGTGCCCATCCGCCACTGGTAGAATACCAGCAGCAGTGGGAAGAGGCCCTTAAGTGGCCATAAATTGGCCACTTAAGGGCATCAATTAGCCTGAGCATATGGGCTGCCTGCCACCTCCCCCACCACTGGCAAAATACCAGTAAGGGTGGGTAGGGGATGGCATGGCACCCCCTGCCACCCACCCATCTCCCAGCCCACCCATCTCCCAGCCCACTCCAGGTGTTGGGATGGAGGTGTGGGGACGTAAAATTCTGGCCCATGTTCTAACTGAGGATTTTTGTTATGTGATTGGTTAAAGAGCATCACTGTTTCTTGCCCTGCTCACAGATTCCCTGTAGGGGGTGTCTCACACTGGAACAGATATGGATTAGAGCACGTCCACACTCGAAAGCACCCGAAAGCCTTATGAGTAGCAGTCACTGAATGATGTGCACTGTTCCTTCGCCATTAACTGCAGAATTGGGGCCTTTATAATGAGAAATAGTGCTGCATCTTCTGAACTCTTTCAAATTACAAAGGACACAATTGACCCCCTACCACCACAGAAAATGTAACTCATACCATATGCCATAAGTTAGATTGTTTCTGTATCTTTCAGCTCAAAATCTTTTGGCCATATCTTGCTGGAGGTACAAGCTTATAACAGAGCGGTGAGGGCAATAGAGCACCTGGAACCTTTGTGAACGATGGGGCTGTCTCCTTAAGCAAATATATTTAAGGACTGAGAAAGAAACGGAAGTATTTCGGAGAAGGAGGGTGAACTGGAGGCAAATCAGGTACAGAAAGGGAAATAAAGAGAGGGAAAGAAAGATTGGATTAAGAGAGAGAGAAAGAAAGGAGAAGTAAGAAAGAAAATTAAAAATTAGACATTTTAAACTCTCTAAGAATTTATTTCTTGCAGGAAAGAGACTCAACAATTTAAATTATTCCCTTTCTGGGCTAGAGAGGTTGATTGGCATTGCATTAACAATTAGCATGATGTTAAAAGGGAACTTACACTCTTAATTAGCAGATTTAACTCTCTGCAATTACCAAACTTAACACTCTGCAGTGAGTTTAATGAGAAATTAATGTACAAATCCAGCAGGTTCTTAAAAACAAAAGGAGGCTAAGGCTAAGATGCCATTTGTGCAAGGCAAATGGTGATATGGCATCAACCAGCCAGCAAGTTCTAGACTTCGGAGCTCATGGCATATCCCTTAATCTCCTGAACTTTCTGGCCGATTTGCACATTAATAACAGCATGCTTCATTAACCTGGCATTAATTTTCTTGGAATGTTTGGCTGACTATCTATTGCACACCCTCACAGTGCAAAACTCAACACAAGATAATCCCACGCTGAACAAAAAAAAAAACAGAGCTGGGATTTTATCTGAGTGATGGGGGTCTCGACCTCTGGCAAAAGTGCTGGTGAGAACCACGCATCGTCCTTTCTGTGGGAGGCCCGCCAATCAAGTGCCAGTTAGGCAATTAACTGGACAGCCGCGGGCCTTCCACGGGATCAAGGATCCTGGCGGCGAAGGTCCTGCCCTCTGAGAGCTGCCGGCCAATCAGAGGCCGCAAGCTCTTTAACTGAGCAGCACCACCGTGGACACCTCGGAGTGATGCTGGACCTAGGCCTCTGGTAGGTCAGGTGGGGAAGGGTCTCAGGGAAGGGGTGTGTAGGTGTCTCTCAGCAGGGACCCCTTCCTGATGCCAGGTCACTCGTTCAGGCATTAAGAGCTTTTAACAAGGGAGCTCCCCCCACCACCACCCTGGAGCCGGCAAGCAACCCGCACGGTTTTTCTTGCCTTGCTTCCTGTGCAGTGACAAGTCCACCCAACGCTGGGCTAATTGCGGTGGCGGCTGGATGAGGACCTTAATTGGGCATTAATTGCCTACTTAAGAGCCTCAATTGGCTGTGGAAGGCCACTCACAGGCCTTCCCGCCCCGGACTTAATTTTGACGGAGGTAGGAAGGGGGTGGGATTCCCCCTCCACCACCATCCCACCGGTTTGCCTGCTCTTCCTACCTCTAAACCCGCCGTGAGGGAAAAGCATAATACTACCCCCCCACCCCCGCCAACAGAATACAGGAAACCAGAGGACTTGATGGGAATGAGGAAATGTTGTGTTCGCCATTCAGGTGAGGTACACTTCCATTGCTGGGAGGGGAGTTTAAATGTTAATTTTTTTTAAATCTCCAACATGTGGTAGTGCTCTATGTTAAATGGGTCCTGGACATTGCTGCCTGCTGATTGTTCTATTTCATCAGCATTTAACTTCATTACTGCTACTTTACCCAAAAGAGCACATAGAGACAGATTGCACTTTGCCTTAGTCTCAATAAAGTGATAGGACCAGAGTTAATATTCTTGGTCAGGATGGGTGCTAACAATGTACGCTGCCTGTCAATCATAAAAACTGTCTAGATCTGAGGGCTGTAGCACTCGGCCACCATCGTTAGCTTGCAGCTTGTGGGAAGAACCAAACTTGCTTAAATATGGGTTTGAATTCTAATTTCTGCATTTCTAAATCTCAATGTAAATTTCATAACAGTGCATTTGGCTTTACAGATAGCTCCAGTCATTATCTGTGACAACACCTGTCACTCTACTTACATGGAATTAGAAGACTCGGCATCCCAAGGCTGAATTGATCTGGGTTGAGCAAATTTGCATAAATACGAACCAATCTGCATCAATTCAGACTCCGAAACCGCTTCAGAGTTTATCCCTGGCAGCTTGGAAGATTTAAGTGGCAGCCACAGCCTGTGAAGTAACCACAATTTGTGCGACATATTATACTTAGCTGAATGTCACTCCTTCAAATTCGATTATTCAAATGCCTGATTTTTATCGTCCATGTTATGCGATGAAATTCGTTACAAATGCGCACAGCTCATCAAAACTTTCAGCCACTGAGGAATCCTGTCAGCAAATGTTTTTGAGTATGTTGTTAATTGAGGCAAACTGAACTTTGAGAGTAATCAGTGGACCAGTAATTTAATGTCAAAGTGCCTGCCTCATAGGTCATAGGTATACACCACAGACCTCAGAACTTGTTGGTTTTAACTGTATGAATTTCTTGGGTTCTTATCGAGGCCAGTGCATATAGTAAGCAACGAGATTTCAAATTTTCATCCCATACAAAGCACACAACACTGGCCTGTGAACCTTGGTTAAAAGTACAACTCTTACATTGTGCATTTCCACATGGTTTCACCTGACCAGCTGCCATAACATTGGCAGATGATTAGCAGAAACCCGCAGCAGAAGCATAAACAATGTTCTCATTGATTTTCCACTAAAGTTATAGCAGTTGATCAGGAGAGGATGATCGCTAAAGTAATGACCAATTGTGAAGTAACTTCTCCAAATGTTAAAAGATCTGTAAGTACATCCTGCATGAATGAAGCCACTCACGTGGGAAAATAGTGGGAATAAAACGGAAGAGAAGCACAAATAATAGTTGTCGCTGGATTAATTGGCAGTACATTAGTTAGGGAACTCAATCAACTATGTATGCAAAATAAGTAAGATTTAATTTTTTTGTACTCCACTCTATGCATGACATCTGCTGGGTTGACTCTTGGGTACAATCGGGGCCAATTGCAGAATGATCAACAAATTATTTCCTATTAAAGAAAATAAAGGATACAAAGCAATAATAATACTGGATAAAAGAACAAAGGAAAAATTTTATAAATCTGGAAAAAAATATCCACTGACACTTGCATCCAGATAAGTCTACTTATTGGAGATACACTGCAAGGCAGTTGCAGTGTGTTATCTGCAGTCCCCAATAAGATTAAATGTTATAAACTGTTTAAGTTGCTTTGTAATAAATTTACTGCTCTTGCCTACGGCACCATAAACAACACAACTTTAGATGAAACACTCAGGCTGAAACACAGTACTAGGTATATCTGTACTCTTACTAACCTTAAAATATTGGCTGAAAATTCAGTTGGCTACTGGAAAACAATCTGTCTGGGTATATTAGTGGCCTAGGGATATACAATTTACAATGACTGAGAAAAAGTAAAGAGGTTGAGTACTTTTAAGGTGAGGTATAACAGCAGATAGATTTGGACACATTCAAAGAAAAAGAGGGAGAACATAATAAAAATAAACTGTGCAAAGAGTAATTTACATTTATTTTCCAAAAAAAATTATAGAATTGGAATTTTACGACAGTTTTCCCCATTGCCTTCACAAAACCTATGAAAAGATACATGCAACAAATGTAAAGGTTTCAAATCTTAAGAAAGGACTAGCAAATTAAAAAAAATTTTTTATTCATTCATGGGATGTGGGTATCACTGGCCAGGCCAGCATTTATTGCCCATCCCTAATTGCCCTTGAGAAGTTGGTGGTGAGCTGCCTTCTTGAACCGCTGCAGTCCATGTGGGGTAGGTACACCCACAGTGCTGTTTGGAAGGGAGTTCCAGGATTTTGACCCAGCGACAGTGAAGGAATGGCGATATAGTTCCAAGTCAGGATGGTGTGTGACTTAGAGGGGAACTTGCAGGTGGTGGTGTTCCCATGTATTTGCTGCCCTTGTCCTTCTAGTTGTTAGAGGTCGCGGGTTTGGAAGGTGCTGTCGAAGAGGCCTTGGTGAGTTGCTGCAGTGCATCTTGTAGATGGTGCACACTGCTGCCACTGTGCGTCGGTGGTGGAGCGAGTGAATGTTTGTAGATGGGGTGGCAATCAAGCGGGCTGCTTTGTCCTGGATGGTGTCGAGCTTCTTGAGTGTTGTTGGAGCTGCACCCATCCAGGCAAGTGGAGAGTATTCCATCACACTCCTAACTTGTGCCTTGTAGATGGTGGACAGGCTTTGGGGAGTCAGGAGGTGAGTTACTCACCGCAGGATTCTTAGCCTCTGACCTGCTGTTGTAGCCACGGTATTTATATGGCTACTCCAGTTCGGTTTCTGGTCAATGGTAGCCCCTAGGATGTTGATAGTGGGGGTTTCAGCAATGGTAATGCCAGTGAATGTTAAGGAGAGATGGTTAGATTCTCTCTTGTTGGAGATGGTCATTGCCTGGCACTTGGGTGGCGCGAATGTTACTTGCCACTTATCAGCCCAAGCCTGGATATTGTCCAAGTCTTGCTGCATTTCGACACGGACTGCTTCAGTATCTGAGGAGTCACGAATGGTGCTGAACATTGTGCAACCATCAGCGAACATCCCCACTTCTGACCTTATGATTGAAGGAAGGTCATTGATGAAGCAGCTGAAGATGGTTGGGCCTAAGACACTACCCTGAGGAACTCCTGCAGTGATGTCCTGGAGCTCAGATGATTGACCCCTCCAACAACTACAACTATTTTCCTTTGCGCTAGGTATGACTCCAATCAGCGGAGGGTTTTCCCCCTGGATGCCATTGACCTCAGTTTTGCTAGGGCTCCTTGATGCCATACTCGGTCAAATGCCGCCTTGATGTCAAGGGCAGTCACTGTCACCTCACCTCTTGAGTTCAGCTCTTTTGTCCATGTTTGAACCAAGGCTGTAATGAGGTCAGCAGCTGAGTGGCCCTGGCGGAACCCAAACTGAGCGTTATTGAGCAGGTTATTGCTAAGCAAGTGCCGCTTGATCTCACTGTTGATGACACCTTCCATCACTTTACTAATGATTGAGAGTAGACTGATGGGGTGGTAATTGCCCGGGTTGGACTTGTCCTGCTTTTTGTGTACAGGACATACTTGGGCAATTTTCCACATTGCTGGGTAGATGCTAGTGTTAGCTGTACTGGAACAGCTTGGCTAGGGGCATGGCATGTTCTGGAGACCAGGTCTTCAGTACTATTGCCAGAATATTGTCAGGGCCCATAGCTTTTGCAGTATCCAGTGCCTTCAGTCGTTTCTTGATATCACGCGTAGTGAATCGAATTGGCTGAAGTCTGGCATCTGCGATACTGGGGACTTCAGGAGGAGGTCGAGATGGATCATCAAGTCGGCACTTCTGGCTGAAGATTATTGCAAATGCTTTCGCCTTATCTTTCGCACTGATGTGCTGGGCTCCCCCATCATTGAGGATGGGAATATTTGTGGAGCCACCTCCTCCAGTTAGACTGGATGATGCAGGACTGCAGAGCTTAGATCTGATCCGTTGGTTATGGGATCGCTTAGCTCTGTTTATTGCATGCTGCTTACGCAGTTTGGCATGCTGATGGTCCTGTGTTGTAGCTTCACCAGGTTGACACCTCATTTTTGAGGTATGCCTGGTGCTGCTCCTGGCATGTCCTCCTGCACTCTTCATTGAACCAGGGTTGGTCTCCTGGCTTGATGGTAATGGTAGAGTGTGGGATATGCCGTGCCATGAGGTTACAGATTGTGGTTGAGTACAATTCTGCTGCTGCTGATGGCCCACAGTGCCTCATGGATGCCCAGTTCTGCATTGCTAGATCTGTTTGAAATCTATCCCATTTAGCACGGTGATAGTGCTACACAACACGAAGGAGGGTATCCTCAATGTGAAGGCGGGACTTGGTCTCCACGATGACTGTGTGGTGGTCACTCCTACCAATAGTATCATTGGCAGATTGGTGAGGACGAGGTCAAGTATGTTTTCCCCTCTTGTTGGTTCCCTAACCACCTGCAGCTTACCCAGTCTAGGACTGACAGCTTGGTCAGTAGTGGTACTACCAAGCCATTCTTGGTGATGGACATTGAAGTCCCCCACCCGGAGTACATTTTGTGCCTTTGCCACCCTCAGTGCTTCCTCCAAGTGCTATTCAACATGGAGGAGTACTGAGTCATCAGCTGAGGGAGGGCGGTAGGTGGCAATCAGCAGGAGGTTTCCTTGTCCATGTTTGACCTGATGCCCATGAGACTTCATTGGGTCCAGAGTCGATGTTGAGGACTCCTGAGACAACTCCCTCCCTACTGTATACCACTGTGCCGCCATCTCAGCTGGGTCTGTCCAGCCGGTTGGACAGGCCATACCTGCGGATGGTTATGGCAGAGTCTGGGTCATTGTTTGTCAGGTATGATTCCATGACTATGACTATGTCAGACTGTTGTTTGACTAGTCTGTGGGACAGCTCTCCCAACTTTGACACAAGCTTCCAGATGTTAGGAAGGAGGACTTTGCAGGGTCAACAGGGCTGGGTTTGCCGTTGTCGTTTCCGGTGCCTAGGTCGATGCAGGGTGGTCCATCTGGTTTCATTCCTTTTTATTGACTTTGTAGCGGTTAGATACAACTGAGTGGCTTGCTAGGCCATTTCAGAGGGCATATATGAGTCAACCACAATGCTAAGGACAGCAGATTGGCTTCCCTAAAGGACATTAGTGAACCAGATGGGTTTTTACAACAATCAACAATTGTTTCATGGCCATCATTAGACTCGCTTTTTAATTCCAGATTTATTAATTGAATTCAAATTCCACCTTCTGCTGTGGTGGGATTTGAACCCATGTCCCCAGATCTATACGCTGGGTCTCTGGGTTACTAATCCAGTGACAATACCACTGTGCCACCGCCTCCCTTTCGCCAACAGGATGTGCTTATTGTGCATGTCTACACAAAATGTACTGTTTTAGCAAGAGATTATGGAGTGTGGTAAAGAACTTTTGCTAAATGTAATCAATTTTTTTAGTTCTTTTTTGCCTTTAATTTACAGTTATGTGTACTGACGATCTTAATTAAAAATGTGCAGTGAGTTCTCCTTGCTTCCTGACTTCTCTGCAACAGCTTTACAGTGATGTAAAACTGTATCTTGGGCAATAATCAACTATTAAGGTGCCAGCTCAGGATTTGTTTTGGCAAACCTGGGACCAATTTGGGACAAGATGAAGCTACAAACTAAACTGACCCCCTTTTGTGAACGAAAACATACATCTTCAAACTGCCTGGGATTTTCTTGCCTTAACCACAGCATGGGGGACATTGAACAATGGATCATTCTAAGGTTGAACAACAACTTATTATAGATTTTATAAAGGGCTTCAGCTGACCAGTGGCCAGCCATTATATAATACATATTTGTTTACATATTGTGAAACAAAGCCACCTCTTTAGATCTTTGGGGCACTGAAATTATCCAAAAGTCATCGCAATTATTATATTTACACCTGACTTTCATTTATATTGTACTGTGATATCTTGTTCAACAGTCCACATTATTGTAATTTCACTCGCTACAGACAATATCAGCTCAGGTAAAACAATGCTGCCATATGGGGCTGAATTTTCGGGCTAGCGGCAGGAAACAGGAGTTGGAATGTTTCAGGTCCCAAACCCACCCCTGGGGGAGCAGTCTCTGACCTGGGATTTTCACAGAGCTTCCCCTTTAATTGGCATGAAGACAGCATCCCTGTCCAATTAAGGGCAGCAAACGGGCTCTTGAAGCTGGAGGGCCAATCAGAGGCCTTCCAGTTTGCGAGGAGCAGCAGGCTGCTGTAGAAGGTAAGTAACTGAGACGGTGCTTTAACTTTGAGGTGCCCTCTCCTCACCAAATTTTTCAAAAAATTTAATAGTAAGCAGTAAAAGCAGCTAGGTCACCCACTGTGAGGGTGGAGAGGAACTCCTCTACAGGGTGACCTTTGGTTGCATCCGTAGGCAGGCAGGCAGGGAGGGAGGGCCTGTAGGCCTGCCTAGAGTGCTAGCCACCCTGCCTGCTACTGGTTGCTGCCTCCAGGCAATTAAACTGCCTCCTATTGTGTTGGGAAACTGGAGACCAACTGGAAAATTCCAGTTGGCCTCCTTTCAATACCCTTAACAAGGCTCTTAATGAGCAGAATTGTCTACCTGACCTGTTGGGATGGGCAGCCCTGCCTGCCCTGGCAGAAATAACTGGCACCAGGAACGGGGTTGGGAAACGGGCATGCTGGGTGTTGCTGGTATTTTCAGGTCCCATCTACCTCAGTCCCCAAACTCAGCGGGGCCTGAAAATTCTGCCCATGGTGTCCTTCATCTTATTATTTAGGAACATAGAAACATTAGGAACAGGAATTGGCTATTTGGTCACTCAAGCCTGATCAGCCATTCAATTAAATTACGGCTGATCTGCAACTCAACTCCATTTACCTGCCTTACCAACTTTTTCTTGATACTCTTAGCTAACAAAAGTCTGTTGATCATGGTCTTGAGAGCTCCAATTGACCAATTTAGATTTAAGAAACTGTTTTTTTTAATTCATTCACAAGCTGTGGGCATCACTGGCTAGGCCTACATTTATTGCCCATCCCTAATTGCCCTTGAGAAGGTGGTGGTGAGCTGCCTTCTTGAACCACTGCAGTCCATGTGGGGTAGGTACACCTGCAGTGCTGTTCGGAAGGGAGTTCCAGGATTTTGACCCAGCAACGGTGAAGGAACGGCGATATAGTTCCAAGTCAGGATGGTGTGCGACTTGGAGGGAAACTTGCAGCTGGTGGGTGCTTCTATGCATCTGCTGCCCTTGTCTTTCTAGTTGGTAGAGGTCGCTGGTTTTAAAGGTGCTGTTGATGGAGCCTTGGTGAGTTGCTGCAGTGCATCTTGTAGATGGCACACACTGTGCGTCAGTGGTAAAGGGAGTGAATGCTGAAGGTGGTAGATGGGGTGCCAGTCAAGCGGACTGCTTTGTCCTAGATGGTGTCAAGCTTCTTGAGTGTTGTTGGAGCTACACTCATCGAGGCAAGTGAAGAGTATTCCATCACACTCCTGACTTATGTCTTGAAGATCGTGGACAGGCATCGGGGAGACAGAAGGTGAATTACCCGCCGCAGAAGTCCTAGCCTCTGACCTGCTCTTGTAGCCACAGCACTTATGTGGCTGGTCCAGTTCAGTTTCTGGTCACTGGTAACCTCCAGAATCTCAGGATCTTGATGGTGGGGGATTCGGCGATGGTAATGCCATTGAACATCAAGATGGTTAGATTCTCTCTTGATTAAGATGGTCATTGCCTGGCACTTGTGTGGCACGAATGTTACTTGCCAGTTATCAGCCCAAGCCTGGATGTTGTCCAGGTCTTGCTGCATCTGGACTTGGGCTGCTTCAGTATTTGAAGAGCCGCGAATGCTGCTGAACATTACGCAATTATCAGCAAACATCTCCTTATGATGGAGGGAAGGTCATCGATGAGGCAGTTCAAGATGGTTTGGCCTAGGACACTACCTTGAGGTAAAGTCCTGGGACTGAGATGATTGACATCCAACAACCACAACCATATTCCTTTGTGCTAGGTATGACTCCAACCAGGGGAAAGTTTTCCCCAATTCCCATTGACTCCAGTTTTTCGAGGGCTTCTTAATGCCATACTCAGTCAAATGCTTGATTGTCAAGGGTAGTCACTCTCACCTCACCTCTGGAGTTCAGCTCTATTGTCCTTGTTTGGGCCAAGGCTATAATGAGGTCAGGAGCAGGTTATTGCTAAGCAAGTGCCGCTTGATAGCACTGTCGATGACCCCTTCCATCACTTTGCTGATGATCGAGAGTAGACTGATCGGGTGGTAATTGGCCGGGTTGGATTGGTCCTGCTTTTTGTACACAGGACAGACTTGGGCAATATTCCACATTGCTGGGTAGATGCCAATCTCACAGCTGTACTGGAACAGCTTGGCCAGGGGCATGGATATTTCTGGAGCACAAGTTTTCAGTACTATTGCCTGAATGTTGTCAGGGCTCAGAGTTTACAGTATCCAATGCCTTCAGCCATTTCTTGATATCATGTGGAGTGAATCGGATTGGCTGATGACTGGCATCTCTGATGCTGGGGACCTCAGCAGGAGGCAGAGATGAATCATCCACTCGGCACTTCTGGCTGAAGAAGGAAGCAAATGCTTCAGCCTTCCCTTTTGCACTGATGTACTGGGTTCCCCATCGTTGAGGTTGGGTATAATTGGGGAGCCTCCTCCTCCTGTCAGTTGTTTAATTGTCCACCATCACCCACGACTGGATGTGGCAGGACTCCAGAGCTTAGATCTGATCCATTGATTGTGGGATCACTTAGCCCTGTCTATTACATGCTGTTTCCGGTGTTTGGCATGCAAGTTGACCTGTGTTGTAACTTCACCAGGCTGACGCCTCATTTTGAGATATGCCTGGTGCTGCTCCTGGCATGCCCTCCTACACTCTTCATTGAACCAGGGTTAGTGCCCCGTCTTGATGGTAATGGTAGAGTAGTAGATATGCCGGGCCATGAGTTTACAGATTGTGCTTGAGTCCAATTCTGTTGCTGCTGATGGCCCACAGTGCCTCATGGATGCCTAGTTTTGAGTTGCTAGATCTGTTCGAAATCTATCCCTTTTAGCACGGTGGTAGTGCCACACAACACGATGGTGGATATCCTCAATGTGAAGACTGGACTTGGTCTCCACAAGGACTGTGTGGTGGTCAGTCCCTAACAAAACTGTTGCATTTGCGACAAGTAGATTGGTGAAGATAAAGTCAAGTAGGTTTTCCCTCTGCTGAATGATGCCAAATGACTTATTTCAAAAATTTATGGAACAGCAGGCTTTTTGTTTTAGAAACTAATATCTTGATCAATAAGGAAGGGCAGTGTCTTACATAATTAATCTTACTCCATCACTAAAATTAAATGCAGACTATTAACAAAATTTTACCAAGCACTACAACAGAAAATCTATCAATTCATCAGTTAAGCCTAACAGAACATCAACAGATCAGTGTTTTTATTTTCTTTTTGGACCCCTGTTAAATTGTTTCATATTTAAGCAGTTTATATACATTTACTGAAATATTTAAAACAAGATCAGAAGATAACAAGGAAGGTCATTCATAGAAACAGGAGTAGGCCATACAAATGGAGGAGCTAATGAGGACACCAATCAAATACCCAGACCAATATGGTTACTTCACGTCCAGTGCTTTTTCGACTTGCCCCTGAATTGGCCTGTTCTGGACTCTGAAAACGTGCAAGATACATCACAACTTCTACCCTGTACAGCTGAGCCAGTTTTCTCTGCAGTTTCTTGATTTTCACTACCAGCTTATTGCAAACAAAAAACCTCATTATTCTTCTTTTGACAGCGTGTGTGTGTTAAGATATTCATTGATTATATCCACTGATGTTGGCCTATTTATTATTCCCTTGTTACATTAACAGTTTTAGAACAGTACCAACACCATCTGTGCTGAGGAATGAGGAAAGAGTAGCTGGTTGCATCGCTATCTGTTTAGTGGTGGTTAGGATTTAGTGACAGATCTGTGAAGTTGTATTTGTTTCTTGACTGAACAGATGGAAAAACAAATGGAAAATTGGGTTGTTTCTGCAAAGGAGTTGCTGATCTGAAACTCCAGTTTTACACCCAGGTGGCAAGTTGAAAATCCATCCTTGTGTCTCTGGAGGCATATCTGTCTAGCCAGGTAAATGGTGAATTTGTACAAGGCATTCATCATTGGAGACTCAACATTGGACAACCTTCCTGGCGTGACCCCACAGATTGACGAGAATTTCCACAAGAACTGTAAACCCACCACAAAGAACAAAGAAAATTACAGCACAGGAACAGGCCCTTCGGCCCTCCAAGCCTACGCCGATCCAAATCCTCTATCTAAACCTGTCGCCTATTTTCTAAGGGTCTGTATCTCTTTACTTCCTGCCCATTCATGCATCTGTCTAGATACATCTTAAAAGACGCCATCGTGCCCGCGTCTACCACCTCCGCTGGCAATGTGTTCCAGGCACCCACCACCCTCTGCGTAAAGAACTTTCCACGCATATCCCCCCTAAACATTTCACCTTTCATTTTGAACTCGTGTCCCCTTGTAATTGAATCCCCCACTCTGGGAAAAAGCTTCTTGCTATCCAACCTGTCTATACCTCTCATGATTTTGTACACCTCAATCAGGTCCCCCCTCAACCTCCGTCTTTCTAATGAAAATAATCCTAATCTACTCAACCTCTCTTCATAGCTAGCGCCCTCCATACCAGGCAACATCCTGGTGAACCTCCTCTGCACCCTCTCCAAAGCATCCACATCCTTTTGGTAATGTGGCGACCAGAGCTGCACGCAGTATTCCAAATGTGGCCGAACCAAAGTCCTATACAACTGTAACATGACCTGCCAACTCTTGTACTCAATACCCCGTCCGATGAAGGAAAGCATGCCGTATGCCTTCTTGACCACTCTATTGACCTGCGTTGCCACCTTCAGGGAACCACGTGCAGTAAAGAGAAAAAAATCCTTAATAATTATATAAATATCTGAGAAAAAGAATAGAACTTTCGGAAAAGGAGGAGGGAAGAATGAAAAAAAAATGAAATATTTGCATCTTAAGTAATTACCACTGTGGAAGAGAGAGCAAACAAAAATATATATTGGATGCAACTGAGAGTGAATGGTTTTGGGAAGGGAAGAACAAATTATTTGCCCGTCCAGCAAGTTTTGCAAAGTGGGGGCTAAATAATCATACAAATATTTTATTTGAGAGGCCTATATCGACATCTCCACTTTCACGAATCTTACCTTGTTGATGTTGGCTTAACAGGTGGTCCCTTTAAGCTTGCTTCAGGGGAAACCAATACTGCAGAGGGGGCTTCAAACAAGGCCCCTTATTCACATATGCTAAAGGTTTAACACATATTTCAAGTATGAGCACTGCATTCTTCAGCCTTAACATGGCAGGCAGTGTGCTTCTGTCTCATAATGAGTGCACAATTCCTGCCTGCCATGTTGGAAACTTAGTAGGCCCCATGTGCACAGATTTCTAGACCCAGGTATTTTGTTTACAAACATGAAGAAAATGAATTGGAAACAACATGTGATGATAGCATCTTCATGATGAAGTGGCAAGCATGGAACATGGTGAAATAAATTTTGCCAAGACACATAACATGTCTGTGATATTATCAGGGAAATATGACACCCAGCCCTTCTTGCAGGAGGTCTGAACTGGAAGTGAAACCTGAAAGAGGAAAAAGAGATATTCCTAGGAGTGGTGGCAGTGATGGGTGCGGGGTAGGGGGTGGAGGGTGGATGAGAGGGAGGGCACTATGTGGCTGTCAGTAGATGGGAAGATTTTTGTAGATCCAGGAGGTGCATTGATGTGTCCTCACCCCACAAGATTCAGTGTCAACAATGTGTTTATCCTGGTTTATTTGTGTGGTCTGCAGCCACTCCTGTGGGGCGGCACAGTGGCGCCGTGGTTAGCACCGCAGCCTCACAGCTCCAGCGACCCAGGTTCAGTTCTGGGTACTGCCTGTGCGGTGTTTGCAAGTTCTCCCTGTGACCGTGTGGGTTTCTGCCAGGTGCTCCAGTTTCCTCCCACAGCCAAAGACTTGCAGGTTGATAGGTAAATTGGCCATTGTAAATTGCCCCTAGTGTAGGTAGGTGGTAGGAGAATTCAGGGAAGGTGGGGATGTGGTAGGGAATGTGGGATTAATGTAGGATGAGTATAAATGGGTGGTTGATGGTCGGCACAGACTCAGTGGGCCAAAGGGCCTGTTTCAGTGCTGTATGGTTCTCTGACTTTGACTCCTTTAAGGTCAGCTGGTTAAGCTCTGTACCTGGTAACACTAGTGCTTTATCCATTATTACCTGAATATTTTGTTGGGGGTTCTACATCCAGTGATCCAGACCTAAATATTTAAATAAGATTTCTGTCGGGAATCTTGGTTGCCCATTTTAAGGCCACTCCAAAATGAAGTCAGACAGTATGTGGAATTTTTAAAAAATTGTCCACGTACTGTCCTATATTTGAGTATGAATGAGATGGTGAGCAAATTAAAGTTGCCCTTGATCTCTGCCCCCTTCATTAAATTTCATCCAACAAAATGAAAGACAAACTTAAAGCTTATCAACATTCCAAAGCAAGAGTCTCACACCTTGATGTTAGTCACAAGTGCATTCTCTCTCTGTGGCTGTTTGTTCCCATTTGTCAGAACTTCCCAGTCCCTACAGTCACATTGCTGGGTTCATTCTCTTTCTGGTAATTGCTCCTCTGGGATGGAATTCAGACAAGTGCTTGACCAGTGATATCACTCGTGTGTAGGACAACCTCATGTCCCCTATTTTTAGTTTTGTCATCTCATAGAGGAGCACACATATAGGATATCATAAATCCTCATCCTATACAGAATGCAAGCAAAAGAAATCTATCTTCCAGTCAACTGTGATTTTTAAAACAAAGGTACAGAGCTATTTTGTGTGAAACGAATAATGTCTGAATGGAAGATAGCCCAAGGGGTCATATGACCTATGATGAAAAAATTTACATATTGTATATTAAAGTGAAGAGTACTTCTTCTCCATTTTTTGTGAAATATTTCAAATCAAAACAAATCTGGTTTGTCTGACATTTAGATTTTAATTAGATGCCAATCTGGTTGTAGAATTTATGAATATAACTACAAATTCATTCAATGCCCTGGGGCTTTAAAAAAGCATTATTTAATAAGTTGACATCTCTGCGACATTTGGCATAGGATTGGGTTCTGTATCGTGGACTACAGCAACATCTAGTCAGCTCTGTAAATAGGAAGCACCCCTTGATAGAAAAGTAAAGTTAGATAAAATACAATCATTGTGCTGTTATTCCACAGCTACGCATCTAAAATTGGTGCCTGTGTGGTCCAGTCTCATGCATTAACACTGATCCAGGACCAAAAATACTGCTGGCAGCCATGGAGCCACAACTCTGCCTTCAGGAACAGGAGGGAAGAAAATTCAGCTACGAAAAAAGAATGGGCAAGGCTAAATGTTGAACACTAGTTTTAAGTCACTGTGGTCAAAAGTTTCCTATTTGTTTACCACCACTAAACAATGTTAGCAAGGCAAGCTGCAACACGAGCGCCATTTAGAAGTGGGAGATAAATTGTAGTATATTACTACTGCAGTACCGAGTCATATAGACCAGATGGTCCCATTGCCAGCTTGGATAACAGCTCAGAATCTATGTTTAGTCCAAGTGCCCCAATTGGGGAAAAAAATAACCAATATTGACACTCTTGTGATCCTTGCTAGAAATGTTGTGAGAGTATAGGACATAAATCAGTGTCTTCCTGAATCAAATATTCTTTTAGCACTCACTTTCTAGAATACCACAAGAAGCAGCTCCCTCAGTTAAGTTGATTTTGAGGTGAGAGCTAGTCATTGACTGGTACTATTTTAAATAAAACAACGGGAGGTTACGTTAGGTTGCCCCAGTGTCACTAACAGAAAGGCAACTGCATAAATGCCTCCTTTTACTAAGGAAACATCAATAATATAATTAAACATAAAATCTAATTAAACGAAAATAAACTTACAATTTAAGTATGAATGTTATGAAGGTTAGTAAGACACTTTAGGATACAGTTTTAACTTTGGGTCCAATTGGCGATCCAAGAACAAATTGGAGCCAAAAATGCGTGAGTTTTCAGACGTGTTTTTTTTCCCTTGAGTTTCCACTCAAAATTATTTGCATGTTGCCAAATGTGAAATCTGTCATGAACAACAATAACAATTTGTATTTATCATAGAATCATAGAAAATTTATGGCACAGAAAGAGGCCACTTGGCCCATCATGTCTGCGCTGGCTGAAAAATGAGCCACCCAGCCTAATCACACTCTGCAGCATTTGGTCCGTAGACCTGCAGTTTACAGCACTTGAGGTTCATATCCAGACACCTTTTAAATGAGTTGCGGGTTTCTGATTCTACTATCCTATCAGGCAGTGAGTTCCAGACCCCCAACACCCTCTAGGTGAAAATAATTTTCCTCACCTCCCCTCTAATCTTTCTACCAATCACTTTAAATCTATGCCCCCTAGTCACTGACCTGTCTGCGAAGGTAAATAGGCCCTTCACATCCATTCTATCCAGGCCCCTCAAAATTTTGTACATTTCAATCAGATCTCCCCTAAGCCTCCTCTGGTTGAAGGAGAGCAACCCGAGTCTATCCAATCTTTCCTCATAGCTGCATTTTCCCTGTCCTGGCAACATCCTCGTAAATCTCCTCTGTACCCTCTCTCCTGCAATTACATCCTTTCTGTAATTAGGTGACCAGAACTGCACATAGTACTCAAGTCGTGAACTAACTAATGATTTATACAGTTCCAGCATAACCTCCCTGCTATACCTCTGCTAATAAAAGAAAGGATTCCATCTGCCTTTTAACCATCTTATCGAACTGTCCTGCTACCTTCATGGATCTGTGGACGTTCACTCCAAGGTCCCTCACTTCCTCTACACTTCTCAGTATTCTCCCATTAATTGTGTATTCCTTTGCCTGGTTTGACCTGCCCAAATGCAACTCTTCACACTTCTCCAGGTTGAATTCCATTTATATAACGCCTTTAATGTAGTAAAACATCCCAAGGTGCTTCACAGTAGAGTAATTATGCAAATTTTGACTGAGCCACATTAGGAGATTTTTGGGCAGACGTCCAAAAGCTTGGTGAAAGAGGCATGTTTTAAGGACCATCTTAAAAGAGGAAAGAGAGGTGGAGAGATTTAAGGAGGAAATTCCAGAGCTTAGGACCTTGATAGCTGAAGGCACAGCCACCAATGATGGAGAAATTGAAATTGGGTATGCTCAAGAGGCCAGAATACAGGACAGCAGATATCTCAAAGGTTGTGGGGTGGATGAAATTACAGAGATAAGAGGCTGGAGACTGTGGATGGATTTGTAAAAAAGGATGAGAATATTAACTGGGAGCCAATGTAGTTTAACAAGCATAGGGGTGATGGGTGATTGAGACATTGAGCAATAGAGTTTTGGGTGACCTCACGTTTTTCAGAGGGTAGAATATTGGAGACCAGCCAGGAATGCGTTGGAATCGTCACATCTAGAGGTAACAGAGGTATGAATGAGGATTTCAGCAGCAGAGAAGTTGAAGCAGGGAGGGAGTTAGGCAATGTTACAGAGGTGGAAGTAGGTGGTCTTACTGATGGTCGGAAGCTCATCTTGGGGTCAAATTTGACACCAAGATTGCAAAGAGTCTGGTTCAGCCTCAGACTGTTGCCAGGAAGAAGGATGGAATCGGTGGCTAGGGAACAGAGCTTGGAGTGGGAACAAAAGGCAATGGTTTCGGTCTTCCCAAAATTTAATTGGAAGAAATTTCTGCTTATCCAGTACTGGCTGTTGGATAAGCAGTCTGATAATTTAGAGACAGTGGAGGAGGTGCAAGAGGTAGTAATGAAGTAGAGCTGGGCGTTGTCAGTGTACATGGAAAGCTAATGCAATGTTTTCGAATTATGTTGATAAAGGGCAGCATGTAGATGAGAAATAGGAGGGGGCCAAGGACAGATTCTTGGGGGACACTGGAGGTAATGTGCAGGAGCGGGAAGAGAAGCCATTGCATGTGATTGCCTGGCTATGATTAGATAATAAGAATGGAACCAGATGAGAACAGTCCCACCCAGGTGGACAAAAGTGGAGAGGCATTGGAAGATGATGGTGTAGTCATCATATCAAAGGCTGCAGACAGGTCGAAAAGGATGAGAAAGGAAAGTTTACCTTTGTCACTGTCACATAGGATGTCATTTGTGACTTTGATAAATCCATTTTGGTACTGTGCCGGGGTGGAAACCTGATTGTAAGGTTTTGAACATTGAGTTCCCGGAAAGATGGACATAGATTTGGGAGGCAACAACACGTTCATGGATTTGGAGAGGAACCAGCACATTCAGACATCATTTTTGTACATAATTTATTTTATAAATTCTTTTGCTTTTTAAAGAAAACTTGATATTTTTAAGAGCAGCAACTTAGTACAGCTACATTAATGCAGCTGAAAATAAGTTAATTACAAGAAATAAGAATTTTTAGTCAGTATCTAGAACACCTGTGAGTAACTAAATTTTAAATAATTGAAGTTGCCTTTAAAAAATTACTCAGAACCATTTCCCAGTTATATTGTGGTACAGTGGTCAGTTTCTTAGTAAATTATAAACAAATTATATTCAAAAGTATTCAAAATGTGTATGCATTCATAAGATCCAGCTTGATTTTAAGAGCCTTCTCAAAGGCCTGCAAATAGTTGAAACTCCCAATGGTGATTAAGTTACACTGGGGACAGGGCCAGTCTTGTGGGGGGGGGGGGGGGGGGGCGGTTCTGGCTTCTAGCACAATGATTTTTAAATTCAGGCAAAAGATTGTGGAATCTTAATTTGTGCTTAAAATTCCAAGATCTATTACAGTCTTTTCAAAAAATTTACAGCACAGGAGGAGGCCATTCGGCCCATCGAGTCCATGCCGGCTCTCCACGGAGCTATGCTATCAGTCCCACTCCCTGGCTCGATCCCCGTAGCCCTGCAAGTCTGTTTCTCTCAGGTGGCCATCCAACTTCCTCTTGAAGTCATTGTCTCCGCTTCCACCATCTGTGTGGGCAGCGAGTTCCAGGTCACTACCGCCCGCTGCATACAGTGCTTCCTCATATTCCCCCTGCATTTTTTCCCCAAAACTTTCAATCTGTGTACCCTTGTCCTTGTACCATTTGTTAATGGGAACAGTTTTTCCTTGTCTAACTTATCTAAGTCTGTCATAATCTTGTACACTTCTATTAAATCTCCTTTCAATCTCTATTGTTCTAGGGAGGGCAAACCCAGTTTTTCCAACCTAACCTTATAATTAAAATCTTCCATCCCTGGAACCATTCTGGTACATCTCCCCTCTGCACCCTCACATCCTTCCTGAAGTATGGTGACCAGAACTGGACGCAATATTCCAGCTGGGGCCTAACCAGAGCTTGAGAAAGGTTCAGCATAACATAAAGGTTCAGCATGTGTTGGTTTGGCTAATGTCAAGGGAACTCTGCTGAAAAAACAGCACAACTGAGTAGAAACTCCAGGCCTCTATGTTTTGCAGTACCCACCAGTCGCAGAAAGCCCCAACCATTCTGGTAGTCTCCACATGCTCCCCCTCCAGGGCCACCTGGGCATGGACCAGACAGTGGAAGGCAGCCACAGTGTCCCTCCCCAGGATACTGGAGGTCTGCTAGTACCTGTGGAATTGTATTTCAACAGGAACCAACACTTGAAAGAAAAATAAATTTAGCGCAGCTTAAAGAAACAGTTCAATCTTTGCTTAATCGTCGGTGCTCTGCTGGTACAATCTGCATCAAAATGCTTTTATCAATTCAGAAAGTAATCAAAAAGTAACACAGATGCTGTTCAAATGAAATGATTTGATTGCAGCAACAAGCCCTGTCTGGAGAAAAGGTAAAAACCTTCTCAAACTACAGCTGGTCTAGAACTCAAATCAATTTAGACCAGCAGCTCATATATGCATATTCCTCAATATTCATACAATTTTTTTTTTTTAGACATCCTTCATCAGTTACATGGTTTATTCATGCTAATGAATTTTAATTTTCAAATTAAGTCATCTCCATTAAAACAGAAACTGTATTATCAGTAAAACTGCTAGGAGCCAGCTGGCAAATCAGCAAACAAGTGTAGCTTTTACTGCCAGTCCACAATACATATGTAGAGTATCAACGAATCATTATCAAGGTTAATAATAAATTTGTAAGTAACAGCTACCAACTGTATTTTTTTTTTACTATGATTTGCATTATAAACAAGCTAGACTAAAGCCTCTGTGAAATGTGTCTCTTGGGTTTAATTCAGAAAATACTCCACAGTTTAATGATTGCACAGTCATATTATCTCCCCGTGGCTTCAACTTCAATCTCACTACTGTCATGCAGATCCCCACCTGCCAAGAATGAGGCATATTAATTTTGTCATATGAAAACTGATTTTAAACTGTTGCTGGAGTGAAGAAATGACTTGTTTGAAGATCATCAGACACGGAGCTGGAAGGACATTTGCATACTAAGAGATGCTGCTTGCAGAGACTAAGGGCTATTCCCTGCTCCAATTAACCCAAATGGATTTTGATCACCAGACATTGAAGGTGTAAGGAAGCACAATCCAGGCCCTGCTAAGATGATACAATCCACAGAGCCAGGACTGATTAAACCAGATGGTCACATGACTAACTGGCTGGTCCAGGTTTTTTGAACTAGCCACAGGACAGTTTGAAATAAGAACAAGAAATGCTGGAAATACTGAGCAGGTCTGGCAGCATCTGTGGAGAGAGAAGCAGAGTTAACGTTTCAGGTCAGTGACCCTTTATCAGAACTAGCAAAGGTTAGAAATGTAATAGATTTTAAGCAAATAAAGCAGGGATGGGGCAAGAGATAACAAAAGTGAAAGTGTTGATAGGACAGGGTCACAGAGAATAATTGATCAGAAGGTCATGGAGCAAAGGCAAACGGTATATTAATAGTGTGTTGAAAGACAAAGCGTTAGTGCAGAGAGGGTGTTAATGGACAGAAAAATGAACAGCACCGGCCCAAACAAAAAACATGAAAAAAACAGTGGGCAGGCACATGGTAAGAAAAATGAGTGATGAAACAAACTAAAATAACGTAAAAAGAAAAAAGAAAAAATAACTGAAAATAAATGGGGGGCATCATGCTCTGAAATTATTGAACTCAATGTTCAGTCTGGCAGGCTGTAGCACGCCTAATCGGTAAATGAGATGCTGTTCCTCGAGCTTGCGTTGATGTTTACCAGAACACTGCAGGACAGATATGTGGGCATGAGAGTAGGGCGGGGGGTAAGGGTTGCTGAAATGGCAAGCAACCGGAAGTTCGGGATCAGGACATTTTGAATTCAGAAGGCAGTGTGCAACTGAAGCTGAAACAAGCAAGCCTCTCGCCTGGCTGTCTCTATCTCTCGCTTTCTCCGAGGCCACCGGACCCACAGAAGACACATAAACCTCAAGAGAGAAAAGACTCCTACATTAGAATAAGTTGAAGCGTGAACTGGGCCCCAACGAATTGCAAGACTTACCGGCAACCAAAGATTCCACATTGAACTTTAAGGACTGTAACTACGAGATATTGCCTCAAACTTTTCCCCTTTATTCCTTCTACTTTTTCTGTCTCTATCTATGTGTGTGTTTATCGCTTATGCACGCTGGCGTGGTTGCTTCGCATATTCTTTGTTTCTATGCTCGTAGTTGTTAACCGGATTAGAGTTTAAGATTAATAAACTTCTACCTTTCTTGTTTAAATCTAAGGAAATCTGTTTACTTTCTTTGCCTTAGAATTGCAGCAATGAACAAGGATGCACTAAGAAGGAGATAAAAAACATGGTGTTTTAAAAAATTAAACCATGTTATGGGTAAACAAGGCGAAGGCTGAGAGGGAACCCCTAGACCTCTCCTACCTGGTCATAACACTACTTTGATGTGTCAAAACTGAACCATGAGCCTTGGCCTTGGTGAGGCCACACCTGGAATATTGTGTGCCGTTTTGGTCTCCTTATCTGAGGAAGGATGTTCTTGCTATCGAGGGAGTGCAGTGAAGGTTTACCAGTCTGATTCCTGGGATGGCGAGAATGACGTATGAGGAGAGATTGAGTCGGTTAGGATTATATTTGCTGGAGTTCAGAAGAGTGAGGAGGGATCTCATCGAAACCTATAAAATTCTAACAGGACTTGACAGGGTAGATGCAGGAAGGATGTTCCCGATGGTGGGGGAGTCCAGAACCAGGGGTCATAGTCTAAGGATATGGGGTAAACCTTTCAGGACTGAGATGAGGAGAAATTTCTTCACCCAGAGAGTGGTGAGCCTGTGGAATTCGCTACCACAGAAAGCAGTTGAGGCCAAAACATCGAATGTTTTCAAGAAGGAGTTAGATATAGCTCTTGGGTTTAAAGGGATCAAAGGGTATGAGGCGAAAGCAGGAACAGGCTACTGAGTTGGATGATCAGCCATGATCATAATGAATGGTGGAGCAGGCTTGAAGGGCCAAATGGCCTACTCCTGCTCCTATTTTCTATGTTTCTATGTAAGGGTTCTCCTGGCTGATCTCCCATTCACCAATCTCTATAAACATCATCTCATCCAAAACTATGTTGCCCATATGCTATCACACACCAAATCCTGCTTAACCCTGTCCTCACTGTCCTACATTGGCTCCTGGTTCATGAACACCATAAATTTTAAAATCTCACCATTGGATTTAAGATCCTTCATGGCCTTGCCTCACATTATCCTGTCACCTCCTCCAAATCCTACAACCCGCAGCCCCTTAAAAAATTTCTTTTCTCTCCAGGAACTGTCCACAAATTATCTGCCTCTGGAGAGGTGACAAGTGATGGCAGCTCCCCACAATTATTAAAATGAAGTTAAGGCCTCGTTTCAGGCCAGCTTTGGACCTGCTTGTTTGGGCACACACTACACGTGCACTGTTAGAGATGCCTGTGCTATTGGGAAGTAATAAGTTTTCCCCCCAAAATGTGCTCTCATTATGATGTTCCCTATGTTCTGACAAAAGGACATCGACCTGAATTGTTAACTCTGTTTCTTCAACCACAGGTGCTGCCCAACCTCCTGTGTATTTTCCAGCATTTTCTGTTTTTAGTTCAGATTTCAAGCATCTGTAGTATTTTGCTTTCTTTTAAATAAATAAAATATCTTAATTTAAATGCTAGATTTATAATAAATTTCAGGAATTTAAACCTACTTAGCTTACCTAGAAATTCAAGTAGTGACTGTCCAATAAGATTTGAGGCACTGTGATCGAGCTGAGTTAAGCCGACAAAATGAGCCTCGCGAGTTTAGAATTGGAACCAATACCTGTGCAGATTGAGCGCAGGCTGCCCCTCCACTAAACTGATAAGCTTTTTGTCGCTTTTATGCCAGAAAAGTGGGCATCATGCATACCAATTTCTATCCCTATAATTACAGAGAAAGATTAGCCCTGAGCAAAGGCAAAGAGATTTGAATATTTTGTTCAGTTTGTTATCTTGGACTCCTGATTTTGTAAACATTCTGCAATTTGTCTTCCAGGTGTAATCCATCCAGCACAACAAACAGGAGCTCATATTCCACAAGGTCAAAAGATTTTTCAGTACCTAAGGAGACCACCAAAAGCTCTTAATCCATCAATCTGACCATAATCCCACTGTGGTGAATTTCTTGATAAATTCACACATCATTTTGAAAAAGTATAAATCCTGTTTGATCAGATTTAATCAACGTGGGATGTATTCCCTTGATACCAGTTGCTAACATCTTTGCAAATGCTTAAAGTCAGCATTTAATGAGAAAAAATATTGATCTATATAAGGAAGGGTTGAGGGGGGGTCCCTCCCCTTTTTATAAATTAATGAAACTGTTCGGAGTCTTTCAGGTCAGGTGAGACAGCAACCAGAAATAAAGGTGTTCTCACACATTTGTAACATCAAACAAACGGAGTCAGGCCAATTTTTTATGAATTGTAAATTTTCTCAGCCTGAGGCATTTGAGCTTTGCTTGGAAAAGTCTTTTTTCAAAGTAGCTCAACAAAGAATGCCTTCTCATTACCCTCATGAACCTTTTGTAGGGGATGATTGTTATATGAACTCTGGAGTCTGTTGCATCAATGAGACATCTCAAGTATAAAAAATTTTCCTAATGAGAGTGGGACATTTGATTAATTTTAATTAGGTCATTTAATCCTTTAGCAAGTCACATCAGTGTATTTGTTTTTGTTGCATTATTCTATCAGAACTGATGTCAATAGATGCTTGGCAATGAACAATTGTCACATATCAAGTGTTAACAGAATCATGTCGAGAAATCTATTCTTCATCTACTCAAGCAAAATACTGGAAACTTGTTTTGCCTCGCAAAGTGGAATTAATTATAAGGACTTTTGAATTTCTTATATTTCCCAAGCTGATCTCACCAATTTCAGTCAGAATTGATGCATGTCATGAGATGAAGAACAAGATAGCTAGTGTCCTGGTTTCTTCTTTATTGCAGGAAATTTGTATCTGCAACCTATGCTGGCATCATTTTCTTCTGGTGTGAAAAAGTAGGTATAATTGACAATATTGGACATGCGATCCAACTGATGTCTTCAAGTCTGAATCTCTAGCTTTGAATAGGGTGTCAAGGTCTTTTTCTACTCTATCCAGTTGCACATTCATTGCACATCACAATCCCCCAAAAGATTTTCTTTTTCATTTGGAGAGGATAATATAAGTGAAAATGGTATTTCAGGAGGTGGGTGATATACTGTTTCGGCTTGCATGTGCTTAATAATGTTTATTGGCTTTCCGCAGGATCTGATCAGGCAGTTGAACATGGGTTAGCAATTTGTTAAAAGATGAAAGACTGTCAATAAAAGTTGCAATTCCCCCATTGCTGCATTTATATGAAAAATAAAATACTTGACTGAACCTATTAAGTATTAATTTGTCACATTCCTCTTTAGTCAAATGTGTTTCTTGCAGGAAAAAAAACTTGAGTTTTTTTTAGAACCCTTTTTCCCTATTTTATGTACTTGCCTAACTGTGGAACATTCTATATAGCCAGATAGGTCATTAAATCATCCATTTTCAAGGAAGAACCGCTATAGTCTTTAAATCACAAGTCTGACAGGTTTTCTTTTAAACCAGGAAATCTCCAGTCAAAGTTAGATCCTACACAAAAGAGACCTGCAGAGGTTTCATTTTAATAAGATTTTTTTTTTCTGGTTTGTAACACTTTCATTCTTAGTATGGACTAACAGGTATGGGAATGGGTGGGAGAGGGTTTACTTCCTGTGCATAACATACCCCCATTTCAGCCCTCAGTCAAGAGCGGATAGTGATTGTTCAGGCTCTCGACATGCTAATTAGTCCAAGTCCACAATGACAATCCAACATCTAACTCATCCCTTTGCTTCAATACGCTATAACAAGGAAGCTCCAGACACACCAGGAAGGGAATGGAAATAAAGACCACCATCATTAACATTGCTACTAGCAGCACTCCAAACATTTCAGACATTAGCATCATAACCTATATAATAATTTGTTATAAGCTACAAGTGATACACGTATCAAGTCCTACAAAGATGAGCTTCTATGAAGATGGGCAGCCAAATGTTCTTTCACTTTACAGTTCAATTAGCCCATTTTATAGCCTCAGATCATCAGTAGTCTGACATTTTTCAGAAAAACAGCGTTGACATGGTGTCAAAACCATCATTAGAAAAGGATTACAGCCTAGAAATTGGTTTGTGAATGATCCCTGTGCCAGAATGGGTAGGCCTGAGGTCCAATAATAGGCCGGAGCCCCAACCAATATTGGGCCTTAGGCCTCATTCACATCAAACCTTTGAGCTGTGGACATCTGTTGTGCATTGACAGGGAACATTTAAATTTGAAGCTGTTATGTCACTGGAATAGCTTGGTAAAAGGTGACCAAGAGAAAGGGGCATTAGGAAAATGGAGCAAAAGGGATGGGGAAAACTGTGAGGGTGAAGATCAATCAGGTAGAGGGTTGTGACAGCAATCAGAAGGGAGGAGGGGTAAAACAGTGTCTAGCAATGGCTGGTGGATTTTTTGTGCAGCAGAAAGGAACATTCTTCCACCTCTTGGCTACATATTCAGTTGAGCATTTTTTTAGACTTACCTTTTTGGTCGTGGCCTGTAGATGTTATGTTAATAACTAGTGGTTAAGCTACATGTAGACCTGGTTTTCCTGAACACAGCTGCCCCAGCTCTGGTGTGGACCCTGGATGCCTCTTTTGATTCCTATACAAATATGAATTACTTTTGAAGACAGCCACTGTTAGGTAAGTAAATGTAAAGCTTCATAAGTAGTCAGTAAGATGAATGACCAATCACTCTGTTCTTTGTGGTGCTGATGGGGTATGGAATGTTGCCATGAGAACTCCCTACTGTTCTTCAAATAATGCCATAGATCTTTGATAAGCAGGCTGGGCATGAGTGTAGTGTATCATCTGAATGGCAGCACACCTGACAATGCAGCTTTCCCTCAGTACTGTACTGAAATGCCAGTTTTGATTATGTGCTCAGGTCCTGGAATGGGTGTGAACCCACAACCATTTGACTCAGAGATGAGAGTGCCAGCAAATGAGTCAAGCTGATCCCACTGTTACACCGCCAGATTGGCCAATATTCTGCACTGCTGCTCAAATGTCCAAGATCACAGAAGATCGTGCCATCCTAGTAAGCATCTGCAGAGGTCACACACCCAGTTCTTCCACATTCCCTTGGTTTCTCACCTCCATTAGCCATTGCTGTCATCCATCAGGACAACATTAATATTACAGTGTGTTGCCAAATTATGGAGGATACAGCATCTAACCAAATGTTCAAAATTCTTCAGTGCAGTGATGTTCCCTACCCCACAAGAAGATCCAAACATCTGAATATGATTTTTAACGATCAAACATGTACTCTGAGCTTTCTCATTATCTGTCTCTTCTGCATAATTTGGGAATTATGCTCGAGTTATCAGCTGTGGCTCTGGACTTTATCTCGCTCACCTGAGAGAACGATACTACATTAAAATAAAACTGACAGAACATGCATCGACATACAGATTAATATTTTATAGAGCAGTTATCTGTCCTTGCAGAAAATTCCTGCTGAATTCCAAACTGGCAAGAACATGAGTCACAGGTGCTGCCGGGGTCAATAGTATGTGCATGTGATGCAGATTTTCATAGATTATATGCATAATCGGAGAAGTGAAACCTTTACTTTAGGTGCATGGATGGTTATGTGGGGATAATGCTTTGAAGCTCAATCTTTTACCTGCTGGTGATAATTGGAAGCTGTTTTTGCACATTATTTTCCTCACAAAAACAGCTGAGACTTAGGAACTTGAATTTGGACATGACTAACTAATGTTTATGGCTGTCCCTGGAACAAGTTACAACAAACATGAGCCCATTGGTCACGTTCTTTGATTGGGTGTAGCTGGTTGCAGTTTTATACTGTCATAGTCAAGAAATATGCTAATGTTCTATGATACCAAAAACTACAAACAGTAATTCATGCATCATGAATAAAATTGATGTAACATGTAGATTCTGATTTCACCAATTCTAGCAATCACATTTAAGTAATATCCAGCATTCATTTGGTATCTACAAATCCAGAATCAATAGCCATTTTACACTATCTCATGATTTATTCAGTGGATGGGGAATAAAAATCAGACAGGATACTGAAGCTCAGCTTTCATTGGCTCTTTTCACATATGCATTGAACTGAGAACAATAGAAGTTAAATTTTATAGATGATCCTCGGTGTTGAATAAGTTGTCACCTCTGAAACAAGCAGATCTTGCAAGTTCCAATCCAATAGTAAGCAAGCAAGAGGCAGACCTTTGGGGAATGGAATTTACTCTCAAATCAAGTGTGTTGTGTGATTAGAAAGTACTCAAAGTGCTTAATTAAGTGGGAGGAGGCAGTTTAGACAGAAGATTACATGGAGATGGGAACTGGAAAAGAAAAGTGTGCAAAAATAGGAATTTCTGTTAATTTTATACAGCTATTTAAAACTAGGAAACTTTTTTTTACTAAGTACAAAATGGTGGAACAGTACACATTGTTTTTATCATCAGTCGTGAACGAATAGTGCCAGCTGTTTATTTGACTTGCATTTGCCTATAGACTTTCTATAGGCTGTTGCACTGGAAGTTCCTGTCAGCCAAACATCAAAAAAGCACAGCACCTTCTAGAGGGCATCTTGGACCTGTGTTAACAGAGTAAGCAACTGTGCAGCTCCTTAACTAATCAGATTGAAGAATTGTTAATGAGCAGGGCAGATTCTGAACCAGGAAGTGGCAGTTAAAAAATATTTATTTCAGGTACAGAAAACACAATAAAGAGAGGGAAAAAAGGATTGGATTAAGAGTAAGAGAGAAAAAGAGATGAAAGAGATTATTTAAGGTTTTACTTTTTAAAAAATCCCTCCCAATAATTAAAATCTGAAGGAATGAGACTCCACACTTATTAAAGATAACTTTCAATGCTAGAGAGGCTTTTGGTAGTAATTAAGACTTGGCATGCAGTTAAAAATGTACTTACATTGGAATGGACAAGCCCCAATGTTTTCTGGTGTGTTTAGTTGGTAT
Source organism: Heterodontus francisci (assembly GCF_036365525.1). Taxonomy (NCBI): domain Eukaryota; kingdom Metazoa; phylum Chordata; class Chondrichthyes; order Heterodontiformes; family Heterodontidae; genus Heterodontus; species Heterodontus francisci. The sequence goes on along the minus strand of NC_090396.1, from coordinate 41,514,577 downwards.
CTATCACATAAAGACCATTCCATGTATTTCAATAGTGAGTATCTCAGTGAGGTACCATTCTCTCATTCCCGCGCAGCTCATGGAGGAGCAGGGTATCACAGACAGCAACAAATAAAATTAAATCTAACTGCATATGTGCAGTCATCAGAAGCTGCTGTCCAATTTACACTTCAATACTGGTGAACGCTGTTTGCTTCACCATTTTATCTACCTCAATGTCCAGACCATTGTTGGCCTGAACCCAGATAGCTGATAAAAGATTGTGTGATGGCAGCACAAATAAAATGTGAATGGCTGCAGTATTTGTCAAATGGCAATGCAACTTCCCATTTATCTCCAGCTTGAAACCTAAAGGCTATCATGTTAAGGAATGCAACATTTGTCTATCAAGGTGTGAAGGCAGTTAACATTTTATGTACTTAACTATTTTGAAAAAAATTGAAACAAAAAGGTTCCACTGAAAAATCCTTTCTAGTCTTCAAGTTTGTAAGGAGTGTCCAGACTTCATGAGTACCATAAGCTCGCAAATTATACATTTAATACCTAATTCGAAAGCATATTTTTAGAGTCTCTATACCAAGAATAGAAAAAACTCAGCTGATTGATCCAATAGAACTGTTATATCCCAAGAATCTACAAACAGGCAGCCTTATGGATTGAGTCTACAATCTCATTTTGCCTATGTCTATTTTTTGCTTAAGTATCATTTTAATTGTAAAGAATTCAATTATCTGAGTAATCTGTGGAATAGTACCAGAAAAAAATAACCTTAAACGCTGCAAACTGTCATAAAATCCCAGTTGCTTCACTACTGCCCTTCCGGGAAGGGAATCTGTCACCCCTACCTCATCTGGCACGTACATTACTTCTCTCCCACAATGAGGTTGATGCTTTATGTCCACTGATGTGGCCTAGTTAGCCTGTCAGTTGTAAATGATCACTGTAAAGTTCAAAAATAATGAAAGAAACTGGATAGATCTATTATCATCAATCAGGACAGGACCTAGGCAATCTCAACTCAATTGATCTTGCATTGTAATGTTTGCAGGCTGGTGCCCAAATTGGAAGACCTGTCCCACAGATTAGTCAAGCAACAGTCTGAAATAGTCGTATTCACAGAACCATAGATGCTGCATAAGGTCAACTGTAGACGAAACACCAACAGCAGCAGGCGATAGGTCAAGCTAAGAAGACCCCATCAAATGGAGCACAACAAAGCTTTGTAGCCCTACTACATACAGTCAAGGATGGTGGCATTCAACCAGCCAATAAACTGGAGGAGGAAGCTCTATGAACATCCCCATTGTCAGTCGTGGGAAAGCTCAACATGTGAGGGCAAGGGATAAGGCTGAAATATTTGCAAGCATTTTCAGCCAAAATGTTGATTGGATGATCTTACTTGGCTTGCTCCCAAGGCTGACATGGCAAAGGCTACTGGCCCTGACAACACCTGAGTACCAGAGCTAGGTACTCCTTGGGCAAACTGGTCCAGTACAGCTATGAAACAAGCATTTACCCAACAATGTGAAAAATTGCCCAGATTTGTCCTATCCACAAAAACCCAACCAATTGCTACCCTATCAGTATTCTCCCAATCATCATTAAATTGAAGGAAGGCATTATCAATAGTACCAACAAGCCTCCTAATCTACTCATCAATAACAATTTCATCAATGCTTGGTTAGGAGTCCACCAGAAGCGTTCAGCTCCAGACCTGATTACACTCTGGATGAAGACACAGATAAATACCACAAGGCAGATTATAGTAGCTGTCTCAACATCAAGACAGAATTTGACCAAGTATAACACAGAAAAACAGAAGTGGGGGAGAAAGGAAAGTCCAATGGTTGCAGTCATACCTAACAGAGAAGACCAATCATTGCATGATTTCTTGCAGGAGTTCTCTGAGTGAAGCATCCTTGTCTCAACCATTCTCAACTACCTCATTAATGACCTTTCCTCTGCCATAATGGCAGGAGTGGAGTTGTTTGCTGCTAATTCCACTGTGTTTATCTCCATTCATGATTCTTCCAATCAGAAGCTGCCCATACGAGCCGACAGCAGGAGTTAGATTACATCCAGCCTGGTGCTGGCATTCACACTAAATGGCTGTCAGATAAAGAGCATCTTTTCCTCGTTGACCAGAAGCATAACTGGACCAGCCATATACACACCATTTGGCTAGATGGGTACAGCTGCAACAATCAAGAATCCTGACATCATCCAAGACAAAGTAATTTTAGTGATGAACCTCAGTGCCACTGGACTCAATTTTAAACCCCTCCACCACCAGTGCACAGTGGTTCCTGTAAATATGATTTACAGGATGTACTGCAGTTAATCATCATGATTACTTCAACACGACCTCCCTTCCCCTGTAATCTCTACCACCAAGAAATTCAAAAACAGTAATATTGTGGGAACACCAACACTTCTAAATTCCTCTTCAAGTCACACACCCTCCTGAACTAGACATATATCAATGTCCCTTCATTGTCACTGGGTCAATTTCCTGGAATTTTCTACTTCGCAACATCATGGGAGCCCCTTCGCCACATGTACTATAGAGGTTCAAAGAGAAGGCCCACTACCACAGTTAAAGGCAGCTTTTCCAGCATTGTGCACTCCCAAGAACAAAAGATAAAATAAATCAATCTGGAATAGTGTATTAGCTTGTATTAATTCAACTTCATTATCTGATGTGACAGGAGGTGCAGTGGACATCTTACATATTCTCCAGTAAACTATTTGCTAGGTCTGGGGCTAATTAAGCTATGCTAGACAAATATAGAGAGAACACAGACTCAATTTCAATCCATAAGAGACGCTGCTTTGCTTACAGTGAATATAATCAAGCTGAGGAAAGGCTTTCGGGAAAAGTAGTGGGAAGGGTTATTTTCTGTAACTTTGTGGCTATATTTGAGATAATATGCAATAAATAAAGTGAATAAAAACAGTCTCCTTATTTGTAATAGAATCACTAATTGGGCCAAAGTATCTAGTTGGCATTGACACAAAATAAATGCATCAATGCCCAGAAAAGAAAATCAAATGTGCTATAAAATGCAAAATGCCTCAGGGTATGCTGTTACAGAATTTACCCACTCTGACATTTGCATTGAATTTTCACCAGCTGAGTTCAGATGTAAAGGTTAGAATTATAGAATTAAACTTTAAGAACTCACACACATAGAACTTGAAGATTAAGCAGCTACTTCAGTTTTTTGCTACATTTGATTCTCTTACCCGAACATACAAGGTCAAAGCAAGGCAAATAGAAATAGAATTATAGAATTTCCTCGTATTGGGCTATTTACAATTCTTATGACCCAAGTAGATACTTGGTTTCTGTAGCCAGGCGAAGCATAGTCTGCAGGTTAATGATCATACTTTCAGGTCTGAGGGATTGTGTGACATAAGCTCTGCCTGGGTTTTTTTCAATTTCAGAAAGGGGTTCCTAACCCTGTCGAAAGGTTCCTAATTAAGATGTGCAAGGGCTTAACAGCTATTTTAGGATAATGCCAGAGATTCCTCTAGAGTATCCAAACCAAAATGGCATTGGATATGTTTCCTTGTTGGCCTCCTAAATTGAATCTCCACCCAGAAAACAATCGTAACAAGGCTCAATCTCGTCCCCACATTTTTGGAGAAAAAACTTAGATCTTGTCTTTTCCATAACCTGGGATGTACAGTAGTCAGAAAAGTATTTAAGCGCACTGTCAGCACAAGTCTTGAAATTTACTTTGTGAATGGTGTAATAGCAGTCCTGGGAGTTAGAGACCAAAATGGAAACGTTTCCAAAGTCAAATCTATTCACTTTTCTAAGTACAAAGGCAGCACTGTGTCAATGCTATCTGTGGTGATGCTTATTAATTAATGCATCTCATTTCATTAGCCAGCTTCTACTCACAATCAGCACCTGTCAGGTCACAGAAATCAAAGCTGATCTTCAGTGTAGCTAATTAATTTTTCTTTAAAATATATCCATGTCAAAAAAGCAACAAATAGAAAAGAGGGCATCCTTACTTACTGAGTGGTATTATGGAGTTTAATATCTACATTTTAATAGTGCCAACTTATAGTACATGTCTTCAGTTCCTGCATTCAATGAACTTTCTACTTATCACAAAACAATCATTTTTCGTGACAGCTGTATTTATTACACCATTCATTCAACCTATTTCAACTGTTCCCTTTTAAAATGTGATGGGAAAATTATATATAAAATTATAAGATTGTAAAAGTACAACATACAATAAATGTGTTTCAGTAATTTCACCATGCAAACATTTAATCTGGCAAATATTGCAGATTGCAATCTTACTGTCATCAGTTTTGAAGACAAAGGGACTAGGGTGGGTCTCTGCAGACGCCATTTCTCAAGCGTACAATGGCTAAATCTCAAGGAATATAGTTGTTTTGCTACACGAGGTTATGAAGATTAAAAAGTTACGAAATGAGATCAAACTAAGTTTTATTTACTAGAATTATAGTTCAAGTGAGTTGCCAGCAACCCTGTGCCCTTTGCAGTCAGACAACTTGTGATCTAAAGAGGTTGGCTTTGCCTAAGCTATGACAAATGGCATTTCTTTGAAAAACTGCAGGGTAAAGCTGATGTGCATTGCTGCACACACAAATTAATTAGCACAACATTGTAAACCCGGCACTACATCCGGCACAAAACCTATTAAAAATGTGCAAGACCATTGTGCTTTGAAAAAAAAATCGTGCTGTTAAATCAGGTTGATATACTTTCATATTCACAAGTTGGAAGCAAACTAATTAGCTTGCTCCATTATACATATCAACATGATGGAACGGGACTGTCCGTTTTGCTGGGCCTCATAAGACCGAGCAGAGCCCCATTGATTGACATACCAAACAAAAATGTCCGATTCAGGCTTCTTCCCTCCTACTGTACTAGTTTATTATTGCCTCTGTATGCCTCCAGAATGGATAATCTCTGCATTTCAAACAAATAATATAAATATTGAATGAGGTATTATGAGAATGTATGCTGCGTTTTCTCACTGCACGTCGCTGCGGTATCATGTGTTTGACAACTTCAAAACAATCTTTTATTTTGATCCGACATGGGAAATTATAAAAATCCACAATTGTGTTTAAAAACTAAGCTCAGGCATCATGTTGCTGATTGTTATTTAATTAAGTGAAAAAGTTTCTTGGATTATGTTGAAGCCCAAGTCATTCTATACTGTACACACCAAGTTCACCACCTCCAGACACTGTAGTGGTCCCACCATATCGTGCTGGATTATAAAACAATCTAATCATGTAAGCCGCGTTAAATGAGGTATCAGGATTTTAGAGTCTGTTCCTTCCGCTCTTTAATTGCTGCATATAAAAAGGATAAAATAAAATTTGTCAATGCATGGAACAGTATCAGGACTGCTACATTAAATGAACAGAACTTCATTTTATATGCCAGCTTTATCAGAAGAAATCGTCAACATTTCTTTGGCTGGCAGTTTCTATTCTAATCTTTCTTTCAGCTTTGTAATTGTCTGAATCTACACTCTTCCCTGCTGGAAGATTAATTAGCCAGCTCCCTCTGACAATATACCATACCTCTGAATGCTGTGGAATCTGGAATGATGCCAACTCTCTTATTACAATTCAGCTGGCTGCTGCTGTGAGAGGCTCTCTTCTCCCCTAACAACAGTTGCTGTGCCAACTTAACCCCAGCACTGGCTAACTTTCAAAAATCACAGGCCAGACAAACTTTGATTGGCATAATTACTCACAGTCATTAAGCGCAGTCGTATTACACATGCAAAGCAGGCGAGTGGAGTGCACGCCGGCAGCTCGCATCAGTAAGACGTGCAGCTATTCAACAGTGTACTGTAATGGAGAAGGCAATCAGCTCCTACCTAATGGATCTCAAATACTAAAGCGACAAAAATCCTCAGTGCAGAATCTAGTTAAAGAGCTGCATCAAGATCATCTGAGGAGGGTAACCTTGTCAGCCATGTTGGATGCAAGTCTTATGGCAAACACAGTAGGATACGTTAACCAGACAGCGATTTTCCCACGGTCTTATTCTAAGTAATCAGAAATCAGCTCTTGAATATTTTTTTTTCCACAGCTGCCATTAATGAAGACAAGGCAAATCTGCATACTGCCATTCTTCATTGTGCAAACTTGGCAATGAGCCTACTGCACGACTGAATAGCCAAACATAGGGCCTTGAGGTGAAAACGTGGAAACAGCTGAACACTACAAAAACTGGCTCACTCGAAACAGTGAAACAATTAACAAAGGGTGGGAAAATTAGAAGCGAAAGCACGCGTTAGACTGTTGAAACCCACACTTTCGCATTCTTCCTGCATCTTTGACTTGCTCTCTGTGCGGGAAGGAATTTAGCAATTACCAACTGAGGTACAGATACAAAATACTGTACAAAAAGAAGTGGACTAAACAAAAACAAAATAAAGAGGCCAGGCTGAAATTCCTGTGCACTCTACAACCATCACTAATTAATTAGCGCTAAATTACCTCACAGATCGGCCAGGCATCAGCTTCGTGAAGTTTATTCAGCTCAAGGCGACAAAATCGAAACAAAGCGAATAAAGAATATCCAGCAAGACCCAGGATTCAGCTGCTGGATATGAATCAGAATTTATGGGAGAATCTGCTGCATGTGAAAGCAGGTCATAAGCTCTGCAATACAGGCTGCAACAGCCAACTGCAAAATGAATACATCACACTCAAACAGGCTGACGCAGCTACAGCACACAACCTTACTTCACACCATCAAAATATTCGATGAAACACACTTGCAAAAATACTAATGATGCTGGCCAGTTTATCACAGTTTTTATTTTATGTTACACCGAACAGCCTTTGCCTCTTTAAGCTTTTTGTTACCAACGCGACTATTTTGAAGGAAATCCAGTGACCCGCTATGGGTGTTGGAAATTTGCCTAACTTTACTACGAAACGATTGTTTACTTGCAAATTAGCAATTACCATAGTTACGTCCGGGATTTGATTACTCCCAGCAGTGACGAATTATGCTTCCGTGAAAAAAATGTTTTGTGCGTAATCTGCTCTACACCACAGCAGATTTGTGCACCTGTAGTATGCCAGCCTTGTACTGCGCTGAATAGTATGTTAATTAATCATGTAAAGCTACAAAGCACCACTTTGCAAATGAACGAGAGAGGACTCTTTTGTTTCTCCCACTGGAAGTTACTGTACAAACCTGCAAATCTATGTGGCTAACCTAAAGGCAAGCAGATACTGTTAATGATTTTGCTATGTGCACAATGAGACATGATGCCATATGTCTCATTCTGTCAAGCTAGAAATGAGGAGGGATGCAGCAGCCATTTTATAAACAGTATAACACCAAGCAATAAATGGTTGTTAATGCAGACAATGCAAAGCTAATTTTTAAAATGAAATTACAACAGTGATGTGCATGTTAGGACTTTTACAATTATCTTAACAGCATCACTATTGCAAGGCAGCAAATGAGTTTAAAAAGCAGTGATCTCAAAGCTGTTAAAATAAAATGGAGCAATTATGATTCAGATCTCAATTATGTGCAATGAATTAAAAATATGAACTGCTTCAAAAAGAATGTGAGCAAAACACAATCATGTAATACTTTATCCAGTATTACTTTATGACTCTGAATGGAAATATTAAACAAACACTTGATTGGTAAAGATTATTATATAGTGAATAAATATGAAATAATTTGCATCCAGATCACTCGCATATGATTCGATTTTTTGTCAATTCATTTAGTGTGGTCAAACAATCTATTGGAATTTGACGGATCTCAGAACATGCACTATTTCTAAATTTACTCACCATCAATGTATACAGGGCTGAAAACCCGAACTAATGTTTGCCAAAAATAAAATGGGCCAGTAAGCTTACCAACTAATGTTTTACACTTGTCCTGGTTCTCTTGAACATGAAAAAGCCTAATTTCTGTTGACAAATCTCTTCAATTAACTTGGACTAAATTTCTGAATCTGACAGGTTTCCGGTTCCTGCTGCTTAAATAACAAGCCACTTCATTCCAAAATTCAATGAGCCGGCTGGTATCAAATATATAGCTACACAAAAACAATGTCATTTTTTTCTGGGATAGGGAACTAGTTCATATTCCATGGATCAAAGCATAAAACTGATTACTAGTCTTACGCATCTGGTAAGGAAAATAAGTACTTATTACATCCTTATGCACCATGAGTTTGAGATTTCATCAAATGCTCTGCAAACACATACATGTACACATAACAATCTTTTTGACTTTATTTTGTCTCTCATCAGTGGCTTTCATACTGTCCCTTATATAAAATGTGCCATTCACCTCATTCCACACATTGACGAGCAATTCTGCTCATCACACATTGGAAATCTTACAAAGTAATTAATCCAGTTTGTGAAGTTGTGCTGAACTATGATCATCTTTTCACAAAAAGGCACAAGCAACTTTTCATTTCTACTTTTATTTTTTAGTAATGTACCAAAAAGCAATACAGATACACCTTAATACCAGTCACTTGACGCTGTTGTTCTCTGGTTCAGATGCTGTTTGTCTTCAAACTATGTTAAATCTGCAAAGTGCTTACCTTTCCTTGTGATGGTAGCAAACTTACTGCATACCAATCTTCAACAGAGGAAGTCACCAAGTGCAACCTGCATCCAATAAAAAATAAATTTGCTAAATCAATACATACATTAGGCAAAGTCTTTCCAGGCCATTGGAAGCATCCTTGGGGGTGAGTGGGGTGATGAAGTCCTGGAAATTGACTTTGGGTTGGGATGCTGATATGATCCCACCCTCTTCCGGCTTTCCCCAGAACAGCATTGAAGGAGAGCTGGGAACGCCCTTGGATTAGTCGGGTAAATAATTAAGATGTTGACGTCGTTAAGAAGCCAATTATGAGCTGCTTTAGCCCTGAATCTTGTATTTCCAAGCCATGGAAAATGTTACCTGACCTGTCGACAGCTTTCCAGGGTCACCAAGGCAAGGGCACAGCGGGGAGAGCTTCTTCAGTAAAACTGACAAGCTGGGAAGGCATTGATCAATTACACTGAAGGGCTCCAGCCAGGGCCATTTAGAGACTACTGTTCAAAGCACTTCTTCTCTCAGAGAGTGCATTCACTGCTTGACAGGCGATTGCCAACTTCCTGGAGAGAGAGTCAGCAGCGGGAGCGGACCTGAGAGAAAGCAGCAGCAGCGAGGTGAAGATAAATTGAAGCCCAGGTTCGGGGCCCACCAATTACCTGGAGAGAGAAGGCCAGCAGCAGGCAGACCCGAAAGGAAGTGAGAGCAGTGGGAGAAGATAAATTTCAGCCCAGGGTCAGGCCTACCACTTACCTGGAGAGAGAGTCGACAGTAGGAGTGGACTAGGGTGAACTCAAATTTGAAAAAGTGAAAAAAAACACAAAGTGTGACATCACAGGAAGGCTGTGGTTTGATTGGCTGGTGAGTGTTGCAGCTTTGTTTCCCTCTCTTCAGAAATAGGGGATTGGTCTAAATTACCTTCAGTGATTAAAACGTATACCTACGATAAATGGCTTGAAGGCTCTGTCTGTTAAGAGAATTAATCTAATAGAGATATGACAGGGTACCTCAGACCCATGGAATGCACATCCTGTGCCATGCGGAAACTTCAGGATGCTTCCCGTGTCCTGGACAACCACAGGTACAGGAAGCATTGTCAGCTAGAGGAGCTTGAGCTCTGGGCTTTGGAGCTTGAGCAACAGCTGATGTCATTGCAGTCCATCCATGAGGATGAGGGTTTCATGGATAGCACGTTTCAGGAGGTGGTCACCCCACAGACTGCAGACAGAGAAGGACTGGGTGAATGCCAGACAGACAAATAGAGCAGGCAGATAGTTCAGGAGACCCTTGAGAGCATCTTGCTCTCTAACCAGTATTCGGTTCTGAATACTGATGGGCGAGAGGGTTCCTCTGGGGAGTGCAGCCAGAACCAAGACCAGAGCACCATGGGTGGCTCGGCTGTAGTGGGACAGAGGAGAAAGGTCAAGACAGTGATAGTTATAGGAGATTCCATAGTTGGGGGAGCAGACAGGCATTTCTGTGGTAGCAGACATGATTCCAGGATGGTAGGTTACATCAAGGATACCACAAAGCGGCTGCAAAACATTCTACAGGGGGGAGGGTGAACAGCCAGAAGTCATGGTCCACATTGGTACCACTGACATAGGTAGAAAAAGGGTTGAGATGCTGCAGGCAGATTTTAAAGGTAAAACAGATGAAGACGCAGAACCTCAAAGATAGTAATCTTCATATGACTCCTGGTGCCAGGAACTATTGAGCACAGAAATTGGAGTATAGAACAGATGAATATGTGGCTGGAGAGATAGTGCAGGAGGGACAGCTTCAGATTCTTGGGCCATTGGGACCGGTTCTGGGGAAGATGAATTTGTACAGACTGGGACCAATATTCTCGTGGACAGATTTGCACATGCTGTTGGGGAGGGTTTAAACTAGCTTGGCAGGGGAATGGGAAACTAAGCATAGATTCAGAAGAGATGAAAGCAGAGCTGGAAATGGAAGGCAGAAAATTCGCAAGAGAGTTTGGAAAACAGACAAAAAAAAGAGTCCGGTTGCACTTAATAGTATATACCTAAATGCAAGTAGTATAATGAATAAGGCAGGTGAACTGAGGGCACAGATTGACACGTGGAATTATGATTTTTTTTTAGCTGTAACTGAAACATGGCTTAGCGGGGTCTGGAAAGGCAGCTTAGTTACAGGGTTTTCAGATGAGATAGAGAGGGGGATAAAAAAAGGTGGAGTGGCAATATTGATTAAAGAAACAATTACAGCCATGAGAAAGGATGATATGTTAGAGGGATCATTAAATGAGGCTATATGGGTTGAGCTGAGGAACAAGAAAGGGTCAATCACTCTGCTGGGAGTGTGCTATCGACTTCCAAACAGTCCGAGGGAGACAGAAGAGAAAGTTTGTCAGGCAAATGTCTGACAAATGCAAAAACAATAAGGCAGCAGTAGTGAGGGATTTCAATTACCTTACTATTACTGGGCGAAAGTCAGTGTAAAAGGTACAGAGGGCACAGGATTCCTAACTTGCATTCAAGTTAGCCAGTATGTGACAAGCTCAACCAGAGGGGGACAATTCTGGATTTAGTTTTAGGGAATGAAGGTGGGCAGGTGGAAAGAGTATTAATGGGAGAGCACTTCTGTGGTAGTGATCATAATTCAGTTAGATTTAGCAAAGTTGTGGAAAAGAACAAAGATAAAATAGGAGTTATGGTTCTCAATTGGGAGAAGGCCAATGTTACTAGGCTGAGAAGCAATACAGTAAAAGTGGACTAGAAAAAGCTACTTGAAGGTGTCCAAGGAGAAGATTCAATATCAGAGTAAACATGGTCCCACCAAGAAAATGGGTGGGACAGCCAAAACTAGAGCCCCCTGGATGCCAATGTGCATAGAGGGTAAGATAAGGCAAAAAAGAGAAGCTTACATCAGACACTGAGAGCTTAATACTGCAGAAAGCCTAGAAGAGTTGTTATGCCCAAGGTGGGAGTAATGCACTGTTAATTCAGTCCCACTACTCCACAGGTCATTGCATATCAAATAAATTTTCCCACCTACTGACTAGCCAAATTTTAACACTGTATTTTCCCCCAGAATAAAGCACACCAAACCAGCTTTCTTTAAACAACAGTAACATTAACTATTTATTAGAAAAGAACTAATAGGTCTTAACTACTAACGAGTTAAATCTATATATGTGAGAACACTCCTTAATCTCTTAACCCTCATGCACACAGACATGCATTCAAAGAGAAACGGTTACCAGTTTCAAAAGGGTGTTTTGTATTAGAACTGTTACTTAGGAAAAGAAGGAATAATAAAAAATAATTGTGGTTCACATTCTGGTAGGATGTTTTTGGTACGGTGAGCTGTCCCAGAGTCGAATAGTCGGATGCCACTCGAAGTCTCTCCAGGCGACATTGATGAACAGTCTGTGATGGGTAGGTGTTCACAGCAATTTAACTGTAGCAGGCGTCACATAGGTCTTCCATCAGGTGTGTAGCAACAGATCTGCTTGGGTTTTGAAGCAGCAGTCTAGCAGTAAAAGAATTCTTCAGATTTCAGTATTTCTTAGAACACAGGAAGCAGCAGAAATCTGCCACCTTTCAAATGCAGGATTCCTTTTCAAGAGATGCAACTTTCCTTTACAGAGAGAGGTAACACTTTTCTGGGTCTTTTCTCTCTTGCTCCAGGCAGCTCAAGCAAAGATTTTTAAATGCCTGCCCTTTGTCCAATTTACAGGCTTTTTAAAGGGTCCAAAGTGAAAAAAGAACCTTCCTGAACATGGTGCCATGTCCAGACACAGTGTCTCCCCTGGTTCAAAAGTTGCTCTGAAGAAAGGCCAAACCCCTGTGTTTCCATGAAACTCCTGATCTTCCTGTCCTTTTACAAGTTTAACTTCCTTTCAAAACACCCATAACGTTCAACCCTTGTTCTGAACTTCCTTTCAAAACATTGCAGGAATTCCAAATCTTTCACTGAGCAAAATCATTTTTTCTTTTTTTTTTTGAAACATATAGAAGTCCAAGATTTCAGTATAAAAATAAAGCCTTTTGTGACAGAGTACAGAAAGTGTAGGCGTGAAATTAAAAAAGGAAATTAGGAAAGCAAAAGCAAAGAGAGGGAATGGAAAACATACTATCAAGTAAAATCAAGGTAAATCTAAAGATGTTGTACAAGTGCGTAAAGAGCAAGAGGATAACTAAGGAAAGTATAGGGCCTATTAGTAACCAAAAAGGTGACCTGTGTGTGGAGGTGGTCGATATGGGTAAGGTTCTTAATGAAGACTTTACACAGTCTTCACAAAAGAGGGGGTAGATGATGAAATTGTAGTTAAGGAGGAAGTCTGTGAAATATTAGATGGGATAAACATTGTAAGAGAGGAAGTATTAAAAAGTTTTGCATCTATGAAAGTAGATAAATTGCCAGGCCCAGATGAAATACATCCTGGGGGGGGGGATGTGGTCGGCTCTTTCAATGTTAATGGGTGTCGATGCTTTTGACAATCAACATTGACAAAACTATTCTAGGTGTTTTAATCAGAGAGCACCCCCATTGTTCTGGCTAGACTAGGTAATCACCTTTGTCTCCAGCCGGCCTTTGGCTTCTCATATGCAAATTGTGCATGGCCATCTTAATTGCTCTATTCTGCTTTTTAAAAGTTATTTGTAACAATGTCCAGTCAAAGTCTCAGGCAAAGTTCCGTATGATGAAATTAATACTTCCATTTGGCATGTGGGGTTTATCATCACATCTCCATACCATGCTGAATGAAGTGCACCAATGGGAGTATTTCATTGGGGAGTTAAAAAGAGAAAACTCAGGAAAATACACATGCCCTTTTCATTCATTCTCATCCACTCAGAAATCTGAATATTGTTGCAGCTTGTCTTTTTGACTCTGCAGCACTGCTAACTTAACTGCCCTTTTTCCCTCTTGGTTGGTCTGGGATAGTTAGGTGTTGTCCAATGGGTTTAAAGATTCTTTCGTACCAATTTGAAATAACCTGGGGATGGGCATTTCAATAAACATGTGGTTGTTGGGGGAGCTTGGTGTCTGCAAATTTCCATAATTGTCTAGGGTAGGTTTTCCTTTGCGCACAAGCTTTAACCTCTTAACTGCTGTTTCTGCAACATGTGGTTCTAACCCTTCAGCTTCCAGTCCCTTGCTAATTTCTCTCCTTCGAGTAGTATTGGCTGATTTGTTGATTTTAAGCACTGTGAGGTCTCTGAGATTTCCTTTGGGCCTTTTCTATTGTTGGAGTCTGAAGTAAGATTGTTGGATTTAATTAGCTCTGGGCTTGAGCTCAGATCATGGGAGTGGGTGGAACCACTCTGACCTCCTTTTCAGTATCTGGTGAGCCATACAGGTGCTGCTCACTTTCGAGCATTTTTGTTTCCCTTTTCTCCTGGCAGTGGGGATGGTCCTTTTGCTAATATCCACCACGTCCTCTGGGACATTCCTACCCACAGGTATCTGTCCAGATTCCACTGCACGCCCCTGTGGCACTTCGACTAGGTGAGGCATCGCCCTTACTGTCTCTCCCTCTCTCTGTGCCCTTTTAGGAACTTTCCTTGTCCCTGCAGGTTTCGGTAAATGCTATTAGCAGCCCTGGTAGGGTGCTCCTTTTGCCTGCATTTATGTAGGAGCTGTGGGGTCTAATTTTTTCAACATTTCAGGGTTGGCAGTAGGGGATTTATTTGGGAATCCTCCTTTGACCTGTTTCCCCTGTCCTTTTTGTCCCCTTCCTCCCTAACTGTCTGCCAGACCTGTGCTTGTCTGCCCCCTTTTGTTCTCTGCAGGGGTCCCTCACAATTTACCAGCCCTCTGCTGGAGGGTTCTCCAAAAGCCGGTACAGGAGTTAGGGGTGCAGATTTCACTGCAGGTTGGGGCTTCCCCTCAACCTGGCACATGTGTCAAGTTTTGCAGAACTCCACTGCACCTTTGTGGAGACTTGGCCAGTCAAACTGCTGTCTTATGCGGGTTTTGGTTTCTCATACACCGACATGTACAGTAAAGCCTGGCTACCCGACCTGAACCCAACTAGACCCGACAACGTGCCAGGTTTGGGTCAGGTCTCTCTTCCGAGTCCAGCATTCGGTCTTGGGTCAGGTCGGGCTGGACAGTGCTGCCTCTGGGAAGTAATCTTCAATTCAACATTAAGGTCAAGGCAGGAAACGTGCAGTCCGGACTCCGCATGTGCGAGTTAGCGTCTCTATGATGTCATCGTGGTCATGCTGTAGCTTCCATGCATCCAAAAGTATACTACAGTATACTAAGTATGGATGTAAAATGAATGCTATCTACTGGAGAATGTTTAGCAGTGGAAAGTCCTGTAGCTGGAAAAAATTAATCTTCCGTTTGGAAACATTTCAATGCTATTGTTTTCCGCAATAGTAAAAGTTCAAGTGGATTTGTACAATGCAAATCTTGCAAACTTCTACTAAAATATGACAGCAAAAAGACAGGAAATTCATCTTTGCAGCGGCACACTGAAAAAGGTTGTACTCGACCCGCAGCAGGGCCAAGTCAGTCATACCTAACTTCGTTTGTACAGACGAGCGAGAAAAACATACCCGCTCACAAGAAATCAGAAATTACAGATAAACGCATGAGTCTCTGTTACAAGTATATTCGACCTTTCCAAACTGTGGTGAAGGGTTTGTTGAGTTCGCACAAGAGATTATCAATGTGGGTGCTACAGATGGTCGAGTATCAGCATCAAGTGCGTTACCAAATCCAAGCACAGTTTCAAGAAAGTGTCGTGATGTGGCTGAAGAAAAGAGAAAACAGCTAATTTCTCAGATTACTGACATACTGAAGGATGTGAATGTGGGAATGACAACTGACATGTGGACGGACGTCTACAGTAAAATCCATTATATGTCAATAACTTGTCATTACATCACAGTAAATTTTAAACTGAATGCCAAAGGTTTAACAACAGCAATGTTTCCACTGGAGGACACTAAAACTGGCATAAACCGTAGGCATGAGATTTTAAAGCTGCTAGTGAAAACTTTTGGATTCCACCCAGCAAATTTAAATCGATTAGTCTGGGTGACAGATCAAGGCACTAACATAGTGCTTGCTCTTAGGCCATATCAACGTCTGGATTGTCAGGACCATGTATATAACAATCCTTCGGCATTCACTTGATCCAAAGGAATTAACTTCCAAATCTCTGGATGTTGTCGAAACTATACGTCATGCCAAAGCCTTGGTGACATATGTTAAACAGTCTGGTCTTGCTGCACAGTTGTCGAAAACTTTAAATCCAATGGGAGAAATGAGGTACAGTGCTGTGTATCTGACACTGAATTCAAATCAGGATATTTATCATGAGCTGCACAAGAAACTGGAGCAGCGTGGGGAAAGCTACAAGCTGGAAAACATCGTCCCTGATGTCTTGCAGTTTTTGGTTGATTACCTCCACCCATTTTATGAAGCTCAGAGGGAAATTGAGGGAGACCAGTATCCTACATTCAACTTGGTAATTCCATGGTTTGAGAAACTTAAACGACTCTGTACTCCACTTTCTTCAGATACTCCAATGCAAGCAGTTGTCAGGCATCGGAACAGGGAGTGGCTTCTGAAGAAAGTTGAAGTAAATGACGTGCACAAGATAACAACATTTCTCTGGCCTAAATTTAATCAGCTGCGAATGTTGTCCGGCCATGATAGGGAAGAAGTTTGTTCTGAAGTGCACAAACTTATCAACAACTTTAAAACTGAAGATCCTGTGAAGGAAACAAAAGCAGTTGACGATGAACCTACAGCTGCCAAAAAAGCACTGACCGAATTTGCTGAATGGGAGAATGTTTATGAAGAAGTGGACACAAATGATGAAGTGCAGCAGTACACAGCACAGAGGCCTGCTGTGTTGGCGATGGCAAATGAGCGTGATTTGTTGGGCTGGAACACAGTGTTGCATACTCTAAATTGGCCAGGCTGGCTAGAAGTATACTTTGCATTCTGGCGAGCAGGAGCAGCAGTGAGAGGAACTTCAGTGTAGCTGGAAGGACAATCGAGCAGTGGAAGACTGCCCTTAAGCCTTTCACTATTGACTCTATTTTTATTTACATGACAATTTATAAGAACTTTTGTTCTTTTTTTTTTGCTATGTCTGTAACTGAGACTACTTACTTGCTGTGTCTGCAACTGAGACTATTAAAATCAAATAAAAGCAAAATACTGCGGATGCTGGAAATCTGAAACAAAAACAAGAAATGCTGGAATCACTCAGCAGGTCTGGCAGCATCTGTGGAAAGAGAAGCAGAGTTAACGTTTCAGGTCAGTGACCCTTCCGAAGAATCTGCAGTACTGTAGACTAATAACCAAACAGCACTGGGAAAGCCTGCTATCTGATCTGCCATTTTTCCAATCAATCAATCGTTCGTTTCACTGAAATTTAGCTTCCAGTCCAATCTCTCTGTATTGAAATCACTGAGTTTAGGAACAGCAGTAAGAAAATGATAATTGGCCTCTGTGTTGCTCATGTTCAAATCTTCATGGCCTTGCAACACTGCCACCACCCCACCCACCCCCCCCCCAACCTCACCCAACACTCCAAATCTCTACAGCCCTACAACCCTACGAAAACTGTGTTGACTAAAAAAGGGAGAGGGTAAGAAAATCAGGAGGTTTGTACGTCTGATCATCATCCAATAAATTTGGCCACTAAATGCTCGTGTGTGAAAATTGGGGGGTGGGGGGGGATGGGATCGGGATCAGGCTCAGATTCCCAAATCCATCTGAGAGATTCTGCAGGAATAGCCTGCTACTGGAACGGATGAACAGGATCACAACATTCGGACAAGGTAGAGCACAATAACCTGTTTGATATCATTAACTTTATTACAGCAGTCGGTCGAGTCGGGCGCGAAAAGAAATTAAAGGACTCGGCACGGGTCGGGTTCGGGTTGGATATGGTCAGATTGAGCCTGGGTCGGGTTTAAATTTTATACCCGAACAAGCCTTTAATGTACAGCCATGGGCCATTCTTAATATTTCTCTATGATACCTTGGTGGCATCACTAACTGTTGAACCACTGTCCACTCTTTGTCCTCCGGTCTGTGAGGAGAGCTCCACTTCCTTGTCAGCACCTTATTCTTTACATTGTAACAATCGGGGACTCTCTTTGCTTCACTTTCAGTTTGGACAACCTGTGCTAACTTTCTCAATACTGGGTTGGCTTGCTGAGATTCAACTAGGGAAGATTGGTTTAATCCATTCCTTGGGTCCTCTAACTTCCCTAAGAAAGTTTCAGACAACCAGACAGCATGGTCATCTTTCTGTAGTGCCAGTTCAGTTTCCTCTGGGGGAGCTGGTTTGGTCATGGCCCGAGTCACGACACAATCAGGGGAAATGGTGGGGACTGTCACCTGCCACTGCCCTGTCTCTCTGACCTCCTTCGGTCTCTCTACCACTACTGGGGAAGCTAATACCTTCACCCCTGCCAGATCATTACCTAGCAGCAGGTCAACCCCATCTATAGGCAAACTAGGAATAATCCCCAAGGTCACCGGTCCCGAAACTAGGTCACACACCAAGTGCACCCGGTGTAAAGGTACGGGCATACACCGCCCTCTGATACCATTCACTACCATCCTTGTATTTATTGCATTCTCTGGGGGAAAGGTCATGCCTTTTCCCAGCAAAAGGGATCCAATGGTCCCTGTATCCCTGAGTATGACAATGGGCTTGCTTGCCCCAATCGAGGGGTATGGGGTTACTTTCCCTTTGGACACAAAATCCTGATAACCTTCAGGGATTTTATTAAATTTTCCTGCACCCACAGCAGTATTTTTTCTGGCTCTTACTGCTGCTGTCCAACAGGGTCCCTTCTCCTGCACTGGGCGGGTGTGCCTGATTAACCCTATAGGCTTTCCCCATAGTTTCCAGTAGTCAGCTCTGAGGTGACCTGCCTATTACAATGGAAACACACCAGTCTCCAGGGTCTCGCTCATGCTTTCAGCAATATCTTTTTTGGCTTGAGGGGGGCCCCCTTGTCTGCTCCCAGGACTGTTTAGACTCCTAACATCCGCCCACCTCTCTTCCTTTTCAGGTTTGTGGGGTGACTAGGGAAGGTTTTTCCCTGGGGTTTGGACTTGTGTATGAGAGCAAACTCATCAGCCAGAACTGCAGCTTGCCTCACTCTGTGCACTTTTTGTTTGTCCACATGGGTCTTTATAGAAAGAGGGAGAAAGTTTTTAAATTCCTCGAGTAGAATCACCTCTCTGAGGTTTTCATACATGGGCTGCACTTTAATTGCCCTTAACCACTGGTCAAATGCGAACTGCTTACTTTTCGCTAACTCCAGTTAAGTTTGATCAGCTTATTTCCAGAGGGTTCAGAATTTCTGGCGGTATGCTTCCGGTACTCGCTCATATGCCCCGAGGATAGCATTTTTAGTCAGTTCATAATTTGATAAACTTTCATCTGGCAATAGGGAATAAACCTTTTCCTGTTAGCTTGCTTTGTAGCAGTAGTGTCCAGCTCTCGGCCAGCCATTTTAACTGTCCAGCAAGCTTTTCAAAAGTGACAAAAATGCTTCCACATCTCCCTCATTGAACTTTGGGATCAGTTGGGAGAACTTTAAGAGCTCAGCACATGGTCTTGAGTTAAGTGTAGCCTCCATATTGGCCATGCTTTCACTTGGGTTACCCTGTCGCCCCCTCGTTAATTCAAGCCACTATACTTATCTTTCTTTGTGCTCCTTCTGGAAAATTATTTCTTTCTCTTTCTCTCTCCTGTCTCTCTCTTTTTCTCTATCTTCCAATTCAAGTCTCCTCTGTTCTAATTGTATTTTTGTTAACATTACCCTGTCTGAGTCTAATTCCAACCCTGCCTCTGACGCTTCAGGTTCGAGGGGTAAAAGGTTGGCCACAAGTCTTAGGAGTTCAGATTTCTTAGCTTTGGCATGGAAAGTGCTCCCAGACTGCCCAGTCACATTTCTCAACTCTTCCAGTGATAGGGCCTTTAACTTATCGCAAGTTACTTCACCCTGGCTCGGGAAGGTACTGGCTTTGGATGCAGACCTGCTAGTATACTAGCAACAAAAACCACAAGAAAACCTGTATTGAAGACTTTTTGTTTGGGATCAATTTGGTTTCCCACTTCCAATTTCTCATTTGTCTGTGGGTATAATCCCAGACAAGCCCCCAAATTTCAGTGACGACCAAGTGAGGAAGGGTTCTCAGGCTCCCCTTCCCTGGTTTGACCACAACAGGGTTTATCTTTTTACACAGTGATTTAACTTACCACATCAGTGAACACTTGCTCCTGTTACTCTAATATATTTGCAAATGAATCAATCAGACAGGGTTTCTTGAGTTTAAACAAGAAAGATGTAAGTTTATTAACCTCATCACTCTTTCTTCGTTGGCCTCATTATCTCGAGAGACAATGAGTAAGTGCCTAGAGGTTGTCAGTGGTTTGTGGAGCAGTGCCTGGAGTGGCTATAAAGGCCAGTTCTAGAGTGACAGACTCTTCCACAGCGCTGCAGATAAAATTGGTTATCAGGGCAGTTACACTATTGGCTCTCTCCTTTCACTTCTGTCTCTTTTCCTGCCACCTGCTAAGTCTCTTCGACTCGCCTCTTTTTAGCCCCGCCTTTATAGCTGGCCAACGGCTCTGGCGATCGCTGTCAACGGACTCCCATGACTTGTAGCCAATGTCGCAGGACTTCATGTCGCGTTTGCAGACGTCTTTAAAGCGGAGACATGGATGGCCGGGTGGGTCTGATACGAGTGACGAGCTCACTGTACAATGCATCCTTGGGGATCCTGCCACCTTCCATGCGGCTCACATGGCCAAGCCATCTCAAGCGCCGCTGGCTCAGTGGGGCATATATGCTGGGGATGTTGGCCACCTTGAGGACTTCTGCGTTGGAGATACGGTCCTGCCACCTGATGCCAAGGATTCTCCGGAACAATGAAGATGGAATGCGTTGAGACGTTGCTGTTGGCTGACATACGTTGTCCAGGCCTCGCTGCCCTAGAGCAAGGTACTCAGGACACAGGAATGAAACACTCAGACATTTGTGTTCCGTATCACCCTAAACTGGTTAAAACTACTAAAATACACAATGCAACCACGCTCCCATTCACACGAGAGGCATACACACACACAAATAGATTACATAGGGGAAAAAAACAGAGTTAGAAGGTTGGAGTTGAGTCCTTATTAAAAATTGAATTTAAATACTGAAATTTAGTCCCAGATTCCTTAGTTGAAGTTGTAGTCCTGAAGTCCTCAATGGGCCAAACACAGTTTGGGCATGCTTCGCAGGTTCCGAAGGCAGAAGAGGGGCTTTATCCATATCCCCTGGTTGCTGGCTGTGCTGGGCTGTAGGTCTGCAGCTAAGGCTTTGCTGGAACTTTACTGGAGAGATGGAGAGAGAGAGAGAGAGGTTGCAGCCCTCTTGCTGGCTTACCATATCCCCTGGTTGCTGGCTTAGTCTCCTTCTGAGGCAAAATTCACCAACTCCCAGAGTTACACAAGCAGTCACATGATGTGGCCTCCTCTTTGTTTGAATCAACATCTTCTGTAATGATCTTTGAAAATTCAAGGCTGTTCATTCATAGTTGGTGTTGGGGGCGGTTGGCTCTTTCAAACTCAATGGGTGTGGATGGCTTTGGACGATCAACATTGACAAAACCTTTCTAGGTATTTTAATCAGAGAGCACCCCCATTGTTTTGACTGTCTCCAGCCATCTTTTGGCTCCTCATATGCAAATTGTGCATGGCCATCTTAGCTGCTCTGTTCTGCTTTTTAAAAGCTATTTGTAATAATATTGGAAAAAGTCTCAGGCAAAATTCAATACAATAAAATTAATATTTCCATTTGGCATGTGGGATTTTCATCACACTTCATTTAGAAAGACAAGTAAAAGCCCTTGGGATACAAGAGAGGGTGGTAAATGGATCTAAAATTGCTTTGTGGCAGGAAGCCAAGGGTAATGATTGACAGGTGTCTTTGCGACTGGAAGGCTGCGTTCAGCGGGATTCCACAGGGCTCAGGACACGGTCCCTTGCTTTTTGTAGTTTATTTTCATGATTTAGACTCAAATTTGGGGGACAAGTTACAGAAGTTTGCAGATGATACAAAATTTGGCTGTGTGGTTGACAGTAAGAAGGAAGACTTTAGAATGCAGGAAGATATAGATGGTCTGGTCAGGTGGGCAGAAAAATAGAAAATGGAATTCAATCCAGTGAAGTATGAGGCAATGCATTTTGGGAGGTAAAACAAGGCAAGGTAATTGTCAATAAATGGGAGGATAGTGAGTAGTGTGGAGGAACAGAGGGGCCTTGGACTGTATGTCCACAGATCCTCAAAGGCAGCAGGATTGATAGATAGGTGGTTAAGAAGACATCTGGCATGCTTTATTATCCGAGGCATAGAATATAAGAGCAGGGAGGATATGCTAGAAGTGTATACAACACTAGTTAGACCATATCTTGAGTAGTGCATACAGTTCTGGTCACCACATTACAGGAAAGTTGTGATTTCACTGGAGATGGTGCAGAGGAGGTTTGCCAGGATTTTGCCAGGACAGGAACATTTTAGCTATGAAGGACGATTGACTAGGCTGGGGTTGTTTTCCTTGGAACAGAGGAGGCTGAGGGGTGACATAATTGAGGTGTATAAAATTATGAGGGGCCTAGATAGAGTAAATAGAGATGGCCTATTTACCTTAGCAGAAATGTCAAAAACCAGGGGCATAGATTTAAAATAATCGGATCAGAGGGGAGATAAGGAAACATTCTTTCACCCAGAGGGTGGCAGGAACCAGGAACTCAATGCCTGAAAGGGTGGTAGAGGCAAAAACTCTCACCATATTTTAAAAATACTCTGATGTCTACTTGAAGAGCAGTGACCTGCAGGGTTATGGACCTAGTGCAGGAAGGTGGGATTAGACTGAATAGCTCTTTGTCGACTGGCACAGACACAATGTGCTGAATAGCCTCCTTCTGTGTTGTAAATTTCTATGATTTCGACCCGCCTAGCACTGCACTCTCCTTAATTTCAAACAGTACTCAACCCAGCAATCACTAAAAGGAGTATGATCTCCATGTGTGGGGATGATCAAACCTGCCCGCAGCTTCCTTGCAAGTTGCCAAAGTCTGTCCCTAAAAATATAATTCTTATCCTACAAAGATCATGCCCATAACAATGATAGATGCAACCCCCCTCTCTCTGATTGTACCAACTTGATTTGATCACCTTTCCATCCTGGGTCAGTGAAGTTACCACAAGGAATTGTCCTCATTCTGTTCAATGTTTAACCATTATCTCACAAAGGTGTTTTGATGGATTTATCAGCATTCTCAAATGGGTTTTACTCCAGCAAAAATTTTGATATTAACATTTCCAAAGGATGTGGGAATCGATCCAGATCCAGTGGAGCCATGGTCATTACTTTACCTTAGAAAAATAAGTTTACAACAAATACTGTGCATGTTTAATTATTCCTGTACAACTGATCATGGAATCATAGAAAGTTTAAGGCACAGAAAGAGGCCACTTGGCCCATCTGGTCTGTGACTGCCGAGAAACGATCCACCCATTCTAATCCCACCTTCCAGCATTTGGTTTGTAGCCCTGCAGATTGCGGCACTTGACGTTCATATCCAGACTCCTTTTGAATGAGTTGAGGGTCTCTGCCTCAACTACCCTTTCAGGCAGTGAGTTCCCCAGACCATCACCACCCTCTGGGTGAAAATGCTTTTCCTCATCTCCCTTCTAATTTTTCTACCAATCACTTAAATCTACACTCCCTCATCACTGACCTCTCTGTTACGGTGAATAGATCCTTAACCTCCACTCTGTCCAGGCCCCTCAAAATTGTGTACATATCAATCAGATCTCTCCTCAGCCTTCCCCGTTCCAAGGAGAACAACCCCAGTCTACCCAATCTTTCCTCATAGCTGCATTTTTCCAGTCCTGGCAACATCCCCGTAAATCTCCTTTGTACCCTCTCTAGTGCAATTACATCCTTTCTGTAATGAGGTGACCAGAACTGCACACAGTATTCAAGTTATGGCCTAACCAATGAGTTATACAGTTCCAGCATTACCTCCCTGCTTTTATATTCTATACCTCGACTAATAAAGGAAAGGATTCCATCTGCCTTCTTAACCACCTTATCAACCTGTCCTGCTATCTTCAGGGATCTGTGGACATCCTATCCAAGGTCCCTCACTTCCTCTACACTTCTCAATATTTTCCCATTAATCATATATTCCTTTGCCTGGTTTGACCTCCCCAAATGCATCACCTCACACTTCTCCAGGTTGAATTCCATTTGCCACTTTTCTGCCCATCTGATCAGACCATCAATATCTTCCTGCAACCTACAGCTACCCTCCTCACTATCTACCACATGGCCAATCTCTGTGTCGTCTGCAAACTTCTTGATCATGCCCCCTACGTCTACGTCCAAATCATTAATATATACCACAAAATGCAGGGTACCCAGTACTGAGCCCTGTGGAATGCCACTGGAAACAGCCCTCCAGTCGCTAAAACAATTACCCTTTGTTTTCTGCCACTGAGCCAATTTTGTAACCACCTTGCTGCATTTCCCTGGATCCCATGGGATTTTTTTTTAACCAGTCTGCAATGTAGAACCTTGTCAAAAGCCTTGCTAAAGTCCATGTAGACCACATCAGCTGCATTACCTTCATCTATCTTCCTTGTTACTTCTTCAAAAAATTTGATCAAGTTGGTCAAACACGATCTTCCCTTAACAAATCCATGCTATCCTTGATTAACCTGTGCCTTTCTAAGTGACAGTTTATCCTGTCTCTCAGAATAGATTCCGATAACTTGCCCACTACTGAGGTTAGACTGATTGGCCCATAAGCATTCAGTCTATCCTTCACTCCCTTTTTAAACAGAGGTACAACGTTAACAGTTCTCCAATCCTCTGGCACCATACCTGTATCCAGTGAGGACTGGAAAATGATGGTCAGACCTTCTGCTATTTCCTCTATTGCTTCTTTTAACACCCTAGGATACATGATATCTGGCCCTGGTGTTTTATCAACTTTCAAGAATGCTAATCCCATTAATACCTCCACTCTCCCTATGTTTATCACATCCAATATTTCACACTCCTCCTTAACTACAATATCTGCATCACTCCACTCTATTGTCAAGATGGACACAAAGTATTCATTAAGAACCATACCAGTATCTTCCACCCCTACATATAGGTTACCTTTTTGGTCTTTTATGGGCTCTACTCTCTCCTTAGTGTTATTAGTTGTATTAGCCTTATTTACAGGCAAGCTGTAAAAGAAATGGCATCATACTTTTTTCTAAATGCCAGTACAAAAGGATATTATTTTAGTTTATAAGACATTGTCTGTACGGCCAGAAAACGCTGGAAATACTCAGCAGGTCAGGCAGCATCAGTGGAGAGAGAAACAGAGTTAACGTTAATGGGTCAGTGACCTGCTGCCTGACCTACTGAGTATGTCCAGAATTTTCCGTTTTTATTTCAGATTTCCAGCATCTGCAGTATTTTGCTTTTGTTTTTACCTGTACAGTATTGTTGTTTGATTAAAAACACATATTCTCTTTCCTTTATACTCAGTCATTGTTCAATTCACTGATGCTGATAAGCAAAACGCTTTTCAGACTACCCACCTGGGTCATGAATAGGTCAGGGTTGGGCTCGTTTGTACTTAATTGCAATTGTTGCCTTCAAACTGACTGCTACTGCAAGCATGTTGAAGAGGAGTAAGAGTTCCTCAAAGCAAAAGCAAACAAGTGTAACTAAAACAAACACATGCACGTCACAGTAACTATGTTTCCCAGTCAGGGAGTACTTTCCAATGGTGATACTGATCTAGAATTATTGGCAGAACTGTATGTGAATTAACTCACATCAAGCACCCATTGTAGCAGGTTAAACATTGCCACATGGACCCATTACAGTAGGTATTGTTTCCAGTGATTAATTCTGGTAATTATATACATTAATTTCAAGACTTCCCTTACTCAACATAGATACTCATTGAGGTAGCAGGGTCAGGAAAATGAACCAAACACTCCACTTTTTTATTATGGTTGTGACACTGTCCAACGGCGAACAAGAACAATTCATGCAGATTTGGGGCTTAATTTTATCATCATGTTTAGACAATAAGCATTTATATATTGCATTATGGTTGACACTTAGTGCTGTGTTTAGATCAGCAAACATAATTAATATTTTATGCATGTGCTGCAAATATTGTAAGTATGTATTTACACCACAGTTTGGTGTTGTGATTTCTCCCTGAAAGGGGTCATCTCAGATTGTTGTGGTTTGACTCCACCATCTACAGGACACAAGTCAGGAGTGTGATGGAATACGCTCCACTTGCCTTGATGAGTGCAGCTCCAACAACACTCAGAAACCTCAGCACCATCTAGGACAAAACAGTCAGCTTGATTGGCACCCCATCCATCATCTTAAACATTCACTCCTTCCACCACTGGTGAACAGTAGCAGCAGTGTGTACCATCTACAAGATGCACCGCAGCAATCCACTGAAGTTTCTTCAACGGCAACTTCCAAACCCGCAACCTCTACCACCTGGAAGGAAAAAGGCAGCAGACACATGGAAAAAGCACCACCTGCAATTTCCGCTCCAAGTCATATACCATCCTGACTTGGAACTATATTACTGTTCCTTCACTGTCACTGGGTCAAAATCCTGGAACTCCTTCCCGAACAGAACTGTGGGTGTACCTAAACCCCAAGGACTGCAGCGCATGGATTCAAGAAGGCGACTCACTACCACCGTCTCAAGGGCAAATAGGAATGGCAATAAGTGTTGGCTTGGCCAGCGACGCCCAGATCCCCTGAAGAAATAAAGAAAAAAATCTCCTGGCCAGAAGAATTGGAGTTCCTTCCAGGTAGTGTAGACAAGATGTAGACTAGCTTCGACCATCACCACAGCTGTTGCTCTGAGGCTGGTAGCTGCAATGCAAGTGCAGAATTAAAAGTTCCTTGTGCTCAAATCAAGGTTCAAATGGTTCGGGCAACATTAAAGCAAAATTCCAACAGGAGACAGCTTACAGAAGCGACAGATCCTCACAGCCCTATCATTGGTGGCTGTGTCTTCAACTACATTTAGCCCAATGCTCTGGAATTCCATCCCTAATCCCTCCATTTCCCTCTCCTCCTTTAAGACTCTTCATAAAACCTGCCTTTTTGACCAAGCTTGTTGTCACCCCTTCTACTGTCTCTCTGTTTGGCTCGGCATCTATTTTATGTTTCTCTGAAGGTTTTTGGGACATTTTTTTGTTAAAGGAGCTGTATGGATGCAAGCTGCTGCTGTTGTTAAATAAGCAAAAATTGAGCCTGGAGCTGACAGGTGGAGAAAAGGATAGAAATACCTACAGCGATTATCAATTAGCACCTCGAAAGACCATTTGGCTCCTAATCCCAAAAAAAAAGCAGTAAAAAGGGAAAGAAAGTCCATTTTGGAGGTTGGTCATCCAAAAGCTCATCTAACTCCTGAGGAATGAAAAGAGTACATCGAAACCATCTGCACTATGGAGACAGGGGGCACAATGGAAAAGAATTTCTGAGATTCAATATCAATCATGTAAGGCACTTTAGGGGACATCAGTATTTTCCAAAAGCAACTTTTTGTTGTGAAAGGAAGACACATGAATATCAAATATTAGACCTTCATCAAACTTTTTCTACAAAACAGCTTACAACTGTATAGTGAATCAGAGCACAGAAATCTCTTGTGTACTCCTAAGTAATGCCCAATCAAAACAAACTCATCCGATGTACACAATTATTGGGCAACCATTTCTGTAAAAGTGTATGCCAAAGTTCAATATCGCTGTCATCCATATTATTCACAAATTGGAATTGAAGAATGTGATGACTGAGACTGGAGGAGTCTTACTCTAGTTCCACTTCTCCATGGGTCACAACATATATTTAAATGTTTTACCCAGTTACCTACATGGCCAATTATATACTTTACCTATTTTAGTTTCAGAATAAAATCTACCAACCTGGTTTCTTTAATAAGCAACAAAATTATTAATTTATTATAAAATAAGACTTACTCAATAAAGGTGCAAAGCTTATTAACACACAGGTTGAAATATGAAAGTTCCCTTCTAAGTTAACCCAACACATCCACACACACACACATACATACACACACCCGTTAAAGAAAAAATAAAGAGGTTTTCCCTGCAGAGATCTCTTTACAAAAAAAAAGACAAAAAAAATCGGTTGGCTAAATGCTTGTTAATTCTTGAAGGAAAAGGATAAGATATGATGTGTTCCCAGATGGTCCCTTATTCTGGCATCCAAATATGCATAGACGGCTGTCACTGGGATCTTTTTGGAGCAGTTCTTTTCAGGCAACATTGAGGATTAGTCTGGCAGGCATTCCAGGAGAATCACTGCAACAGGGGTTTCAGCTATCACACTGCATTCTTAGGGTTCCTCAAAGAGGTGGAAAAAGGATGAGCTGGTGGCTTCTCTCTCAGCAGGCTTACTCCCAACTGACTCAATACAATAGCCAAAAACGAAACCAACTCTTGACTACCATAAATCTTGACATGCCACTTCTCTGTAAACAACTCCCCTAGTCACAAAGGCTCCTGCTGTTTACTTAGCATAAGACATGTAATTTCTAGCAAGTTCTGTTTTTAAACAAAAATCTCAAGTCCTTCCAGTGAAGTTTTAAAAAAAATAAGTCCAGCATCTACGGAATCTCTTCAGTCTTTCAAATGAATCCATTTCAACAATTTTTAAACATGTGTCCTCAAAAAATATTTAAAAATGGACGCACTTTCATAACAAGAAATAGAGACAGAAGGGAAATGCAAAAATGCGGCTCTTAATTTGCATATATGCTTTTGAGATCCACATAAATGCAGGATACTAATCCTGTCTCCAAGAAGCTGTTTTCAGGATAGAATGTCAGTGCTCTTATTACTTTAATGAGCTCTATGGTATATGAATCTGGCTATTTCAAATTCCCTTTTGATTCTTTGGGTAGAATCATTATTTCTAATTTAAACTGGTGTTACCTATATGTCCCTTTCATTCAGTTTTCAAAACTAAAATGTGAATGATAGATTCCACCTTCTGGACAGAGCTGTTTCCTAAGCTTTCCTAGTGTTTTAACTAAATTGTATGAACTGAATATACAAATTAGCATTGCAAGTACTGAACAAACCTTTCAATTTTTTTTCCTTTACACATTTGCCCTGAAGGTGGAGACTTATGCTGGCTGCAGTTCCGCAGAGACAACCGCATCCTGATACCCTTGTACCTTGCCCCTACAGTCACACTTACTGATCAGTTTAAAGGGCTTTGACCCCTATTGGAAATGCATCGATTACTCCAGCCACTACAGTTATGTAATGCCATTTGCTAGAAGTAAATACTGTGAAGAAATAAAGCTTCAAATCCACTGTCTTAAAGCAAGTTTTAAAGCAAAATCACAGCAGAAAGATGTATACCAAATTTCCCAGCATGAACTGGAAGGCCATTGATATCCTATCTGAGTTCCAACTTTTTAAACAAAGAATGCATTTATGCTTCACTGACCAAGTGACTATAGAACTAGAGAAACAGGCTGTGAAAATACTAACAGCAGTTGGAAATGAGGGATTACACAAAATCAATACCTCAGGCTTATCTGAAGAGGACCAGAAAGATCCTGCAAAGATATAGAATATACTAGACGATCACTTTTCATAGCTGAAATGCTCCAGCCCAGGCAACATCCTGGTGAATCTCCTCTGCACCCTCTCCAGTGCAATCACATTCTTCCTATAGTGTGGTGACCAGAACTGTATGCAATACTCCAGCTGTAGCCTAACTAGCGTTTTATACAGCTCCATCATAACCTCCCTGCTCTTATATTCAATGCCTCAGCTAATAAAGGCAGGTATCCCATATGCCTTCCTAACCACCTTTTCTACTTGTGCTGCTGCCTTCAGTGATCTATGACAAGTAAACCTAGGTCCCTCTGACCTTCTGTACTTCCTAGGGTCCTACCATCCATTGTATATTCCCTTGCCTTGTTAGTCCTTCCAAAATGTATTACCTCACACTTTTCAGGATTAAGTTCCATTTGCCACTGCTCCGCCCATCTTACCAGCCCATCTATATCTCCCTGTAATCTAAGGATTTCCTCCTCACTATTTACAACACCACCAATTTTCGTGTCATCTGCGAACTTACTGATCATACCTCCTATATTCGCGTCGAAATCATTAATGTACACGACAAACATCAAGGGTCCCAACACTGATCCCTGTGATACACCACTGGTCACAGGCTTCCACTCGCAAAAACAGCCCTCGACCATTACCCTCTGCCTCCTGCCACTAAGCCAATTTTGGATCTAATTTGCCAAATTGCCCTGGATCCCATGGGCTCTTACCTTCTTAACCAATCTCCCATGCCAGACCTTATCAAAAGCCTTACTGAAATACATGTATACTACATCTACTGCTTTACCCTCATCGACACATCTGGTCACCTCCTCAAAAAATTCAATCAAGTTAGTTAGACATGATCTCCCCCTAACAAAACCATGCTGACCATCCCTGATTAATCCCTGCCTCTCCAAGTGGAGATTAATCCTGTCCCTCAGAATTTTTTCCAATATTTTCCCAACCACTGATGTTAGACTCACCGGCCTGTAATTACTGGTTTATCCCTGCTACCCTTCTTGAATAATGGTACCATATTCGTTGTCCTCCAGTCCTCTGGTACCTCTCCTGTGGCCAGAGAGGATTTGAAAATTTATGTCAAAGTCGCTGCTATCTCCTCCCTTGTCACACATAACAGCCTGGGATACATTTCATCTGGGCCTGAGGATTTATCCACTTTTAAGCATGCTAAAACAGCTAATATTTCCTCCCTTTCAATGCTAATATGTTCAAGTATATCACAATCCTCCTCCCTGATCTCTACACCTACATCGTCCTTCTCCATAGTGAACACCGATGAAAAGTAATCATTTAAAACCTCACCTATGTCCTCCAGCTCCACAATAAGATTGCCACATTGGTCCCTAATGAGCCCTACTCTTTCCCTGGTTATCCTCTTACCCTTAATATACTTATAAAATGCCTTAGGATTTTCCTTTATCTTGCCCGCCAGTGTTTTTTCATGTTCCCTCTTCGCTCTCCTAATTACCTTTTTAAGTGCTACCCTACACTTTCTATACTCCTCTAGTGCCTCTGCTGTTTTCAGTGCTTGGGCTCTGCCATAAGCCTCCTTTTTTTTCCTGTTCCAATCCTCTATATCCCTTGACATCCAGGGTTCCCTGGGCCTGTTAGTCCTACCCTTCACCTAAACAGGTACATGTTGGCTCTGGACTCTCACAATTTCCTCTTTGAATGGCTCCCACTGATGTGATGTAGACTTTCCTACAAGTAGCTGTTCCCAGCCCACTTTGGCCAGATCCTGTTTTATCATATTGATATCGGCCTTCCCCCAATTCAATACCTTTATTTCTGGTCCACCTTTGTCCTTTTCCATAACTACCTCAAATCTTACAGAGTTATGGTCACTATCCCCGAAATGCTCCCCCACTGACACTTCTACCACTTGACCAGTTTCATTCCCTAGGATTAGACCCAGTACTGCCCCTTCTCTTGTAGGACTTTCTACATATCGGCTCAAAAAGCTCTCCTGTATGCATTTTAAGAATTCTGCCCCCTTTAAGCCTTTTGCACTATGACTATCCCAGTTAATATTGGGGAAGTTGAAATCCCCTACTATTATTACCCTATTATTTTTACACCTCTGAGATTTACCTACATATCTGCTCCTCTATCTCTTCCTGACTGTTTGGAGGCCTGTAGTACATTCCCAGCCAAGCGATTGCCCCCTTTTTGTTTTTAAGTGCTACCTAAATGGTCTCATTTGAGAAACCTTCCAAGATGTCATCCCTCCTTACTGCAGTAATTGACTCCTTGATCAACAGTGCAATGCCACCTCCTCTTTTATCCCCTCCCCTGTCGCGCCTGAAGATTCTATACCCTGGAATATTGAGCTGCCAGTCCTGTTCCTCCCTCAACTATGTCTCTGTGGTAGCAATAATATCTTAATCCTATGTGCTAATCAATGCCCTCAATTCATCTGCCTTACGAGTAAGACTCCTTACATTAAAATAGATGCAATCCAACCTTGCATTTTTCATTTGTGCCTTACCAGGTCAATATTTGCTCTGCCTTCCAGTCAGACTCACTTTATGTTCTATATCACCCCCTACTGTACCTCCACTCTGTATCCTGTACCCCTGTTAAATTAGTTTAAACCCCTCCCCCCACAACAGCACTAGCAAACCTCCCAGCAAGGATGCTTGCCCCATTCCGGTTCAGGTGCAACCTGTCCAACTTGTACAGGTCCCACCTTTGCCAGAAACAGGCCCAGTGATCCAGAATACTAAAGCCCTCCCTCCTGCACCATCTCCTCAGCCACGCATTCATCTGCTCTATCCTCCTATTTCTAAACTCACTAGCATGTGGCACCGGGAGTAATCCAGAGATTACAACCTTTGAGGTCCTGCTTTTTAATCTGCTACCTAGCTCCCTAAATTCTGGTTGCAGGACCTCATCACTTTTTCTATCTATGTCGTTGGTACCAATGTGTATTACAACCTCTGGCTGCTCACCCTCCACCTTCAGAATGTCCTGCAGCCGCTCCGTGACATCCTTGACCCTAGCACCAGGGAGGCAACATACCATCCTGGAGTCACGTTTACTGCCACAGAAAGGCCTATTTGTACTCCTTACGATAGAATCCCCTATCACTATAGCTCTTCCACTCCTTTTTCTCCCCTGCTGTGCAGCAGAGCCATCCTTGGTGCCACAGACCTGGCTGTTGCTGCTTTCCCCTAGGAGGCCATCCCCCCCAAACAGTATCCAAAACGGTATATCTGTTTGAGAGGGGGATGGCCACAGGGGACTCCTGTACTACCTGCCTGCACCTACTACAGTATCATTTCTTTCCCCAGTACCTATTAGTTTCGAACCTTCAGCCAATTTCTAATCCATTCCCAAACTTTGATTTCAGCTTTGAGCTTAAATAATAACCTTTCATGTGGAATGTTGTCGAAAGACTCTTGGAAATCTAGGTATAGCACATTGCCAGACTTCCCACAGTCATGCTGAGTTGTCTCTTGCTCAAGGAAGTCAAGGAGGTTATTCAAGCAGGATCTTGCCCATCCAAATGCATGCTGCCTGATGCTTACTGGGCTTTTATTGCACAAATAATTCTCAAGTTTACTCTTGGTAATCAATTCCATTTTCTTGGACAGAATTGAATACAATTGAATATACAGCTGCCTGTCTATGTTTTGTCACCTTTTTTGTATGTGGGTACCACATTAACGTGTTTTCAATCTACTGGGACCTCCCCAGTGTCCAGTAAGACCTATGATGATTATCAATGCCTCATGCACATCCTTCATAGTCTCTGCCAGAACTCCAGGATAAATATCATCTATTTCTGGGGTTTATAGCTTTTGAACCCTTTTAGCCGGTCTAGGACTTCCATTTCATTTATGTTGGTCATTAATTTTGTTAGATTATCTCTGTTTGCAGAGGGCATGTTACTCATATCTTCCCTTGGTGGAAATAATCACCCAGAATATTTATTATTTTGTGCTCCTCTTCTGCTTCAAGTTGATTTGTATATTATGTGGCTCTCATTTCCTCTTTACTGCTTGAAGTAATAAAGAATTTCTTACCATTATGTTTGGCCTATCTTGCTGTTGGACCTTTTCGAAGTGTCTCGTTTCCCCCCAACATGTTTCACCCTTAACATTTTTTGATTGCCTCTATATTCACCCCAGTGAACTCCTTCACCAGTCTTTTTCCAAAATCATATCATTTTTAAATTAGATTCCACCCTTAGGTTATTTACTTCTTTTATTTTGTTTTATAGTAGGAGGAGTTTTGGTGGGCGGTGAGGGTAGAGGTGCAGGCTTTATAGTTGATTGTAGGACTCTGATTATAAATTAATCACTTTGAAACATACACATTAAACTAAAAACTGATTGTGGAAAATCTTCAAGAGTGCTCAAAGGGTTTATATTTTATTCTCAAAAGAAATACCAATTGCTGTCAACATGTTGAGCCTTCAAATGGATATCATTTCCTATGTCAATAAAGGATTGAACTTTACCAGCCATTTGGGGATGGGCTGGGAGGTGGGAAGGCTGGCAAAATGGTGCAGGAAGGTGTCGGGTAGTGTGCCCGATGTCTTCCTGCCACCGTGCCATTTTGGCAGTGCTGGGAAAACTAGTAGAAGGCCCATCAGCCTGGAGTCCATTGAGCCACTTAAGTGGCCAATTAAGGGCCTCTACCTGCCTCCAATGGCATTTTAGCAGCAGTTGGGGGGCCTGCCACCATGTGGGAAGACTGGCAGGTAAACCTTGGCAGGCTCCCAGCGGGCTTTGGTGGGTGCAGGTTTCCTTTTTGGTCACTCATTGGCCCATGGAGGGGTCCTCCTGCAGCAATGGTGCCACCTGCCCTCAGCAACCAAACCCCCTTGTCGGGACCTACCTGCCTGGCCTTGGTGGCCCTAGACGACACTTACCTGACTTCAAGGACGCACAGCCATCAATGCACCCTCATCCTCCAGGTGCAGCCCCGGCAGTGGCCACCGCTAGCGGAGACACAGCTGAGCTGCTGACCCGATGATTGTGCCGGCATCTCTTGGAACCAGGCCGCCGTTCTTAATAGGGATGGCAGCCACTTAATTTCCTGCTTTCAGTCCCAGCAACGGGACCCAGAACCGTCTCTACTAAATCCTGCCCAAAGAATCAGCATTAATAGAAGAGGATTCTCCACCCCTCCTAACCTGATAGTATCAAGGTCTAAAGAACTACATTGACGTGAAGGGAAAAAACCCTGAAAAAGCAGTGGACAGTTTTCGAAGAGGGATTTTGCTGATTCTATCAGTAATGTTAGGAGAATTACACATGCTAAATATACCTTCAGACCAAACTGTTTTACTTTCCACTCATTTTCACAGTATTCACCAGTATGGTTGATTATGAATAGCACAAGATCATTCACAATTAAGGAAAAATCTTTACTCTTTTCTTTTTTGATTGGATATCATTTGAAGTATCCAAATCCACCCCTCCACCTCAATTATTTATAAATCAAAAATGCTATAACAGTTCCCAAACCAAATTTTGCACGATTCCCTTTGTAACAGACAACACCCATACAGGCGGGAGAATGAAAATTAGCATGAGCTCACATTGAAATCAAAGAAGGGTTCTAGCATCGAGGATCCGATAAAAGAGACCCTGCACTATTAATGCTCTTTACTGCAGCTTACTGTAACCTAGAATCAAATCCAATAACTTACAGATAGGCAGGAGTACAGCAGGCTGCTAATTACAAGTGGGAGGATGGGACTGCTAGTGGGAGTCAGGCTGCTACAGCTGTGGGCAGGGTGGCTATAGCTAATTTTGAAAATGGTGCCGGGAATTCACAAATATAAAATAAAAACTGAGCCATGCCTGAGCTGAGGGGAGAGACTTTGCTTAACTGACACAAACTGCAGCTATTTGGACAGGATGCAGATAGCACCACCTCTGTGGCACAACCTTATATAAAGGGAAATTGTTCACCATCTAAACATTCAAATTTTTAATGTTGCAAATTTGCAACAGATAAAAAGGACATGAATTTGTGACAAGGTGACCACTCCTGATTACACCCAGCAATCATTGACCTGACTTCTTCCTCCCACTCAGGAAATGTTTCGAAGAGGGTTCTTGCTGGGACTCACATCATTCATTGACTAAAGGAAAGCACTGGGTCGAAACACAACTGCACCACAAGCTGTTAGGGTGAACACTACCATTAGGAAGTTCTCCTCCAAGTCACATACCATCCAGCCTTGGAAATATATCGCCGATCCTTTGTTGTCACTGAGTCAAAAACCTGGAGCTCCCTACCTAACAGCACTGTGGGGGTACCTTCACCACACGGACTGCAGTGGTTCAAGAATGCAGCTCACCACTATCTTCACAATTAGGAATGGACAATATATACTGGCATTGCCAGCAATGCCCACATCACTTAAATGAATAAATTAGACTAACTTGGGTGAAATGTTACTCTAAAAGTTGAAAGTTCACTTGAAATAAGGCAGAACAGGACTTTTGTTGACAAGTGTAGTGGTATTGATGTATAGCTGTGGTTAATCCACGCAACAGAGGCCCATCCTCCATTGGTAAGATCAAAGTGGCAGTTGGAAGAGGCCCACAATTGGCTGTTATTAGGCCACTTAAGTGCCTCAATTGGCCTCTGGGTGGGAAGGCCATCATCGGCCTAAACCACCTCCAGGAAGATCGCTTGGTGACGGGGAGACGACGGGCTCTGCACCTCGCCGCCCATCCCCCTCTCGCAATATTCCATGCCCCCTGCCTCTGGTGGGCCCATAAAGTCCAGCCCATCAATTTATAACTGACTGTCTGATCCACAGACATGGATGGTATCCTAAATGATCCCAAAAGTGCCAATGCACCTGACTGGCATGTGTGCTCTGATCCTTTTCCTCTATAGTTTGTAAATAAAAAGAAATTCCCAAGATAATAACCATAGTTCCTATATAAGCAATCACACAATGAAACAGGACATAAAAACAAAAAATGCTGGAAATACTCAGCAGGTCTGGCAGCATCTGTGGAGACAGAAATAGAGTTAACCTTTCAGGTAAATGACATTTTATCAGAACTCAACAGATCACAATGAAACATCCTTGGGGGTAACAGGAATCGACAGCAGATAGGTTTCTGCTTTGTTAGTATGTAGTATTCTAGCAAAACACCATAGCAGATTAACAGGCTACTGAAAAGAAGAGAAGCAAAGAAATAGGTGGAAACAAACATATCAGCAATTAGTTGAAAAAAAACGAGGCTCTTTAAAAGAAAAGATCCATCTTGTGAAAGGGGCTTCCAAAGCAACACACATATTACATGGGCATTGAACATGTGATGTGCAATGTGAGAGCTTCAAATGCATTATGGAACTGTCCTCTAATTCAAATCTTTAATAAACATAGCACATGATGGGCTGCATTTAGTGGACTCGACGGGGGTCCTGACAACGGGCTAAAAAGGCGAGGGGAACCCTGCCTCAGTCCTTCAGAGGCCACCGCGGTCCCCGTCTCTTTAAGGACGAGGATCCCGCCTCCAAGAGCTGTCGGCCAATCAGAGAGCCGCCCTCTTTGAGGGCGGGGGGGGGGTGGGGTTCGCGGTGGGGCGACCTTTGTCGTGGGGATCCTCCTTGGGCCACAGATTGCCGATGGAGGGGGCCCCCCCCCTCCCAACCCCGCTGGGAGAATTCCTTATTTTACTGGGCAATCACCCTACGTGGCGGAGTCCCCCCGCTTCCCCCCACCGCCGGTTCAATTCCAGCAGCAGTGGGAAGAGGCCCTTAACTGGTTAGTGATTGACCACTTAAAGGCCTCAATTGGCCTTTGGATGGGAAGGCTGTCTTCGTCCTTTCCCGCCCCTGATTTAATTGCAGTGTGAAGGGAAGGCGATGAGTCCTCTGCCCCCTCACTTGCCTTCCGTTGCAACTCTATGGGTCCCTCCCACACCTCCTAGCCCGTCTCCAGGGGTCGCATTAAATTCTGCCTGATAGGTGCACAGGGATGGGACACCAAGTAGGCCTCAGTACTGTGCTGTGCCTAATACATAGCAGTGAGTATGGCTGCTGAACATCACCTTATTGGCCCCCTCATATCTTGGTTCACCTTGAAATAGTTCTCCCTTTTTGTAAAATAACGCCCTTGCTCAGTCACTTCCTTTGAATCCTAAAGGTTTACCCATTGTTTCTTGATAACTCAATTATTCGATTCCAGGGATCAGCCTCCACTTCTCTGACATGAACATGCTTTTTGTTCTAACACCATTTTAGAAAGGAAAAGTATTCCTTTTCACAATTCAACATTTGCGATATTGCTTCACTTCAAGTTTCAGTTGACATAACTGTACCAGACAGATTAAGGAAAAATGAGTTGAACTATGTTGCGAGGTAACCATATAACAAAAGGGTTACGAAATGCGGATGACAAAAATCTAAATGACATAAAAAGTCATCAAAACAGAGGCTGATAAGGCCAATAGTGAGACTCCAGGAGCACCTCATCATTGACTGCAGAAGCCTGAGGCCTATTATCTGCCATACAGTCTGAGTGCAACCCAGCGTGGAGGGTACTATGTGGACAGTCTAGCTGCATGTCAGCATATAAGCATCAGTTGATAGCTGCAGAAAGAAATGTACAACTACAGCCTATAGAAATCTCCGGAGTGCAGCTGAAATTCCAGTGCCACAGCAGAACAAACTACCCTTCTTTGTGCAAGCAGTGATGAAGATACAAGCTCACCACAGTAGCTGCCAATAGTCCTGTTAGCAATTAGCGCAGTGCACAGCAGGGAAGTTGAAACTGATACAAGACACTAGTATGGTTAAAATGAACATTGTAGTTCATTTTAAATTAGAATAGAGACTGAAAGATGTGTGAACTTCATATTTTAGTAAGCTCAAAGGCCTTTTACCAGTGAAAAATGTGCTGAAGCATTTATTTCAGTAAGTAATAGAAACAACATTTTTTCATTGTTTCTTTTCTCATTTATGACTAATAAACTATCATTTAGAAAAATAATTCTGCTTCCTGTGTTCTTAGCTGTAAATGAATCAGCACCAATCTATAATTGATAGTGAGGCAGACAGGAGTTTTTCGGCAGGTGTTTAGGTAAGAACCTGCCAGATCAAATGAAACTACTTCAAAAGGTCTACTTTTTAAATCTGAATGCCCCAATAAGGTTCAAATAGAAACATTATAACTTCCACTCAACTAACAATTCAAAGAAAGCAAAAGAAAAGATAAAACAATTTTGTCAGATTCTAAAGCATGAGGTTCCGGAAAAAGCCGGGTTATAAAATACATCAGCCTAAAATTAGTTTGCACTCAAAAATCTTTGTTAATCAATCCAATGGCAGTGGTCCTCTGACCTCATTAGTAAAATAGCAGTGAGTGCGGGTGCCACAGGGAATCCCAGAGGCAG
Organism: Heterodontus francisci; assembly: GCF_036365525.1. Classification (NCBI taxonomy): domain Eukaryota; kingdom Metazoa; phylum Chordata; class Chondrichthyes; order Heterodontiformes; family Heterodontidae; genus Heterodontus; species Heterodontus francisci. The sequence continues at coordinate 41,475,899 of NC_090396.1, read as the reverse complement.
CTAACCAGTAATGCAGGGAGCGAGATTAACTGTCTGCAATGCCAACTGAAAGCAGCAGTTAAGTGTGAGTAGGGGACTATGGGGCGGGGGGTGCGGGAGAGTGAGGCAATCAAGAGGAAGCAAGTGCAAGTTGGCAGTGGGCCACAGTTTTAATGTGAAGTCAAGAGGAGCATGCTTCACATTCAGTTAAGTAGAAAACTTTGGACTTACATTTTTGGTGGTAGTATCCAGTAGACCCTTTCAGGATTGCTGGTATGGGAGCTGTGTGCCTGAGAAAATTGATGCATGCTATGCTCAGTCGATCCAGTTTGGCAAAGAGGCCTGAAATGAGTATTAGGCTTTCAATTTGCAGTCAATGGACTCAACATCAGTTTCAGGCAGGTGCCCTGAACAACTACAGAGTGCCCTAACCAATACTAGAACAGCCACATGCCATATTGGATCCTTTAGTGCCCATTTCACACCCCAAAAACTGGGGCTGCACAATCTAATTTCTCGGCCAATGTATGTTTTTTTTAAAAGAAACAACTGAGGATAGAATGCACAGATCATCTTTGTGCTTTGCTTTACATGAAGTTGTACTATTTATTTGAAATTATACTTGTAATTTTATCAAGAATTTCATTTATTCTGATAGACTCGGATTAAAAGAATCTTTGTGATTTCAGGGACAGGTAAAAATTGTGCATGAGTACACATTTTATTTTTCCTTTAAATCTCAATTATTATATATGTAACAGATTTGACAATTATTGTTATACAAGGAAATTAATATAAATGAAGAATTATTTTCCCATAATTTATAATAAGTAATTAAGGCTCTTAAGCAAGATTTGCATCATAAGCTAATTTATTTAAATACCACTGCTATTATTTTAAAATCACAAATTGAAATGCAATATTTTTGTAACACTATCAAATGTGGTACACAGTAGCCTTACATAATTTTTCATGATCAATTTATAATAGAATACATTAATGCATACTGAAAGGTTCATTTGTACAGCTGTATTTATCACCTTTAGTCCAAAATAATCCTGGTACTTTGGACTAAACAATGAATACAACTGTACAAATTAACCTTTTTTAATTTATTTAGATAGTCTATCTTTGTACTCATCATAGCGCATTCTTCTTTCATTCTGAAATGCAGTACAAAAGGTGAATACAAATAAGCAGAGCTACCAGTACATTTAATATTTGGTACAGGCTTAGTTTAAGCCTTAACGTAGTGGTCGGAAAGTAATGAATTTTCTACCTTTTGGAGTAAGATTAGGAAGCATGTTGTGGGGCAGCCCACGGAACCTGAAGCGTATTGCTATAATTACCAGGTAATTAATTTCATGTCACCTATCCCACTCTCAGCCTATTTGTTTGTAGGGAATTGCTTAGGTCAGCTCATGGAAATTGCTTTACAGCTGACAACACAAGTTGAAATGTTGGGAGGAAGCCTGAAACATGCCACTACCATGACCAAAATATGCGGCCTACAATTCGTAGATCAGTGGCTGAATTTTTCCTCAGGGTAAGTTGTCCCACCATCGGCACCAAAAGCAGCACCTGACAATAGGTGAGTGATAGGACCCTGGGGCGGCATTTTACAGGTGGCAACCAATTGAGGATGGTAGCCACCTCCCAGAGCTGCCGGCCCGATCAGAGAGCTGGAAGCTCAGCAGCCACGGCAGCACCACCATTAGAGGTGGCCACTGTTGCGGCTGCAGGACGAAGGAGAGAGCGCCTCAGTGCTAAGGTGCCCTTGAAGACCATAGAAACCATAGAAAAATTACAGCACAGAAGGAGGCCATTCAGCCCATCATGTCTATGCCGGCCGAGAAAACTGGTCGCCCAATCTAATCCCACCTTCCAGCACCAGGTCCGTAGCATTGCAGGTTACAGTATTTCAGGTACCTTTCAAATGAATTGAGGATTTCTGCCTCCACCATCGATCCGGGCAGTGAATTCCAGACACCCACCACCCTCTGGGTGAAAAAGCTTTTCCTCATGTCCCCTCTAATCCTTCTACCAATCACCTTAAATCTGTGCCCCCTGGTAATTGACCTCTCTGATGGGGGAAACAGGTCCTTCCTGTCTACTCTATCTAGGCCCCTCATAATTTTGTACACCTCAATTAAGTCACCCCTTAGTCTAGTCTGCTCTAAGGAAAACAAACCTAGCCGATCCTATCTTTCCTCACAGCTGCAACTTTCAAGCCCTGGCAACATTCTTGTAAATCTCCTCTGTACTCTCTCTAAAGCAATTATGTCCTTTCTGTAATGTGGTGACCAGAACTGTACACAATACTCCAGCTGTGGCCTAACCAGCATTTAATACAGTTCCAGCATTACATCTCTGCTTTTGTATTCTATACCTTGGCCAATAAAGGAAAGTATTCCATATGCCTTCTTCACCACTCTATCTACCTGTCCTGTCACCTTTAGGGACATGTGGACATGCACTCCAAGGTCTCTCACTTCTTCTGCCCCTCTCAATATCCTCCCGTTTATTGTATATTCCCTTGCTTTGTTGGCCCTCCCCAAATGCATTACCTCATACTTCTCTGGATTGAATTCCATTTGCCACTTTTCCGCCCACTCAACCAAACCATTGATATCATTCTAGAGTCTACAGCTATGCTCTTCACTATCAACTACACGGTCAATTTTTGTGTCATCAGTAAATTTCCCAATCATGCTTCCCACATTTAAGTCCAAATCATTAATATATACCACAAACAGCACGGAGCCCTGTGGAATGCCACTGGAAACAGTTTTCCATTCACAAAAACATCCGTCGACTACTACCCGTTGTTTCTTCTCACTGAGCCAATTTTGGATCCAACCTGCCACATTCCTCTCTATCCCATGGGATTTCATTTTTCTGAACAGTCTGCCATGTGGGACCTTGTCAAATGTCTTCATAAAATCCATGTAGACCACATCCACTGCACTACCCTCATCAATCCTCCTTATTACTTCTTCAAAAAACTCAATCAAGTTAGTAAGACACAACCTTCCCTTCGCAAATGCATGCTGACTACCCCTAATTAATCTGTGCCTTTCTAAGTGGCAGTTTATCCTGTCTCTCAGAATTGATTCTAAACCTTGCCCATATCCAGTGAGGATTTGTAGATGATCCTCAACTCATCAGTTATTTAATAAAAGCAAAATACTGCGGGTGCAGGAAATCTGAAATAAAAACAAGAAATGCTGGAAATACTCAGCAGGTCTGGCAGCATCTGTGGAGAGAGCAGCAGAGTTAACGTTTCAGGTCAGTGACCCTTCTTCAGAACTAGCAAATATTAGAAATGTGAAAGGTTATAAGCAAGTAAATCTGGGGTGCGGCAAGAGATAACAAAGGAGAAGTTGTAGATAGGACAAGGCCACAGAATAGCTGACCAGAAGGTCATGGAGCAAAGGCAAACAATATGTTAATGGTGTGTTGAAAGACAAAGCATTAGTACAGATAGGGTGTTAACAGACTGAATATTGAACAGCAGCAAGTACAAACATGAATAAAAACATTGGGTAAGCAAACTGAACAAACTAAGATGAGATAAAATAAAATAAACACACAAAAAAAAATTTTAAAAAGAGAAAAGAAAAAATAACTAAAAATAAAAGTAAAATGGGGGGCCCGTCATGCTCTGAAATTATTGAACTCAATGTTTAATCCATCAGTTATTTCTTCCCCGGCTTCCTTTAACAATCTGGGATGTAATCCATCCGGCCCTGGCAGTTTATCCACTTTCAAGGATGTCAAACCTTCTAGTACCCTTACAAGGTAATGAGACAAGGTAAGTTTGTTTACTTACCATGCCGGCACCAAACAGGCAGGCCCTGGTGATTGGGGCACATTCCAGTGGCAGTGACGAAGCCCCTGGGGTGGCCATTGCCACTTGGAGGGCCCATTCATGGGCCTTGGACCAACCATAAAGGAGGTTGTCCCCCACCGCCCCCTCAGGAACCCACTGGGAGGCTGCCAAAATTTACCTAGCGGTCTACCCACATGGCAGTGGCCTCTCTTGACACCAGTAAAATGCCAGTGGGGGCGGGATGAGGCCCTTAATTGAGCACTTATTTGCCACAATTGGCTGCCGCACCGCTGAGGTTCCCGTCATTGGTAGTATGCCATGGAAGTGGGAAGACGCAGGCTCCCCTCCCGACACCTTCCCCTACCATGTTACCAGCTCTCCTGCCTCCCAGCCCATCTCCATAGGGCTAATAAAATCTAATCCTAGTTCTTTTTTAAAAAAAGGTTCCAGTCATACTTGGTTAAAAATTTGTGTTGGGAGAAAAGTCAAAAGACTTTTGTCACATTTTCATCATGGTGAATCATTTTGCCACAGTTCATAAACACATTATTTTTTGTAATTTGTACTTCAGTTCTCAGTATTGTAGTAGGGTCAAAATAACATTTTAACAAAGGTATAAAACAGATCTAGACACATATGTATGTTGTCTATGTAAAATACTAAAAGGACGTGTCACTCAGGACAAATATTATTCCATCCCATAATATTATGTAAAACTGCTGTTTCTCATATAATGGAAATACAATCCTATGGCTGCAAAATCTGGCTCTGTAGTGTTGCTGGTGTTGGCACCGGTGCCATGGAAATCCCGATCTCAGAAAATGTCGGCCGCAACACTTCCAGCACAGTGTGCCCTGACTGACAGGGCACTAACGCGGGCGTGCACCGGAAGCGTGCAGAGTTCGCAGATCGTGATATAAAACAGCCTCTAACACTGATTTGGTGCACAATCTGCCATTTTGGATTGTGCAGAGCCAGTTAACGCCCTCCCAACTGAACATGTGTTCAGCTGCATGAGGGACCCCCACAGGCGGTATTTAAAGGGAGAACCATCAACTTCCACATGCAGTGCTTTTGATTTTCTTTTGTTGGTGCAGAGTTAGTGAAAGTACTTTCTTTAGTGTTATTGGGGGAGTTTCACTAACTCATTGTATTTTCAGGGGAGTGGTGCTGGATCTTGACAAGGAGGTCAGAGGAGTTGGAAGGCCTGTCTGGAGAAAGCCTGTTTCAATAAAGGGAGCTATTGCTGTAGATCCGCTTGGGCTGCAGCATGATTTGGAAATTGAGTACAGGCAACAGAGAGGGGACGCTATGCAGGGGGAGGAGGAGGAGGAGGAGGGCTCTCAATAGAAGGCCCTACCAACCAAGGAGCAATTGTCCTACCTCCACTTCCACCAGCAACAGTATCTGACACACCTGCTTTTTACCAGAGTTGGTCACTGAACTGGCCACCTCCTACAACCCAACCTGCAGCTTCACAGTAGGGTGAGGACAGTGCTGCCAGTGCCAAGATCATTGATGCCCTTATTTTCTACATCAGTGGATTCTTCTAGACTGGAACAGATGACATCAGCAACATCTCAAAATTTGTGGTCCTCTGTGGCTTCCATTAAATAATGCTAGCGAGGGAGGATCGCTCAAGCAGCTGAATGCATGTTCAGCTGTGGGTGGTTAGCACAGGACAGTAACTGGACCTGCGCAGTCCAAGTTTGCAGAATGTGCATCGAGTCAGCCTGAGAGGCTATTTGTCATCGTGAGCTGCCCACTGCGAAAGCATTTGGTGTGCATATGGCATCCTCAGCTGCTTATGCTCACTAACTTCTCAGCATGGGGCGCTACACAGGCTGCACCAGAAACACGGCGCTGTGGTGCTGAATTTTGCAGCCAGAACATTCCAGAATTTCCAAATTACCCATTGTTCTTTAGTATAACATATAGTAGCGATGTCACAAGAATTAGTCCTGTCATGTGAAAATCATTATACATTAAGGACATAGATTGCTCTGACAGCTGTATCTAAAGCAATGGTAACTACTGGCTTAAAAATAGACTGAATGAAATCTCCACATAAAATTGAAATACATTATAAATTGAAAATATATGCTGGGGAGTGATTTCAATGCAGTGATCAAATCTCTTTTAGATAATTTTGCTGTCATCACTCCCAGATAATCATTATTCTCCATTTAATCAATTGGTTTAAGCTCTAATATGTTTAATTAGTCTCAATATTAATAATGTTCGACATGTAATACAATTATTCAGATTTTTAAAAATTCAAAAATAAAGTAGCTCTTTTAGGCTGTGAGTTAATTTCAGTAAATTAATGTCTTAACTGGATTTTTATTAAATTGAATAAAATCATGGTGATTAAAAATGATTGATGATGTATTAAATTAAAATAATTTTTTTAATTAAAATTTGTGGAGGTTATACAGAAAGTTCATTTTGAAAATTAATGAGTACTCAGAACGTGTTTGTAAATAAACTCCTGATCGCTAAATTAATATACATTTCCGGTATGGTTAATCAAATGTAATCTCTCTCTCTTTATTGGTTGCCAGGTAACAGAGTATGTTGCTGTATAAGTTCTGTAGATGCCACAATGATTAGAAGCTGACTACATAAAATGGCAAGTCCCACTTGTGAGTGAGCAACTAGTTTATGACAAGATTATTGAATTTAGGATTCAATTTTATCAGCATGTTTCCTTATGAAACATTTGATTTTATCACTGATATAATACTGAATATCTACCCAGTAATTAACTGTTAATTTTGTTGTGGCACAAATCAAACCTCCTATGCAGTAACAGTACTATTGTGAAAAGGGGAGGGGGCAGAAACCAAATTAAAAATAAACTATAGTCCATCAAGCCTGCATAATATTTTTACTGAAAAAATGACCCTGAATTAACTGAATTTAAATTGCTCAGCTGCCATGATGGGATTTGAACTCATGTCTTGGGATCATTCGTCCAGGCCTCTGGATTACTAGTCCATAACATAACCATTATGCTATCATATTAGGTGAAGGAAATTTTGTGTCCATTTCTGCTAGTTCTACACTTACAGTACAAGTTAAATAATTGCATTCATCTATGTTATCCACACTTCTCACCTTTTTAAGACCTTGATCATATCTCATCTTAATCTTTCCCTCAATGAAAACAAAGTCAAATTTCTAAGACTTATCATTATTTAGAGCCCTAATTGTCTGACATTGTTTCATCTGCAGAGTGTAGGGCCCTGAGGAACAGTCAGCATGGGTTCAAAATGAGAAATTAATGCCTTTTTAAAAAAGTCTATTGGAATTCTTTGAGGGGGCAACTAGAGAAGAAAAGGCTGTACAGTATGCACGATCGATTTGGAGTTCCAGAAGACAGTCATTATCTCTCTACATATGAGATTTTAAAGAAGATAAAGGCTCATGGACTTCATAAGAAAAGAAGTAACTGGATTGTAAAATCATCTTGGCGTAGAAAGCAAGATAATATAGAAAAGGCACTGTTGTGAATGGAATGTAATGTAGTGAACAGTGGAGATTTGTCAGGTTCTGTTCCCGTTACCAATAAACAATATGCAGGAGGGTGCTTCTTGTCTTGTAACACTAGTTTCCAAAGTTTTCCAACACGTCGATTGCCTATTAAAGGTAGGGAGCTCAAAACTGAACACACTATAATGCAATCAGCCTTATCAGCAACCAATGCAAAATTACTACCATTTGTGTTAACTTATAACTGAATACATTTAGGTGCACCCCAATACTTAAACAGTGTGAAATATATTAAGGATAATGGCCCTAAACTCCTCAGCAGTTCTGATAGTTTTTAAGAGCTCTGGAGGAATCTGCAGGAAACCAGGAACTTCTTTGATGCCTTGTAAAGTTAAGCCCTTCTTTCATCTACTGAAAGGCAAATGGTAGCCATAGGGTGGAGCCAGGAATTTTGCTACAAAGCCAGGAAGGGAACCCAGTGTCTGGCACTGTGGGATTTGGTCCTCCAGCTTGAATTTTCAGTAAATTTTTGAAAAGAAAGAATAAGTTGGTGCAGATTGGAACATAAATCAATGAGCCTCGTGAACAAAAAGGCAGGAGGTGTATTTGCAAAGGCAAAAAGGAAAAGGGAGTCAATGAAGGTGTACTGTTTGCACAAGGGCATATATGGGCTCCACTGCTAGGGCCTGGACCCTTAAAGGTTGCTTGGAGCCACAAAGAGCGCTAATTATGCATCAAATGTCATCTGATTGGCCTCTTTGCCAGGGGGCCTAGGGAAATGTTGTTGGAATCAGGCAGAGTCTGGGCAACCCCACTCAAACCACGCCACCACCAGAGTTTTAGGCAGCTGTGGGTGGCCCACTAGACTCATCTTGGCCCATATTAATGAGGTGCCCTCCCACTGACAACACAAATGCTGGTGTGATTCATGCTGGAAGGCACCATCGGGCTCCAAAATTGTGATCGGAGGAATATCAAGGACAACTTTGCAACAAGTGAGTACTTAGTGAACAGCCAATGATCAAATGTAAATCCTTTTTTCCTTTACTAATGCACATTCTTGCATTGAATATCTGGCTCAATGATTTATGTTCCAATCTGCACCAGCATACTTTTATTTAAATTATTTACTGATAAAACAAACTTCTCAACAAAACCGGATCATCCAAGACATCAAGGTTGGAAATAAAAGGAAAGATAAGAAAAATAAATAATGATTAGCAAAATACTAAGCTTGGGTTTTAGAAGCCAGAAGAGGGAAAGACAGAGGAAAACCAGGGAAAGGCTGAGTTAGAAGAAAAAAAGTGAGCAATGACTCTTAATAAGAGACAAACTATAAGTCTGAATGTCAAATTAGTCAGGAAAGGGAGATGTAGGGGGACTATTTGATATCAGAGCAGGACATTCAGGAAGAACTACGGGTACCTGTTGGTAGAACAGGTAAATAGGAAAAGGTAAATTGTAGATGACCCATGGCGGTTTGTGGAAGAGATGCAGTTGAGTAGCCAAGTAGCATTTTTCCATTTGATACTTTATTAACTTAATTGTTATAATGCAAGAAGTACCCTCCTGCATATTGTTTATTGGTAATGGGAACAGTACATGTATCGAAAACAGAACCTCATAAATTTCCACTGTTCACACTATTCACAACAGTATCATTTCGATATTATCACTTGCTTTCTACTTTTATTTCATTTTACAATCTGGTTACTTAATTTCTTGTGAAGTCCATGAGCCTTTATCTTCTTCTGTACAGCCCTTTCTCCTTTAGTTACCCCCTCAAAGAATTCCAATAGGCTTTTTTTTTTATAAAAGGCATTAATTTCTAATTTTGAATCCATGATGACTGGTCCTCAGGGCCCTACACTCTTCAGATTAACACATCTTGTAAAATGCTTTTGAATACTTTCTCATTGCTAATAGTTTTACACTTTTTGAACACAATCCTGGTGGAAATTTGTTAGCCTCTTGTCCTTATACTTATTGAGTTCCTGAAAAAGTTAACCTTATCTATTGCCTCTTGCATTTCTTGAGGACTTCAATGTGTATCCTATCTGAAACAGAATTTTACCGGCCCCAGGTGACAAAAATGGAGGCACTGGGAAGCTGGTTAAATAGTGGTGAGGCATTTTGGAATGGCCCTCCGATGCAGTCCGGCTGCCAGAGAACTTTTCCAGAGGCGGACTGTGAGGTGGATCGGTTGCTGCTCCAAGGAGGTGAGCAGCAAATTGCATACTTAAAGATCCTACCCAAAGTCATTTTACGGAGGTGCCAGCATTTTGCCGGCATCAGGATAGCCACCCCTACCTCGTGGGGAGGTCCTCAACTTACTGGAGGTGGCCTCCCTGCAGCAGACCAGAGAGGCCCAAAGAGGGAAGTCTAACTTTTTGCTTTAGGTGTTTCTTAAACAGAGAATGATGACACATTTGTGGGGCGGCACAGTGGCGCAGTGGTTAGCACCGCAGCCTCACAGCTCCAGGGACCCGGGTTCGATTCTGGGTACTGCCTGTGTGGAGTTTGCAAGTTCTCCCTGTGTCTGCGTGGGTTTTCCCCGGGTGCTCCGGTTTCCTCCCACAGCCAAAAGACTTGCAGGTGATAGGTAAATTGGCCGTTGTAAATTGCCCCTAGTGTAGGTAGGGAATATGGGATTACTGTATGGTTAGTATAAATGGGTGGTTGTTGGTCGGCACAGACTCGGTGGGCCGAAGGGCCTGTTTCAGTGCTGTATCTCTAATAAATTTAAATATATGACCATGCACTAATTAAGTGATAATTTTTCATGTTTTTAAAAACAGAGTTGCACTCAGGAAGCAACACCAAGTTTAATAATGCACTAATATATTCAGGTTACTTGTTATGATCATCTAAATTCATGGTTTGTATTAATATTTTCGAGATCACTTTTAGTTTGGGGGAATTAAATGTGCAGCTATAAGAATTTCAAAATGTTGCAGACCACCAAGATTTAAAGTGCAAAGATCTTTCCATGAGTGCTTACAAAGACTACGTTAGAGAGGTGAGAGTCATAAAGCAGCAGGTGGACTTGTTTAGTTGTATCCAGAAAGTCTGGGAGAAATTGCTTTTTCATTGTTCGCAATATCAACTATTCATGTGGGTATTAGAAATCAAACAGATTCTTGGTGTTGGAGGGAATTAGCTTAAATTCCAGGACATCTCATATGTACCAGTGGGCTATGGAGATAGATGCTGCAGGGCTATGCCTTTGGTCAGGTGTTTTTTTTAATATTTGTGCTTGCTGACATAGTCAGCTGGCTTTTGGAAAGTAGTTGGCTTTAGAAGAAGAAGCCATCAGGAACAAGGGGAGTTTCTGTTTTGAGTATAGCCCAAGCTCAAGCTGGGAAGTTCAGATTTGGAAGGTGTAAGAAGAGAAGTGGAGAAGTGGATGCTAGTCGGAGAATCCCCATGAGATCTCATACCTCAGAAGACAGCTGAGAAATTAAGGAAAATCAAAGTGAATTCCTAAGAGCTGTAGTACATTTTGGATTGGTCCCAGGAGAAGTGAACAAACTGCCAAGATTCTGTAATGTATAGGGGAACTCTTGGGGTGAAAGTAAAAGTCAAAGGGGTGTTCTGTTGAGATTTAGAGTCTAAAGTATACGTTTTCATGTTTTGTTAAGATTTTAAGTTTAAAGCACAAGTCATTTCAAATTGTAATGTTAAGATAGTAGTGTTTAGCTTTGTTTAACTCTTGTACTGTAAAGCTTTTTGTTTCAAACATGAAATCATGTGGCGTAATTCTTTCAGTAAAAATTCAATTTTCTCTTTTTAAGAGGGGTCCCTAACAGAATCATAACGTAATATAAATTAAAAGTTAATAGATTCCACCTAGTTTATAATGAGGCATTGAAAACATGAATTTGCAAGTTTCATTTTTTTCTGGGTTTCCTTTCTACTGTCAGAAGTTTCAAAATATTATTAATTTAGATCCACTTTCTGTACACTAACGACTTATTTTAAAATGCAAAATGTTCCAATGCTAGCATTCGTGACACAAAGCAAGTCATTACATTCTGACATAAATAAGAAAGTTGAGGAGCATTCAGCACATTTTTAAACTGGATGCAGACTATAATGTTATATAATTTCATTTTGAATTACAGGGTAGAGTTTATTATATGCTCTACTCTTGATACCCTATAATTTATTAGCATTATCTATACCAATGAATGTTTTCAAAAAATATAGCTTTATACTGACGTCTGGTGCTAAATGCTTCACTAAGGATTTATGCCTGAAAAACAGGTGCAAAGTTGACCAATGACCATTGATCCCACTGCAAAACTTGTGAGAGCCAATTGGAGGTCCCAGGCCGGCACCTAAAACAGAAATGAGACGCCTTGAATATGTAAATTATATGTCTGATACCTGTTAAAGATGTCCATTAAAGACAATGGAGTTAGGAGAGGGAATTCCAGAGGGCAGGGCCAAGGTAGCTAAATGTTCCAGAATTGAAGCTGGAGCTAAAGGATGGGGGATATGCTGGAGGCTGGAATCAGATGGCCAGATGTCACCGGACGGGATGTTAACTGGAGTGGGTTGCTGAGATTGGGTGGGGCAAGGCCATTGTATATAAAGACAAGAATTTTAAATTTGATTTAAATCTAACTATTGGGAGTATCTCAGAGTGAGAAGGGACACCACCTTGCCAGTGTTCATGTATGTACCTAAGTCACTGTCATGCCCATGTTTCATCAGGGATCTCCGGAGGTACAATGTAGAAATGAGTGATAGAAAATATGTGGGATAGTCAATTCATAGTGCATATTGGCCCATTGTCGCCACCTGTCCTTGGGCACCCCAAGGAGCAGAAGAACATATTTTAAATTGCTGGCAGTAGTAGACCCTTCAAAAGAGCTTCATATGACAAGACTTTCTAGTATATGCCTGAGTGTGAAGAATTAAATCAGGCTGATATTGCACAAGCAGCCAAATAAGTAGACCTCACCACATAATGCAGGGGCATAATTTTACAACATACCCAGTGCATTGTGCAAGATGCTCTGGGATGCCATGGGACTATGTTTGCACATTGCAAACACAGGCTCACATCAGGTGACTGCTCAACTGAGTTCTAGTGTGACACACACATATTTCATATTTCTTATTTCAATAAAAGTCTTTTCAGAAGAAGCCCACACATAACAGGTGGGAGTGCATGCTGACTTGAGGAGTTATCTCATGGGAAAGAGGAACAGGAGTAGGCCATTTAGCCCCTCAAGCCTGCTCTGCCATTCAATTATGGTTGATCTGTGAATTAACTCCATATACCTTCTTTTGCCAATATCCCTTAAAACCTTTGGTTACAAGAAATCTGTTTAATTAACAAATCTGTTTAATCAATTAACAATTGACCATGCATCAACTGCCATTTGCTAAGAGAGTTCCAAACTTTTACCACCCTCTGCTTGAAGAATTGTTTCCTAATTTCCCTCCTGAAAGGTAAATGATTCTTCTTTGTTTTTCTCAACCCGTCTGTAGCCTTTGACATGACTGACGACACCACCTTCCTCCAATGTCTCTGCATTGTCATCCAGCCGTGGGGGGCTGCATTCCCTTGGTTCCATCTTTATCTATCTGATTGTCATCAGACAACCTCTTGCAAAAGCTTCTCTTTCCACTTCTGCACCATTAACTCTGGTGCCCCCCCAACAATCTAACCTTGGTCCCCTATTTCTCAACTGCATATGCTGCCCCTTAATCACATCATCTGAAAGCACAGCATCCATTTTCACAAGTACACTGACGACACCCAGCTCTACCTCCATCACTCTTTTCGACCTCTCCACTGTCTCTATATTGTCAGACTGCTTGGTTGACATCCAATACCGGATGAGCAGAAATTTCGTCCAGTTAAATATTGGGAACACAGTAGTCATTGTCTTCGGTCCCCACTACAAACTGCTTTCCCTAGCCACTGACTCCATCTTTCTCCCTAGCAGCTGTCTGAGACTGAACCAGACTATTCACAACCTTGGTGTCATATTTAACCCTGAGATAAGCTTCCAACCACATATCCAGGCCATCACTAAGTGCTTATTTTCCACCTCGATGAGATCGCCCAACTCCACCTCTGCCTCATCTTATCTGCTTCTGAAACCTTCATCTACACCTTTGTTACCTTTAAACTTGATTATTCCAATGTATTCCTGGCTGACCTCCCATATTCTACCATCTGTAAAACTTGAGGTCATCTGGTGAAGTAATGGTAATATTACTAAACTAGTCATCCAGAGGCCTGGATGAGTACTCTGAAGACATGACTTCAAATCTCACCATAGCAGCTGGAGGAATTTAAATTCAATGAATTAATAAAACTGGAATGAAAAACTAATCTCAGTAATGATGATTATGAAATGACCGGGTTATCGTAAAAATCCATCTGGTTCACTAATGTCCTTCAGGGATAGAAATCTGCCGTCCTTACCTACTCAGGTCTACAAGTGACTCCAGACCCAGAGCAATGTGGCTGACTCTTAACCGCCCTCTGAAATGGTCTAGCAAGCCATTCAGTTGTATTAAACCGCAACAGAAAAGTCAAATAGAACAAAATAGTACGGGCTACCTGGCATTGACCAAGGCGCTCGATGCAACAAAGGCACATGCTGCTCAGTTGACCCTGCAAAGCCCTTCTCACTAACATCTGAGGACTTGTGGCAAAATTGGGAGAGCTGGCCCACAGACAAATCAAATAATAGCCTGGCATAGTCATACTCACTGCCAATCATACCTTACAGCCAATGTCCCAGATTCCTCCATTATCATTCCTGTCCCACCTGCAGGACAGACCCACCAGAGGTGATGGCACAATGGTATACAGTTGGGAGGGAGTTGCCCTGGGAGTCTTTAACATTGATTCTGGACCCTGTGAATTCACATGGCATCAGGTCAGACATAGGCAAGGAAACCTCCTGCTGATTACCACCTACTGCCCTCCCTCAACTGATGAAGTAGTGCACCTCCATGTTGAACATCATTTGGAAGAAGCACTGAGGCAACAAGGGCACAGAATGTACACTGGGTGGGGTCTTCAATGTCCACCAACAAGAATGTCTCGGTATCAACACTACTGACCAAGCTGTTTGAGTCATGAAGGAGATATCTGCTAGCCTTCGCCTGCGGCAGGCGATGAGAAAACCAAGAGATAAAAACCTACTTGAACTCATCTTCACCAATTTACCTGTCGCAGATGCATTTGACTATGACAGTATAAGTAGGAGTGTCCACCTTATGGAAGTGAAGTCCCATCCTCACACTGAGGATGCCACTCTACTCCCACAGCGTGCTGTGTGGCACTACCACTGTCTTAAATGGGATAGATTCAGAACAGATCTAGCAGCTCAAAACTGGGCATCCATGAGGCACAATGGACCATCAGCAGAATTGTACTCAGCCACAATCTGTAACTTCATAGCCCAGCATATCCTCCACTCTACCATTACAATCAAGCCAGGGGACCAACCCTGTTCAATGAGGAGTGTGGGAGTGCATGCCAGGAGCAGCACCAGGCATATCTAAAAATGAGGTGCTAACCTCCTGAGGCTAGAACACAGGACTACATGTATACTAAACAGCAGAAGCACCATGGTGGAGACAGAGCTAAGTGATCCCACAGCGAATGAATTGGATAAAATCTGCAGTCCTGCCACATTCAGTCGTGAACGGCGGTGGACAATTGCACAACAAACCAGAGGAGGTTCCACAAACATCCGCAGCACATCAATGTAAAAGACAAGATCGAAGCATTTGCAACCATCTTCAGCCAAAAGTGTCATGTTGATGATCCATCTCAGCCTCCTGCTGAAGTTCCCAGCATCACAGATGCCAGTCTCAGCCAATCCGAAACGAGGAATTAAGAGGGCTAAAAGGGGTCATGAAATATCTTTAGCAAACAGGGTTAAGGAAAATCCCAAAGCCTTTTATTCATATATAAGGAGCAAGAGGGTAACTAGAGAAAGGATTGGCCCACTCAAGGACAAAGGAGGAAAGTTATGCGTGGAGTCAGAGAAAATGGGTGAGATTCTAAACGAGTACTTTGCATCGGTATTCACCGAGGAGAGGGACATGACGGATGTTGAGGTTAGGGACAGATGTTTGATTACCCTCAGTCAAGTCGGCATAAGGAGGGAGGAAGTGTTGGGTATTCTAAAAGGCATTAAGGTGGACAAGTCCCCAGGTCCGGATGGGATCTATCCCAGGTTACTGTGGGAAGCGAGAGAGGAAATAGCTGGGGCCTTAACAGATATCTTTGCAGCATCCTTAAACACGGGTGAGGTCCCGGAGGACTGGAGAATTGCTAATGTTGTCCCCTTGTTTAAGAAGGGTAGCAGGGATAATCCAGGTAATTATAGACCGGTGAGCCTGACGTCAGTGGTAGGGAAGCTGCTGGAGAAGATACTGAGGGATAGGATCTATTCCCATTTGGAAGAAAATGGGCTTATCAGCGATAGGCAACATGGTCTTGTGCAGGGAAGGTCATGTCTTACCAACTTAATAGAATTCTTTGAGGAAGTGACAAAGTTGATTGATGAGGGAAGGGCTGTAGATGTCATATACATGGACTTCAGTAAGGCGTTTGATAAGGTTCCCCATGGTAGGCTGATGGAGAAAGTGAAGTCGCATGGGGTCCAGGGTGTACTAGCTAGATGGATAAAGAACTGGCTGGGCAACAGGAGACAGAGAGTAGCAGTGAAAGGGAATTTCTCAAAATGGAGACGTGTGACCAGTGGTGTTCCACAGGGATCCGTGCTGGGACCACTGTTGTTTGTGATAGACATAAATGATTTGGAGGAAAGTATAGGTGGTCTGATTAGCAAGTTTGCAGACGACACTAAGATTGGTGGAGTAGCAGATAGTGAAGGGGACTGTCAGAGAATACAGCAGAATATAAATAGATTGGAGAGTTGGGCAGAGAAATGGCAGATGGAGTTCAATCAGGGCAAATGCGAGGTGATGCATTTTGGAAGATCCAATTCAAGAGTGAATTATACAGTAAATGGAAAAGTCCTGGGGAAAATTGATGTACAGAGAGATTTGGGTGTTCAGGTCCATTGTTCCCTGAAGGTGGCAAAGCAGGTCAATAGAGTGGTCAAGAAGGCATACGGCATGCTTTCCTTCATCGGACGGGGTATTGAGTACAAGAGTTGGCAGGTCATGTTACAGTTGTATAAGACTTTGGTTAGGCCACATTTGGAATACTGCGTGCAGTTCTGGTTGCCACATTACCAAAAGGATGTAGATGCTTTGGAGAGGGTGCAGAGGAGGTTCACCAGGATGTTGCCTGGTATGGAGGGCGCTAGCTATGAAGAGAGGTTGAGCAGATTAGGATTATTTTCATTAGAAAGACGGAGGTTGAGGGGAGACCTGATTGAGGTGTACAAAATCATGAGAGGTATAGACAGGGTGGATAGCAAGAAGCTTTTTCCCCCAGAGTGGGGGGATTCAATTACTAGGGATCACGAGTTCAAAGTGAGAGGGTAAAGTTTAGGGGGGATATGTGTGGAAAGTTCTTTACGCAGAGGGTGGTGGGTGCCTGGAATGCATTGCCAGCGGAGGTGGTAGACGCGGGCACGATAGCGTCTTTTAAGATGTATCTAGACAGATACATGAATGGGCAGGAAGCAAAGAGATACAGACCCTTAGAAAATAGGCGACATGTTTAGATAGAGGATCTGGATCGGCGCAGGCTTGGAGGGCCGAAGAGCCTGTTCCTGTGCTGTAATTTTCTTTGTTCTAATCCAATTCACTCTGCATGATATCAAAAAACGGCTGAAGGCATTAGATACAGCAAAGGCTACGGGCCCTGACAACATCCCTGCTGCAGTACTGAAGACTTGTGCTCCAGTACTATCCCTACCCAAGCTGTTCCAGCACAGCTACAACACTAGGATCTACCTGACAATGTGGAAAATTGCCCAGGTATACCCTGTCGGCAAAAGGCAGGAGAAATCCAATCTAGCCAATTACTACCCATCAGTCTACTCTCAATCATCAAAGTGATGGAAGGTGTCACTATCAAGCAGCACTTACTCAGCAACAACCAGCTCCCAATACAGAGTTTGGGCTCTGCCAGGACCTGTTGGCTCCAGACCTCATTACAACCTTGGTCCAAACATGGAGAAAGGAGCTGAATTCCAGTGGTGAGATGATAGTGACTGCCCTTGACATCAAGTCAGCATTTAATCAAGAGTGGCATCAAGGAGCCCCAGCAAAATTGAAGGCAATGGGAATCAGGGGGAAAACTCCCCACTGGTTGCAGTCAAACTTAACACTGAAGATGATAGTTGTGGTTGTTGGAGGCCAATCATCTCAGCCCCAGGACATTGCTGCAGGATTTCCTCAGGGTAGCGTCCTAGGCCGAATTATCTTCGGCTGCTTCATCAATGACCTTCCCACCATCATAAGGTCAGAAGTGCAAATGTTCGCTGATGCATGCACAGTTTTCAGTACCATTCACAACTCGCCAGATACTGAAACAGACCGTGTCCACATGCAGCAAGATCTGGACAACATTCAGGCTTGGGCTGATAAGCGGCAAATAATATTTCCACCATACAAGTGCTGGACAATGGCTCCAACAAGAGAGAATCTAATCGTCTTCCCTTGATATTAAAAGGCATGATCATCACTGAATCCTCCAACATCAACATCCTGGGGGTTATCATTGACCAGAAACTAAACTGGATCAGCCATATAAATACTGTGGCAACAAGAATAAGTTAATGGCTGGCGAATAACTCACCTCCTGATTCCCCAATGCCTGTCCTCCATCTACAAGGCACAAGTCAGGAGTGTGATGGAATACTTTCCAATTACCTGGATAAGTGCAGCTCCAACACTCGACACCTGATTGGCACCCCATCCACCACCTTAAACATTCATTCTCTCCACCACCGGCACACGGTAGCAGCAGTGTCCACCACCTACCAGATGCGCTGCAGAAACTTGCCAAGGCTCCATTGACAGCACCTTCCAAACCCACGACCTCCACCACCTAGAAAAACAAGGACAGCAGACACATGGGAACAGCAACACCTGCAAGTTCCCTCCAAGTCACTCATCATCCTGGCTTGGAAATATATCACTGTTCCTTCACTAGGTCAAAATCCTGGAACTTCCTCCCTAACAGTACTGTGGGTTTACCTGCACCAGATGGACTGCAGCAGTTCAAGAGGGCAGCCTACCACCACTTTCTCAAGGGCAATAAGGGATGGAAATAAGTACTAGGCTTGTCCTTAATGCCCAGATCCCATGAAAGAATAAAAACAATCTCTGATGCTCATATCCTAACTCACACCAAAATCCCATTCAACCATTAATCTACATTGGTTCCCATTCCAGCAACACCTTGATTTTAAAATTCTTATGCTTGTTTTCAAATTTCTCCATGTCCTCGCCCCTCCCAATCTCTAATCTCCTCCATAGAAACATAGAAAATAGGAGCAGGAGTAGGCCATTTGGCCCTTCGAGACTGCTCCGCCATTCATTATGATCATGGCTGATCATCCAACTCAGTAACCTGTTCCTGCTTTCCCCCTATATCCTTTGATCCCTTTCGCCCCAAGAGCTATATCTAACTCCTTCTTGGAAACATGCAATGTTTTGACCTCAACTGCTTTCTGTGGTAGTGAATTCCACAGGCTCACCACTCTCTGGGTGAAGTAATTTCTCCTCATCCCAGTCCTGAAAGGTTTACCCCGTATCCTTAGACTATGACCCCTGGTTCCGGACTCCCCCACCATCGGGAACTCCAGCCCCCCAACACTCTGGGATACCAGCACTGCTCCAATTCTAACCTTTTGAGCATCCTCAATTTTAATCTTTCCACTATTGGCAGCTGTGCCTTTAGCTTCCAAGGCCCTAAGCTCTGGAATTCCCTCCCTAAATATCTCTGTCTCTCTACCTCTCTTTCCCCCATAAGATGCTCCTTAAAACCTAAAATAAAAGCAAAATACTGCGGATGCTGGAAATCTGAAACAAAAACAAGAAATGCTGGATTCACTCAGCAGGTCTGGCAGCATCTGTGGAAAGAGAAGCAGAGTTAACGTTTCGGGTCAGTGACCCTTCTTCGGAACTGACAAATATTAGAAAAGTCACAGATTATAAACAAGTGAGGTGGGGGTTGGGCAAGAGATAACAAAGGAGAAGGTGCAGATTGGACCAGGCCACATAGCTGACCAAAAGGTCATGGAGCAAAGGCAAACAATATGTTAATGGTGTGTTGAAAGACAAAGCATTAGTACAGATTAGGTGTGAATATACTGAATATTGAACATCAGCAAGTGCAAACCTGAAGAAAAACAACCTGAAAAAAACAGTGGGTGAGCAAACTGAACAAACTAAGATGAACTGAAATAAATACAAAAAAAGATTGTAAAAAATGTAAAAAGGAATGCCAAAAAAAAGGGAAGAAAAAATAACTAAAAATGAAAGTAAAGTGGGGGGCTGTCATGCTCTGAAATTATTGAACTCAATGTTCAGACCGGCAGGCTGTAATGTGCCTAATCGGTAGATGAGATGCTGTTCCTCGAGCTTGCGTTGATGTTCACTGGAACACTGCAGCAATCCCAGGACAGAGATGTGAGCATGAGAGCAGGGGGGAGTGTTGAAATGGCAAGCAACCGGAAGCTCAGGGTCCTGCTTGCGGACTGAGCGGAGATGTTCCGCAAAGCGGTCACCCAGTCTGCGCTTGGTCTCCCCAATGTAGAGGAGACCACACTGTGAGCAGCGAATACAGTATACTACATTGAAAGAAGTACAAGTAAATCGCTGCTTCACCTGAAAGGAGTGTTTGGGGCCTGGGATAGTGAGGAGAGAGGAGGTAAAGGGGCAGGTATTACACCTCCTGCGATTGCAAGGGAAGGTGCCCTGGGACGGGGACGAGGTGGTGGGGGTAATGGAGGAGTGGACCAGGGTGTCGCGGAGGGAACCTACTTCTTCATTAGCTTTTAGTCCTCTGCCCTATTAGCTCCTTGTGGGGCACTGTGTCAAATTTTGCTCAAGAACGACATTTTATGTTAAAGATGCTATTTAAATACAAGTCGTTGTTGAAGAAAGACCTGGCTTTAATCTTTTGGCTAAATCCTCTTTCTTAGAGTCCCCAAACAGTGGAAATAGTTTATCTACCTGCAATTCCCCTTACTATCTTGAAAATTTCAATCAAATCACCCCTTAATTGTCTAAATTGATCTAAAGATTCTTGACTTGTCGCAAACTTGGAGGTAATAAGGAGTGAAGCTAATATTATACATTCTTTATCTCCTTGCCGATTGGAGTTCTTGCATCTTATTTTTTCTTCCTGCCCCTATTCCAGAATCCACATTTAGGCCAGTCTTTCCTTGGCATATCAGAAAAAGAAACTTTAGCACCTCTGCTTCCTACAACAGGCAGCTATACATTGGGACATCACCTGGATACTGAACTATAGACAATTTGTACTACAGAGACAGTTCTTTCCCAGATTGTGAAGTTCATTACTGTATTAAACATTTATGCCATTGGATTCTTTCAAGTAACAACCAATTTCATTTCCCAATTTGATCAGTTGGCTGTCCACTGATGCATTAAGAAATGTCTGATGGGCAACAGGCTCATCGCTTTTTAAGTGGAAAGGATGCATCAACTCAATAAAGCAAAAGGATTTTCCTAGAGTAGCAGGGTTCCAAAGAATGCAGAGCATTCTAGATATCACTCATGAACCACGCCAAACACTGAACTGAATCACCATCTCCTGACAGGCAAGATGCACTCCTACCCTCTGGAGGGCCAAATGTGACAACCTTCCTTGCAACCACCTCACACAGTAGCACATTCATTTTACCAGCCATCATAAAGGATCAGGTGCTTTGCTGTGCTGTTGATTTTACCTTACCATTGCTCTGTAATATATCTCAACATATCTGAGGAGAGCTGCATTTGACAACTACAAATTACAAGCAGGTTATGACAGAATAATGGTAGTCAGACAGAACTAGAAGACAGGCTTCACTGATGCCATAAGGTCTGCTCAGTGGACATGGTGAGGCACTGCCCAGTAGATGATGAATGAAGTGGGCACAGATGATGGTACTGACTCTCAGTATTCCATGATACATCACACATGGTCACCAAAGGGAATTACCATGGAAGGCATAGTCATAGAGTCATTATGGTACAGAAGGAGGCCTTTGAGCCCATCAAGGCTATGCTGGCTCTTTGTAGAGCAATTCAGTCAGTCCCATTCTCTGATATATCCTCGTAGCCCTGCAAATTTATTCCCTCAAGTGCCCATCCAGTTTTCTTTTTGAATCGTTGATCATCTCTGTTTCTACTACACTCGTAAGCAGTGAGTTCCAGGTCATTACCACTCACTGCTTAAAAAGGTTCTTCCCCCTGGATCTCTTGTCCAAAACCTTAAATCTGTGTCCCCTGGTCCTTGTACCATCAGCTCATGGGAACAGCTTTTCTTTGCCTACATTCTCTAAATCTGTCATAATCTTATACACCTCTTCCACATCTCCCATCAAACTCAAGGAGAGTTTGTTTCAAGGAGAACAATGCCATCTTCTTCAACCTAGCCTTGTAGTCACCCATCCACTATCTCTACCATCTCTGATTGATATTTTTTCAGCATCCCCTTCTTTAGTAAACCCTGATACAAAGTGTTCATTAAGTATTCTAGCCTTGCCCTGTGCCTCTAAGCATATATCACCTTCTTTGTCCCTAATAGGCCCCATCCTGCTTCTTACTTCCTGCTTACTATTTACATGTTCGTGGAAGATTTTTGGACTACCTTTTAATGTTAACTGCCATTCTATTCTCATACTCTCTCTTTGCCAGTCTTATTTTCCCTTTCGCTTCCACTCTCAACCTATTGTCTTTGGCCTGGTTTGAAGCAGATGTCCGCCATTCACTTGCATTTCAGAATTGACATGTAAAATCTTTTTGTAATAAAGCTGTGTGTTCAGAAAGTGCTCTTGTAAAAGTATATGAGCAGTTTTCATAGGCTGGTATGAATGGGCTACTTATGGTTGGAAGATTTAAAGCATTGTAAATGAAGGCAGATTCATGCAAGGGATGGGAAGTTTAGGCAGGACTGTTCATTCAATGGCCACATCTGCAAGTTAAGAGAAAGTAGGCTTGTATTAAAGCTTGCCAAATGGCCTCAGTCTCTGCTCTGTACTCATTGCATGCTCTTCTACAAAAAGTCTAGTGATCATTGTGAGTGTTTTTTGTATTAAAATTGAATTATTCAACAATTTTAATTAAGCAATGGACAAAGACATCAAAGTAAGTTTTTTTAATTATTAGATAGTTTGAATTAGATGATTTTAAGATTCAACAGCATATATAACTATAGTACTAACATGGTTTCACAGGATATTTGTTATGATCCCCATGTAGGCCATCAACAAAGCAAAAGAATTGAATCCACCGACTGACCCCAATTTAGGATACAAAAAACAAATGGACAAGATCTCACTTTTACAAATTTTACTTTAACTCTCAAACCAAAACAAGCATAAATTAAGCATGAACTAACAGTTGAATCACTGTTGATATATGGGTTACATATGAACGATCAGATAACAAGGATATACCTCAAGTCGTTTGGCAGTGCTATCCACAGGATGATGCCGAACCATCACAAAGTCCTTCAGGTCTTTGAACTTTTCAAGTAAATCTCCAGCTCCCATCTCCCAAGATGCAAATGCCGGTTTCACTCAATGGCAGTTTCTCTGCAATCTGAACCCCACTGATACCATCCCTACCAAAACTGCACACCCTTCTGGAACTTCCATGGTTTTGCTCACAACATTCCTTGTGGTGTAGTTTCACTGGTCTCACCTTACATAACTCTTCAAGGCACCAAAAACCATGATAGCAACTTGTATTTTCCCAAGGGTCAGCTTCCAGAAAACAACTTCTAATTGAAAGAGCTTGTCTTTTTTAAAACCAGCAGCTCCCAGCTTGTTTCAGTTCAGCAGCTCTGGGAAACTATTAAAAACAACGCCCAGCTTAGCACCTGGCTTCCACCCTTTACAGTCTTCTGGTAAAACTGAAACCTAAGCTCTAATCACATGTCTCTGCTAAAAAACTGTTTTGTTAACTCGGTTCTGACCTCCCAGAACATTTGAAGCATTTTGTTTCATTTTCAAATCAGGATCTGTCTATAAAAAAAAACACTTTGAATCCAAAGTTATAGCACCCAACAGGTCAGCTACAAAAACACAGTCTGCACACAAGGACCCCATCACATATTACATTCACATCAACACATCTATTAGGAAGATTCCTAATCTTTTCAAAATTAGGCAAAACAAATATATTAATAGCATTTCACTGACAAGGGTACTTCAGTTCCAAACTCCCATAATTTCCAGGCATGATTGTGATGGTACCTTGGCAAATCACAAGCATCCAGACAAGGCATTTCATCAAAATTGCAGGATTCCTTGCATCAAGAAAAGATTTTGAAATCTTCCTGACACTGTTCTGAAAAGTCAGTTTCCACTACCCTTCAAAATTGTGCAGAAATGAGTATGATTGACTGATGACAAGCTCACGTTTAATACAGCATCAGCAACATGAAAAACAGAACAGACTCTGAGTAGGTATTTATTCTCCTTAGTAATTCAGATATTACTCAGATCCAGAATCCATTAATTTTGGAGAATCTTATTTAGATGATAATGCACAGATGTAAATTTACTTGTGAAAATTCTTTTTTTTAAATATAAATCAACCTATAAATTTTCACAGGAATTGTAGTGGTGAGCTAAATTTATCTGCAAAACTGTTTTTAAAAGTAGAGGACAGAGGAGTTATTTTCAAGCCAATGGTTAAGGAATCCAGTTTTGGTTGGCACGGTAACAGATACAGTTCTGATACAGTAGATCAGCAGCATAATATAACCTTGTGGTTACATTGCGACACTCTGCTGTTTCATCGCTGACATTCAGTGATGAGAGTGTGTGGTGGATTCAAACAAAATAATTTCAAACCAGGCTTTGCATTTTAATACTAATCATGGGTTAAACAGATTATTAAAGTAGAAAAATCCACTGCATGGTATAGAACTATTTTAATAAAACACCTTCATTATTATCTTTCACTTGCATGCCTCACAACAAAGATCAGAGTTTCCGAAAGGGAAACTCAAATATCCTTTGTTAAGAATTATTGATGAAATATTGCAGCAAAATTTCTACAATCATTGTGGAGATAGTGAGATTACCTGCTATGGATGATTTACACATGTCTGAATTCAGCAGCCAATGATGACCCCGAACTTTCTGGTTCAGAGTTCATTAACAATGTAGAGCAAACTCAAGGTGCAATTTAAGCCTACCTCTGGGAACAGGCATATTTGGCAGGGGGTGGGGGGGGGGGGGGGGGTGGTGGGGGAGGTGGGGTTGATGTGGGATTTCCTACATAAGCAGAGGAAGTTACAGGGCTGCAACCTTAGCTTTACTTGGTTCAGAATTAAAAGGGGTATCAGTTAAATGCTTCCATGATGGAGTTAGGTAAGGGAAGTCCTAAACTGCAGAGCTTTCAGAACCAGAACTGCAGCTATCATTGTAAGAGATGCCCCAAAGGAGGACTCTTCTGTTCAGCACTCAGGGGCACTCTCCCCACTAGGAGAGGAGCATGGAGTGGAGGGAGGAGGTGTCAGCTCACTGAATGTCAATGACACCATGCAGTGCAGATAGCAGCATATACATAAGAAACTTTCAGACATTTAGGAAATAGAAAAAGATGGCATTTCTTTACACAGAGGGGAGTTAGAATATGGAATTCTTTGAGACAAACCATTGAGGTAAAGTCCAGAAATTCTTTTTAAAGGGAAGTAAACAGTTGCTTGAAAATAAGGGATATTAAAGGGTAGAGAGCGTCAGCAGGTAAGTGGAATTAAACAAGGTGGCACAGGATTGATGGACTAAATGGCTTGTTTCTGGGAGGTGTGGTCAAGCCTGTAAGCAAGGTTCTACGATCAGGTGAGGAGGGGTCGAGATTCTCCCCTCTTGTCCCTCTCCTTGTTTGACCACAACATGGTTTATTCCTTTCTAAACAGTGGATGTGTTTACCAATGCAGTAAGTCTTTAAACCTCTATGTGCTGTGATTATAAAATAACCATTTAGAAATGTTTTGAGTGTAAACAAGAAAGAGGTTAGTTTATTGTACATAAAATCAAATCCTGATCTAAAGGAAAATAATAAACTATGTTCCAGCTTTTACACACACACACATTACAGAGTGAAGAGGAGGAGTTTGGTTGGATTAGAGTCCAGAACAAATACAAATAATATACAGTCTGCAAGGCCTGGCAATTCAGTTGTGTTTCGGATGAATTCATGGTTCTGGAGTCTCTGGCTGGTAGAAGTGCACTTGCAGCTGGTCCACTTGGTTCAGGGTTTTCCAGGAGACAATGATGTTGGTGGCTTTCTTCCCCATGGTCTTTGTCTGTAGCAAATGTAGACTTTGAAGTTCCACAGTTGTAGACAGGTTTTAAAACGAGCGATGTCACCTGGAGAGAGAGAGAGAGAGCAAAACAGCCCCAGCAGGGTCTTGCACTGGTTAGCTTGTCTGCTGTGTGTAACAAAAAATTCCAAGTTCACACAGACTGGGGAGACTGGAGACTGTCACATGGCTCTCTCAGTACTTTTTTTTCTTTAATAAGGTCCAAAGTCTAAGAATCCCAAATCTCTCTCAGATTGTATTGTTTCAATTTTACCCCCAGCGGTACATCTCCACTAATGAATGCCCTGCTAATGAGGGCAATACTAGATAATTTACTCAGCTGTTCAAGCCATCGTCCTGGATGGGACTGTTTTAGACATGCGTCTCCACTTCAGTGTCTTTGAATGCGAGGCATTTCAATGCAAATTGGTGTGGCCACCTTGGCTGCCAGCTTTTAAAAAATTAAATCTAGGATTCCAGCTTTCCTTTTTAAAAGTTTAATGTCAGTTTCCAACCGATGAATTAAAAATCCTCATTCAGCATAGCATGTTTTCTTGACAATGACTTCATGGTTAATGGTGGATGTGAGCAGTCTGTTTCTGTTTCAGTGCTCCTCTCTTGCACCCTTTTATGCTCATTTTCAGTATCTCAAGCACAGAGGTGCACAAATTGCAATATTCATTTTAACAAGTTTTGTTGCAGCAATCAAAAAATGCTCAGCTGCCTTTTAAGAAATAACCTCCTCGACCAGGCTTGAATCTTTCTGACCCTAGCACCCATTACACATAGATAGGCTATGAGGCCAAGCAAGATCCCATTACATCAAAAACAGGATTTTTCACCAAACTTCATTTAAATGTAATCAGCATCAATTTGAAAATTGAAATGATGCTCTCGCACAGCTTATGTAAGCCAAAAAGGCCAGTTTAAAATTTATGCAGACTGAAATTTAAGTAGGGATTTAGTAAAATGGATATTAAATCCAGCGGCTGTCTATGATTGACCTTTCTACATCGACACATATTTGTGCCAACTAGAATTTCTAAACGGATTGGCCAAGCTACATAAATGCTTGATAAAATGTCATTATTTCACAAGAATGTGCATCACAGATCATCAAATACCCAATACTAGCAGTTGATTATTTAATTATTTTTATATCTAAGTAAGTATAATGCTTTCTAATGGGTGAAAAAGAGGTAAACAAGATGCACAATTCATCAAAAGGCATGATGGCATCTGAGAAATTCTACATAGGACTCGCATGTCCAACTGATCAACAAGGTAAACTGATATTTCTTTCCTCCTCACATGTCTATCAATTACTTTGTTAATACCCCATTACTTTTTATATGGGATATACAGCACAGAACCAGGCCATTCGGTCAAACCAGTCAATGCTGACACGTATGCTCCACTCAACCCTCCTCCCATCCTTCCTCATCTAACTCTATCACTATAACTCTCTATTTTCTTCTCCCTACAAGTGGAAACTGGCCCGATTTTAACTCTGTACAAGTGGGTGGGTTTTAAATGGGTTAAAATCAGGACCATTCTCTCAATGACTATTCGATCACAACCTTTAGTACTGTTAAAGACCTTTATTAAGTCACACCTCAGACTTCTCTTTTCAAAAGCAGAGAGACACAGGCTGTTCATCCTCTCCTTATAGGTATGACCTCACAGATCGAGTATCACCCTTGTAAATCTTTGCATCCTCACCAGCGCTTTTATATCCTGCTTGTAATATGGAGACTTTGCACCAAGCCCCAAGTGAGAAGGGAGGCAAGCAATTTATGATGCATCTGCAAGTGCCATTCTTAACTCACTTCTGGAGGAATATTTGCATTCACTTGTTACAAGTCCCAGTTCCTCAAAACAGAGACTTTAAAAAAAAAAGACAGCTCTGCAAAGAAATACTTAAAATGTTTCATTTCATTAAGTCTGCACTTCAATCTTAAACATTTATTTAAGCATTTCCCATCTTTTTTTCTGCAACTCACCAATTTGCAAACCTTTCAGCCAGAAGTATGGGATATTGTGCGTCTTTTTGACTGTTGTCACCAATAACACTCCATGATCTGTCAGTGGGAGATATTAAGCTTCAATAATCCTTGACCTTACTCTACTCACTTAATAATAGGGAGCCTAATTTGCAGAAGACATACATTCAGTTTCTTTCATTGCTGGTCCTTTCTATGTAAAAAAAAAACCTTAAATGAGCAAGCAAAAAGACAATAAAATAAACATGGCTTTGTAGTTAAAAAAAGATGCAAGGTATGGATGAAAGTGTGAGAAGTGCAAACGATTAATCCAAAAATAAATAAGGATGCCATTTATTGCAGATTTTCTGTTTCTTTCAGCCAACTCCTTCAGCGTCGATCCCTGGCATGCCCAAACGTGCCCCAGGCTGCTGTCAGAATCAGTCTGCATCACTTATATCTAGAGAATCTATCCACCAAAACCTGCATAAAGCAGTGGCAACCTATCCAAGTCCGAATTAGCAGCCCGTTATCTGACATGCAGAAAATACACTGGGCTCCACTCATTTCTACAAATGACCATTTTGCTCTGGCCATTTCTGATGAAGCTTGTCTGGAGGGTGAATAACAAATAAAACTGTCTAGTTAGGAATTGAGAGATTTATGCTGCTTTACCTCAATGTAAATATTTGAATAAAATCCATATTACTTTCCAAACAAGGATTAAAGAGATGACAGCATGCTCTTGCTGAGATTAGATCAGATAACTAATTTGAAGTTGTTACAACTGTTTATTTATGGGCACCCCACCTCCTTTTAAATGAAATTCAGTTGTATGGCAGCAGATGTATAGTGTGAAACTATAAATCATGCAGCCTTGAGCCACAAAATGTATTGGAAATTCTCTTCAATGTAGCTCATTACAGAGGAAGAGAAGTAGGACATTCAGCACTTTGAGCCTTTTCTGGCATTCGGTTATATCATGGTGGATCAACACCATTTACCCGCATTTGATCCAAAATCCTGATACTGTACATGTACCTGTACCTAACAAAAATCTAAACCAGTGATGTGATACCATGCAGAAGCGCATAGGTGGAACCACCCAGCATTATCAGCGACGGGTGCCTGAGCGAGCTGCTGCTTATGGTCAATTATTGGAGGGTTACATTGTCACTAAAAAAAGCAGCCAATGCACTCATAAACAAGCACTCTTGTACTGAATAATGTTATCATCCTTCTATAGGAAGCTTCCCTTTGGCTACAACCCATACTGAGATGTATCACTATGTAAGGTTAGTCAGTACACTAAATTATACAAACATGACATGCTGTACTGTAGGCACTAGTTCCAGTGTCACTTCAATCCAATCCAATCTTCTTGAGCTTATCACAGGCAGATTATAAAACTAAAAGCTAGTTTAGTTCAGCTGAGACATTTCTGAGCCTCAGGAGAACTTGTCCACTTTTCCAATCTCAGTGTTTCTCCCCTGCAATAAGGAAGCTAAACTATGCTTTCCAAGATGAAGAAAGTTACCCTAGCTTCTCTGAACAGGACTGAATATTTTTGCTTATTTATGTTAGTAAAGGTGGAAACAGAAAACAACAATTCATGTACGATGAGTGATCACTTATTGAAAATATCGACTTAATGTGAGGGAACCGCCAAAATGGAAGAATGCATTTTGAAGGCTCTTGACTGTAACCCTCTGGAGGCCAAAATGTTGTGCCAGGCTGAAGCACATTGGGTGGTCCCATCCAACATCATCAGGGATGAAGGCCTGAAACACAGCAAGGCACCAAATGTGCCCTATTACAGTTGGACAGGGTGAAGGGCACTGCGAGCCAAACTCAGCACAAGGCACATTAAGGTCTGCATAAAATTTAAAATAAGATGGTCACCCCAAAATGCAATTGAGTGCCCTCCTGAGCAGTGCTCCTTTGGCATAGCACCCTTTGGCAGCAGATGCTACAAAGAAGCCCTAATAAATATAAATATTCCTCCTCTTGGCCCTTTCCTGAGGCACCCCTGCCTCATTCTCATGATCTCATTGCCCCTGTTGAGTGCACCTTTCCTTCATGGAAAATGCTGCTGGTACTCTTAACCCCCTTGTCCCTATGTGCTAAGAATGATGTTAATGAGCCAACCTCACTTAATGGGGAAAAGTCAGTTTATTCCAGCTAAGGCGTGTGGAATGCCTGAACAGTGCCAGCCCGAACGGTGCTGTGCCGGAACCGCATTATCCATCCCTCTGTTTTCACTTTTTCCTTCTGCTTAACATCCTTCTCCTCAAAATAAAGTGCTTTGAGACTTCTTTCTGTAGGTGGGGAATGCTATGGAAAATCAAGTATAGTCAAGGGGTTTTTATTCTTGATGACTGAAACTGTGGCCTTTTTGGCAGCCTCGACCTTTGACCACTCCACCCCCTTCTCTTCCAATGTCTATTTTCATGGCACTGCTTTCATTTGATTCCACTCCTCCCTATTGCAGATAGCCAGTACATCTCCTGCAGTGATTTCTTCTCCCACTCTTACATGGCAATATCAGGAATATCCAAGACTCCTTCATTCCCTCCTTTGTCGTCATACTCAGCTATAGGCAAGCTTCTATATTTATATTGATGGCACCCAACCCTAACTCTTCTCCGTCCTGACTCACTAACCATCATTATGCTGTCTATTAGTTCCACGTCCTGCCATGAGTGAGCAAAAGAATTCTTCAATGTAACATCGGCAAGAGCAAAGCCAACCCACTTGGATCTCGCTAAAACTAAGAGGGTTCCAATTCCAGTCCTGTCGCCAGCTGCTCACTCAAGCTGAACTCAACATGTACATCCTTAGTGGAATGTTTGACTCAGCTTCAAACACTCCTCTCTTATTCATCACTACGACCACCTGATTCCACATTGCTGCTTTCAGGAATCTTTTAATTATTGAAGTAAGCCAGAACTTAGTTGAGCTTTCGCATTAAAATATTTTATGTAAGATACACTAACTTCCATTCATTAGCCTAATATTTTTTCTGAACAAACAAGTTGGATTTAAATTCTTGAAAATGCTTTATTTCAGTTGACAGGATATACTTACAAGGCTGTTCAACTTGACAGCCGACTTTTGTGTGTTGATATTATCAGTATTTCTGCAGTTTGCCTTGTAATTCGACAGTTATCATCCAGATTAATTTGCATATTATCTGATCCTCCTATTTGCTGTTGGACCGCAGTATTGCACAAAGCAAATGTGAATTAGCAGTGTGCAGTTTAATTTGTCTGCCATGTTTTCAGTTTAAGAACCATTTTGTGCAGTTCTATTGTGATATCTTGTTAGCTTCATTAATAAATCTGGTTGTTTGTGTAAATTTTTCTAGCTCTGCCATTATGCAATTAGATTAGACACACTGTTGTGCAGATCATGCTCTGAATCCAATTTGGAGTCAGTGTTTATTCATGTTCCACTTGGTCCTAGTTCGTGCTTTACCATGGAGGAACAGGCCAAATGAAATGCATCACAATTAAATGATGTTATGTGTGATAAACTGACACTTCATAAAATAGTGATACATCACTAATGTTAAGCATTACTTATTGCTCCTCCAGTTAAATGAAAAATACATAATTTTTAGTCATAACAGATATAACATTGTTAAGTAGACATGTCTTAACAGTTCTGGCTTTACTTCTCCAAGTAAAAAGCAAATGAAAGCATGCATTTCACTTTACATAAAAGCAAAATACTGCAGATGCTGGAAATCTGAAATTAAAACAAGAAATGCTGGAACCACTCAGCAGGTCTGGCAGCATCTGTGGAAAGAGAAGCAGCGTTAACGTTTCGGGTCAGTGACCCTTCTTCAGAACTAGCAAATATTAGAAATGTCAAAGGTTATAAGCAAGTGAGGCATGGGTGGGGCAAGAGATAACAAAGGAGGTGGTGTAAATTGGACAAGGCCGCATAGCTGATCAAAAGGTCATGGAGCAAAGGCAAACAATATGTTAATGGTGTGTTGAAAGACAAAGCATTAGTACAGATAGGGTGTTAACGGACTGAAGATTGAACAGCAGCAAGTACAATAATGAAAAAAAAAACAGTGGGTAAGCAAACTGAACAAACTAAGATGAAATGAAATAAACAAAAAAATAATGTAAAAAAGAAAAAAAGAAAAAATAACAAAAAATAAAAGTAAAATGGGGGGCCCGTCATGCTATGAAATTATTGAACTCAATGTTCAGTCCAGCAGGCTGTAGTGTGCCTAATCGGTAAATGAGATGCTGTTCCTTGACCTCGCGTTGATGTTCACTGGAACACTGCAGCAAGCCCAGGACAGAGATGTGAGCATGAGAGCAGGGGGGAGTGTTGAAATGGCAAGCAACCGGAAGCTCAGGGTCCTGCTTGCGGACTGAGTGGAGGTATTCCGCAAAGCGGTCACTCAGTCTGCGTTTGGTCTCCCCAGTGCAGAGGAGACCACATTGTGAGCAGCGAATACAGTATACTACATTGAAAGAAGTACAAGTAAATCACTGCTTCACCTGAAAGGAGTGTTTGGGGCCTGGGATAGTGAGGAGAGAGGAGGTAAATGGGCAGGTATTACACCTCCTGCGATTGCAGGGGAAGGTGCCCTGGGACGGGGACGAGGTGGTGGGGGTAATGGAGGAGTGGACCAGGGTGTCACGGAGGGAACGATCCCTTCGGAATGCTGACAGGGGAAGGGAGGGGAAGATGCGACTGGTAGTGGCATCACGCTGGAGGTGGCGAAAATGGCGGAGGATGATCCTTTGGATATGGAGGCTGGTGGGATGAAAAGTGAGGACAAGGGGAACCCTGTCACGGTTCTGGGAGGGAGGGGAAGGGGTGAGGGTAGAGGTGCGGGGAATGGGTCGGACACGGTTGAGGGCCCTGTCAACAACAATGGGGGGGGAATCCTCGCTTGAGGAAAAGGGAGTTTATATCAGAAGCACCGTCATGGAAGGTTGCATCATCAGAGCAGATGCGTTGGAGATGGAGAAACTGGGAGAATGGAATTGAGTCCTTACAGGAGGTAAGGTGTGAAGAAGTGTAGTCGAGATGTCTTTCAACATACCATTAACATATTGTTTGCCTTTGCTCCGTGACCTTTTGGTCAGCTATGTGACCTTGTCCAATCTACACCTTCTCCTTTGTTATCTCTTGCCTCACCCCCGCCTCACTTGCTTATAACCTTTGACATTTCTAATATTTGCTAGTTCCGAAGAAGGATCACTGACCCAAAACGTTAACTCTGCTTCTCTTTCCACAGATGCTGCCAGACCTGCTGAGTGGTTCCAGCATTTCTTGTTTTAATTTCTCTCTCTACAGATGCTGCCAGATCTGCTGAGTGTTTCCAAAATCTTCTGTTTTTATTTCAGATTTCCAGAATCTGCAGTATGGCACTTTTGTACTAGTGATGGAGAGGATATGGGGTTGAAGACTCAGATTAAGGTTGAATCAAACACCAAGATTGTAAACAGTCTGATTCATCCTGAGATTGTGACCAGAGAGAGGGATGCAGTCAGTGGCAAGGATGCATATTGGGCAGGCTGAAGGTGATACGTTCAGCCTTCTCAATATTTAACTAGAGGAAATTGTGACTTATTTAAGGGTGGATGTTGCACAAGCAGTCTGACAACATACAGGCAGTAGAGGGGTCAAGAGAAATCATGAAGTAGTACAGCTGGGTGTTGCGGATATATTTGTCGAAGCTGACCCCACGCTTGCGGATGATGTTGCTGAGGGGCAGCATGTGGATGAGGAACAGAAAGGGACCAAGGATAGATCCTCAGAGGAAAGTGGAAGGAAATTATTTTTGGGTGGGAAGAGAAACTATTGCTGGTGATGTTGTGGCTATGCTCTGTAGATAAGAGTAAAACCAAACGAGGGCAATCCCACTGAGTTGGAGAATGGAGGAATGAAGTTGGAAGAAGATGGTGTCATTGACAACGTCAAAGGCTGCAGAAAAGTCTGGTTCTGGATCCTTTGGCCAATGAGAATAGTTATATAAAGCTACATGAAAATGCTGGAATTTGCCACAAACATTTAGTGCAATAATCAGGCATCTCTGATATTCAGTGGTATTACCATCACTGAATCCCCCACCATCAACACCCTGGCCGTCACCATTGACCAGAAACTTAACTGGACCGGTCATAAATACTGTGGCTGCAAGAGCAGTCCAAGGCTTGACATTCTGCAGCAAGTAACTCACCTCCTAACTCCCCAAAGCTTATTCACAATCTTAAAGGCACAAACCATCTTCTTAGGCAGCCCCTCGGGATCAAGGATGACTTGCTTCCACTCCGGTTCAATGAGTTGTAAGATGGATAACAAGTCTGATGCACGATCCACAGACTCTACCACATGTGGGGCAGGCAATATTTGAAATATTGAGTAGATGAATTGCTTAGGGGCTGGGCATTCCTTCTGCTGCCTGAACTTGGCCTCAATGTGCTCAGATAGAAGTCTCTTGATGTGCTTGGTGCCTTCCCAAATGTTCCTTTTCCATTTTGGGTGGCTGCGGGCCAGGGATTCCCATGAGTTGGTGGGTCTGTTGGATTTCTTTAGGGATGCTTTGAGAATATCCCTGAAGTATTTCCTCTGTCCTCCTGGGAGCCTTTTGCCACGATGAAGTTCAGAGTAGAGCAGTTGCTTCGGGAGCCTGGTGTCAAGCATGTGAACGATGTGACCCATGCAGTAAAGCTGGTTTTGGGTGATTAGCGCCTCAATACAGGAAATGTTGGCAAGGGAGATGATGCTGACATTAGGCTGCCTATCCTGCCTACAATTTTGAGGAATTTGTGGAGACAGCGTTGCTGGTATTTCTGCAATGCCTTGAGGTGCGTGCTATAGATTGTCCAAGTCTCTGAACCATATAGGAGCACAGAGATTACTGCTGCCCAGTACACCATGGCCCTATTCCCAGGTTTGAGGTTCTGGTCATCGAATACTTCTTTCCACAGGCAGCTGAAGGCTGAGCTGACACTTGGAGACGGTGGTTGATTGCATCATCTATGTCTGTCTTTTTTGAGAGGAGGCTCCCGTGATCTGGAAAGTGATCCACATTTTCCAAGATCTTAGAATTGATCTTGCTCGACAGGGGATTGATGTTATGCTGCAGGAGCAGTTTGGAAGAGGATGTTAGTTTTGCGCATGTTTAAAGTAAGGCCCATCCTCTTGTATGCTTTGGTGAGGTCGTCAGTGATGACTTAGAGCTCAGTCTCTGAGTAACTACATACACAAGTGTCATCTGCATACTGAAGCTTGATGACTGAAGTTAGAATGGAGTGGAGGTGACAAAGGTTGAATAATTTCCTGCCCATCCTGTAGATTATCTCCACTCCTATGGGGAGCTTGCTGGAGGTGAGTGCAAAATTGCAGCAAAGACGATGGAGAAGAGGGCTGGGTGCAATGAGGCAGCCTTGTTTGACCCCGGTTTTCACTGAGGTGGGGTCTGTAGTGGTCCTGTTAGTGAGGACATGGTTTTCATGTCATCATGTAGTAGGCGAAGCTGACCAATTAGGGCAGCTAAATTTGAGAAGGAATCTCTCCATAAACCCTCACGATTGATGGAGTCAAAGGCTTTTGTGAGGTCAAAAAAGGCCATGTACCTCAGTTGGTTATGGTCCCTGCATTTTTCCTGGATTTGCCACGGATTGAAGATCATATGTGTCGTGCCCCTTAGTGGGCAAAATCCACATTACAACTCTGGGAAGATCTCTTCGACTGCTGGGAGCAGGAAGTTGAGGAGGAACCTTGCAATGATCTTAGCCTGTGGGAGACAGCAGGGAGTTGCCCTGTAATTGCCGCAGTTGGACTTATCGCCTTTCTTGAAGATGGTCAGGATTAGAGTGTTCCTGAGATCCCCAGCAGGTGCTCCTCTTCCCAGAGAAGGGATATGAGATTGTAAAAATGTGCCAGGAATGTATCTCCACCCTGTTTTAGGATTTCACTAGGCATTTCTTCTGCTCAAGAGGCCTTGTTACTTATTAGCTGATTAATGGTTTTCTCAACTTCATTCCAGGCTGGGGTAGTGCCGAGACAGAGTCAGGTAGTGTACTGAGGGATGGAGTCGAGGACACCCAGGTCAAAGACAGAGGAGTTCTTCAAAATAGTCCCTCCAGTGGGTGCTGACTGCCTCTCTGTCCTGGATGAGCTCTCCTCCATTCTTGGCTCTAAGCAGAGTAGGCCCTTGAGTATTTGAGCCATTGACAGTTGTCTGCAAGGTATTGGACCTCTTGTGCTCTTTTCACCCACCATATATTCTTTATGTCTCGGGTTTTTTTGTTGTCCTGCTACTTTCGGACTCCTGTAGATCTGCTTCTTCAAGTGTGGTGATGCTTCAAGTCTACCAGTGCTTTGTGCTTATGCTTGATTAGCTCCTGTATCTTTTGCTCATTCTCATCAAACTAGTCTCTGTGTTTCCTGGTAAAGAAGCCAAGAACTCTTCATGGGTGTTGATTATGATGGACTTTAGAGTAGACCAGTGGATAGACAGCAGCTCCTGTTGGCTGGGAGTAGGGAAGTTACCTGTGAGGCACTGGTTGAAAAGAGCTGCCTTTGGGGTTCCTCAAGACCTCCCATGTTAATTTTCTTGCAGATGTGCTGTAGTTGCCATCGCGGTTTAGGGGCCAGGTTGATGGAAATAATGGACTGGATTAGACAGTGATCAGTCCTGCAGTCGTCATCATCTGTCATGGCGCGAGTGACGTGGACATCCCTACAATCTCTAACTCGAATAATGTAGTCAAACAGGCACCTGCGCTTGGATTGTGAGCATTGCCACAAGGTCTTGTGCGAGCTTCTCTGACGAAACAGGGTGTTGGTTATGACAAGGCCATGTTCTAAGCATTTCATTAGGAGAAGGACTCCATTAGAATTTGCTGGCTCAACTCCTTCCTTACCAATCACACCCTTCCAGGGGTTCATGTCCTTCCTGATTCTGGCATTGAAGTCGCCAAGGAGAATCAACTTGTGCTGAATAAAAAACTAATAAAGAGGGAGAAAATTGATTGAGAGTAATTTGGCAAGAAATATAGAAACAAACAGTAAGAGCTTCTATGGGTATATAAAAAGGAAGAGAGTAGCTAAAGTAATTGTGGGACCCTTAGAGGATGAGACTGGGGAATTAATAACAGGGAACAGGGAAATGGCAGACCATAAACATCCCAACAATCATAGATGAACAAGGCGTAAATGGGAGGGAGGAACTTGTAACAATCTCTATCACGAGGGAAAAGGTGCTTGACAAACTAAAAGCAGACAAGTCGCCAGGACCTGATGGCTTGCAACCAATGATTTTAAAAGAGGTGGCTGCAGAGATAGTGGAGGCATTGGTCATAATATACCAAAGCTCACTGGATTCCAGTAGGGTACCAGCAGATTGGAAAACAGTTAATGTGACACCCCTATTCAAGAAAGGAGGGAGACAGAAAACAGGAAACTATAGACCAGTTAGCTTAACATCTGTCATTGGGAAAATGTTAGAGTCCATTATTAAGGAAGAAATAGCAGGCCTGGTAAGAGACCCACCGGCCGTCCATGTCTCCGCTTTAAAGACGTCAGCAAACGTGACATGAAGTCCTGTGACATTGATCACAAGTCGCGGGAGGCAGTTGCCAGTGATTGCCAGAGCTGGCGGACAGCCATAAAGGCGGGGCTAAAGAGTGGCCAGTCGAAGAGACTTAGCTGTTGGCAGGAAAAAAAACAGAAGCGCAAGGAGAGAGCCAACTGTGAAACAGCCCCGACAACTAATTTTACCTGCAGTGCCTGTGGAAGAGTCTGTCACTCTAGAATTGGCCTTTATAGTCACTCCAGGCGCTGCTTCACAAACCACTGACCACATCCAGGCACTTACCCATTGTCTCTCGAGCCAAGGAGGCCAAAGAAAGAAAGCAGGACGTTTAGAAAAACATAATGCAATCAAACAGAGTCAACATGGTTTTATGAAAGGGAAATCATGTTTGACAAATTTGTTAGAGTTCTTTGAGGATATAACAAGTAGAGTGGATAAAAAGGATCTGGTAGATGTAGTGCATTTGTATTTTCAGAAGGCGTTCGATAAGTTGCCACATAAAAGGTTATTGCACAAAATAAAAGCTCAGGGTATTGGGGTAATGTATTGGCATGGATTGAAGATTGGCTAACACACAGAAGGCAGAGAGTCGGGATCAATGGGTCTTTTTCAGGTTGGAAAGCCGTAATTAGTGGGGTTCCACGAGGATCGGTCCTAGGTCCTCAACTATTTACTATATATGTTAATGACTTGGAGGAAGGGACAGAGAGTAGTGCATCCAAATTTGCTGATGATACAAAAATAGGTGGGAAGGCATGTTGTGATGAGGACACAAAAAATGTGCAAAGGGATATAGATAGGTTAAGTGAGTAAGCAAAAACTTGTCAGATGGAGGTCAATGTGGGAAAATGTGTGGTCATCCATTTTGGTAGGAAGAATAAAAAGGCAGGTTATTTAGATGGAGAAAGACTACAAAATACTGCAGTATAGAGGGATCTGGGTGTTCTTGTACATGAAACACAAAAAGTTAGCATGCAGGTGCAGCAAGTAAATAGGAAGGCAAATGGATTTTGGCCTTTATTGCTAGGGGGTTGGAGTTTAAAAATAGGGAAGTCTTGTTACAACTGTACAGGGTGTTGGTGAGGCCACACCTGGAGTACTGAGTACAGTTTTGGTCCCCGTATTTAAGAAGGATATACTAGCATCAGAGGCAGTTCAGAAAAGGTTCACTAGGCTGATTCCTGGGATAAAGGGATTGTCTTATCAAGAACGGCTAAACAGGTTAGGCCTTTATTCATTGGAATTTAGAAGAATGAGAGGTGATCTTATTGAAACATATAAGATTCTAAGGGGGCTTAACAGGGTAGATATTGAGAATATGTTTCCACTGGTGGGGGAATCTCAGACTAGGGGACATAGTTTCAGAATAAGGGGGCACACATTTAAAACTGAGATGCAAAGGAATTTCTTCTCTCAGAGGGTGGTGAACCTCTGGAATTCTCTACCTCAGAAAGTTGTGGAAGCTAGGTCACTAAATGTATTTGAGGAGGAGGTAGATAGATTTTTGAAATCGAAGGTTATGCGGAGCAGGCCCGCAAGAGGAGTTGAGGCCTGGGACAGGTCAGCCATGATCTTATTGAATGGCGGGGTCGGCTTGAGGGGCTGAATAGCCTATTCCTGCTCCTATTTCTTATGATTTTATGACCCCACTGGGACTCGGGCTAAGGATTGCTCAAGATCTCATCTGTTGTGTCTGGGTAAGGAGCATATGTGCTGACGACAGAGGCGTACTGATTCCTCGTTAGGGTAATCCAAAGGGTCATGAGGTCCTCACTTAACCCACAAGGGGAGTCACTGAGACACCAGACAAATTCGTTCTTGATGGCGAAGCCCACCCCATGAAAGCATTGTTCCTCTTCTGGATTGCCTTTCCAGAAAAAATGTACCCCCTACCTTGTTCCTTCAGCTAACCTTCTCCTACCTGCTGCCACTCACTCAGGGCAGCGATATCAATATTGTAGTGTCCGACTTCCTGAGCTTTAATAGTGGTATGGCGCTAAGATCTGTTGCTGTTGGCGCTGTCCATTAGGGTCCTGATGGCCCAGGTCCCGAACTTCATTTGAGGAGTGGAGGAGACCTGCGAGGGAATTGTTTTAACCCGGGAGGACATTGCACACCAGCTACCATGTGGCTTTGACAGAGCAAAGTCTTGATCCAATAGCAAGAAGTCTATGATGATGGAAGACCAAGCTCTGATGCATAACATTAATACAGCTAACACATAGATATACATAAGGTGTGTGGACAGGCACAGGGACACACACAAGTTACCTACATACCCCCATCCTGATCTACCCCTAAATCTCCCTTATTCGCTCGCCCGGATTCCTTCTGCAAAAACAAGCTTCCACCCTTACCCACACCTCACCACCAGGACTGTTCCCCTCACTCCCCAACCCCCTACCAAGGCCAGAAAACTCATCCGCCAGGACAGGGTCCCCCAAGACTGCAAATTGTCTGCCAGGACCAGGCCCCCCTAGGGCCACAAACTATGCCACTGGGACCAGGCACTACCAAGGCCTCAAACTCGCCGCCAGTACTTTGCTCCCCCGCCCCCTCCAAGGCCACAGAATGGACACCGGGGCCAGGCCCCTAAGGCTGCAGTATTCCCTCAGCACTGTCCCTCCAACAGTGCAGCACTCCCTCTCTTTCACAACCACCACAAACTCATCACCGGGACTGGACCCCATGAGGTTGCAGACTAGTCACCAAGACCGGGCTCCACGAGGCCAAAACAAAAACAAATGCTAAAAACATTAACTATACACCTAAGCACTCCAAAAACACGAAACCTAAAACTAACTCTAAAACTTAAATCTTAAAAATCTAAAATGCTCTTTAAAACATAACCCTAAGAAACATTAAAACCCGAAAATTTTAATCCAAAAACCTATAACCTAAAACCTTGGGCATGTCAGGAATGTGATGGAATACTCTCCATTTGTCTGGATCACTGATGCACCAACAGCACTCAAGAAGCTTGACACGATCCAGGACAAAGCTTGATTGGCACACCATCCACCACCTTAAACATTCACTCCCTCAACCACTGGTGCACCATGGTTGTAGCATGTACCATCTACAAGATGCATTGCAGCAACTCACCAAGGCTCCTTCGACAGCACCTTTCAAACCCACAACCTTTACCACCTAGAAGGCAGCAGATGCATGGGAATACCACCACCTGCAAGTTCCCCTCCAAGTCGCACAACATCCTGACTTGGAACAATATCACCGTTCCTTCATTGTCACTGGGTCAAAATCCTGGAATTCCCTACCTAACAGCACTGTGGACGTACCTTCACCACATGAACTGCAGTGGTTCAAGAAGGCAGCTCACCACTGGTTTCTCAAGGACAACTACGGATGGGCGATAAATGTCCATACATTAAGGGCGCAGTGGCTAGCACCGCAGCCTCACAGCTCCAGCAACCCGGGTTCAGTTCTGGATACTGCCTGTGTGGAGTTTGCAAGTTCTCCCTGTGACTGCGTGGGTTTCTGTCAGTGGCTCTGGTTTCCTCCCACAGCCAAAGACTTGCAGGTTGATAGGTAAATTGGACATTGTAAATTGCCCCTAGTGTAGGTAGGTGGTAGGAGAATGGTGGGGATGTGGTAGGGAATATGGGATTAATGTAGGATTAGTATAACTGGGTGGTTGTTGGCCAGCACAGTGGGCCAAATGGCCTGTTTCAGTGCTGTATCTCTCGATGACTTTATGACATCCCTTGAACAAAATAAAAATATGATGTACACCATTATTATAATTACTGCAGGCAGTTGCCAGTTCACATAAACCCTTGCCAAGAAGTTGAACTGTTAATATCACAGCTCCCTCCCCCTTTAAAACCAATAGCAAGATGGAGTTTCTTGAATTAGCACCACTATGATTGTCACAGCCACTTCAACCATTGCAGAATGGTGCTGGTGGGTTCAGTGTGTTTGGTGAAATCACAAAAATCATAGTTTATTGTTTAAATTAAGAATTACTGTGGTGCATTTGTTAGAGTTTTTTTTATTATTCAGTGCGGCAGTACTGAGAGTATCTAGGATCACTGATACAAAGTGCAAAGACAAAGAAATTATGCATAACTGGGGGGGAAACGGGTTGTTGGTTCTTAGCCTTAAACTAGCATTCCAATGTGACTTATTTTATATGTAATTTGTATCATTAATTCTATGCATTGCAAATGTTGTTGCTCCAGATCACAAAGTGTCCATTTGCAACTTATTACAAACTAAGGAACAAGTCAGAACTAACACTGAGATTAGATTCACTGAACAAAGCCTTTAGTTTCCAGGTTATGATGTACCATTCCAATAGGAAAGGTGAGAGTGGGGGTGTGGGGTGGGGGAGGGGGAGGTGACTATTCCATCCAATGCCAGAAAGATATAAGACCATCCTTAAGGCGAATCACCTCTCCATAATTTGAATTTGTGCTGGTTACTGCTGATCAATTCAACCTTTTAACATTTCTAGTCCCAAGTAACTTCACCTGCGGGATTTTGCATTTTGGGATGGGATTCCGACGTTGGCATCAAATGGGGGTCCAGACCCTCACACTGTGTCACGAACAGGCACCTGACAGTGATTTTGCCTGAATTGGTGGATTAGTGGCCAGAGGGCATGCTCACTGGCCAATTAGGACGGCTGGTGCACTCTCTAAGCCAATAGGAGGCCCTCCAGCATGGAAGGAGCTGCAGCTTGCCATTGCAGGTAAAAGAGAGAAAGGGTGCCTCCATCTTGATGTGCCCTTTCAGCAACTTTAACACATCTGACATGAAAATGGCCATAGCCTTGCAGCATTGTGGAGGGCTGGGGGCCTCAAAGGCATCCTGGAGCACTGGGTCCAAAGTCTGTCTCCAGGCAGCTTGCCCTACTTCCGACAACACTGGAAGATTCCAGTTGGCCTCTGATAGTTGGCTTTTAAATTAGATTAACTAGCTATGCACCGCTTGTGGGTTTGTAGCTATTCCCCTAAACCGGCCTCCAGTAAAATGGCTCAGGGGTGAGATAGTGCTAGTGAACAGGCATGTCAGCGGTGGTGTGAAACTCTGCGTCTGCCCGCCTCTGTGCTCACCCCCATAGCAAGGCAAAGATCCTGACCCATATCACGCTGGGGTTTTACTTTGGCCGTTGGCTGCCAATCCATTGCTGTGTATTCTAATTATTTTTCATGCAAATCGTAACGTGAATTCAGAACTGGAAGATTGGTGAGTACAACAGCCCAACATGCCATTTGTCGTTGTAATGAATTACGGCCCATAATATTAACTAATAGGCCAAGAAATTTTAATTAGATTAGGTGGAGCATTTTTTTATTTTAAGTTTGTTAAGATCTTGTAATACATTTATGCATCAAAATGAGGTTGAATATATAAATGTGCTAGGAAAGTGATCGATTCATCGACTCACATTGTACTTTACTCAGGTCTATTGTAAACACAAATCCCTTTCAATTGTAAGTATATATACCTTAATAAATACATTCTGATTTTTAAAAACTTCTTGTGGTATTACTGGCATTAAACAATTACTTTCTCGCAGATGTTTATACCTTTTAAATTCCTTATAAAGCTTCTCCATTAACAAAGCCATGTGGACAGATAATTAGTGTAAGGGAGATTGATAGAATTCAAAAGGTTGCAGACTAATTAAGTGAATAGGCTGAAGAATGGCAGATGGATTTCAGGGTGGATTAATGGAAGTTAATGCACTTGTGAGAGGAAGCACAAAACATGGGCACACAATGGCTAGATGGTGCTGTGAATTATAGCTAAAGTGATAAAGGATCTGGATGAGACTATCAACCAATAAAAAGAAAATCCAGTCAATGTGAAGTTGTTATCAACAAAGTTAATCAAGCAGTGAGCTGCATTTCAACAGCGTTTCAGCACAAGTGAAAACAGATTACTTTCACACTGCATAATTCACTGTTAATGACATATTTGGAATGCTGGGTATAGCCATCTGACCTTCAAAAGATTATTGATGCTTGAGACTAAGGATTCCAGGATTTAGGCTTCTGTTTCATGAAGCGAGTCTTGCAGAACTAAACTTATTTTCATTTGAAAGATTAACAGTGGATATTTTAAATGATGAGAAACAGGGATAATATAACCTGAGAATGATCCCAGAAATCAAAGATTTAAAGTTAGCAATCCTGAAGCAAGACTGTAGATTGGAAAACAAATTTCTTTACTCGATAGTCAATATTTTGATTAGGCTTCCATCAAAACAGTTAATCAACAACATTTATACTTTTGATAAATATCTGGTTAAGAGCAGTCTTTAGATCCATAAGGATAAGGGATAGACACAATATGCTGAATATTATTGTGGAACGTCATGAGCCAACTATATGAACCAAACTTGTTGGCATGTGACTGGTTTATGACATGCTAATAGCTGTTAATCTGTTTTTGGTTGCCAAGAAGTACCTGATATTTTTTGAAAGACTGTTTTTCAAAAAAGATCTGATTCATCGATTTGGCATTTGGAAGCCGATCTGGAACAAATTCTGTAATGAATGGTTGATCTGTATGCAGGAATCGACCCCCCAGCAAGCAAAACTTAGACTTTTTAGCTGGCTTCTCTTGAATCACCCATTCTAAATGGGCACCAAGCATCTAGAGTGTTGGTCAAACTCTCCAGTCCTGTTATGGGGCTTTGCCCTGATTTAACTGAAGTTGAGGCCCTGTGCACAGTTGATTCCCAGATTCAAATCACTTCAGACCCATGCTTTTGGGGGAGACTTCATACCTTAGTTGTCCAGCTGATGCTTCCTTTCCTCAGGAAAATGAAGCTGTCGCCCTTGCACACATATCCCAGTAAATTCTGAGAGAGTTCCCCATTCCCCTGCCATAACCTTAACATAAACAGCCATTTCTCAACATTAAATTATACAAAGCACAAAACAACATTTGG
Organism: Heterodontus francisci; assembly: GCF_036365525.1. Lineage (NCBI taxonomy): Eukaryota > Metazoa > Chordata > Chondrichthyes > Heterodontiformes > Heterodontidae > Heterodontus > Heterodontus francisci. The sequence goes on along the minus strand of NC_090396.1, from coordinate 41,431,649 downwards.
TTCCAATTTGTACATTTGAGATATAAGTAGTAAACTTTCACTAACATTGTGAGAATAAACTATTTGGCAAAATAAACCAAAAATGTAAAAGGGGCAGGCTACCCAACAAAAGCAAATAATGCATGGAGCAAAATGAAATCATAAATGTAAAAAAAATATCTTTCATGGCAACTCAAACAATGTCTCCTTTTGAGCCAACACCCAGGGATTTCCCAATTAATCCATTTAATTCAATAATTTGGACAGAAGCCCTGAAATTTGGTGTAGGTTCTAATTTGACTAAACATACAGTGTCAAGGAGGCTTGTGCTTGCCTCTAGTTCAACCTTGTTTGGTGATCACAAAACGTGACATACACAGCAAATCAGGTATTTGCTCTGTTTTACTGTTGGACCCACCTCCACCATATGCAATTGTCAATATGAAGTAGTGTTCCCCATCATTATGACACACAAGTTCCTCTGTAGCTTTGGAGCCACGTCAGTGGCCTGATTTCTTTATGTATTAATACAGGAGGGATCGGGGTTTTCACACACCTCTTCCAGCATACAGGTGGCAGTTTGTTACGAGTTGAGAAAACAGGCACTAAATGGGTGCTGGGCTAATAAGACATGCCCCGTTTGATAGTCTGGCTTTAGCCCGCAACTTTGGAAATAATTGATGATTATCATGATTTAAACGTGTCTGGAAGTGCTAAAAAAGAAATTCCTGCAAGTTTAGCTCTCAAGCACTAAAATAAAAGCAAAATACTGCGGATGCTGGAAATCTTAAACAAAAACAAGAAATGCTGGAATCACTCAGCAGGTCTGGCAGCATCTGTGGAAAGAGAAGCAGAGTTAACGTTTCGGGTCAGTGACCCTTCTTCGGAACTTCCGAAGAAGGGTCACTGGTCACTGACCCGAAACGTTAACTCTGCTTCTCTTTCCACAGATGCTGCCAGACCTGCTGAGTGATTCCAGCATTTCTTGTTTTTGTTGTAGCTCTCAAGCACTGTTTAGAAGCCATTTTCATGGAGCGGCATATGCAGCTTCCACGCATCCACTTCCCCTGAAGGTGTGGAATGCACTGGCTGGCATACAACATTTCAGGATGGCTCAAAGATGGACGGAGAGGGTGCACATGTTCTCGGACATGGCACTTGACGTCTCGTAATCACAGAGGGGGAAGATGGCCACCTTGCCCTCAAGTTGCTCTCTCCTGTAGCAGCTAATGCTGCTCTGCCCGGCCTCTTCTTACATTCCTCCTCCAGACAAAGGGGGACCGATAGCAAGAGACCCATGACCAAGCACTCTCTTTCTCATTGTGCCTAAGGTTTCTAATAAGGTACAGTAGCACAATGCTCACCTTCTCTAGGTGAAGTCCTCAAAGAATTTCAAGGAAAAACGTTGATAAAATGTTGAAGTCGTCTTGATATCCTGTCCCAGAAAGTCTCCTGATATGTTTGAGCTCCTTTTCAAATTCAGCCTTTCTCCAGGAGCAAGTGAACAGTGAAAGCAGAGCATGGCTTTAGTCATAGAGAGATACAGCACCGAGACAGGCCCATTGGCCCACCGAGTCTGCACCGACCATCAATCACCCATTTATACTAATCCTACATTAATCCTATTTTTCCCTCTTACATCCCCACCTTCCCTCAATTCTCCTACCACCTACCTACACTCGGGGCAATTTTTTTACAATGGCTAATTTACCTATCAACCCACAAGTCTTTGGCATGTGGGAGGAAACTGGAGCACCCGGAGGGAACCCACACGGTCACAGGGAGAACTTGCAAACTCCGCACAGGCAGTACCCAGAACCGAACCGGGGTCGCTGGAGCTATGAGGCTGTGGTGCTAACCACTGCGCCGCCCTTTATTGGCACTCAAAATCCTCCGCAGTGAACTCCTGTTCAGCTGGTTGCTGTTAGGAGGGGACATTAATTGTCATGTAAACCACCAGAGTGACGTGCTGCTGCTTTAATGAGTGTTAGTAAAGAATATCATTGCCTTAACAATCCCCCAGGCAGCCATTCCAAGCATGTACTTCAACTCCTTTCCCAAGATGGCATCTTGCACTAAAGGCAGGCTAAACTAGTTTTGCAGTTCAAGACCCCACCTTGGCTACCTCTTTAGTGTCTAAAGTATACGAAGAAAACCAGCCACCCAGATGTACAGTAGAACATCAGATCGAGTCAGGAATGCCAGAAGAAAGCCTATATTACTGCAATAACAGACTTCCAACCTGCTTTGCATGTACACGCACACATGAATGACCATATATGCAGTTACTATCACAATACATGCACATAGGAAAATACATGCATCTATCATCATGCTAATAGCCATGGAGCCCAGAATCAATTTGAGTCACAGCTTCATTCTGGTCTACCTGGCTGTTGCACAATCAGTTGGCAATCTCAGAGCATACTGTATTTGCAAAATACATACGTTACAGAGCTCTGAATCTATACGTATTACATAAATGCTTATATTTAATAGTTGACCATTGATGGCATTTTTAAAATTAAATTTTTCTTTTAGTAATGGAATGCTACATTTGTGCGAGGCAGGGAAAAATGCATTAAAAGGTACGCCCAGAAATAAACAAAAGGAATTTGGTAATGAGTGCATTATGTAAAACTAGGACATTGATAGAAGATCTGGTGAAGATACATCTTTACATATTCCTTGGGCTAAGCAATGTGTGAACTCTAACATTGGTCAGTGCTGCTGTTCTGTTATTATTCATCATAATTGTTTCTCAAATAAAGCAGAAGAGAGAAAAATGCTTCCCTTAAGAGATACAGGGATTCCTATTTAACTAAAGCACTAGGGAAATAGCTATAGCTTGAGGCAAGGTCTTTTGCCTCAAACTAATTCTTAACTGCATTATTCACCAGCACTTTGCCCCAGTTTACTGTGTCTCTCAATCCTCCAAGTCCCTTGGTAGCAATACAATGTTAATCAGAATATTTAAAGTAGGTTTCAGCTTCAGGGTAAAATACTCTTAGGATTTTAACTTTACGTTTGATTCACTGTGAAACGAGCAAGGTTTCAAAGATGTGGCTTGAATACACTACTGCCTGTAAAACCACACAGGGTAGAATCAATATACTCTCAGCCTGTCCTGCATGCCATTGAGCTCATTTCAAACCACAAACACACAGATCAATAACCTCCATTTTTGTTGCATTTGATTGCAGACAATTTTTGCTTTAGATGCAAAAAAATTGAGCATTATTTCCTTGCGAATAACAAACCACTTTATATATTTTCTAGGAGAGTTTATAAAATGAAGCAAATGTGTACAAGCTCTCTAAACAAGTGTCTGCTGCTAGGATAGCAAGCATTCATCAACATGATGCTCTGTGCATGGTTGCACACCAACTGCAGGTTAAAGGAGTGAACCCTTTGGGGTTCCAGTACATTGCTCCGTTGAAATGTGGCGCTTGCTGAGCCATGTGCCTGGAGTCGATGGTTCCCTGCACCATTGGGAAGTGCACTACCCAATCAAAGCCTACTAGGCCTGTGCCACACTGCTTCCTTCCACTTAGAATCATAGAAAGTTTATGGCACAGAAAGACGCAACTTGCCCCATCCTGTCTGTACCAGCCAAAAAACGAGCCACCCAGCCTAATCCCACCTTCCAGCATTTCGTCTGTAGCCCTGCAGGTTACGGTACTTGAGGTACACATCCAGACAACTTTTAAATGATTTGAGGGCTTCTGACTCTACTAACCTTTCAGACAGTGAGGTTCAGACCTCCACTCTGGGTGAAAAACTTTTCCTCATCTCCCCTCTAATCTTTCTACCAATCACTTTAAATCTATGCCCCCTCGTCACTTACCTCTCTACTAAGCTAAATACGCCCTTCACAACCACTCTATCCAAGGCCCCTCACAATTTTGTACTTTTCATTCAAATCTCCCCTCAGCCATCCCCATTCCAAGGAGAACAGCCCGAGTCTATCCAATCTTTCCTCATAGCTGCATTTTCCCAGTCCCGAAAACATCCTTGTAAATCTCCTCTGTACCCTCTCTAGTGCATTTACATCCTTTCTGTAATGAGGTGACCAGAACTGCACACAGTACTCAAGTTGTGGCCCAACCAATGATTTATACAGTTCCAGCATAATCTCCCTGCTCTTGTATTCTATACTTCGGCTAATAAAGGAAAGGATTCCATATGCCTTTTTAACCACCTGATCGACCTGTCCTGCTACCTTCAGAGATCTGTGGACATTCACTCCAAGGTCCCTCACTTCCTCAACACCTCTCAGTATTTGCTCATTAATTATGTATTCCTTAGCCTTGTTTGACCTCTCCAAATGCATCACCTCACACTTCTCTGGGTTGAATCCCACTTGTCACTTTTCTGCCCATCTGACCAGTCCATCGATATCTTCATGCACTCTACAGTTATCCTCCTCGTTATCAACCACATAGCCAATTCATGCATCATCTGCAAACTTCTTGCTCATGCCCCCACCTCCAAATCATTAGTATATACCATAAAAAGCAGTTGACCGAATACCATGCCCTGCAGAACGCCACTGGAAACAGTCTTCCAGTTGCAAAAACACCCATCAACAATTAAGCTTTGTTTCCTGCCACTGAGCCAATTTTGTATCTACCTTGCTACATTTCCCTGGATCCCATGGGCTTTTATTTTTTTAACCAGTCTGCCATGTGGGACCTTGTCAAAAGCCTTGCTAAAATCCATGTAGACCACATCAACTGCACTACCCTCATCAATCTTCCTGGCCACTTCTTCAAAAAATTCAGTCAAGTTGATCAGGCAAGATCTTCCCTTACAAATCCATGCTGACTATCCTTGATTAATCCTTACCCTTCTAAGTGGCAATTTATCCTGTCTCTCAGAATTGTTTCCAATAATTTGCTCACTGCTGAGGTTAGACTGACTGGCCTGTAATTATTCGGTCTATCCTTTGCTCCCTTTTCAAACAAAGGTACAATGTTATCAGTCCTCCGGCACCAGACCTGTATCCAGTGAGGACTGGAAAATGATGGACAGATCTTCCGCTATTTCCTCTCTGGCTTCTTTTAATAGCCTGGGATACATTTCATCTGGCCCTGGTGATTTATCCACTTTCAAGGATGCTAATCCCATTAATACTTTCTCCCTCCCTATGTTTATCACATCCAATACTTCCCACCCCTCTTCCTTGACTACAATATCTGCATCATCTCCCCTCTTTTGGTGAAGACGTACGCAAAGTATCATTAAGAACTATACCAACATCTTCTGCCCTTACATATAGGCTACCTTTGTGGTCTTTTATGGGCTCTACTCTTTCTTTAGTTATCCTCTTACTTGTAATGGATTCACCTTGATTTTGGTTGCCAATCTTCAATATGCCAATAAAAATTAGAAGACATTAGAAGAAATTAAAAGTTCCTTCTTCCTTACATAAAGGGCCTCAGTGACCTCCCTGTTGCAGCAATGCATAGCGAACTGAGATATTGGCAATGCCGCTGGCTCCAGCCTCGAAGGATCTTGAGGCAGAGAAATTGAGGGCCATGGTGACTTTGATGACAACTAGGAGCACTGTCTTTACCCTGCTCTGCAAATGCAGGTCCAGTTGGAGGAGGTGGCACAGGTCAGTGACCGCCTCCTTGGTGAAGCCTAGCTGCTTCAGACACTGCTCCTGGCTAAGGTGGAGGTATGAGAAGTACTCCCTAAATACCCTAGACCTCCTGTTGAGAGCCCGCCTCCTCCACCTGTACACAACTTCACCTATCTGCATGCCTATGCTCCATCTTCATGTTGGTCCTACAGCCCACGAAGGACTGCAACTATAGCCCCCATGACTGAAACCTTGCTTTCTCCTCAGAGGCCTTCAAAATCCATTCATTTCAAAAGTGCATTACCACTCCCTTCTGACTCAAAGAATGTGTGTGAGCTCCTCCAAAACAGTACACAGTACTTCCACTCACTCTGCAGTAGCAAAAGTCAAAAGCACCTGACCTGTAAGTTCAACGGTGATGCCTTTAAATAGCGCTAATAGCGGGGGACCCTCATGTAGCCGATCGCATGTTTGGCTGTGCATGTTTAACAGAGGGCGCTAATAGAACCTGCGAGGTCCAAAATGGAAAGCTGAGCACCAAAACAGCGTTAGACGCTGACTGATGCCACAATCTACCCACTCTGCACGCTTCCGGCATAGGCATGGCACAGCACAGCCATGTTATTGCCTTTCCTAAGTTGTTGATCGGTTCAGGCCCCAACAGACGCAGATCTCTGCCATTAATCATCTCTGAGCTCCCAAAGCACTGAAACCAGTGGCACTATGAGCTAAATTTTGTGGTCAGTCTTTTCTCCCCCATCTGAAATATTTTCAGAACTATAGATGAAAATGTTCAAAGAAAAATGAAAAAAAAAATACAATTGTAATGCCATGATTTTTTGCCTCGGTTGTTTGCAGCAGTGTCCTAGAGATTAATTTTCTATTCCTGGAGATGCTCGAACATCCCTGAAGGGTAGGCAACTCTAGTCCCAATACACTCAGAGCATTTGTCAGAACGAGTGTTTGCTCTGCACATATTGCAGCTGAGCTGTCAGACATTATGCAAGCTGCAACTGCAGCCACCTGTACAGACAGTTGCCGAATGTCAGAATATATTTGACTGAATCCTTGATCTACACTGCTAACCAGCTGCCCTATTTTGTTACATGCCAGTAAGGTACAATGAAATGTTTTAACATATTTTGCTCCATAGAACTCTGTGCCCTTCTGTGCCTATAGTCCAACATTTTGTGGTCAAATGGATCTGCACTAGAGTTCTGATCCGTAAGCCTCAAGGGATTGTGGTGGGCAAGCTGACCCTTGTTGGAGGACCTTCTCGTATCATCTTGGAATGCATTTGATCGACGCTGCACTCTTTGCATTCCTCTTCCACTTCATCTTAAGGGCCCATACTGCTTTTGGTATTGCTCATTTCAATGTTAATGAGAGTGAAGGCTGACCTAGTGGGGTCGAGGGCTCATATAAATAAACAAATTAGAAGCAGAAGTAGGCCATTCAGCCCCTCTAGCCTGCTCCACCATTCAATAAGATCATGGCTGATCTGTGTCTCTCGAATTCCACACTCCCATCTACCCCGATAACCTTTGATTTCCCTGCCAAACAAGAATCTATCTATCACCGCCTTAAAATTATTCAATGTCCCTGCCTCCAACACCTTCCGAGGCAGAGAGCTCCAAAGTCGCAGGGAAAAATTCTCCTCATCTCTGTCCTAAAAGGGCAACCACTAATTATAAAACAGAGTCCCCTAGTTCTGGATTCCCCCACAGGAGGAAACATCCTTTCCACATCCATCTTGTCGAGACCATTCAGGATCTTATATACTTCAATCAAGTCTCCCCTTACTTTTATTTTTTATTTATTTTTTTATTTAGAGATACAGCACTGAAACAGGCCCTTCGGCCCACTGAATCTGTGCCGAGCATCAACCACCCATTTATACTAATCCTACAATAATCCCATATTCCTACCACATCCCCACCTTCCCTATATTCCCCTACCTACACTAGGGGCAATTTATAATGACCAATTTACCTATCAACCCACAAGTCTTTGGCTGTGGGAGGAAACCGGAGCACCCAGCGAAAACCCACGCGGTCACAGGGAGAACTTGCAAACTCCGCACAGGCAGTACCCAGAATTGAACCCGGGTCACTGGAGCTGTGAAGCTGCAGTGCTAACCACTGCGCCGCCCCTCTTCCAGTGAAAATAAGCCCAGTCTGACCAACCTTTCCTCCTAAGACAACCGCTCATTTCAGGTATCAATCTAGTAAACCTCCTCTGAACTGCCTCCACGTAATCACATCCTTCCTTAAATAAGGAGACCAAAACGGCACACCATATTCGAGGCGTGGTCTCAACAATGCCCTGTATAACTGAAGCATAACATCCTCACTTTTATTTTCGATTTCTCTCATAATAAAGCATAGCATTCCATTAGCCTTCTTTCGCACTTGCTGTACCTGCATATTAACTTTTTGTGACTCATGCACTAGAACACCTAGATCCCTCTGCACCTCAGAGTTCTGCAGTCGTTCTCCGTTTAAGTAATACTCTGCTTTTTTTATTCTTCCTGCCAAAGTGTAGTAGAGGTTTGGAACTCTCTCCCACAAACAGCAGTTGAAGCTAGAACAGTTGTTAATTTTAAATCTGAGATAGATAGATTTTTGTTAAGCAAAGATATTAAGGGATATGGGCCAAAGGCAGGTATATGGAGTTAGGCCGCGTATCAGCCATGATCTCATTGAATGACAGGACAGGCTCGAGGGGCTGAATGGCCTACTCCTGTTCCTATGTACAACTTCATATTTTCCCACATTATACTCCATCTGCCAGATTTTTCCCCACTCACACAAGCTATCTGTATCGGTCTGCAAGCTCCTCATGTCCTCTTCGCAACATAATTTCCTACCTATCTTTGTGTCATCTACAAATTTAACTACCATGCCATCGCTCCCCTCATCTAAGTCATTGATACAAATTGTAAAAAAGTTCAGGCCCCAGCACGGACCCCTGCAGGACTTCACGCGCAACATCCTGCCAATCAGAAAAGTACCCATTTATGCATACTCTCTGTTTACGGCCAGCCAGCCAATCTTCTCTGCATGCTAATATGTTACCCCCTTACACCATGAGCTCATACTTTGTGCTATAACCTTTTATGTGGCACCTTGTCAAATGCCTTCTGGAAATCCAAGTACAGTACGTCAACAGGCTCCCCTTTATCCACGGAATGCTATTCCTTCAAAGAACTCCAATAAATTGGTTAAACACAATCTCACATTCACAAAGCCTTGCTGACTATTCCCGATTACCTTGAGTTTTTCTAAGTGTCCAGCTATAGCCTCCTTAATGATCAATTCTAACACCTTCCCCACGACAGACATCATGCTAACTGGCCTAAGTTACCTGTTTTCTGCCTGCCTGCCCCCCTCCTTGAATAGAGGGGTTATATTTGCTATTTTCCAATCCGATGGAACCTTTCCAGAATCCAGTGAATTTTGAAAAATTAACACCAATGCATCTAATACCTCATTAACCATCTCTATTAAGAGCCTAAGATGAAGCCCATCAAGACCCAGGGACGTGTCAGCCCGCGGCTCTATCAGTTTGGTCAATACCGCTTCCCCAGTGATTGTAATTTCCCCAAGTTCCTCTCTTCCTTCCTCCTGCTGATTTCCAGCTACTACTGGAATGTTTTTTGTATCCTCTATTGTGAAGACAGAACCATCTCCCTCATGATGCGCTCTTGCACCTGAGAAGCAAAAAATAAGAGCTTTAGGACAATAGATTCTCTGTTCATGCAGGCATTTCTAGACATTTACTAAACTCATGATTTTAGCGTATAATGCAACTGGATAACACAAAATCATAAGATAATTATGGGTGAAAGATACTAACATGCAACTGTTAGCCAATCTACTTCCTTCTCTCGTTCACAATGACACACTTTGAATAAGCACAAGATGGTGGAGTATGCAGAACAAACTTTATTATTAGCCAGAATAGGTGATTGATTTATACTGTACACAGAGGGTAGCTTTTGTTTTTCTTATTTTATCTTTTAATCCTTCCAAAGAACTGTTGCAACCCATGCGCCTTCATGCTGTTACTCGTTTGCAGGATATTTTATATATCTGATTTTTCTCCGAGCAGGGCAGAGATGATGCTAGTTCTAAGTCAAGAAGTTTATTTACAGTACTTTAAAATATCTCAGCACTTACAAGATTTCTACACATTGTCTCAAACAGAATTCAGGTCTGTTTATTCCTTAACCTTCTTGTATGGTTTCAGTTCCTCAGCTCTTAAGCTCCACCCACAGGCTTAAGCCATTAAGCATAGTGAACAGACTAAGACAATCAAACACAGAACAATTAAACCATTGAACACTACACAACGTATTTTGTCTACCTCAAAAGTTCATATCACAAATAAAACCTCATGATGTAAAAACAGAAAGTTCTGGTTATTTCAGATTTCCGGTATCTGCAGTATTTTTTATGACCTCATGATGTGTCTGTTCCTGAATACTTTGAAAACAGTCAATTTACATATGATCCTATTCCCAAGTGAGTCTTCCTGACCTAACCTTTCTTGAATCCTTTGAAGTATAGGCTTTATTAACCATTGTCTTGCCACACTGTAGTTAATTGAGCCATCTACCTATGTTTACTACTATAGCCACCAAATTTATACCTTTAATCATTCATAGTTGACACCAATACTGTCCCTTCCTTCTTTAGCATAGGCACTTCTCAGATATATTATTCTAATACTAAAAGCAAAAGGCAAGTCATGCTTTCTTCTCATGACACTTCAAAGCCATTCTATTTATCGTGGATTGTCCGTTACTCTGATACAAAGAAACTCGGCTATTATCCCTTAACTGTTCAGGTTGTCCAACAAACAAATTCTCCAGGATGTCTGCCAATGATGAACATTTCAGTCCAGCCATTTGAAAAGTTCAAAAACTTCTTATTGAGCTATCCAATTGTTTCTTAACAAATGCCAAGGTTTTGCCTCCATTACTACATCTGAAAGTCAATTCCATATATTGGTTATTATTTGTCTGAAGAACTTCCTGATAAGTCTAATATTTGCCTTTCACTCACTTAAAACTGTATCCCTTTTCATACTATCAGAACTTAATTGAAGGTAATTTTCTGGATTTAGTAGTACTATACCTTTCACAGGCACCAAAGCAGCACATAAATATACTTCGAGGTGCCTCGTGGGGCCCTATTTCAGAGGCTTCCTATGCCAAGAATTAGTTCCCTGATGGTGAAGGTCAGGATACAATATTCTCGGGGCAGTAGCTCTTTGAGTGCAATGTCCTCTGCCCTTGTCTGCCAGTTCTTATGATCTCTGTGGAAGCTCCCAATGAATGAAAAGAACTGAATCATCGATTGACCCCAATTTAGGAAACCAAACCAAATTGACAAAATTTCACTTTTATAAATTTTACTTTTAACATTCAAATCAAAACCAATATAAACTAAACATGAAGCAACAGACAGATCACAGACAAGATATATATTACAAATTAGACACAGATGGGCCTCACGGTTTCATTGGGCAGTCGACCCTGCATATATGGCAACACTTACAGTCACACAGTTCTTCACAACTCTGAAGTTCTCTGCTCCTTTTTCAAGCATTTAGTTCTTCCAATAGCAGTTCCCTTTCAATCTGAACTCCACGGGTGCGGTCTTTACCACAAGGCACACTTCTCCAGAACCTCCTCAGCTCTGCTCATGACAGTCTTGATGGTGTGGATTTATCAGTCTTCCCTTTATCCGAATCCTTCAGTGACAACCTGTGTGTGCACTGTATAGCCGGATCTTGTTGATCAGCTACGTTAAGTATCAGAAACTACTCCTGGATTCAGTCTTCACTTTTTTCTGCTTGCCGGCGCTCCACTCCTGCCTGATCTGGGGAGGACTCTCTCATTTTATCTGGCTCTAACCAGTGTCAATTTCCACAGAAACCTGAAATTGTTTTTCCAACTTCTGTTTCAGTTTTGGTTTTCATTTCTGTTTCAGTTCTAATTTCACTCTCAGTTGGGATCTTTAAAAAAAAACAAGCTTTGCCACCACAGATTCCATCACACAGTTCACAAGTGTTGTAAACCAACCTAGCTTAGTGATAAAAATAAAGGTATGTTATTTCCTCTACTTCCATGTGTGGCTTGAATATGCAACATACATTTTCCCCATTAAGATTACTTTATTAAGTGCATTCCAAAGCATGATATATTCCCAACAAATCTAGCAAACCCTTCCAAACACCTCTCTCTAGATATGTATTGCGATGAAGAAAATACTTGTAATGAACTGTTTGGCTTGTGAAGTTCAATTGATTTCAAATTTCACATCTTCTTTGGTCTCCTGATCTCGAGAGACAATGGATAGGCGCCTGGAAGAGGTCAGTAGTTTGTGGAGCAACGCCTGGAGTGGCTATAAAGGCCAATTCTAGAGTGACAGGCTCTTCCACAGGTGCTGCAGAAAAATTTGTTTGTCGGGGCTGTTCCACAGTTGGCTCTCCCCTTGCGCCTCTATCATTTTTCCTGCCAACTACTAAGTCTCTTCGACTCGCCACACTTTAGCCCCGCCTTTATGGCTGCCCGCCAGCTCTGGCGGACACTGGCAACTGACTCCCACGACTTGTGATCAATGTCACAGGATTTCATGTCGCGTTTGCAGACGTCTTTAAAGCGGAGACATGGACGGCCGGTGGGTCTGATACCAGTGGCGAGCTCGCTGTACAATGTGTTTTTGGGGATCCTGCCATCTTCCATGTGGCTCACATGGCCAAGCCATCTCAAGTGCCGCTGACTCAGTAGTGTGTATAAGCTGGGGATGTTGGCCGCCTCGAGGACTTCTGTGTTGGAGATACGGTCCTGCCACCTGATGCCAAGTATTCTCCGGAGGCAGCGAAGATGGAATGAATTGAGACGTCGCTCTTGGCTGACATACGTTGTCCAGGCCTTGTTGCCATAGAGCAAGGTACTGAGGACACAGGCCTGATACACTCGGACTTTTGTGTTCCGTGTCAGTGCGCCATTTTCCCACACTCTCTTGGCCAGTCTGGACATAGCAGTGGAAGCCTTTCCCATGTGCTTCCTGATTTCTGCATCTAGAGACAGGTTACTGGTGATAGTTGAGCCTAGGTAGGTGAACTCTTGAACCACTTCCAGAGCGTGGTCGCCAATATTGATGGATGGAGCATTTCTGACGTCCTGCCCCATGATGTTCGTTTTCTTGAGGCTGATGGTTAGGCCAAATTCATTGCAGGCAGCCGCAAACCTGTCGATGAGACTCTGCAGGCACTCTTCAGTGTGAGATGTTCCAGCAGCATCGTCAGCAAAGAGGAGTTCCCTGATGAGGACTTTCCGTACTTTGGACTTCGCTCTTAGACGGGCAAGGTTGACCAACCTGCCCCCTGATCTTGTGTGGAGGAAAATTCCTTCTTCAGAGGACTTGAACACATGTGAAAGCAGCAGGGAGAAGAAAATCCCAAAAAGTGTGGGTGCGAGAACACAGCCCTGTTTCACGCCACTCAGGATAGGAAAGGGCTCTGATGAGGAGCCACCATGTTGAATTGTGCTTTTCATATTGTCATGGAATGAGGTGATGATACTTAGTAGCTTTGGTGGGCATCCAATCTTTTCTAGTGGTCTGAAGAGACCACGTCTGCTGACGAGGTCAAGGGCTTTGGTGAGATCAATGAAAGCAATGTAGAGGGGCAACTGTTGTTCACGGCATTTCTCCTGTATCTGACGAAGGGAGAACAGCATGTCAACGGTCGATCTCTCTGCACGAAAGCCACATTGTGCTCAGGGTAGACGCGCTCGGCCAGCTTCTGGAGCCTGTTTAGAGCGACTCGAGCGAAGACTTTCCCCACTATGCAAATTTCACATCAAGGTGCATAGCTCATTGAAACACCTGCTTGAAAGCTTGCAGATAGGTATCAATACATTGAAGGTAGAATCTGTTCAATTTTAAACTATTCAGCTTTTCTTCTTTGCAATAAAAAATTGCAGTAAATTTTGTCTAATAGCAGTGGATATTATTCTATTTTGATTGTAGACCAAAAGACTGTATTGGCCATTTAAGTGAGGTTTTCTTGATAAGCAAGGGGGTGGAAGGTTATCGGGGGTAGGTGGAAATGTAATCAGTTCAGCCATGAACTTACTGAATGGCAGAGCAGGCTCGAAGGGCCGAGTGGCTTATTCCTGCTCCTAATTCGTACGTTCGTATGTAGAGCTTTTTTTTACAGCACATAATCCTGGGTAAATCTCAAGTGCTGATCTTTGTACCTCTTAGGGGGAAAACATTACTTGCATAGCACCTCATCACCACCTTCTCAAGGACAATTAGAGATGGGCAACAAATGCTGAATGAATAAAAAATAATGCAGGTTTGGTACAATAAGAGATATGGCTGAATTTTACCAGCCACTCAATGTTATGGGTTGTGGCCGTGGGGGCCCGTAAAATACTTGCAGGAGAGGCCCTCCACAACCCACAACACCAAGAAGGCCCTGCCACATGTTACCACTGGCAGAGAGGCCTTGGTGCGACCCCCCAATATTACAATTAATTAAATAAAAATGCAAATCAGCCGACCTGGTTCCAGCGCCTGTCCCATGCGATATTACGGCCGCCCACTGCAACTCACGCGCCGTTGGAACTCTGTTCGGAGATCCGTAGTGAGTCACTGGTGGGGAGGGGGGAGGAGTGAAATTAGCAGGGCGGGAGGTTGGGGGGTGGGTGGGGGTGGGGAAACCATTTTTCATTGGCTGTGGGGATGGTGGGAAGGCGTTGAAAGACAAAGTTTGGGGTTGAAAGGTCAGGACTGTCAAAACTGTTTTTCAGGGTGGGGAGGAAGAGGGAAATAAATGGGGGGAGCGGCTTTTATGTTCAATTTAATGTTTTTATTGAAATTTAAAGTGCTGGTCCCTTTAAAATTTCACATCAGCTGTCAAGGATTGAAGCCCTTTAAAAATGGTGCCGGCACCTGCGTGGGACAGAATGGCCGCCCCCTCCACATCATCGGGGGCAGCTGTTCCACTTCCTCCATTTAAATGACCCCCTGCTCGTAATATTGTGGGGGCTCAGCGGCGCAGAAGTCGCGCTTGATGCGTACCTTTCTTCAAGGTCGCTGCCGAGAATGGCAGCGAGCAGGTAAAATTCAGCCCACTGTGTATAAAGTGGCAACGGTAATGTGCAGTCCTTTGCATGGGACCTCCCAGATCATATAGCAGCTTGCAACTTAATTTTGTATCACAGTTCATGAATCCTGTAAGAAATGTGAGCAAAATTGAGGATTCTAGTTATCTACACCTTGCACCTAATATCAGCGAACTATTGACGAGGAAAATTTACTCCTTTATCTTCGATAACACAAACACTGCAAATTCATTTTTTCTTGCACTTGCGTACCATCTGTTCCCAGATTCACTGAGATGTTAGACATAATTGCAGAGGGAATTGTAGGAGAAGTGAAATTATTTACATGGAATGGAACTCTAACCAAAAAGTAAATAGTAGTACTGGAGATTAGGTCAACGAGGCTTGTGTCATGTGCCAAATGTCGAAAACCATTCATAAGAATGTGTCAAACTTTAAAAAAAGGTATTATGTCTGGGCACCATGGCAGCCTGAAAGTAGAAAAGATTCACTGGTATTACAGCATCTACAGTAGAGAAATAGAATATTCGGCCCAACAGATGCATGCTTGTACTTTTGCCCCACAGAGCTGGAAGCTATCATATTTACTGAAAGCGAAGAGATGAATTTACACGGATAGATCTGTCATAATGAACTACAAAATCTATTTACACTCTATTCTATGTTAGGAGAAAGCACTGGTAGGCTTTAAGTTTTATTTTGATAATAATCAAAATAGCTTTTTTTTCTCCATGCTGTGGCGACTCCACTGGGCAGGGAAAGTTCAGCATGAAAGGCTACTATTTAATCTCAGACTGATGGGCACGCATGGTACACTTTGGAAGTGGATAAGAAATTGGCTGAGGAATAGAAAACTGTAACTATTTGTTCAAAGAGTTATATTGGTATGATTTTGGTGGAGGGGAGAGAAATCGGTGCCACAGTTAGGGAGCGAGAGAGATCGGGGCCTTGGGGAAGCAAGATTGGGGGTCAGGGTTAGGGGAGGGACTGAGGTCTGAAGGAGTGATATTGGGGGTCGGTGGGTTTCCAGGGCCTGGAGGATGGAGGTCAGGGATCTCTGGATTGGCAGTGGCAGCATTTAGGTTGGTAGCTGTGGTAAGAAATCATTTTTTATATAAACCATCTTTACGGTTCATTGCTTTTGAGCAAACTGTTATTGTAGTGGGGACCTGATGCAATCATTAGGTCCCTTATTTGAATATGCAAATGGGTAAAAGATGCCTCTTGTTTGTCATTACCCAACATGCTGCATGCTCTTCCTGCCCATAAATTTGGAGCCTTAAAAAGCCAGGTAGTGCCTGAAAAATAGATGCTACATAGCCCAATTTAACCCCCTTTGATTCCAAATATTAATTTGTTTTCATAACAAAAAGTGTTCCTTAAGATTTTTAACATGATTTTTCAGAATATTAGTTTGAACGTATGGTCCTTTTATCAATAATTATAGAAATAGTTCTGCCATCTTCATGAAGCAATCACATTTTTGGTTGTCACAAATCGTTCTCAGTCTATTCCAATCCCTTTCTCACTCAAACAAGCTTTGAGTTGCTTCTACCAGGAAAAATGAGCTTTCAGCGAACCACCATACTAACTGGAAGTAACTAGAGATCCTTGAATAAAACAAGCTCGTTATTAGAGTAGTTAAAGCTGCCTCATCCCATAATTACAATTTTATGCTGATTAGGAATATGAGCCATGGAAGCATATTTAAGAAAAATGTTGCTTTCAAATCTAATTTATTTTAAAGGTACTGTGTTTATCCCACAGGCATTCAACACATGGCTCATGTACTTACCTCAATTCTTTGCTTTGAGCCACTGCTCTGTGTTTGGCAAGAATCCACGGTGAGAACAAAGGTCAGAGAAAAGGACACAAATGTCACATGATTGATCTTGATCTTTGTTGGGAAAGGCAAAAATATGTTTAGCAGCTTGCACATACCACAGGGTATGGTAGTGTAGTGGTTACGTTATTGGACCAGTAATCCAAAGGCCTGGACTCAATCAAGAAAGCTTGAGTTTCTATCCCAACATGTTGGTTTGAATCAGTTTTTTAAAAAATCTGGGAGGAAAAAGCTAGTGTGAATAAAAGCGATCGCAGAGCTACCAGATTATTGTAAAAACCCAACTAGTTCACTAATGCCTTTTAGAGAAGGAAACCTGCTGTTCCTAAAATAAAAACAAGAAATGCTGGAAATACTCAGCAGGTCCGGCAGCATCTGTGGAAAGAGAAGCAGAGTTAACGTTTCGGGTCAGTGACCCTTCTTCGGAATTGGCAGATATTAGAAATGTCAAAGGTTATAAGCAAGTAAAGCAGGGGTGGGGCAAGAGATAACAAAGGAGAAGGTGTAGATTGGACAAGGCCACAGAATAGCTGACCAGAAGGTCATGGAGCAAAGGCAAACAATATGTTTATGGTGTGTTGAAAGACAAAGCATTAGTACAGATAGGGTATTAACAGACTGAAAATTGAACAGCAGCAAGTACAAACATGAAAAAAAACCAGTGGGTAAGCAAACTGAACAAACTAAGATGAAATAAAATAAACATACAAAAAAAAATGTAAAAAAGAATAAACAACTAAAAATGAAAGTAAAATGGGGGGCCCGTCATGCTCTGAAATTATTGAACTCAATGTTCAGTCCGGCAGGCTGTAGTGTGCCTAATCAGTAAATGAGATACTGTTCCTCGAGCTTGCATTGATGTTCACTGGAACACTGCAGCAATCCCAGGACAGAGATGTGAGCATGAGAGCAGTGGGGGGGGGGTGTTGAAATGGCAAGCAACCGGAAGCTCAGGGCCCTGCTTGTGGACTGAGCGGAGGTGTTCCGCAAAGCGGTCACCCAGTCTGCGTTTGGTCTCCCCAGTGTAGAGGAGACCACATTGTGAACAGCAAATACAGTAAATTACATTGAAAGAAGTACAAGTAAATCGCTGCTTCACCTGAAAGGAGTGTTTGGGGCCTGGGATAGTGAGGAGAGAGGAGGTAAATGGGCAGGTATTACACCTCCTGCGATTGCAGGGGAAGGTGCCATGGGAAGGGGACGAGGTGGTGGGGGTAATGGAGGAGTGGACCGGGGTGTCGCGGAGGGAACGATCCCTTCGGAATGCTGACAGGGGAAGGGAGTGGAAGATGCATTTGGTAGTGGCATCACGCTGGAGGTGGCGGAAATGGCGGAGGATGATCCTTTGGATATGGAGGCTGATGGGGTGGAAAGTGAGGACAAGGGGAACCCTGTCACGGTTCTGGGAGGGAGGGGAAGGGGTGAGGGTCCAGGTGCGGGAAGTGGGCCGGACACGGTTGAGGGCCCTGTCAACAACAGTGGGGGGGAATACTCAGTTGAGGATAAAGGAAGACATATCAGAAGTGCCGTCATAGAAGGTAACATCATCAGAGCAGATGCGTCGGAGATGGAGAAACTGGGAGAATGGAATAGAGTCCTTACAGGAGGCAGGGTGTGAAGAAGTGTAGTCGAGGTAGCTGTGGGAGTCGGTGGGATTATAATGGATATTAGTAGACAACCTATCCCCAGAGATGGAGACAGAGAAGTCGAGGAAGGGAAGTGTCAGAGATGGACCATGTAAAGGTGAGAGAAGGGTGGAAATTGGAAGCAAAGTTGATAAAGTTTTCCAGTTTGGGGCGGGAGCAGGAAAGAACACCGATACAGTCATCAATGTACTGGAAAAAGAGTTGGGGGAGGAGGCCTGAGCAGGACTGGATCAAAGAATGCTCGACATATCCCACAAAAAGACAGGCATAACTAGGACCCATGCGGGTACCCATAGCAACACCTTTTACTTGAAGGAAGTGAGTGGAGTTGAAGGAGAAGTTGTTCAATGTGAGAACAAGTTCAGCCAGGCGGAGGAGAGTGGTGGTGGATGGGGACTGGTTGGGCCTCTGTTAAAGGAAGAGGCGAAGAACCCTCAAACCGTCCTGATGGGGGATGGAGGTGTCGAGAGATTGGATGTCTAACAGTGAAGAGGGGGCGGTGGGGCCAGGAAACTGGAAATTATCAAAATTACGCAGGGCGTCAGAAGAGTCACGGATGTAGGTGGGAAGAGACTGGACCAGCAGAGAAAAGATAGAGTCAGGATAGGAAGAAATAAGTTCAGTGGGGCAGGAGCAGGTTGAAACAAAGGGTCTGCCGGGACAGTTCTGTTTGTGGATTTTGGGAATGAGGTAGAAGCGGGCTGTCTGGTGTTGTGGGACTATGAGGTTGGAACCTGTCGAGGGAAGTTCTCCAGAGGAGAGGTGGTCAGTGACAGTCCTGTGGACAGTAGCTTGATGTTCGGTGGTGGGGCCATGGTCCAGAGGGATGTAGGAAGAAGCGTCTGTGAGTTGGCGCTGAGCCTCTGCAAGGCAGAGGTCTGTACGCCATACAACAACAGCACCACCCTTGTCTGCAGGTTTGACGACCATGTCGGGGTTAAACCTGAGAGAACAGAGTGCCTCAAGTTCAGAGGGGGACAAGTTAGAGTGAGTGAGGGGGGCAGAGAAATTGAGATGACCAATGTCTCGCCGACAGTTTTCAATGAAAAGATCAAGAGCAGATAAGAGGTCGGGGGAGAGGTGCAGTTAGAGGGAGAATGCTGGAGGCGGGTGAATGGGTCTACTGGTTGGGGGCAGGACTCCTGGTCAAAGAAGTGAGCCCAGAGGCGGAGGCCACGGAAGAAGAGCTCAACGTAGTGCCAAGCGCGAAATTCATTGAGGTGGGGATGTAAGGGGATAAAAACTGGACCTTTGCTGAGCACAGAACATTCAGCATCAGAGAGGGGGAGGTCAGAGGGTATAGTGAATACACGGCAAGGGGTCAGATCAGAAGGGGTGGGGTCAGAGGGAAGCGAAGGGGAAGAAGGATCTGGAGGAGCATTCGTCCCCATCAGCTGCTGGAGCTTGCGTTCCTTGACATCTGAAAGGAAGAAAAAAAGTTTTTTGTTAATGCGTCGGATGAAACGAAGGATGAAATGAAACTGCGGAGTAGAACAGCTTTGGGATAAGGTGAGGTGGAGCTGCTGGAGTGAGAGGTTCAGTGTGTACATTTGACGGCACATAGCACTGAGTGTGGACCTCAGGATGCGGCGAGAATAGCAGTCCGAGGAACGTTGTATTTCTCGGAGATACCCATAGTCCTGGATGGATTCAAAACATGATGGGTGAAACTGCAGTTGGAATCCACGTGGAATAAGTCCGAGCCGGAGACAGTCACTGAGGAAGGAGATATGGCTGTGAAAACGAGTTTTGGTAGACAATTTATCAAACACCAGGAGGGAAATAGAAAGTAATGAAGATGAACAAGGTAAAAGAGACAAACGAAAATCCCAGAGAGAAGAGCTGAACTTCTTCAAGGTAGGCATTCCTGGAAGAGAAGTGGCAGTGAATTAAACACGAAAATAAAAGCAAAATACTGCGGATGCTGGAAATCTGAAATAAAAACAAGAAATGCTGGAAATACTCAGCAGGTCTGGCAGCATCTGTGGAGAGAGAAGCAGAGTTAACGTTTCAGGTCAGTGACCCTTCTTCAGAACTAGCAAATATTAGAAAGGTGAAAGGTTATAAGCAAGTAAATCTGGGGTGGGGCAAGAGATAACAAAGGAGAAGTTGTAGATACGACAAGGCCACAGAATAGCTGACCAGAAGGTCAAGGAGCAAAGGCAAACAATATGTTAATGGTGTGTTGAAAGACAAAGCATTAGTACAGATAGGGTGTTAACAGACTGAAAATTGAACAGCAGCAAGTACAAACATGAAAAAAAAAACAGTGGGTCAGCAAACTGAACAAACTAAGATGAAATAAAATAAACATACAAAAAAAATGTAAAAAATGTAACCTGCTGTTCCTCTCCACTTACCCATGTGATTCCAGTCCTACCCTCTGAAGTGGCCTAACAAATGACTCAGTTGTATCAAACCACTACAAACACAGACTCCAGCATTTCAAGTAGTTGTTCCAGCACCACAATCTTCTCAGGGCAACTAAATATGGCCAATAAATGCTGGCCTTGCCAGTCACATCTATATCCAGAGGATTAATAAATTTGGTCCTCAAATGAAGAACCAACTTAGTGTTGCAGAGCTTCAAAAACAGAGGAAGATATCCTCTCTTCAATATTTGCAACCAAATTAAAAGCAGGTGTATGAAGATTATGTCTACAATTTCAATACAGATATGAAACAGAGGAAATGTTTCATGTTGATTTTATTGCAGCAGTTATAGTGTAAAGGTACAGCCTGAAAACGTCTATTGTTTCCTCCATTCTGTAAGAACACATTGGGTTACACATTATCAAGAGTCAGGATTTTTAATGCTTCAATCACAATTAAGTATCCTTTAAGAGATTATGTGAACAAGAGTCACTTAACAGGTAACGGAGGAAATACTCTTCACCACAAGAACAACTGTCATCATTAAACTTAACACATCACAAGGAACACCAGAACTCATAACTGTAATTAAGTGGAATTGAGGTAAATTCAGACATCTTCCAATTCCACAATACTTTAAGCTAAGCATTTATATAATGTGGTCACTCACAGGGCACAGGAAAATGTCTTTAGGGTGTCGGAAAATGTTTGTAGCGTGAGAGTTGCTGATTCAAATTCATTAAAATGCATCAACTTAGATAAACTGTTAAAATGCTCACATACATACATTGCACCCTTCGCTAACTCTCAAAAACAATCATATCCACTAAAAAGGAAAATTGCTTTCTTGCAAAACTAGTTTCACAATGAAGTACAACCCTACATTTCCCCCCAATGATATTTTAGAAGCAACATTGGTTCTTCACCTACTCAAGAGTGCACACTTTAATAAGTAAACAAATTTACCAATTTTGGAAAAAAAAATTCCATAACTTACCCATCCTATTTTTCAATACCTGCAGCTTTCCCCCACACAGCCTCCGTGTCACTCAGCAGCTGTAGGTACTCAGGGGATTTTTTTTTCTGCATTGTGTTTCAATTGTTGACCTGTGACCTGAGTTATAATGTTGTCTATGCCTTTTTTGTTGATTTTGATATCCCTTACAAGTTTCTTTTCATACTCCCTTTTTGAAGCACTTACTATCTGTTTTGTCATCCTTTGCTGTTCTTTATATCCTTCCTATTCACCAGGATCTGTGCTATTTTGTGCATTCTTGTATGCTACTTCTTTTAGCTGCCTCTTACCCATTTAGTCACCCATAGTTGTTTTTTTATGGCAGGTAGAGTTGTTGCCCCTTAGGTTCTGTATCACTAATTCTATCTTGAATACGTTCCATTGATCTTCTGTCTATTTTTTCATTAACATTTGCCCAGTTTAATGTGGACAGTCTCTGTCTCATCCCATTGAAGTCAATCTTACCCATATCTAGAATCTTAGCTGTTTTGCAGCTCCTTTCAAACACAACATGGAAAGGGAGTAAAAACAAGAAATGCTGGAACCACTCAGCAGGTCGGGCAGCATCTGTGAAAAGAGAAGCAGAGTTAACGTTTCGGGTCAGTGACCCTTCCTCGCAACTGACAAATATTAGAAAAGTCACAGGTTATAAGCAAGTGAGGTGGGGGTGGGGCAAGAGATAACAAAGGAGGTCTAGATTGGACCAGGCCACATAGCTGACCAAAAGGTCACGGAGCAAAGGCAAACAATACGTTAATGGTGTGTTGAAAGACAAAGCATTAGTACAGATTAGCTGTTAATACACTGAATATTGAACAGCAGCAAGTGCAAACCTGAAAAAAAACAGTGGGTAAGCAAACTGAACAAACTAAGATGAAATGAAATAAATGCAAAAAAAGATTGTAAAAAATGTAAAAAAGAATGTAAAAACAAGGAAGAATAACTAAAAATGAAAGTAAAATGGGGGGCTGTCATGCTCTGAAATTATTGAACTCAATGTTCAGTCCGGCAGGCTGTAGTGTGCCTAATCGGTAGATGAGATGCTGTTCCTCGAGCTTGCATTGATGTTCACTGGAACACTGCAGCAATCCCAGGACAGAGATGTGAGCATGAGAGCAGGGGGGAGTGTTGAAATGGCAAGCAACCGGAAGCTCAAGGTCATGCTTGCGGACTGAGCGGAGATGTTCCGCAAAGCGGTCACCCAGTCTGCGCTTGGTCTCCCCAATGTAGACGAGACCACACTGTGAGCAGAGAATACAGTATACTACATTGAAAGAAGTACAAGTAAATCGCTGCTTCACCTGAAAAGAGTGTTTGGGGCCTGGGATAGTGAGGAGAGAGGAGGTAAATGGGCAGGTATTACACCTCCTGCGATTGCAGGG
This sequence comes from Heterodontus francisci, assembly GCF_036365525.1. NCBI lineage: Eukaryota > Metazoa > Chordata > Chondrichthyes > Heterodontiformes > Heterodontidae > Heterodontus > Heterodontus francisci. Next base: position 41,408,676 of record NC_090396.1, on the reverse strand, counting down.
AAAGGTGCCATGGGACAGGGACGAGGTGATGGGGGTAATGGGGGTAATGGAGGAGTGGACCAGGGTGTCGCGGAGGGAATGATCCCTTCGGAATGCTGACAGGGGAAGGGAGGGGAAGATGCGTTTGGTAGTGGCATCACGCTGGAGGTGGCGGAAATGGCGGAGGATGATCCTTTGGATATGGAGGCTGATGGGGTGAAAAGTGAGGACAAGGGGAACCCTGTCACGGTTCTGGGAGGGAGGGGAAGGGGTGAGGGTAGAGGTGCAGGGAATGGGCCGGACACGGTTGAGGGCCCTGTCAACCACAGTGGGGGGGGAAATCCTCGGTTGGGGAAAAAGGAGGTCATATCAGAAGCACCGTCATGGAAGGTAGCATCATCAGAGCAGATGCGTCGGAGACAGAGAAACTGGGAGAATGGAATGGAGTCCTTACAGGAGGTAGGGTGTGAAGAAGTGTAGTCGAGGTAGCTGTGAGAGTCGGTGGGCTTATAATGGATATTAGTAGACAACCTATCCCCAGAGATGGAGACAGAGAAGTTGAGGAAGGGAAGGGAACTGTCAGAGATGGACCATGTAAAGGTGAGAGAAGGTTGGAAATTGGAAGCAAAGTTGATAAAGTTTTCCAGTTCGGGGCGGGAGCAGGATACATCACTGATACAGTCATCAATGTACCGGAAAAAGAGTTGGGGGAGGGGGCCTGAGTAGGACTGGAACAAAGAATGCTCGACATATCCCACAAAAAGACAGGCATAACTAGGACCCATGCGGGTACCCATAGCGACACCTTTTACTTGAAGGAAGTGCGTGGAGTTGAAGGAGAAGTTGTTCAATGTGAGAACAGGTTCAGCCAGGCGGAGGAGGGTGGTGGTGGATGGGGACTGGTTTCAACACACCATTAACATATTGTTTGCCTTTGCTCCATGACCTTTTGGTCAGCTATGTGGCCTGGTCCAATCTAGACCTCCTTTGTTATCTCTTGCCCCACCCCCACCTCACTTGCTTATAACCTGTGACTTTTCTAATATTTGTCAGTTCCGAGGAAGGGTCACTGACCCGAAACGTTAACTCTGCTTCTCTTTTCACAGATGCTGCCAGACCTGCTGAGTGTTTCCAGCATTTCTTGTTTTTATTTCAGATTTCCAGCATCCGCAGTATTTTGCTTTTATGGAAAGGGAGTATGAGTGGCTAGGGGCTAAATTAAAAAGAATTACTAAGAATCTCTGGATTACTTCCTGAGCCATGAGCAAATTGCCATAATGTAAATAAGATCAGATAGTTGGTGTGGGAGATATGGGTTTAGATTCATGGGGTACTGGCACCAGTTTGCGGGAAAAGACGGAGCTGTACCATTGGGATAAGCTTCACTTGAACCGCACTGGAACCAGTGTCCTAGTGAATCGGGGGGAAGGATTCACATAAGGGGAGATTTAGAAAGTTAACAAAAAAGGACAAGGCAATAGTGCAGGGTAGCAATATGGGTAATGATAACCAGAGTGTGATAGGAAGGCACAGAGTGTACAAGCATCAGAGTGCACTAGCAAATATGGGCAGACTAGGGAAAAATGGTATAAAGACATTCAGAGACAATTTTCCTTTCACAAAACCATGTTGACTCTGCTTGATTGTATTATGATTTTCTAAATCCCCTGCTACTACATCCTTAATAATGGTTTCTGAATGCATGCCCCACTCGTAACAAGATGGATTAATTGAGAGCACAGACAGAAGCAAATGGGTAGAATATGATGGCCATTACATGGGCATGGTTGCAGAGTGACCAAGGCTGGGAACTGAATATTCAAGGGTATTTGATATTTTGGAAGGATAGGAAGAAAGGAAAAGGGGGTGTGGCAGCTTTGTTAGTAAATGATGAGATTAGCGCAGTAGTGATAAGATCTTAGCTTGGTGGATCAAGATGTCGAATCAGTTTGGGTGGAGATAAGAAATAGCAAGGGAAAGAAGTCAATGGTGGGAGTAGTTTATAGCCACCAAAAAGTAGCCACACTGTAGGACTAAGTATAAGGCAATAAATAATGGGGGCTTGTAAGAAAGGTACGGCAATAATCGTGGGTGCTTTTAATCTTCATATCATTTGGACAAATCAAATTGGCAAAGGTAGTCTTGAGGATGAGTTCATAGAATGTATTCGGGACAGTTTCTTAGAACTATACAATCTGGAACCAACAAAGGAACAAACTATTTTCGACTGGGTATATGTAATTAAACAGGATTAATGAATGATTTCATAGTAAAGGATCCTCTAGGCAAGAGTGATCATAACATGTTGGAATTTCACATTCAGTTTGAGGATGAAGAACTTGGGTCTGAAACTAGTGTTTTAGACTTAAAGAAAGGCAATTACAAGGTCTGAAGACAGAGCTGACTACAGTGGACTGGGAAAATAGGCTAAAAGGTAGCATAGCAGATGAGCAGAGGAAGGCATTTAAGGAGATATTTCATAACTCTCAACAAACATATATACCATTGAGAAGAAAAGACACTGCAAGAAGGATGCACCATCCGTGGCTAACTCATGAAGTTAAGGATGGTATCAAATTGTAAGAAAAGGCGTACAATGCTGCAAAAATTAGTAGGCAGCCAGAAGATTGGGAAAACCAACAAAGGATGACTTAAAAAAAAAAAGAGGGAGAAAATGAGAGTAAACCAACAAGAGCTGCAAACCAACACTAAGAGTTTCTACACGTATTTAAAAAGGAAGAGAGTAGCTAAAGTAAATGTCAGTCCCTTAGAGGATGAGACTGGGGAATTAATAATGGGAAACAAGGAAATGGCAGAGACTTTGAACAAGTATTTTGTATCGGTCTTCATAGAAGGCGGCACAAAAAACACTCCGAAGAATAGTATAAAATCATGGGGCAAAAGGGAGGGAGGAATTTAAAACAATCGCTATCATTGGAGAAAAAGTACTAGAAAAACGGATGGGACTAAAGACTGACAAGTTCCTTGGACCTGATGGTCTTAAAAGAAATGACTGCAGAGATAGTGAATAAATTGGCTGTAATCTTCCAAAATTCACTAGAATCTGGAAAGGTCCCAGCAGATTGGAAAACCACAAATGTAAAACCTCTGTTAAAGAAACGAGGGAGATAGAAAGAATGAAACTATAGGCCAGGTAGCTTAACATCTGTCATTAGGAAAATGCTGGGAACCATTATTAAGGATGTATTAGCAGGGGATTTGGAAAATCATAATATAATCAAGCAGAGTCAACATGGTTTTGTGAAAGGAAAATTGTGTTTGACAGATTTACTAGAGTTCTTTGAGGATGCAACAAGTAGGGTGGATAAAAGGGAACCAGTAGATGTAGTGTATTTGGATTTCCAAAAGGCATTTAATAAGGTGTTATATAAAAGGTTACTACACAAGGTAAGAGCTCGTGGTGCTGGGCGTAATATAATATTAGCATGGATAGAAGATTGGCTAACTAACAGGAAACAGAGTTGGGATAATTGGGTCATTTTCAAGTTGGCACACTGTAACTAGTGGGTTGCCACAGGGACCAGTACTAGGGCCTCAACGATTTACTTCGTGACTTGGATGAAGGGACCGAGTGTATTGTAGCCAAATTTGCTTATGATACAAACATAGGTAGGAAGGCAAGTTGTGAGGAGGACGCGAACAGTTTGCAAAGGGATATAAATAGGTTAGGTTAGTGGGCAAAAATTTGGCAGATGGTGTATAATGTGGGAAAATGTGAGGCTCTCCACTTTGGTGGGAAGAATAGAAAAGCAGAATATGATTTAAATGGAAAGAAACTGCAGAATGCTGCAGCACAGAGGGATTTGGTATCCTCGTACATGAATCACAAAATGTTAGCATGCAAGGTACATCAAGTAATTAGGAAGACAAATGGAATGTTGGCATTTATTGCAGGGGATGGAGTATAAAAGTAGGAAAGTCTTGCTACAAGGCATTGGTGAGACCACACCTAGAGTACTGTGCACAGTTTTGGTCTCCTTATTTAAGGAGGGATATACTTGCATCGGAGGCAGTTCAGAGAAGGTTCACTAGGTTGAAACCTGGATGAAGGGGTTGCCTTATGAGGAAAGGTTAAGCAGGTTGGGCCTATGCTCATTGGAGTCTAGAAGAATGAGAAGTAATCTTATTAAAACACAAGATTCTGAGTGGGCTTGACAGGTTATTGCTGAGGGGATAATTCCCCTCATGGGAGAATCTAGCACGAGAGGAGACAGTTTCAAAATAAGGGGTCCCATTTAAGATGGAGATGAGGAGGAATTTCTTCTCTCAGAGGATTGTTAATCTTTGGAATTCTCTGTTCCCCAGCGAGCAGCGGAGGCTGGGTCATTGAATATATTCAAGGCTGAGCTAGACAGATTTTTGATCTACAAGGGAGTAAAGAGTGTTGCGGGGCTGGCAGGAAATGGAGTTAAGGTCACAATCAGATCAGCCATGATCTCATTGAATGGTGGAGCAGGCTCAAGGGGCAAAATGGCCTACTCGTCCTATTTCTTACGTTCTTATGGGACTCAATGTCGCTATTGTCACAGTCGCTATTAGGCTGTTAGCTAAATCTGGCTCAATGCTCATTATTAAATCTAATATAATCTGTCCCCTTGCCGGTTCTAGGACATAAAGCTGCAAAAAAACTATCCAGAACACACTCAAGAACTTTGCTACCTTTCTGACATGAGCTTGTCTGCTTATCCCAATCTATATGGCAGTTCAAATCTTCCAGTAAAACCTTTATTATATTTTACTTATTATACACTTATTTGTCTCTCCTAATTTAATTACTTTACATCTTTTAGTTTTCCCTTTACCTATAGTGCCTAATGCACAATTTCTATTACTCTACTCTCTTCCTTTTCATTTCTTTTAAAATTACTGTTTATATTACATTTTCCGGCTGAGCACTCCCCTAAGCAGAAATAGGAAAATGCCATTCAGCCCCTCAAGTCTGTTGCACCATTCTGTTGGATATTATTTCCCCAAGTAGTGTTCTCTGCATTGAAAAATGCACCATCTAGAATTGAGTACAAGAAATGGTGACATTCAGAATCACTGTGAAAGATGAATTTGCTTACTGGGGAAGTTTGTGTCTCCAATCAATAACAATCTGGTGGGTTGGTGTCTAATCTCTGTATTAATAGATTCTGTCATTTCACAGCTGCTACCAGGAGACCTATACACAGCCCCCACTACAGTCTTAAATCCTTTTCTATTTCTTAATTCTGCCCATAAAGTCTCCACTGCCTACTTACCTTTTGTCATATCCTATTAGAGTGTGTCAGCTGTGGCTCAGCTAGTAGTATCCTCACCTCTTAAGTCAAAAGATTCTGAGTTCAATTCCCATTCCAAGACTTGAGCACAACAATTTAAGCTGACACTCCAGTGAAGTATTGAGTGAGTTTTGCACTTTCAGAGGTGTTGTCTTTTAGATGAGACATTAAACCAAGGCCCTGCCTGCCATCTCAGCTGGACGTAGAAGTTCCTATGAGTACTATTTCAAAGATGAGCAGAGGAGTTAACCCTGGTATCCAGGCCCATATTTATCCCCCAATCGAACATTAAAAAAAAATAGTTGGCCATTATCACATTGGTGTGTGTTGGAGCTTACTGTGCGCAAATTAGCTGCCATCTTTCTAACATTGCTTCAAAAGTACTTCATTGGCATTGAAGCACTTTGAGGCTTTGGTGGTTGTGAAATGCGTTAAATAAATGCAAGTCTTTTTTTTCTTTTCTCTTACCATTGAGGTGATTTGATCCTGAATCACGAATGATACTGCTTCCCCCTTCAACATTTTTCCTATCTTTCTTGTGGACCTTATAACCCAGCATATTTAGTTCCCAGTCCCGAAAGTCTTGCAGCCATATCACGGAAATGACAAGCATGTCATACCCTCCAAGTTAAATTTTCACCTGCAATTCATTCAATGTGTTCCTTATGCTCTGTGCGTTTGTATATAGAACACTTAGTTGGGCCACTAGTCTGCCCTTCTGCTCTAACAGTATTTTTCTTAGGCATTTCTTATTTGTCTCTCCTGGTTTTTATCCCTGTGCTTATAAGTGCCTAAGCACAATTTCTATTACTCTATTCTCTTTCTTTTCATTTGTTTTAAAATAATTATTTATATTACATTTTCCAGCTGAGCCCTTCACTAGGAATAGCCCATTTAGCCCCTCAGGTCTGTTGCACCATTCTGTCAGATATTATTTTCCCAAGAAGAGCTTTCTGCATTAAAAATGCACCATCTAGATTTGAGTACAATAAATGGTGAGATTCAGAATCACTGTGAAAGATGCATTTGCTTACTGGGGAAGTTTGTGTCTCAAATCAATAACAATCTGGTGGGACAGCAAAGATTCTAACTCTAGGCATTGGGTGACCTTCCAGAAATAATTGGACCTGACTGTTGAGAGATTAATTACAATGTATAGAAGGACTGGGAAGAACTATTTCTTTTTCATATAGGGTAACCTTCCAAATTCATATTTTCCCTGGATAATGTGTAAGAAATGAAGCAGTCAACATTTTTATATAGATTTTTAGTACTTTACAGCCTAGAAATTGCTGCTAAAGTTATGAGTGAATGAATGCTCAACACATATGGCATTCCTCTGTTTACTATTTTTAATGAAAACTTTAATACATTTAATATAAATGTGTTAATACCTGTGGACAAAAGTATATATTGTGCTAAATTGCCATCTGTTTATATTGTCAACAGTAATATTTAGGTCTATGTATCCATGACCTCATTTAAAAGTTAACCTAAATCTACCAAAAATAATAGAGGAGCACAAATGATTCATTGAGTTACTATATGTTTGGCCTAATTACAAAGAACAATACAGTCAGATTGGAGAAGGAATAGTCATTCCTCCCCTCATGCCCCTGCCATGCTCAGCTTGTCTATGAGACCCACCTCCCGTCCCCTCAACCCTATTTCCACTAAAATGCTGACCACTCAATTCCCTATCCTGGTCCTGGCTGATATTGTTAACAGTTCCCTCTCCTCAGGGACTGTTCCTCTCCCCTTCAAATCTGCTCTCGTCACCCTTTCCTCAAAAAAACCTTTGACCCCTCGGAAACTATAGTTTCAAACTACAGCCTCATCTCATGGCGCAGGAACTCAAAAAAGTCAAGTATTTCTTGAAGATCATTCAATGCACAGATTAAGAACCTTTGCCATCCCACCAGATTGTGATTGATTTGAGGCCCAAACTTCTCAGTATGCAAGTACATCTTTTACAGTGATTCCTCAAAAAAAAACCTTGACCCTTCTGTCCTTGCAAACTACTGCCCCATCTCCAATCTCCCTTTCCTCTCCAAAGTCCTTGAACATGATGTCACCTCTCAAATCCATGCCCATCTTTCCCGGAAAGCCATGTTTGAATCCTTCCAATCAGGTCTCCGGCCCTGCTATTGTACTGAAAAGGCTCTCAAAGTCACAAACGACACCCAATATGACAAAGGTAAACCATCCCTCCTCGTCCTTCTCAATTTGTTTGCAGGCGGTGACATGGTTGACCACATCCTCCGCCTCCTCTGTTGTCCAACTGGTAGGGACTGCACTCACCTGGTTCCATTCTTATCTATCCAGTCACAGCGAGAGAGAAACATCTGCAGTGGCTTCTGCTCCCACTCCTGCACCAAAGCCTCTGATGTCCCCTCAGGATCTATCCTTGGTCTCCTCCAATTTTTCACCTACATGCTGGTCCTTGGCGACATGATGCGAAGACACCATCTCGGGTTCCACGTATACGCTAACACACAGGTCTACACCACCACTGGCTCTCTCAGCCTTTCCACAGCCTCTAAATTGTTAGGCTGCTTGTCTAACATCCTGGGGGAGCAGAAATGTCCTCCAACTAAATATTAGGAAGACTGAAGCCATTGTCTTTGGTGTTTGCCACAAACTCCATTCCCCAGCCACTGACTTCTTTCCTCTCTCCAGCAACTGTCTGAGTCTGAAACAAACTGTTTGCAGATTTGGTGTTGTATTTGACCCCGAGATGAGCTTCCGACCTCATAACTGTGCCATCACGAAGACCACCTACTTCTACGTCTGCAGCATCACCTGACCCCGCGCCCCGCACATCTCATCTGCTGCTGAAATTCTCACCAATACCTTTATTACCTCTAGACGTGACTATTCCAACACATTTCTGCTCAGCCTCCACAAACTTAAGCTCATCCAAAGCTCTGTTGCCCGTAGCCTAATTTGCTCCAAGCTGCATTCATCCATCACCCTGTGCTTTCTGAACAACATAGACATCTGGTTAAGCAACACCTCAATTTCAAAATACACATTCTTGTTTTCCAGGCGAACAGCCCTTTGAGATAGGTGCACTAATCCAATTCTGGCCTTTGGCATACCCTGGAATTTAAGTGCTCTATCATTGGAGGCTATGCCTAAAGTCGCCTAGGCCCCAAGCTCTGGAATTCCCTCCCTAAACCTTTCCATCTCTCTAACATTCTTACCTCCTTAAAGACACTCATTCAAACCTAGCTCATAAGCCAAGCATTTGTTTATCTGCCTAAAGATCCTTTTATCTGACTCGGTATCAAATTTTGTTCAATAACATTCCTGTGAAACACCTTGGGCTGTTTTACTGAGTGAAAAGTGCAATATAAATGCAAGTTCTTGTTCTTAAATGATCTTTTTTTTAAATCTTCAACACGCTAAATGGAGAAAATAGATAACTGAGAAGATAACTCACATTTGAATAAACAAATACAGAAGCCCAATTGTAATGCATTTTCATGCTGTTGACTGACAAAGCAATTCCCCTGGAACATTTTGTTTGATGCCAGCCAAGATAAACAGATCATTTAGAAAACTTAATATCTATGTTTTTTAGCAAGGCTAGTTGCTTTTCTTTAATACAATAGCTAACTTTTTCCATTGAGAGACTACGGCCAGAATTTAATGGGGAGGCAGTGGCCCCGCCCACCGGCTGGAAAGCCGGGGCCGAGCTCGCCTCCACCAGGCCTGCAAGCCACGCTCTTATTTTGCATGGCACAGGCCCTTAATTGGCTGCTGCTCTTCCGCCCTCTCAGGCTGGAAGTCCCACCTCCCAAGAGCTGCCGGCCAAACAGAGGGGCAACAGCTCTTCAGTTCCAGCAGCGCCACGGTGAAAGGTGGCACCCAGCCAGCAACAGCAATAATGGAGGAAGCCCCAGAATGTAGGGAAGTGAGTGGGGCCTCATCGGGGACAATTGGCTAGGCCCCGGTGAGGGAAGGGGGACGGGGTGGTCAGAGTGTAGGGTGGGAGTGTTTCAGCAGGGGGTGGCCTGTGCTGCTGGGGGGGTTCCCTTCATGGGGCACATCATGCCCGATCAGGAGGGTCCCCGCATGGAGACCACCATGTATTACTAGGTAGCTTCCTCAGATGAAGTGCTGGTCCGCCGTTGGTAAAGTAACAGCAGCAGGAAGCTGCCCTTAAGGAGACATTAATTGGCCACTTAAGGGCCTCAATTGGCCTCAGTGGGGGCAGGCTGCCTAACACTCCCTTTGCTACTGGTAAAATAGCAGCAGGGGTGGGTACGCGATGGGCCCACTCCCACCTTCCACCAAGGTTGTGAACAGACTGGCTTAATCTCAGACTTTCCAGCCAGCGGATTGGATTCAGTAGCTAGGGAATGAAATCAAAACAAGAAATGCTGGAAACACACAGCAGGTCTCGCAGCATCTGTGGAGAGAGAAGCAGAGTTAACGTTTCAGGTCAGTGACCCTTCAGAATTTCTTCAGGAGTTCTGATGAAGGGTCACTGACCTGAAACGTTAACTCTGCTTCTCTCTCCACAGATGCTGCCAGACCTGCTGAGTGTTTCCAGCATTTCTTGTTCGTAATTTCAGATTTCCAGCATCCGCAGTATTTTGCTTTTAAGCTAAAGAATGAAGTTTGGAACAGGGACCAAAAACAATGGCTTCGGTCTTCCCAACATTTAATTGGAGGAAATTTCTGCTCATCCAGTACTGGATGTTGGATAAGCAGAAGATAATTTAGCAACAGTGGATGAGTCGAGAGAAATGATGGCGAGGTAGAACCAGAGTCACCAGAGTACATGTGAAAACAAGTGCCGTGCTTTCAGACAATGTCGCCAAGGGGCAGCATGTAGGTGAGAAATAGGAGGGGGCCAAGGATAGATCCTTGGGGGACACCAGAAGTAATGGTGTGGGAGCAGGAAGAGAAGCCATTGAAAGTGATTCTCTGGCTACAATTCGATAGATAAGAATGGAACCAGCTAGTTAGTTAGGATGGCACTGCATTGTTGATTCAGTCTCACAACAGCTGTTTTATAGAGGGAGACACACACAGAATCCAGAAAATTTACGTAAAGAGGACTCAAGAGCTTATTTACTTCAGTTATGAAACAAAAGTCTGATTTTGACCCCCAGCTCATCAATATCTTCAAGTGCATTAAGGAGTATTGGACATCAAGAATTATATCATCAGTGCAAATTAAACAACTAAAAGGTATTTGGAAAAATACTTGTTATTTCATATAATTTGCATTCAATTGTCACAATATGTGAATATATATATATATATTCATTAGTTATTTACAACCAGGTGAGGAAGGGGTCTCAGGCTCCCCTCTTTCTTCTCTGGTTTGGCCCCAACAGTGTTTATCTTTTTAAATATAGTGATTTTAGCTTACCACCTCAGCGAGCCCTTGCTCACTTCACTCTAATTACAATCAAACCAGACAGGTTTTCTTGGGTTTAAACAAGAAAGATGTATGTTTATTAACCTTATCACTCTAAACTGGTTAAAATTACTAAAATATGCGATGCATCCACGCTCACGTGCATACGAGAAGCACACACATATACAAATAGATACAGCGGGGGAGAAAGAATTGGGAGTAGGTAATAAATGGAATAGAGATATTGTCATTGATGTCCTTATGGTAATGTCCTTGATTGAAGTTAAAATCTTGGAGTCCTCTCTGGAGGCCACATGCACAATTTCAGGCTTGCTTCTCTGGTACCAGAAGGTTGAAGAGAGATTTCAATTGTCTTCTTGCTGGTTTTCTGTAAACTTCTGTAGTCTTTAGGTTTAAGAAGCTGCCACCATGGTTTCCCTGGGACTTTGCTGGAGAGAGATTCAGAGAGAGAGAGAGAGAGAGAGAGAGAGACTTTTCTCTTCCAGTCCAGTTGCGGTGTTTTGTTCAATCTGAGGCACAAGTCAAAAAACTCCAGGGTGACACCAGCAGGTACCATGTCACCATTTCTTTGTTTGAAACAGCAGTTCGTGGAGGGTTGTTGGATATCAGTATCTTTCAGAAATACTTGGTGGAAGGTCGAGTTTGGGTCTTACAAAGTCAAAGGGTGTTGATCATCACTATTGCCAAGACCAATCTTGCTAATTGAATCAGGAACACCCCCATTATTCCAGCTGGACTGGGTAATTTCCTTCCGTCTCTCAGCCAGCCCTTGTCTTCTCAAAAAAATGGTCGCACATTTGCATTCTAACTGTTCAATTCTGCTGTTCAAGCAGTTATTTGCAATGTCCAGTAAAAATTTCAAGCAGTGTTCCTATCAGGCAAGCCCCCCATCTGCCAAGAGGCACACATTATTTTGCCACATGAACATTAAAACTTAAAATTGTGGCTGGGAAGAAAAGAGGGCCTATCACAAGGAATTGCCAGCCCCTGACTGGCAAGACATTTGCATGCTAGCAGACAGTGTTGGAACAAGGGACCCAGTCCTTGCTTCCCCAATACACAGAAGTGGTCAGACCAGTTTAGCCACATGACTGGCTTTTTTTTTAAAAATTGAACTGGCCACACAATTTTGAACTCGGAAAGCTGTTTGTTCCTGAACTGAGAACACCTCTCTCCTGTCTGCACCCATCTCTTTCTCATGGAACAGAAGACCCATTGAAGACACATGAACTCAAAGAGAGAAAAGTCTCCTACATGAACAAGGTTTAAGAAGAATACTGGGCCCCAATGAAAAGTAAGAGCTGTCTACAGTCAAAGACTCTACGGCGAGCTGGAAACACAGAAACAGTAACAAGAAACCCCCTTCCAAGACTGCCTCAAATCTCTCTAATTTCTTTTTTTTCTGCCCTGATTCGCATGTGTGTATCGCGTGTGCATGCCAGTGTGGGCATGTCATATATCCACAGGCGTTAACCGGATTAGAGTTTAAGTAAGTTTAATAAAATTTCACTTTTCTTCTTTAAACTTAAGAAAACCTGGTGTACTCATTTCTTTGCCTTATAATTGGAAAGCAGTGAACAAGGGGGAGCTCAAAGCACAGTGTGTTTTTAAAAAAACCCTGTTACAATAAGACCAGATGAAGACAGTAAAAGGCCCCTAGACACCTTTCTCACCTGGTCATAACAGTTCCATATGATTAAATTAATACATTTCCATTTGGCAGGTGTGATTTCCGTCACAATGTGTAATTTGTTGTTTCTTCCCTAAATTGCTATTCCCCATGGAATCTTACATTCTAATTATTTGGTTAAATCCTGTTCTGTTTCCTTCCCTTTGTCATGTTTGCCAATCCCAGCCACTTGAGAAGCCAAAGTCCAATGACTGCCAGCCAATCAGTTTTGAGATCTTTGCACCAGGCTCAAATTGGCTGCTAAGTGCTGTTATAAGGAGGAGATCATAATAACCTGCACCTCTTTTATTTGAAGAAGCACCTGGCATCCAAGCTATGAAGGAGGACCTAAACCAAGAAGTACAATAGCAAAGTGTGGAATAAAAATGTATATTTTTTCAACACTGCCAGTGATGTTTTTCCCTGTCTGGGTGTTAGGAAGCAGAATGTTGCTGATCGGTTTACTCATAGGCAGAGTCCCATGTTTCATGTGTCAAAACATGTCAAAAATTTGCCTTGTTGCAACCCTGATGTGATTAGGTCAGCCTTCAATATCACAAGTTTTGATTGGTACGTCTAATTTTAAAGGCCAATTTTTCAACTGATAAAAACCAGTATCGTGACTGTTGCTTCCATCTCCAAAATGAATGATGAGATCAAAAGGTGTGAAAATAGTTTTGAAGTTAGAAAATAGTTTTGAGAGAGACTGGGCTGAAATAGTAAAAACAAATTCAATTAGAAAAAAAAATAAAATCAACAGTAGAAAAAAAAAGGACAAGTAGTGAATGGAAATGAAGAGAGGAAAGGGACTAAGACAATTGAATAAACATTTTCTTGTGCTTTGATAAAAAATTAGATTTGTCATAATTTTTTGTATTTGAGTGCTTTTCAGCATCAGTATTTTCTGAAAACATTGAAACCAGCCAGCCCAAGATAACTGGAATTTCCTTGGACTTGTCACCAGTCTTAAGGTGGGGGGCACTGTGTTTTACATATCCTTTTTCTATTCTAGACTCTTTAGTAGGTTTATCATTTTTGATGATATATTATAAAAGGTACCTTTTAGAAAGGATTCTTATTAAAGACCTTTATTCTGATGTAGGGCCTATTTAACCGCATGTTTTTAATCTTTATAGATAATAGTATGTAGAGATACTGTACACACCATCATGGAATGTTAGCCAAGAAAATTCTAGAAAACTGCAAATTATTCATTGCTAAATAAAATCAGAGTGAATATAGAAGAGAAACATGCAGGACTTTAACGATCGTAATCTACAGCTGTTGAAATGGTAAATGAATAATTCAGCAGATTTTGCCCAAGTTCGAATTGATTTAGTCATGAGTTAGTTGTGAAATATTTTTCTGCAATACAAGATTAATTTCAATGGTTATTTTTCTTTTATAAGAACATTCTTTTACAATTTTGCTGCACACAGCAGAGGGAATTTCCTCAGTGGTGTTTCATGCAACCAAATTAAAATTGAGAATCAAACACCAAAAGACTTATCAGTACTGTACTTCGATTTTATAGTTGAACTCTTATGGTCTATGCTGCCTCTCAATGAATTGGTTGTGCAACTGCACTTGTTCACACTCGGCAAACAAATCTTCATATTATACGCTTACTCAGATGCATTGTGACAAATACTGAAGGTCAAATTATTAAAACCTATTTGAAAATCGCTTTGAACTTGCTAACTTTCTTATGTGTATTTCTTCTGTTCACTTCACGCCTCAGTAATTACTCTACCTTCTTCCAAGATTCTGCCTTTATCACTTTGAATCTAATCATGGTCCTTCGGAGTCGTTTGAGTCATTAACAGCACAAAAAGTGACCATTCGGTCCATTGAGTCCATGCCGGCTCTGCACGGACTGGAGAGTGACTCTAGAGTACAGTGCATTGCCACTACAATTATATTGCAACTTACCCTCTCATTTATTTCCTGTTTAGATTGAAGAAACAGATCCTACATGAACCTATATAGAAATGAGGAGGTTCTTAGGGGGATTGTACGATACAGCCGGTTAGTACACTTGACTTTCAATCCAGCCCAGACTGATGGGTCAGGATTTTCCATCAAATGGCAAGGAGGGGAAGGTGGGTCCAGAAGCAGGTGGTGCTGATGTTCCTGCTCTGATCCTTAACCTTGTCGAAATCTCACACCAGCAGGTGGGGGTTGGCAACCATTCAGCAGTTGGAGGTGGGGACTGAGGTGCCGTCAGCTAATGGCGAGGGATTTGCTGGCACTACCTTGAAAAGGCTGCCAGTATCGGAATGCAACCAAAGTCCTCCTTCAGACCTGCTTCAACCATGCCCTCAGGACTTCCAGCCAGCAGGAGAAAGCCAAGAGGTCAGCAAGGCAGGCACAGTGAAGGCCAGTGGAGACAGCTGCAGTCTTCGGTGACACTCCCACTCAAACATCTGAAGGTAGTTCATCTCCTTGTCTGTACACCCTTGCTGCAGGGTACCTACTCTGCGCTGGCACCTAGTCGTGGTCCTCTCTGCCACCTCCCCATCTTGAGGTTGTCCCTGCAGGTAGCCATGCGGTTGCTGCTGTCTGGATCCCTGTGGCTGCATCTCCCTCCCTCTTAGGTTCTCCTTCCCACTGGAGAAACCGCCTCCTGAGTGGATGATGCCCATGGCAGGTGGGCACTGCCAGTCTGAAGGGCCACTCTGCCAGCTGCTTCCCCAAACACCTCACCCCCTCTCAAAGCATCTCATGCCAGCAGTCAGATGGCACTATGCAGGCTTGACCCTAAAGCCCTGGCACCTGAATTCCCCCTCCTCAATGCAAATTGCTCTGGCCGAGATGCCCCAGCCTTCCTGTGAAGGCAGTCTGCCTCACTCCATGCCTGTTGAATATGCAATGATCTCAGCTGCTGACCTGTTGCTGCCCTGATATACCAGCCAGGGTTTTGATGGCTCATGGGCTTGTCGGAAAATTTGAATGGGCATGTAAAATACTGTCAAATGACAACTTTAATTATTTTCACTACCTCGTAATTGCTTTCTTTTCCCCCCCAAAAGCATGCACCATTCACACTTGACTTGCCTGTCCACAACTGGTAAAATCTGGACCTGGCGTGATGAATTCAGACATCCATGCTGACACCATCCCATGCAATTTTCCAGCCCCCGGCCCCAAAGCCGTCCTCAAAGGGGTTGGAAAATCCCAGACATGGAGTGAACGTTTTCTTGGTCTATTAACTGAAGGGGCCCTACATCAAGTAAGTCGAGCCAGTCTCACCTTCACTCCAAGAGGGTAGAGGATCTCATTACAAAACTGAGAGCAATTTGGCAATCTTTATTGCAGATATGGCAGGCATGGAATATATCGGGGTATTCTACTGAGTATTGGGTTAAGGCATAATGTTGGGGCACCGCAAAAGGGAAATTTTATCGTGAAGCTATATTTGATCTGGTCAGACTTGAAGCTGACATTAGATGCCTGAAATGGTAGTTATTATAACATTTGTCTATGGCATTAACATGATTAACAACAGAGTAGTTAAAATTAACTTATCAAGCACATAAGAAGTCGGAGGAATTTGGAGAACATACAAATGTAGCACACCCAGCTTTGTTATTAAAATAAAAATCTCAACTCGAAAAACACAACAAACCTTGAGTGTAAAAAAAAAATCTGATGTGCATTCACAATGATCGGGTCTGTGGCAGCAATTTATGCCTAATTGACAGTGTCAGGAGTGGCACCGTTAACTATGATACCTTGCACCATTCACATTGACATTTGATGTCAATAAACCAATCTTCCTGTAAATTGAAAGGAGGGCAAGAAATTTTGAAGTTAACCAAACATCACAAGTGTAATGAACCGCATAGTGCAAATATTCTCACTTGAAGTGAACCAATAAAGGATATTACTAGACTAATTAAACAGACAGGCGACAGTAGAGGAAACATCATTCCGAGTGTTGATTACATAGAACAATGTGATCAGGGTGAATTGTATTGGTACATATTGGCTTTAATAAGTTTTAACC
Source organism: Heterodontus francisci (assembly GCF_036365525.1). Classification (NCBI taxonomy): domain Eukaryota; kingdom Metazoa; phylum Chordata; class Chondrichthyes; order Heterodontiformes; family Heterodontidae; genus Heterodontus; species Heterodontus francisci. Next base: position 41,392,339 of record NC_090396.1, on the reverse strand, counting down.
CAACATAATGGCTAAGGTGATAAATGTGCAACTCTCTGCACTGACCTTCTGGAAAACATAATCTGTCTTAATCTGACCTTCTGTACACATTATTGTAGATACCTGGTAGATTTCAAGTAGTTTGCTGAAAAATACACCATCGATGCCATTTATACTGGGATTTGATTTTTCCTATCAGTAAATCATTGAATTAAAATATGGCGCCTGAATTGCAACATAGGAATTATCTATTGTTATGACCAAGTGAGAAAGGGGTCTAGGGTTCCCTTTCAGCCTTCACCTGGTCTTACTGTAACAGGGCTTTTTTTAACACACTGTTTTTAGCTCCCCCTTGGTGAATCCTTGTTCACCGCTTTCCAATTATAAGGCAAAGAAATGAGCACAAACAGGCTTCTTAGGTTTAAAGAAGAAAGGTAACATTTTATTAAGCTTAAACACTAATTCAGTTGATGCATAGGGATACACCACGACATGCCCACACTAGCATGCATACGTGATACACGCATGCAAATGGAGACAGAAAAGAGAAGAAAAATTAAAGTGGAAAGGTTTGTGGCAATATCTGAAGAGTTGTTGTTATGGTTCTTTGAGCTCACTGTAGAGTCATAGACACATAGAAAATAGGAGCAGTAGGAGGCCATTTGGCCCTTCGAGCCTGCTCCACCATTCATTATGATCAAGGCTGATCATCCAACTCAGTAGCCTGTTCCGGCTTTCGCCCCATACCCTTTGATCCCTTTAGACCCAAGAGCTTTATCTAACTCCTTTTTGAAAACATTCAATGTTTTGGCTTCAACTGCTTTCTGCGGTCGCGAATTCCACAGGCTCACCACTCTCTGGGTGAAGAAATTTCTCCTCATCTTAGTCCTGAAAGGTTTATCCCATATCCTTAGTTTATGACCCCTGGTTCTGGACTCCCCCACCATCAGGAACATCCTTCCTGCATCTACCCTGTCAAGTCCTGTTAGAATTTTATAGGTTTCTATGAGATCCCCCCTCACTCTTCTGAACTCCAGTGAATATAAACCTAACCGATTCAATCTCTCCTCATACGTCAGTCCCACCATCCCAGGAATCAGTCTGGCAAACCTTCGCTGCACTCCCTCTATAGCAAAAACATCCTTCCTCAGATAAGGAGACCAAACTGCACACAATATTACAGGTGTGGCCTCACCAAGGCCCTGTATAATTGTAGCAAGACATCCCTGCTTCTGTACTCGAATCCTCGCGCTATGAAGGTCAACATACCATTTGCCTTTTTTACTGTGTGTTGTACCTGCATGCTTACCTTCAGCGACTGGTGTACGAGAACACCAGGTCTGGCTGCATATTCCCTTCTCTCAGTTCATAGCCAGATAATAATCTGCCATCGTGTTTTTGCTACCATAATAAATTCCCCTGTTTCTGACTGTAAGGGACTTACATCTGTCTTCACCAATCTTTTTCTTTTCACATACCTATAGAAATTTTACAGTCAGTTTTTATGTCCCCCGCAAGCTTGCTCTCGTACTCTATTTTCCCCTTCTTAATCCATCCCTTGGTCCTCCTTTGCTGAATTCTAAACTGCTCCCAATTCTCAGGTTTGTTGTTTTTCCTGGCAAATTTATATGCCTCTTCCTTGGATCTAATGTTATCTCTAATTTCCCTTGTAAGCCATGGTTTGGCTACCTTTCCCATTTTACTTTTGCACCAGACAGGGATAAACAATTGTTGCAGTTCATCCACGCACTCTTTAAATGTTTGCCATTGCTTATCCACCGTCATCCCTTTAAGTAATGTTTCCCAATCCGTCATGGCCAACTCGCGCCTCATACCTTCGTAGCTTACTGAGATTCAGGACCCTTGTCTCAGAATCAACTACGTCACTCTCCATCTTGATGAAGAATTCTATCATATTATGGTCGCTCGTCCCCAAGAGGTCTTGCACCACTAGATTGTCAATTATTCCTCTCTCATTACACAATACCCAGTCTAGGATGGCCTGTTCTCTAGTTGGTTCCTCAACATATTGGTCCAGAAAACCTTCCCATATACACTCCAAGAATTCCTCCTCAGTGGTATTGAGACTAATTTGATTTGTCCAATCTATATGCAGAATAAAGTCACCCATAATTACAGATGTTCCTTTATCGCACTCATCTCTAATTTCCTGTTTAATGCCATTCCCAACATCACCACTACAGTTTGGGGGTCTATATACAACCCCCACTAACATTTTTTGTCCCCGAGTGTTTCTCAGCTCGACCCACACAGATTCCACATCGTTAGAGCTAATATCTTTCCTCACTATTGCGTTAATTTCATCTTTAACCAGCAATGCAACTCCACCACTTTTTGCTTTCTGTCTGTCCTTCCTAAATACTGAATATCCCTGAATGTTCATTTCCCATCCCTGGTCACCTTGCAGCCATGTCTCCGTAATCCCGACTATATCATTCCCGTTTACCTCTATTTGCGTGATTAATTCATCCACTTTATTGCAAATGCTCCACGTGTTAAGGCACAAAGCCTTAAGGCTTGTCTTTTTAACATTACTTGTCCGCTTCCCAATATTTTTCACTGTGTCCTTGTTTGATTCTGGCCCTTGATTTCTCTGTCTGTCACTTTTCTTATTCCCCTTACTGTCTTTTGTTCTTGTCTTTGATACCACCCCCCCCCCCCCCCCGACTCCTTGCAAAGGTCCCATCCCCCTGCCATTTAAGTTCAAACCCTCCCCAACCACTCGAGCAAATACTCCCCCTCGGAGTCCTTGATTGTAGGTAGGTCTTGCTTTTCATTGGGGCCCAGTATTCTTCTTAAACCTTGTTTACGGTCGGAGACTTTTCTCTCTTGGGGTTCAGGTGTCTTCAGTTGGTTTTTGGAGTTCTGCGAGAAAGAGATGGGAGCAGACAGGAGGAGAGGAGGTTTGCTTCAGTCCTGGAGCATTCAGCTTTCTTCCAGTTCAAACACTGTCTCTACAATTTAAAACTCCCCAAGTTGGCCAGCTGGGTAGTCACATGACTGGTATAACCATTTCTGGCTGAGTGTATTTGATGGTTAGGAAATGGCCCTTTGCCTACAAATACTGTCTATTAATATGCAAAAATGGCTTTCCAGCCAAGGGCCAGGCGACCCCGTGTAACAGGCCTTCTCTTCTTCCCAGCAACAATTTGAAATTTAATGTCCATGTGGCAAAATTAATATGCCTTGTTCTTGGCAGGAGAGGGGGCCTGCATGACACTATTCTTATGAATTTTTGGCGCTACATCATTCGTATTGCATTCATGCATAGCATGACTTGGGTTTAAATTGACCTGGTACTGGAGGGAAAGCCCTCAATGCTTTCAATCTGCCCCCTCCCTCTACCACCAAAATATTGTATTGTTTTGCTCCTGTTATGGTGCTTTACTGTGTTAAGACTCTTCATATGTTGTTTATGGGGCATAAGCGATTGTGATTGTATAACTCAACGTGGTTCCAGCAGGCCATAGTGTCAACTCAATACAGAACTGAACACATGGGAATACTACAGTTGTGCGACAAAGAAGTTACAATCACCTGGTCTCTGAACACTTTTTGTTCAGTTGCCTGTGTTGACTGAGGATAAGGATTCTATTCATTCTGAAAATAAAGTCATACAATGAAAAACTGAAGTGCAGGTAGCAGTCTCACCAAGGAGGTGGTTCAAATGACATTATAAACCACAAGAGTGAAGCACAAGCAGTTTCCACTTGTCAGCTGGGTCATTTCATCTTCTTTCCATTCCTTTTTGTAGAGGCAACAGCAATTTTTAAACAGTAAACTTAGTTGATATGAAAGTTGAGAATAAAAAGTACTTTCATCTATTGCTGTGACCCCATCATGATTGGGACCCATTTTCCTGGGTCAGAAGTCATCATGCCCACAAGGTGAGCTCCCAGCCATTCCAGACAGAGGGACATTCTTGTGGTGCTCAATGGGACAATTGCTTCAGCATCTGAAAAAGCAGAGGTAAATTTCAAGGTGACAGAGTCCTGAAGATCAGGATTATCTTTTATTGTTAGGCCTTAAACTGATCGGAGGGTCCATGGCCTCATTGGAGTGAGAAGTGCCCTTTGCAAGGTCCTCCACATCCAAAGGGGGTCTTCTATCACTGCCACAGGGATTACCGTCAATCCCTCTTCCTGCTGGGTCCTGGAGGTATCAGACATAAGTGCTATTCTGCCTGATTTAGAATTGCAGGAAATGCCAGGCCATAAACATTCAAGAAAAAGATTAGCATGTAATCAAGTTAAGAACTGGTACTCCAGTATTTTGTGTCATGATTGAACATGTAAGAATATAATTCACAAGTCTGAACTTTTCTGTCAGAAGATATGCCAAGTAACTTCCCCAAACAGGAGGCTAAATTGCCCCAGTCCTGTGTGCTGCACTCCTCAGCTCCAGGCTAGAGCATTGAACAACAGTGTTCTGGAAAGGGGAAGTGAAAACAAAAAGTGCCCTTAAAAATAATAAATCCAAAGTAAAAACATTTGACTTTGTACACTAGTTTAAAAAAAAACCGCTTGTCCCTCACTACATCATTTAATAAATATGCTGTTGGAACAAGTCTGACCCAGATATAATGGAAGACATAAATTACCTTGTAGATTAAAAAATGATCACTTTGACTCCTAGTAATTGTAGTTATGGAATTATTTATACAACCAACCCCACTATCAGGAAAAAATAGTACATTAAAATTCATTGGGGCTTCAGGATGTCAAGTGATAAGTGGCAAGAGTATTCTTCAAAGCACTATCTTAATTTTGTTGCTTTTAAGCCTTCTCTAGTCTCCAAGCCTCCCCTCAATAAGGGAGTATAGTACATCAGATTTTATAGCATTATAGTTGTTATTGGTTAGAGGACATTTTGAGCATAAATATAGAATTATTAGTCACTGCAGGAAGTTATCCATAACAAATTCCATTTGCCATGATTCACATACAAGAACTCCAGCAGAGCCATTGTGTAATTAATATCTTTAGAATATTTCCACTCATAAGACTACGGCAAAGTGTCCAAAGATGTGATGTGAAGAACCTAAAAGTGTTCCAGTTGTTGGATTGGCACTCGAGGGAAATAAACTTGCAGGGCTATGGGAATAGAGCCAGGGAATGGGGCTGGTTGGATTGCTCTGCAGATGGACTGAATGGCCTCCTTCTGTGCTGATAGAGGGCGGCACAGTGGCGCAGTGGTTAGCACCGCAGCCTCACAGCTCCAGCAACCCGGGTTCAATTCTGGGTACTGCCTGTGTGGAGTTTGCAAGTTCTCCCTCCGGGTGCTCCGGTTTCCTCCCACAAGCCAAAAGACTTGCAGGTTGGTAGGCAAATTGGCCATTATAAATTGCCCCTAGTATAGGTAGGTGGTAGGGAAATATAGGGACAGGTGGGAATGTGGTAGGAATATGGGATTAGTGTAGGATTAGTATAAATGGGTGGTTGATGGTCGGCACAGACTCGGTGGGCCGAAGGGCCTGTTTCAGTGCTGTATCTCTAAACATAAACAACTTTGACTGTACTGCAACCAGGTTTGGCATGTATCTGACCTGAAACGTTAACTCTGCTTCTCTTTCCACAGATGCTGCCAGACCTGCTGAGTGGTTCCAGCATTTCTTGTTTTTATTTCAGATTTCCAGCATCTGCAGTATTTTGCTTATATTATATTGGCATGTATCTTCATTGGTGCATAATGGTGATCTCGCAAGTACTTGTATGTAAATTACATCTATTGCAAAAATGAAAATTTTGTTTCTATATTTCTTGCCTTTTTTAGTTCTCGATGTAAAATGACACTACTTAAGAATGGATATATTCACTTAGCAATGATTCTGGGACAGGTATTGTGCAGTTAATTTGCATAACAATGCTCCATTTATCCTGCTGTAACCAAACCTTCCAAATAACACTCCAACTGTATTAATACAATGGCAAATTTTTGCTGTTCAGTAGGACCGCATAGCATACAACAAATCAATTACACCAAAAGACATAATGAAAGAGAAAAATCATCAATTTGGTCCGAGCTAGGTTCATGAAATTTTTGACCATCAGTAATATCGAAGCATGCTTGAACTAAAGTTCGCACAAGATTAAAATCTGCTCTGTACCTAAAGCTGAATGCAGAGAGGTGTATGCAGTCAAAGCAGACAAGCAAACTATCCGTGCTATTTACCTGAATGATCATGGACCATGGCCAGGGTGGTTAACTTACCTCAGGCACTCTCTCAAATACTATTGTTGGGCTAACACAATTTATTCAGCTAAGCATGCAGTGTTTTCTGAGGTCCCACTTTTTAGTTTTTGAGTGGGTGGGGAGGGAAGATAGGGAGGAAGGAATTGAGAGTTTTATTTATGGACGAACTGGTAAATCAGTGAACAGGGAAAGATTTAGAGGGACAGATTCCACCATTTGCTGTGGTCTGAAGTAACAAAATGAAGAGAAAAAGTCCAGTCAGTTCCAAAAACAAGGCTGTGAGAAGGAAGGCCTTGCTCTGAACTGAGAGCTGGATTATAGCTAGATGATTTTCACAGCAGGAGGTCAATGAGAAAGATAGCAAAGTTTACATGTGAGGCCCAATCTGGCCTGCTGGATAAGACAGCATGATTTTGTTGCCACAGGAAACGTTATAAAAGAATAAAGAAAGATGTCTGGAAATGCTATCCTGCTCAGTACTGCGTTCTTCAAAATAAATCAGTATCTTGACTTTGCATTGATCTCATGTCAGAGCATTTACCAGTTCTAACTAAAAGCTTAAGTAAGTCACAAGGGCATGGGCAAAAGACACAATAGCAGTTCCTATAAGAAATGGAGACAGCGTTAGATGCCTCAGGTTATATGACTATATAAGTATGAACTGGCCAACAAAGCAAATTAACTCCAGAAAGATTAAAGAGTCAGCATCAATGAACCTGCAGAACAGTTACAGAAGATCCAAAATTTGTAAAAGCTCGATTTAAACCTAGAGGTGAAAAGACAACAAAATCAATTAAAATGCTCCTGCGTATCTGTTCAAGAAAACTGGAACAAAAAGGCAGTTGTTTGAATAAGGAAAGTAAATGCTAAGGAGAAACAAAATTAAATTGTTCGGTAACCAGAAACAATTCAAGGTTACTTTCAATTTTGTATGATGGTACCACTTCCAGGTATCAGAAACATAATTATAAAGAGTAATGAATGTTAGCATCACACTGTAAATAAACTTATCAAGGAAATGTTGCCCTATTAAATTCTATATATTCTATATCACTAAATATTGAAATCTTGTTTTCCCAGAAAGTTTGCAGTTGTCTCATGTCAAATCAGATTTTTAAAACAATATTTAACTATTATGATACCAAAGGGAAAGCCCTGAACTTTGGGACTCAGTAACTATCATGCAAAATGTATGTACGCAAAAATCCTGCACCTGTCTTAAGACAAGTGTTAGTTAAGGGTATCAAAGGATATAGAGCAAAGGCAGGAAAAGGGAGTTAAGGTGCCGATCAACTATGATCTAGTGGTGGAGCAGGCTCGAGGGGCTAAATGGCCTATCCCTGTCCCTAAATTCTATATTCCAGTGAGCCTGGCTTTTCTAATTGAATGTTATTTTAGCACCAATGATAATCCATTTATTTTAAAAAGATTATTGCCAGCATTAAGATAATTGATTGAAAAATGCAGCTGGAAAAGTTTTACACAAATTAAAATCTTAAAATTAAAATACAGCATCTCTATCTGAAGTGTCTTGTATCGAGTCCAAAAAGTGTCTGCCTGGGAAGGCAGTCTCTAAAAGAATTAAAAAAAAATTTTTTGTAAAAAGGTTGCTCTCCATCTGTAGGGCAAGTGATTTAGCACAGCATGATATCTTGCAACTGATCCTGAGAACTTATACACTTTCTCGTGTAGCAAGATGTGTTGTCCGAATTCTATAATTTTGCATAAAAAGTGGTTTAGGCAGTGAAAACTTATCACATACACGAATGAGCTGCAGATCATTCTGTGGGCTGCTTTTTGGAAATCAGTGATACACTGCACAAAGATGTTACTAAATTAACACACAATTGGATATTATCTCTATTGTTAGATGTGTGCCACATCGAAGGCAAGTAATGAATTTGGATTAAAAACTGGGTACTACTCAAAGTGTCAGAACATGTTTTGGGATTTATCTAACATTTCCAGTAATTTGACTATTATTCCATCATACAAAACTTCCACACATGCCCTTCCCCGTTATATATTGTGCAATAACTCGCACGCATTTAATTATTTTTATATGCATGGATATCACAGCATAAATGCCCCAGCATACATGTTATCAACCCATAAATTGCACTTCATAATTCTATCCTAAGTAATAAAAATTGCAAAGATTAGATTAAATATGTGTCTACACAACTCTGTCTTCTTGACAAAAAAATTGTTTTATTGCACCAGTGTTCCAGGCCATGTGATGCTCAGGAATGCAAGCATCTGGAAACTATTCGTTCTCATCACTTGCCAAAAACAATGACCTTTCTCTTGAGCTACGTTTCCCCTTAAGGAACAGAATAGAAGCAACATTCCATTTAAAATTATCTCTTAGCAGGACAAAAGAACATTGAGGGATGAGATATTGGACATTTGCTTGAAAGAGCAGACAACGATTTGTGCGGTAGAGGTCAGTTAAAGAAACAAGATTGTAATTTTCTTGTTACCATGAGTTATGTTTTGATATGCATATGAAAGAGAGAGGCTTACCCATTGTAATTTTTTTTCTGAAACTAAAGGATAATGACACATTTCCTGCTTTTTTTTTTTGCAGTGTAAACTACAAGTCCGTTCAGGTGATCGATAGCCCAAGTTAGGGACATAATCAAACTTACTGATGTTACCTAAAATGCATCTTGCATCCAAATTTCTAATAATATCCCCAAAATAAATTGTGTTGTATAGCGAAATCCGAGACTAGCCATCAATTTGATGAATTATGTGCCCTTGTCTGAGCTCATTTCACAGTTAGCTCTGACAGTCAGGAGAATTAACTTCCATCAGTTAGTGGCTGAATTCAAACTCTGTTATCATGAAAGTGATTATTTCAATAAAATAATTCTGATGTTTATTTTATATAGATAAAGCCACTTGTAATCTCAACTTTCTTTCAGACACCATGAAATTGTAGTACAGCTACAACACTGGCATGTACCCGGTAACGTGGAAAATCGCCCAGGTATGTCCTGTCCTGGTAAAAACAGGACAAATCCAACCTGACCAATTACTGTCCTATCAGTCTACTCTTGATCATCAAAGTGACGGAAGGTGTTGTCGACAGCACTATCAAGCAGCACTTGCTCAGCAATAACCTGCTCACTCTTGCTCAGTTGGGGTTCCACCAGGGCCACTCAGCTCCTGACCTCATTACAACTTTGGTCCAACATGAACAAAAGAGCCGAACTCCAGCTGTGAAGTGACAGTGACTGCCCTTGACATCAAGGCAGCATTTGACCGAGTATGGCATCAAGGAGCCCTAGCAGAACTGGAGTCAATGGGAATAGAGGGGGAAACTCTCTGCTGGTTGGAGTCATACCCAGAACAAAGGAAGATGATTGTGGGATGTTAATCATCTCAGTCCCAGGACAGAACTACAGGAGTTCCTCAGTGTAGTATCCTAGGCCCAACCATCTTCAGCTGCTTCATCAATGACCATCCCTCCATCATAAGGTCAGAAGTGGGGATGTTCGCAGATGATTTCACAATGTTCAGCACCATTCGTGACTCCTCAGATACTGAAGCAGCTGTGTCCAGATGTAGCAAGACCTGGACAACACCAGGCTTGGGCTGATGTTTGCCCCACACAAGTGCCGGGCTATGACCATCTCAAACAAGAGGAAATCTAATCATCTTCCCTTGATGTTCAATGGTATTACCATCACTGAATACCCCACTATCAACATCCTGGGGGTTACCATTGACCAGAAACTGAACTGGACCAGCCGCATAAATGCTGTGGCTACAAGAGCAGGCCAGAGGCTCAGAATTCTGCAGTGAGTAACTCATCCTGTCTCCCCAATGCCTGCCCACCATCTACAAGGCACAAGTCAGGAGTGTGATGGAATACTCTCCACTTGCCTGGATGGGTGTAGTTCCAACAACACTCAAGAAGCTTGACACCATCCAGGACAAAGCAGCCAGCTTGATTGGCATCCCATCCACCAACTTCAGCATTCACTCCCTTCACCTCTGATGCACAGTGACAGCAGTGTACACCATCTACAAGATGCAATGCAGCAACTCACCAAGGCTCCTTCGACAGCACCTTCCAAACCCACGACCTCTACCATCTAGAAGGACGAAGGCAGCAGATGCATGGGGATACCACCACCTGCAAGTTCCATTCCAAGTAGCGCACCACCTTGACTTGGAACTTATATCACTGTTCCTTCGCTGTCGCTGGATCGAAATCCTGGAACTCACTTCCTAGCATCACTGCGGGTGTACCTACATCCCAAGGACTGCAGTGGTTCAAGAAGGCAGCACACCATCACCTGCTCAAGAGCAATTAGGGATGGGTAACAAATGCTGGCCTAACCAGCAACGCCCACATCCCACGAACGAATAAAAAAAAGGCTGTTGTGGCAAATGGAACAGGAGAAAGTAAGTAGTGGCTTTCTGAAATTAAGCAAAGGCATATTGAGGTAAACAAAATGAGCTTCACTATGCATCTGTCTGTTACAGATCAAATGCTTAATGCCGCTACTTTAAAGGCTTGCTCAGATCAGGGAAAAAATAACCCGACCTGAACCACATCGGACCCGAGCCCGACCCAGCCAGAGTCCTTCCATTTTGTCCCACGCCCGACCTGATCACCGGAATGTTCACTTTATCTATTTTCCGATTCCAAATCCGTTTTTCACTTTTTCCAGTTTGTGCAGGTAAGCAACAAAAACTGTAATTGGACTTGAAAGGTTGTTTAAAAAGATGAAGATTGGAGCTACGAAGTCAGTGATTGTTTGGTTATGAATTAAACAGAAACCCATGGCGTTGTGCCCAGACAGGTTGTGCCACACTGTACCAGTATCTGTATTGCTCAAAATAAACACAGCAATTGCCTGAAGGCTCAGAAAATATTATTATACATTACCTAGACTCCTGCTTTACAGGTTGAAATACTTGCTGCAAGTTTATCCAGTGAGCAGCTGAGATGCAGCGATCAGGAAGGTTCTGAGTAATTAAATATTATAAAATATACAGTATTTATATAATAAATATAAAATGATCATGGTCAGGTCTCTAGTCTTCACAGGTGTCGGGCCAGGTAGCAGACCTTTACCGCTGTTAGAAATGGGAGATTACATTTCCAGTATATATCCCCCATTTTCTTAATCAGAAAAATACATTAAAAATTTAAATTAAAAACTCTAAAAGGGCATATTTCAAATTCTATGATATTTGAAATTCTAAGTTTACATATCAACCAATTAATATATCAATTTTATATCTGCAAATACACATTTATATTTTTAAAGAGTCAAGCCTCTTCTAATGATATATTAGAAACAGCTATTGGAGTATTTTCTGAGCATTGCTGCGAAAAAAAAATGCTTACTCACCTTTAACAACTGTAACTTGATGTGCTTTACTCTTGTTTCAACATTCCCCAATTCCTCATGGTCATCGATTAACAATTTATCATGCCTTTAATGTTATAAAGCATCTCAAGACACTTCAGAGGCATTATAAAAGAATTTATGACACCAAGACAGCACATGACCAAAAGCTTGGTCAAAGAGGTAGGTTTTAAGGAGTGTCTTAAAGGAGGAAAGTGAGGTAGAGAGGCAGAGATGTTTAGGGAGGGAATTCCAGAGCTTAGGGCCTAGGCAGCTAAAGGCAGGGCCACCAAGGATGGAGCAATTAAAATTGGGGGTGGTTAAGAGGTTGGAATTAGAGGGCAGCAGATGTCTTGGAAAGTTGTAGGGCTGGAGGAGATTACAGAGGGGCCAGGGCAGGGATGAATTTGAAAACCAGGATAACAATTTTAAAATTGAAGCATTGCTTAACTTGGAACTAGTAGGTTAGCAAGCACAGGGGTGGTGAGTGAATGGCATTTGGTGCGGGTTATGACACACAGCAGAGTTTTGGATGACCTCAAGTTTACAGAGAGTAGAATAGGGGTGGCTGGCCAGAGGTGCATTAGAATAGTTAAGTCTGGACATAACATGAGGGTTTCAGCAGCAGAAAGTTGAGGCAGTGGAAGAGACGGGTGATTTAAGTGGAAATAGGTACTCTTGTTGATGACATTGTTACGAACAGTTGAGGAACGGGTCTCAGGCTCCCCTCCTGCCCGTTTCCTGGTTTGGCCCTAACCGGGTTGATCTTTTAAAACAGTGATTTTAGCTTATCCTCTCAGTGAATCCTTTGCTCATTGCACTCTAATTGTAATTGCAAATGAACCAATCAGATAAGTTTTCTTAGGCTTAAACATGAAAACTGTAAGTTTATTAGCCATACCACTCTAACCTGGTTAAAATTACTTAAATACGGGACGCAACCATGCTCGCATGCATACGAGAGACACACACACACAGATAGATACAGAAGGGAAGAAAGAATGGGGGGGGCGGGGGGAGGGAGAGAGGGAAGGGGTGGTTGAAGTAGAGTTCGTAATAGATGGTATACAGGTGCTGCCTTTTGTCTTTGATTGAAGTTGAGGTCTTGGAGTGCTCACTGGGGCCCAGTGCAAAATTTCAGACTTACTTCTCTGGTACCAGAAGGTTGAAAATATGCTTTGTCTGTATCTTGAAGCATAGAAACCGCCACCGTGGTCTTCCTGTGACTTTGCTGGAGAGAGAGACCTTCCTTCTCTTTGGTCTTCCAATTGCAGTCTGTTTCCTTTCTGTGCAGCACAATTCAAATTTGCCTTACCAGCAGGTAGGTCATGTGACCATCTCGGTTTGAAACAGGAGCTTTTGGGAGGGTTGTTGATTTCAAAGCTTTCCAGACACACTCGGTTGGTTGGGGGGGGGGGGGGGGGGGGTGGGGGCGGAAAGAGGAGTTCTGGCTCTTACATAGACAAGATGTGGATCACTATTGCCCAGACCAATCTTGTTAATTGAATCAATGAGCACTCCCATTGTCTCTCCATTCAACTGTCTCTCAGAATGCAAATGTGCAACCATGTTTTCAGCTATTCAGCTCTGTTGTTTTTTTTTAAACAAGTTATGTGCAATGTCCGGTAAAAAAAAAAGGTTAGCGTCCCATATGACAAAATTCATGTGTTTCCATTTTGCTGGTGTGATTTCCATCACAGCATGGATATGCACTTGAAAGCTCACCTGGGTATCAAATATGACACTGAAGTTGTGAATAGTCTGCTTCAGCCTCAGAGTTGCTTGGGAGAGAGATAAAATTGGTAGAGTTTGTGGTGGGGACTGAAAACAATGGGTTCAGTCTTACAAATATTTAACTGGAAGAAATTTCTGCTCATGCAGTACTGTATGTCAGATAAGCAGTCTGACAATTTAGAGACAGTGGAGGGGTCAAGAGAGTTGGTCGTGAGGTAAAGCTGGATATCGTCAGCATACATGTGGAAACTGATTTGTTCTCAGAATAAGGGAATTAAGTACTATTCAGCAAGACTATTAAAAAGTTCAAGGATATACTGCATAAAGCAAATATGTCTGATTCAGACAACACTGGAAATGAGAAATACTATTGATTCCAATCTGGTTTCATTAAATATTAACTGATTTTAATGTTCACTTGCTTATAGTGCAGGACATTCTTGATTTTAAAAAAGGAGACTAAGCAATGCATTAATAGTTCTCAAATTTAGAACCTTCAACTTGGGAATTGCTAACTTGAGTCCAACTCCAACCCCTGCTGGCACATTACATTTTCACTACAGCATTGTATGATTGCCAAATGAATCTTTAAACAGCTTCAATTATTAAAATAAACGGTAGAATTGCCAATGAATACTAGAATGGCATCTAATTATTTTGTTTTGTTTATATACCTATTGCAATAGCTGCTCTGATTGCTGAGCAGTTATTCTATATACATATCATAGCAAGTTTGAGAAGACTATGAATGCAATTTAAATAACATTTCAATGAACAACTTCACAAACATATCAATTCTTGAACCATTTAAAAATTGTGCATCTATCCTTCCTGCTTTAAACTGCAATAGATCAAATATAATGGTTGGAGGAATTACCAGTGGCCAAACACTAAAAAGTGTCACTCCTGACCGCAACAGAATGAAAATCAAAAATAACTTATAAGCCGAAGAGGACAAGTGCTGAAAAGGAGGCCTTGCAGGAAGAGAGTGACCAAATGGCTCCAAATGAAAACAAAACCAATGGATTCACAAGTACCATTGAAACACTCTCAAAATCAGTAACAGCCTTTGAACAAGGGCAAACAATCACTAAATCGGGCAATTTTTTCTCACCAGACATTCGTGATTTTAATCTACATCTACTAACAGAATTAACCTTGAAGGGGGAACCATTCTGCAGAGCTATAGGGACAGAGCAATGGGGTGGTACTATTCGGACAGGTCTTTTAAAGTGCTGGCACAGGTACGATGGGCTGAATGGCCTCCATCTGCATTGCATAATTCTACAATTCTATGAAATAGGCCGTCATTTTACCACCCCCCCCCCCCCCCCCCCACACCCCAAAACAGTGGGAAGGTGGGGGGGGGGGGGGGGGGGGGACATAAAATGGAGTGGGAGGCTCGGGGGGCCTTCCTGACTCGCTCCGGCCTCCGCCGCCACTTTACGCATGGTGGCGGCAGTGAAAAACGGCCCACCCACCCAGGCCAATCAAGGCCCCTAAGTGGCCAGTTAACGGCCACTTAAGGGGTCTCCGCCCACCGCCACAGGGAATTTACCCATGGCCGGTCGGGTAGCCCAGGCCCGAGAGAAGCCAACTGACAAAAGCAGGTGGCTTTCTGACAGCCTGCGGGTGGGGGGGGGGGCGGCGGAGGTGTCATGATCAGGTAACGTGTACCCGATGGAGGGCCAACCCACTGCCCCAACCACCCCCAACACCTAACATGCCCCCCCTTCCCCCAACTGATCACCCTTGCCTCGCCAGGGTGCAACCGATCATCCCCGGCAAGGCCCCAAAAATTACCTTTGTTCCAGGACTCCCCAACATCAAGGCTGGATCACTGAAAGTATTTAAAGAGGAGGTAGATAGATTTTTGAAATATCGGGGGAGTTGAGGGCGATGAGGAGCTGGCACGAAAGAGCAGTTGAAGTGTGTGGCAGATCAGCCGTCATCTTACTTAATGGCGGGGCAGGCTTGAGGGGCCAAATAGCCTACTCCTGCTCCTATTTCTTATGTTATGTTCCGATGGCTGGTTTGTTACCCAGCAGTGGCCAGCACTCCCGGTGGCGTTGCTGGGACTAAGAGCTGCTGGCCCGCTGATTGACCAGCAGCTCCGCTAGGCAGGACTTCCTGCTTCAATGAGGTGGAAGTCCCGCCTCAGACCAATTAAAGGCTTGGGGACCGCAAAATGCGGATCAAATCCCCAGGCCAGGCGGAGGTAGGTTCGCCACCGACTTTTCAGTCGGTGGATGGATCCCGTCCACCAAGGGTAGAATTCCGGCCATAGGAAATTCCTTTTTTTCTAGGTACAAACAACCATGTTCTGACAGTGCAAAAAATAAACTTGCAACACGCTGAACACAAGGGCCTGAGTTTTGCGGTGGATGGACGGGAGCCGGACTCCAACATGAAAGTCAGTGGTGAACCCGCTTCTGCCTAGCCCGGGGATCTGTCCCGTATTTTACGAGTCCCCAGGCTTTAATTGTCCTGAGGCAGCACTTGCACCCACTTGAGGGAGGAGGTCCTGCCTCAGTGAGTTTCCGGCCACTGCTGGGACTGCAGCCCAGCCGACACCATGGATCGAGGTGGGAAGGTAAGTAGGGGCATGCCTCACCAGGGGAATTGGCCCTTTCTTGGTAAGGCTGGAGTGATCATTTGGGGGGAGGGGGTGTCTTGGGTTGGGTTGGGAAGCAGGGGCGGCCCTCAATCGGGCACCCGGTGCCCGACTGCCATGCCCCCCCACCCCCTCTCAGGGTGCAGATAGGCCAGCAGCTATCACTGGGCGGCCTTTCACGTCCCAAGCAGGCCCTCTTGCCATGGGTAAAATACCCGTGGAGGCGAGCGAGGGCCCTTAAGTGGCTGTTTAGTGGCCACTTAAGGGCCTTGATTGGCCTCGGGCAGGCGGGCCGCTTCCCACCCCCCACCATATCTTAAACTTGTCTGGAGGCGGAAGAGGGGCGGGTAGGCCTCCCGGAGCCTGCCGCTCAATTTTACCCCATCCCCACGCCATCATCCGACCTGCTGGAGCTGCGTAAAATTCAGCCCAAGAAGTCTAAAATCATCTGAAAAATTTGCAAGACCTGCAGTTTTAAAAATGTTTTTAATAGTCAGTTGGTAGTACAGAACTTGAGAATTGCTGAAAATAGAATCACGTTGTCGAAGCTTTTCATCCAGCACTCATCAGGACATTACGCAAGAATAACCAATGTAAGGGAAAACAACAACCTATTCTGCATGAGGAGAGTGCTGATTGGCTGGCAAATGATATTCTGCCATTAGCAATCTCTCTGGACTCGTTCCGTATCTTTCACTAACTATTTAGCCCTCCATTTAGAGCATGGCTACCCGACCCCAACCCGACAACATGCGTTAGGTGCGGGTTGGGTCGCTCTTCCAGGTCCAGCATCTGAGCTCAAGTTGGATCGGACACACTCAATCACCACCTCCAGTACGTGGCTCCAATCATAATGTACTTTTTAAACAACCTTTCAACTCCAGTTACAGTTTTTGTTGCTTATCTGCATAAGCTTAAAAAGTGAAAAACGGAAGGTAGGTTAACTGAACATTCCAGTGGTTGGGGTGGGTCAGGTCAGGTCAGGCGCGGGAAAAAATGCAAAGACTCAGGCCGGGTCGGATGTGGTTATGTTGGGCTCGGGTCAGGTTTCATTTGCAGACCCGAGCTGGCCTTTAACTCCATTTGCATTCTGTTCCATGACTTCACTGTTATTTGATATCTACCCCCCTTCGTCCTACCTTCTTGTTGCCCTTCCCCCACCCCACTTGCTCAAAGACTGTTACATTTCTAACTTTTGCCACTTCTGATTTCAGTTCTTATTTCAGAGTTCCAGCATCCGCAATATTTTGAATTTAACTGCCTCTGAATTTGAGGTGGCATTTCCAACTAGGAACTTTCTGTTGTTCAAGCTCCATTCTTGTAGTTAATGCTCCATTAAATTCTAGCTTTGAAATCCCATTATCCTATTGCCAAAATGCTGACCATCAGCCGTAGAGTCCCCCTTGTGTCAGAAGGGCTCCTAATTCCCAATTAAGTTACTGGAGAACTTGAATTCAAATTTAACCATGGGGTACAGCATAACGAGAAGCCACCAATACAGACAATTATCAAGAAATCCAATAGGGAATTCAGAAGAAACTTCTTTACCCAAAGAGTGGTGATAATGTGTAACGTGCTCCCACAGGGAGTGGTTGAAGCAAATAGGATAGATGCATTTAAGGAAAATAGAGGGCTATGATGATAGATTTAGATAAGTAAAGATGGGAGGAGGCTCGAGTGCAGCATAAGTGCCAGCATTACCTGATCAGGCCAAATGGCCTGTTTCTGTGCTGTATATCCTATGTAAAAGCGATCAGTAAAACTTCAAGTGACAATGAAGGTATCAGGCTTTTGTAAAAACCCAACTGGTTCACTAATGTTTATCCTTTAGGGAAGGCAACCGGTCATCCTTACCCATTCTGAACCCACTGAAGTTGCATCAACCCACACAGGCTGTAGTGGATGAAGAAAGCAGCCAACTACCACCTTCTCAGGACAACCAGGGTTAGGCAATAAATGAGACATTCATAATTGCAAGAATAAAAAAGTCTCAACCTACCCTCATTTGTTTTCTGAAGTCTTTTCTTCAATACGATCGCATTAAACACCAACACATAAATGATGAGCAGACACAGCCAAATAATAAAAGACAGTTAAAAACATTAAGTTTGCAGCGTTTATTTTAGGAAATATATATCAAACATTTTTATTTTATACAAAAAGTCTAATTTGACAATGAATGTAAACCCAAAAAAATGCACATGGAAAGGTCATACAATGAAAGACAAAAGAAAAGCTTCAATTTTCAATATAATTACATTTTCAAAATACTGAGTAACTAATGTGACATTCCTTTTACACTTTGCTTAGATGGATAAAGATCCAAGAAGTGCCTTACTTTTATGAAAACTAACTCTTTATATCTTTCAGTGAGCAATACATATTTTGGCAAAGAAGCAGTCTTCCTACTCACTGTTTAACATTGTTTACATCACTAAAGAGCTTGCCTTCTTACAACACCCACCACCTTATTTCACAAGTGTAAATGTTTCCATTATGTGTTGTCTTTCACTTCTCTAATTAAAGCCATCGTGGAACAAAGAGTGCTTTGGGATTTTCTTGAATACATGTCAGTTGGCCATGTTTTGATATACTGAAACATGCTAGTAATATATTGGAAATAAATAGAGTAGTAATAATTAAGCCAATTACATTCTCTTCTTTTTGTCCTGTAGAACAAGTATCGAGCTTTCGCACTGCAATAGTATTAAAAGCAATTTTTAATCCACCAAAACGTTCTGTTCACAAATTAGCACAATTTTGCTTTAAGTTTCTCCCTGAACAATTTAGTTTTATTACAAAAAAAACCTCATCCACAAAAATCAATTTTGTGGTTTGCTGCAAAACATTTCTTAAAAACTCCTTTGGTGTCATGCAAGTCTAAAAGGTAATCTATGAAGCAAGGCAATACAAAAATATGGCAAGTGTGCACCACTTAGTTTTGTGATGTGTAATAGTCATTCATTTGTGAACAGAACAGCATAGTATGGAATAAATTATCTTAAGACAAGCAGTGCTGATACACTACCACATACCTTTTACCTAAATTATTAGCTGGCCAAATAAATTCAGGAACCTGAAGGAAAAGCCATATATGTTTTACATGTTGCTGTTCACATTCTTTTCTGCTATTCCATTGGCAAACTCATTTCCTTCACTCAGCCGCTGAACTCTATATGCTTCATAGTGAATGGTGCTGGTCACATCTTTCAGATTCTGCATGTGAGTCCTGAGGAATATTTAATGTCATCATCAGAATATGAAACATGGTATACTGGAGCATTTTAAACTATTCCATTTACGTGTCATCATAGTACAACATTCAAACAGACTTTTGCTTCAAAATAATGGTGAGGCTGATGGCATCATCATTATTTATGTGGAAATGGTACGGCAACTTTAGGCAAAGAGCAGATGTGCTGTTAAATGTGAATAATCCCAAAGTTGTTTTCCAAGTTGCGCCACACCATTAGCTTTGCAGAAACAGCACTGAACCTCAAAGTTGCTATACTCGCGTGAACTGAAACCATGCGAGATAATTAGGGTTCGTAATCAGTGCAAATGCCTTTTTAATGATGTGATAATTATTAATTACTACTAATCAACCTCTCTGGCACTGAAAATTAGCCATTACAAGTGTGCAGTCTCGTAGCTGCAGGTTTTGAATTTTTCAGGGGGAATTTAAAAATATGAATATTTTCTTCTTACTTTCCCTTTGCTCTTCTTCCTCTCTGTCCAATCTTCCTCGCCTTTATTTCTCTTTCTTCTTGATTTGACATTGAATTCACCCCCTTTAATTCACCCTGCTTCTCAGTCCTTCTGCTGTTAATTTGCCAATCCTTATATCTCATTAATTAGGGAGATACCTTGTTGGCTGTCATCTTCACTCTGATCCGAGATGCCCCGTTTCTCTCACTCTGCCATTATCAGCTCACACTTTCAGCAGCTTTGTGCAGGGCAAGTCCAACTAATGTCAGATGCCTAGCGACGACAAAATCTGGCTTATTTCAATTTAGAAATTCCATTCAATAGTGAAATTCATGGATAACTGTGTACACTGATGTTTCTGTGGTAAAACATCTTACTAGAAATAAACCTGCAATCACTGATCCTGAATAGCTTCTTAAAACATACTGCACATGGTACAGGATACTAGCGATAATTACAAAGGCAAAATAGGAGTACCGGGTAGACTTGCATGCAGAGGACCCCCTTCCCAACTAACCTTATCAGCAGATCACGCAAACAGGCAAATTCGCAGTGAGACATATTTTCCACTATAAGAGATGAAAAGACGTTAATGCGGACTTTGTTGTGATTCATTTTAATCGTTATCCTATATGATCTATTTTAATTTTCAAAACAACAGATCACTGTACGGAGGGGCTTTAATTTGCATTCATCGTTTTACCTTTGTTGTTGTATGGATCACTTCAATGTCTTGTTTATACATTCATATTTTCATCCTGCAATCATGCTTGTAACAATGAACAATACAAACATGCAGCATGCAAATACTGAATACATCAATTCTACTGAAATCTCTCGAAGGTGGTGTAACATTGCCTCTACTCCAGTCGAGAAGTGGACATCACCACAACATTCAAAATTCTAACACTTATCATGGTCTACAAAAGCAAAAAACTGCAGATCCTGAAAAGCTGAAATAAACAGAAAATGCTAGAAATACTCAGCAGATATGAAAGGTCATCTATCCGAAACATTAACACTGTATCTGTCTGCAGATTCTGCCTGACCGACTGAGTATTTCCAGCATTTTTGTTTTTATTATGTATCATGATCTCATTGGAAGTGCCAATGTCACACCTAAATACAGACATGAGCTCTGAATAGGTAAAACGTACACTGATGGGTAGGGACCTCAGAGCATCCAGCGTGCACCATCACAATAACTTGTCTATATAATTGAGTTATAGGGTCATAGTGTGCTTATTTAAGTAGGCATTCATCGTAAGTATTTTATTTGTAGCCTTATTCTCAAAGATTCATGCAACTTAAGTTCTAATGTTTCCACTTCCATTTATATTCACTTCTGACCTAGTGGAATGCAGGATTCAAATATGATCCACACAACAGGCCTTCCTTCTCTAGGACCAAAAATATTGGACACTAAGGTTGATTGTTCAGGACAGCAACCTAATCAAGTATCTATCTCATGTTCTGATGAAAGGTCACAGACTTGAAACGTTAACTCTTTCTCTCTCCGCAGATGCTGCCAGACCTGCTGAGTATTTCCAGCACTTCGTTTTTATTTCAGATCTCCAGCATCCATAGTACTTTTATCTAACTCGTGCTTCTATTCCTTTTTTGTCACCTAACAGTGAGTTGGCAAAATTGCTCTTAAAAACCAAACGTTTTGGAACTGTAAATGTGCTACTTTATTTACTGGGAAAGGGATAGGACAGGGGAAAAAAAAGTGATCTCAATTGAAAGAAAGACACATTTTGCACCAATGCCATTTTTTTTTTGCATCTCAGGTCACTCTTTGGCTGCCACTTCTCGTCAAAACTCAGCTGGTTACAATTTTAATTTTTGCTTTGCTAGTATCAGCGGTGGGGGAAGCAGTGAAAGATCACTGGAGAAACTGCAAGAATGTCAGACACCAGCGGTACATCTGTTTGTGTAAAAGCAGTGTTTGTTAACAATTGTGGTGCAGTTTCCAAACTGAATCCTTTGACTAAGCTATTGGTTACCCCTCTTTAGTCTCCTTCTTTGGCTCAGTATTCATTTTCATCTGATTATACCCTGTATAATATATTAACGATGCTATATAATTGCAAGTAGTTGTTTTTATTCAGTGAAAAGTTACAGAATAAAAGTTATCGACCTCTCCCGATAAATTATCTTACTTATAGCCACACACACTTTCACCTCATCAAATAACCACAAGAGGGCAGAAGAAAATGCAACATCTTTACAATAGTGTATTCATCTGAAATATTAAGTATCATCACCTCATTCCATGACAATATGAAAGGCACAATTCAGCATAGCGGTGCCTCATCAGACCCCTTTCCTATCCTGAGTGGCGTGAAACAAAGCTGCGTTCTCGCATCTACACTGTTTGGGATCTTCTTCTCACTGCTGGTCTCACATGCATTCAAGTCTTCAGAAGAAGGAATTTTCCTCCACACAAGATTCAACCTTGCCTGTCTTAGAGCGAAGACCAAAGTACGGAAAGCCTTCATCAGGGAACTCCTCTTTGCTGACGACACTACATTAACATCCCACACAGAAGAGTGTCTGCAGAGGCTTATCGACCCGATTGCGGCTGCCTGCAACGAATTTGGCCTCACCATCAGCCTCAAGAAAACGAACATCATGGGACAGGACGTCAGAAATGCTCCATCCATCAATATCGGCGACCACGCTCTGGAAGTGGTTCAAGAGTTCACCTCCCTAGGCTCAACTATCACCAGTAACCTGTCTCTCGATGCAGAAATCAACAAGCACATGGGAAAGGCGTCCGCTGCTATGTCCAGACTGGCCAAGAGGGTGTGGGAAAATGGCGCACTGACACGGAACACAAAAGTCTGAGTGTTTCAAGCCTGTGTCCTCGGTACCTGGCTCTACAACAGCGAGGTCTGGACAACGTATGTCAGCCAAGAGCGACGTCTCACCTCATTCCATCGTTGCTGCCTCTGGAGAATCCTTGGCATCAGGTGGCAGGACCGTATCTCCAACGCAGAAGTCCTCGAGATGGCCAACATACCCAGTATACACACCCTGCTGAGCCAGCGGCGCTTAAGATGGCTTGGCCATGTAAGCCGCATGGAAGATGGCAGGATCCCCAAGGACTCATTGTACTGCGAGCTCGTCACTGGTATCAGACCCACCGGCCGTCCATGTCTCCGCTTTAAAGACATCCGCAAACGCGACATGAAGTCCTGTGACATTGATCACAGTTCATGAGTCAGTTGCCAGTGATCGCCAGAGCTGGCGAACAGCCATAAAGGCGGGGCTAAAGAGTGGCGAGTCGAAGAGACTTAGCAGTTGGCAGGAAAAAAGACAGAAGTGCAAGGCGAGAGCCAACTGTGTAACAGCCCGACAACCAATTATATCTGCAGCGCCTGTGGAAGACTCTGTCACTCTAGAATTGGCCTTTATAGCCACTCCAGGTGCTGCTTCACAAACCACTGACCACCTCCAGGCGCTTACCCATTGTCTCTCGAGACAAGGAGGCCAAAGAAGATTCAACTGAAAAGAGAACAGCTGATCCTAGTCAGTACCTCAACTCCAGACACAGTTGTGCAAAATTTGTAACAGACTGTGTATCTGATTACATTGAAAGACTTCATGTGTTCAACGTAGTTATGGTTATGAATTCTTCAACAGATATGTTGTGAATCACAAAATAATTAATCTTCACCAAACTTAAAAGAACCTGCATTTGCATAATCTCAGGATGTCCGAAAGCATTTTACAGCCAATGAATTGTTGTCACTGTTGTAATGTTGGGAAACATGGCAGCCAATTTGTGCACAGCAAGGTCACCGACAGCAATGAGGCAAAAGTCCTGAAAATTAGTTTTGTGGCAGTGTTGGCTGAGTGATTAAGTAATTAAGACACCAGGAGTACTTCCATGCTCTTCAATGAAAACTGAACAGGATCTCTTACCCTCAAGAGAGGCCTTTGATTGCACATCTCATCTGAAGGCACACTGTAGTGTCAGCCAAGATTTTAACCATGAGAAAAACACCCAAGAATCCCCTGATCTTGCTCATTGGTATGTTTGCACTCAGACAATACATTGACCAATAATTGGAAAACATATTTCGACCCAAAGTAAACATACATCATTTTGAAAGGCCCAACGACGGTTAAATGCATTGTAATTTTCAATGCAGAAAGCAAAATCCAGAATTCAAGGCATGCAACTATATCAAATGTACTTTTAAGTTACACAAGAGAAAGAATACCCTGTACAATTACTATCCTATGTGCTTTGCAACCAGCTATTTTGATAGCTACCTTTGGTTTCCTTTGTCCCAATTGTATGCAGATCATGCTGCAGAGCAGCTAATAAATAGACTTTAGCAAGTTTCTCTAACCAGAACATTAGTCTCTCAGTCCACTAAGAACAGTTCAGGAGGACATCCTACAAATATTATTCACTGCTCCCTTTCATGTGCCTAGGAGAATTGGAGCGGCAGCGGCCAGCACGGAACCAGACGCCGGGATTGCCAGATCCGATCTCCCGGGGTGGGATAGGTTGACGCCTTGGGCAGGGGGGGGGGGGGGGGGGGGGTGTTATTCCTTCTTGAGCAATTCGTGGCCCACGGAGGACCCCCACCATAAACAATCTTACACCCTGGGACCCCCACCCCTCCACCTCCTGCACTGAACGCCCAACACGAGGGACTTCTGGACTGGCCCTGGCGACCCCGCCTCACCTACCTTGGGTCCAGGGTTCCAACGTTGGGCCTGGGTCAGCAGTCTCTGCAATACCGACTGTGGCCATCGCTCCCGGTGGCGCTGCTGATACTGTTAAGCTGCCAGCCCTGTGATTGGCCAGCAGCTCTTGGGGGCGGGATCTCCACTTTAAATACGATAGGGAAGGGGATCCGACCTCATTCAACTTTGAAGGCCAAAGATTCAGAGGATCGCTCCAGGGTCCTGGAAAAGTGCAGAGGTGGGGTTCCCCCCACCTCCTGCACAAACCCCAGTCCCATGGCACTACTTCAAAGAACAGGGAAGTTTTGTGGTCCTGAAAGGCACTATATAAATGCAAGTCTTTTTTCTCTTTGTGTACACTATTCTGGTGTCATGGTGGGCAGGTTCCTGGCCATTATTTATCCCTCAAACAACGCTTAAAAACAGAATATCTGATCATTATCGCATTGCTATGTCTGGGACCCTGCTGTGCGCAACTTGGCTGCTGCTTTTTCTCCTTGAATAAAACAAAGTACTTCATTTCCTGTAAAGTGCACTGGGGCATCCCGAAGCCGTGAAAAACATTACATTAATGCAGGCCTGCCTTTCTTTTCTCGCATAGCCTATGGCACCTTGAAGCATCTGACTCGAACCAAATGAGGGCAGAATGATTTGATTTAACCTACCCTCATCCCAAAGGAGTGATTAGCTTATGACTGGACACACCTGCATGCTCGAGTGGAAGTCCTACCTCCTATCACAAAGTAGTAATACTCCAGGGACAATGCACCTCTCTACAAGAAATTTCAATGACAGGTATTAAAGAGACCAACTCCAACTGAACTATCAATATTGCAATGAATCAACTGGTTAAATCCAGATTTTAAACACCATTTCAGTCTGCGTGATGAAGTTTATAAACTGACCGTGACCTGCCGAGGGCTGTTGTGTGGAAATTTGTAAAATCAAGCTATTTTTCCCTTTATGTTTTAATGGTGGATCACAGTGCCAAAAAAGCAAGTAAGGAAACTGGAACTGAAAAGTACCAAGTAAAAGACAAGATGTTAAAATAGATAATTTTCAAATTTCATCTCGCCTTAGTTTACCAGATATCTTCCAGAAAATTGGAAATACATAAACAGTGGCTTGATGTATGTTCTGTAGAAGTTTTAAAAAAAAGTGGGATAAAAGAATGTGTTTCCTACATATTATTTGGGAATGAGCGCTAATATTATTACTTTAAACTTTAGGAAAGGAGAGAATCTGAAACTGGGTGCAATAATGAATAAGCTCGAGAAATACTGCAATTATCAATGAAATGTGAATTTTACAGGTCATACTTGCAGAAAGCAGAAAAATAATCAATATGTA
This sequence comes from Heterodontus francisci, assembly GCF_036365525.1. NCBI lineage: Eukaryota > Metazoa > Chordata > Chondrichthyes > Heterodontiformes > Heterodontidae > Heterodontus > Heterodontus francisci. The sequence continues at coordinate 41,366,662 of NC_090396.1, read as the reverse complement.
ACCATATTAAAAATTGTGAATTTGGCAAATTGGCAAAATCACTAATACAAATAGAATCATTTGTAGAATATCAGATAATTCTCAGGAGCAAGACCTGGCTTTTGAATAAAACATTTTGACTGAAGGAGGGCAGCAAAAAAAAAAATTTGTGCACCAGGGAAATGAAACTACTCGAGCAATAGTTAGGAAAGGGATTAAGAAGCAGCCAAATGAGAAATTGGAAATGATAACCTTCAAGGCAAAAAGGATAGTAAAAGTATAGTGAGATTTTACCACATGCCTTTCACAGTGCTTCCACTCTGGAAGTACATCACAAAACAATCTCTATGATATATAAGCACGTCAACAACATGGACACATCAATGGATGCCTTAATGGTGTGGAGTGTGTCAAAAAAAAGAGAACAGGCGGCAGAGAGCAGAAAGAATTGAAACCTCTAGAAGAGTCAAAACAGAACTGAATAACAAAAAGTGTGCGCTTGGAGTCAAGAGGACACTTGTCTTCACTAATGTAATCAACATCACTAGTGAAGACAATGAGTTTGACCATATAAAAATCTCGTCTACTCAGTACACACCATGCAAAGTTATAGAACGTCTGTTAGGCTTGGTCAATTATTTGAGCAAAAATCTTTCAGGAGAAAAGACCATGGGCTGAATTTTACTGGCCCACCCAGGTGGCGACAACAGAGATGGCGGGGCTGATAAACAACAGGGCAGCCGCATTAGAATGTTTCCCTGACACATTATCATCACTGGGAAAATTTCCCAGTGCCAGGCTGTGTGCTGGATCTGCTGCCTGCCCCCCTGATACAGGCAGCAAATTGAAGCACTTAAGGCCCCAATTAGGGGCCATTAAGTAGGGTAATGGCACATGGGGAGGTCACCAGCGTCATGGAGGTGATCACCCTCCGGCAGCACAAGAGGCCACCAAAACCAGAGGGTTCATGGCCCGAAAAGGGGCACGCAGGGAGGAAAGACAGCCCCTGTAGCCCCAACACTCCACCCAGAGGGCTTTCCACTCCCAGCGATGGAACCTACCACCCTCGACCTCCTGATTGTTTTAAACTTTTGAGGCACACTCTGTCTCCAGCGTGCTTCAGCAGCACCTACCTCTCCCAGTGGCACTGTTGAGGTTTCAGACTCTCTGACTGGGCGGCCAGCATGGAGAGCCTGCCCATTGATCTTAATTGGATGGTGGGCCCGCAGGCGGCCAATTAGGAGGCCATCTACGGTAAAATTGCCGAGCCATTCCTGCTACCGGCAAATGCAGGCTCGGGACCCCCATTAGGTTCCATCAGGGTGAAAAAGCCCAAGGGAAAAATTAACCCCCTATCTTAGAGAACTGTTAGGACCACTAAATGGAGTTGGAATACCAGTAAACATGAAAAATGGGGAACGAGTTTATTATTGCAAAAACGAGTTCTAAACTTCTGCTACAGTACTGAGACAGTTAGAAAAGAATTCAGCAGAAGCATTATAGGTGGGATTACAAGCTATGCTGTTGCAAAAGGAGGATCAGTGGTAACACAATGCTTGCACATCAGGTTCAGTGTGGGGATCAGCTACCTACAGCTTGTGAAGGACCTGATATGAACATACGAATTAGGAGAAGTAGTAGGCCATTCTGCCCCTCCAGCCTGCTCCACCATTCAATAAGATCATGGCTGATACATGTGTCTCGAATTCCACACTGCCATCTACCCCGATAACCAATGATTCCCTCGCCTAAGAATCTTTCTACCTGCGTCTTAAAAATATTAATATTGAATAAAAATATTCAATGACCCCATCTCCACCACCCTCAGAGAAAAAAAATTCTCATCTCTGTCCTAAAAGGGCAACTCCTAATTTTAAAACAGTTCCCCTTAGTTCTGGACTCATCCACGAGAGGAAACATCCTTTCCACATCCACCTTATGAAGACCGTTCAGGATCTTATAAACTTCAATCAAATCTCCCCTCACTCTTCTAAACTCCAGTGAAAACAAGCCCAGTCTGTCCAAACTTTCCTCGTAAGACAACCCGCTCATTTCAGGTATCAATTTAATAACCTTCTCTGAACTGCCTCCAATTTACATCCTTCCTTAAATGAGACCAAAACTGCACACAGTATTCGAGATGTGGTCTCACCAACACCCTGTATAACTGAAGCATAACATCCTTACTTATATTTTCAATTTCTCTTTTAAGAAAAGATAGCATTCCATTAGCCTTCTTTATTACTTGCTGTACCTGCATACTAACTTTTTGTGACTCATGCACTAGAACACCTAGACCCCTCTGTACCTCAGAATTCTGCAGTCATTCGCCGTTTAAGTAATACTCTGCTTTTTTATTCTTCCTGCCAAAGTGAACAACTTCACATTTTCCCACATTATACTCCATCGGCCAGATTTCTGCCCACTCACTCAACCTATCTATCTCAGTCTGCAACCTCCTTATGTCCTCTTCACAACATACTTTCCTACCTATTTTTGTGTCATCGTCAAATTTAGCTACCATGCCATCGCTCCCCTCATCTAATTCATTGATATAAGGATTACTTTTGCTTGTGAAAGGTTCAAATTGGTTTGTGTATGGCTGTGCTATAGAAACAGTTAAAAATTGCTAATTACTCTTTTTAAAAAAAAAATTGAGTACTGAATTGAACCCTGAATTGAGTACTCGTTATTGCAAGGAATGATGATCAGGTTACAAGGGTAATATCTGAAGGGGTTCTTTGCACCAGAAGATGCTACATACACCATCGCTATTAAGTAAAACAAAGTATGAAACCCAACGGAAAAGTTGTTGAGGATTTTCAATCGGACATGTTTATTATTGTATCTGACCAGAAGATTAATCTGAACTGAAATAGAAAGAGATGAGAACTTTTAGGAGCTCTGGAAATGTAAAGTGGAGTTAACAGTAATGCATCGACGAGTGCATAGGAAGAATGTAGATGTTGAAAACTCAGAGATGCTGCAAAGTACAAAGGGATATATCGACATAGTGAAACATAAAAGAAACAGGTGCAGCCAATTGTTTGTTGTAGAATAAATCAGAACATTGCACATTAGGTAGCAAAATCCTTAACCTACTTAAAATATTTGCTCAGAATTTGTCAAAACAGCATGAACGATGCATGCTACTATTAACGTCCAAATCAGCCAGCAACGTGTGGTGAGCAAGAGATACCCAGTGAATTGCCATAAGTTGTATTGACAGCGGTTCAGAAGTTCCAGCACGCTCAGGATGCATTTCCTATTATTGAATGACTAGACCCAAAACTCCCTGAATTTTGGGCCTTACGCCTCATTGTAATGGAGCTGACGTGGCTTCGGAGCCCACTGGCAAAGTGATACAACAGAGGGACAGAAATAGGCCATTTAGCCCCTCGATCCTGTCCTGTCATTCAATGAGATCATGGCTGATCTACAATCCAACTCCAAATATCCGCCATAGTCCCATATCTCTCAACAATTTTGGCTAACAAAAATCTATCAACCTCAAATTTAAAATGAACAATTGATCGAGAATCAACTGCAGTTTGTGGAAGAGAGTTTCAAAAGTTTGCTTTAGAAATATTTTCGAATTTCACTCCTGTAAGGTTTGGCTCTAATTTTTAGACTATGCTCCCAGTTGGTTTACTAGACTAATTAGAATTAGAACATTACAGCGCAGTACAGGCCCTTCGGCCCTCGATGTTGCGCCGACCATCTGACCTACACTATTCCATTTTCATCCATATGTCTATCCAATGACCACTTAAATGCCCTTAAAGTTGGCGAGTCTACTACTGTTGCAGGCAGGGCGTTCCATGCCCCTACTACTCTCTGCGTAAAGAAACTACCTCTGACAGCTGTCCTATATCTTTCACCCCTCAACTTAAAGCTATGTCCCCTCGTGTTTGCCATCATCATCCGAGGAAAAAGACTCTCACTATCCACCCTATCTAACCCTCTGATTATCTTGTATGTCTCTATTAAGTCACCTCTCCTCCTCCTTCTCTCTAACGAAAACAACCTGGAATGGGCAGGTTTGTCTTATGAGGAAAGGTTGGACAGGCTAGGCTTGTATCTGCTGGAGTTTTAAAAGAGTAAATGGTGACTTGATTGAAACATATAAAATCCTGAGGGATCTTGACAGGGTGGATGTGCAAAGGATGTTTCCTCTTGTGGGAGAATCTAGAACCAAGGGTCACAGCTTAAAAATAAGGGGTCACCCATTTAAGACAGAGATGAGAAGAATTTATTTTCTGAGGTCGTGAGTCTTTGGAACGCTCTTCCTCAAAAGACGGTGGAACCAGAGTCTTTGAATATTTTTAAGGCAGAGGTAGATAGATTCTTGATAACCAAGGGGGTGAAAGGTTATTGGGGGTAGGCAGGAATGTGGAGTTGAGATTACAATCAGATCAGCCATGATCTTGCTGATTGGCAGAGCAGGTTCGAGGGGCCGGGTAGCCTTCTCCTGATTCGTTCGTATGTTCCTAGCCTCCCGAATCAATGGAAATAGTTTCTCTCTCTCGGTCTACCCTATCTGTTCTCCTTAATATCTTGAAAACATTGATCAAATCACCCCTTAACCTTCTAAATTCCAGAAAATTACAACCCTACTTTATGTAATCTCACCATTGGAGTTCAGGTGCCAGAGTGTCAGAATAAGAGGTAGGCCATTTAGGACTGAGATGAGGAGGAATTTCTTCACTCAAAGGGTGGTGTATCTGTGGAATTCTCTACCTCAGAGGGCTGTATAGGCTCAATCATTGAGTATGCTCAAGAGAGAGATCGATACATTTCTAGATATTAAAGATATCGAGGGCTATGGGGATAGTGTGGAAAAATGCATTGAGGTAGATCAGCCATAATCTATATGAATGGCAGAGCAGGCTCGAGAGACTGAATGGCCTACTCCTGCCCCTATTTCCTATCATTCTGGTAAACCTATGCTGCAATCCCTCCAACGCCAATATATCCTTCTTAAGGTGTGGTGTCCAGAAATGCTCACAGTACTCCAGCTGTAGTCTTAACCAGAGTTGTAATATGTGGCCAGTCAGCAGCCCTCAGGTAAGCTCAGTACAGGATTGGGTTCGGAGTCAGGTTAGGCATTGCAGGCACTGGGAGTAGAGGCTGATTGGGGGTTGGAAATGGTGGCCAACAATGGGGTGAAGGGAATAGGGAAATCAGGATCTGCAAACGATGGAGATAGAGGACCAGGTCCAGGAGTGGGAATAAGCTGTTACTTTAATGTGGGGTTGGGGGTGTCACTTCTACTACTCCCAGGTAGACAGCAAGGTAAGTTGATGACTTTCTTGATTGGCAGGCAATCCTTTAAGGATGTTTATCCCGAGTGCAGTCTGTGATGGTGCTGGCTGCCTCAGGGCAAACTAATCTTGGAGAGGGGGCCTCAAGCAGGCATTAGACTCCTGAGTTGCATATGCAAAGGGGCTAATCCCTGCTTCAGACATGGAGAAAGGATGCTTATTTAGTTTTTCCTTTCACACAATGGCAGGCAACAGACTACAGCTGAAAATGTGCTTGCACTTCCTGCCCTTCAAATTGGGGACTTAGTAGGGCAGCTAACACTAAAAGAAAAAGTGGATGAATTTATAGGCTAATATGCTTAAAGTACAGAGTTTGAAAAATTTGCAAAGAATGGCATTTTATTCACGTAACTTCAAGTTCGTACAACCCACTGTTAAACAGAATCAAGGAGAAGCCAGTGCAGATTATAAATACAGGAAGACAGCAATGTGTACGAATTGAAGAGCAAGTGAACCACATGTGGAAAACTGAAGCAGCCAATTTACCAATCAAGGAAGAAATAATACATGATGGAATTCACAGCAGATAAGGCACAGAAAGAGGCAAGAACAATTCGAGCAAAAGCTTTAGCTTGGTAAAAGGAATACACAATGCTCCTGCATTCAAATTTGGTGATGGAAGTGCGTCTTAGAAATTATACCACAACCACATGGGAGCAGAAAGGTACAAACAAGACTATGAAAGCTTCTAGTTGGCACCAATGAACAGGGTGCAAATAATACACTGATCCAACCATCAGAGAAACAAATGGAAACTGAATGACCTATTGTAGATGCAACAGCCAGAGTCAGATACAAGTGTATCTTCTTTGCTAACTCAGAAGTCAAACAGCAAAAGGGAAGGGAATACAAGACCAAGTCCGTCAGTAAGTAACATTCCTGGATTAAGATCAGATTGTGAGATTAAAATACTCAAAGATTTAGAGAGAGACATGTTCTAAGTTTCATGACACAAATGTATATAATTAGCAGTAGCTGGAAGTGTAAGGATTCTATACCGCAATATAGATCTATTCCATTACAACATTGATAAATGTAAGGAAAATGTGGACAGTGTAGTTAAATAAATTAATTGTTTTGAAATAAAATAAATAGAAAAATGCATCAGTTTGAAGCTTAGACTTAGTGTATTCAAGGAATTGCAGTAACACTATTGCAATTAAATGAACAGTTATTTCCAGACTGGAGTCATCTGTTAGTGTGCAGGATGGGGCTTGCAATCACAGAGTGAGCTGCTGAATGTTAATGTACTTCAGTCATAATAAATCCAGCTACTTTGTCATTCAGTACTCGGTTTAGAATTGCAACATGACACAACACAGCCACAAATTTTACCTCAATTGCTGTGAAGTTTTAGTGTTAGATAGGCATTAGTTTGTTGATTGCAGATGCATACTCAGAGGACTCAAGTGATTGGAAACAGCCAATGGGCTTCCAGCTCCCTTCAAATACCATCATAGCTTGATGAAGCTACATTTTAATGTGAACGGAGATTGTCTATAGCATAATGTGAGGGAAACTGCTTCACAAAGTATTGTGATTATTTTGTGTCTTCACATCTCATAGAATATAGATAGCTCTGCCTCAATTATTAAACAAAGCAGAAAAGGAAAAATAATGTTTTGTTGCCTTGTGTATTGTCTAGTGAATCCTCTCAAGAGTCCTGTATTTACACTTGCTGCTTCTCTGCAATATAATTTACAATTTTTTTCATGTTTTTCTTTCCCAAATAACAGATCTACATTTCGTTTTTTTAAAAACTATTCTCTAAAACACTTTTTGAAATGTTCATTCTAAATGAAAGACAGACATGAGGAAATACACAGGTGATGGCCATGACTCCAGGTTTGAGTAACTGGGAGGTCAAAAGGTTACAAAAACATTTCCAGGGGGTAAAGACTACATGATTTTGATTTTAACCACGGATAAAGGAAACATGTCATTTTTTTTAAACAAGGAAAATAATGTGGCACTTATAAGTCAATGAGTCAATAATGGGAGATGCATATTTCTGTAATTAGTCTCTATGTAAAGTGTGATTTTGCAGATCAAAAGGATGGTAAATAACCCCCACACACACACAAATAAATTGCCCTCCACACCTCCATTTGAAATATACTTTGCTTTTTTCATCTTTCTCCTGTTCGCAGGATCCTGGTCTACTAGTTTTATTGGACATCAAATTGTACTCACTGACCAACATTAGCTCCGAGTTGAACAATGCCTCAACATTAAGATTCTCATCCTCGCTTTCACATTTCTTTATGGCCTCACCCCTCCCCATCTCTGTAACTTCCTCCAGCCCTACAACCCTCCAAGATATCTGCGCTCCTCCAATTCTGGCCTCTTGCGCATTCCCGATTTTAATCGCTCTACTATTGACAACCATGCCTTCAGCTGCCAAGGCCCCAAGGTCTAGATTTTCCTCCCTGAACTTCTCCGCCTCCCTCTTCTCCTTTAACCAAGGGCACCCTAATATCTCCTTATGTGGCTTGGTATCGTTAGAATTAGAACATTACAGCGCAGTACAGGCCCTTCGGTCCTCGATGTTGCGCCGACCTGTGAAACCATCTGACCTACACTATTCCATTTTCATCCATATGTCTATCCAATGACCACTTAAATGCCCTTAAAGTTGGCGAGTCTACTACTGTTGCAGGCAGGGCGTTCCACGCCCCTACTACTCTCTGAGTAAAGAAACTACCTCTGACATCTGTCCTATATCTATCACCCCTCAACTTAAAGCTATGTCCCCTCGTGTTTGGCATCACCATCCGAGGAAAAAGACTCTCACTATCCACCCTATCTAACCCTCTGATTATCTTGTATGTCTCTATTAAGTCACCTCTCCTCCTCCTTCTCTACAACGAAAACAACCCCAAGTCCCTCAGCCTTTCCTCGTAAGACCTTCCTTCCATACCAGGCAACATCCTAGTAAATCTCCTCTGCACCCTTTCCATAGCTTCCACATCCTTCCTATAATGCGGTGACCAGAACTGCATGCAATACACCAATAAATCCCAGGTGCAGTCTCACCAGAGTTTTGTACAGCTGCAGCATGACATCGTGGCTCCGAAACTCGATCCCCCTACTAATAAAAGCTAACACACCATATGCCTTCTTAACAGCCCTATTAACCTGGGTAGCAACCTTCAGGGATTTATGCACCTGGACACCAAGATCCCTCTGTTCATCTACACTACCAAGAATCTTCCCATTAGCCCAGTACTCTGCATTCCTGTTACTCCTTCCAAAGTGAATCACCTCGCACTTTTCCGCATTAAACTCCATTTGCCATCTCTCAGCCCAGCTCTGCAGCCTATCTATGTCCCTCTGTACCCTACAACATCCTTCGGCACTATCCACAACTCCACCGACCTTAGTGTCATCCGCAAATTTACTAACCCACCCTTCTACACCCTCTTCCAGGTCATTTATAAAAATGACAAACAGCAGTGGCCCCAAAACAGATCCTTGCGGTTCACCACTAGTAACTAAACTCCAAGATGAACATTTGCCATCAACCACCACCCTCTGTCTTCTTTCAGCTAGCCAATTTCTGATCCAAAGCTCTAAATCACCTTCAACCCCATACTTCTGTATTTTCTGCAATAGCCTACCGTGGGGAACCTTATCAAACGCCTTACTGAAATCCATATACACCACATCCACTGCTTTACCCTCATCCACCTGTTTGGTCACCTTCTCGAAAAACTCAATAAGGTTTGTGAGGCACGACCTACCCGTCACAAAACCGTGCTGACTATCTCTAATGAACTTATTCTTTTCAAGATGATTATAAATCCTGTCTCTTATAACCTTTTCCAACATTTTACCCACAACCGAAGTAAGGCTCACAGGTCTATAATTACCAGGGCTGTCTCTACTCCCCTTCTTGAACAAGGGGACAACATTTGCTATCCTCCAGTCTTCCAGCACTATTCCTGTCGACAATGACGACATAAAGATCAAGGACAAAGGCTCTGCAATCTCCTCCCTAGCTTCCCAGAGAATCCTAGGGTAAATCCCATCTGGCCCAGGGGACTTATCTATTTTCACACTTTCCAAAATTGCTAACACCTCCTCCTTGTGAACCTCAATCCCATCTAGCCTAGTAGCCTGAATCTCAGTATTCTCCTCGACAACATTTTCTTTCTCTACTGTAAATACTGACGCAAAATATTCATTTAACACTTCCCCTATCTCCTCTGATTCCACACACAACTTCCCACTACTATCCTTGATTGGCCCTAATCTAACTCTAGTCATTCCTTTATTCCTGATATACCTATAGAAAGCCTTAGGGTTTTCCCTGATCCTATCCGCCAATGACTTCTCGTGTCCTCTCCTTGCTCTTCTTAGCTCTCCCTTTAGATCCTTCCTGGCTAGCTTGTAGCTGTCAAGCGCCCTAACTGAGCCTTCACGTCTCATCCTAACAAAAGCCTTCTTCTTCCTCTTGACAAGCGCTTCAACTTCTTTAGTAAACCACGGCTCCCTCGCTCGACAACTTCCTCCCTGCCTCACAGGTACATACTTATCAAGGACACGCAGTAGCTGCTCCTTGAATAAGCTCCACATTTCGATTGTTCCCATCCCCTGCAGTTTCCTTCCCCATCCTACGCATCCTATATCTTGCCTAATCGCATCATAATTTCCTTTCCCCCAGCTATAATTCTTGCCCTGCGGTATATACCTGTCCCTGCCCATCGCTAAGGTAAACCTAACCGAATTGTGATCACTATCGCCAAAGTGCTCACCTACATCTAAATCTAACACCTGGCCGTCTGTTTGATAATGCTCCTGAAAAGTGCCTTGGAACGTTTTATGGCATTAAAGGTGTTATATAAATGCAATTTGTTGTTGTATTTGTGAAGATGTCACAGTAGCATCATGGCTGCAGCGTGCATATTGATGAAGGGGAAGATTACATAATCGTGAAAACATAAAAAATGATTAATTCAATTGGTAAAATTTAGAACATTGTGCTGCTCTGGGATGTGGCAGGGGGAGGAGAAAGAAGATCAGGATCAAACATCATGGGATTTGTCACAGGATGCGCCACTTCAACAAATCAATACCTGATTGATATGCAATGAACAATTTACCCATCCACTCCAAATCGACCATATGACAATACTGACTCAGTTTGTCACAAAACTGGAATCAGCTTTTTTTTTAAATTCAGAAAATTAGGTGAAGAAATTGTAATATTTGAACTCCAGCTCATTTAGCATGTACAACAAACAAATGGAACTTGTACTCGGCTAAAGATGCTATTTACCATCAGTCTCACTACAGTTCCTTTCCTTCTTCTAGGAAACCAGTAGAAAGAATTTTTTCCCAGCTGTGCAATGTGGATCTGGTTACTGGAACTGTAAAGATGCAGTTTGGGGAGAAACAAGAAATCTGTCTGTAGTCTAAATTCTGTACAGCTTACCAGTAGTGAGGAATAGTCAGATCAGCATATACAAATAACTAACATTTAAAAAACAATATTCAAAGATTCTGCTGCAAGAAGCCAATAGAGAGAAGGCCATTCAGCAAGTACAAGAAGCTCGACTTGCAGCAAGTGGCTAAGTACTGCATTTTGACTAGTTAATGCTTAAGTTTTGTTTGCATGCACTAAATGAGCTGACTCGATTTGCAAGCTGGCTAATAACTAGGTGGCTGATTGTGGGTTTTTGTTCACTGATTATCTGTGTTGTAAGTGATACCAGTGTTAGAATTGATTGTTTGTAGTGACTGTGCTTTTGAGCAAGTATTTAAAAAGATTGTACCAGTGAGAAAAAGCTGAATAAGTGCAATCTCAACTGGCATCCACCATTGGAAATGTAGGTGACTTGAAACTACTTTGTTATTTCAGTACGCGAGTCATTTAAGTCCAATTGTTATGGCCATGGTAACCAATACGGAACTTGCACCATGTGGAAATGATATGTGGTAAAAATAACCACAATCATCTCAAGGTGGCCCACTCAAGCTTAAGGTTACTGAGCGTGAGAAACAACAAGATAACCTGCAGTAGAGGGGGAAGGGGCGGGGGAGGAGGGCAGCAAGAGGACAACCATCTGGCAAGGGTGAGGAATGAGGCAGGAAACTCCTGGGGTCTAAAACCCTTTGAGAGAGATCAACTAATGCATACCTATTACATACATAACGATAGTAACTCAAGGTGGTAAATTGCAAACAATGCCACAGCAATGTGGAGCAAGCTTTGGATGTGGAATAGGTGAAGGCGGCACTATTCAAAGAAAAACAATCCGAAGAAACTCAAGGTGAACAGATCATCAGGACCTGGTGATTTACATCCCAGGATCCTAAGGAAAGCTACAAGAAATAGTGGAGGCTCTGATCATAATTTGCCAATTTTCTGTGGAAAGGAAAGTTGAGCCAGAGGGCTGGAGAAAGGCAAATGTAACTTCCCAGAAAAAGGACACAGTGATTGCACAGGAAGTTACAGGTTAGTTTATTCTCTTTCAACTATTAGAAAAATTACCAGAGCCCTGTAATACAGTATGAAGTTACTTAAAGAAACATGAGTTACTCAAGGCCCAATCAGCATGGATTGCTAAAGAACATGTCATGCTTGACTAACCTTATAGAATCTCCTGAAGATGACAAATAATAAAGGAAATGCAGCGGATGTTATTTGCAAAGATTTTCGAATAACATTTAGTAAGTACAAAGCCCGTTAAAAAAAGTTATGATGATGATAATGGCACATAGAATAGAGAGGAATTTTGCCACATGGATAGGGAGATGGTTAGCGAGCAAAGATGTAAACATGTTTTTTAGACTGGAAGTATGTAGTCAATCTTGTTCCATGGAGAATCCACAATGGGACCAGTCTTATTTACTGGTAACAAAGGTTCTGGACTCAGCATTTGAGGAATGCTGTGTACAATTTTGGAAACCCCATTATAAAAGCGGTTATAAAAGCAATAGAAAAGGTGCAGCATAGATTTACGAGCATATTGCCAGGCTGATGTGTCACTGTTAATATAATTGTAACATAAGAAGTTAGGGATTTTTTTTTTAGCCAACAACAATGGAAATGAGTACAGTGATCCAATGGAGGTCTTCAAAATTTTAAAGGGCTATGAAAAGATACATAGTAATTTACGATTATCACAGCAACAAGGGGAGGTTAGAAAAGAAAATGTCTTTTCCCAAAAGGTGGTTACCATTTGGAATTCATTGCCACAAACTTGAAGCCGAATCCATAAATTATTTTTAAAAGGGACTAGATAGCTGCTTAAGATAATGGAATATTAAAGGATACAGGTAGATAGCAGGGAATGCAAATAAACTAAACCTCAAACGGAGAGGAACATGGGCACAGAATTGATGGTTTTAATGGGCTGTTCTGTGCTGTAACATTTTATGATTCTATTCTTCAAATAGAATTTCATTGTTAAAATTATCCTTTGAATTACCTTCAATAGTTCCCCACTTTGTTTTTCGGCCAAGGATCCTCCTTCCATTTACCTGGTACTCGAGGTTACTTCCAACCACTGCAAAAGGCACTATTTCCTGAATAACAGGAAAGCAAAATATAAAACGTGGCCTTTAAGACAGTTTCTATATAAATACAATAAATATGGCCCATTTCCGAACAAATTTACAACATTTTGCCATGTTTAGTCTCTTCACTGATACCACAAAACCTTATTAGTTAGAGGTTTTTTTGTCTCTCTTGCTCTTCAACATTGATTGCGGCTACCTTTTAAAATTTACCAGTCACAATGTTCGTATTAATTGTCAGCCTAGGTCTTCTCCCCGCTGATTTTAATGAGAGCGCTGGTGTGGACAGGGGCGGCTGAAGAATTCTGAGGGGGGCAGGCCCACTGCCTGTTCAATTCATCCTTAACTATATTCAGCAAAGAGTCCTTCAACTAGCATTAGCCTCCCTGCAACCCCAATTTACATAACACCCATTCAGGTGGCTGCACAGGATGCCTAAAAAAAAACAGGCCAGACAAATTTAGCAGTGGACTGACTGCTTGAGCAGATTGGATGTAGCTGTCTCACTGCTAAATTTCATGCCCAGGTACAATGCATCCCAATCCACGAGACTAAAAAAGGGGGGGGAAAAGGATATGATCCTCAGTGCTCATGTGGTGCAAGAACAATTGCCGTATTTCTCAAGCTACCAAACCATAACAAAATCTCATCAAATTATCAGTAGTAACTATAGAAAAACAGGAAATTTGCTCAAATTTCTCTTAATTCTAAAAGCCTGGAGCCTAATCTGTTTCTAATTTCCAGTTGCATACTATTACAACCTCAGTGACACCATTAAAGTAAAAACTACGAGACACGATTCAAGGAATTACATGACAAGATTTCAAGTTTTAAAAATTATAACTAAACTTACTTTGTAAGCAACTGATACCCCAAACTACAAACAAAGGTTTTTTTTCTTATTATTCATTTGTGGGATGTGGGCATCGCTGGATAAACCAGCATTCTAATTGCCCTTGAACGGAATGGCGTGCTTGGCCATTCCAGCGGGCATTTAAGGGTCAACCACATTGCTCTGGGTCTGGAGTCACATGTAGGTCAGACCAGGTAAGGATAGCAGATTTCCTTCCTTAAAAGATTTTTTCTTCATTAATTGAATGCAAATTTCACCATCTGCCATGGTGGGATTTGAACCCAGGTCCCCAGCACTAACCTGGGCCTCCGGATTACTAGTCCAGTGACATTACCATTACACCATCGCCTCCCCTACTTATTAAATCACTTGAAAACCTCAGACCACACTTATATATTACACATTCCTCTTTGATGGCGAAATCCTTGTGGGTAAAAGTCCCAAACTCCTCCCAGTTGCAATGGATTGGTTCGCCCAGACCTTTCACAAAGTAAATGTCCTCTTCACTCATTTATGTCACTGAAAGCTAACATGCAGGTGCAGCAAGCAATTAGGAAGGCTAGTGGTATGTTAGCCTTTATCGCAAGAGGAATGGAGTACAGGATTAGTGAAGTCTTGCTTCAATTGTATAGAACCATGGCTCGACCGCACCGAGAGTAATGCATGCAGTTCTGGTCCCCTTCCCTTTGGAAGAATATTATTGCCATAGAGGGAGTGCAACGAAGGTTCACTAGACTTGTTCCCGGAATGGCGAGACAGGGGAAACTGGGCCTGTATTCTCTAGAATTTCAAAGAATGAGAGGTGATCTCATTGAAACCTACAAAATACTTAAAGGGATTAACAGGGTTTATACAGGCAAGATGTTTCCCCTGGTTGGGAGTCTAGAACTAGGGGACACAATTTCAAAATATGGGGGAAGCCACTTAGGACAGAGATGAGAAAATTTCATTACTCAGAGGGATGTGAATCTCTGGAATTCCCTACCCCAAAGGGTTGTGGAAGCTCAGTCATTGAGTATGTTTAAAGCAGAGATTGACATTTCTAAATACGAATGACAAAGCGATATTGGGAAAAAGGCATTGAAGTGGATGATCAGCCATGATCGTATTGAATGGCGGAGCAGGCTCGATGGGCTGAATGGCCTACTCTTGCTCTTATGTTCTCCGAGCACATTCGAACTGGACATCCGTGAATAAGGTGATCCCTGGGAATCCTGTTGGTCTTGTCCTTCTCTGCAAACTCCAACTTTCAAGACAGGTTCAAGTCTTTGCAGCCTATTGCTGCATCAGTTTTTCCTGACAGCAGGTGTTCTCTCTCTTCACACCCCCCCACCTCCCTCAAGGCATCCACCGCTCGTTGTCTTCTTTTCTTACAGCCTCTCTGGTGCAACCACTGGTTTTCTTTATTACAGCCTGTCTGCCTTCAGAAAATCTGTTAAATTTATTTGGAATCAAATAGCCCATTATTCATTTCCAATTTGCAAAGTTCACAAATCCAGCTTCAGAGCACCACCTGGGCTTTTCATTGTTTCTAGGTGTTAGCAACTGCCATGCACATTTGCATCTTCAGAATCACTGACTCCTTGTTTATGACCCGACAGTCTGGGAGGGTGAAACCCATTGTTCTTCATGTGTTATGGCCCTGCCGTATCTTCTTGTCAAAGCAAGTCTTTGATCTGTGATCTGTTGTTCTGGTAAAAAAAGATTTCTGTCTTGTCTTTAGGTAGGGTGGATATGAGGTCACCTGACTTCTCTGACTCCATCTTAAACTTTTAGAAATCATAGTTTTTAAAACATAATTTTGTTACAAAGTTCAGCGTTCTTAACACATACCAACATTTCCGCTCAACAGAAACAAAGGGTGCAAAGACTGACCCAATTACATCACAGCTACAGTGTTAAAATATGTCAAACTCAAAACAGCTATCAGACAAATAAAGGTCCAATGATACCCAATGGCAGCTAAAGGCATGAATGAAGTCAATCACCACCTCATTTATTATTTTTAGTCATCTATTTTTAAGAAGTTCTGTAAATTTATATGGGATGAATGTTAATAAAATGTGGCGTAGTGGTGATCTCGCTGGATTAGTAATCCAGAGGCCCAAGTTAATGCTCTGGGGATATGGGTTCAAATCCCACCACAGCAGATGGTGAAATTTGAATTCACTTAATAAATCTGGAATTAAGAAGTTAGTTTAATGGTGACCATGAAACCATTATCGATTGTTGTAAAAACCCATCTAATTCACTCATCTCCTTTAAGGGAAGGACATCTGCCGTCCTTCCCCAGTCTGGCCTACCTGTGACTCCAGACCCACAGAAATGTGGTTGACTCTTAAATGCCCTCTGAAATGGCCTAGCAAGCTATTGCATTTCTCAAGGATAATTATGGATGGGCAATAAATACTGGCTTAGTCAGCGACGACTACATCCCATGACAAATAAACAAAAGGTAGACTCCATTATTGCAATACCAACATTGCATTACATTGAAGAAATAATGTTCGACTTCAAACACACCATCAGGGAGTTTCAGGTTATATGCATTTGGATTTAAATTCCACTTACTCTAATCTTATCATTTATTCGCTGATCCTCTGCATCTTCATCAAATTGTCTTTGAGGATACACATCGATGTCATGTTTCTGAAGGTCATTTCTGATCTGTAGAAAAAAAAACAACCACTGATGTGCTTCAACCAGTCACTGTGCAGATTAATTACTTTTTTTTTTATAAAAGCCTGATGTGTTTAAACTTCAGGAAGTACATTTTGATCTTGACACTGTACAATCCCTTTTGATGTCAATTTTCAGACACATTTTGACGGTCTTTGCTGCCTTGCAAAGTTTGGGTATTAGTCACAACTCTTACTGTGACTAACTGCGGATACATCAGTTTTAAAGTTAATTGGGACAGGACCTATTCACCTATTTACTTTTCCATCTGCACACATTTCCTTACTTCCTTTTGTCGCATTTTTGTACATCACTGTGTAAATCTTTCCACTATACATCCCATGTCCTTATGCAGGAAACTACCTTTATAAACTTGTTGTGCTGCAACTATACCCTCCCACCAGTGTAGCAACCTCCACATTTATACTGTTTTATACCTTTCAGTCGCTCAGCTTGCATCACTTCTAGAACCTGTCCAGTTTTCATTCCATTGTTTCCAATAGAATGTAAATTGGATGGGCTCTACAATAAGCAAATAATCGACTGTAAAAAGTCACTATTCAAGATAGTGTGTGCAATACCACAGGAGATTTACTGGGAATAATATAAAAACATATTAAAAAAAGACAGAAGGGAAGACTTCAAAATCAGGACTGAACTGTCACCATTCATCCTGGCCCAATTATTTCCGACTCTCTAATCCCTGAAGAGGACATTTACTCTCGATGCCTTGAGTACATCACCAGAAATCAAACAGATTTAAATTCCTTGCTCCATTATGCAGCATTACCTAGGCAGAGATGACGCTGTCATCCTGATTTCATCTTAAAGATTATTTAAAATGTATTTCTTCTCAAACATTTTCTCCTAGCAGTCCATGTAATCATGGTGTCTTTTACTGCCCCCTCCAAATGTGAAAGCATGGCCTGTACGAAATGTTAGTTACATGCAGCTGCTGTTGGCAAAATCAGACTGGCACAGCCACCTGATATTACAAAGTTATTGTCCTGCTCTCAGTACAAGCACCAGTGATCCACAATTAGAGATATTCAAAACAACAACATTCACACTAGGAAATTTTCACAGATGATTAGAATCCCTACTTTAAGCTTAAAAAAGGTTGGTATCGTAGAGAATGTACTAAAGGTTTTGTTGAGGTCCAAGGTTTGTTCAGTATTTCATGCTTTGCTGGCATTTGTACTTTATGACTTGATGCCTCTTTAAATAAGGTGCTCAAACATTTTCCCTTAATGGGATTTTCAAATACTGATCATGGAGCCTGGGTACGCAAATATAACATCTGAAAAACAAACACCAACCACATTCAAACAACACTGTACTGAAGAGAATAATTAACATGACAAAAAGTGCAAAAATTGAACATGAACAAATCAGTTATTTTTCTTTTATTAACAGCCAATGTATAAGACAGCCTGTAACTAATGTGATGTAATTATGAAAAAAATGGTTCTTGGATCCAACCAAATTGTCCATGTTGGGAATCGTGCTGGAAATGGCAACTCTCAAGGAAACACTGGTTTACTGAAGCTTACATCTAGCTGTCGTTTTGGAGGCTGGAATTTTACCTTGCAGCAGAGGCCTCGCCCACCGACAAAAAAGTTGGGGGCAAGCCTGCCTCTGCCAGGCCTGGAAGCCATGCAGCAATTTTGGCTGGCCCAGGCCCATGATTGGAAGGGGTTGGGCCTTCCGCCCTCTGAGGTAGGAAGTCCTGCCACCAAGAGATGCCAGCCAATCAGTGGGCCGGCAGCTCCTCAGTCCCAGGAAAGCCACCGGGGGAGGTGGCCACTGCTGGGACTGCACCCAGCCAGGACTGCCAAGATGGAAGAGGACCTACAGCTAAGTGTTTGGGGCCTTGCCGGGGATAATCAGCTGGGCCCCAGCGAGGGGAGTGGGCGTCTCTTGAGAGGATATGGGGGGGTCCGTAGGAGGTGTTCCAGCGGGATCAGCTTGTTGTGCAGTGGGGGACCTCCGACAGCACAGGGTGCCTGATCAGGAGGACCGCCCTGCCACCACCCACACACCTCCCCGCCCCCACCTGCCCACAAGGACGCCGCCAGGTTTAACTGGGCGAAGTGGGAGGAGGCCCTTAAGTGGCAATTAATTGGCCAGTTAAGGACCTTAATTGGCCTGGGGTGGTGGGCCGTTTGCCACCTCCCCCGCCACTAGTAAAATTGCAGTGGGGGTGGGTAGGCGATGCGAATGGCATCCCCCCCACCTCCCACTCGATTTTACGACAACCACCCCCCCAACCCCTCACAACACCTCTGACCTGCTCCCAGGGTGGGCATAAAATCATGTCCGGAATTTCAAATAGGAGGATAATGACAGATAGATTTGGGCGGCGCAGTGGTTAGCACCACAGCCTCACAGCTCCAGCGATCCGGGTTCGATTCTGGGTACTGCCTGTGTGGAGTTTGCAAGTTCTCCCTGTGACCGCGTGGGTTTCCTCCCACAGACAAAGACTTGCAGGTTGATAGGTAAATTGGCCATTGTAAATTGCCCCTAGTGTAGGTAGGTGGTAGGGGAATTAAGTGAAGGTGGGGATGTGGTAGGAATATGAGATTAATATAGGATTAGTATAAATGGATGGTTGATGGTCGGCACAGACCCAGTGGGCCGAAGGGCCTGTTTCAGTGCTGTATCTCTAAAATAAAATTTTTAAAAATAAAATATCACTCACTGATTGGTGCAAAGGGACATGGGTTGTGAAAAATGCTTCTCTTGAGAAAGCAGCCTTTTTTTTTTAGATCCATAACTCAATGGGTTGTGGGAACTCATCACAAACAAATGTCACTTCAGGCACCTTCTGAATAACATTCTACAATTTACATTGTACCAAAAGAAAGTTCCAGAGGAAATTGGATACCAAAAAATGGGTGAAAAAAGCAGTAATGGCACACTTCATGAGATGACTAAAACAAAATGGTGAATTTGCTTCCCCCCCCCCACCACCCCGCCCAAAACAAACATGTGCAATAAATGAAAATTAGAATTTTTATAATGATGGCAACTGAACAGCCAAGAACATTTAATTCAATTAATTAAAACACCATCACCAAAACATGCTATGCGGAATTATAATTTTTTTAATCCACCAGCTGAAAACCTGAATTAAAGGAAAAAAGGAACAGATAAAAGGTTACTTTACTAGCACAGCTAAGCTGTCCACCCCAATTTGCATCACAATATTCCACATTTCAATGCATTGAGGTGGAGACGAGTTTTCTGTCCAGTCCCCTCAAGAACAATGATATGGGGAATCAGAGTGAACCACCTAGCCTGCTCCCATTAGCAAGACATTAAAGCCTTCACTTGGGACATTAAACTGGTGGAGACGTACCACTCAAACCTACTCACTTGAAAACTGGGGCCCTGGTTGAGAGAAGGGAATGCCTAGATATGAACTGATTGAGTTGGAATAATTAAGGGAATAAGAGCACACAAAATAGGAGCAGAAGTAGACCATATGGGCCCATCGAGCCTGCTCCACCATTCAATACAATCATAGCTGATCTTGGGCTTCAATTCCACGTTCCTGCCCGATCCCCATATCCCTTGATTCCCTCCGAGACCAAAAATCTATCTATCCCAGCCTTAAATGTATTCAATGAGGGAGCATCCACCACCCTCTGGGGTAGAGAATTCCAAAGATTCACAACCCTTTGAGTGAAGTAATTTCTCATCTCAGTCCTGAATGATTGGCCCCTTACCCTGAGACTATGTCCCCGTGTTCTAGATTCCCCGACCAGTTGAAACAATTTCTCAGCTTCTACCTTATCAAACCCTTTCAGAATCTTGTATGTCTCAATTAGATTGCCTCTCATTCTTCTAAACTCCAGAGAATATAGGCCCAATTTACTCAGCCTCTCATCATAGGACAACCTCCTCATCCCAGGGACCAATTTAGTAAATCTGCTGCACCGCCTCCAGTGCAAGGATATCCTTTCTTAAATGTGGAGACTAAAACTACACACAGTATTCCAGGTGCGGTCTCACCAAAACCCTGTACAATTTTAGGAAGACTTCTTTATTCCTGTACTCCAATCCCCTTGCAATAAAGGCAAACATGCCATTTGTCTTCCTAATAGCCTGCTACACTGGCATGTTAACTTTGTGCGTTCCTTGTACGAGTATCCCCATGTCTCTCTGAACATCAACATTCTTTAAAAAAACATTCTGCTTTTCTATTTTTATGACCAAAGTGAACTTCACATTTCCCTACATTATACTCCATTTGCCATCTTGTTGCCCACTCACTTAACCTGTCTATATCCCTTTGCAGTTTCTCGTCATCCTCCCGCAGCTTACCTTTCCACTGAGCTTTGTACCATCAGCAAACTTGGATACATTACTCTCTGTCTCTTCATCCAAGTCATTAATATAGACTGCTGAGGCCCCAGCACTGATCCTTGTGGCAACCTCACTATTCACTGCCTGCCAACTTGAAAATGCCCCATTTATGCCCACTCTCTGCTTCCTGTCTGTTAATCAATCCTCTATCCACGCTAATGTATTACCTCCAACACCATGAGCCCTTGTCTTGCCTATTAATCTTTTATGTGGCACCTTATCGAATGCCTTTTGGAAATCCAGGTATACTACATCTACTGGTTCCCCTTTATCTACCCTACTGGTTACATCCTCAAAGAACTCTCAGATTTGTCAAACAGGATGTCCCTTTAGTAAAACCACGCTGACTTGTTCTAATCATACTATGCATTTCCAAGTGCAATGTTAAGACTTCTTTGATAATAGTTTACAGCATCTTCCCAATGACTGATGTTAGGCTAACTGACCTGTAATTCCCGGTTTTCTCTCTACCTCCTTTCTTGAAAAGCAGCGTAACATTTGCCGACTTCCAATCTGACAGGGCCATTCCTGAATCTAAGGAATTCTGGAAAATCATAGCCAGCATATGCAGCATCTCTGCAGCTATCTCTTTTAGAACCCCAAGCTGTAGGACATCTGGTCCTGGGGACTTGTCAGATTTTGGTCCCTCAAGTTTCTCCAACACTTCTTCTCGACTGATATCAATATCCTTAATTTCCTCACTCCTTTTATCCCCTAGGTTACTGCCTATTTCTGGTATGGAACTTGTGAAGATAGACACAAAATATTTGTTCAATGCCTCTGCCATTTTCACATTCCCCATGATGATTTCTCCTGTCTCTGTCTCTAAGGGATCAACATCAACTTTAGCTATTCTTCCTTTTTATGTACTTATAAAAGCTCTTACAATCTGTTTTTATATTGCTGGCTAGTTTACTCTCATTTTATTTTTTCCTTTTTTATCAACTTTTTTGTGGCCGTTTGCTGTTTTCTAAAACACTCCCAATCCTCAGACTTGTTACTGTTTTTTGCAACATTGTAAGCCTCTTCCCCAGAGACCTGGCTCAAAGAAGGGTAGTTCTGATGAAGGGTCACTGACCTGAAATGTTAACTCTTGCTTCTCTCGCCACAGATGCTGTCAGACCTGCTGAGTATTTCCAGCATTTCTTGTTTTTATATCAAAGAAGGGCAGGACTGGGTGTTAAATATTCCTGGATACAAGGTGTTCAGGAAAGATAGAAAAGTGAAAAAGGGGGGAGGGGTGGCAGTATTGATTAAGGACAGCATTGCAGGGCTGGAGAAAGAGGATGTCCCAGAGGGGTCGTGGACAGAATCAAATAGTCTAGAGCTAAGAAACAAAAAAGGTGCAGTTACATTGCTCGGTGCTCTCTATAAGCCACCAGCTAGTGGGAAGGATGTGGAGGAACAAATCTGCAAGGACATTACAGAAAGGTGCAAAAATTATAAGGTGGTCATAATGGGGGACTTTAATTATCCAAACATAGACTGGGATAATAGTAGTGTAAAGGGCAGTGAGAGGCAAGAATTCCTACAGTGTGTTCAGGAAAATTTTCAACAACAGTATGTTGCTAGTCCAATAAGAAAGGAGGCACTGTTAGCCCTGGTTCTTGGGAATGAGGTTGGCCAAATGGATCAAGTATCAGTAGGAGAGCATTTAGGGGATAGTGATCATTGTATCATAAGTTTTAGGCTGACTATGGAAAAGGACAAGAGCAATCCAGGGTAAGAATAATTAACTGGGGGAAGGCTAACTTCAATGGGGTAAGAATGGAGCTGGGGCAAATGAATCGGAGTCAAAAGTTGGCAGGAAAACTGGTAGATCTACCTTCAAGGAGGAGACTGTTCTGGCACAGTCAAGGTATGTTCCCTCGGAGGGGAAAAGTAAGGCAAACAAATCCAGCACTCCCTGGATGACAAAAGAGATGGAGATTAAGATAAAGAAGAAAAAGGGTGCTCATGACAGATGCCAGGTAGAAAATACTGTTGAGAACCAGGCTGAATATAGAAGGTCCAGAGGGGATGTGAAAAAGCAACAAGAGAGCATGAGAAGAGACTAGCAGCTAACATTAAAGGAAATCCCAAAGTTTTCTATTGGCATATAAGTAGTAAAAAGGTGGAAGGAGTGGGGCCAATTAGGGACCAGAAAGGGGATTTACACAAAGGGCATAGCTAAGGAATTAAATGAATACTTTGCATCTGTCTTTACAAAGCAAAAAGATGCAACCCAGGAAATGTTGAAAGAGGAGGCAAATCAGACACTAGAGGGGTTTAAAATTGATAAAGAGCAAGTATTAGATAGGCTGTCTGTACTTAAAGTGGATAAAGCACCAGGGTCGGATGTGATGTAGCCAAGGATACGGAGGGAAGGGAGGGTGGAAATCGCAGAGGCACTGGCCATAATTTTTCAGTCTTCCTTTGAGTTGGGGGTGGTGCCAGAGGCCTGGAGAATTGCAAACGTTACACCCTTGTTCAAAAAAGGGTGCAAAGATAAGCCCAGAACCTACAGGCCAGTCAGTTTAACTTCAGCGGTGGGAAAACTTCTAGAAAAAATTAATTTGGGACAAAATCAATAGTCACATGGACAAATGAGAGTTAATTAAGGAAAGCCAGCATGGATTTCTTAAGGGAAAATCATGTTTAACTAACTTGGAGATTTTTGAGGAGGTAACAGAGAGGGTTGATAAGGGCAATGCCGTTGATGTGTACATGGACTTTCAAAAAGCCTTTGATACAGTGCCACACAACAGACTTGTGAGCAAACTTGTAGCTCATGGAATAAAGGGGATGGTAGCAACATGGATACAAAATTGGCTGAGTGACAGGAAACAAAGTGTAGTGGTTAATGGATGTTTTTCGGGCTGGAGGAAGTTTTTCAGTGGAGTTCCCCAGGGATCAATGTTGGGACCCTTGCTTTTCCTGATATATATTAATAACCTAGACCTTGGTGTACAGGGCACAATTTCAAAGTTTGCAGATGATACGAAACTTGGAAGAATTGTGAAGTGTGAGGAGGATAGTGTAGAACTTCAAAAAGACATAGACAAGTTGATGGAATGGGCAGACAGGTGGCAGATGAAGTTCAATGCAGAGAAATATGAAGTGATTCATTTTGGTAGGAAGAACACGGAGTGACAATACAGAATAAAGGGTACAATTCTAAACAGGGTGCTGGAGCAAAGGGACCTAGGTGTATATGTGCATAGGTCATTGAAGGTGGCAGTACAGGTTGAGAGCAGGGTTAATAAAGCATACAGTATCCTGGGCTTTATTAAGGGGGCATAGAGTACAAGAGCAAGGAAGTTATGTTGAACTCGTTTAAGACACTAGTTCAGCCTCAACTGGAGTACTGCGTCCAATTCTGGGCGCTGCACATGAGGAAAGAGGTGAGGGCATTGGAGACAGTACAGAAAATATTCACGAGACTGGTTCCAGGGATGAGGAATTTGAGTTATGAAGATAAATTGGAGAAGTTCAGACTGTTTTCCTTGGAGAAGAGAAGGCTGAGAAGTGATTTGATAGAGGTATTCAAAATCATGAGGGCTCTGGACAGAAGAGAGAGAGAGAGAGAGAAACTGTTCCCATTCGTGAAAGGATTGAGAATGAGGGGGCACAGATTTAAAGTATTGGTAAGAGAAGCAAAAGTGACATGAGGATAAA
Organism: Heterodontus francisci; assembly: GCF_036365525.1. Lineage (NCBI taxonomy): Eukaryota > Metazoa > Chordata > Chondrichthyes > Heterodontiformes > Heterodontidae > Heterodontus > Heterodontus francisci. Next base: position 41,342,275 of record NC_090396.1, on the reverse strand, counting down.
CTTTATCATGCAGCGAGTGGTTAAGATTTGGAATGCGCTGCCTGAGAATGTGGTGGAGGCACATTCAGTTGAAGCATTCAAAAGGGAATTAGTTATATGAAAAGGAAAAATGTGCAGGGTTATGGGGAGAAGGCAGGGGAATGGAACTGAGGGAATTGCTCTTTCAGAGAGCGGGTGAGGACACGAAGGGCCAAATAGCCTCCTTCTGTGCTTCAACGATTCTGTGATTCTTTTAGTCTGATACCCTCCTTAACTTCCTGAGTGAGCCACGGATGGGTCTTTCTGGACGAGTTTTTGCTTTTGAATGGAATGTACTTTTGTCGAACCCTTTGAATGGTTTCTTTAAATGTTTCCCACTGTTTATTTACTGCCATACCTTTCAGTCTATTTACCCAATTAACCTTAGCCAGTTCTCCCCTCATACTTTCGTAATTGGCTTTGTTTAAGTTTAAGATTCTTGTTTGTGATTGAAATATGTCACTTTCAAACTTAACGTGCATTTAAGCTGATGCTTGTATCACTGCTACAGAGAAAACAACTAGATCGCAATAAGAGAAGACCTAATTGGGGTCACTCCTCTCTCTCTAGTCCACCTTACAAGCTCCAAACTCTGCCTGCTGGCCATAACCACCTAGGCCTATCACTGCTATAGATAGAGACCCCGTGAAGGAAATCATTTGCATCACTGCCTCCAGGATAACCAGACCAGAATCCTTCGGACCACAGAATTCAGCCTGAAGCCAGCCAAGTCACCAAACTCCATAGACTGTATACCTCCTTTTATTGTTCCATACTCTAATCTGACCAATCTATCCTTCCCCACTCTGTAACCTATTTGGGTGTGTGAGAACCGTGAGAGTGTGTGTGTGAAAGTTGAAGCGTAGTTTATTAATTACTTAGATTGATGTACAATAAATCAAACCTCTTTCTTTCTTTGTTAAGCAAAAGAAAACCTTTCCGATTGGTTATTTTATGATCATAGCACGTAAATAGTTAAACACTCACAGAAATGGCAAGTATAACCATTTTAAAAAAAGAAATAAACCTGTTGTGGTCAAACAAGGAGAGACACAAGAGGGGAGCCCTTTGACCCCTCCTCACCTGACTGTAACAACTGGAATAAGCCCGAATGAATATCCTGTGATTTGAGGAGTAGGGAGTCTTAAGGTAACATGAAGGGGCTCAACATATGGATTCAGCACATTTTCAATACAAACTCACCACCAGGCACTGCAACAAAAATAAACATGTTGATTCAAACCACAGAAAAGCACCTTAAAAAAATCCCTAAGTAACTGGCTTGCCATTCATTCGTGCACACACCCTAAAACTCTCCCAAATCACATACCAGCGCCAATACTCACCCCAAAATACAAGCAAGTGAAAATGTGCAATACATCTTCAAAAGGAAAAAAAAAAAAACACGAATTCAATCCAGTTCACAATGCAGCAAGGGAACTGGGGCTTTGTGAGCTGGATAACCCACACAGGCTGGATCAGGACCACAGGTTCCAGTTTGAATACCTGAGCTCCAGCTGATCATTGCACATCAGGATTTATGGCTTACTGGAAATATAAAACAAGAAGTTACAATAATAGTCCAATTTGATTTCTAAATTGATTACAAAGCAAAGTTATTGATTTTATATGTCAACAGTTCATGCCATCTGTTTCCACAACTGTCACTGGGGATGCGTAAAAAATGGTTTGTGTTTCCCAACTCAAATTTCTCTCAGGGCAACACATGGCTTTCCAGTTTCGTTCAACAGCAAGACAAAATACCTGAGCAAACAAAAAAACTGAAGCAAGCGTCAAATACATTTCAAGGACGATGTAGGTGTAGAGATCAGGTAGGGGGATTGTGAACAAATTAGCATTGAAAGGGAGGAGGTATGAGCAGTTTTAGCGGGCTTAAAAGTGGATAAATCCCCAGGCCCAGATGAGATGTATCCCAGACTGCTATGTGAGGCAAGGAAGGAGATTGCAGGGGCTCTGACACAAATTTTCAAATCCTCTCTGGCCACAGGACAGCGAATGTGGTACCATTATTCAAGAAGGGTAGCAGGGATAAACCAGGTAATAACAGGCCAGTGAGTCTAATATCAGTGGTAGGGAAACTATTGGAAAAAATTCTGAGGGACAGGATTAATCTCCACTTGGAGAGGCAGGGATTAATTAAGAATAGTCAGCACAGCTTTGTCAGGGGGAGATCATGTCTAACAAATTTGATAGAATTTTTTGAGGAGGTGACTAAATGTGTAGATGAGGATAAAGCAGTTGATGTAGTCTACATGGACTTCAGTAAGGCTTTTGATAAGGTCCCGCATGGGAGATTGGTTAAGAAGGTAAGAGCCCATGGGATCCAAAATTGGCTTAGTGGCAGGAAGCCTGTGACTAGTGGTGTACCCGCAGGGATCGGTGCTGGGACCCTTGCTGTCTGTAGTGTACATTAATGATTTAGACGTGAATATAGGAGGCATGATCAGTAAGTTTGCAGATAACACAAAAATTGGTGGTGTCGTAAATAGTGAGGAGGAAAGCCTTACATTACAGGACGATATAGATGGGCCTGGTAAGATGGGTAGAGCAGTGGTAAATGCAATTTAATCCTGAGAAGTGTGAGGTGATGCATTTTAAGAGGACTAACAAGGCAAGGGAATATACAATGAATGGTAGGACCCTAGGAAGTACAGAGGGTCAGAGGGACCTTGGTGTACTTGTCCATAGATCACTGAAGGCAGCAGCACAGGTAGATAAGGTGATTAGGAAGGCATATGGGATACTTGCCTTTATTAGCCGAGGCATAGAATATAATAGCAGGGAGGTTATGTTGGAGCTGTGTAAAACGCTAGTTAGGCCACAGCTGGAGTACTGTGTACAGTGCTGATCACCGCACTATAGGAAGGATGTGACTGCACTGGAGAGAGTGCAGAGGAGATTCACCAAGATGTTGCCTGGGCTGGAGCATTTCAGCTATGAAGAGAGACTGGATAGGCTAGGATTGTTTTCCTTAGAGCACAGAAGGCTGCGGGGGGACCTGATTGAGGTATACAAAATTATGAGGGACATAGATAGGAAGAAACCTTCTCCCTTGGCAGAGGTGTCAACAACCAGGGGGCATAGATTTAAGGGGCAGGAGGTTTAGAGGGGATTTGATGAAATAAATTTCCACCCAGAGGGTGGAATCTGGAACACACTGCCTGAAGGGGTGGTAGAGGCAGGAACCCTCACAACATTTAAGAAGTATTTAGATGAACACTTGAAACGCCATCGCATACAAGGCTACGGGCCAAGTGGGATTAGAATAAATAGGTGCTTGATGGCCGGCATAGACACAATGGGCCAAAGTGCCTGTTTCTGTGCTGTATAACTCTATGACTCTAATAGTAACGAAAGTTGGAACAAAGCTGAAACAGCAGCAGCTCTTAGAAAATTTGGTTACTTTAATCTAAGAGTAGGCATACCAAATGGCTTCTTGAGGTTCATTTTATGCCTATTGATTATTTGATTTGAAGAATCTAGTTTTGACTCATACTTTGTCCTGCAGTTAGGCTATGAAAAACACAAATAAAAAATATTGACCACCATCTTTATGAAATCTGTGGCTGGGCATCATTTGTAATATAACACTGTACGCTTGTGCTTGTATACCCAATTGAATCCAGGGTGCAGCTAATACTGCCAGGTCACAAATGGAGCACTCAATCTCGAGGATCTAGCTTCAGAATTCCAACTTTGAAAGTTCTGCCACATTATAGGAGTGCAGTTGATGATAATCTCTGCAGTCGTAATGCAAGTATCTTGCATGAATCTAATTTCTGTATCATTTGCAAATATTTACAATAGTGCAGCTCATCTGGTGGAGTTTTGCGATACTGAAAGTACATGAATGGGACACTTAGTTCATTAAAAAAAAAAATCAGCAATATGATCCAGCACTTCTTGGTACGTCACAACACTAACAGATTCAGAGCAAAGTTCCCTCTATTCCACTGCAAAAATGCCCAACTCCAGCCTTAGAGCACTGACCCCTATTATCAGTGCGAAGTTTCCAGTTTACTTACCGGCCATCCTTGTAGCCTCCAACATTGGGCTAGATTTTAAGTGCCTGCTGCTGTTCTCGGCAGCAGGCGAAAAAATGGAGGCCCACACGCGCAGGTCACGCACCGCCGAGCCACCCCACGGCAGCTCATTCAAATACCTGGGTGGGCCCACGCCACCACCTCCCCACCCAAACGACATGAAGGCAGGCAGGCTCTACGATGCCGGCAATGGCGTCGGCTGCCTGTGTGCAGGCGCCATTTTTAAAGGCCAGCCAGCCTGCCAGTTAATTTAAATTTTTTTAAAGAGATACTCCATCCAAAAATGTACTGAATGAAAACCTATCACCCTTTTCCCACACCCCAATAATAAAATTAAGTATCTGCCTTTCCACCCCCACCCCCAAAACATTTAGGTGTACAAATATGACCTTCTCCCGCCCCCCCCCACAACTGTATAAAGTTCACCCCTTCTCACCATCCCCTACACTGATGACTATAATTTGACCCCTTCCGCCCACCCCCCACACTAAAAATCTTACGTTCCCCCCTTCCCCACCAGTGTAGCGCCTGCTTTTCCCAGACAGCTCTAGAGATCGTGGTGGGCTCATGTGATTCCAGGTATGTGTATTTTAATTTATTAATTTACATATTGAAATGCAAGTCCCAACGCCCAGTGGTGGTTCCACCACGGAGCCTCGCTGCCGCCAGGAGGATTGGGCTCCGTGGCGGGTTTCTGCCAGAACGATCTTCTGGCACCCCACCCCGCCATGCAGACCGATGTCAGGGGCCCTATAAAATCCAGTCCATTATTTTTATATTGCACCTCCAGCACCAGTGCAAAAAGACCCTATAAAGCTATCAATGGAGGCCAATATTGGAAGAAATAATTGCACCAAGAACTGGCCTTGCTTTATTGTTTGCACCTGGTTTTCAACTTTAAGTAAAGGAATAAGAAATTTGCTGCAACAATAAGCTATTATGAATTGCTACCAGATTATCCCAGTTGTTCAGTCACAAAACAACAACAATTTGCATTTATATAGCATCTTGAAACTTTTAAAGTAGTAAAGCGTTCCAAGGCACTTCACAGGAGCAACTGTTAAACGAAATTTTACACTGCGCCACATAAAATGATATAGGACAGGTGACCATAACCTTGGTCAAAAAGGAAGGTTTTAGAGACCGCTTTAAAGGAGGAAAGAGACGGGATGTTTAATGCCAGTTTAACAACATTTAATTGTTTTGAAGAAGTCAGCAAGTGTATCCTTATACCAACTGGCACTTTGTTAATTTATAATTTATATTAGATGAAGATTACAAAATAAAAAAAAACACATTCAAAATGGATAAAGTTTCAATAATTGCAGAAAATGCTAAATATTTTGAGTTTTTATATTGCGTGTTAAATCTGCAATTTTTTTTTCTAACAAGGGAATGCTTTCAATTCAGCTACAATTTAAACTTATGTTACCAATAGCATTTTGGAGTGTTTGGCACAGGGGGTTATTGCTAAGCAAATATAAAATACAACCATTAAACATTCTGTTTACATAACATTTTTCCAATATGCTTTGGTTATAGCACTATTGAGTTTGAAGTTTAGTGCAGAAGACAAGTCTGAAGCATTTGCATCCATCTTCAGCCAAAATGACCCAACTCGCCTCCTCCCGAGGTCGCCAACATCACAGATGCCAATCTTCAGCCAATCTGATTCATTCCACGTGATAGCAAGAAAAGGCTGAAGGCACTGGATACTGCAAAGGCTGTGGGCCCTGACAACATTGCAGCAATAGTACTGAAGACTGTGCTCCAGAGATATCCGCGCCCCTAGTCAAGCTGCTCCAGTACACTACCACCACTGGCATCTACCCGGCAATGTGGAAAATTGTCCAGGTATGTCCTGTGCACAAAAAGCAGGACAAATCCAACCGGGCCAATTACTGCCCCATCAGTCTACTCCCAATCAGCAAAGTGATGGAAGGGGTCGCTGATACTGCTATCAAGCAGCACTTTCTCAGTAATAACCTGCTCACTGACACTCAGTTTGGGTGCTGTCAGGGCCACTCAGTTCCTAACCTCATCACAGCCTTGGTTCAAACATGGACAAAAGAGCTGAACTCAAGAGGTGAGGTGACAGTGACTGCCCTTGACATCAAGGCAGCATTTGACTGAGTATGGCATTAAGGAGCCCTAGCAAAACTGGAGTCAATAGGAATCAGAGGGAAAATTCTCTGCTGGTTGGAGACATACCTAGCACAAAGGAAAATGGTTGTGGTTTCTGGAGGTCAATCATCGGCACTCCAGGGCATCACTGTAGGAGTTCCTCAGGGCAGTGTCCTAGGCCCAATCATCAATGACCTTTCCTCTATCATAAGGTCAGAGTGGGCATATGTGCTGATGATTGCACAATGTTCAGCACCATTCGCAACTTCTCAGCTACTGAAGCAGCCCAACATCCAGGCTTGAGCTGATAAGTGGCAAGTAACATGCGTGCCACACGAGTGCCAGGCAATGACCATCTCCAAAAAGTGAGAATCTAACCATTTCCCCTTAACTTTCAATGGCATTACCAATGCTGAATACCCCACCATCAAAATCCCAGGGGTCACCATTGACCAGAAATTGAACTGGAATAGCCACATAAATGCTGTGGCTACAAGAGCAAGTCAGACTCTGGGAATTCTGCAGCAAGTAACTCACCTCCTGTCTCCCTATTGCCTGTCCACCACCTGCAAGGCACAAGTCAGATGTGTGATGGAATACTCTCCACTTGCCTGGATGGGTGCAGCTCCAACAACACTCAAGAAGCTCGACACCATCCAGGAAAAAGCAGCCCGCTTGATTGGCACCCCATCCACCACCTTTAATATTCACTCCTTCCACTGCCGACGCACAGTGTACTATATATATGATGCACTGTAGCAACTCGTCAAGGCTCTGTCGACAGCACCTTCCAAACCCACAACCTCTACCACCTAGAAGGACAAGGGCAGCAGATGCATGGGAACACCACCGCCTGCAAGTTCCCCTCCGAGCCACAAACTATCCTAACACGGAACTATGTCGCTGTTCCTTCACTGTCGCTGGGTCAAAATCCTGGAAATCCCTCCCAACAACTGTTAGTGTACCTACACCCCAAGGACTGCAGCAATTCAAGAAGGCAGCTCACCCCCACCTTCTCAAGGACAATTAGGGATGGGCAATAAATACAGGTCTAGCCTGCGACGCCCACATCCCACGAACGAATTAAAAACAAAAGTGGCGGACAATGACCATCTCCAAGAAGGGAGATTCGAGCCAGACATCCCCCTGGACATTTCATGGCATTACCACCAGCTAATCCCCACCACTGACTAGGAACTTAGCTGAACTAGCCATATAAATACTATGGCTACAAGAGATCAGAAGTTGGGTATTATGCAGCGAGTGACTCACTTCCCGATTCCCAAAGACTTTCCACCATGGACAAGGCACAAAAAAAACAGGAAAGGATGGCTTAAAAATAAGGAGCAATTACAGTGTGAATGTAAACTAGCAAGAAATGTAAAAACAGACCTACAGATCTACAAATAAATAAAAGGAAGAGAGTAGCTAAAGCAGACATTGGTCCCTTAGAGAATGAGACTGGGAAATTAATAATGGGAAGCAAGAAAGTGATAGAGACTTTGAACAAGTATTTTGGATCTGTCTTCACAGAAGACACGGAAAGCATCCCAAGTATGGTCGAAAATCAAGGGGCAAAAGGAAGGAAGGAACTTAAAAACAATCACCATCACTAAAGAAAAAGTACTAGGAAAACTGATGTGACTAAATGCTCAGAAGTCACTGGACCTGATGGTCTGCATTCTAGGGTCTTAAAAGAAGTGGCTGCAGAGGTAGGGGATGCACTGGTTGTAATCTTTCAAAATTCCCTACAGTAAAACAAGGTGGCGTCCTTGGTGGCAGGGGGTGCTGGCACTTCTCTAGGAAATCTGTGCCCCACGGAGGGCCCCTAGCAGTAAAGGCTGCACCTCCATTAATACCACCCCTGCCCTCATTCTCTGGCGCTGGGCCAAAAAGGTGAGGGAACCCTGCCTCGACCTCTGAGCCCCCGGCAGTGCGATTCAACGGCGACCAGGCTCAGGGACGGGGATACAGCCTCCAAGAGCTGCCCGCCAATCTGCCGACAGCTCAGCAGTATCGGCAGCGCTACCGGAGCAGTGGCCACTGCTGGTAATGTGGGAAGCCTGAGACCATGCCCAGCACCAGAGCCCCGGACCAGAGGTGAGTGAGGCTGTCACCATGGTCAGTCTGGCAGGCCCCTTCAATGGTGGGAGTGGGGTGGGGGGGTAGGGGCAGGTAGGAGAGAGAGGAGAGAGTAGGCGATGAGGGCAATTGGGGGTGGGTGGGGAAGCATTAATGGAGGTGCAGCCTTTGCTGCCGGGGGCCCTTGTGGGTGACAGATTTCCTACAGAAGTACCACCACCCTCGCCCCCAAGGAGGCCATCTTGTTTCACTGGGTGACCTCCCTGCTTAGCGGAGGCACACCGCGCACCCCCCCACCCCTGCCCCCGCACTGCTGGTTTAATTCCGGCGGCAGTGGGAAGAGGCCCTTAAATGGCTACTGATTGGCCACTTAAGGGCCTCAGTTGGCCTCGAGGCAGGAAGGCCATCGTCGGCCTTTCCCTCCTCCAACTTCATTGCAGTGCGATGGGCCCTCTGCCCCCTGCCTTATATCGGCACCCCCACCCCCCCCCCCCCCACCCTGTTTACTAGTCCATCTCCAGGGGACCCATTAAATTCCACCCAAAGAGTCTGCCAAGGGCTATATATAGGTTAAATGAGTGGGTAAAAATTTGGCAGATGGAGTATAATACTGGCTATTTCCCATCACTGAGACTTAATCTGACCATATATTTGATTCAGTCTCCTAGGAAAAAAGGGAAAGATGATAAAGAAAGGAATTGCTATCATATCAACCAGATAAAAACTGTGAGTGTGTAAATCTGGCACTTGTATCATTTTGGATGGAACTCCAAAACATCATTATCTTATGAGGAAAAAAAACAATTAATTGTGAGGAATCTATGCTATGCTGCATTTCATCCTCAAGGTGGGGAGTGTAAAAAATGTGGATTCTGTCATTTTTATTGTTTTATAAATTTTATGTACTTTTCTATATATACATTTATATGTTTTGCATAAGCTATCAGTAAATGAAGAGTTAACTTTAGCTGTGCATCTTACTCAGAAAAAATGCTGCTTATACAGTTTGAGTCAACCAGGATTACTTTGGCAATCACAAGGAAAAGAACAGATATAAAAACTACGTAACAGGCTGTGAACAAAATGTAACAAAAAGTCTTGCCGGAAATGTATGATCTAATGGACCTCAAGGTTACAATGGATTGTTTGTATACATTGTTTTGCGCCTGTGACCATTATTAATGTACAAATAGAAGTACTGACAAATGAAATGGCAGGACCAATCAAAACAGTGATATGTATGAACCGACCACAGGTCGCACAGGAGGAGCCACTAGCGACAAATAATAAAAGGACAGACCTGGAGGGGTTCAGTGCACAGATTTGAAGAAGCCAAAGGGAGAGACAAGAGGAGTCATGAGCCATCTGTGCCACGAGAGCCAGTGGAGTGTAAAGGCCATCTGAACTCGGATATCGACTGCCTTGGATTTAAGTATTGCTTTTAGCCTTAAATCAACCTGATAGCACTACATCAGGTGTGTCCTTGTCCAAATTCTTATTGTCTGGCCAAAGAACAAATTATGAGAAAGATGCTAAATCATAAGTCTACTTTGGCAGGAAGAATAGAAAACCAGAATGTTATTGAAATGGAGACACACTGGAGAATGCTGCAGTAGAGAGGGATCTGGGTGTCCTTGCACACGAATCACACAAATAGTTAGCATGCAGACATAGCAAGTAATTAGAAAGGCAAATAGAATGCTGGCCTTTATTGCAAGTGGGATAGGGTATAAAAATTGGAAAGTCTTGCTACAACTGTACAGGGTGCTGGTGATACCACACCTAGAGTACTGTGTACAATTTTGGTCTCCTTAAAGAAAGATAAACTTGCATTGGAGGCAGTTCAGAGAAGGCATACTCAATTGATTTCTGGGATAAAGGGCTTGTTTTATGAGGATAGGTTGAGCGGGTTAGAAGAATGAATCTTATTGAAACATACAAGATTCTGAGGGGGCTTGACAGGGTAGATGCTGAGAGGATGTTTCCCCTCATGAGGGTATCTAGAACCAGGGGGCACAGTTTCAAAATAAGAAGGCTCCCATTTTAGACAGAGGTGAGAGGAATTTCTTCTCCGAGAGTTGTTAATCTTCAGAATTCTCTTCCCCAGAAAGCAGTGGAGGCTGGGTCATTAATTTAGCCTTGACTATATTCAGACAGATTTTTCATCTTACAAGGGAGTAAAGGGTTATGGGAGTCAGCAGGACTGTGGAGTTAAGGCCACAATCAGATCAGCCATGATCTTATTGAATGACTCAGCAGGCTCGAGGGGCCAAACGGCCTACTACTGCTCCTATTTCTTATGATCTTATGTCAGGAGTGTGATGCAACACTCTTCACTTACCCGGATGAGTGCTTCCTAATACCACTCAAGAAGCTTATCACCTTACACTTAAGTAGCCTGCTTAATTGGCACCCATCCACCACCTTAAACATTCACTTCCTCCACACTGGCGCACCATGGCAGCAGTGTGTACCTTCTGCAAGATGCACTGCAGCAACTCACCAAGGCTTCTTCAACAGCACCTTCCAAACCCATGACCTCTAACACCTAGAAGGACAAGGGCAGCAGGGTGCATGGAAACACCACAACCTGCAAGTTCCCCTCCAAGACACACACCATCCTGACTTGGAGCTATATTGCCATTCCTTCGTTATTACTGGGTCAAATACCTGGAATGCCCTCCCTAACAGCTCCGTGGGGGTATCTGCACCACACGGAGTCCAACGGTTCATGAAGGCCACTCACCACCACCTTCTCAAGGGCAATTAGGGATGGGTAATAAATGTTGGTTTAGCCAGCAATACACATTCCATGAAGGAATTTAAAAAAAACATTTTAAACATCTTAATAGACTCTGCCACAAACACAGAAAATGAAAGGAAAATGATTCATATTTTGAGTGGGTACGAAAAGGCAAACATTATTGTATGCAATATGTTCCACCTGGTTAAACACTGCTCATTTTCTCCATTTAGGTTCACAAGTGTTAGTGTACGAGCACAGCTTGTACTCTACAGCTGTACACAGCTCAGGCCACTGTTTAAACTCAAAACAACAATCTACAACTGCCAAAAAAGCCCCAAGATTCCATTTAAGATCCCTGCCTGCAGACACTATTCCAAAAAAAAACAAAGCAGATTGTTCGGTTTCCAACACTCTTCCTTCAGGCAACAGGAAATGGGAAGAAAATGAAAATGGCATTGCGCCATATTGATGACAATTATTTAGTTTAAAATGATTGCTGAAATATAATTAGCTTACCTTTTCCTTAAAGAAGTCCCTCTCTTCCAGTGTTAGCGTGTCCGCTTTGGCGATGACGGGGACAATGTTTACCACTTTGCTCAGGCGTCTCATGAATTCTATGTCTAAAGGTCGAAGACTGGCAGAGCGGGGGAAAAAAGATGCATTAATAAAGCTTCGAGCACATGCATTTTCGAAATGCACTTAAAAGCCAAGAAAGGAACCTTATATTATGTTGATGACTAATGCGTGCTCATCTTCTATGTTTTCACCCCACTTCTTGAGTTCAGCTTCCAAAGTTTTCACTTTGAATTTCAATTGTGGGAGCATCTCTCAACTTTAGAAATGAGAGATTTTTGGGATATAAAATATTAACTGTACATCTTGAGAACATGGATTTCTTCAAAGATAACTACAGTAGTGGATGAGTGTCAATTTCCTGGTATAGGTCAAACTGTCTTTGATAAATACCTCCAATGTGGGATTTTTAAAAAACTTGAGAGAATGAATGCTTGCTTTCGACAGCTTCAAACTATAGCTCTAGCCAATTTAGACACACTTTTGAAAATTTCATTTGTATATCAGAATTTTTCACGTGCAGAAGACTTTAACAGACATATTGTACTGTAATAATGGCAGAATGTTTTAAAAGAGACTGAAGGTCAACAGGAAAACCATGTTTCTGTAATGGCTGCAGTATCACTAGAAATGGTTTCCTTTCACCACAGCAAACTGATTAACCAGAAAAGGACCAGGAAGTGCACACAAATGAGCTGAGCCCTTTTGTTAAAGTCCCAAAATGATTTTGGCTATTATGCACCTCCCCCAGAAAATAGCTTAATTTTTGCCTGAATACAAATTAGGTCAGATGATCATGTGACTAAAGGAAGGGACTTTAAAGCTGAAATTTAATAGTTCTAATGGCTAATTTCCAACTTGCAAACATCAAAAGGGGAGCCAGATACTGTTGAGACAATGCCGAGAGTCTTATGAAAGAAAAGCCCTCAAAGTTGATGCATCTAGTTATGATTTGAGTACAGCATATTGACAGTCTGTTCCTAGCATATCCATTTAAATAAAAATGTAAAGGTAAAGAGGAACTGGTGTGCAAATTAAGGTAGCATGTGCTTTCCAATGAGTGAAGGATACACTTGGTTGCTTACGTTTTTGAGGGCAAAATACCTCTTGGTAATAAATGGGGCACAGTAAAAATGTCAAATACAAGATATTCCCATTTTGCTAGTCGCAGAGCAGCCTGCATGAAGGCCCACCATATTATGTCTCCAAATGGAAAAGTATTGGTCAGCCTTAAAAACCATCTATCGCCATGCAAAATAGGTAGCTTCCTCCTTTGCAGCAAATTTTTACCAGTGTGTGCTCGACATGCAGAAGGTTACCATGAAAAGAATCAGTCTGCATTTATACAGCTTTCTGACTCATTGCTTAGATGATCAAGTCAAGGTTCATCAAGAAACTTAAGGATCACGTATCCAGAAACTGGAAATATACCAGATAGGACATGCTACATGATTGCCACTTCCTGGGAGACAACAGCTAAAACAAACTGATGGCAATGCTGGTGTAAAACCATCATTACAAAGGATTGCACCAACTGTATATTGACTCAGCCAAATACAGAACTGCTGGATACCTCACCAATCACATTGGTTTTGCCTGAAAACTTACCAAGGCAAGTATATGTGAGATAGCTTTTGATTAGCAACAGAATTAATTACAAGGTAGGAAATATGTTGAAACTATTTTTAAGACTGTTTTGAACAGCAGTAGTTGGATGTGGGTGGGGCAGTACTCCAGACTGAATCAACTCCCTCCCCCCAACCCTCCCAAAAATATGTAGGAAAATTCTTTTGAAGGGACGAGTGCAAGAAATAAAGGGAATTAAAAATCAAAACAAAGTTGATAAAAGCATTAAAATTTTACAGTAATTGCATGTAGCAGTCAGCCTATGGCAGTACATTTGTAAGATTATTGGTACTGCAGGATTAAAGAATTTTTAAAAAATGGTTAAAAAAAAAATGTAGCTCTGGCATGGCTGGTGTACCACTGCAGGAATTGTATGCAACCCTTTCCTTTTCTTCCCCTCCCCTAAAGAAATCTCAGGGTAGCATTTAAAAAAGATTTACCGTCCAACCCACTACCTCTGAACTTCCTTTACGTAATATGTACAAACCAAAGGGAAAGAGTTACTGAACAACTCAAACAATAGACTTCCGACAGTTGGAACAAAGCTGAGAGCTAACTAGTTTAAGAGGAAAAGTGAATGCCTTATATTAACCTCCAAGTGCAGCAGTATGACACAATATATAAACTGTGTCCAGAACTACACATGTAATCTTATAAACTATACTACTCTCAGGGACTTGAAAAGCTGACTTCATGAATCATATTCTATTTGATGAAAGTCTTACTTCCTTGGCTTTCCTACTCTTATGCATCCTTTGGGTTGAACAAGGGTCAATAGCCAGCTGTCCAGTTTTGACTCCCAGCCAGTCACAAAAAAATACAAGTCTATTAAAAACAATTACTTTTTGTACATAGTTTTCTTCAGATGCATCTGCAATATTTGATCACATCTCTGAACGCTTTCAGTTGCAATGCGTAACCTAGTTTTGAACCCCCCCTCCCCTTTAAATAACCTGATAATCCATGAGATCAGAAAGAACTTCTTGGAGGTTTTATTCTTTATGGAAAAGTATCTAATTGATAATATTCCATAAATATGCCCACTCACCACCTTATGTTCCTTGCCTTTTAATTTCATCATGGTATTGTAAGATAATGTAAAGTTTTGTGCATAGGAAAGAAAGTAGACAACAATACTTACTCCATGAAGGTACTGAAATAGCTACAGTTAAGTTGAAAAAGACCTAGGACCTCAACACGCTCAAACAATAGAGTCACACTTAACAAAGGCAATTGAATGTTGAACTTTATGGGAAAAAAAACAGTAAAATACAAATGTGGAGAAAGCTGTGGTAGATTGACTAGAGCACACCTTCAGTTCTATGTCCATTTTTGGTAACCAAAACACACAGAAAACATTTAATTGCTGGAGGAGTGCAAAGAAAAACAGATGTTTTGATCAAGATTCTTAGAAGGCCGATTTATGAGGAGAAACCTTGGGCTTTTTAGTCTTGAAAGGAGGCACCTAGGATGTTATTTTGTAGAGTTAATGACATGGAAAAAGTAAAACTGGAAAATTAAATTAACTATATTTTTGGAGTAGCAAAGAGGGACACAGTAAAAGACAAGCTTAGAACTGAAATCAGGGAGTCTTTCTTCACACACTGTGAGCAAAAGGGGAATGTACTCCCAGATAAAACAATGAAGGTGAAAACCCAAGCATCATTTAAGAACCAGTTGATGCTACAATGAGGGAACTTTAGGGTCATTCTGGATGGATGACCTGAGATTAGTTGGCATTCCTCATCCGCAATTACCTTTTGATTTATTCAACTTTGACTGAGCATTTAATAGTTTCATTCCATGTGTGTGAACTTGCCAAATTATTTTGTTTGTGGAATGTGGCGCATTGGCATGCAAAATATTTCATTTAGTTCAATATTATTGTTATGAAAGTGCTTCTGTTTTTTGTTAAAAATATTTTTTTGAGGAATTCATAGTCAAACTAAAGAAATGTTGGATCAGTTTTTTTTCCAAGAGGGTCATCAAGAGGACACTGAAAGAACTGGTTTGGCAACAACGTTTACTGATTGCCACATGATTCTAACTAAAAATGGAACAGAAACCCTGGTAAACGTGGAAGATGTGTGCAGAGAAGTGTCAGTTGCGTGCACCTTGACAGGACAGAACCCCAGCTCTGCCCACCCTGTTGCATCTCTTTAAAAAGCCTGCAGAGAGAATTCCCAAGGAAGGAGAGAAGACCACAACCCAGCTCAGCTTTCCAGCACCTCTCTAAAAGACCCTGAGAAGTCCACTGTGTCAACTCATCTCATCTTCTGTCTTTGAAGAAAAGCCTGATAAATTAATTCTCAATGTCGCCTGAAAAGAACTGATCTAAAAGATCCCAGTGACCTGTCTATATCTACTCGGAGGCCAGACTGTATGCCAGTTTTGGAACACAACATATCTCATCTACTTTCTTCAAAAACAAAGTAGTATTCAGCCCAAGTGTTTTTTTGTCTGTAACAGAACTCTGAACAAAAATCCCTTTTATTTTTCTGGTTACCGGTGTATATATGCGTGCGAGAGAAAGACAGAGAGAGAAAGAGAGACACACCCTCTCTCTGAGAGAGTGTGAGTGAGACTTAAGGTAAAAAGGGAACTTTAAAATTTCAATCTATCTGTTTCTGCTTTCCTTCTGGTTTTGGTTAAAAGGCACTTAGAACAATTACATGATGTGATCTGATTAACATGAAGGTACAGTGGAGAAGACTCAAAAACATAATTAATACAGAGGCTGCACATTACAGGTTGGAGAAAAAAGCTAGAATTAGGGGCAAATTGGACAGGGTTCCAAATGCTAAATTGTTTAGCCAT
Organism: Heterodontus francisci; assembly: GCF_036365525.1. Lineage (NCBI taxonomy): Eukaryota > Metazoa > Chordata > Chondrichthyes > Heterodontiformes > Heterodontidae > Heterodontus > Heterodontus francisci. The sequence goes on along the minus strand of NC_090396.1, from coordinate 41,326,225 downwards.
ATCATACAATATTTATTTGATGGGAGAGATTGCAATTGCAGATGCAATTCATTGGTGATGCTCCTTGCTATCTTCATACACACATGGCTATCTTTTATTAAATTTGCATTTACTTCAGTGGGGCTCACAGGGTCCTTTTTTTAAAAAAAAACTAAAGCCTTAAATTTGTGGTTCTTCTATTTGTTCAGGTTCCGATTCTTCTTGTAACCCACACGAGCCTTTTCTCAAACAATACTGACTAAAACATTCTGGTCTCCACTTCCTGTCCCAAATGGTTTTACAGCCCAATACCACATACATAAACCTGTGCCTTTGCCTAATTTTACCTTTCTTTGTTGTTACATACTCAATTAATTGATAAGATTTTTATTCGTAAGCAGCATCTTGGAGGGGAAAGAGCACAAGAGTCAAAAAAAACCTTGTACTGCCACAATCCATTTCCTTTTCAGAGCAAGGCAAGAATTGCTAGTAAAAATGAATATTTAAATGGATGCCCACACAGAATAGTGGACTTAAGAATTCACATGCTGCTATCAACATATAAATGGATATTTTCCACTAGCATGGACCTGAGCATGTTCCAATATTAACAAACACAGGTTTGTTGCTCCTTTATTATACTACAAGCTACCCAATTCATCAGGTAAATCTTGCTCCTACTGTGTGACCAGTCAAACCTTTTGTAAGTGTCTAATCGGAGGTCATTTATGACTCTGTTTTGGTGGTGGGGAATCTTGCCATGACCAGCACACAGAGCCCAGGATTGTCTAACATGCAGTGGCAGCAAATGACCAGCGAGCACATGGGAAATGATCCCCTGTAATTAAGTTGTAGTCTGCACTCCAGAGAAAGCAAAAGCTAACAGAACTTTGTCAAATATGCATTATGCGCTGTAAACTGCATTGAAATGAATCGGTGTCAACAAAAATGCAAAGCTATTCTTTCTCCCCAGATGTATGAAAAGAAAAATCAGCAATGTATTTTGAAGATAGCACCTCTTTAAGCAATTAACCTATTAAGATCTACAAAGCTTCTATTTTGTAGCAACTGGTTAGGACACTATGTTCAACCGATTCATTTCCATTTTGAGCCACAATATCTCATTTTAGCATGACAGATGCACAGACCACACTGTAAATACACATGGGGGTGATATGCCATTACACACTTGTGCTTATAAACATACCTTAACAAGCTGACTGTTGATGAATCATAAGGTTTCCTACATCTTGCATATTTTCCCCCAATATGTTACAGTTCCTCATTTGATTTGCATCTGGAACAGTCTCAGATTTTCCCCAACTCATAATACAAACCAAAGCAGAAAACACTTGACAACATTCAGTGGCTCAGTCAGTATTTGTGTAGAGGACAGACAGCTTTTCAGTTCAGGTGTGGACCCTTCATCAGAACTTGAGTTTTGATAAAAGGTCAACACCTGAACTGTGAAGCTTTCTGTCCTCTACACAAATGCTGACTGAGCCACTGAATGTTTCCAGTGTTTCTGATTTTCAACGCCTGCAATTTATTTTTTGTGCAACAACTACAACTTGCACTTCTACAGTGCCTTCGACATGGTAAAAGGCCCCAAGCCACTTCACAGGAACACTGTCAAACAAAACTTGACACTAAGCCACATAAGGAAATATTAGGGCAGATGACCAAATGCTTGGTCAAACAGGTAGGCTTTAAGGAGTGCCTTATAGTAAGAGAGGTAGAATGGTGGAGAGGTTTAAGAAAGAAATTCCAAAGCTAAGGTCCTTGGTAGGTGAAGGGAGGGCAACCAATGGTGAAGCAATTAAAATTGGGATGCTCAAGAGGTCTAAATTGGAGGAGTGCAGATATCTCCGAGGGCAGCAAGAGCTTTCAGAGAGAGGGCGGGGGGATGCCATGGAGGGATTTGAAAACAAGAATGAGAAATTTAAAATCAAGGCCTTCTCTTAACCAGGAGCCAATGTAAGTCAGCAAGCACAGGGGTGATGGATGACTGGGATTTGGTGTGAACGAGGACATGGGTAACAGAATTTTGGATGATAGCTTTAAGGAGGGTAGAATGTGGTCAGATCAGCCAGGAGTGCATTGGAATAGTCAAGCTAAGAGGTAACAAAGGCATAGATGAGGAGCAGACGAGCTGAGAGGGGGCCGAGTCAGGCGATATTACAAAGATGGAAATAGGCAGTCTTAATAATGGTGCGAATGTTATCAGAAGCCATCTCTGGGTTAAAATGACACCAAGGTTGTGAACAGTCTGGTTCAGTATCAGACAGTTGACAGGGAGAGGAATGTTTAAAAACTGGAGTTTGTGACAGGGACCAAAGGAAATGGCTTCACTCCTCACAATATTTAATTGGTGGAAATTTCTGCTCAACCAGTACTGGATAGTGGACAAATAATCTTGCAGTTAGGGACCGAAATTAATAAGAATATTTACTTCCAACGTCCTAGTTTTCAATCTGGTCAGCTGTCATACCCCATACAAAATTATTGGCCAAGGTTTTATGATTTTGTATCTAGAGAGAAGGAAAGATTTGTATTTTTATAGCACCCTTCACAACTTCAGGATGTGCCAAAGCACTTTACTGCCAATGAGGTCATTTTGAAGTGTAGTCATTGCTGTAATCGAAGAAACGCAGCAGCCAATTTGTGCACAGCAAGCTGCCAAAAATCCCTATGTGATAATGACCAGATAATCTGTTTTAGTGATGTGATTGAGGGATAATTATTGGCCAGGACACTGGGGATAACTCCCCTGGTCCTCTTCGAAAAAGTGCCATGGGATCTTTTATGTCCACTTGAGAAGGCAGGCAGGGCCTTGGTTTAACATCCCATCCAAAAGATAGAACCTCCAAGAGTGCAGCACTCCCTCAGGACTGCACAGAGTCAGCCTAGATATTTGTGCACCTAATGCATTTATTACTAGATATTATCCAGCTGCCCACCCCTGGAATTTAAGAACTTTTCATTTGTCTAATATATCATCATGTCTGCATCTTGTGTTCCCTAAAACTAGCCTCCATTTAAGATTACAATATTTATAACAGTAGATAACAGAACAGGATTTACTACTACAATGCCTGCACTAAAAATGTGCCTGTTTAAATGACATGTTTAGACTGTCTGTTCCAAGCTGATTTTAAACTGCAAACCATAAATAATTTTCACATTGAAGAGCTCAATAGATCAGCTTACAGGTATAAGTCAGCAACAGTTTCTGGCAGGAGATGATCACCAGACTGGCCCACCTATAGACAGTATTCCCATGATGTATTTCATGTAGGAGAACACAATGTTTCCACATCGATGCATTGTGATGCTTTTTGTTGGTTGCTTTATCAAATTTAGCTCAAAACTGATTAAAATCTCCATAGCAGTCAAATGCTGGGGAATGTTGACGAGATCAAGTTTACAAAGTGCTACTTACAAGTGAACTTCCATACCCAATAAGTCAGAAAAAAGGATTTCATTTATATGGCAACTTTCCCGACCCCAGATCATGCCAAAGCACTTTTCAGCCAATGAAGTACCTTTGAAATGTAGTCAAATTGTAATGTAGGAAACATGGCAGCCAATTTGCACATAGCAACCTCCCACAAATGAAAGTGTGATAATGACCAGATTATTTTTTTTTTTACTGATACCAATTGAGGAATAAACAGTGGTCAAGACACCTTTGAAATAGTGCCATGGAATGCTTTACGCTCAACTGAGGGTTTAACATCTCAACCAAAAGACGGCACCTCCAAAACTGCAGCACGCTCTCAGTACTGCACTGCAGTGTCAGCCTAGATTTTTATACTCAAGTCTCTGGACTGCGACTTGAACCCACAACCTTTCGACTCAGACAAGTGTTACCCACTGAGCCATGGCTGACATTGTTAAAATGACATTCATTTGGAAACAGGAAGGCATAGTTTCTGGGAGTTATCACTCAGCGGGGCAGTAACCTGTTTAGCTGCCAGCCCCACGACCAATCTCTGAATACAGAAAGCAAGGATAGGGACAGAGGCTACCTGTCCAGCCAGAACAAAAGGAACATATGGTTTAGGTCAGCTTGAAGAATCTGGATAAGGATACAGATACAGGAGTGGGGATGCTCTCTTTAAAAGGTAGTATTGACTTAGTTCCTCATTAAATTGGCCATTGTACATTGCCCCTAGTGTAGGTAGGTGGTAGGAGAATGGTGGGGATGTGGTAGGGAATATGGGATTAATGTAGGATTAGTATAAATGGGTGGTTGCTGGTCGGCACAGACTCGGTGGGCCAAGGGGCCTGTTTCAGTGCTGTATCTCTAAATAAAAATAAATAAATAAAGTTACATTTAGTTTTACAACATGCATAGAAATCAGGGACTTCTCCCTAATTGCTAACCAACAGCTTGCTAATCATGCAGTGCATCCTGCTAGTTAAAATTAGTGTTGTACTTCTTGCAAGATTAAAAAAAGTAACTTTTTGCTGCAGTCTGGCTTTAAGTGGACTCGTTTACATCTTCTGAAACTCATCCAAGTGAGCTTGAGTGATGAATCCCAAGGCAGAAACTCCTAATTTGCTGGTTGGGACTACACTCAACTGTTGGACCTACTGGATGCATCTCAATTCAAAAGATTTGCCTTGTGCATGAAGTACATTTTGCTTTTAACAGACATCATCAAGACAATATACTTTTAACAGATACCATCATTAATATGCTCACAATCCAAAAGTAGTTCATCAGTATCAAAGTAGAAGGGCAAGCAGTTTACTTCAGCAGTTACTTTAAATTTGTTAGGAACAACATTTTCTTAGATTAGTAATCAATAAAATGAGTTGGGAGCCAAGAGGTACATACGAGTGTCCAGTCGGAGCAATGAAGTATATACAACAATGCACTCTCGTGTCCTGGATCCGTTTCTTTCTATTGACAGTAAGTTCTTCTTTCAAATACGTTTCATACTGATCATTAATAAACTCTGTGATTGGCTGCCAGCTAAATGGAAAATTGGAAATAGAAGATGTAATTAAACTGACCAAGCAGAAATATAACTACAGCAGAGTTATCAAAGCAACTATTAAACTAGATGATTTAGAAGGCAAAATTAAAAACAAAAGTTCAGATTTGTCTTGAACTTCCAAAAGGGTCATGTTCTTTGATGTGGTTACTTTATAGCTGTATTTTTATTTTTCCTATAAGGCGGCATGTCAAGTTGTCAACCGTGAAAGATGATTTTCAGATTTTCATTTGTTTATACAATGGCCAGCTACTTTTCAGGTGGAAAGCTAAAATCCTATTCAAAAACCTTACATTTGTAGGTATCGTATTAAAACAGAACAAAATTAGATAAAAACATTAACTCCTCAAGAGGACAGGTTATAAAGTTTCGAACAGCTATTTGGCTTTGTGTTTTAAAGTCAGTTGGATGTTTGAGGAACTTGCTACATATTAAAGTTTCTTGGTGGGATGTTGCATTCAACATATCTGGATGTCAGCAGCAAGTAACATTGATGAGAATTTGTTGAAAGAAGCAGCGAAGGAGTAGTGCAACGTATCAGACAAAAAAGGGCAACTGCATAAGGACCTAACGGACTTTGCTCATTCTCAGAGCACAACAACACAATAATGTAAAAGCAAAATACTGCGGATGCTGGAAATCTGAAATAAAAACAAGAAATGCTGGAGCCACTCAGCAGGTCTGGCAGCATCTGTGAAAAGAGAAGCAGAGTTAACGTTTCGGGTCAGTGACCCTTCCTCGGAACTGACAAATATTAGAAAAGTCACAGGTTATAAGCAAGTGAGGTGGGGGTGGGGCAAGAGATAACAAAGGAGGTCTAGATTGGACCAGGCCACATAGTTGACCAAAAGGTCACGGAGCAAAGGCAAACAATTCGTTAATGGTGTGTTGAAAGACAAAGCATTAGTACAGATTAGGTGTAATACACTGAATATTGAACAGCAGTAAGTGCAAACCTGAAAAAAAAAAGTGGGTAAGCAAACTGATCAAACTAAGATGAAATGAAATAAATGCAAAAAAAAGATGGTAAAAAATGTAAAAAAGAATGTAAAAACAAGGAAGAAAAAATAACTAAAAATGAAAGTAAAATGGGGGGCTGTCATGCTCTGAAATTATTGAACTCAATGTTTAGTCCGGCAGGCTGTAGTGTGCCTAATCGGTAGATGAGATGCTGTTCCTCGAGCTTGCATTGATGTTCACTGGAACACTGTAGCAATCCCAGGACAGAGATGTGAGCATGAGAGCAGGGGGGAGTGTTGAAATGGCAAGCAACCGGAAGCTCAGAGTCTGCATTGCTATATGCGATGACTGGCAGTGTTTGCTGAGCCGAGTTTGTAGTTTTCTGGCTTTTAAGACTGTCAGAGAGGAGACAATTTGGGTTTGTAGATTGCTGCCTTCTAAGCTTTCTGCTGAGATGCAGAGTTTAGTTTAAACAAGCATGATGTGCGGCTCCGCTCTGGTAAATGTTTGAAATTGCAGATGACTATTCTGTTTCGGACTGGGCTCCTGTCGGATGTGTTACTGAGATTAGTTGCTAGATTTTAAAGTGACTCAACAATTAATGCTATTACTGGGTAGCTTTCAGATCTGGGCCATTCATTACAACAGATAGATTAAAGCACAAATTCACTGGATAAATAAGTCAGTCTGCAATGTGGGAAATATTCTGCATGATTTTGGTGAAGAATACTGATCCAAAAATATAATATTGGAGTGCAGTCGGCTTCAATAACCGTCTTGCATTACATTCAGTGCACCTCAATGAGGTGCTATTTATTTATCATCCTTTTTTTTATGCATTCATGGGATGTGGGCATCGCTAACCAGGCCAGCATTTATTGCCCATCCCTAATTGTCCTCGAGAAGGTGGTGGGGAGCTGCCTTCTTGAACTGCTGCAGTCTATTTAGGGTAGGTATACCCACAGTACTGTTAGGAAGGGAGTTCCAGGATTTTGACCCAGCGACAGTGAAGGAACGGCGATATAGTTCCAAGTCAGAATGGTGTGTGACTTGGAGGGGAACTTGCAGGTGGTGGTGTTCCCAGGCGTTTGCTGCCCTTGTCCTTCTAGTTGGTAGAGGTCGCGGGTTTGGAAGGTGCTGTCCAAGGAGGCTAGGTGCATTGCTGCAGTGCATCTTGTAGATGGTACAGACTGCTGCCACTGTGCGTCGGTGGTGGAGGGAGTGAATGTAGATGGGGTGCCAAACGGGCTGCTTTGTCCTGGATGGTGTCGAGCTTCTTGAGTGTTGTTGGAGCTGCACCCAACCAGGCAAGTGGAGAGCATTCCATCACACTCCTGACTTGTGCCTTGTAGATGGTGGACAAGCTTTGGGGAGTCAGGTGGTGAGCTACTCGCCTCAGGATTCCTAGCCTCTGACCTGCTCTTGTAACCACGGTATTTATATGGCGACTCCAGTTCAGTTTCTGGTCAATGGCAGCCCCTAGGATGTTGATAGTGGGGGATTCAGCGATGGTAATGCCGTTGAATGTCAAGGGGAGATGGTTGGATTCTCTCTTGTTGGAGATGGTCATTGCCTGGCACTTGTGTGGTGCACAATGTTACTTGCCACTTATCAGCCCAAGCCTGGATACTGTCCAGGTCTTGCTGCATTTCTACACGGACCGCTTCAGTATCTGAGGAGTCAGGAATGGTGCTGAAAATTGTGCAATCATCAGCGAACAACCCCATTTCTGACCTGATGATTGAAGGAAAGTCATTGATGAAGCAGCTGAAGATGGTTGGGGGTAGGACACTACCCTGAGGAACTCCTGCAGTGATGTCCTGGAGCTCAGATGATTGACCTCCAACAACCACAACCATCTTCCTTTGCGCTAGGTATGACTCCAGCCAGCGGAGGGTTTTCCCTCTGATTCCCATTGACCTCAGTTTTCCTAGGGGTCCTTGATCCCATACTCGGTCAAATGCTGCCTTGATGTCAAGGGCAGTCACTCTCACCTCACCTCGAGTTCAGCTCTTTTGTCCATGTTTGAACCAAGGCTGTAATGAGGTCAGGAGCTGAGTGTCCCTAGCGGAACCCAAACTGAGCATCACTGAGCAGGTTATTGTTAAGCAAGTGCCGCTTGATGGCACTGTTGATGACACCTTCCATCACTTTACTGATGATTGAGAGTAGGCTGATGGGGCGATAATTGGCCGGGTTGGACTTGTCCTGCTTTGTGTGTACAGGACATACCTGGGCAATTTTCCACACTGCCGGGTAGATGCCAGTGTTGTAGCTGTACTGGAATAGCTTGGCTAGGAGCACAGCAAATTCTGGAGCACAGATCTTCAGTACTATTGCCGGAATATTGTCAGGGCCCATAGCTCTTGCAGTATCCAGTGCCTTCAGTCGTTTCTTGATATCACGTGGAGTGAATCGAATTGGCTGAAGTCTGGCATCTGTGATGCTGGGGACTTCAGGAGGAGGCCGAGATGGATCATCAACTCAGCACTTCTGGCTGAAGTTTGTTGCAAATGCTTCTGCCTTATCTTTCGTACTGATGTGCTGGGCTCCCCCATCATTGAGGATGGGGATATTCGTGGAGCCACCTCCTCCAGTCAGTTGTTTAATTATTCACCACCATTCATGGCTGGATGTGGCAGGACTGCAGAGCTTAGATCTGATCCATCGGTTATGGGATCGCTTAGCTCTGTCTATCGCATGCTGCTTATGTAGTTTGGCACGCAGATACTACTGTGTTGTAGCTTCCCCAGGTTGACACCTCATTTTGAGGTATGCCTGCTGCTGCTCCTGGCAAGCCCTCCTGCACTCTTCATTGAACCAGGATTGGTCTCCTGGCTTGATGGTAATGGCAGATTGGGGGATATGCTGGGCCATGAGGTTACAGATTGCGGTTGAGTACAATTCTGCTGCTGCTGATGGCCCACAGCGCCTCATAGATGCCCTGTTTTGCATTGCTAGATCTGTTCGAAATCCATCCCATTTAGCACGGTGGTAGTGCCACACAACACGATGGAGGGTATCCTCAATGTGAAGGCGGGACTTGGTCTCCACAAGGACTGTGCGGTGGTCACTCCTACCAATACAGTCATGGACAGATGCATCTGCGGCGGCAGATTGATGAGGACGAGGTCAGGTATGTTTCCCCTCGTGTTGGTTCCTTCACCACCTGCCGCATACCCAATCCAGCAGATCTGTCCTTTAGGACTTGGCCAGCTCAGTCAGTAGTGGTCCTACTTGGTGATGGACATTGAAGTCCCCCACCCAGAGTACATTTTGTGCCCTTGCCACCTTCACTGCTTCCTCCAAGTGCTGTTCAACATGGAGGAGTACTGACTCATCAGCTGAGGGAGGGCGGTAGGTGGTAATCAGTAGGAGGTTACCTTGCCCATGTTTGATCTGATGCCATGAGACTTCATGGGGTCCAGAATCGATGTTGAGGACTCCCAGGGCAACTCCCTCCGTACTGTATACCAATGTACCACCACCTCTGGTGGGTCTGTCCTGCCGGTTGGACAGGACATACCCGGGGATGGTGATGGTAGGTGTCTGGGACATTGTCTGTAAAGTATGATTCCGTGAGTATGACTATGTCAGGCTGTTGCTTGACTAGTCTGTGGGAAAGCTCTCCCAACTTTGGCACAAGACCCCAGATGTTAGTAAGGAGGACTCTGCAGGGTCGACAGGGTTGGGTTTGCCGTTGTCGTTTCCAGTGCCTAGGTCGATGCCGGATGGTCCGTCCGGTTTCAATCCTTTTTATTGACTTTGTAGCGGTTAGATACAACTGAGTGGCTTGCTAGGCCATTTCGGAGGGCATGTAAGAGTTAACCACATTTCTGTGGATCTGGAGTCACATGTAGACCAGGCCAGGTAAGGATGGCAGATTTCCTTCCCTAAAGGACATTAGTGAACCAGATGGGTTTTTACAACAATCGACAATGGTTTCATGGCCATCATTAGATTAGCTTTTAATTGCAGATTTATTAATTGAATTCAAATTCCACCTCCTGCTGTGATGGGATTTGAACCCATGTCCCCAGAGCAATACCCTGGGTCTCTGGGTTACTAGTCCAGTGACAGTACCACGACACTAACGCCTCCCCATGGGAGGCTCTTTTTGCTCCTCAACGAGGTGAGAGTTGGTGAGCAAACACAACTGTATCTTCCTGAATTATGCGGAGCACTTAACAGGCAATCATTAGCAACTTTGAAATTCTTATTAATGATCATCGCTGTTTTGGCTGATGTAATTTTAACATGGTGGGGACTGGTACTCACCAATTCTCATTGTTTATCTGATCGCCAAATCCTGGGGTATCAATTACTGTTAGTTTCATGCGGACCCCCTTTTCTTCAACATCTGCAATAAATTGAGAACGGTACTGGATAAATCAAGTTGATAAACTCAAGACTGGAGAATTTTTTTTTTAGATGGAAAGGTTCTGCCCCAGATAGAACTAACATCAGCATCTGCCAGAAGTTTTCATCAGCCGTACCTGAAAACATGCATTACATTCCTAAACAAATATCAGATCAACTATTGATGCACCAACGGAGTCTGTAGGAAAATGGTAGTGAATACAAACAGCCATTATAGAACAGACACAAAATGATTCAAGGGCAGTCCCTTTACTAGGCAAAGCCAAATCAAAAGATGTCAATTCAAGTAATGACAAACTTACCACAATGCACCCCAGGTACTCGGGCACTACAAATTTACCATCCTAGGAATTTTGCTGATTTTGTCTCAAATTATGAAGGACACAATCATCACAAGGCGAAAACAAAACAATCTTATTTTCAGGTTTTTAGCCATCTAGGACTTTACTGCACCCTCAGCTTTGAATAACGATCTCCAATAAACAAAATGCTCACTCCTCAAATTCTAAGATAAATGTATCATATCTGAAGAAACAGTAGCATGCTATACCTGATAATTTATAATAATGAAAGATATTACACTCATAACTGAATGAGTGCACAATTTTTTTAGATCTCCTAGTCACATTGAAACATTGACTATAAATTATTTTATAGCTTCAAGGTAAACAACTAGGCCACTTTACACGGAACAGCTAGAGCTGGTGGTACTGGAGTCCAGGCCAGGCTTGAGCGCACTTTGATAGCGGGAAGGGGTAAAAATTTAAGTACAGGCCCGGCCTTTGACTAGAATTATGAATCCCTCCAATCAGGTTTCCACCTGACCGCAGTACTGAAACAGACTATTGACTGTAACTTTAAGAGCTATGTGAATGCAACAGTGGTAAACTATCATTCCTCATCCTTCTCGACCTGTCTGCATGGTTGACCACACCATTCACTTCGCACATCTCTATTCGATCATCCAGCTGGATGGGTCTGCACTTGCCTGGTTCTATTCTTACCTATTCATTTGTAGCCAGAGAATCACCTGCAACAACTTATATTCCTGCTCCTGCACTGTTACCTCTGGAGTTCCCCAAGGATCCAACCTGGGCCCCTTCCTATTTCACATCTTCATGCTGTCCTTTGGCAACATCATCTAACTACACGACTTCAGGTTTCACATGTACACTGATGACACCCAGCTCTATCTCACCACCACCACCGCTCTCGACCCCTCCACTGGGGAAATCACAGATAGGTGTAGGAATTATAGGGTTGTAATAGTTGGTGATTTTAACTTCCCTAATATTGACTGGGACTGCCTTAGTGCTAAGGGATCAGATGGGAAAGAATTTGTTCAGTGTCCAGGATAGTTTTCTGAAGCAGTATGTGGATGACCCTACTAGAGAAGGGGCTACCCTCGACCTCCTCTTAGGAAATGAGGTTGGGCAGGTGGTTGATGTTTCAGTGAGGGAGCACTTTGGGACCAGTGACCATAACTCTATTAGCTTCAAGATAGTTATGGAAAAGGATAGGACTGGTCCTCAGGCTGAAGTCCTAAATTGGGGGAAGGCTAATTTCGATGGCATCAGACAGGAACTCGCAAAAGTTGAATGGGAGAGACTGTTTACAGGTAAAGGGACATCTGGCAAGTGGGAAGCTTTTAAAAGTGAGATAGGAAGAGTTCAGGGACGGCATGTTCCTGTTAGATGGAAGGGCAAGGCTGGCAAGTTTAGGGAACCTTGGTTGACGAGAGATATTGAGGGTCTGGTTAGGACAAAGAAGGAGGCATATGTCAGGTATAGGCAGCTGGGATCGAGAGAGTCCTTCGAGGAGTAGAGGGAATGTAGGACTACACTTAAGCAGGAAATTAGGAGGGCGAAAAGGGGCCATGAGATTTCCCTGGCAGATAAGATAAAGGAGAATCCTAAAAGATTCCATAAGTATATTAAGAGTAAAAGGGTAGCAATCTATGTGTGGAGCCACAGGAAATGGGCACAGTCTTAAATTAATATTTCTCGTCTGTATTTACTGTGGAGGTGGTCATGGAAGCTAGTGAGTTCAAGGGAGGGCACAGTGATATCCTGGAGCATATCAACATTACAAAGGAGGAGGTGTTGGAGGTTTTGAAGCACATTAAGGTGGATAAATCCCCAGGGCCTGACCAGGTGTATCCTAGGATGCTATGGGAAGCAAGGGAGGAGATTGCTGGGGCCCTAGCAGAGATTTTTGTATCATCGTTAGCCACGGGTGAGGTACCGGAAGACTGGAGGATAGCTAATGTTGTGCCTTTATTTAAGAAGGGCAGCAGGGATAAGCCAGGGAACTGCAGGCTGGTGAGCCTTACATCAGTGGTGGGAAAGTTATTGGAAGGGATTCTGAGGGACAGGATTTCTTTGCATCTGGAAAGGCATGGTCTGATTAGGGATAGTCAGCATGGCTTTGTGCGTGGGAAATCATGTCTCATGAATTTGATTGAGTTTTTCGAGGAGGTGACCAAGAGGATTTATGAGGGCAGGGCGATGGACGTGGTCTACATGACCTTCAGCAAGGCCTTTGACAAGGTCCCGCATGGTAGGCTGGTCCAGAAGGTTCAAACACATGGGATCCAGGGTGAGCTAGCAAATTGGATACAAAATTGGCTTGGTGATAGGAGGCAGAGGGTGGTAGTGGAGGGTTGTTTTTCAGATTGGAGGCCGGTGACCAGTGGTGTGCCGCAGGGATCGGTGCTGGGCCCTCTGTTGTTTGTCATATATATTGATGGCTTGGATGTGAATGTAAGGGGCATGATTAGTAAGTTTGCAGTTGACACCAAAATTGGTGGTATAGTGGACAGTGAAGAAGGTTGTCTAAGGTTACAACAGGATATAGATCAACTGGGAAAATGGGCAAGGGAGTGGCAAATGGAATTTAACGCAGACAAGTGTGAAGTGATGCATTTTAGGAGGTTAAACCAGGGCAGGACATATACAGTAAATGGCAGGGCCCTGGGGAGTGTTCTTGAGCAGAGACACCTCGGGTGCAAGAACATAGTTACCTGAAAGTGGCAACACAGGTAGACAGGGTGGTGAAGGTGGTGTATAGCAGGCTTGCCTTCATCGGCCTATCACTGAGTACAAGAGTTGGGACGTCATGTTACAGTTGTACATAACGTTGGTTAGGCCGCATTTGGAGTACTGTGTGCAGTTCTGGTCGCCGCACTACAGGAAAGATGTGATTAAACTAGAGAGGGTGCAGAAAAGATTCACAAGGATGTTGCCTGGTTTGGAGGGCTTGAGTTATAAAGAGAGATTGAATAGGCTGGGTCTGTTTTCCCTGGAGCGAAGGAGGCTGAGAGGGGACATGATAGAGGTATATAAAATTATGAGAGGCATAGATAGGGTAGATAGCCAGAGTCTGTTTCCCATGGTAGGGGTGACTAAAACTAGAGGGCATAGATTTAAGGTGAGAGGGAGGAGGTTTAAAGGGAATCAAAGGGGTAATTTTTTCACACAAAGAATAGTGGGTATCTGGAATGAGCTGCCTGAGGAGGTGGTGGAGGCAGGAACAGTAGCGACATTTAAGAGGCATCTGGACAGGTACTTGAATGAGCAAGGCATCGAGGGATACGGAATTAATGCAGGCAGGTGGGATTAGTATAGATAGGCATTATGGTCGGCATGGACGCGGTGGGCCGAAGGGCCTGTTTCTATGCTGTATGACTCTATGACACTGTCTCCAAATTGGCAGACTGCTTGTTCGACATCCAGTACTGGATGAGCAGAAATTTCCTGCAACTAAATTTGACTATTCCAATGTTCCCCTGGGCAGCCCACTTTCTGCTACGGTCCATAAACTTAAGACCATCCAAAATGCTGCTGCCTGTATCCTAACTTGCACCAAGTCATGTTCACCCATCACCCCTGTCCTTGCTGACCGACACTGATTCCAGGCTCAGTAATGCCTCGATTTTAAAATTCTCATCCTCATTTTCAAATCCCTCTATGGCTTCACCCCATCCTATCTCTATAATTTCCTCCAGCATCTACAATCCTTCAAGATCTCTGCGCTCCTCCAATTCTGGCCTCTTAATCGCTCCACCATTGTTGGCTGCGCCTTCAGCTGTTGAAGCCTTAAACTCTGGAATTTCCTTCCTAAGCCTCTCCACCTTCTTTCGGGTACTCCTTTAAACCTAACTTATTGACCAAGCTTTCGGTTATCTACTCTAATATCGCCTTATGTGGCTCAGTGTCAAAATTTGTTTGATAATGTTCCTTTGAAGCAGTTTGAGATGTTTTATCCATATTAAAATGGTGTTATTTAAATCCAAGTTGTTTCTGATAGGCATCAAATGCACAGCCAGTCTCTAAGTAAATGTTGCTCTCCCCTTTCTTCAGCAACATTTAGACTCAACGTTGAACTTACCAAGCTCTGCACACTGCAGTGGAGTGCAGCTTGTGTAGCGAGGAGAGGGAAGCTCATTCATGACTGGGCTGGGAGCCAAGGTCAGGGATGTTTATGTGCCCCATGAAGTGAGTCAGTCTGTGCATGGAGATGTTTCTGAACAATAGGCAATATTCTGCCTTAATATGGGGAATTTTTGCTCCTTTTTTATTTATCATGTCACAAATTGTCTTGGCAGTTCAAATTACATTTTGATTGATTGGTAGCTTAAATTTTCCAGTCAATACACCTTTCTCTTTTCAATTTCTCATGCATTTGATACATCTGATGCAAAACTTCCAATTGTATATTTTAATTGAGGAAGGGGCAGATTAATGCAGAAGTCTCAGTCAAATATGGGGACCTTGGTAAAACTCACCATAAAGTTGAAACACTCCATATAACCAGAGGATCAGTTTTATATTGGTATATGGTGATATGATTTTCTTTATTATTAATGCAGTGTAGATTGTCTGGACTTATTTCTTCATGCATTTAAAGATGCATTTGTGTTTGAACGGATTGTGTGGAGAGGGGGGGGAAACGGGGAAAGAGCTGGGGTGGGTGCCCAGAGCCCTAAGAGTCTCAGTAATGTTATTGTTCATATTTGTTTTTTTTAAAAAAACTCTTTTACCCAAGTTCTTTGGTTTAAATAGTGTTAAGTGTTGCTATGCAACAGCACAGTTCCTTCTGAACCCATTATGAACAATTGCCAAAAAAGGACAGCACATAGGGTGCCAGACTACTGTCACCAGAAACCTTCATCAGACAAAGAATTGCAACAGCGTCACTGGATAAATAAATGCACAAATCAGTCGCACTGATGGACTTACCATGGCTGATTGATTTCATTTCAACCGTCTGGGGAATCCGTTCCTCAGTTCCTTCAACAGATTTACGGCTAACTTTGGATTTGAACAGGGTGTTTATTAGCGTAGATTTCCCCAAACCACTCTGACCTGTGGGTGGAATAAATACTTGAGTTTACAAGCCACGCTCACAAACCTGCACAGGCATGTAGCATCGCTAATGAATATTACAATGTAGTTCTTTTGCTGTACTTTGGCCTTTAGCCTGCTCTCATTCAGAACCAAAATGAGTCAAATAGATTCTGTGGATATGGTGGCATAATGGTATTAGTGCTGGATTAGTAATCCAGAGGACCAGACTAATGCCCTCAGGACACGGGCTCAAATCCCACCACGGCAGCCGGTGGAATCTAATTAATAAAAAAAAATCTGGAATTGAAAGTTAGTCTCAGTAATGCTGCCATGAAACTATCAATTGTCATAAAAACCCATCTGGTTCACTAATGTCCTTTAAGAAAGGGCAATTAGGGATGGGCAACAAATGCGGGCCTGCCAGCGACACCCACATCCCTTGGAAAAAATAATAAACAAAGCCATGTCATAAACAGCTACGTGGGTCACTTAGTACCAAACCAATAATTCAACTGCACAAAGATGAAGGTTCATGATGTTTAATAATATTATATTAAATTGTTTTTAGCCAACATATCAACCAGGTCAAAGCACTTAAACATAAGTGATTATTGAGAGAGAAAGGCTGGTCAAACCATTCATCCCATTCCTTCCACAGATTATGTACAATCTATCATGAGTGGTGTTCTCACCCCTGTTTAGTCTCCAAGAAAAAAGGTCAACATTTTTTTTAAATTTCCTTTACCCCTGGACCCCCAAATACTCCAGAAGATTAGTCCATTCACACATTCCCACTTGTCAGGCCTAGATGGTTACTTACTACAAATAATAAAAGCACTGCCTGCCTTAGCTCATTTTAAGTACCGTTGCCTGTAAGTCACAAGGTCTGAGTTCAAGTCCCACAATGGAGACTTGAACAATTTATCAAGGTGACATTTCAGTGCAGTATTGAGGCAATGCTGCATTGTCAGAGGTATCACTTTTCAAATGAGTTTATTAAACGGAGACCCTATCTTCCCTCTCAGATGGATGCGGGAGATCCTTTGGCACTATTCAAATAACAAAGCTCTCTCAGTATTTATCCAACATTTATCCCTATAATCACTAAAAAATCATCTATTTCACTGCAGTTGGTGGAACACTGTGTGCAAGTTGGCCATCACACTTCCCTATGACTGCCCTTTACAAAATGTACTTTATTGGCTGTGAAACATTTTTGTACGTCTTGAGGCCATGAAAGGCTTTGTATAAATGCTGGTTTTCTTTCTTTCCTGCATCCAACAGCATGAAGTGTTTAATTATTTCTGTGTGAACTTATCCCTGTAACTTCTAATTCCATCCTAAACAGATATTTTTCCAAGTCTTCCCCACCACCCCCCCCCCCCCCACCCCACCCCCCAAGGAGCAAGGAATCAAAATCCATCTTCACCTCCTTTAAGTGTTACAGTATACAAGGCATTAAAAACAAGGTTCACTTATCGAAATGGAATCCCAGTTTAACTTATACTTGCTGGAGATTTTAGTCGGTTGATCTGTGTCTGATGCACAAGGGAAACATCAAGGCATTCAATTTAAATAAAAACATCTTATGATATTTAAAATATTTACTTCATTAGCATTTTTGTGCCCAAATTTAACAGAGTTGGTTTGAGCATAGGAGTTTTTTTTGCAGTATTGCTCGAGGAGCTGGGAGACAGAAAATTATGGTACTACAGTGACACCACTGGTATGAGAGTGTAAATACACCATGACAGGTTTACATAGGGAGATATTATAGTGGAAGTTCAGCACAGCAGTAAAACCATTCTTGTCTGCTACTCAAAGAGCTAATTAAATTTAACCACTATTGTAAAAATATCAGTTGCATTACTACTATATTTGCTTCTTCATTCACGGTTTAACAAAGGTGTTTCACAGATAAAGTCAAAGGCCACCTTCCAGAGACAAGGAGAAATGGGAGATTGTATAGTAAAACCAGAAGCTAAAGTAAACTGATGAGGGTTTATTCTCTGGTCACACTTTGAATTTACCTAAAAAATCATCTATGGGATATAGAAAGCCAGGACTCACCAAGGAGAATAGTTTGAAACATGGAAGTCAAAAAAAATACATAGAATAAAAGCAGTAAAGAAACCTAAAAATATAACAAGCATCTTCTATTTTGACAACAGTGCTTTCTATTACTCAGTAGAAGCAAAACTTTTGTTTTCCTCATCAATAATCTCACTTGAGGTTCATCATACTCATGTCCTCAATTTCCCTGTTCATTATTCCAGTTATTGCTTATACTTACCTCATACCATTTCAAAGACCTACATCATGTCCCTTCAAAATCTTTTCTCCAATGAAAATAAAATAGCTCTGAATATCTCTTCAAAGTTTAGTGCCCAAATGATACAATCTCCCTGCTGCTCTTCTCTGACTCCTATTTGGCATAAGCAAGACAGAGCAGCACTGAAAATTTAAAACTATTACAGCAAATAAAGAGAACATGGATGCCATTTTTCTAAATGGTTCATTCCAAAATAGCCATAAATTACTTCAGACTTCAAACAAAATAATTAAACAATGTGCTGTGTAGCACAGGAGACACTGCGCAGCTGGGAATTTCAGATAACCATATATTAAAGCAATTTTTGTTTTACCATTATCAAAAACAGCTCTGCAGCCCAAGGTATTAAAACCTGGAAGGAAAAACTGCCTCAGAAGGCAACGGAATTCGTTTCTAGCTCAGCTCTATGTTTCAAAGCACTCCATACAATATTCCTCAGATCACCATAAAAGGCAAAACATCGTCTGAAAGACCTAAATAAGTTGGCTGATGAAGACTATATGGTTCATTCTCTCTGGACTAAGTGAAATTTCTGTGTAGATGCAGTATTTTGATTTTAAGCATTAATGTATTATATTTGGAGCTGTCATCATCCAACACTGAAATCCTGGATATCTTCCAAACATAACTTCTTACCCTTCAATATTCCAAATCATTAACACTTTGGAAGCACTATAATTCACATTATAATGCACCATTAAAATGAAAAATACATTTTACACTTAAAACGTTCAAAGGAAGTTCAATTTTGAAAGGGGAAGTGATTGTGATTGCCTTATGGGACGTGTAGTCATTCCTCAGAAGCTGTATAATATGGAGATCTTCGATATCGTAAGTACATTTTTGGATGCCTTTGAAAAACAGTTGCCTGACTTTTCATTGACCCCATATTAAATCTGGACTTTTCTGCAAATAATAGGTCCCAAACAGCACAGCAAGTGATTATGTAGTTGTGAATTTCTTCTGATTTGATTTCCAATTGTCTTCCGATTTCCAATTGTATGGCCCAAGATAACTGAGAAATTCCAGACCATTGGTAAGTGATCGCTCTTTTGAGCAGGACACCCTGTCTTTGGATTTCCAGACAATCCAGATTTGGCAGACCACATTATGATGAGGATAATTGCCAAATTGGAGTGGCTAATGGCCTCTGGGCTATAAGTGACTGAGCCGAGGAGCTGGTGGGGTATAGGAAGTCTCGGGGCAGACCCAAGTTATTGTCCTCTATTTATGTTCATAAGACTTTTGACTGAGTAAGTCATGTGGCCCTCATGTTGAAACTGGAAGCAATGGAATAAGTAAACAAATTGGATTTTATCTAGAAAGTGTGCTCAAAACCAAGATTCACGAGAATGATTCCAAGGATAAGGAACTTCAATTATGACGATAGATTAGAGAAGTTGGGAGAAGAGAAGGTTGAGAGGTGATTTGATAGAGGTATTCAAAATCATGAAGAGTCTGGACAGAGTAGATAGGGAGAAACAGTTCCCACTCGTGAAAGGATCGAAACCAAGAAGGCACAGATTTAAAGTAATGAGTAAGAGAAGCAAAAGCGACATGAGGGGAAACTTTTTCACACAGCAAGTGGTTAAGGTCTGGAATGCACAGCCTGAGAGTGTGGTGGAGGCAGGTTCAACTGAAGCATTCAAAAGGGAATTAGACTGTTATATGAAAAGGAAGAACGTGCAGGGTTATGGTGAGAAGGTGGGGGAATGGCATTAAATGAATTGCTCGTTCGAGAACCAGTCCAGAATCAATTAAGAAAATTTGGATGCTACAATGTAGACATTAGTCCCTTTGGATGGATGAATAAAATGGCCCTATGGCCTTCCTCATCCTTTATTATCTTATGAGAATATACATTTAGATAAATTTTGAGAGAACATTGGTGTTCCTTTTACAGATGATATAGTATTGGTGATGGACTTACTGCGGTGGGGAGAGGGGGGGGTGCGGTTAATGTTATATTCTACTCAACATCTTGAACAATGGGATAAACAGTAGGTTTTAATTGTGGGTATCTCAATTAGGAGATCTTAAAAGATACTGATTGGGAAATGCAGGGGGATCCTATTCTAGCCATCGATTCATAAGGTACTTGGGGGTTCTGGTGGATGCTACTTCAGCCTTGCTATAGACTTTCAAAGCAGTGCTGAGAATGGCACTGATGACACCAAAGAACCAATGCAGATTCAGCTTGTGGTGGTCAAAAATTTCTCCTTCATGGCTTGGGCCACCAATATTTACAACAGAAAGGCTTCCCTCACCCATGTATGGTTTCCAGGTGAGGTAGATTTGTAATAAAGAGCAACAGGAGGGAGGGAAAGCTCTGGACTAAACTCTCAATGTTTAGATAACCTGTTTTTCCTGTATGCCAATGTATTGATTGCTCCTCTCAATCGAACAAGAGTTTTAAGTCTGTTGTACATCAAAGTGGATGACACAAACTGACTTCTTCCCCCTTATATGTGCATGATTCAAACTCTTGTATGGAGTATCCTGCACTGTACGAATCATATGAGGCTACACCTCTCCTTCAAACATGATGGCTAGCCAACATTTATTCATGTGCTAAATTCAAAATCATCAGAACATGGGATTCATTGAAAAAAACACTTTTGTTCTTTGGTAACTTACCTACAACCATTATATTGAATTCAAATCCTTGTTTCATAGCTTTCCTCCTCATCTGTTCAAGAATGGAATCAATGCCCACATATCCAAAGTGATCAAATCCTGGCTTCTCATTTTGCATGGACTGCTTTACGCCTCCATCTCGAGAAGGTTCAGACATAATGCTGGTTTTGATTGAGCTATTTTCTGCACCTACCAGTGTGGAAAGAAAAAAAAAATTATTTACAGATTAAACTATTGTTGCAATAATCACTGTACTGTTGTAGCTCAAAATGAGCTAATCAGCGAGAGATTAGAGGTGAAAAAGTATCTAATGAAGTAGAACAGAAGGTAAGGGCATGTACACAAGCTGTTCAGATAGATATCCAAGGTCAAAACACATGCGCTCACATCAGAATGGTCTGTTGGTGCCCTTTCTGTACCCAGTGGGTTTGTGTTCCTCACAGGCCCTGGAATGGGAAAAATAAACCCAAGCAGGCTAACAGTTGAGAACAGTTAAGAAAGGAAGGGGCTGGTAGAAAAACTTTGATATTTCAGGGTACAAAATATAATTTCAAACTATTCAATGGCCGACGGCATTTGTAAAGGGTTTCCTGTCCTTACATTGCATTTAAATATTTAAAGGAATAGGCATTTTAGATTTAATTTAAAAACTTAAAGAAATGTCTATCCTCTCTACCACCCCCCAATATCCATTTAGTTCATTCCTTACCCTCTCACCACCCACCTCCCCCCAAAATACTTACCTTGTGTACCTGACCTTCCCCCCAAAAAATTCATCAACTTCTAACTTCAACTCTTTCCCACCATCCTCTCCACCAATCAAAATAGTTTGACCCTGCTCCCCCACCTCATACTGAAATACTTCGCTGCTCCCCCCTCCCCATCAGTGTCCTGCATTGGGTCTCTGACTGGAGATCTGAAGGCACAGCAGTGCTGGCTGGTGCCACCAATATGGCACTGGATCGGATGGCGGGAGCAGGTTAACTACTTAATTCATTCATTTGCATTTTTTTTTTACTAAGTTAATGCTGCTCCCATTGCCGAGGGGAGGTTGGGGGGTGGGGGGGGGGGGGGGGGTGGCGCCATAAGGGCTCCCCGCTGCTGGCAACATTGGCCAGGCCTGCCCAGCTTTGAGGCCCGTGGCAGGCCTCCCCCGGAGACATTTTCTGCCCCCCACCCCCCCAATATCGGTTTGGGGGAGGGGGGGGGGTTGCAGGGAGGGGCTGTAAAATCCAGCCCTAGGTTTTTGGAAAGAGGTGGCGCAAAACTGCATTTACCACAAGCTAAATTTCAAGCAAATAGAAATAAAGAAATGCTGCAAAAGTTTCAAACTGCGACAGAGTATTTCCTATGGACCATTGCCAGCACATTTAAGCATTTTATCAGCAGGCTATTTCTAGAAACAAGTTTACCTCACAGTTCCCCCAACATGGTATCAAAATCCCTTTAGGCACAATTACCAATTTATGTTAAATTTATCATTGTATACAAACAGCTGCAACATTTTAAAGGAGCCCCATTTTTGTGACAACACAATTGGCAAAGCTTGTCCAGTTTTGCAATCATGTATATTGTTTTCAAATAAATCACTGTAGTCGAACAGTTTATCCATTGAGGCTCAGCCCCATTAAAGATTACAAGTCATAAATTTTTGCAATCTCAACCAATAAAATGATAGCCAGTGACTGCAGTTTACAATACTATGATCCAGATTCAAGAAGTTGTTAGGTTTTACCTTCACCGACTACCTGATGCCATGCAAGCCATGATCCTTACCGACAAGACCACCACAGACCCCATCTCAGTGAAGATTGGGATTAAAGGTGGCTGTGTCATTGCACCTACCCTATTCGCCATCTTCCTCGCCGCAATTCTCCAGCTCACCTCCGGCAAGCTCCCCACAGGAGTGGGAATGATCTACAGGATGGATGGGAAATTATTCAACCTTCGTCACCTCCACTCCAAAACTAAGGTCACTCCAACTTCAGTCATCAAGTTTCAGTACACAGACGATGCTTTTGTATGTTGTCACTTGGAGACTGAGCTCCAAGTCATCGTCGACTCCTTCAGTGAAGCATACATGAGCATGGGCCTCACTTTAAAAAAAAAAAAAGAGACCCGAGGTCCCCTTCATACCCACTCCCACAGCGCAGCACAACACCTTCACCCACCGCACCCCCCAACCAAGATCCACAGCCAGACCCTGGAAAACGTGGACCACTTTCCAGATCTCGGGAGTCTCCTCTCAACGAAGGCAGACATAGATGACAAAATCCACAAAGTGCCAGCTTAGCCTTAAGCCATCTCAAGGAAAAAGTATTTGAGAATCAGGACCTCAAACCTGGACTAAGGTCATGTTGTACCGGGCAGCAGTGATTCCCGCTCGGCTATATGTTTCGGATACTTGGACAATCCACAGCAAGCATCTCAAGGCATTGGAGAAATACCAACAATGCTGTCTCCACAAAATCCTTCACATTCATTGGCAGGATAGGCGGTCTAGTGTCAGCATCCTCTCCCAAGCCAACATTCCCAGTTAGGTGCTAATCTCCCAAAACCATTTTGCTGGGTGGGTCATGTCGTTTGCATGCCTGACACCAGGCTCCCGAAACAATTGCTCTACTCCAAACTTTGTTGTGGCAAGAGACTCCCAGGAGGACAGAGAAAACACTTTGGGATTGTTTCAAAGGATCCCTGAAGAGATCCAACACACCCATCAATTCGTGGGAATCCCTGGCCTGGGAGAAGGAGCATCCGGGAAGGCATTCAGCAACTTGAGACACTTTGTCGGGAGCAAGTGAAGGCCAAGTCCAGGCAGCGGAAGGAACACAGCCCACCACCACCACCCCACGCAATTCATCTACTTGATCCTTCAAACACCATCTGCCTTACATGTGGTAGAGTCTGTGGACTGCGCATCGGGCTCGTTAATTATCTTAAAATGCACAGGACCTGAGTGGAAGCAAGTCATCCTTGATTCTGAGGGACTGCCTATAGATAGATAGCTAAGTTTTACACTGCAAAGTCTGAAGTAACATTTATAATACAATTAACACTTGAGGTCACAAGGATGTCCGAAAACGTTGCATGTTAACCATTACTCCGATGTATCTTTCTCCCCCTCGGACTTTCTCTGCCCACCCCCCCTCCCCCCCCCCCCCCCCCCACCAATACCCATCCAAAAAAAAAAGAGTTAAATCTAATTCTTTACTGACTGAGGAGTGTTTTCAAGATTGAAGTTTCATGAAATCAAATTAAGGGTTTTTAACTTGAGAACAGATTGAAATAACCTGCAGCTTGGAAGGTTTTCACTGTATACAAGCCACAATTAGCCAGTATAACTTCAGGACATATATCTCACTCTCTGTAGAGAGGACCTCATAACATGGAGATATTTGACAATGCTACGTAAATTGTCATAAGCAAATAAAAATCTTTCCAACAAATAATAAATGCAGAAAACTCATCCTTTAATTTGAAACTAGCAATCTTCAGTAGTGGATGAAGTTTGTTTTTTGCTCTGGTGAAATAGCAGAGGCATACCAGGCTACCAGAACTTCACATGTGGTGCTGGATTATATGGGCCACCCCGAGGCAGAGTTGGAGATGGGGGCCCACAGAATCGCGATGGGTGGCGGAGGTGGAGGGCCCATCACTACCCCGCCACCAAACAATTTTGCCAGGGGTGGGATAGGCTTTTCCACCCATAGGCCTCTTAACGACCACTTAAGAGCCTCTTCCCACCACCGCTGGGATCTTACCAGCAGCAGGTGGTGCCTCCACCATGCAGGGTGGGCAATCTGTGGCCAGCAAAATCTCCAACCCCCTGGACTTCACAGCCACACCCACACCTGCCCTCGCCTGCACCTTCCAGACTGGCCCCGGCATCCCTGCCTCACTTACCCAAGATCTGGGTTCAAGGCCTCTGCAGTACTGGCAGTGGCCACCACTCCTGGTGGTGCTGCAGATACTGAGCTGCTGGCCCTCTGATTGACCAGAAGCTCTTGGAGGCAGGATCCCCATCTTTAAAGAGACGGTGATCCTGGCACCCGAAACTTCGCCTCTGGAACAACAGAGATTCACACTCGGAGTGGGGAGTGGGGAGTGGGTGGTCGCATGAAAAGACCAAGGCGGGGCTCCCCTGCCTTTTCAGTCCAGCCCGGCCCTGAGAGCCCCGCAACAAGATCCCGTCTGTGAAGTTTGTACAATCTTGTAGTTAATCTAATAGTTGGAAATATTTTGATCAGAACTGCAAATCACACCCCATATCAACGGCCCTGATTTTGCAGTTAGCAACAGCTGTTCATTTCACTTACATTTGCCCAGAGACCGTCTATGGGTTTTGCCCTGGATTAGAAAACCAACAGTGCCTTTTACAGGGGATCTGGGACCTGTGTGCATAGGGCAAACAACGGTGTATCTTCTTAACCAATCAGATTGAACGATATTTACTGATACACGCAAAGACAGGAACTGTTTATTAGAAAAGATAATTCAATGCCAAATCAAGTACAGAAAGAAAGATGGCATTGACAGAGATAACAGTGGCAGAAAGATCAAGGTTTTATTTTGAAGTCTCCAACAATGATTAAAATCTAAAGGAATTAGAACCCACACATGTAGAAGTTAATTTCAGTGCCAGCGAGGTTGTTTGGCAGCAATTAATACTTATCATGCCATTAAAACTTGACTTACATTGGAATGGACAAGTCCCAATTTTTTCTGCAAGTTTGCTGTGTCTATCACACAACTAGAGCAACTTCACGCTATTCCAGGTGCTTCAATGCTGAGTCTCTGGGCAAGATACTGGTATAACAGCTTTTGGAGGAGCAGGGCAAATTGGACAGCAACTTCCTGATTTCTGTATTTAACTGTGCATGTGCAGCTGCCAAACCTTGCAGTCCAATTTACACTTCACTAACGCTGAATGCCAATAGCCTCACTGTTAGGCTTACCACAAAATCTAGGCCATTGGAATACTACCACGTTACTAAATGACATCACAATGGACCTCAGGTATTGAAAGGTCAAACTGAGTCAGAACATCTAGAATTATTCATTAAATTAATATTCCTTATGCATTTTGTAAGAGACAAAACTACCAGACTTAAACCATTATTTATCACACAGACAGTGGATTGTAAAATGTATTAATTCGCAATACTGCTTAAAAATTCTTGAACAATGGAATCTTGTGAAATTAGTGACCCTGAAGGGTTTCCAATACCAACCTTTGAAATACTAAGAATTCTTTAAAACACATCCATATGTTATACTCTAGAAAGCCAGCTGGTAAAGGTAGTACTACAGCCAATCATTCCCCAGTCTAACATTTATTTAGAGAGTGAAATATTGTAAGCATACACCTCTTGACTCAACCAGACCAGTTTTAATAAGTGTCTCTCATTTCGTGCTCATGTGAAACCCTAATTAATGCCCTCCACCTGCATGTAAACACATTGATATACAATTGATGCCAGGGTAAAGGACATAATGGAGAGGGTGCAGGATATTCTGCAGGGGAAAGAGAGCGAGCCAGATGTTCTGGTACACGTTGGTACCAACATTGCGAGGACAAGCATCGAGGTGCTATGGTCAAAGTTTCAGGAGCTAGGGAGGAAGTTAAAGGGGAAGGAAGGTTCACTAGTGTGGTTGGGGAGGGCTTAAACTAAATTGGTAGGGGGGTGGTTATCAGCATATGGTAGAAAAAAGAAATAAGGTGCATAAATGTGAGAGTGTTAGACAGGACTAGAGAAGGGAGTAGATAGGAACACACTGAGAAGGGCTACAAGGAATGTAAAGACAGGACTACGATGCATGAATGTAAACACAAAATGTGGTGAATACAGTTGGTGAGCTATAAGCACAAATAGCAGTATGGGAATACAATGTACTGCTATAACAGAAAAATGGCTTAAAAATGGTGAGGACTGGGTGCTTAACATGCAAGAATATAAAAAGTGTTCAGAAAAGATAGAGAAGGAGAAAAAGGGAGATGGGGTGTAAGTTCTGATTAGGGAAGACATTGTAATGTTGGAAAGAGGGGATGCCCTTGAGCAGGCAAATACAGAATCCATTTGGTTAGGGTTGAGAAGCAAAAAGGGGATGATCATGCTACTAGGAGTATTCTTTAGGCCTTCAAATAGTGCGAGAGAGACAGAGAGAGGAGAAATCTGCAGGGAAATCAGAGACGTGCAAGAATTCTGGAGTAGTGACATTGGGGGACTTCAACTATACAAATATTGATTGGGATAATGTTAATAGTAATGGGAAAGGAACAGGGAGAAATTTCTGAATTGCATTCAGGAGAACTTCCTTGATCAGCATGTTCTCGGCCCAACTAGAAAAGAGGCATCACTGGATCTGGTGCTGGGAAATGTGGTGGGCCAAGTGGACCAAATGTCTATGGGGGGAGCACTTGGGTAAGAGTGATCAACGTATAATAAGGTTTAGACTAGTAATGCAGAAAAGCAAGGAACAATACAAGGTAGAAAGGTGTATTGGAAGAGGGCTAATTTCAATGCAATGAAAGGAGATCAAGCCAGGATAAAATGGAAACAAAAACTAACAGGAAAAGCTAACAGAAAAATGGGTTATCTTTGAGGAAGAGATGCTACAGGTACAGGGCTAGGCACATTCCAACAAGAGCGAAAGGTAGGGGAACCAAAAACAGGGCACCTTGGAAGACAAGGGAGATAGAGATTATGATGGGGAAAAAAAGATTGTATGATGCATGTCAGATGAATTCTTCAAGCGACAACCAAGCCAAATACAGTAACTTGAGAGGGCCAGTGAAGAGGAAAATAAGACTGACAAAGAGAGAATATGGAATAGACCGACAGTCAACATAAAAGAGAACCCAAAAATCTTCTCCTGACTTGTAAATAGTAAGCAGGTAGTAAGAGGTGGAGTGGGGCCTATTAGGGACATAGAGGGCAATATATGCTTAGAGGCACAGGGCAAGGCCAGAATACTTAATGAGTACTTTGTATTGGCATTTACTGAGAAAGAATCTGACAAAATATAAGAAGTGGAGAGAGTAGAGACAATGGATAATGTAAAAATTGAGGGAGGTGATGCTGGAAAGGATGGTTATGCTTAGGGTAGATAAGTCACCTGGTATGGATGGCTTGCATCCCAGATTGTGAAAGAAAGTGGGGATGGAGATAGTGGTAGGGCTTGCCATAATCTTCCAATCTTCCCTGGATATAAGGGAGGTGCCAGAGGATTAGAGAGTGGCGGATGTGACACCCTTATTCAAGGCAGGATATGAAGACAGTCCTAGTAACTAAAGGCCAGTTAGTTTAACATCAGTGGTGGGTAAGGTTTTAGAAATAATAAAAAAAAAAAATCAACAGGCACTTGGAGGGGTTTGAGGTAATAAACGATATCCAGTTGAGATTTGTAAAAGGCAGATCATGCTTGACTAATCTAATTGAATTTTTTGATGAAGTAACAGAGAAGGTTGATAAAGGGAATACAGTGGATGTTCTCTACATGGATTTTAAGAAAGTGTTTGATAAAGCACCAGATAAAAGGCTGGTCAACAAAATTCAGGCTCACGAAATAGGAAGGGAAATAGGAGTGTCAGTATCCAATTGGATGAAAAATTGGTTTAAGGGCAGAAAACAGCAAGACGTGGTAAATGGCTGGGTTTTAGACTGGAGGATGGTCGACAGTGGTATTCCCCAAGGGTCAGTGCTAGGACCACTGGCATTTTTGCTACATAGAAATGACTTGGATCTTGGAATACAAAGTAGAAATTCAAAATTTGCCAATGATAGCAAACTTGGAGGAGTGGCAAACAGTGAGGATGATACGAATTGCCGCAACAGGACAGATAGGATAGCGGAATGGCAAACAAGTGGAAGATAGAATTTAATACGGAACACCATGAGGTGATGCATTTTGGCAGAAGGAAATATAAACTTAATGGCACAGTTCTAAAGAGTGTGCAGGAACAGAGGGACCTCAAGGTGTATGTACATAGATCTGTGAAGGTGGCAGGCCATATTGAGAGAGTGGTTAGCAAAGCATATGGCATCTTTGGCTTCATAAATAGAGGCATAGAGTACAAAAGCAAAGAAGTTATGTTGAGCCTTTATAAAACTCCAGTTAGGCCCCAACTGGAATATTGCATCCAGTTCCGGTCACCACACTTTCGGAAGGATGTGAGGGTCCTTGAGAGATTGTAGAGGAGATTTAGCAGAATGGTTACAGGGATGGGGGACTTCAGTTACAAGGTGAGTTTGGAAAAGCTGGGTTTTTTCTCCCCCCTGGAGCAAAGGAGGGGAGATTTGTACAAGGCTGAAATAAGTTAAACAAGGAAAAAAATGTCCCCATTAACTAATGGTACAAGGACTAGGGGGCACAGATTTAAGGTTTTGGGCAAGACTTGATACATGTGAGGAAGATCTTTTTTTTTGAAAAACGCAGCGAATGGCAACAACCTGGAACACTCTGCCTGTAAGGGTGATGGAAGCAGAGACAATGATTTCAAAAGGAAATCTGGTGGCCACCTGAAGGAAATAAACTTGCAGGGCTATGGGGATCGAGCAGGGGAGTGGGACTGATCGAATTGCTTCGCGGAGAGCTGGCATGGACTTGGGCCGAATGGCCATCTCCTATGCCGTAAATGACTATGACTCTACAACTAATTGTGCACATATTGATCAAAGCAGGAACAGTGGATAGCTTCAACATAATTCATACTGCGCACTCATGTACATTGCAAAGTGCCCAGAATTTCCAACTGAACTATAGTTTCACTGAGAAGTGACCTGGGTGACGGATACAAAAAAAAAAATTGGCGCAATAGGCAGGATATGTCTGAGGCTGGATTACAGCACATTGTCGGCTGCACAGAAAATAACACTGGTCATTTGCTACAATTTAAGGACATAATCTATTGGTAGCACATGACGACAATATTGGCTGGGGAAAAAAGTCACTAATTCTCATTTTGATAAGTGAAGACATTGAAATAAAAACCACCTGGCTTTTAGTTCACTCAATAAATGGTACATTAATGGATGATATTTCCAGTCCAATACCTCCCATTAGCCCTCGAGTTGTTTAACAACTACAAATTACATAATTTGAAGGGGCGATTGACCTTTGATAGCACCACTCTCCAAAATTCAATTTAGTTGGTTTAGCTCAAAGTTTAAGGTGCTGGATTGTTGGGATAAACAAGGCCCTTCAGGGAAGGCAAGCTAACACCCCTAACCTATCCAACACGACACCATGTTCTTTACAGTGAAAACAGGAAGTACTGTTTCACACAAAGGGAAATGGAAAGCTGGAACTCGCTCCCCTAAAAGGCTGTGGATGCTGGGTCAATTACAATTTTCAAGATTTCAATCGATAGATTTTTGTAAGAGTAGCAAGAGATGTGGAGCAAAGGGAGGCAAATGGAGCTGATCAGTCATGAGATTTCCAGTTAGCAGAAGAGGCTCAAGGGGCTGAATGAGCTAGTTCTGCTCCTGTGTGGTTGACACTGCCATCTGAACTGGCTTAGCAAGCCACATACAAAAACATATATGGCTAAGAATTCCAGAATGTGACTTATTACCACCTCCTCAGGGAAAATAGCAATGGGCATTAAATACCACCTTTCCAGTGTCACCCGATCCAATCTGAAAAGCACGATACAGATTCACCACTGAATTAAGATTTCAGTTCCATTTTAAGTCTTTTTACCAAAACTGTAGTCATCTGAAAAAATTCAGAGCATATATTTCTCAACAAAACTATTGATATTTGTGGAAAAAGGAACCCTAGTTAACATATTCAACATGTCCAGTTCATAGATCAAAATCCTTCCCTGATTATATATTAGGCAGTAGGACTGCTAATTGTTGTAAAAATACTTCATTTTCTCTTGGCAAGTAAATGGTCAAAAGATGACGACATTTTCAGAGGCAGATTGCCCCAATCTTTGTAAATGCACACCATCACACTTTTACAAATCCATGCTAAATGTTTTCCTTTTGAATCATATGCCACAAAATCAAGTATTTCTAAGTCAATGTATAACTCAGGCCAGCGTTATTTCAGAGCTCAGCAATGTTCAAATTCACCCTCATTAGGTGAACCTCAAATATTAACTCTGGCCTTCTTCGAACTGAGATGGTCATCAAAAACATCTGCTATTTGGTCTGGTGTTCTTTACAGTGTAGAAAATAACATGGAAAATTAAATTCATCTCTATGAAAATAGTCGAGCAGGCATGGAATTGGCCAGGGAAAGGGCATATAGAATTAAATACACACATATGCATAATATATATTAAAAAAAAAATTTTTTTAATAAAAGGGTGGAATATACTCATGCCTAGAACAATTTAAAAAACCTAGGTCTGCAATAGTTGTGCTACCATGTATCCGCAGTTCAAACACTGGCAGGTGTGACTCCTCCTTCTTCTTTGGCCTCCTTGTCTCGAGAGACAATGGGTAAGTGCCGAGAGGTGGGTCAGTGGTTTGTGCAGCAGCGCCTGGAGTGGCTATAAAGGCCAATTCTAGAGTGACAGGCTCTCCCACAGGCACTGCAGATAAAATTGGTTGTCGGGGCTGTTACACAGTTGGCTTTCTTTACACTTCTGTCTCTTTTCCTGCCAACTGCTAAGTCTCTTCAAGTCGCTTCTCTTTAGCCCTGCCTTTATAGCTGTCCGCCAGCTCTGGCGATCACAGGCAACTGACTCCGTGATTCGTAGTCAATGTCACAGGACTTCATGCTGCGTTCGCAGACACAGGTGTGACAAAACACAAACTTAGGATATTTTTCTCCCACATTTATTAATGGATCATCCAGCTGGTTTCTTAAGTTGGGACTTGCCATCTCCCATGATTTTTGGACAGGGCTCATCAATTCGACCCAACTTTGATATACAGCTTGAGGTTTGCAAGCTAGGAACAAAATCTGTAGTTTGCATTTATGTAGAATTTTAATGCAAGGAACACAATTCACAGTTAGCTGAAATGAGAAAGGACACCAAGCTAAAAATTTGGTCAAACAGATGCATCTGGAGGAGATTTTTAATGAAGGTGGAGGGGCAGAGAAGTTGAGTGGGGAGTTTTAAAAGAGTGGGATTGAGGCAGCTGGAAGCTTTGCCCCAATGCTGGGACAAGAGAAGCCAATCAATGAAAAGCTGGAGACAGATGGACAAAGCATTCAGGAGGCAAGATAAAGCTGGAGGAGATTGCAGACATCGGTTGAGTAAAGGCTATGAGAGATTTATAAATGAGGAAGGAATTGAAATGGGATGTACCAGGAGGCAATTCTGGTCAATGAGGATGTGTGTTGAGAGCGGGTGCTGATGTGGGTCAAGATACATGCGGCAGATTGTTGAACAAGTCTATCCACTATCCTGTCAAGCATTTGGAGACATTTTTGTGAGCACGATAGATATGCAAACTGACTGTACCGTCCAACATGTATTTGTATTGATAATTATGAGAATTAGTTATACCAAATTACAATGGAATAGTGATTTATGGCTAACTTTAAATACAAAGTTTATTATGGATAAACTTCTTTAATGAAATATTCCTTCTCATTAACAATAGAGCAATAATGCACAAAAGACAACTACTTCTTTTGCAATCGAGTCTTCACTGGGTGCAATGAAAGTCAAATTAATTTAAGGCAAAAAGCAAACTTGCAGATTTCCAGGTAATTCAACCTACTAACTTCCTTCCTGTGACTGCATTTGCTGCTCCTCCAACCTTTTCTCCAAACTCTCTAAAATTCTTGCTTATCTTGCCTGCACCAGAAACACTGGCCGGGATTTTTCCCTCGGTCGACATGAGCCGTCCACTGACTGAAAAGTAGGTTGCGAGCCCGCTTCCGCCTGGCCTGGGGATACGACCGCATTTTGCGGTTCCCCGGCCTTTAAATGTTATGAGGCGGGACTTCCACCTGCTTGAGGCAGGAAATCCCACCTAATGGAGTTGCCGGCCAATCAGTGGGCTGGCAGTTCTTAGTCCTAGCAGTGCCATCAGGAGAGGTGGCCACTGCTGGGACTGCAGCCCTGTTTCAAGAAGATGTCGTCGGGGAGCCCAGAGAACAACGGTAAGTTTTTGGTGCCTCGACGGGGGGCAACGGTCGGGCCCCGACGAGGCAAGGGTGGTCGACTGGGGGGGACTGGGGTTGTGTTGGGTGTTGGCACAGGGTGCCCGATCATGAGGCCCCTCCCCCAGGCCGTTAGAGAGCCTCCTGCTTTCGTCAGGCGGCTTTTCTTAGGCTTGGGCCGCCCGACCAGCCACGGGTAAAATCCCCGTGCTGGCAGGCAGTGGCCGCTTAAGGACCTTGATTGGTCTCGGGCGGGCCGTTTTTCGCCACCACCACCCTGTGTAAAGTGGCAGCGGAGGCGGGAGCAGGTTGGAAGGCCCCCCCCCCCACTCCCTCCCCCCAAGGTGGGACTTCCTGCCTCAAGTTTTTGCCACCCCCCCCCCCCCCCCCCCCCACTCTCCCACATGCTTCACACTGCAGGGAGGGTCTGTGGCCTAGTCCACCCTCATCAACAAAGTGAATGTTTGTAAATGTACACACTTCAAATTATTTTACTTTCAATTGCATGTAATCTTGGGAAAGGGAAAAATTTAACACTAGGTATTCTTCCAAGTTATAGGCAAATGGGTAGAAAATCTGGCTCATGATCTTTAGAGCATATGCAGCCATTAAATATCTACTGATCTTGTGGGGAGTGGAGGAATATATTATTGTGCTCGTTACCTATCTGCCAGCTAAACTTTAAAAAACATTGTTCCCAGGATATGGGTGACACTGGCAAGGCCACATTTTATTGTCTATTATTTATTGGAAAATAAAGGCCTGCTCGGGTATGAAACTGAAAGCCAAACCGGGCCCGACCCGACCACATCCAACCCGAACGGGGCCTGGAGTCCTTTGATTTTTTTTCCCGACCTGGCCCAACTACCGTAATAAAGTTAATTATATCAAACATACCTTGTCCAAATGTTGTGATCCTCCATTCCGGCGGCAGGCTATTCCTGCAGAATCGTGCAGAAGTTCCCTCCCTAAGCAAGGCAACACCATGTCCGCGTCCAGCCCAACCAGACCCCAAATGCCGAACCCAGAAGAGAGAGATCCGACCCTGACACATCGTCGGGTCTGGTCGGGTTCGCGTGAGGTAGCCTTGCTTTATCAGAGAAGGTAGTGGTGGGCCTTCCTTAAGTGCTGCAGTCTTTGTGATGATGTTCTCACAATGCTGTTAAGTAGGTAAATTTGACCCAGCATTGAGGGAGTATGTCCAAGTCAGGGTTTTAAAGTGGAGGTGAAGATGTTTCAATGATCTTCTTGCTGGAGTTGGGAGATGCTGTTAAAGAAACCTTGGTTAGTTGTTCCAGCACAACATCTAGATAGTACATACTCTGACCATTGTACGGCACAAACAGCACACATTGAGTCCAGTGGAGGGGCACCAATCAAGTCAATGGCTCTTTGGTCAATGATGTTGAGCTTCTCAAGCATTGCTGCTGCTGCACCTATCCAGGTAGCCAGGTGAGTAGTGAATATTCCATCATACTGCTGATTTGAGCCTTGTAGATGGTCAAGAGGATGTGAGCGGTCAAGAGGTGAGCCACTTATCAGTGTACCCAGCCTCTGCCCTGCCCTTGTAGCCATAATGGTGATATGGCTGGTCCAGTTATGCTTCTGGTCTGTGGTGATCTCTGTTATGTTAATAGTGGGGAAACTAGACAATGGTGATGCTGTTGAAGGTCAAGGGGAGGTGGTTGCCCCTTCTCCTGCTGGAGATGGTTATTATCTGGCACTTATGTGGCATAAATGTGATCTGCCTCTTGTCAACCATTTTATAAATGACTTGGATGAGGAAGTGGAAGGCTGGGTTCGCAAGTCTGCCGATGACACGAAGGTTGCTGGAGTTGTGGATAGTGTGGAAGGCTGTTGTAGGTTGCAACGGGACATCGACAGGATGCAGAGCTGGGCTGAGAAGTGGCAGATGGAGTTCAACCTGGAAAAGTGTGAAGTGATTAATTTTGGAAGGTCGAATTTGAATGCGGAATACAGGCTTAAAGACAGGATTCTTGGCAGTATGGAAGAACAGAGGGATCTTGGGGTCCATGTCCATAGATCGCTCAAAGTTGCCACCCAAGTTGATAGGGTTGTTAAGGCGACGTATGGTGCGTTGCCTTTCATTAACAGGGGGATTGAGTTTAAGAGCCACGAGGTTAGGCTGCAGCTCTATAAGGCCCTGGTTCGACCACACTTGGAATATTGTGTTAAGTTCTGGTCGCCTCATTATAGGAAGGATGTGGAAGCTTTAGAGAGGGTGCACAGGAGATTTACCAGGATGCTGCCTGGACTGGAGGGCATGTCCTACGAAGAAAGATTGAAGGAGCTAGGGCTTTTCTCATTGGAGCGAAGAAGGATGAGAGGTGACTTGATAGAGGGGTACAAGATGATGAGAAGCATAGATAGAGTGGATAGCCAGAGACTTTTTCCCAGGGCAGAAAGGGCCATCACCAGGGGGCATAATTTTAAGGTGATTGGAGGAAGGTTTAGGGGAGATGTCAGAGGTAGGTTCTTTACACAGAAAGTGGTGGGTGCGTGGAATGCGCTGCCAGCGGTGGTAGTAGAAGCAGATACATTAGGGGCATTTAAGCGACTCTTGGATAGGTACATGGATGATAGTAGAATGAAGGGTAGGTAGTTAGTTTGATCTTAGAGTAGCTTAAAGGTTCGGCACAACATCGTGGGCCGAAGGGCCTGTACTGTGCTGTACTGTTCTATGTTCTAACCCAAGCTGGAATATTATCCAGTTCTGTTGTGGAATATTACGAGCTGCTTCATTATTGGAGCAATTGGGAGTGGAGATAAACACTATAATTGTCAAAAAAACAACTGACCTTCTGACAGAATGAGGTGTTTGATGGAACAGGTGAAGATGGTTGGGCTGATTACACTGCCCTGAGGATCATTCCTCCAATTATGTCCTGGGGTTATGATTGGCCTCCAACAACCACAAACGTCTTCCTTTACATCCGGTATGATTCCCCTGTGACCCCGCCCCCACCCACCCCTTGACTTCAGTGCTGCTAGGGCTCCTACAAGGTGGCATAGCGTTAATATGGATACATATTCAATCACAGGTGGAATAAGGTACATGGCTGATCGAGATTTGAGAGATATGCAGATATACTTACATTATGCAAGATTGTTTTCCAATTCACGGATCTCAACATTTTTGTTCATACTTGAATATTAAAACTTTCAATTTCAGTGCCCTAATTCATCTGAAAGCTTACTTTTAATGCATTCTTTTCACTCTCCTCTCACATATGCAAGGAAGAGAGACCAATTAACCTCAACTCTAAACTATTACTGATTGAGAACAAAAGGCTACCATTAACCATAAAAAAAATTATAAAACTGTCAGTGTATTTGCTCTGCACAATTGTGCTGACACATTAATGAAAAAGACAAGGCATATGAAGTATGTCTCAAGTCGTTTAAAGCTGGGAGAAAAAAGTTACTCATTTGGATTTCTGGTTTGTTATGAACA
Organism: Heterodontus francisci; assembly: GCF_036365525.1. Taxonomy (NCBI): domain Eukaryota; kingdom Metazoa; phylum Chordata; class Chondrichthyes; order Heterodontiformes; family Heterodontidae; genus Heterodontus; species Heterodontus francisci. The sequence goes on along the minus strand of NC_090396.1, from coordinate 41,290,036 downwards.
TTAGACCGTGTAACATGCTGTCCTAAAAATTGCGATTTTTAAAAGTTCAAGACGGAGTCCAGAAGGTCAGGTGACCTCACCTCCACTCTGCGAAAGGTTACCAGGACAACAGAGAACACAGATCAAAGACAAAGACAGAGACTACAGCACTAACACCTGAAGAACAATGGGTTTCGCCCTCACAGAATTTTGGCTCATAAAGTGAGTCAGTAATTGGGAAAATGCTAATGTACCAGGCAGGTGTTAACATCTGGGAACAATGGACAGGCCCAAGAGGCTTTGTCACAGCAATAATCTATTGACTTCTGAGTCTAGATATATTGTACAGACTTCTGAAAGCAAACAAGCTACAAGAAGGGCACCCCATTGAGGTGCAGCCTCAAGGCAGGCTGCAAGAGAAGGCACCCTGTGGTGGCAGCTGGAGAGCGAGCGAGAGAGAACACCTGCTCTCTGAAGATATACAACAAAGGTTCCTTCGATAGCACCTTCCAAACCTACAACCTCTACCACCTAGAAGGCCAAGGGCAGCAGATGCATGGGAACACCACCTACAAGTTCCACTCCAAACCACACACCGTTCTTACTCGGAACTATATCGCTGTTCCTTCACTGTTGGTGGGTCAAGATCCTGGAACTCCCTTCCTAACAGCACAGTTGGTGTACCTACACCCCAAGGACTGCAGTGGTTCAAGAGGCACTTCACCACCACCTTCGAGAGGGCAATTATGGATGGGCAATAAATGCTGGCCTAACCAGCGACGCCCACATCCTATGAACGAATATAAAAAAAGACTTGAACCTGTTTTGAGAGTTGAAGCTTGCATTGGAGTAAAGGACCCACAGGATTGCCGGAAATCACACTATTCAGGGATGTCCAGGTTGGAAGTGCTCGGAGAAGTGACAAAGAGAATATTGCTTTTTGAAAAGTCTGGAAGATCCAACCCATTGCAACTGGGAGGAGTTTGAGACTTTGAACCACAAAGGATATCATCAAAAAGACAGTGTAAATTGTAAGTGTGGTATGAGTTTTTCAAGAGTTTGAATAAGTAAAGAACTAAAGTAAAGAACAACTACTTGCAAAGTACTATTTAGTTAATTGGAGATTTCTTTTAGTTTTAAAAGGAAAAGTCTTAAAATGTGAAATCTTGTCCTGTTATTCATTAAATTGATCTGGGGATTCATATCTCGTATTTTTCATTTAAAATGATCGGAGGTCGTGATGGCTTCAGTTCACAAATGGATATCTAGCAAGTTTCCAAAAAGATGATGGGCAACTTCCTGCCATGGATTATGAATCAGTATGAATAATTTAAGTAAACGACTCTCAGGAAAACAAAATCTAAAACAAAGTACTTCCAGTTACTCTTGTGTATTACTGTGTAGATGCAGATGTAAAAAAGTACCAAAAGTTTAGACTACCTTGCAACTAACCTGCAGTCACTAAAACATTAAGGGTAATAATAACTAAACAAAACAACTTTTCAGGATTTATTGCAAATTCAGTTGTCTGATAATGAAAAAAAATCCACAAGACTGCCAGGCATCAGCAAACGACGCTAATATCCCATAATATGATAAAAGATGCAGGAGACTGCAAAAAGTAAGGAATAGGGTGCACCTGGCATACAGATACATTATTTTAAAAAATTTATACATTATCAAGCAGATTAGTTCGCACTTACCTAACCGTAGTCGCTAGGCTCTTCAACTTTGGCAAAGTAAAACCCACACCTACTTGTTCCAAGTCATGTGTGGAGTTCCAAAGAATGAACAAAGGGGCATTAATATAGGAGTAATCATTACCCACTTTACAATGCAAGTCATCAATCAAGCGAGTATGTGTTTGGAGATTGCTGTTAGAAACAAAATTCAGATAGAGTTCAGAGTGGGCAGGTTCAGTATTTACCAGTAATTTTAGAGATCTTGCAACATGAGTGGGAGTTGGTGATGCAGGATAACACTTCGGTTTGCTTAAGCTCGAGAAATTCCTAATATTCCAATGCATACTACTCTAAACATCGACTGTAATGATAAGTTACCATAATTATTAGGGCTGTTAAATCCCATAGTAGTTTATGTATATGCTAGAGAAATAGTGTTTTATATCTGCCCTGCATGGGAGTAAGCATGGTCCTGAAGCTTAGTGTTTTTCAGTATTTAAACAAACAGGTTCTAGGTATCTGACAGGCTGCATTTTTTGCATGAGATTTGTGAAAGTCTGCAAAGTAAAAATTTTACAATCTCTCCCCAAGTCACGATAAACCACAAAATTCATTGTTAATTATAATTTTATAGACCGTGAAAAACATGCGGTCCTAAATAATAACCAGCAACAAAACAGACAGGCATAGCTGACAGCATTGTCACCCGAATCAGAAAATGCATTGTTCAGTCCAACAGAAGGACTTCAGCATGTAACCACAGCTGATAATCTAGTGTAACATTGCTACAGATGATGTTCTTTGCATGAAGTTAAACGGAGGCTCCATCTTTCTGTTCCAGTGAATGTTAAAAATCCAACATTGTGATCAAAGGAGGAGCAGAGGGGATTCTTAGTGTCCCAGCCAACATTCCTCTTTTAACCAACTGGTCTGCTGTTTTTGGGATCTTCCTCTGCAGAAAATAGCAATCACATTTGGCTGCAGAGCAGTAGCAATTGTGTGGGTATGAGAGTTTACAAGAGATGTAACAGGGTGCTAAACAACTACAAGTTTATTTATTTATCATCCAACCTACCATGAGAATGTGCTAATGTTTTTAAATAGCACTTTGTTTCAACAAAATTAAAAGTATTCTCCAACTTCAACTACAAAAGGGAAGGAGACAGACAGACACTTAACCTCCAGTTTGAAGAGGAAATCATTAATGCTGTTGTCTGGAAATAATCTGTCACTTTTTTCATGATACATATCTGCTCTACATTTGACAAGGAAAAATAATTAAACAAACATTTCCATCTGTCAGAAGTCTGAGTTTGCACCTGTATTTTTGTTGTTACCATAAAACCTCAATCTGTACAACCAGGAGAATGGCCAATCTTTACATCTTTCCCCACTGACCACCGTCCTGTCTTGTAACTGTTGATCAGCTAGAGTCCTATGTGCTGCTAACGACCTTTATTAATCACTTCCAAGTGTCATGATGACTCTACTACTGAATAGAGCAGTCATTGATTTTGTTCCAGTTCTATGCATAAAACAGTGAACAGACATTACATATCAAACAATACTTTACTACTGAATAAGCCACAGGAACTTCAGTTGTCTGTCTCCTGAACGCTCATCTTTTTATGCAAATGCATGGAAGTTCCAACAGCAACACATTTGGTGCCTATTTCTTCACTATGAATTTTGAATGATTTTCAGTCTTTTTGACTTCATTGCTTGCGAGCATTTTCAGAGGTCCATTATAGTCAGCCTAATGACCAAAAGTAAAAATGGAGAGTTCTTGGTACACTAAAAAAAAAAATTCTCCCTTCCAGGTACCACACCAGAGTCCTTTACCAAGAGGTTGAGAAAGTAACCGACACTTAGACTTTGCTAGTACCATTGCATTAGCGTTCATTAGGAGGTGGCAGGGGTGACTATAAGAGACACTTTCCTTTCTGCGTACAGCTTTATTCTTGATCTCTGCTCGGTGTTTCTCCCAAATGACCCAAATAAAATTGGAAACTTCCTTTAAGGAAAACAGCAGGCATAAACCTACATTCTGCTATACAGTGCATGTTATGTGGTGCACCAGTGGGCTGCTTGAATATATAAATTATTACACTCCTTGTTTCAAAACAAAAGAATTAAGAATCGTCAGCTCACATGACAGCCATTGGAGGCAGTGAATGTGGAGATGGAAACTCCATGCATAGTTTCCAGCCCACAGTGTATGAAGCAGAAATTTCATGACTAACCAGGACCAACATGTTGCTAAAATAATACAAAAATGCAAAAGAATAGAGTTTTATCTTTTGCAAAATTAATGATGATTATGAACTTCTGCTATAAACCACTTTTTAGTTCAGTTTAGTTTAGAGATACAGCACTGAAACAGGCCCTTCGGCCCATCGAGTCTGTGCCGACCATCAACCACCCATTTATACTAATCCTACACTAATCCCATATTCCTACCACATCCCCACCTGTCCCTATATTTCCCTACCACCTACCTATACTAGGGACAATTTATAACGGCCAATTTACCTACCAACCTGCAAGTCTTTTGGCTGTGGGAGGAAACCAGAGCACCCAGAGAAAACCCACGCAGACACAGGGAGAACTTGCAAACTCCACTTGCAAACAGGCAGTAACCTGAACTGAACCCAGGTCGCTGGAGCTGTGAGGCTGCGGTGCTAACCACTGCGCCACTGTTTATTTGGCTGCCAAATTATTTTTTGATGGTCAATCTGACCATAACTACAAGACAGTTTTTCATAAACTGAGACTGGATTACTTGCTATTCTAATAAATTATTTGAGTTTGATTGAGAAAAGCTGCCAGCATTGCAGTATCAGTCATGGTTTGACGCAGGGGGTTTTAATACTAAAGGGGATTACAATACCGTCTTTTAATATCTAAAGCCTAGTTGAGATCTAGCCTACACCGAATGGTGCAACAGCCTCCTTTCACCGATAGGAGCATAGTTGTATAGTACACTGGAACATCACCCTTTCATTTCTGGAATCTAGCTTTCAATCTAGCTCAGACTGATTACGTGAAAGCTTCTCTTTAAAATTATTAAAGCTGAATTTTTACTGGTCTTAGAAGGATGCTTACATTTGTTCATGACGTGCCAGTCTCAAGACATTGAGCAGAAACTCTAACTTCCTTTCACTAAGACTGCTAACAAGGATAGTCATTTTTTTTAAATGCTAAATGCATTAATATCACAATGAAGTTTTCATTTAGGTTGCCTGTGAGTCCAAGATGACCTGTGCATGGGGAACTAGAGATACTAGTTTTCTGACTATACCAGTATAAAAGCACAATAAATGAAATAAAGCTGAACAGATTCTACCTAGTTCTATGAGACATGGGTACAGTGCACAAAACTGGCACAAGTACTAGTAATTGGACAATCTTAGAGAGTATGGGCAGAATCTTCTGCACTTAGTCCCTGCTAAAACAGCGAGACAATTTTTGGGTCGCGAACCCAATTCACTAATGGGTGGGCTTACCCATAGCTCTTTAATTCAGCCACAGCATTAGCACTCCAATTCAAGAGGGTGGGCGGGACAATGCATCCATTCTGTCAAAGCAAGGATTTCTAATTAAAGTCACCCTGGCAGAAGTTGCAAGAGCTCATCAGCACTTGGATTTTTGAGGCTGCAGCAACTACAGGAACGAAGAGGTGGCTTGGGAAAGCTGCTCCCCAGGTCTCTCAAGCTGATGGTCCTGCTGCGGGATCCGAGGGGCTGCAATCAGATGAGATTTCTCAAGGATGGGAGGAAGAGACCAGCTTCTCCAACCAAGCAGGCGTGGATGGAAGTGGTCAAGGAAGTCAGCAGAAGTGTGGTCCCATCACCCTTGAGACAATGCACCAAGAGGATCCAGGACCTCAGGAGGGCATGACAGGCAAATATCAAGCCCCACACTGTCTTTCCCAGAATACTCCTGCACAGAACGCCTCAGCACAACACAGCTTGCAGCTCCACTAATTCCTGTCTCTACAGGTACCTCACATTCCCATCTAAGAAGTCAACATTCACACTCGCCCTCATCCTATTGCCCTCTTTTACCCATGCGTCACAGTCCTTCCCTCCTCTTCACACAAGCCATTCTGAACAATCACACCTCTCTGCTTCCCCTCCTGGCAGGTGAAGAGAGTGCACAACTTGGTGAGAGACAGGGGCCAGAATTTTAAGTTGGGCAGGAGGCCTCGCCCTCCAGCTGAAAAGTCAGGATGAGACCACCTCTGCCAGGCCTGGGGAGTCAGGCTGGGATTTTTTGCTCCCCAGGCTTTAGTTCGTTGTGGACAGGACTAATGGAGCTGACAGCCAATCAGCAGTTGGAGCTTCGGGGATGGCCCTCCGTAGGGCGCAGGGTGCCCGATCAAAAGGGCCACCCACCCCCCCCCCTCAAACCTCCCTCCACCAGCTCGCAAGAAGGCCTCCTGCTTTTACCAGGCAGCGTTCTTGGGGCCTTTGCCATCCGGCTGCTGAGGGTAAAATATACAAGGCGGTGGGAGGAGGCCCTCAAGTGCCAGTTAATTGGCCACTTGAGAGCCTTGATCGGCCTAGGTCAGTCGAGCCATCTCTTGCTGCTGCCCCCCAACCCCCGGTTCAATTTTACACACGCATCTCCACCCCACCAGCCTGCTCATTTTTGGGGGGGGGGGGGGGGGGCGTAAAATTTCGGCCCAAAATTCAGCACAGGCTGTGATCTGTCATGACTGCCTGAGCCTCCTGAAGCACTGGTTGAGCGAGCCGATCCTCTGTCTGAAGACTATGTTGGAGGTCTCACCTCCTTACAGTTGGATCGGAGTGTCCATCCCTTCTATCCTTTGGAGAGGCTTGCAGCTGGTGGTGTTGGTGGTGTGGCCTCTGCTCCTGACAACTCAGCAGAGGTGCAAGATGGACTTCTATAAGCTGCTCCCATGCCATGGTGAAGGCAAGCAGCAGGGAACTGCGGCTGAAGGTGAGTGAAGTGCTAGACAGGTGATATGCCTTCCAACAAGTCAGTAATCGCCTATCAAGCAGCGAAAGCACTCTGGGCAGCAGCAGTCTGACTATGGCCATGGGTGGAGCTCTTCCAGTGTCACTGATCAAAGCTCTTTCCAGCTTGTCATTTTCACTGAAGAAGCTCTTCCTGCTGTGCACTCCTCAGTGGCCCTGTTGAGTCGCTGACAGGTAGGGAAACTTGTCCTCTGGCTGGGAAATCCAGAAATGAGGATCAAAACTGTTCTTAATTGGCTTTTTGGTTACTTTAATTTTCTTAGACATATAAATCGTACAAAAGGTGGTAAAGGAGGAGTGGGGCTGATTAGGGACCATAAAGGGGATTTACACATGGAGGCAGAGGGCATAGCTGAGATATTAAATGAATACTTTGCATCTGTCTTTAGCAAGGAAGATGCAGCAACCCAGGCAATGGTGAAAGAGGTAATTCAGACACTTGAAGGGCTAAAAAATGATAAAGAGGATGTATTAGATAGGCTGTCTGTATGGCTCGACTGACCTAGGCCGATCAAGGCTCTCAAGTGAATAAAGCACCAGGATCGGATGAGATGCATCCAAGCATACGGAGGGAAGCGAGGGTAGAAATCGCAGAGGCACTGGCCATAATTTTTCAGTCTTCTTGAGACTTGGGGGTGGTGCCAGAGGGGAGGAGAATTGCAAACGTTACACCCTTGTTCAAAAAAGGGTGCAAAGATAAGCCCAGCAACTACAGGTCAGTCAGTTTAACTTCAGTGGTGGGGAAACTTCTAGAAAAAATTATTCCGGACAAAATTAATAGTCACTTGGACAAATGTGGGCTAATTAAGGAAACCCAGCATGGATTTCTTAAGGGAAAATCATGTTTAAGTAACTCACTTGAGTTTCTTGAGGAGGTAACAGAGGATTGATGAGGGCAATGCTGTTGATATGGTGTACATAGACTTTCAAAAGGCATTTGATACAGTGCCACACAACAGACATGAGAGCAAATTTATAGCTCATGCAATAAAAGGGAAGGTAGCAACACGGATACGAAATTGGCTGAGTGACAGGAAACAAAACATAGTGGTTAATGGATGTTTTTCGGGCTGGAGGAAGCTTTGTAGTGGATTTCCCCAGAGATCAGTGCTGGGATCTTCGCTTTTCCTGATATATATTAATGACCTAGACCTTGGTATACAGGACACAATTTCAAAGTTTGCAGATGATACGAAACTTGGAAGCATTGTGAACTATGAGGAGGATAGTGTAGAACTTCAAAAGGGACATAGACAAGTTGGTGGAAAGGGCAGACAGGTGGCAGATGAAGGTCAATGCAGAGAAATGTGAAGTGATTCATTTTGGTGGGAAGAAAATGGAGAGACAATATAGAATAAAGGGTACAATTCTGAAGTGGCTGCAGGAGCAGAGGACCTGGGTGTATATGTGCATAGGTCATTGAAGGTGGCAGGACGGGTTGAGAGAGCGGTTAATAAAGCATACAATATCCTGGGCTTTATGAATAGGGGCATAGAGTACAAGAGCAAGGAAGGTATGTTGAACTTGTATAAGTCACGAGTTCGGCCTCAGCTGGAGTAGTGCGTCCAGTTCTGGGCGCCACACTTTAGGAAAGACGTGAGGGCATTGGAGACAGTACAGAAAATATTCACGAGAATGGTTCCAGGGATGAGGAATTTCAGTTATGAAGTTAGATTGAAGAAGTTAGGACTCTTTTCCTTGGAGAAGAGAAGGCTGGAAAGTGATTTAACAGAGGTATTCAAAATCATGAGGGATCTGGACAGAGTGGACAGAGAGAAACTGTTCCCACCCAAGAAAGGATCGAGAATGGGAGGGCACAGATTTAAAGTATTTGTTAAGAGACGCAAAAGTGACAGGAGGAAAAACTTTTTCATGCAGAGTGTGGTTAAGGTCTGGAATGGGCTGCCTGAGAGTGTGGTGGAGGCAGGTTCAACTGAAGCATTCAAAAGGGAATTAGAGTGTTTTATGAAAAGGAAGAGTGTGCACGGTTAAGGGGAGAAGGTGGGGGAATGGAACTGAGGGATCTGCTCTTTTGGAGAGCTGGTGCAGACACGATGGGCAGAATGGCCTCCATCTGCATTATAACAATTCTGTGATTCTGAATTGCTTACCAGACAGATCCAAGGGGGTCCCTGCCTGCCTTCAATCCTGTCCTGCAGAAATGCAGAAGACGGCAGGAGCCAGACCAGATGTCAATTTCAAGGGATTTAACAACTCACACACACAAAAACCCACCTCTCCTTGGCTGGGAAAATTCTCCCCCATAAAGAATAGATGCTATGGGAAACAGATACATCACCTATTGTATTTGAGAATGCGCTTATGAGTCTGGCATGAAATTATTCTGTGGAACAGTACAGATTTTTATCCAATATCTAACCATCCAATAACCAACTTGGGCTTGCTTGATAATTCGTCCAGCAAGTCTACATGCAGAACTAGTATCCCTTATTCAGTTATTAGATGATCTCAAAAAGAAAGGGTAATATGAGCAGACTGGATCCTGAAGAAGTGGAATAACCATTGTGAATTTGTTACAGTGATGTTCTGTAACATTTCACTGGACTACCTCCCATTTTGAAATCTCATGTGAATGAACAAACCTGTAGTAATAGAGCCTGACCTCTGGACATTCCAAAGCACTTCAATCCTGTCCTGCAGTTCCTATTGTGATATGTTATAATGTACCTGTGATAACATAGGAAACACAGCAGCCAATTTGTGCACAGAAAGGTCTTATAAATGGAAAAGAAAGATGTTCTTTTCTGACAAAAGGTCATCAATCTGAAACGTTGAGTTTTTCTCCACAGGTGCTGTCTGACCTGCTGAGTATTTACAGCATTTTCTGTTTTTATATTGGATTATCTGTTTTCTTTCTTTTAAAGTTATGTTTGTTGATATTGGCCTGAACACCCAAAGAACATCCCTGCTCTTCACTGCAGTTCCATATAATGTTTTACACCAACTATAAAGGGCAGGCTGGGCCTTGGCTTAACATCTAATCAACAGAACAGCATTCCATCATGACACTCAGGTAAGTGTCTGCCTAGATTATGTGCTCAAATCTCTGGAGTAAGGCTTGAACCCAGGGTTTTCTGAGGACAGAATGCTAGTAACTGACTCAAGGCAGACACATATCGCTGACTCATGTTGCTATGCTTCTGCCTAAGTAAAAGTTTATGTTTGTAATGGAATTAAGTGGTGCCAAAAAGGAATGATACAAACGGCACCTCACTGGCAAATTCCATACAGTGTTTATACTGATGTCCAAACGGTGTCAAAAGATTCACTCCATCCATTCTGAAATCTGCAGTCTTTGTTTCAGATCTTTCAACCTCTGAAATCTATCTGCATAAACTGTGGATGGTGTCAATGCTATTTCAAATCTTCAAGCATTCAGGTTACTGTCTGCAGTACATTCTTTGTATCTTACACATTGCAATTGCCACTACAGCTGTCGCAACAGGAATTTCTCTGGCACCTTTAACACTCAAAAGTGCTTTACAAAAATGAGCAGGAAAAAAATGGGCACTAAACCAAAGAATTACATATCAGGAGGTGTGACCAACAATTTGTTCAAAGAAATAGGTTTTAAGGATTGCATTAAAAAGTGAAAGGAAAATGGTTTTAGGAAGAGAATTCTAGAATACCTGCCTAGGTGGCTGAAAGCCTGCTGAATAAAGGTAGGGCATGTACCAGGGGCTGGGGAGGATCATAGTCCGAAAGGAAGATAAAGAGAGGACAAGACGAAGCCATGAAGAGGAGTCAATGCAGGGCAGAAAGATTAATGAGAGACAGGTTCTAAAGAGTGATCAGCAATTCAAGGAAATAAATGGCACTCAAACTGAAATTTAGAATATATTGTACACATGGTAAACACGCTAAAAAATATAATCATAAAGCTCATACTATTATTGTCATGCCACATTTTAGTGCAGCTCCCCAAACCCACCCCAGTACTAGCTGTACATGCAAGTAGAAATGCAACTTATTTATTTATTTAGAGATACAGCACTGAAACAGGCCCTTGGGCCCAACGAGTCTGTGCCGACCAACAACCACCCACTTATACTAACCCTACACTAACCCCACATTTTCTACCACATCCCCACCATTCTCCTACCACCTACCTACACTAGGGGCAATTTACAATGGCCAATTTACCCATCAACCTGCAAGTCTTTTGGAGGTGGGAGGAAACCGGAGCACCCGGCGAAAACCCACGCAGACACAGGGAGAACTTGCAAACTCCACACAGGCAGTACCCAGAATCGAACCTGGGTCGCTGGAGCTGTGAGGCTGCGGTGCTCACCACTGCACCACTGTGCCGCCCAACTGTTCAGTGAGAATTTCAGGAGAGGAGGATTGCAGCAAAAAAAAAATTAATTTGCGGCTATTTTTAAAATTTTCAACTTGTCAACAAATTTAATCCCATTTCCATGTGCACCATCTGGTTTTGAATCAACATACTGAAAAAGCATTTGACAATTCACAATTAAACCTATCTAAGGCTAGCTTCCAAGGTATGAGCCTAAAAGGAATGCTTTAAATTATACTCAAATGTACCCTCTCCGATTTCTTTTCTTTGTAATCATTTTTAAGACTTTCTTTTGTAAAATTTGAATGGCTTCCACTTTCAATACTACCTAAGAAATGGATGGAGAGAATAGAAACCATTTCATTATGTTCACATGGGGGCACAGTAACGTACTGCCTTTACTAGTCATGCAAACCGGAAGTGCCAAAAGACTTGGATCAAATACAATTTCTTCTCTCTTGACTTATTCCCTCTATCTGCCCACATCTGCAGCTATCTTTGTCTTACACATGGCCACAGCAAACTTCCTCAACTAACCAAAGCAAGCAATTTAAAATTAGTTCAAATTAGCATGCATGATACCTTAAAATGCAGCAGAGTGCTTTAATATATGGACAAGCATATATTATGCAAAAAGTAATGGCAACACTCACTGTCTAGGCCCACACATGGAGAAATGCCCCTTGCATTTGGGAGAGGCAGTGAACTGCTGTCTGCATTCATGGAACTGTATCCAGAAGAGGGGATGCCTTTAGAGGGAGGGAGCAAATGGGAGGGGAAAAAAGACAATAGTGCTTTCACACACAACAAATAGGATTTAATCCTTGGGTTAGCAACCGCACTGCAGTATAACAATTCAGCACAGATTGCAGTCGTAATTTATTGAATTAAAGACCCTGAGCCATTGTTTGGTCAAATAGCCTATTATTTGGCTAACAAGGAAAATACTTTTGGTAAATGGATGTTGGACAACTTCTAAACTTGTGAACTCACGCAGGCCATTTTGTTAAATGATCTATGCAATACTGCCCTCATTGATTTCAAGCAATTTTCGTTGTATTCTTGGGCACTCATCCAATCCTCACTGTACTTACATGCAAACATATGTTGACTATCAAAGTCAGCCACCTCAGTTAGTTATCGAAAAGCTAAGTATTCACATATTGTGACCGCTGCAAGATGCCCAGTCTTAACTGAAGATGCTCAATTACCACTGATAGCACAGATCATTTCGAGTTATTAATTTGGCTAATAAATCAACAGGACTTTCAAGCAAAAGATACTTACCACTGACAAAAGCATCCATCTTCCTATGAATGGTTTCCTCCCCCATCACTTCCCAATTCTGCTGCACAATTCCCTAACCAGAAGGGCAGGCCAGTCTATTCCTTCAATTGTACTGACTGACGCTAGACAGTACAATGCATAGAATTCGAAATCACCGAACCCTGGATTTTTACATCTTGCATGGTTTCTGAAACCGATTTATCTGTAAGTTTTGTTTAAGTACAACCAGTAAGAACAAAATGCTGAGGAACTCCGGCTTAGAAATTCAATCGCACCTAAAAATGGGCATGCAGGTGAGCGTTTCATGCACCTTTTAGTACGTTTGTATGGACAGCGGAAAGCAGTGCTGAAACCTCAGTGCAATGAATCAGGTGCACAGCCAGTGCTCCCCTGCTGCATATTGGTTGTGCAATTGTCGGAGAGGCAGAAAATCGTGCATTTCTGGCAATAAAGGCAGACAGTCCCTCTAAAAGGGCAGTAAACTGTGGCTGAAGACATCAGGAAACCTGCTGCAAAGCATTAACTGGCTCCCTGGTGCCAAGGTCAAGGAATTAACAGAGCTGCTGCAGGGCATTCTTCTGAAGGAGGGAGAACAGCAGAGGTTGTGGACCACGTTGGTACCACTAACATAAGTGGGAAGAGGGAGGAGGTCCTGAAAGCAGATTTTAGGGAGCTAGGAAAGAGATTCAAAAGCTGTAAGCTCAGGATTACTGTCAGTGCCATGTGTTAGTGAGCACAGAAATAGGAGGATTAAGTGACTGAAAATGTGGCTGGAGAATTGGGAAGGAGGGCATTAGATTTCCAAGGCATTGGGACCAGTTCTGGGACAGGTGGGACCTATACAAGATGGACCGGTTGCACCTTAGCAGGACCGGGACTAACATCCTTGTAGGGAGATTTGCTAGTGCTGTTGGGGAGGGTTTAAACTAGATTGGCAGGGGGATCTGAACCTGAGAGGGAGCTCAGGTGGGAGGGAAGCAAGACTGATAACAGGAAGTAGAAAAGTAATAAGTGAAATTAGACAGACTAAGAGAAGGCATGCAAATAGGATCAGAATGTGGAATAATGTTAAAAGGACAAAGTTAAGGGCACTCTATCTGAATGTATGCAGCATTCACAACAAGGTAGAAGGTACAAATAGAGGTAAATGGTTACAGGGTGATCAAGACTGGGAACTGAATATTCAAGGATATTTATCACTTAGGAAGGATAGGCAAAAAGAAAATGTGAGTGGGGTAGCACTCTTAATAAGGGGTGAGATCAGTACATTAGTGAGAGAGGATCTTAGATTGGAAGTTCAAGATGTAGAATCAGTTTGGGTGGAGCTAAGAAAGAGCAAGAGGCAGCAAACATTGATGGGAGTTGTTTATAGGCCAAACAGGAGTGGTAATGTTGGGCATGGTAGAAATCAGGAAATTAGAGGTGCATGTAACTTGGATAATGCAGTAATAATCGGCGACCTCAATTTACATGTAGACTGGGTAAACCTAATTAGCACTAATGCTATGGAGCACAAATTCCTGAAGTGTGTACGAGATGGGTTTTTGGAGCAGTATGTTGAAGAACCAATTAGGGATTGTGCTATTTTATATTTAGTATTATGTAATAAGAAAGGGATAATTAATAACCTTGCTGTAAAGGAGCCTTTGGGAAATAGTAACCACAATATTATAGAATTTTACATCATATTTGAAAGTGATATAGTTCATTCTGAAACTAGGGTCTTAAATCTGAACAAAGGAAACTATGAAGGTTTGAGGGGCAAGTTGGCTATGGTGGATTGGGAAAATATACTTGAAGATTTGATGTTAGATAGGCAATGGCTAGTATTAAAGTAGTATTACATGGTCTACAAAAAATATACATTACTGTTGGGTTTTTGTCTTAGAGCAAAGATGAATCAACCAACACTTAAAAATAAACGTTAAAGATTGCATTACATCAAAGGAAATGACTTAAGTTTGCCAGAAAAAGTGGTAAGCCTGAGAATTGGAAGTGATTTAGAATCCAGCAAAGGATGACCAAGGATAAAGGAAGGGAAAAGAGAATATGAATGCAAGCTAGCAAGAAACATAAACGTGGACTGTAAAAGCTTCTTTCGGTTATGTGAAAAGGAAAAGATGAGCAAGGAACTGTGTGGGTCCATTACGAAGAATTTATAATGAAGAATAGGGAAATGGCAGAGAAACTAGACAATTACTTTATGTCTGTCTTCATGGAGGAAGATACAGAAAATCTCCCAGAAATATTAGGGAACCAAGGGACTTGTGAAAATGAGGGACTGGAAGAGATCAGCATTAATAAAGAGGTAATAATTGAAAAGTTAACTGGACTGAAGGTTGATAAATCCTTTGGACCAGATTAGCTACATCCCATGTGTTGAAGGAGGTGGCTATAGAGATAGTGGATGCATTGGTGATTATCTTTCAAAGTTAAGCAGAGAGAGAGAAAATGGGGAACTATAGACCTGTTAGTTTGATGTCAGTAGTAAGGCAAATGTTAGAATCTATTACAAAGGATGTGATAACTAAACACTTAGATAATAATGATATGATTGGCCAGGGTTAACATGGATTTGTGAAAGGGAAATCATGTTTGACCAACCTGTTGGGAGTTTTTTTTCGAGGATGATACTTGTAGCATAGATCTAGGAGAACCAGTGGATGTGGTGTATTTGAATTTTCAGAAGGCTTTTGATAAGGTCCCACACATGAGGTTAGTAAACAAAAATTAGAGCACACGGGATGAGGGTAATATACTGGTATGGATTGAGAACTGGTTAACAGACAAAAAGCAGAGAGTAGGAATAAATAGGTCATTTTCAGGATGGCAGGCTGAGACTAGTGGGGATCAGTGCTTGGGCCACAGCTGTTCACAATCTATATAAAATGATTTGTATGTGGGGACCAATTGTAATATTTCCAAATTTGCTGATGACACAAAATTAGGTGGGAATGTGAGTTGCAAGGAGGTTACAAGGCGGCTTCAAGGGGATTTGGATAGGCTAAGTGTATGGGCAAGAACATGGCAGATGGAATACAATGTGAATCAGTGTGAAGTTCTCCACTTTGGTAGAAAAAAAAACAAAAAGGCAGAGTATTTCTTAAATGGTGAGAGGTTGAGAAGTGTTGATGTCCAAAGGGACCTGGGTGTCATTGTTCATGAGTCACTAAAGGTTAGCATGCAGGTGCAGCAAGCAACTAGGAAGGCAAATGGTATGTTGGCCTTCGTCGCAAGGGGATTGTTTCAATTGTATAGAGCCTTGGTGAGACCACACCTGGAGTATTGCGTGCAATTTTGGTTTCCTGACCTAAGGAAGGATATAGTTGCCAGAGAGGCAGTGAAACAGAGGTTCACCAGACTAATCCCTGTGATGGTAGCATTGTCTTATGAGGAGAGATTGAGAAAACTGGGCCTATATTCTCTAGAGTTTCAAAGAATGAGAAGTGAACTCATTGAAACTTACAAAATTCTTACAGGGTGTGACAGGGCAAATGTATATAGGATGTTTCACCTAGCTGGTGCATCTAGAACCAGGGGGCATAATCTTAGAACAAGGGGTAGGCATTTAAGACTGAGATGAGGAGGAACTTCTTCATTCAAAGGAGGTGAATCTTTGAAATTCCCTACCCCAGAGGGCTGTGGAAGCTCAAGCATCGAGAATCTTCAACACAGAAATTGATAGATTTCTGGATACTAATGAAATCAAGGGATGTGGGGATAGTGCAGGAAAGAGGCATCGAAGTAGATGATCAGCCATAATCTAACTGAATGGTGGAACAAGCTTGACGGGCTGAATGGCCTACTCCTGTTCCTATGATCACTGCACCACACTTCAACTCCTCCTCCTGTTCCTGAACTCTGCACCCTCTACTCTCATCACGACAAACTCTCACTTCCCCACATCTTACACACAACATGCAAACTATTTCAGCACGATAGGCACATTCCCAAAACAGGTCACAGAGCTGCTGCTACACACTCATTTCTTTTTGCAGGAGAATATCGCACAAGAGGAAGCAGGCAGCGATGAGAGAAACCAGGGACTACCTTTACGTCCTCTCTCTGATCAAGGGCCAAATTTTGGACATTACAAACATGGGGCGAGTAATAACTATGGCAAGTGGCAATGCTGGATGAGACATGCCACAGGGTTTCTTCACAGGTTTTCCTCTTTTACCCTTCTTACTTCTATCTCACCCAAACTGCAGCTACTTTCAGCAGTCATTAATCACTCTTTCTGCTCTCCCTTCACACTTGAAGCTAACCCACTGTCCCTCTCATTTCAGATGCAGAAAACATCAAGGCCCATGTGCCAGTTCAAGACGGGATGGGGACCCTTCCTGAAGATGTACTGTTGCTCTGATCTAACCACAGAAAGCATCAACTCAGACAGGCATCATATGCCCCTTAGAGGGTAGACTAGAGAATGATCTTTACATGGCAAGTCAGATGCAGAAGTGTGCAAGAGGTAAGGCAGGGTGACATGATGGCACTGGTACCAGCTTGCTGGAGGATACAATCACATCCTAGCCCTGCTACAGAGGACTCAAATGCTGACTGAGAGCTCAGACTACTGACGCAGGCTGATGGGTATACACCAAGAAATGCTAGGTGTACTGGGAAAATTGTCAGAGCTTGGGGTTTCACAGAGAACAGAGAGGCTATTGCAGCCAACATGGAGCGAATGGTCACCTCCAAGAACATGACAGTGTGGCCTATCATGATTGAGCCTCTGGAGACAGCTCTGAGTTTCCAAAGTAGCTCACACTTCGTCAAAACTTTTACTGTTCTGTCCAATAACCCAATATCTGAGATACGTTTCACACAAGATCAAATCTTTGTTCATATGAATCACATGCATTCCAAGAGAGGCTAACTGTGGGTTTAAACACAAGTAAGGAGTATTGGGAAAAAGACTGAATCTTGTAAAACAAAAGATCTGCTGAACAATATTGTAACCAAGAATGGAAGGAGGCAAATGAATAAAGCTAAAAGAGCAGGAAATAATGATAACAAATTGGGAAAAGCAATCAAACTGAAGCAAAAAGCCAAACAAGAAAAAGAAGCATGATTTTGGACCAGTGCCTTTTATATAAGTGTATGTTTGTACTTGTGTATTCAGGAAAATATGCAAAAAAAAACCAAGCCAAGCCAAAAATAAATTTGCAATAAACTCATATAAATGGAAAAATCTGATCATGGTATGGGGGCTTAGAACAAAGACTGCTGTTTATTTGTAAGCATATTATTCAAATGGAATCATTGAATAGAATTTGGTAATAGAGTAGGAAATAGACCAGATTCTAGTCAAATGAGGATGTACTTCAGCAGAAAGGGCAGTAGAGCTGACTACTGATAACACACAGCGGCCAATTTTCCCCAGTCCCTAAACCACCACGACTTTGACAAGCAAATCTTCCTCCAATCTCGGACTTTGGCTGATCTCAGGTTCAGAGTCATTTTGTTGTGTTGAGTTGAGTCCTAGCAGGATTCCAACCTGCACTGCACAGCTCACAAGCGAGGGAAATGAGATTTGAGAGAGTTAGGAAAGAAATTAAAATGCAGGGCCTCAAGAGCAGTAATCTCAGGATTATTAGTGTCACATGCTAGTGAGCATAGGAATAGGAGGACTGATCGATTGAACACAGGGCTGGAGAATTTGTGTTGGAGGGAGGGCATCAAATTTCTGAGGCATAGGAACAAGTTCTGGGGCAGTTGGGACCTGTACAAGATGGACAGGACAGGAACCTCACAGGGAGATTTGAGAGTGCTGTTGGGGAGGGTTTAAACTAGCATGTCAGGGGGATGGGAACCTGAGGGGTAGCTCAAATTGGAAGGAAGTAAAGCTGGTAACAGGAAGTAGAAAAGTAGCAAACAATAGAAGGTAGGTGAAACAAAGGCAAGCATCAACTAGGTTTAGAATGCAGAATAATGTCAAGATAACAAGGTTAAGGGCACTCTACCTGAATGGATGCAGCATTCGCAACAAGGTAGATGATTTAAAGGCACAAGTATAGGTAAATGGGTATGAGCTAATTGTCATTACGGAAATATGGCTACTGGGTGACCAAGACTGGGAACTGAATATTCGACATTTAGGAAGGACAGGAAAAAAGGAAAAGGAGGTTGTGTTGTGCTGATAATAAGGGATGGGATCAGTACATTAGTAAGGGAGGATCTCAGATCAGAAGAACAAAATGTGGAATCTGTTTGGGTGGAGCTAAGAAACAGCAAGGGGCAGCAAACATTAGGAGGAGTTGTTTATAGGCCACCAAATAGTAGTGGTAGTGTGTGCATGGTATTAATCAGGAGATTAGAGAAGCATGTAGCATGGATAATACAGTAATTATGGGTGAATTCAATCTGCATATAGACTGGGTAAACCTAATGAGCACTGATGCTGTGGAGTTTCTGGAGTGTGTTAGGGATGGTTTTCTAGAGCATTTTGTTGAGGAACAGACGAGAGGACAGGCTTTTTTAGATCTAGTATTATGTAATGAGAAAGGCCTAATTAATAATCTTGTTGTAAAAGAACCTTTAGGGATAAGTAACCAGAATATGATCAAATTTTATATTATGTTTGAAAGTGAGGTAGTTCAATCTGAAGCCAGGGTGTTGAATTTGAACAAAGGAAATTATGAAGGTATGAGGGGCAAATTAGCTGAGGTGGATTGGGAAAATACATTAAAAGGTCTGACAGTGCATAGGCAATGGATAGTCTTCAAAGAATTATTACATAGTTTACAGCAACTGTACATTCCTTCAAGGCACAAAAACCCCAAAAGTAAAGGCAGTCAACAGTGGCTAACAAAGGAAGTTAAGGATTGTATAAGATTAAAAGAAAAGGCCTATAAAGTTGCCAGAAATGGTAGTAAACCTGAGGATTGAGAGAATTTTAGAATATAGAAAATGAGAACCAAGAAACTGATAAAGGGAGAATAGAATATGAATGTAAGCTAGAAAAAAAACAAAAATGGACTGTAAAAGCCTCTGTAGGTACGTAAACAGGAAACATTTGGCTAAGACAAATGTGGGTCCATCACAGGCAGAGTCAGGAGAATTTATAATGGGGAATAGAGAAATGGCAGAGAAGCTAAATGATTACTTTGTGTCAGTCTTCACTGAAGATGATACAAAAAATCTCCCAGAATTAGAGATCCAAGGGACTAGGGAGAATGAGGAATTAAAGGAAATTAGTATGAGTAAGAAGGCTGTATTGGAGAAATTAATGGGGCTGAAGGTTGACAAGTCCCCGGGACCTGATATTCTATATCCCAGAGTGTTCAAAGAGGTAGCCAAGGAGATAATGGATGCATTGGTAATCATCTTCCAAAGATCTATAGATTCTAGGATGGTTCGTGCAGATTGGAAGGTAGCAAATGTCACCCCACTATTTAAGGTAGGGAGAGAGGAAACAGGGAATGAAAGACCTGTTAGCCTGACATCAGTAGTAGGTAAAAATGGTAGAATCTATTCTAAAGGATGTGA
The DNA here is from genome assembly GCF_036365525.1 of Heterodontus francisci. Taxonomy (NCBI): domain Eukaryota; kingdom Metazoa; phylum Chordata; class Chondrichthyes; order Heterodontiformes; family Heterodontidae; genus Heterodontus; species Heterodontus francisci. The sequence goes on along the minus strand of NC_090396.1, from coordinate 41,270,276 downwards.
TAAATGGACAGTTGGATAATAATGATCTGATTGGGCATAGTCAACATGGATTTATGAATGGGAATTCATGTTTGATGAACCTGTTGGAGTTTTCCAAGGATGTTACTAACATAATTAATAAAGGGGAGTCAGTGGACATAGCATACTTAGATTTTCAGAAGGCTTTTGATAAAGTCCCCCACATGAGATTGGTTAGCAAAATTAAAGCACATGGGATAGGAGGCAATATACTGACATGGATTAAGGATTGGTTAACAGGCAGAAAACAGAGAGTAGGAATAAACGGGTCATTCTCACTTTGACAGGCTGTGGTTAGTGGCGTACCGCATGGATCAGTACTTGGCCCCAGCTAACAACATATATCAATGATTTGTGCATGTGGACCAAATATAGTATTTCCAAGTGTGCAGATGACACAAAACTAAGTGGGAATGTGTGCTGTGAGGAAGCTGCAAAGTAGCGTCAAGGGGATTTGGACAGACTTAGTGAGTGGGCAAGAATGTGGCAGATGGAATATAATGTAGAAAAATGTGAGGTTATCCACTTTGGTAGGAGGAACAGATGTGAAGAGTATTTCTTAAATGGTAAGAGATTAGAAAGTGTACATGCACAAAGTGACATGGGTGTCCTAGTCAATAAGTCACTGAAAGCTAGCATGCAGGTGCGGCAAGCAATTAAGGCGGCTAATGGTATATTGGCCTTTATCACAAGAGGATTTGAGTACAGATATTGATTTAATTGTATAGAACCTTAGTTAGACCACACTTGGAGTACTGTGTGCAGTTTTGGTCCCCTTACCTTAGGAAGGATATTATTGCCATAGACGGAGTGCAACGAAGGTTCACCAGACTTGTTCCCAGGATGGTGGGACTGTTTTATGAAGAGAGATTGGGGAAACTGGGCCTGTATTCTCTAGAGTTTCAAAGAATGAAAGGTGATCTCATTGAAATGTACAAAATACTTAAAGGGATAGACAGGGTAGTTGCAACTAAGATGTTTCCCCTGGTTGGGGAGTCTAGAACCAGGGGACACAATTGCAAAATGAGGGGGAAGCCACTTAGGATAAAGATGAGGAGAAATTTCTTTACTCAGAGGGTTGTGAATCTTTGGAATTCTCTACCCCAGAGGGTTGTGGAAGCTCAGTCATTGAGCATGTGTAAAGTAGAGATTGACAGATTTCTAAATACCAATGACCTAAAAGGGCAATAGTGTAGGCAAAAGGCATTGAAGTGGATAATCAGCCCTGATCGTACTGAATGGCAGAGCAGCTTGATGGGCTGAACAGCCTACTCCTGCTATGTTCCTATGACTATTGCAGACTCTAAAGGCCTGTAGCAGTGTTGCATAGCTAGCAGTCTCTGGGGCAGCCAAAGCAATTTCGAGCATAGGGAAGGTAATCAATACAATACACACTCTTGGGGCCTATAAACTTTAAGTGAGCCCTCATCATACCACAGCAATGGTATATACCAGGAGTCCAAGACATTCAGAGCATCCAGTATTGCTGTATGGAAAATTTTTCCAGTGACATATTCCAGTAATTTTCACCTAATTATAACATTATCCTACATATTAGAGTGGATGCATCAGATGCCTAAATAACTTCCGGTGGGAATTACAGGAAGGAGCAGCAAGTGGTGGGGGAGCCATGGGAACAGCTACCAGCTCGATTTTCATTCCCCGCTCACTGGTGTCACGTAACGGATCCAGCTGACTTCAGAGGAATACCTGCCCCACGGTCTATCAATTGCTGAATAACATGCCTAATTTGCAATGTTCTGTTCCACAGCCTATTTATTCATTTACTCAGCAATTTGCAATCTTCAGCTCCCCAGCCCATTTAATCATTTATTCAGCAATCAAGACTGGTAGAAATATTCAATCAAATTCCAAAATCAATTCTTTGTGACAGTGTATGCGTTATAAAAAAAGTAAACTGAGCATTAAATACTGAACGTTTGGGGAATGTTATTTGCTTGGATCAAGAATTTGCATTTGTGTGTTATACTTGGACGTACTACTGCAGTAGAAATGAATGGAAAGATGATTTAGTACATTGAAGTAAAAAGTCCTAATCAAGTAGATGCTGATTAGGGATTGACTGCAATTTTAATTCAAATCTTATAGGGCGAGTGGTCTGAATCTGGTCCATTTTAGTTTGTTCACATGAAATTGGTCAATTTACTTCAGGCGCAGATGTACCTGTCCATGCTTTTATTGAAATCCCACAGAAGAATTCAGTCTGAAATTTATATTCTGGCACTGATTTCAACAGAAATTTTCCTCAGCACAACCATTCAGGTTACAGAGCAACAATCATCCTCACATTTAAAACAAAAATTCTCGAGATTTGAGCTTCACTAGCAAAGACAGCATTTATTTTCCAGACCTAATTGCCCTCAAGCAGGTGATGGGGAACCGCCTTCTTGAACCGCTACAGTCCATGAGGTGAGGGTACTGTTCTGTTAGGGAATTCAAGGTTTTTGACCCAGTGCAGTTCTTATGTTGTTAAAACACATCAGATCCCATCCACAAAGATGTGACTCATTTTGCAGTTATAGAATATGGACCATTTTTTTTTATATTGCTAGCTTATTTTTCAATCTTAAACTCATAAAAATCAAAACATATAAATAAGGTCTTTGTTTAGTAAATGAAGGCAGATGGATAAACTATTCTTTTAAGTATTATCACATGTACAAAATGCAACTGGAATCAAAGAGTTCTTTAATTATTCTCTATTGTCTTCCAAAGAAATTGCATTGTTTACTGTTGGACTTTATCGGTGTTGGTTTCAGTGGCTGTTTTACCATGTCATCTGCTGTGGTTCCATTTATACACTGTAGTGTAGTTCCCCCTGTAAAGAGAGACTATACAGCTGGAAATTTAAATTACCACCCCACAAGTTGTGATGGCGTGGGTTCGTTGTGAAGGTCGGGTCACAAGTTGAGTGTTTTTCTTTTTTCGATGGTTCTCAGGGGATAGCCCTTTCCTCCCCATGTATGCTTTGTGTTTGAATATTTTTCTAAATATTCTTTGGTTGGGATTTTTTTTTTGTCCAGTTCAGGTTTAACCAGTGATTTCTTGTCACTGTTATATCAGTTCCAAAAGTCCACCTCAAGAAAGCAGTGGTGGGGAGGGATTGCCGATTGAGATCAGGCATGTGACTGGTCAGTACAAAGCTGTATAAGAGAAGTACATGGATCTGGATTAGCATCAGTAAGCGCCAGCACCCGAAAACTCAGATGGTTAAGACACTAAAGTAGCTGAGTTATATGGAACTGGGAGGCTGTGGGCTCCATCTTCAGTCTGTGCTGGGTTAAATGATCTCAACTGAGGTGTGGTAGGAGTGGTCAACGTAACTTCAGCATCTCCAAGACAGAAAAGGGGAAATATTATGTTTTTATCCACTCCTGACTGGTATCTATTACTACTACACTTCAGGAAGGATGTGAGGGTGCAGAGGAGATTTACCAGAATGGTTTCATGGATGGAGGATTTTAGTTACAAGGTTAGGTTGGACAGCTGGGGTTGTTCTCCTTAGAACAAATGAGATTAAGGGGAGATCATAATAGAGGTTGCAAAATTATAATAGACTTAGATAAGTTAGAAAACGAAAAACTGTTTGCATTAACATGGTACAAGGACAGGGGACACAGATTGAAAGTTTTGGGCAAGAGATGCAGGAGGAAAGAGGACACACTTTTTTTTTATAAACACAGTGGGTGGTAATGACCTGGAACTCACTGCCCACAGGGGCGGAAGAAGTGGAGACAGTGACTTCAAGAGTCAGTTGGATGGTCACCTGAGAGAAACAGACTTGTAGAGCTACAGGGATCGAGCCGGGGAGTGGGACTGAGTGCATAGCTCCATGGAGAGTCCGCCTAGACTCAATGGGCCAAATGGCCTCCTTCTGTGCCGTAAATGACTCTACTCTCTGGTACTGCAGATGTAGGCATTTCCTTTTTCAGGTCTTGCAAGAAGGGCAGCACAGTGGCGCAGTGGTTAGCACCGCAGCCTCACAGCTCCAGCGACCCGGGTTCAATTCCGGGTACTGCCTGTGTGGAGTTTGCAAGTTCTCCCTGTGTTTGCGTGGGTTTCCTCCGGGTGCTCCGGTTTCCTCCCACATGCCAAAGACTTGCAGGTTGATAGGTAAATTGGCCATTATAAATTACCCCCTAGGATAGGTAGGTGGTAGGGAAATATAGGGACTGGTGGGGATGTGGTAGGAATATGGAATTAGTATAGGATTAGTATAAATGGGTGGTTGATGGTCGGCACAGACTCGGTGGGCCGAAGGGCCTGTTTCAGTGCTGTATCTCTTAAAAAAAAAGAATGGATACTTGGACAAGGTATAGGAAGATTACTGATGTCGATGGAATCAGCAAAGTGTTAATGCCTTCAAAAAAGGCATTGAGAAGAAAAATGGTGGAAAACAGTAAAAAGACAAAAAAAAAATCAGACAGCTAGCCTGCATTGTAGCAGCATGAAATGCAACTTGAATCCATAAGCTACATTTGAGATGCAGAGCACTGAAAGGAGAAGCCCTCCATGATTTGCAGGAATGAAAAGCTTTATGAGTAGAACTGGTTGTATTTATGAATATCACATTTTATTGTTGATATACAAAAGTGACCCATTCCTCAATGCAAAACACAATCTTGTAAACTTGCCATCAGTCATGAAACACTGTTAAATACCCCAACATGCTGCAACATTAATGCTATTTTGTAATGTACTAAACAAAAGAATAAAGAACTCTGTGGAATGGCCTTATTGCCATGTACTGTACCCAAGGCAATTAACTGTTGTGACAACTGGGAAAGCCACAGAGATCCAAACATAAATGGTGTTCAGACACTTGCAATGTACAGTGCAATAATGACTTCAATATTGCAGACACATTTCAGGGTGCATTCATACAACGCTGTTGAAATGGCTGGGAGATGGTTCCCACTTCACAGAAATGCTAAAGCTGATTTGGAGCAGCATCTGATCAAAGATCACAGTTGGGTCTCACAGCAAGCTCAGCAAGACTGGAAGAGGGGGGAAAAATGTTGCATCGAAAATTATTCTCCAACCGGTTGTTCCTCCTGGGGACAGTGTTAAAAATAATGTCTTAATGGTTCACTAATCAACTAAACTGTTTAGTGCTTATGTGCTGATATTATGTCATCACTATGCAAATTAACTCAAGTCAGATTTCGAAGCTGTCAGTACAAGCCAGTCCTCGAAAGCTGAAGTGAGCACGGAAGCGAATCACTGCAAGTTCAATTGCTGACATGTGAATGCATTATTAGTAACTTTTAGCAGAGGTTAAGTACTGTTTAGTACACAATAATCTCAAACTTCTGGTAATGCAGAATGGGAAAAGATACTTGACCTTGATATGTTTATTTCTCCATTTTTTAATGAAAGGGGCCACATAACATGGAATAAACAAGATGATTTTAGTGACATAGGAACTGTACATGTAAGGGATGTTAAATCATGTATTCACTTCTATCATGAACCGAGAGGCAGTCAATTATCAGTAAATATATTATTCTCAGTCAGCAAAATATAAATGTTACTGCCCACAAATAGAATCTTTATAGTAACCAGTCACTTTTATGCAACACACTTGACTAATAACTGAAATAAAATTATTTTACATACTTTCTGGAATATGAAGTGCATATGATAGATAGCCTTCTTCAGCTCAGAACTGTCTGCCTCAAAATTAGCAATTTGTATGGATGTGCAATCTCCCAACAGATAATAGTCTGCAGTAAATCTCCATATGGTGCACTTTATTGCAATTACAATCTGCTTTCTGTTTGGCCGTCTACGTGGAATTTTACTGTAAAATAAAAGATGACTATGAATTCAAGATATTAATTGGTCAAACTAAGAATCCCTGCTAATTGTGCCTCACAGGAAATAAAATGCTTGGTCCAATGCAGCCCATTATTTTACTACTTAATCTCTATTAAATCTCATTCAGATGGGTGCCCAGTCACCTCAAGAGAGTTCATCCAACACAATGCAAAATATTAACGCACCGTCTGCAATTATAATAGCTCGGCTTAAAAATCCAGCTAAAAGATAAACCCAACTTATTTTTGATTTAAAATCATATCCTACAATTGTTGCATGAAGAGACGATACAACTGGAAGGCTAAATAATTTAATATATTCAAAAAATGTACAGCACAGGAACAGGCCATTCAGCCCACTTGATTCATTCTAAATTTTATGGTCTGGAGGAACTTCCTCCCACCCTTCTTCATCTAACCTTATATCGGCATATCTTTCTACTCCATATTCCCCTTAGGTACTTATCTAGCTTCCCCGTAAATGCAACCATTCCATTCACGACAACAACTCCATGTGGTAGCAAGTATCACATTCTAACCACTCTCTGGGCAAAGAATGAACCTTCAATCCCTGTTGAATTATTAATAGCTAACATATTTATGGCCAAGAGTTTTGGACTCCCCCCACCAGTACAGCACAAACATCATTAGGGCGGCACAGTGGCACAGTGGTTAGCACCGCAGCCTCACAGCTCCAGGGACCCGGGTTCGATTCCAGGTACTGCCTGTGTGGAGTTTGCAAGTTCTCCCTGTGTCTGCGTGGGTTTTCTCCGGGTGCTCCGGTTTCCTGCCAAAAGACTTGCAGGTTGATAGGTAAATTGGCCATTATAAATTGTCACCAGTGTAGGTAGGTGGTAGGGAAATATAGGGACAGGTGGGGATGTTTGGTAGGAATATGGGATTAGTGTAGGATTAGTATAAATGGGTGGTTGATGTTCGGCACAGACTCGGTGGGCCGAAGGGCCTGTTTCAGTGCTGTATCTCTAATCTAATCATTTCTACGTCAATCTTTTCAAACCCTTACATAATCTTTAAGACTTCTAGCAGGTCATCAGTCAGACTTCGCTTTTCTAGAGAAAAATGTCCCAGCCTATCCAATCTTTCCTGTTAGGTATAACCTCTCCATTCTGGCATCATCCTTGTAAATCTTTTTTGCACAATTCCAGTGCCTCTTTATCCCATTTATAATATATAGACACTAAAACTGGGCACAGTATTCCAAGTGCGGTCAAGCCACAATTCTATACAAGTTTAACAATTTTTCTGTTTTTCCAATCCTATTCTTCTAGAAATGAGCCACTGTACTTTGTTTGCTTTATCACCTTATTAACCTGTTTTGCTACTTTGTGATTTGTATATCTATGCCCCTCAATCCCTTTGCTTCCCCATTTAGACTCATTTTCCATGAAGTATGTGGACTCCTTATTCTTCCTAACAAAATGCATCACCTCATGCTCATTTATATTGAAATTCATTTGCCAATGACATTCCCATTATGGAAATCTATTAATGTCTGCCTATACATCTAAATTTGGAAGTGTTCACATGTTATTTATGACTTTGTAACTTTAGACTCATACTTGAAATACCTGTGCCCTGCAGTGTCTTTTATAGCAACAAGGATTGTGAATTTATTAGTAACAGCTAAAACCTGCAGCTTCTCCAGATTGCTCATTTTTAAATTAAAAAAAATATATATTGAACAACTCAAATATGTACACAACAGACTTTCCATCATCTTTTTCTCAAACCACCAAAAATTAAATCCACAATAATTCCATCAGTGCAAATAGTTAAGACACTTCTTCTGGGGTCTGCGCAGTGATGAGAAAACCAACTTCTATCCCCCTCATCATTTCCATTGACTGGAAAATCCAACAGTAAGTCTGTGATGATAGACACACCACCTCAGCCAGCCTGCCCTGTTTCCCACACCAGTTGAAATAAAAGCAAAAAAAGTAGTATATAAAATTATGAGGGGCCAGAGTTGGCAGGAAGGACCTATTTCCCTCAGCAAAGTGGTCAATAACTGGGGTTGGGGGGGGGGGGGGGGGGCGGGGGGGCACATATTTAAAGTCATTGGCAGAAGGATTAGAGGGGAGTTAAGAAGAGGTTTTTTCACCCAGAGGGTGGCAGAAGTCTGAACTCACTGGCTGAGAGTGTGGTAGAGGCAGAAATCCTCAACCCGCATCTAAAACGTACTTGAATATCCACTTGAAGTGCCATAACTACAGGGGTACTGACCAAGTGCTGGAAAGGGATTAGGCTGGATAGCTCTTTTTTTGACCAGCACAGACACAATGGGCCAAATGACTTCCTTTCTATGTCATAAAATGTTCTATGTTTCTACAATCAGGTTGCAACCAATGTCAATGTAACTGAATTCTGCTGTTATGTATTGAAACGCTTAATCTAAAACACTCTGTCCATTTAATATGCAGAAAGAGGCTTTATTAAGTGGTGCAATGAAATTTACAAATCAAATTATTTCCTTATCAATTTCCAAGGGCACATGGGGTTTACAACAGGAGAAAAGCAATTACGTCATTAGTGAACTGGAAACTGCCATCACATTTAAGATAACATCCGAATGCCCTCGGGTATGAAGAGCAATCTACAATATTTATACATGTTGCAAAGCACCAATTAGTGTACAACAGTCTTAACAGTTAAATAACAAAGGAAGGAAAACTATTTCAGGACTTGATAACAAAATATCGGTTTTGTTTTTCTCAATGTTCAAATATAGCTTCCAGATGTGGGACAAAAAAAAAAAGATTATCTGTATTATACAAGGCACAATCTTAGACATGCAACTATGAAGGCAATGTACGCCCCAGATATCACAAACAACAAAAAACACAAAAAGCTGATACATCATTGATACAAAACATGCAATGTTTGACAGAATATTTTGGATGCTTTTAATTTTAATAAATTTATGCATCGACTTTATTTAACAAGTAGTGATAAAAGTAATAAATATCTTCAATGTCCTATGTTGCAGCATCTTTGCAACTCAAAAGTTTGTGTAGTTTCCAGTGCCTTTCATCAAGGAAGATCCACTTTCGGCACTCCGTTCCAACCTCGTAGGGGGTGAACTTGCCTAGACAGCCAAGATGTCTATTTAGACCAGCTAATTTTCCCCAGCAGTCTTAGCTCAGAGGAGAGAAAACAGCACATTGCAGCAGGAAGTGGGAACTTGCCCTCTCCTCTTCATGAAGGGAGCAGCTGAAGAATACTAAAAAGGGCACACTCAGGGCAAAAGTTTGGTTGGCAAAGGGTAGATCTGTCGTGTCAAAAGTGCTGCTGCTGACACAGAAATCAGGACAAACTATCAGAGGTGCAAAATTAACATTTTCACTGACTACAGGCAAAGTAACACAAACCAGGGAGGTCCTTTTTGCTTCTTTGCTAAAAGCATTAATGCCGTTTGAAAAGATGCTAAAGAGCTACCGTAAAAAAGCCATTGCACTCTTAAATGGGCCTCCTCCCCAAAGTTTAAAGGAAAGCGCAATGAGAATCACCCAAAAGGACAGTTTATTATCTCTCATTACAGCCTCAAGCAGCCGTGACCTCCCTGCAAAATGACTTGTGTTCCAGACTGGTGAGGAGACTCAGCATCCACACTGCCTAGGCTTTATAAAGGGACACTCATTGCTGGCAAGGTTATGTCTGCAGTAAGAGAGCCACCAATGCAATCTAGCACCTTGAACATTAAGCTTCCTTATCAGTTCATCATCAGTTAAGCCACAATATCTTATCAACTAAGTACAACAAAAAGACAGCTAATTAAGCTGCTTTTGTGCTTTACAACAAATGGCAAAGATAAGCAAAAGTTTTCTCTGCAATATTTTTGTTTGTTTAAATTTACGATGATGTATGGTAAATTAATACGACAGTCAATGCTAGAAAATAACACAGGAAATATGGCAGCTTTTAATTTTCCAGTTAACTGTGTTGACCTAATCTAGATTAAAAACAAAAGCCACTGTGCCTTGGAAATGAAGAAAAGCAAAATTGTGACAGATGTATGTGAACTCAGAGGGTGAGGGCAATCTCCAAATGGTGTGGGAGATCTTGCACAAGCCAAAACAAACTTCAAGTCTGAATATCAGAGATACAGTACCGTATGCCACATGTACAGATTCTTGAGGGCAAGTCAACCAGCTGCTGCTTGAGGTTTCATAAGGCAGCATTTAGGAAAATAGACCTTCCTGCACTGTAAAGAACCCAACTTATTACAGAAAGCAGGACTGATTAAACAAATTAAAAAAGGTATTGAAAGTAATAAACCAAAATCCAAAACCCAAGAGCTGCTGCCAAGCTTGGGGGACCTGGCCATGTCGACATTACACATTGTTCAGCAAATCAATAGAGTTTGCATTTCACTTCTAGATAGGAATTCATAATATGCAGTCAAATCCATCTGTGGTTTCCTGTTAGAAGAAGCTGACGATAGCAGTGTGGGAAGGTGGGAGAGGCTTACATAAGTAACATGGTACAAATTATTAGATTAAAAGAGTAAAATTTACTTGCCCCTTTTTCCTCTCAACTTTACTCACCTTACTCACATGAAGGAAAAATTACTGTGGTCAACTATGAACTGATTTTATTTTTCAACTCTTATACACTATACCAACAGAAACATGGGTTTAGTGGTAACAACCTGCCCCACAGTCAGAAGAGTTGGGTTCGGGCCCCACACCAGACAGCCCAAACAAGCAGAGACTGGAGTGCCAGCTCTGAATACTGGATTGAGATCCAGCAGGGGTGCTTGCATCTGATGGGTGCAAGTGACCCCTTATTGTAAAAGAGTAGATAGGACTATTTAGATTTGGTCGCAACTCAACACGGAGAAAATGCTCAGAAGAAGCACATGGAAGGGAACAAAGCTACTCTTCCCTAGCATGAATCCCATGTGAAACTGGAGTTAGGACTCCGCCTAGGCAGAACACAATGGGCAGATGGGCCCTACTGCAAACATCAAGGGGTTGGGCAGGGGACCAAATAGTTTTTGGCCTGCATCATTCTACAGCAGACCACTGGGAGCTGTGTCAGAGTGGCTGGGGGAATATTAAAGTCTTGCTGCGCTGCTTAAAGGATGAATTACTCTCATACTATTAACATTTAATTGGGCTAGCTTCTGAAATATAGTACCGTACTTTCTGGGAAAGCCAAGGCAACATTTATTAGATCTTTGACAATCATTGAAAAATTATAAGCTTGTGTTATTACAGTACTAACATGACCTTGATACTGTAACGAGCACTGCAATGCATCTTCTACTTCATAGAAATAGTAAAATTACAGTTTAGTTTTGAAGCCAGATCCCAGCAGGTCTCTGAAGAGAAGTAATTGGAAATCCATCGGACCAGGTAGTCTTACGTATCGGAGTTTACCACTTCTGAGTTTTGACATCATGTGGAGTACAACTCCAACATCGGGGGGAATTTTATGCTGGCAGTGGGGGTCTCAATGTCGAGTTCCCCGTGCGACTCTTGTACGGAAGACCCACAGAATTTAGTGCCAATCAGGCACTTAACTTGACAGCAGCAGCCTTCTGTAGGATTTAGGACCCTGTCGCTGGAAGTCCTGGCCTTGCGGAGCTGCCGTCCAATCAGAGAAGCGGCGCTGGAACCAGGTTTAAAGTAAGTCAGGACAGGAGGGGTCTCGTGGGGGTGTCAGGAACAAGGGCAGGGGCTGCCTACTGCATGGCTAGTTGCAGCTGCAGTGGGAAGAGGCCCTTAATTAGGGACTAAATTTCAGCAGAGGCAGGATGGTAGCGGGGTTTCCCTCTGCCTGCCACCATTCCACCCAGTTTTTAGTGGATAGAAAATATAGTGGTTAATGAGTCCACATTTTCTCTCCCCACATCTAAATCCGTCACAGGGGAGAGCATAAAATTCCACCCATAGTGTCACACCCCCATTAAAACTTTATCTCAGAAATTGTTATGTAGTAATTTACTGAGAGAATATAGACAGTCCCACCCACAAGACATACAAGTTTTAAACAGCTATGAGGTGAGTTCTGTGCATTCAAGCACTCTTGCACCGAGCCCTCTTTTAGATGTAAGAATCCCCTCTATCAGGCTGAATCCAGTAGCTCAGCCCAGTTGCTACAGTATAAGTACCCTCTAAGTCAGCAGCAAAGGAGGTAATGTACTAACCTCACACAATTAGCTGCTCACCACACAATCAGGAAAACGTGGACTCATTAACCACTATTTTCCATCCACTAAAATTCATAAATGAGAATATGGAGTGATATGCGTGAGATTTTCGGCAGGCATGTGCTCCCCAGCAGTTCTGTGAACTCTGAAAATCCATCATCAGTCATTTTTGGGAACTGACTGTTGAGAAGTTCTGTGTATTTTGTAGCTTTGTGTCAACAATGCAATGTACAGGACAAAGGTCACTGCATTGCTTATTTACACTGGAGACTGCGGACACTGTGCTCTGACTCAAGACTCGGATACTGAGCTTGTAAGTTGCCAATCTACTATGTAAGTCACACCAAATAATCTATTGCTGCATTACCAGTTATGTTATTGCTGAGCACATGTGCTTGGACAGCAATCAGGTATTGCAGTAAATGGTTGATCGTCACTGGCATTGATTTCTAGTTAAATTGATTGCTTGCTAAGAAACTTGGTATCTCTAAATTTATATTTTGTTGGTAAAAATAGTAACTTATTGTGTAAAATACTTTGATGTGAAAGGCTCCATATAAAGATTTCTTTCTTTGGCCTCCTTATCTCGAGAGACAATGGATACGCGCCTGGAGGTGGTCAGTGGTTTGTGAAGCAGCGCCTGGAGTGGCTATAAAGGCCAATTCTAGAGTGACAGGCTCTTCCACAGGTGCTGCAGAGAAATTTGTTTGTCGGGGCTGTTGCACAGTTGGCTCTCCCCTTGCGCCTCTGTCTTTTTTCCTGCCAACTACGAAGTCTCTTCGACTCGCCACATTTTAGCCCCGTCTTTATGGCTGCCCGCCAGCTCTGGCGAACGCTGGCAACTGACTCCCACGACTTGTGATCAATGTCACAGGATTTCATGTCGCGTTTGCAGACGTCTTTAAAGCGGAGACATGGACGGCCATATAAAGATAGTGTGTAATATTTTACATCATTGTGGTGATCATAGCGAGGTGGTTATCTTTGTGCAACATGACTGTTGAACTAACCAATTGCAGCACGCAATGGCTTAGTAGTAAGCAGGTAAACAGATGCTGCAAACACTTAATCAGAAAGTAAGTTACAGACACTATGTACAGTCATTAACATTAAAACATTTTAAAAAAGACATATGCAGCATCTTGCCCTTCACAGAATTTAGTCTTTTAAAAGGATATTTTCCCTTAAGGTGGCAGAATCACTAATACTGTACTTGTTATTAATATTTGTAAATATTAACTCAAGTACATAGCATCATTTGACAATGTATTTAACAACGGAAGTGTGCTCATTACTCTGTTCTATTTACTTGCTCAATTTGGACAGCCTGAGGGAATTGCTGTAGTACTTCCTGATCTGTCACTAATTACAAATCCATTAATTCCGGAATTAGCGCTCAATGCATTTGAGGTATCCTTGCATGCATTTAGTGTAGCATTCCAGCACATTATATTTGTCATTAAGGAAGAAAAAAAGCTTCTAAAAAGAAAACTGATCTCATTGCGAGGAAACTCAAATAGTGACTATAGCAGCAGCACACAGAGTTTGAAAGAAACACCTCTTTAGGCCAAATGAAAGCACACGGCTCCTTTCATTAATTGCTAAACAGAAATGCACATTTGTGTTTAAATCACAAGTTATTACCACAGCTTAAAACTTCAAAATTAAAACTTATCACCTGATGAAAAGTTATATCTCATTCACAGTGCCATTCCAAAAAAAGACCATCAGATACTCACAATACAGAACAGGTACAACTTAAACATAATCTAATCCAATGAATCAGAAAATTGCAAAATGTAAACACATAGCATAACAACTTAATATAAAACTCAGTCCATCAGGTTTACTCTGATTGCGTGAAAACGTTTATCAATCAACCGCCTGTGACCGAATAAAAGTTTCAAATTTGGTAGAAGCAGGGTTTATTGTTCAATGAGAACTTAAAATAAACCTGCTCCAAAATACTTTTGGCATATTGGTCCAGCATCTGACAGTAGAGGATGAAGAGTGGCTTTGGGGATTATCTATCACAAGGTGATCAATGTGGTGCTTAAAATGCAAATAGGTGCAAGCCAAGCAAATGTGGATAAATGTAAATTTGATTCACAAATGACTAAAGGACACATCCAAAGTAATACTGTCATCCAGCAGATCTTCCACTCCTCTGCCAGACTTTGGATAGATACCTAGTACATCCCAGATCCAGTGCAAGGTATGTTATTTGGCACGGAGCTTTTCCGGGCATGATTTGATTTGTCCCCAGAGTGAGCTTATTTTCTTTCCATCCTTGATCTAGATAGTTTGTTCAATGACCCAAGAGCACGGAATGAGAAAAGACCTTGCCGCCAATGCAGTCTGTTCCTTCCCCTGACTGCCTGCAATTGCCCTACGATAGATGCACTCTATCCAATCTATTTGATCACTTATGTGTTGGGACTGCAAAGTTATCCCTGATCCCCCAAAGGTAATTAACTAAAACTCCAGAGTATGAGAGAAAAATCCATCAGCAAATTCAGGACAAACTTGGCATAATTGTGAACATCAAAGACATAGCGCTGAATTTTTGCAGCCCCCCCCCCCTCCCCCAAATGACAGAGAGGGCAGCTGTGCCCTCAGCAACGGCGTCCAGCGCCACTGCGCAGGTGCCATTTTTAAAGGGCTTCAAGCCCTGAGAAGAAATTTTAATTTTTAAAAGGAACATTATTGTATATGGTCTTTAAACAATTAAGTAAAAGCTGGAGGCCCTTTCCAACCCCACCCCCAATGTTTGTGGGTCACCGAAACAAAATAACCTTTATTCCCAACCCAAACTTCCCCCTCCAACCTCGTTATTTTTGCCCTTCCAACCATCCTCTCAGCCAATACAAAAAGTATTTTCCCCGCTCCCTCCACCCCACCCTGAAAGTTTCACTCTTTTTCCCCCCCCCCCCCACCCCGCCAGCATCTCGCCTCAGTTCCCCAAACGGAGATCCAAAGGTAGGACCTCCGGACACCAGATAAGTTCATTAACACGCATTTGAATTAATTTTACTACGCAAATGAAGCCTCCGCCACTGGGGGACCACACCGAGGCCTCGCCGCAACCGGTAAAATGTGGCAGGGCCTTCTCAGCGCCAGGGGTCGAGGATGGCCTCTCCCGGAAGAATTTTCTGGGCCCCCCGCCCCCGTCACGGCCCCAAATGTCAGAGGGCTAGTAAAATTCAGCCAATGGGGTGGGGAATGCGATCAAAAGTATAATTTTGAAACTCCACATCAAACAGCAGCAAAATGATTTCGATGCTTTGGATACTAATCAGGCACTACTGACAATAACTGCTTCCTAATTCAGAGTCAGCACACAAGGGATGAGATAACAATGAGCTTTAACAATTGCTCCAATATATTTCGCAGCAACAAAGCAATAACATCTATAGGTATCATAGGAAAACCTATAATGCATCAAATTAAGATAAAATTAAAACTGGGCTTAAAGATCCCTATTTTCTTGTTAGCATAAGCCCTACTGCACAATTTTCAGATGGCAATGACGCTAACTTACCAGTCATAGGTTCTTTCGATAACTGGAACTAAAGCGGTGACAGAAAACGCAAACCTGTTCAACATCACTCCATGCTGTAGATATATCCTTTCCTTTAATCAGTAAAGGCTTGTCCTCAATAGATGTTTGGAATAGGGTGGGTTAGAGGAATTTTAAAAAGTAGTGCACATAGCTAACATTCCAAATGACTTCTATTTTAGTGGTATATTTATATTTTAAGTATCAGACACCTGCTTTTGAACAGAAAATGTGCAAGTTTTAATTTTGTATTTTATTCCCATATGACATTCTGCCTACAATGTGCCCTAATCTAATCTAATCTAATCTAGAAAGGACATTCTGTTTGAAATTGCGTTTCAGAATTTCTTCCAGATATAGGCCAGTAAATTTCCTCTCTGGGCACAACCTGGAAATTAGACCCAAAAATGCACTCATTCCACTGATATCAAGTTATGCTCAGATTTGGTCAATACAAATATGCCCGAATGTAATGGGTGGAAAACAGCATAAACAAGTGGCGCACAAGAAAAGCAACTCACACCATACATTAATTTACATAAAGTTTTAACTTATTTAACCATCAAACGCAATTGCAGGAAACTTGCATACAAGACTCTAACTAGTGACTGGAGTCATTAGTATGGGCAGAGATGTGTTAGGCAGAGGGATCCACAAATGAGCAGATAAGACTTGAGAGATTTGGGCATATTACACAATGTGTGTAACTCATTTATGCCCCAATTTCTGTAAACCTTTAGGCCGCATATTTGATTTGTGCCCCGATCACAGGAATATGAAGACGCAAATAAGCAGTAAATTCCAGGCCATAATGTTATTTACATGTCAAGTGTGCTTTTGACAATTTCATGGCTAGTTAATTATTCTTAGTAGTAATCATTTAGATTCTACTCGCTATTCATCGGAGTACAGCTTTACTTAGAGAAAATAAAAACTCCCAAAGGGCAATAAATGTTTCAGAGGGCGCTAGAACACATTTAAATTTTTCCATAATCACTCTTCGGTAGTTGTATTCTTAGAATCATATGAAAACTCAGGACCTGTGAATTATTGTGGATCAGATGGAAAATGCAAGCAAACTTTCCACTGCTATTTTATCTTGCAGAGTCCATTTGTTATCTGTTCATTTTCTGTGTTTCTTTAAGATCCTTTAGTTCGGTTTCATTCTGTAGGGCTGGTTGGGGGTGGGGGAGGGGACATAGCCATGTTGATGATTAGTTACAGATCAGCACCAGTGAAGTGTGGGAGTATTTTGTGGGCCACACAGTCAGAGCTGATTGTGGGGGTCTGGGAGAATGGCGGAGAAAATTAATTAAGATTGAAAGTGCCATGCATGAAAATAATTATGCAAAATTAACAGGAGACTGTTAACCTAAAGACAAGGTGCAACTCATGTCATATTTATTAAAAATTGCCCATCTCAAACAAAATACTCTCCAAAATTTAGAGTTACATACATCATTATGAATTATTATTTGATCCCGGTCACTGAAAGTTGATGGCACCATTACTGGTTGCACCTTTATGTCAAGTTCAAATATTCTGTAGGCCTGATTTTTCATACAAGAGCATCACAATCTACAAATGCCATAAAATCCAGTCTATGTCATAAACTGTTCAAAACTATACAAATTGTATAAATTGCACACCTACACTTAAAAACGGTCCAATACACCTGCACAATGTCATGATTTAAGCAACAGATTATACAACATAGTTTAAGGCCATTAATAAAGAACATACTCTGCAGCAATAAAGTTCAGTTTCATCAGAATCAAGGCAATATTATTTAACAACGGCAAGAATGCAAAACGTTATTAGCAGTCAATTGACTCCAAGGCGGGATGAGTGCTCTGGGACCAACTGATTTGGAAGGGGCTGTTTCTGTGTAAACATGTAGAACAATGAGGGAGAGGGGTTTCAAGAGTATTTTGAAGGCACGGAGGGAGACAGCTAGCAAGATTAAATACTTTTGAGAAGGGGATTGTAGAGGATAGAGTTTAAGGACCGGATGATTTGCCTCCGATGAGGGAGCAGGAAACAAGCAGCAATCTGGAGTCAGAGAAGTGAAGAGTGCAGGCAGGAACATGTGGTTGGATAAAATTGCTCAGAAATTAGAACATGCACAATTATAAAATATATTCAAAAAATTTTTTTAAAAATCACACATGGCTCTGTTCGGTTTCCAATAATGTCACACTGCAACATATAGAAAAACAAAGCCAGACCAACTCTGGTTAGCTTGTTGCAGATTAGAATAATCAAGGCCATTTTAACTGACAATCAAACCCAGAGTTATCTGAACAGAGGCTGGTAAGACAGATGCGTTTTATCATCTCTTGAGGAGTCAAAGCTTAACAGCCTAATGAAGGCAAAAGTTCAGCCAAAGTTTATTAAAACACACAATATCTCTAAATAAGCAAACAAACCCATTACATCGAAGGTGCAAGGACTAGTTAGTTGTTTACTGGTCAGTAACAAAAAAAAAAAGATTTTTGGTGCTGTAATCTTGCCTTTGGTAAGCTAACTGATCCTCAAAAGAACTGAAATATTAACATTTCTTCTCAGTATCTTACTGAACTGCAATTTTATACAGGTCCTCATATCGCAAAAGAAGGTCAAGTGTCAACGATCTCATGTCTTTCAGTAGAGAAAGGAAATAGAATATAATTTTATCTGTGGGCTGCAAGTTCATCTGGTAATAATCAATTGTTATGAATTTGGCTTAGAAACTGAGGGTTCCACAAACATTCATATGTTCAATGGATCTTTAGAGGCAATGTGTGCTCCAAAGAAAATGATTGGAAATGACTGAGGCAGTTCTCACTTAGGCTTTCATTTTTGTGATGTTCAAGCCTGTGCCCGCATAACTCCTGGGATTTGACAATGTTACAAGTGAGATTTTCTACTCTATTTTGTGCATCACAGAATTCCATTTACAGAGCAAGTTTCACTACATTTCACACTTAGTCAAAAACTAGCATCCTTTGTTTAGTCTTGCCTTTGATTGATTAAACAAATTAATTCACTGAGTATTCATGAGACTAATGCTGTGCCAGAACAGTGTACCTCAGCAGCTGGTGAATACCCGGTTTTAAGTTTAGCTAAAACATCAAAAAAGGTTCAGTTGCGTGAAACTAAAGAGGTACCCTGAAGAGAAAAGTATTTCCAGGACACCAACATATCACTATTTACAGAAAACTGAATCTGAAATCTGTCAATAGGGGCATTCAGACATATTTCGATAATTTATGGTTACTTCTAGAATCGCTTCTCTGTGCCACGCCTGATGTGTTGCTAGACCTCTGCAAATGCTGTGCTACTCGAAGGTTCACCCACCTCAATTTATCCTTCTTCCTAATTGAGAAACCTAAATAAAAGGCCAAGGTTCTAGGACACCAGTAAGGTTGAAAATAATAGAAGGGAAGACAAAATGTGTTATGATTGACTGGACTTAAGTAATTGCAAAGAAAAGAAATGAAAATATGAATATTTAACCAATCACTCAAGCATTGTGGAGCAGGTTTGAGGGGCTGTATGCAATGTTCCACCTAAGCTGCGCAGTTGCACAACAATCCAGAATTTACCATACCAGGGAACAAACAGGTTGCTGCGCAAACAAAATTCACTGAGGTGCACACATGCCCAGCCACACAACAATCTTTAAAAGACCACACAGTACAACAAGCAGGAAGTACACAACAAATGGAATTAGGGGGAATTTTGGTTGTATGGCCTAATCCTGCTCCAGTTTACGTTCTCATGTACAGCTAATGTAGTTCGGCCTATGTTTCAATCTTCTTGCCATGTACTGACAACTGGGAAATAGTTTCCTTAAGCAGACCAAGTCTCCCATCATCTACAACTATTGTTATATGTGATGTAGTGCGATAGTTTAAATACTGCTCCCATGCTGCACTCATTAAAATACAATACGCTGGAGCCTAAATAGGAAACCCATTTCCTAATCTTTTCCAAAAAGTGGTAAATACGACACTGTCAAACCTTTGCATTAAGGCTAAAGCTAAAAGATAAGATTTATTTACAAGTAAAATTATACACAGAAGCAGTAAAAGAAAAGCACAAGTTACTAATGGTACAAATACTCAGGAGGTCAGGCAGCACTGGTGGAGAGAAAGAAACAGATTTAATGTTTCAGGTCTGTGACCTTTCTGCAGAACTGCAAAAAGTTAGAAATATAATAGGTTTTGAGCAAGTGAAAGGTGGGGGAAGGTGGGAAGAACAAAAGGAAAGTTCTGTGATAGGATGTGTCATGCTCGGAAGGAGCAGTGACGAAACAATGAACTGGAGGAATTATGAAATAAAAGTTAACTGTTGAACTGTAGCACAAGAAAAAGGGCACATTTGTACCAGACAAAATGGAGAAGTCAGATGACCCCTCCTGTACTGTAAATAAACACATCTGTCAGTTGCAGATGAAACGCGTTAACTTCATCTGAATTAGCTCTGGGGAGAACCTATTGAAATTGAAAGGAGTTCATAACATATTGATGACTCCTGTAAATTTACCAACAAAGGCTTTGTAGACAGACCGACTCCACAGCCCAAACCAAGATGAATAGGTGTTAAGTAGCACCATTGTAACAGAATGATCCCCATCCAGATGCCAACAGCTAGCAATGATTTCTTGGAAACATACCCTTTTCCCTCTACTTTTTCTTGTGTATACATGAGTGTGTGCACGCACGCATGTGTGAATGCATGCGTGGGTGAGGTTGCGACTGTTTTGGTAATTGTTTAAAAATAGTTACCTTTCTTTTCATTAACCTATGAGAAAACCTGCCGTTTCTGTTTATTTGACCCCAAAAACACTGACTAGCAAACCATTATTTAACAAAACACCATCTCTGGTCAGTTGGGAGGTGAAAAGTGGAAGCCATCCACACCACTTACCACCTGTCCGTAATAGGTCGAATACAAGAGAGATTAAATAACAAGAGGATTCATGGTACAAAGCCAAAAGGAGTAATAATGCAACAAGAAACAAAAGATGAGTCTGGATGGGTGTCTATTCCATTCTCCCAGTTTCTCCATCGCATCTGTTTGGACAATGCAACCTTCCTTCCATACTAGTGCTTCGGACAGGTCTTTCTCTTCAACCAAGGATCCCTCAACACAATGGTTGACAGGGCCCTCGACTGTGTCCATTCTACTTCCCGCACTTCTGCTCTCATCCCTTCCTCTCCCTCCCAGAATGAATACAGGTTTCCCCTCGTTCTCATCTTCCACTCCACCAGCCTCTATATTTAACGGACCACTTCTGACACCTCCAGTGTGACCTCACCACCAAACACATCTTCCCCTCCCCTCTTTGAATTCCAAAGGGACTGTCCCCTCCATGATACCCCGGTCCACTCCTCAGTCACTCCCAACACCCCCTCCCTTTCCTTGCAAGGGCAGGAGATGCAACTACTGCCCTTTTACTTCCTCCTTCTCACTGCTCAAGACCCCAAACACCCCTTCCAAGTGAAGCAGCGATTTACTTGTACTTCTTTCAATTTAGTATACTGTATTCACTGCTCATTGTGTGGTCTCCTCTACAACGGCGAGGCCAAACACAGACTGGTTGACCACTTTGCTGAACACCTCCTTTCAGTCTGCAAGCATAACCCTGAGCTGCCAGTCACCTGTCATTTCAATTCTCTATCTTGCTCCCACTCTGACCTTTCTGTCCTTGGCCAACTACAGTGTTCCAATGAAGCTCAATGCAAGCTCGAGAAACAGCAGCTCATCTTCTGAATGACTACTTTACAGCCTTCTGGACACAACATTGATTTCAACAATTTTATATCATTGCCTCTGCCCCCCATTCGGTTTGTGCTTTTTTGCTAGTTCAGTTTTTGCTAGTTTGTTTCCTAATCTTTTCACTTTCTGTTTGGACAGCTGCTATCCTGCCATTCACACCTCATCTAAAGATGTTTGTTCCTTTGTTTCTTTAGCTGTCCCACTACTACTCCTTATGGCTTTGTACCATGAAACCTTACGTCATTTTATCTCTCCTGCCTCCCACCCTATCACAGACCTTGCCTTTTGTTGTTCTTCCCACTCTCCCCCCTTTCACTTCCACAAAGGCTATTACATTTCTAACTTTTCTCAGTTCTGATGAAAGGTCACAGGCTGGACATTTTAAACTCAGTTTCTCTCTCTCCACAGATACTGCCTGACCTGCAGAGTGTTTCCAGCATTTTCTGTTTTATTTCAGATTTCCAACAACAGCAGTATTTTGCTTTTGATTTACAATGAGGTGCTTATCTTTGGGCAAGATTCTCATCCACTATGTAGAAAGCAGTTACACTGAAATCATGAGAATAATCTCCTGTATTTATCCCAGCCCAAAGCTTTTTAAATAAGGCAATCAGATGCAATGAAAGTCAAAAGACAAATTAGAGCATCCCGAGCATAGAATCACTTGTTGAGCAGAAGTTCATTTATCTTCCAGGCTTTGCCTATTTATTAATGCTTTTAGAATTATTTGTTTAGGATTTAGGATAAAGCTTCTTTATCCTGGCTAATTTGCAGATCAACCAATCTGGCTTGGTCCCATAGTTAATTCATCTCTAGGCTTCCAACTTGAAGTGGGCCTGACAGGAGAGGGAAGGAAAGCTTGAGAACAAAGCCAATTTCCTTAATGCAACCAGTAGTGCTGCTTATCCACTCTGTTGGTCCTCTTGTCATCTCTTTATTAACAGCAAGATGCGTTAATACCAGAATGTAATCCTTTAATCTGTTGGCCACTATCAAATGGTGCAAGATGCACAAAGAGATAGGGAACTAAATTTACTGCTGCCTGTCATCCTTTTGCCAAGGAAGACCACGGTGTTCCATAAAGTATTTCATCTCCAATTATACTGAAACTTCAAATACATTTTTTTAAGCAAGCTCTGTTTGAAGATTTTAGTTTGTTTGTGCTGGGACTATTCTACAAAACCACAACTCTGTGGGGAGAGAAAATCAGCCAATATCTCACCTTTTTTGAAATCTGTTAGTTTTGTATTTGCTTTCACAAGCAGGGTAAAAAGCAGCAATAATGATTGTATTGTTCAGGATAAAACTTCAGTTTGGTTGTATTCTTAGTGAGGCAGTTAACTGAAAAATAACCCAGATCACTTTCTGTAGCATTACAATATCGATACAGCCATTTATTTTCGAGCAAAGTAATAACGATGGATACAAGATCAAACATTCGAAGACAGTGAGTTAAAATCTAATGAATGGATTGTACATGATTTTTTTTTAAACCTGATGATTCAAATCTTGTTGGGTAAATGTTCTATTAAAGGCAACAATCTTTGGTGACTAATCCTCGTGCATAAACCTAGATAGTATCAGTTGTCTGGCTGTTGAATCACAGAAAGCATCACAACAAAGCTCAGTTCAGTGTAAGCTGACATTCACATATGTGCACACTCGAATATAAAACACAAACAAGCGGCAAGAACCCTGGATGATTTTTTTTCCCTTTCCCTAATTTGGAATCATTAAGGTCAACTGCAGCAATCACACTGCAACACAGGCCAGAAGTAATTAACCCAACATTTGCCAGAAATTGAACTGGGAAACTTGTTTGCATGTCAAACCTGCTTCCTGACCCAACCCCCCATCCCCCTCCAACCCACCCATTTCCAGTTTTAACTGAAGCCGAAAGATGGGTGGGTGACCAACCCAATTCAAGTCTGCGAGCCTCACTGTCATGCAACTTTGCGACTTTTATTGCTACCGACTGGGTTTCCTGAGCCTTAGGGAACCCAGCAGCTTCCTCAAGGTGAGGACTTGATGGATTCAGGAGCTAATGTCTTCACGCTTACCTGCTGGATCCCAGTACCTACCTGTGGAGCCAATGTGACTGGCAGCCCCTCCCCCAGCACCTTCACCACCCACCCCTCCAAACAGCCTTCATCCAAGGCCTCCGACTTCCTGCAATGCCCCCACCACAAGGCCTTTGACCTCCCCCACAATCCCCCACCCAACCCCCAGGTTTGGCAGCCCCCAATATTGCCCTGTGCCTCCCCCACCTCTGCCATTCCTGGCATGGACGTACCTGTTGCTGCGGTCATCAGTGACTGGCTCCCCGTCTGGCTGAAGGACCAGTTAGCAATCAAGCTGGATCACCGGGCGGGGAGCTGATAACACACTGGAGTTAAAAGTCCCCAGCATGGAGGGAAATCCCAATTGGTTCTATTTCCACCCCCGGCTTTGACAGACCCACTGCAGGTCAGGTCAGCGAACATTCTGCCCCATGTCTTGGTGCTTTATAGTACCTCTACCTACTAGACCAAACGAGTTGCAAAATGATTTTAAAGTCAATCAGTATGCTAATTGTACAGTCTTCAATCATGAGAAAGAATAATTTTTATATAGCACCTTCAACAGAATAAAACATCCCAAGGCGCTTCACGGGATAATTCTAAAACAAAATATGACACCGAGCCACCCAAGCAGATATCGGCCAGAATTTTTCTTTGGGCAGGGGGGCCCCGGCCGCCGGCCAAACTGTTGGTGGCAAGCCCGCCTCCACTGGGCCTGGGGAGCAAGACTGGATTTTACACAACCCAGGTCCTTAATTGGTCTTGGATGGAACTTCCACCTCATTGAGGTAGGAATTCCAGGCCTAATGGAGTTGCTTGTCATAGGCAAGCCAGCAGCTCTTAGTCCCAGCCATGGGACTACATCTAGCTATGGTAAGATGAAGGACCGTCCCAGAAAAAGGGTACACTTTTAGGACCTTGCCGGGGACAATCGGTAGGGCCCCGATGAGACAAGGGGGTTCGGTTTGGGGGGGGGCTGGTGTTGGAGTGTCATACATTGGGAGCGGTCCGCCGTGGGGCACAGGGTGCCCAGTCAAGAGGGCCCCCCCCCCCACAACCCCAAAAGAAGGCTGCCTAGTTTCATCAGGCGGGCTTTGAAGCCTCAGCTGCCCACCCACCAGCCAAATGTAAAATACCTGTGGTGGCGGGTGGAAGCCCTTACGTGCCAGTTAATTGGCCACTTAAGGGCCTCGATTGGCCTGGGTCGGGTGGGCCGTTTCTCGCCGTTGTCCTGTGTGAATTTGCAGTAGGGACGGGTGGAGGCAGGAAGGGCCCTCCCACTCCATTTTATGCACCCCCGCCCTCCCCCACCACCAGCCCTTGTTTGGGGGGGGGGGGGGGGCATAAAATTCCAGCCATTAGGTCAGATGAAGAATTGCTTGGTCAAAGAGGTAGATCTTGAGTGTCCTAAAGGAAGAAATCGAGGTAGAGAGGCAGAGAGGTGCGGGAAGAGAATTCCAGAGCTTAGGCCTAAGGCAACTTTAAATTGCTCCACCATTGGTGACCACGTCTTCACTTGGGGATGCATGAGGCCAGAATTAGAGGAGCACAGAGATCTCTGAGGGTTGTGGGGGCTAGAGGAGTGTATGGAGATAGAGAAGGGCGAGGCCATGGATGGCCTTGGAAACAAGGATGAGAATTTTAAAATCAAGATGTTGCTTGACTGGCAGACAATGTTAGGGCAGCAGAGTTTTGGATGACAGAATGTGAGAAACCAGCCAGGAATGTGTTGGAATAGTCAAGTCTAGAGGTAACAAAAGCATGAATGGGGGTTTCAGCAGATGAGCTGCGATAGGGGCGAAGTTGGACGATGTTACGGAGGTGGAAATAGGCGATCTTAGTGATGACATAAAAGGTTGTGAATAGACTGGTTTAATCTCAGAATGTTGTCAGGGAGAGGGATGGAGTTGGTAACCAGGGAACATATAGATTGAAAACAATGGCTTCAGTCTTCCCAATATTTAATTGGAGGGAATTTCTGCTTATCCAGTACTGGATGCCAGTTAAGCATTCTGATAATATGGGATAATGGTGAGGTAGAGCTGAATGTCATCGCGTACATGGGGAAACTAATGCTGTGCTTTTGGATGAATACTTCATTAGAATTACAATGTGAAAAATCTGAATGTGGAACCGTGTTGGAAGGCGACATATGATTGGTCATAACTTCCCATAGTTCAGTTCAGAATCATTTTTCAGTGTAATCTGAAAGCTGGATGTATTATTTGCAATCTGTACAACACCTAAGGAAATTGTATTTTAGGGTACTATTCCTGATCACTCTCTCTACAGAATAGAAGAAAGTCATGATAATGTTGATAACATAATAGTCGCCCAATCCAGGAGTTGTTCCAGAATCAACTTGCAAGGTTTTCATGAAATTGGATTTAACCAAGAAATTAATTATTTTTGAGGCAATAATTGGCTTTCCACATGCCATCAAATGAACTGACAAACATGCCAACAGTAATATCAAGGATTTTTGGTCCTTGCTAATCTTCACACTCTCTGGATATGAATGATCATTTTGCTGAAGTGACACTAATTAATATGAATTATATACTAACAGCTAATATTTTCTGTTACATAATAAAAATTAAAGTTTCTTTTGAAAATATTAGACAAGAAAATGTAGCCCACTCTCACTTATATGAGGCCCCTAAAAAGAACTAATCTCACGAGGGTTCTCTTGTGGAAAGATTGGCTGGACTCTAAATTTAAAGTTAGTCCTATGGGATCTTTATCATCCACCAAAAAGGATGGAACTTTGGCAAGTAAATTAAAAACAAACATTGTTATTTCTCACACCCACATAAATGTATACCTTATCAGGGAGAGGACATGCCTTTGTATTCACCCATGAGAATAATTCTGACAACTCACTGGAGTAATAATTAGACTTTGAGCGTCCAGTCCCCTCCCGTCTGTAACAGAGCTTTGAACCCAACATATAAAATATAGATGCCATTTGCATCAATTTGAAAGCTCCAGAGAACTGAATTCTGTTTTACTTAATTGCCAGGTTAGCTCAGTTCATAGCGCTGTAACCCCAGGTCAGTAGGTTATAGGTTTTGACTGCCACAACAGCTCATAATCCAAACTGTGATCCAGCAAGTGCTGGATTGACAGAATCTGCTGTGTTTTTTTGATGAGAGCTAATTTGAAGATCCTGTTAACTGTTTGAGGAGGATGTTAAAAATCTTATGATTTCTCAAAGAGCTGGGAGCTCTCCCATAATTCCCTCCTCCACCAACACCCTCAACAAGGGGCATGGTGGCATTGTTATTGGACCAGTATTCCAGAGGCCTGGCCTAATGGTCTAGAGACAGGAGTTCAATTCCCACTATGGCAGTTGGCAAATTTTAATTCAATTAAATAAATGTAGAATTTTTAAAAAAGCATCAAGTAATGGCGACCAGGAAACAACTGGATTGTCATAAAAACCCATCTGGTTCACTAATGTTCTTTAGGTAAGGAAATCTGCCATCCTTCCCCAGTCTGGCCGATATGGGAATTCAGACCCACAGAAAGATGGAGGACGCTTAATGGCCCTCTTAAATGGGCTAGTGATTCCAAATCAGAAGGTGGCTCACCACCACCTTCCCTTGGGCAATTAGGGTTGGCTAATAAAACGCTGGCCATGCTAAAAAAAAAGTTATGGTCGTACGATGCCCACATCCCAAAGTTGTCGGTACAACTTTACTGATCACCATTAGCTCACAACAGTCACTGATTTCAGAAGTAATTCACTGCCAAGAGAGTCATTTAAAATATTTTGATGTGATGTATTGCTATACAAATAAAGGTTTAGTTATTAGCATAACTGTTTTTATATAAATATTGCAGTGTGACCTTCCAGTGAACATAGATGCACTATATTTAAAAGGACATTGTCACCTTAATGCTAATTGCCTGTAACAGTCAAAAGCCTGTACTAAAAGTCTTATGTACAGCTTGTAAAGATTAATTGTGTTATAAATGTTTTAACAGCCAAAGAAAGAAATATTTATGTAACTAATTTCAAAAACTCTGGAATTAAATAAGACCATTTATCCCAAAAAGTTAATGGTTTCATTGGGTCATAGACAATCTACTCAATCCATCTGAGGAATTGTTCTTCAAAACATTCTTCCTGTCCTCTAAAGGGTCAACCAAACATAATAGATATCTGATCCCACTGTGGTAACTTCCACAGAACAACTGCATCTTGCATTTATATAGTATTTTGCAGGCATCAAAATGATCCTAGGCACTTTACAGGGGGATTGGTCTACAGTGAGCTGGAAACATGGTTCAAAGTAAGAGACATGATTGAAGGTTCAGACAAATAAAAAGCAATGGTAAGACTTTAAAAAGTGACGAGAGAGGTCACAAGATTAAGGGTTACGAAAGAGATTGCCAGGCTACATGGGAATTGTGGTTGAAGGCTCTGCTATTTATGAAGTGGAGGATACTGGGGATGCATGGTAGAACCACAGGTCAGTTCGGACGAAGAATGCTTGCTAGCACCGAGAGATTCCATGGACAGAATGGAGGTTTTTTTTAAAAATGAGAATGAGCTTTTAGAAGGAAAGAAGACAAGCAAGACCAGAGAGCATCGCAGAAAATCAACCATTGAGATGATAAAAGGTATAGAGATCAGAACAGCAATGGTGTTGCAATGATGTTGACAATATTGGAGAAGTAGAAGTAGGCAATTATTATAGAAGACTGGATGTGGGGTTCAGCCTAAGTGAAAATTGAAAAGGGGCTGGAGGAGCATGGAATCATCAACTAAGACCCGGTAAGTATGATGGAAATGAAATGAGATGACTTAATTTTTGGCAATATTGAGTTTAAGACATTTCTGACTCATCCATGACAACAGTCATGGGTGGCAGCAGGGTGGCATGGTGGAACATTATCAGAATATACTTGAAAACTGCTTGTGGATGAAGTTAAAGAGCAAGCTTTGGGATATGCTGGAGACATAGGAAGGAGAAACAATTGAAGATGCACTGATCACAGTTGGATAGGTGGAAACGGAACTGGTGGAAGATGTTACTACCTGGTGAGAAAGAGGTCTAGGGTTCCTTTTCAGCCTTCACCTGGTCTTATGTGACAGGGTTTAATTTTAAACACACCATGTTTTTAGTCCCCCTTGGTTAACTCTTGTTCACCACTTTCCAATTGTAAGGCAAAGAAACCAGCACAAACAGGTTTTCTTAGGTTTAAAGATGAAAAGTCGAAATTTAATAAACTTAAACTCTAATTCGATTAACGCCTACGGATACACACCGCACCCCAGGCTAGCATGCATATGCGATACACACATGCAAATAGAGACAGAAAAGAGAAACAAAAAATAAAGTGGAAAATTTTGAGGCAATATCTGAAGGGTTGTTGTTATGGTTCTTTGAGCTCACAGTAGAGTCCTTGATTGTAGGTAGATCTTGCTTTTTGCTGGGGTCCAGTATTCTTCTTAAACCTTGTTCACTGTAGGAGACTTTTCTCTCTTGGGGTTCATGTGTCTTCAGTGGATTCAGAGGCTTGTGAGAAAGAGATGGGAGCAGACAGGAGAGATGTTCTCAGCCCAAGAGCAAACAGCTTTCTGCCCAAACTGTTTGTACAAATTCAAAAAACCCAGGTTGCCCAGCAGGTTTGACCATGTCGGTTTGTGTATTCGGCCGTCTTAACAGTGAACCTGGAATGTGAACTCCCCCACCTTCAATGTCTGGTGATCAAAAGTCCATTGTGGGTTGAATGTGTCAGGGAATGGCTGCTTTGTCCTTCCAAACACTGTCTGTTAATATGCAAATGTATTTTCCAGCCACAGCTGATCTGTTTAACAAGCCCTTTCGTCACTCCAGTAACAGTTTAAAATCATTCATGACAAAATTTAATGTGCTGCATTCTTGGCAGGTGGGGGCCTAGAATGACAAGGGGAATGGAACAATGGACCATATTAAAAGCTAGAGAGGTGAAGGAGGATGTAACAGCATATTCTGTCACAGTTGCAAAGGATATTGTAGGTGTTACTGACCATCTGTAAGATAGTAATTTTTATATTTCTATTCAGGAGTGCAGAATAAACACCATCTTGTTTACAGTATCTGCAATGCAAATCTGATCTTTATATATTGGTATATTATGAACTTGTTAGCGTGCTGATAAATAACACCATATTTTTCACTGACTGTTTTATTCATCTTTGCAAGATGTACTGAAAGTACTTTGAGAAATGAAATGTGGGGTAAATATGCCAGTAAAAATTTGTCTTTTAACTTCCAGAATCACAGAATAATACAGTGCAGAAGAGGCCCTTTGGCCCATCGAGTCTGCACCGATGCAATAAAAGGACACTTATGAAATACACTGGAAAAATAAAAACAGCAACAAAAAAAAAACGACTTTGGGCAATAGGGAGAAGAACAAAACAAGGAGACATCCAGCAAGAAAGTAATCTGCAAAACACTGGCTTCATTCTAGAGAATGAACACTTCAATGCATTGCCATCAAAACATTTACTATCCCATAGGAATAGTAAATGCTCAAAAATAATGCAATAAAGTATTTTCTCAGATGAACTAGTAAAACAGGCAAAACTTGAATTAATATGATTTCCCTCTCAAAAAAGCATTGCCATATACGTAAAGAGTTTCCAAGTAAGCCAAAGACTTGGAACAGTCTGATGTAGTGTACTCTGGGTATTCTGGAGCTAAGTTCATGGCGCAGGACACCAATTTTTTTCTTCAAAAGTCCACCATAGCTGAAGCAGTGCATGAAGCACTGAGGTCACTGGGTCATGCAATTGTACCATTCTCTGTACATGATACATCTCTAAAACTATACAACACCAACAATGAGATTGTACTTTTAAAATGGTCACTTTTTAAGATTGGTGATTTTTAATTTTGCATTTAGTGACAAATATGATTTTACCTGGGACCAACTTTTAAATTAGATCAGAACAGGACTCCACAATATTTCATAAACATATCTTCAGGTTTGCTCTGACAACATGTTAAAATGACAGTAGCGCAATGTTTCTGTTTTGTGACTACAAATTGCCATATAAAGTTAGAAAGTCAGAGGTGAGAACAAGGATCAGTTTGTGTTACTAAAGGAGTCATTAGAAATTTATTGAACACCATTTTATCCATAAGCAATAATGTCTGTACTATTAAAGGTGTACTAATATCAACTGTTCTTTTTTTCTCTTAAGTATTGCCTGTAGGGAGAATTGTCATGCTTTTGCTGGTACTTCTGGCAACAATTAATTTAATTTTAATCTTATACCCATTATCTCAGCAAATGCCATGGAAACAGAATCATTCTACAGAAGGACCTATCCTAATCATGCAGTTCTCCAGTGTATTTGACAAATAAATATTTCATAATGGAAGACAGCATGTGCATCTTGTAGGCAAGCCTGTCAACACACTGAAAACTGGTGGTAGTGTTGGCAAAAATGCAATCTGTAATATCTGTTTGAGAAAACTCTGCATCAACAATTTGCATTTATTTGATGCCTTTATCGTAACAAAACATCCCGGAGCACTAAGAGGGTGTTGACCATGAACCACAAAAGGAGATACTAGGACGGATGACCGACAGCTTGGTCAAAGAGGTAGGTTTTCAGGAGCATCTTAAAAAGGAGAAAGAGAGAGAGAGAGAGAGAGATAGAGAGGTTTAGGGAGGGACTTCCAGAATTTAGGGCCAAGGCATTTGAAAGCACAGTCACCAATGGTCGGGGAATTAAAATTTGCGCAAGATGTCAGAATTGGAGGAGAGCAGATTTTGTACTGCTGGAGAAGAGCTGAGAGACAGGGAGGGGTGAAGAACAAGGATGAGGATTTTAAAATTGAGGCATTGTCAGTCTGGGAACCAGCGTAGTTCAGCAAAGACAACGTGATGGGTGAATGGGACTTGGTGCAGTTTAATATATGAGCACCAGAGTTTTGGATGATCAGAGGTTCATATTAGGTGGAAAATGGCAGCCTGACAAGAGCATTGGAACAGTGAAGTTTAGAGGTAACAAAGACTTGGATGATAATTTCAGCAGATAAGCTGAGGTAGGGTTGGAGTCAGGTGACATTACAATGCAACAGCCACAGCTGAATTCAGGTTATCATACAAATGAGACATTTACATCATTTAGAAACATGTTTCCTGGTACTTTAAACTTTAAAGAAACACAGAAAAAACAGTTAATGTGAAACAAAATAGTTAGAACCATTTAGCACAGATCTTTGTCAGCCTAGAATATGGATATGTCTGTAGTGCTAAAAAGAGAGAGTAGATGTATATCAAGAACACTGAACAGTTCAAATATCACTAGCATGCTTGATAAAAACTATACTATAGACATCTAGTCAGAGCACATTAATATAGTTCAAACAGCTTTTGAAATAAGTACTGTTTTCAAGAAGAAATGTTTTCCAAGATGTTTAAGCTGCCAAAAATCTGGAAATTCTGATCCCTGCATGTATTAGATCATTTTTGGCTCCTCAATCTTCTCCCTTTTGGCTTCTCATTCCTCTCCCTTTATGGTATTCAGCAGTCAGTGCATTCAAATTGGACACGCAAACTCTTTTTCCAAAACCACTTAGAAGAATGTCGTCTTTGGTTTCAAAATTGCTTTCTCTGATGACATGGCTGGACCATCCTGCTGGCAATTGTGGTTCCACCATTAATGGTTTCCCATCTGGCTATGGCCTCCAGGTCCAGTGGCAAGAAGCTATAACTGTGGTGCAGGGGTGTGTTCTGACTGTTCCTCAAGGGAACCAGTTGGGTTTCTAGAAAACCATCTTGTGATTTTCTGCTTCTGTTGGTTAGGTCACTGAAGGTAGGAGCTCGAATTAAAAGTTGACTTAACAGATTATATACAATTCTGTTCACAAATTGAGCTTGCAGACCTCAAGACTGTAGCCCTGAAAAACTTTC
The DNA here is from genome assembly GCF_036365525.1 of Heterodontus francisci. Classification (NCBI taxonomy): domain Eukaryota; kingdom Metazoa; phylum Chordata; class Chondrichthyes; order Heterodontiformes; family Heterodontidae; genus Heterodontus; species Heterodontus francisci. Next base: position 41,237,933 of record NC_090396.1, on the reverse strand, counting down.
CACTGTTGATAAACTAAAGCAAAAAAAAGGAGAACAAGTAATAACTTTTGGTGACGTCTTTTACATCTTGGCAATAGAACACTGATGGTAGCTATCAAATGTGGGGACTTTAGTACAAACAGGAAGGTGTTTCAACATCGTTTAACACTGCTGGTTGCAGGCTTCTGGAGAAAATGAAGCATCCACTAGAAAACTCACTACCACTGACAGAGGAAAACAATATAGACAGAGTGATTTCTCTAACTTCTAAAGATTACAAGTATAGTCCATATTATACCAGTAATCTGTGTTTAGGAACACAAATGTTCCCTCTAAAACACTCGGCAAAGCAGCAACCTGAAAGTTCCTGCACAGGCTGTGCATAAGTCGCCCCTTTAAGTTGCTGCACCTTTAAAAGGACTGCGCAGTTAACAAATCGCCCACACAGTACAAAAAAAAAGGAGGGCACGTTGAAACACGCCCAATTTGTATTTAGAAATATGTCGCATGGTGAGGGGTGTGGGTGGTTCCCCTGTTCAGCTCCCACCTGACTGCAGCAAGTGTTTGTGCTAGTAGGGTTTTAACCTCTGTTTGATTTGTCAAATAAACAAACAGACAGCAACAGGTTTCCTTGTAGATTTAAAACAGACGATTAATTATTTACTGAGCAATATGCCTTATCCTGAATTGTCACAGCAGCACCCACTCATCCATTCACAAACCCACAGAGAGACAGCTAGAGAGGAAAAGGGGTAAGTGATTTGAAGTGAGGTAGGGTTTCAGGGTTCATGGTAAACCTGTTAAATTCTCTGAGGTCACGTTCTCTTGAGTTGCAGGCCTGGGGCGTTTGTAGATTTCTCTGGGTTGGTTGAAAGTTCAGTTTGAAGACAGGGGATCACTTCCAGTTTACTGTTACACAGGTTGAAAGGTAGAATTCGCAGCAGGGTGCCTTCCTTTCCGGCTTGCTGGATTTTCTCCCAGCTGGACAAGCTTTGGTGATGCTTCTTCCTGGGTGTTTCTCCTCTCTCTTCACAGAGCTACCTTTTAAGTTAAAGAGTCCCTCACATCTTGCTTCTGTTGGCAGACACAGATCTTCCTCCTTGTGCTGACCAACAATGGACCAGGATGTGGCTACTTCATACCGTCTTTGTTTCAGAAGAACTGATTCATACGAGCATGCAAATTAGGAGCAGAAGTAGGCCACTCAAGCCTGCTGCACCATTCAATAAGTTCATGGCTGAACGGATATCGCCACATTACCACCTACCCCCGATGACCTTTCACCCCCTTGCTCAAGAATCTATCTACCTCTGCCTTAAAAATATTCAAAGACTCTGCTTCCACTGCCTTTTGAGGAAGAGAGTTCCAAAAACTCACGACCCTCAGAGAAAAAAAACTTCTCCTCATTTCCATCTTAAATGGGTGACCACTTTTTATTTATTTATTTTTTTTAAAACAGTGACACCCCTAGTTCTAGATTCTTCCACAAGGGGAAACATCCTTTACACATCCACGTTGTCAAGACCCCTCAGGATCTTATACGTTTCAATCAAGTTGCCTCTTGCTCCTCTAAATTCCAGCGGATACATGCCTAGCCTGTCCAATCTTTCCTCATAATATAGCCCGCCCATTCCAGGTATTAGTCCAGTAAACCTTCTTTGAACTGCTTCCAATGCATTTACATCCTTCCTTAAATAAGGAGACCAATACTGTACACAGTACTCCAGATGTGGTCTCACCAATGCCCTGTATAGCTGAAGCATAACCTCCCTACTTTTGTATTCAATTCCCCTTGCAATAAACGATTCTATGAGCTTACCTAATTACGTGCTGTACCTGCATTCTAACCTTCTGAAATTCATGTAGGACACCCAGATCCCTCCGCATCTCAGAGCTCCACAATCTCTAACCATTTAGATAATATTCTTCTTTTTTATTGTTCCTGCCAAAATGGGCAACTTCGCATTTTCCCACATTATACTCCATCTGCCATCTATATCCTTTTGTAGCCTCCTAATATCCCCTTCACAACCCACTTGCCTACCTATCATTGTCATCAGCAAATTTAGCAACCATACCTCCGGTCTCTTCATTTAAGACATTTATATAAAATGTAAAAAGTTGAAGCCTCAGCACAGATCCCTGTGGCACACCACTCGTTACATCTTGCCAACCAGAAAATGACTCATTTATGCCTAGTCTCTGTTCCCTGTTAGCTAACCAATCTTCTATCCATGCCAATATGTTATCATCTACACAATGAGCTTTTTTTTTGCAATAACCTTTGATATGGCACCTTATCAAATGCCTTCTGGCAATCGAAGTACAATAAAAAGGGAGGTAGAGAGAAAGCAGGAAGTTATAGACCAGTCAGCCTGATGTCAGTAGTGGGGAAAATTCTAAAGTCCATTATCAAAGATTTTATAGCAGAGCACTTGGAGAACAGTGGTAGAATCGGGCAGAGTCAGCATGGATTTACGAAAGGGAAATCATGCTTGATAAATCTACTAGAATTCTTCGAGGATGTAACTAGTAGAGTTGATGAGGGGGAGCCAGTGGATGTGCTTTATTTGGACTTTCAGAAGGCTTTCGATGAAGTCCCACATAAGAGATTAGCATGTAAAATTAAAGCGCATGGGATTGGGGGTAGTGTATTACAATGGATAGAAAATTGATTGGCGGACAGGAAACAAAAAGAGTAGGAATAAACGGATCTTTTTCCGAATGGCAGGCAGTGACTAGTGGGGTACCACAAGGATCGATGCTAGGACCCCTGCTATTCACAATATACATTAATGATTTAGATGAGGAAACTAAATGTAATATCTCCAAATTTGCAGATGACACAAAACTGGGTGGGAGGGTGAGTTGTGAGGAGGATGCAGAGAGGCTTCAGGGTGATTTGGACAAGTTGAGTGAGTGGGCTAATGCATGGCAGATGCAGTATAATGTGGATAAATGTGAGGTTATCCGCTTTGGTAACAAAAACAGGAAGGCAGATTATCTGAATGGCTACAAACAGAGAGAGGAATATGCAGCGAGACCTGGGTGTTCTCATACACTAGTTGCTGAAGGTAAGCATGCAGGTGCAACAAGCGGTAAAAAAGGCAAATGGTATGTTGACCTTCATAGCGAGAGGATTAGAGTACAGGAGCAGGGATGTCTTGCTGCAATAATCACGGCCTTGGTGAGGCCACACCTGGAATATTGTGTGCAGTTTGGTCTCCTTATCTGAGGAAGGATGTTCTTGCTATAGAGGGAGTGCAGCGAGGGTTTACCAGACTGATTCCGAGGATAGCGGGACTGACATATGAGGAGAGATTGAGTCGTTTAGGATTATATTCGCTGGAGTTCAGAAGAGTGAGGGGGATCTCATAGAAACCTATAAAATTCTAACAGGACTTAACAGAGTAGATGCAGGAAGGATGTTCCCAATGGTAGGGGAGTCCAGAACCAGGGGTCATAGTCTAAGGATACAGAGTAAACCTTTCAGGACTGAGATGAGGAGAAATTTCTTCACCCAGAGAGTGGTGAGCCTGTGGAATTCGCTACCACAGAAAGCATTTGAGGCCAAAACATTGTACGTTTTCAAGAAGGAGTTAGATACAGCTCTTGGGTCTAAAGGGATCAAAGGGTATGGGGCGAAAGCAGGAACAGGCTACTAAGTTGGATGATCAGCCATGATCATAATGAATGGTGGAGCAGGCTCGAAGGGTCGAATGGCCTACTCCTGCTCCTATTTTCTATGTTTCTATGTTTAATACATCCACTGGTTCCCCTTCATCCACAGCACATGTAACTCCCTCAAAGAGCTCCAATAAATTGGTTAAACATGATTTCCCTTTAACAAAACCATGTTGACTCTGCCTGATAACCTTGAACTTTTCTAAGTACCCTGCTATAATGTCTTTAATAACAGCTTCTAACATTTTCCCCAAGCTAACTGGCCTGTGGTTTCCTGCTTTCCGTCTCCCTCCCTTTTTGAATAAAGGAGTTACATTCGCTATTTTCTAGTCCAGCGGAACCTTCCCGGAGTCGAGGGAATTTTGGAAAATTAAAACTAATGCATCAACTATCTCACGAGCCACTTCTTTCAACACCCTAGGATGATGCTCATCAGGACCAGGGGACCCGTCAGCCCGCAGCTCCAATTTATTCAGCACCACTTCCCTGGTGATTGTAATTTTGAGCTCCACCCTCCCTTCCATTTCCTGACTTACAGCTAATTCTGGGGTGTTACTTGTATCCTCTATAGTGTAGGTCAATGCAAAATACCTGTTCAATTCATCTGCCATCTCCTTATTATCCATTATTAATTCCCATACTAATTTTCTATAGGACCAACCCTCACTTTAAGTCTTTTTTAAATATCTATAGAAACTCTTACTATCTGTCTTTATGCTTCCAGCTAGCTTTCTCTCTACTCTAATTTTACCTTCTTTATCAATCTTTTAGTCAATCTTTGCTGTTTTTTATATTCTGTCCAATCTTCTGATCTGCCACCCATCTTTGCACAATTATATGTTTTTCCTTTAAGTTTGATACTATCTTTAACAGTTTTAGTTAACCACAGACAGCAGGCAACACCTCCCCCCCTTGGAATTTTTCTCTCTCATTGGAATGCATCAATTCTGTGTATTCTGAAATTTCCCCTTAACTATCTGCCACTGCATCTCTATTGACCTATCTCTTAACCTAATTTGTCAGTTTACTTCAGTTAGCTCTGCTTTCATACCCTCATAATTGCCCTTATTTAGGATTAAAATACTGGTCTTGGACCCACTCTTCTCTCCCTCAAACTGAATCTAAAATTCAGTCATATGATCGCTGCTGCCTAGGGGCGCCTTAACAATGAGGTCATTAATTAATCCTATCTCATTGCACAATACAAGGTCTAGTATAGCCTGCTCTCTGGTTGGATCCAGAACGTACTGTTCCAAGAAATTGCCCCGAAAAGATTCTATGTACTCTAGGCTACCTCTCTGCCCATCTGATTTTTCCAGTCCAATATGTAGGTTAAAATCCCCCATGATTATCAACATACCTTTGTGACAGGCTGCCATTATTTCTTCCTTCATACCTCGTCCTACAGTGTGGCTAATGTTAGGTGGCCGTACTCCCACAAGTGACGTCTTGCCTTTATGATTTCTCATCTCGACCCAAACTGCTTCTACATCCTGGGTTCCTGAACTTAGGAAACCTCTCTATTGCACTAATACCATCATTAATTAACAGAGACATCCCTCCACCTTTTCTTAGCTTCCTGTCCTTCCTAAATGCCATGTGCCCTTCAATATTCAGGTCCCAATCCATGTCATCCTGCAGCCACGTCTCTGTAATGGCCATCAGATCATACTTATTTATTTCTATTTGCGCTCTCAGTTCATCTGTTTTGTTTCGAACGCTACATGCATTCGGATACAGAGCCCTTAGTTTTGTCCTTTTATTATTATTATTGTAACCTCTAGCCTTATGTTGATTTACTATTAGATTTGTATGCTCTGTCCCTTCCTGTCATAGTCTGTTTATCATTTCCCACCTTCCTTTCTTGCCTTGTCTCTACTCCTTGATTTACCATATCTTCCCAAATTTGATCCCTTGCCCCCACTATTCAGTTTAAAACCCTCTCCACTTCCCTAGTTATGTGGCTTACTAGAACATCTGCCCCAGCACGGTTCAGGTGTAGACCATCCCAACGGTACAGCCACCACTTTCCCCAATCCTGGTGCCAATGCCCCATGAACTGGAACCCACTTCTACCACACCAGTCTTTGAGCCATGCATTAATTTCTCTAATCTTATTTGCCCTATGCCAATTTACATGTGGCTCAGGTAATAATAGAGATTACCTTTGGAGATTCTGTTCAATTCAAAAATGTTGGGTTAGAGATGGATGTAATTGGCACCTCTTAGCTTTGAATGTATTCTTTTGTCCTTGCCAGACACTTTAAATATGCAGAAGGCCAGGTCTTTTAACCTTCGGTGGCCATTTTTTAAAGCACATTCTCCACTTATTTTTAAAAAAAGAAAAGTTCATTTTTATTACTCTTCAGGTCGAGTTCTTGTAGTTTCAATTACTGCACATTGTGAGCATCTCAAGATAGAATGAGGTGATGTCCATCAGCTCCTTCAGTCTCGTCTTTCTATCCTATGAACATTACCATTTTATTATAGCATCCAGTCATCCCTTAAATGAGTCCAATGATCTGGCATCTCCTCTTGGCAAACTTTTTGTAAAATAGATCGTTTCTTAGCATCTGTCCTAAATTTGACTTCTCTAAAATTGTGCCTTCCTGCCCTGCTGCCCAGACTATCTGAAGGTATTATTTTGGGTTTACCTTCTCTATTCATGTAATTATCTTAGTTACCTCTAAAGAGACCCTTTTATGAGCCATCTGAGGTTGAGATGCCCTAGCTGTTCAACTCATTACTCCTCCTTCTTCCCAGAGCCTTTTCTGCATTAAATAAATTCCATAATAACAACGTTTAGGAGTTACTGTTAAATCAGTAAACTAAAAGAAATGTTTTAGCTTTCAATAATATCCATTATCACCTTTGTCAGCATTAAATGTATTTGAGCAAAAGAAAATGTTTATTAAAATTTGATTGCAACCAGTCTTGAAACAGCTTTAAAATCTACAGAGAATAGAGGAATTGTATTTAGCAGCCAAGGAAAAGATGATGTTAGTTATTTTTACATTTGTTGGGCAGAATTTGGATGACAATTTACTTACTGCAGCCAAAACTCAAAAGTACACGCTATGTGGGTTCATAAAAAGTAAAGCATAAAAAGGATATTAAATCTTTTTACAGGTCTTCATAGACCAAGAAACCAGCATTTTTTAATCTTTGAAGACATAATTTAATTGAAAACAACATATTAAAACCAGGGCTGAATTTTACGTTGGGCAGGAGGCCCCGCCCACTGGTGGAAAAGTCGGTGGCAAGCCCACCTCCGCCAGGCCTGGGGAGACACGCCGGGGATTATTTTGCTCCCCAGGCCCTTATTTGGCCTTGGGCAGGGCTTCCACCTCCTTGAAGCAGGAAGTCCCACCTAATGGAGCTACCAGCCAATCGGGGGTGGGGAGAGAGAGAGAAAGAGTGTTGGACAGTGGGAGCAGTTGGGCCTTTGGTGGATGGCTCTCTGTGGGGCACAGGGTGCCCGATCAGGAGGGACCCCCCCACCAGCTCGCAAAAGGACTGCCAGCTTTCACCTGACAGTATTCTTGGGGCCTTTGCCGTCCGCTGTGGGTAAAATACCAGCGGCGGCGGGATGAGGCCCTTAAGTGGAAGCTAATTGGCCACTTAAGGGCCTTGATTGGCCTGGGGAGGGCAGGTCATTTCTTGCCGCCGCACATAAAATTGCAGTGGGTGCAGGAAAGTGCCAGGAATGGCCGCTGCCCCTCCACCAGCCCACTCGTTGAGGGACCATAAAATTCCGGCCCAAGTACTGAAGGTTTAAATCATAATCAAGTGCAGTAAATTCCAAGGAGGAAATGTTTGAGTAGATTGAGGTTTTCTGTGTTCAAACAAGAGATAGTTTGGCTGCTTTGCTACAAAACTAGGCTTAATTTGAACAGAGTAAGTGCATTCATGCTGGTTATAATTGGTTGATTTACAATAGAACCATCAGGTACATTTAACTTTACAGAAAAGTTCCCATCTTCAGGATGGCTTACGCTGTCATGCTGGGCAAAATGTAGTTTGGCTCAGGTCCTGAAAAAGCCAAAAGGCCAAATTTAAAAGTTTACCATCTTGACTGGAGGGCAGGTTTGGGCTGCAGCAAATGTCATCTTTTTAGTCATCTATTGTAATGTAATTTTTGCATGATCAAGGAACATTTTTGTTTATGAAGCAGTTAGCAACTCTCAAGACATTTTATCCAGTGGAATCAAAAAATGACACTCCAACTAATTTGGTGCAAGCTGGAGAAATCTGTCAAGACTAAATTCTAACTGCATGAAGAAGTATTTAATAAATTTCAGTCATTGTGCTGCAACTGAGGGAAGTTAAGTAACTGGTCCACTTTTAAGGAAAAGCAATCCTGCATCATCTAATAAACTTAAAAGGACAACATCATATCAGGGCATCACAGATCATAGTACATGTTAAATATTGATGAGATGTGCCAACGCTGATCTTGCATAAACTGACTCATGTTGAGAAGGAAGATACATTTCGGACACCACTCAGCACCCTTTACCAACTGGTTGTAGAACATAATGCATTTCACGCAAACCAAAGCAGTTTCCTGCACATTATTTCAGCTGAAATCCCTCAGGGGAACTACACGTGGAGAAAATACACTCAAAATTCTTCATTTCAAATATGTTGTCCATTTACCGATTTAAATTAGCTACAGAAACAGGATCCCTCCACTTCAAAAAGCATGTACAAGTTCAATATTGTACTCGATGATTATGATCTTTCAGAAACTCCAACCAAATCCCTCGCCTAACTAGACACTCAAATTTAACTGCCCCGATTAAGTTTTAGCTGTGATCTTAGTTGCCAAAAAAGAGAGAGTTTTCAAATTGTCTTTACTTTCTCTCTCAAGGAGAGGAAAGATCAAGAGGACCCTTTTCCAGTGTCATAACAGTACTGTTGTTTGATCATGTAGTTTAAGAGATGTGTGAACCAGATCACCCCCTCCTTCTGTTTTACTGGCAGACAGGCCTTACAACACACATATAACAGGGAATTCAAAATAAAAAGGAACTGCATCAGAAAAAATTATTGAGACAATCCCAAATTATTGATCCAAGGGTTTAAAAAACAGAAATGAAGTTTTCAACATAAATATTTAAAAATTTGTATGGATTACAGCATTTTTGCCAATTGATACCAGCCCAAACACAATTGGTAGATGATCTGGTCTTTGCTGAACCTCCCTGGAATCTCTTAGCCAGTCTAATCTGTTATCTGTAAACAATGTGTTCTGCATGTGACAAGTTTTCAATCATTTGACTCTTTAACCTTTGATGTGCTAGAGCTGATCAAGGCACATCTTTGCTATGCAAATGGACAGCAGAGACCATATTTAAACAGTCATTGAGGGGGGCTGGGTTGACCTCCTGCTGCCGTGCAAAAGTGGGACAAATCCATAGCATTGCTGCTGGAATGTACAGGTCAGTGGCTCAAGTGTATCAGTGCACACATTTTTCTTTGTTAATTTATTCTTTTCAAACAAAATCTGGTAAATGATGTATTTATGATCTGGCCAATTTAGGTAACACTTGTGCTGGCGTGATCCCAGATATCTGATCTCCAGGCCAACTGCCTTCACTAGTTCACCTCTCAGAGAAACATCACAGCTTCTGCTTGATATCTCACTGCTCAATATAGCACAAAAGTACCAAACAAGCCAAGTGGCAGGAGGCAGGGGTCAGACCTACATTCATCCCTCACTCTCTGCTCTAAGCATTAGTGCTTTACACTCAGTGGCACCATATTATTCCTCCTCTTGACGGATTCATCTACATAGCTTTTTTTTTTAAATGTGTGTTCCTGGGATATAGATGACACTGCCATGCCAGTATGCATTGCTTATTAGTTGCCATGAAGGCATGAATGTCAATCACATAATGTGGGATTGTAGTCACATGTAGGCCAGACTGTGGGCCTGGGTGCAGTTTCTTGCCCCTGAACAAAAACGATTATTGTAAAAGTCCAACTGCTTCACAATCTTCCAGCTCTCAAGCTCATCTTTTTCCAGTGTCAGTCCACAAATGACTCAATTTATTGAATTCAATTTCACAATTTGCCATGGGGAGATTTGAATTTACAGCCTCCAGTTCAGCACTATACCCACTAGGCTACTGTCCCTTTAAAAATGCTCTCTTCTCTGCACAGGTACCATTTTTTTTCTCTAAATTGATTTTCTGGGGAGGTAGAGGGACTGGATGTTGGCAGAGAGGATTGGGGGGGGGGGGGGGCGGGGTTGTTGTTGGTGTAGCTTGGGCTCATCAAGGTGAAGGAAATCAGTAATGAAGATGGAGCACCTTTGCCACCCAACCTCAGCATAAAAGTACCCATGTACAACTTGTGCTGGAAGCAATGAAATGCATTCTTTATTGAGTCAAACATGTCTTACCACAGTCTCAGAAAAGCCCACCTCACTGTCCTACTGAATTTTTCAATTTTCCTCCAGCAGCCAATTTAATTTCCTGGGTAAATTTATCGCCAATTAATAGAATTTTACACTGAACATAGTAATTTAAAAGAGGTGAGGCTTTCAGCCTATTTATCGGAGCTAGATTTAAACCCAGATGCTAGCAGTGAATAATGGGGCACCATAACTTTACTGAGACAATCAGCATGAGTGCAATGTTGGAGATCTTACTGTATACCTATTCTGACCTGTTAAAATTAATCGACAGGAGGAATTTCACCTCCTTGCAGACAATCCAAGGTATTGCAAGATTAAAATACAATAATGGTTCAGCTGTCAGTGCTCATCAGAGGCTGGGGTAAAACACACTGGAAGATGTACCCCACGTGACCAAAGACCATTTGATTTCAATTCTGTATAAAGTGGGAGCATATTTTATTTATCACCATTATCTATGAGCTGAAGTTTCACAGTAAATAATAACTTTTCTCCCTTTATTTTCTAATTTCCGCACCACTTCCTGGCTAAGAGTGTGGAGGAAGGCAGGCAATCTAGTTAATGACCGTCATTCCCACCATGGATGCTTACCAGTGTGACAGCGGAGCCCAGCATGAATGGCCGGACAATTTTTGTTCAAGCTTTGAGAAATGCATTTACTCTTGCCCGGGCAATGCTTGCAGACAAATGAGCTAAGATTACATGGAGAATTACATGCATTAACCACCATGTATCACCGACACAGTACACCAAAACTGAGCAACTCCTAATAAACACTTGCAAATCCACATTTCGAAGATTTATATTTAGCAAATATTATACCTTTTCGCCTAATAATGGTACCTCTCTGCACTATATTGGGATTACTGAACAGTGGAGAATTCTAGTCGTATTTTTTCTTCCATTTTGCTGATGGTGAATTAATTTGAACTGACAAAATGAAGGCTAACGAAGAGATGTAGTTCATTTGGCTGTTTTACAGGAAGGCAATTTTTTTTTAAAAATCGGTTAATATTGCGTGTGTTGTGGTTTTTGCAAAGTGAGGCAGAGTGCTTGTGACTACTTCCTTTGCTTTAAATTGGTATTCATGAACTGTCACAATATTCTGTCAGCCCTTGTACAACTATAACACTAAAGATGAATAGTTTGCTCAAATCAGGTATAGTGTGGAATGCTTCACATTAAATTTACACTCAAAAGGTGGATCAGACAAAGGTTGATAAATTTGATGCAATTGCTCTCATTACAGCCACCATAGTACATTACAATACAACACATGCAGTGCATGTGGATTTAGCAGTGGAACAAAGAAGCCACAACAACTGCAACTTGCATTTATATAGCAGCGTTAACGTAACAAAACGTCCCAAAGCGCTTCACAGGAATATTATAAAACAAAATCAGGCACCAAGTCACGAGGTGATATTAGGGCAGGTGGCCAAAAGTTTGGTTATGGAGCATCTTAAAGGAAGAGAGGTAGAAAGTCAGAGAAGCTTGAGAGAATACTAGAGCTTAGGTCTAGGCGGCTGAAGTCCAGCCACTGAAGGCGGAGCAATTAAAATCGGGGGTCCCAAAGAGGCCAGAATTAGAATGTGCACAGATATCTGAGGTTTGTGGGGCTGGAGGAGATTACAGCGAGGGAGGGGCTAGACCACGGAGAGATTTGAAAACCATAGCGTATTTCAGTCATTTCCTCCATTTGATTACTTTTTAGTTGAGCTTAATATTTTCTGAAATATCATTTGCAACACTTAAACAAACTCCTTCAAAAACAGGATCTATACAAACTTTGAAAAACAAACTCCATCTTCGGTTGTTCAAGACTACTTAAATTCTTCAAGAGCAATACCGGAGGAAGGGTTTGCTTCACACAGGCCCCCCTTGTACTAACAAACTAAGTTATCAAAACGGACACCTTAAAAAAGATACTGAAAGGATTGGAGCTGACACCCATCCAAAAATAAACCACTACAATGATATTAAAAGGTTTTCTATTATATCAACTATGTCAAAATATTAAAGTTATACATATCTTTCAAAAGAAATTATAGACTTTTTAAAAAATGTAATACCATTTTCCCCTAAAAAGCTTATTAAAAGGACAGAGATAATTTTGGGCAAACATTGCTGCTGCTGTTAAACAAAAATATTTAAACATCAACAACTATATCAGCTAATGCCAGTCACAAACCCCCAACATTTATCTGATCGCACATTTGCAATCTTAAGCAAGGCTCATTAAAATCTAAGCTATTAAGACTTACTCAAAACGATCTAAATTTTACCTATTAGTGATAAAGTGTTCCTTGAAATAAAAACACACATTTATAGGAAAAAAACGACATTCTGAGCAGTAAAACTCGATAAATTTTTACTTACTGCTCTGACTCTTCACTTTGGTTTCAGTAACTGCTCTCTCTGGCTGCACTTCCTGTTGCTGATGGTAGTTAACGTGGGGAGAGATTGAGTTTTCCACCTGTTTAGCTGGGGTTTCTTGATGCTTTGGTGTTTGAATCTCCAGCTTTTTTGGAGATATCTCTGTCAGGGGAGGTCCAAAACTTTCTGTTCTTCTTGGAATGGATTCAGTGAGCTTGGATCCTGTAGTTTCCAATCTCCTGGAGGAGATTTCCTGCAGTTTTGTTCCAGAAATTTCTGTTCTCCTAGGCGCTGTTTCTGGAGGCTTGTGGCCTAGCAATTCTGCTCTTTTAAGGCCAATCTTTGGTGCACCATGACTTGCAGCTTCTACTTGCTTTGAAGAAAGGTCAATAGAAATTTCTGCTCTTCGTGAGACAGGTTCTGGGTGCTTAGGTCCTGTAATTTCAATTCTCTTGACCGATGACTTTGGTGATTTAGCATTAGGTACTTCTGCTTGTTTTGAATTTGGATCTGTAAACTTTGCCCCCAGATCTTGATATTTGTGTCCAGATGCTGGCGTTTGTCTCAGCAGAGGAGTTGGAATGCGTCGCGTTGGAGCAGAGGGATTTGGCGACTGATCTACTTCCTCTACCTCAAATGATCTCTTCAAAGCTGAAAGAGAAAAAAAAACTTAAATTGAACCAAAATAATTTTTCTAATACCATCGCAAATTTTCAACATACAGCTTAAAAACGTTATTCCATGATTTGATGACCTCTCCTGCCAATCCTACTGTAGCTTGCGAGCTCAGATTCATAATTCCATCAGATTCCTGGGCAATAGGGGATAAGCAGAATTTCTGTTCGCTGCTCAGACAAAATGGGCAACATTTTAAACTCATTCAAAACCCATCCACTTGCACAGAGTTAAAATCAGGCCCAATGTTGCCAAATTAGTACCAATGAATGCTGAATTACGGACAGTTTTATGCTGATAATTCACATCCACAAGAGACTGCGATGACAGAACAAACCCATTTCATACAGGCTTCTTTTGACCTGTAGAGAAAGGAGACTTTCATCACATCAGTTTGGTTTGGATTCAAACCCTGCAAAAAAGTTTCAGGCATAAGAGACAAATACACTAGCCTATTATAAGCTTGAGACTCTTGGAAAAAAAAAGCACTCAGTCTGTAGGGGAGACTGGTATAGGAACCATGGGATACTTGGCGTAACTTAGGTCCCTGTAACTAGAGAAAGCTTGCCTGCTAGACACACGAATTATATGAATACCCAATCAGAAGATAACGAGACTAAGAGGGAAACACCTGAATTATATGAATCCTAATCAGAAGGCATCAAGCTCAGGAGGGAGACACCCAAATTCTATGAATAGCCTAAGAATCCTATGAATAGGGTAATCAAGAGGCTGACGAGGTGAATAATATAACCAAGGCAATAGATGGGAGATGATGCAATTAAGAAACTGTAAAACTGTATAAAATGACTAGTGGAACAATGTACTAGCAGAATGCCTACAATCATTCGAGAGAGTAGGACGTCTTGCATGCTTGTAATAAAAGATCGCTCGTTTGTACAAGACATAAGATTCTCAAGGTGTTTTTGGGTGCTGGAGCAAGCCCTCACCCTTGCAATACAAATTCAGGTATGTTTAATAAAAAAAGTCTCATGACAGCAAACACAACAGTCAGTTTCATATGAATATCCATTTCTGGTGACTGCATTCTCAAAACTATAATCCTTCACTGTAAATGAACTGGATTTTGCTGTTTTCATGAAAATGCCAGTCAGCACTATTCTGATGTAATGAAAAATTTATACCAGATGCAAACAGAAATCTGGCAAGGTTTGTAATCCCTTTTGAGCCCCTCAATTGGGCTACAGATCCACTTCCAAGTATTCATTACTGTATTTCCATTTAATATCACATTTACAAGCTATTGATGGTCATACCAACATACTAATTAGGATCAGGAGTAGGCCACTCGGCCCCTCGAATCTGCTCTGCCATTCAAGATCATGATTGATCCAATTGTCACCTCAACTCCACATTCCCGCCTATCCCCAATAACCTTTCACAACCTTGCTCAAGAATCTATCCACCTCTGCCTTAAAAATATTCAAAGACTCTTTTCCTCAAAAGGCAGTGGAGGCAGAGTTCCACAGACTCACGACCCTCAGAAAAAAAATTCTCATCTCTCTTAAATGGGTGACCCCTTATTTTTAAACAGTGACCCCCTAGTTCTAGATTCTCCCACAAGAGGAAACATCCTTAACCACATCCACCCTGTCTAGACCCCTCAGAACCTTATGTTTCAATCAAGTCGCCTCCTACTCTTCCAAACTCCAGTGGATACAAGCCTAGCCTGTCCAACCTTTCCTCATAAGGCAACCCACCCATTCCAGATATTAGTCTAGTAAACCTTCTCTGAACTGCTTCCAACCTATTTACATCCTTCCTTAAATGAGACCAATACTTGAAGTGTGTCTATTTTAACACAAGAAGTGTCAGGAATAAGGGTAATGAATTTTGAGCATGGATCAGTACTTGGAGCTACGATGTTGTGGCCATTACGGAGACTTGGATATCACAGGGGCAGGAATGGATGTTAGATGTTCCGGGGGTTAGATGCTTCAAAAGAAATAGGGAGGGAGGTAAAAGAGGTGGGGGAGTGGCATTGCTAATCAGGGATAGTATCACAGCTGCAGAAAGGGAGGTCGGCAAGGAGGGTTTGTCTACTGAGTCATTATGGGTGGAAGTCAGAAACAGGAAAGGAGCAGTCACTTTATTGGGAGTTTTCTATAGACCTCCCAATAGCAACAGAGACACAGAGGAACAGACTGGGAGGCAGATTTTGGAAAGGTGCAGAAGTAACAGGGTTGTTGTCATGGGTGACTTCAACTTCCCTAATATTGATTGGAACCTCCTTAGTGCAAATAGTTTGGATGGAGCAGTTTTTGTCAGGTGTGTCCAGGAAGGTTTCCTGACTCAATATGTAGATAGGCCGACTAGAGGGGAGGCTATATTGGATTTGGTTCTTGGCAACGAACCAGGCCAGGTGGCAGATCTCTCGGTGGCAGAGCATTTCAGTAACAGTGATCACAACTCCCTGACCTTTACTATAGCCATGGAGAGGGATAGGAGCAGATGGGATGGGAAAATATTTAAATTGGGGGAGGGGGAATTACAATGCTATTAGGCAGGAATTGGGAAGCTTAAATTGGGAACAGATGTTCTCAGGGAAATGCACGACAGAAATGTGGAGGTTGTTTAGGGAGCACTTGCTGCGACTGCTGGATAGGTTTGTCCCGATGAGGCAAGGAAGGGATGGTAGGGTGAAGGAACCTTGGATGACGAGAGATGTGGAACAGCTAGTCAAGAGGAAGAAGGAAGCTTACTTAAGGTTGAGGAAGCAAGGATCAGAACGGGCTCTAGAGGGTTACAAGGTAGCCAGGAAGGAACTGAAGAATGGACTTAGGAGAGCTAGAAGGGGACATGAAAAAGTCTTGGCGGGTAGGATTAAGGAAAATCCCAAGGCGTTCTACACTTATGTGAGGAACAAGAGGATGGCCAGAGTGAGGGTAGGGCCGATCAGGGATAGCGGAGGGAACTTGTGCCTGGAGTCGGAGTTGGTAGGCGAGGTCCTTAATGAATACTTTGCTTCAGTATTCACGAGTGAGAGGGACCTGGACGTTTGTCAGGACAGTGTGAAACAGGCTGATATGCTCGAACAGGTTGAAGTTAAGAAGGAGGATGTGCTGGAAATTTTGAAAGACATGAGGATAGATAAGTCCCCGGGGCCAGACGGGATATACCCAAGGTTATTACGGGAAGCGAGGGAAGAGATGCCGCGCCTTTGGCGATGATCTTTGCATCTTCACTGTCCACTGTAGTACCACCAGACGATTGGAGTGTGGCAAATGTTATTCCCTTGTTCAAGAAAGGGAATAGGGATAACCCTGGGAATTATAGACCAGTCAGTCTTACGTCGGTGGTGGGCAAATTATTGGAGAGGATTCTGAGAGACAGGATTTATGATTATTTGGAAAAGCATAGTTTGATTAGAGATAGTCAGCATGGCTTTGTGAGGGGCAGGTCATGCCTCACAAGCCTTATTGAATTCTTTGAGGATGTGACAAAACACATTGATGAAGGAAGAGCAGTGGATGTGGTGTATATGGATTTTAGCAAGGCGTTTGATAAGGTTCCCCATGGTAGGCTCATTCAGAAAGTAAGGAGGCATGGGATACAGGGAAATTTGGCTGTCTGGATACAGAATTGGCTGGCCCATAGAAGGTGGTAGTAGATGGAAAGTATTCAGCCTGGAGCTCGGTGACCAGTGGTGTTCCGCAGGGATCTGTTCTGGGACCTCTGCTCTTTGTGATTTTTATAAATGACTTGGATGAGGAAGTGGAAGGCTGGGTTAGTAAGTTTGCCGATAACACGAAGGTTGCTGGAGTTGTGGATAGTGTGGAGGGCTGTTGTAGGTTGCAACGGGACATTGACAGGATGCAGAACTGGGCTGATAAGTGGCAGATGGAGTTCAACCTGGAAAAGTGTGAAGTGATTCATTTTGGAAGGTCGAATTTGAATGCAGAATACAGGCTTAAAGACAGGATTCTTGACAGTGTGGAGGAACAGAGGGATCTTGGGGTCCACATCCATAGATCCCTCAAAGTTGCCACCCAAGTTGATAGGGTTGTTGAGAAGGCGTATGGGGTGCTGGCTTTCATTAACAGGGGGATTGAGTTTAAGAGCCGCGAGGTTAGGCTGCAGCTCTATAGAGCCCTGGTTAGACCACACTTGGAATATTGTATTCAGTTCTGTTCGCCTCATTATAGGAAGGATGTGGAAGCTTTAGAGAGGGTGCAGAGGAGATTTACCAGGATGCTGCCTGGACTGGAGGGCATGTCCTCCGAAGAAAGATTGAGGGAGCTAGGGCTTTTCTCATTGGAGTGAAGAAGGATGAGAGGTGACTTGATAGAGGTGTACAAGATGATGAGAGGCATAGATAGAGTGGATAGCCAGAGACTTTTTCCCAGGGCAGAAAGGGCTATCACCAGGGGGCATAATTTTAAGGTGATTGGAGGAAGGTTTAGGGGAGATGTCAGAGGTAGGTTCTTTACACAGAGAGTGGTGGGTGCGTGGAATGCACTGCCAGCGGTGGTAGTAGAAGCAGATACATTAGGGACATTTAAGCGACTCTTGAATAGGTACATGGATGATAGTAGAATGAAGGGTATGTAGGAAGTTTGATCTTAGTGTAGGTTAAAGGGTCAGCACAATATCGTGGGCCGAAGGGCCTGTACTGTGCTGTTCTATGTTCTAATACTGTACACAGTACTCCAGATGTGGTCTCACCAATGCCCTGTATAGCTGAAGCACAACCATCTTACTTTCCCCTCAATAAACAATATTCTATTAGCTTTCCTAATTACTTGATGTAGCTGATTCCTAACCTTTTGCAATTCATGCACTAGGACACCTAAATCCCTCTGCATCTCAGAGCTCTGCAATCTCTCACCATTTAGATAATATGCTTTTTTTAAATTCTTCCTGCCAAAGTGGACAATTTCACTTTTTCCCACATTATACTCCATTTGCCAGATCTTTGCCCACTCACTTAACCTGTCTATATCCCTTTGTAGCCTCATGTCCTCTTCACAACTTACTTTCCTACCTGTCTTTGTGTCATCAGCAAATTTAGCAACCTTTCACCCAAGTTATTTATATAAATTGTAAAAAGTTGAGGCCCCAGCACTGATCCCTGTGGCACATCACTTGTTCCATCTTGCCAATCAGAACATGACCCATTTATGCCTACTCTCTGCTTCCTGTTAGCTAGCCATTATTACTATCACTGTAATAATTAGCGTTGATACAGAAATATTTATTCCCATGATGTTTCTGGTTGAAAGGTGAAGGTGTGGGCAACTACTTTTGGCATAAATGTATTTACCCCTTTCGGTTTCCCTACATGTTCAGGTTTCTAACACCCACCCAAGAATGTTTTACTCAGTCTGTTCCATAACCTCCAGCAGACTGACAGTTTAGGAAAGAAAGCAAAAGAATGGTTATTGCACATATATCACATAGCAACAGACAATATAAAATGTATATATTTTAATAAGAAACCATCAATGTAAAATCCTTTAATTTTTGTTCCATTTGTTCCAAGATTATGCACCCCAGTAGTCTGAGAGGTTTCACATTGTCCCACTATGACCTCAGAGGGACCCCCAAGATCATGGCAGAGACCCAGTTTCACCAGGGACCTGCCCTTTACAAGGGAACTCCAGATAGGGAAGAATCTCTGAGTAACAGCCAGAAGATGGGAACTGCTTCTGCTGGAAGTCCCAACTCCTCCTGCTCAAGCGAGACTTCTTGTTTGTGTGGAAACCCAGAGAGCCAAGGCTTAACTCCGACAGGGTGGATGTGGGCCCCACCAGCATTCTCCAGGCCCAGCAAGCAGGACTCTTGTTAAAATGAAAGTATTTAGAACATATTAGCCTCTTTACACAGGGGCTGCTCGAATTGGGCCATTCTTTCCCATCAGGACAAGTGGGTGCCGGAGCAGGTAGGGAACAGAGACACACCCAAAGTGGTACTTCCTGGCTTGCTCCGCATCCATGTAAACTCCAGTGCTTAAGAGCCCCATTGGGTGCAATCTCAGCCCATGAACTGGGAACATAATTGGAGGAATTTTGAGGTCAATGTCCTAAAGATTCAGGAAAATTACCTGATTTTTCAAATACTCCATGTCATTGGTCTCAATCCATTAGAATTCAAGTGGGAATCCTGGTCTCAGAAATTATATTTGCACTTCCAGGTGCTACCGTATATCACATTTCAAGGATATCATTGTCGATGCTTTCACACAAGCTCGGCTTTACGCAGCAAACTGACCAACACTCTCATCTTGAGTTCAGTCAAATTAGTAAGTAGTAACTAGAGTTTCAAAGTTGAGTAAAAGATGCTGCTAGCACACCAGACTCACATCCAGAGAACAAATAAACAAATAAAATCAGTCTTGAGCATCATTCAACCTCAATAGCTGCATTTCAGTGGATCTTATGCCTTTCCAAAATTGTAAGTTTTAGTTCCATGCTTCACCAAGATTTCAACTATATCAGGCTGTTTTACTTCACACTGCCCACCCACAGCATAACTAAAAATGTAAACAAAAAGGTGGACTTCATAAGGACATTGAAGATTCAGTCCGCCTCCTGTCCCACCAAAGGGGAGAAGAATTATCCTGGTCGTTATGTATACTTGCGGAATTCTTTTTCTGGCTGGTGAAATTAAAAATGCTCCTTTGAGCACAGTCACCATTTTACTAGAGGTACTGACCAATGGAATTCCAAAGGAATTCGTTTACAATGCTGCTACAAAGCAATGTTCTTCACACAACATTTTCTACGAATGAAAAGAACTGCTGTCCCACTGGTTCTTTAGTTCACCAGAAAATTCACCAACAGTACAGGAGATAGATAAGATGCACTCTGTGCAATGGCTTAAGGGCACAAGCAGAGCTCTCTCAGATCTCCTCCAGAGAGATGTGGGCAGCCAGTATTACTGAACCATTCCACAAATGCTGCCAGTATCACACTGACACTCAGAGCTGATATTAGCAGGCAAACAGATAAAAATCATAGAATCTTACAATACAGAAGGAAGCTATTCAGCCAATTATACCTGTTCCAGACTCCGTGGTGAGTTTCCCACCAGAGCAGGCTGAAGAAAAGCAAATCAAAGAAGCGTGCTTTCTGAGAGTCTGAGGGCCACAGTGATGGTGATAATGGAGAATATTTTGACCAAGATTTTCCTCAAGGGAATAGGAAGCATAATGACTGGTGGCAACAACGGAGATCTATTTTGCTTTATTTTCAACAAAAAGGTAAGCAAAGGATATTACTTCCATTTCAGATTTCTTTAAGTGATGACACTTTAAAGTGAGCATATCAGTTTGTGATTTTGCTTTTCAAAGCAAAAGTACTACAACTGAAATAGCAGCATGAGTTTTTCTTTTTACAAAAAAAAAGTTAAAGTGAATAAATAATCCAACACAATCCATAGGTGAACAAACATCAATATCACAGGACATCTCAAATATTAACAGTTCAACCAACATTAGAAGAGAGAACAGCGATTTGGTCAATGTAGAGCAACAGGGGAAGAAGAGAGGAGAGATGAAGAGATGAGGGGGGTTACCTCAAATGCATGTATAATAAAAGTAATGGCGTGTGCAAAATTAATGATTGTAGTTTAAATGATTCTCAACCCTAAAGCATTGGGGAGCATACGAAAACAGCAGTGTTTTCATACAATGATCAATGATATTTGGCAAAGTTTTCCCCCCAATTAGAGCGAGAGGGAGAAGAACCCTGTGCCCATTTTAATCATGCAATAAAGCACATAAGGAATAGTCTGCTACTTCCACAGACCATATAAAACCCATCCTTCATTAATATAAATGTAATTCTCTCTCGAGAGATAATTTGGTATAATAATCTTGGAAATTCCACAGCTAATCAAGCAAAAGGTCAGAATATTT
This sequence comes from Heterodontus francisci, assembly GCF_036365525.1. Taxonomy (NCBI): domain Eukaryota; kingdom Metazoa; phylum Chordata; class Chondrichthyes; order Heterodontiformes; family Heterodontidae; genus Heterodontus; species Heterodontus francisci. Next base: position 41,216,916 of record NC_090396.1, on the reverse strand, counting down.
ATCCATCCCAACATCTTGAACATTCAATCCTGTCTGACTGCCTTCCATAAACAGTAATCTCTCTCCCCAAGCACAGATCATTATGTCCCATGGAGTATTTAATCATTACAGTCTATATCTATAATCTCCAATCTTGTTTCCAAACAGATACCTATTTTCAGAACAGTAAAACAAGTAAATGTGATAATCAATTTCAACATTACTCATGTTAATGTATTATGTATTTGTAAAATGAATGAAGAGGTTTGCCAAACACTTTTTTTTATAAAGAGTTCATTTCATTGCGATGGCTTGTTTTTAAACCAGAGATGTGTCCATGTAGATCATTGATGCTGGGAAGGATAAAAGTCATCTCAAATATTTGGCAGGAAAGAATTTGAAAATTTGATCCTTAAATCAGAACTAGCTGAAAAAGCTAAGGCAGTAATTAAAAGAATGTAAACATGTTGTACTATTTCCTTTTTTTCTTCACGTCTGTCTATGAATGAAGCAAGATGAAGAGTTGCAAACAAACCAGGAGGTCAGCTTCACATGCTAAACCAGCTACTGTGGGACAAATTATATTTTTCCTAGGGCTTATCTGCATACCAGCAGGCCACCCTTTATTTACTTTCCCTCATTCTTGCTGAAAATCTGACCAGAGATTTGAAGAGCAGATAACCATGTGAATCAGAAGGAGAAATCAATGTGCACTGAGACAATGGGAATGCGAGATATCAAACTACACACGTCACAGATACGGGTTGCAAAGCTGAATTATTTCTGCTTGCTCCAGCTATCCTCTGAACAACTTAAAATGAATAGGAAGTGACATATGTGTTCAGATTTCGTTATACTTCACATTCTGGCCTGGCTTAGTTCTACAATTATGTAACAGTTACAGGTGCACGAAAAGAGCTGTTTTAATCACGTTCTCGCGAGTCCTCGGTTCCTTGGGAAAATTAACATTACTACTTAATCAAATTTCTGAGATTTTCTTCTTTCACTCTTCTTTAAGTCCCACCAAGCCCAGACTGTTCTCTAGCTAACAGGACAGGCAGATGACCCAATATCAGGCCCCTCCCAGTACTTTCTTTTAATTAGCCAATAGCAGGTATGCAACATTTCTAATTGTTCTTCGGGAGGTAAATACTTCTATTTCATTTACTGTCTGTATTGACATCTGAGCCAAAATCAGAAACTGAGGTATCAGGGGTGAAAAGTTAGAACCTACAATTCTTTGAAAGCCAGATTAAGAAACTAGGACTGCAGTAAACCACAAATAGACACAGCAAGAATTACCAGCGAGGGGGAATAATCCAATATGCAAATCAAAGAGTGATTAGACGGAGATGGAATGCATAATGTGTGTGTGAAACTAAATGTGTCAGGCAAGAGAGTGAATACATAGTGGAATCTGGCTGTGTCTTCAAATTTCCAAGAGAGGTCAGACAGCACAATATATTTCATCAAATTCAGTTGAAAGGCCAGTATTTTCTTGGTCAATGTTGCACAGAGAGTTGCCATTTTAAACTCTCCTGCATCCAATTTCAAAAACTGATGAAAAGATATTTTTAGGTACTAAAGCCAATTTAAGCGTGCTTAAAAATGTATTCATAATACTCATCCAAACGATAAAACATACCAGCGAAATGCAGCTACCCACATACTCTTTTCATGTTTGTTAAACAAAGTATACATGTCTACTGTGCAATAACTTATTTTTTTCCCCATTAGCTCTTCTGGCCAAACCCAGGCTTAGTCTTGGCTATGCTAAAACATTCTCTGTCCTGCCCATTTGTAATAATATGGATGCAATGTGATAAATAGGAGAAATGCACGAGATAGAGGTATAAAGTTTTGAAACCATATTAAATCTCATGCAATTGTGCTTATTTATCTGAAGCAGGAACCCAACATTACCAGCATGCATGATATTGGCAGTGTCATACCATCACATGTAATGCGAGGGCAATGCTTTGAATAATCAATCACTATTTAGCAACTGAGGTAAGGAATTCTCATACATTTAATCCAGGTTTCCTGACGCAAATGTAAAAAACAAAAATTAACTGGATTCCATTGTACTCCAAAATTGCTTTTTAAAAAACCAGTCATTTTAAAACAGCCACAGTTTAGTTCAAGCTTGATAGGGATACCTGTTTGATTAAACTTTAGCATTCAATTCTCAGATTTAACACCCTGGTGCCACAGTTTTTTTCCCACAAATTCCTTCACATGAACCAAGATTAGCACAGCATTATAATGGTATAGACAACTGTGCGTTTTTTAAAAAATTAAAATTCCTGTACAATGAAAGGCAAAAACATTTCTAAAAGAAAGTCCAGAAAATACTGGCAGGAAATGAATTAATTGTTTACATTTGTCATTCACCTTCTAAGGTTGTGGCTGAAATGGGAGTATCATATGGAAGGATCGTTATCCATAAAGTTAAATTAACTAAATTAAATTACAGCTAATTTAGTGAGGGTGCATTAAAGTAACTTGGAGTTGTAACACAAAATTGTGGTCATTTGTTTTCAAAAGTTCAAATGTCTTCCCATGCTATTTAACAAAGGTCTTGTCCCACAGGCTATATTTTTAGTTAATACTTCGATTTTTAAATGGCTGATCTCTAAACTAAAATTGAAGGGGATCTATTGAATATCTTGTGCATCTTACTATGTTGCAGGACCTCTATCTACCTTGAGCAGCTTTCATTGAATCAGAGAATGGTTAAAGCACAGTAGCAGGCCATTTGGCCCACTGAGTCCATGCCAGCTCTCTGCAAAAGCAATTCAGCTAGTCCTACTATCCCACCCTTTTCCTGTACCCCTTCAGTTTTTTTTTAAATCTTCAGGTACTTATATAATTCCCATTTGAAAGCCACAATTGAATCTTCGTCCACCACACTCTCAGCCAACAGTGCATTCGAAATCCTAACAAGTCACTGTGTAAAAAAAAAAATTCTCTCTGGTGACTTTTGGTTCTTTTGCAGATCTCCTTAAATCAGTGTCCTTTGGTTCGCGACACCTCTGCCATAGGCAACGGTTTCTCACGATTTAATCTTTCTAGTCCCCTCATGATTTTGAGCACCTCTATCAAATCTCCTTTCAACCTTCTCTAAGAACAACCCCAGCTTCTCCAATCTTTCCTCGTAACTCAGTTCCTCGTTCCTGAAACTATTCTCATAAATCTTTTCTACTTTCACATCCTTCCTAAAGTGCAGTGCCCAGAATTGGACACAATTCTCCAGTGGAGGCTGAACCAGAGTTTTATAAAGGTTGAACATAATTTATTTGCTTTTGTACTCTCGGCCTCTACTTATATAGCAGAGGATCTCATATGCCCTTTTAACCACTTTTTCAACCTGCCCTTTCATCTTCAAATGATTTGTGCACATATACCACCAGGTCTCGCTGTTCCTGCACCCCTTCTCAAATTGTATCCTTTATTTTATATTGCTTTTCTTTGTTCTTCCTACCAAAATGTACCTCATCATATTTCACTGCATTAAATCTCATCTGCCATGTGTCCACCCATTCCACCAGCCTGTCTTTGTCCTCTTGAAGTCTATCACTAGTCTCCTAACAGTTCACAATACTTCCAAGTTTCGTGTCATGTGCATTTATATAGAGTCTTTCATGACCTCAGGAGATCCCAAAACGCTTTACAGACAATGAAGTACTTTTTGAAGGGTAGTCATTGTTGTAATAGAAATATGGCAGTCAAGATGTGCATAGCAAGGTCCCACAATCATCAATGAAATAATGACCAGATAATGTTTTTTCTGTGTTGGTTGGGGGATAGGTATTGGCCCAGGACACTTAAGAACTCATCAGTTCACTAAAGATGTTTCATCACTAACTACAAGTAAAACTAAAACTTCAGTAGTTAGCATTAAAGCAAAAATCTGTTCAGTTACAAATGGATGAAGCAGGATTAAGATAATTATTGATTGTGAAACTATGGTTTTCAGTCCACAAATATTCTATAAGCCCTGCTTGATAGGCCGACAGGCCTGTTTCAGTGCTGTATCTCTCCATGACTCTATCTGGCACTCAATGCTCTGGCAGCTTTGTTCCCATTCAGGTCTTTTAGGCTTGCTTCAGAGCACGATATATCTTTTAGTTTTGAGGTTAACCTTGATGTCACAAAATAACATGATCCAATAAGCATCTCCAGATACATCTAAGAAACTAAATAATAGATACAACTAGCTGGAAAAGTTTTGTTATTGAAGATGAAACTGGGCCATTTTATTGAGCTAGGGTTATCTTGGAACTACAGTAAGTAACGTTAATATGCACATAAGTTATCAGGTACCTGGCAACATGTTGAGAGACATCAATACTTTAAAAGATTCAAATGACAACAAAAAGCAACCAGATTGTGAGCATTTTGGCACTTTCTCTGAATAGTTAAAAGGGTTTCAAAGGGTTCAAGGTTCTATCCCATTTGACAAAGATGAAAATATAATCGTTGATCTCATTTAGAATATTTAACGTTAACTTCTCCTTTATAGATTTATCAGATAATCAGATGTAAAACTTTTGCAGTATCGAGGCATCCAGTTTTCCTGTAGGCAGGTCCAAGAAGATCTCCCCTTATATCTAGAACTACTAGAACCCATAATATGTACCTAAATGATCCATGAAGTATGGATATTTGTGCTACAATTAAATTCCATTAGAACACTCCTGGAGTCTGTAATACTATCAATTAAATACTTGACCTTGTAGCACCCAAGACTTTGTACATGGCTCATGTTATGCATGGCCCGTTAAAAAAACCCAAAAAGTTTCTAATTTTATATGCACTGTTAGTTTCCTGCCATTATATTCTATAACTGGCAGCTCTCTTCAAAAATTATAAATCATCTTTAGTTTTTTTTTCATGGATGCTTCTGGAGTATGAAACAGTCAAGATACAGATCATTGGTCAAATTTGTCTTACAAAACCCCTGGCAGTTACTTCCATCTTTGTACAGTGACACAAAAGGCGATTTAAATTTAAGCTCAGTTTCAACTTTTGAAATTTCCCAGCCAGCTGCTTCCTGATTTAGACCAGTTTTCAGCAGTGCTCCAGTATCTGCAGGTTTGCAGAGCTTCAGAGGAGGTGATGGACAGGAGGAAGGGGGTCAAACTTTTATATGGATGGAAAGCTTGGAATGAGGGGGATCCTTCATTTATTGTGGTGGGGGCAGAGGGTCTAATTTTTTATCTACGGCTGGACTTGGAATTTAAGCATGGGACGCTCATGTTTTTACGTAATTACATGCAATCACATGTATGGCAGCTACATCCAGCACCCCCAGTTCCATATAGTTAAGACATTCCTGCCATGGACAATTCTGCAGCTCAGAAGTCCGGCACCAGACAAGTTGGCAGAGCTCTGCAATGTTATTTTGTAATTATCTGAGGCGATACGCAGTTACACAGTCGTGGTCCAAGAAGTGGAGTGCAGTTTTTTTTTGGGGGGGGGGGGGGGGGGAAGAGGGAGGCAGAAAAAAGAGAAAATAATTTGCCAAACATTTGAGCCTTTAACTGAACTGTTAAGTGGCCACTTAAGGGCCTTGATTGGCCTAGGGCAGGTAGGCCGTTTGTTCCGCTGCCACCGCACTGCATAAAGTGGCTGCAGAGATGGAATTGGGTCAGGAAGAGCTCCTAGAGCCTCCATTTTACCCCCACCCCCACCACAATCCTGCTCTTTGAGGTGGTGTAAAATCCAGTCCTAAGAGGATGAGAAAAATGAAGACAGGGTCGATTGTCTTACGGTCTAATGGTGGCACTGTGATTTTTAAGCATCTGTAGTCAGAGGACATGACTCTGACCATCACCATATAAAAGGAAAGCACCACATCTCTGATGGTATTAGTGATCTGGTATCACACACTTCAAGGGTGGACAACAGAAAAACAAACTTCTTTCCTACTGTTGATTTTTTTTTTTAAATTCTCATGGAATGTTGGTGTCACCAACATTTATTCCCATCTCTAGTTCCCTGAGGTGGTGGTGGTGGGCTCTCAATCTGCCAGTAGCTCCTTGATACAACGCAATGGCTTGCCAAGACATTTCAGGAGGCAGTTAAAACTCAGCCAAATCTACATTGGACTAGAGTCACATATAGGCCCAACTGGGTGACAGCAGCAAGTTTCCTTCCCTAAAGGACATTACAATAATTTCAATGGAAAGGAAAACTGGGTGCTTTGTATAAAGAGCCTCTGACCTACACCACCAGCATTATGCTCCAGTGGTGAATTGAAAATTACCCAGAGTGTCCTAAACCAAATCTCATCCACGGTAGGCCATTCAAGTTGCCTGCTCTTAGAAGTAGTCCATTTGACCAAATACCTGGCTGCCATTTGAACCGAGAGCCACCCAGTGCTCTGTTCAACAGAGCCCCGGCCACTCAAATGCTGAAAATGGGAAAATTGCATCACAAAATAATCTTTAAGCAATGATTTATCATTTGAAATAGACTCCACCCTTTAGGTACAATAGAACTGGAGTGTGTGGGGGATGTAGGGATGTGCACACTTGTTTATAAAGATTTAGTGCCTGCTTGGCTCAGTTGATGACACTATGACTTTGGATTCAGAACGTGTGTAGATTCGAAGTCACACTCCATCACTTGAAAACGTACAATGCAGCAATGTCAGAGGCACTGTCTGTCGGATGAAACACTAAACCAAGGCTGCTTCTGACTGATGCAATTATCAGCAACTTATGGGTTAATGAAGTTGTTACAACTAACAATGATGCTCAAAGTATATCTTGAAAATATGAACTATATCTACACATTCACATACCTACATGTAAACTCTTAGTTTTGATACTTAATATTTATCTAATCAATTATGTTGCTAAGTAGCAATTGGCAAGTTTCACCACTGACTCACTTGGTGTCCTAGACGGCACACAGCCAATAATATTTTTGTCTTCCATTATGCCAAGGTCATCATTGGTAAAGTAACTTATTAAATATTCACTTCAACAAAAGTAACAATTAAAAATAAGCACAGATTGAACACGCACACTCTGAATGTGTGCCTGGCTATAGAATTTCCTGCTGTTTTACTGATCAGCATGTCTGCCAGTACATTGAAAGGTCAGTGATGACGTATGATTTTTTCTTTAAAAAACTACCTTAGAAGTCTAGTTTGTCTGTCTCCCACAATAGAATCAGTATTATAACTGAGCATCATGCATTAAAAACTCAAGACATTTCGCCCATCTCCCACTTAATCTTATGTCTTGCCAAGCTTCCAGCTATTGTTGATTGCCTGAACCGTTTACTCTATTACAAGATCACAATGATGTGCAAAATGTTAATACCGTTTCGACAAAGCTCAGCTGCTTTCAAGTTTGGATAAACAAACAAGCTCTGAATCGTTAAGCGCCGAGGGAAAGGCAGCACATTCAGAAACTGATAACATTCCCATTTCCTGTGCTTTCAAATAGTTTGCTTGGTATATTGCAAAGAAAGGAAGCAAAGGCCACATGCAACAATTATCTGTTAACTGTAGTATCCTGCAGGGAGGTTTGCATTTGGAGGGAAAAAAATGTCAGAGCAAGAGCAGAATACTGAGGAATGACAGGCAAGAATGCTGCTGCGAAGGATTAAATAGCATTGGTCTCCCTGCTTGACGCATTTCACAGAAATCTTATGCTGAAGCTGCAGTTCTCAACAGGTTTGAGGTCTTGGTTTAAAGGTCCACAGTTAACCATCATATTTAACACTGCAGACATAAATAATACAACGTCGGAGATTTGATTTAGTTTGTTTAAACTTTGATCCAAAGGTTATTCTGCCGATGAACTTAGAAGTAAACAGAATCCACGTATAAATCACTGTCAACAGTAACACTTTACAAGAGTTAAACAAAGCATAAAGACATTACATTCTTTACTGCCTTGCAAGTCACTTTTGTTTTCTGTACGTCCAATGTATAAATCACAAGCTCACATAGGTATCAATTAGAATAGAGTCACAAACCTTCAAAATCTGATATAATTCCCTCCAATTGGTCATTTACTGATATGTCAGACATCTTCCCAAAATACTTTCCGACCCTGATTTAGTCTCACGCCAGATACAAATCCCAAAAACAACGTGAAATGCAATCCCACCAGCTCTTTTTTTGAGCTGAGAGAATGTTTGTCTTCAGTACTTACTAAAACAACTTTTTGGACTTTAGTGAGGATAGACTGCACTGAACTACGCAGAGCCAAAGGCAAAAGCATGCAGGATGAATGGATAGGACCCACCCTCCTCATAGAGGCAAGCAAAGAATTGGTCAGGAATGTAACTGGTCGAATGAGACGCCTATCAAAAGGCTCTCCGTTCTGCTGCAAATTGTGGTACACCACTGAAACGGAAAGGAGCAGCTTGGGGGCAGTACTGTGTAGCTGCAAAGGAACCCAGATGATTCTTGTTTGGTACAAGTGCTTAAAAGCTTTCATGTCTTCTTTAAGCTGCAGAAGAAAGTTGCAACTTAAAAAAATGTTTCATGTGTTGCAATATTGTATAAATCTACAATTTCTGACTATTAAACATCTTGCAGCTGCAAACTTTTCTTCCCTTAATTAAAATCATACTTTGTTGTATATTTTTGCTGCAAACATACAATATGTTGAGGCTGCAAAGGGCAGAGTTAAAGCTGCAAATTATATTTATCCACATTAGTCACATCCTATTGACTTCAAATCATAACCCTGATAAATGGCAACCAAGAATATATCCGTTTCTTCAGTATTACTTAGAAGTGAATAATCTAACAACTGCTGCTTTAGAAGGAAAGAACAAGATTCTTGATCTGATAAAAAAAAATCTCTACGCGCTCACAAGAGAAAAAAAAATCTACATTGCTGAGGTGAACCTTGACGCATTTGCCTAAATCTCCCATAAACCAGTGGAACGGTCTTGTCCCACACATTGAGCCAATGCCACAAACGATTATGCAAAGTTCTGTAAGCACACTGCAGTTTAATCCCATTAATTTAGTGATAGCTTGATTGTATCTTAAATGTACGTTAATACTCTGTTGCCAATGTTATTCATTTACATAATTCAATTATGAATCACAAGATGATTCAGAAGTATCTTTATAAATGTAAATTAGCATTTTTCTCAGCATTTAACATTACTCAAGAATCAGCTTCAATGGAAATATGGCATGTTGATTCAGTGGATGTGGGCTCCTCAGGGAGGATGCCCATTGTTCTGACCTATACCATACGACTAATCACTAATTAATGTCTAAACCAATAACATCTCGCCTCTTGGGCTGATATGAACCCATCACTATGATCAAAACAACAAAGCAGAGACATTTGGCAAGAGGCATGGAAAACAAAGCAAGCCAGGCCAGGCACTATGTTCCCGCGTGCTCTTGCTTAATTTAGTGTAAATATTATGCAGCAGGTGGTTTCCAAAGTTGGAAAAGTATCTCTTACCCAAAATATCTTATATACATTGTATTGTGTGTGTATGGGATTGAAATCTTTCATATTTATAACTTTTTGTCGTGCATTTTCCATTTTGTAGCTTTATCTTTAATCAAAGTTTTGTTTATCCCTTATTTTAAGCTTCCCTCCAGGGCAATAGGTTTGCTGTGTCATTAAATTCTGGTTGTAGAATATCTTCCCTTTTCTGCCTTCTGGGTGATATTTTTGAATGACTCAGATGATGTTCCTATTGTTCCTGAGCTACATCTATTCAACATTTCATAAAGCAAACAACTTTTATTTGTGCAGATGTGAAGAGTTTCCAAACCATTCTGGGAATTGTAGTTTGCTTGATTGACCTCTACAGAAAGCTGCTTAAAACATGCGCAAAACTGCAGCAGGAGGATGCTGTTAGAGGTGGCTGCCACTGAGGCAGCAGGAAGAGGAAGACACCCTCGAAAACTGTGTAGGAATTTTTTTTTAAAATGTGCCATGGTCAGGCAGGCTCCGGCGATCGGAGGGGTGAATCCTCCAGTGGGACAGCCATTGCTGCTGTGGAGAATCCCTCTATGGGCCACGGAGTGGTCATAAATGAAGGCACCCCACCCCCACAATCTGGGAACCTGTTGGGAGGTGGCCACGGTTTACCTAGCAATCTCCTCTCATGGCAGTGGTCCTTCTGGATGCCAGTAAATGCTGGTGGGGGCGGTAAGTGGCCATTAATTGGCTACTACCTCCAGTCAGTGGGCGGCCGCATCATCGCCATTCCCCTCCTGACAATATCCCAAGCCGGCAGGTAGATGTCGGGCTCCCCTCCTGATGCCTCCTTCCACCATTTTATGAGGCCTTCCTTCTCCCTCACCGTATCTAGAGGGCTCGTAAAATCCAGCCCATTAACTCTGTTTTTCTCTCCACAGATGCTGCCAGACCTACTGAGTATCTCCAGCAATTTTTCTGTTTTTATTTCAGATTTCCAGCATCTGCAGTATTTTGCTTCGATCGGAGACATACAACATTCCTCAGACTGCTGTTCTCACTGCACCCTGAGATCCACACTCAGTGCCATGCACTGCCACATGTACACACTCGACCTCTCTCTCCTATAACTCACTATCAGAAAGCTGTCCTGCTCCACAGTTTCAGTTCATCCTTCGTCTTATCCGACACTTCAATAAAAAAATTCTCTTGTGTTAAAGAACAAGCTCCAATAACTCATGGGTACCAATGCCCTTCCAAATCTTTCTTCTTCACTTCCTTCTGACCCCATCCCTTCTTTTAATCTCACCCCTTGTCGTGTATTCACAGTACCCTCTGACTTTCCCCTCTTGGATACTGAATAATCTGTACTTAGCAAAGGACTCAGCTTTATCCCCTTACACCCCCACCTCAATGAATTTCACACTCAGCACGACGTTGAGCTTCTTCCGTTGCCTTTACCTCACTTCTCTGGCCAGGAGTCCTCCCCGCAACCAGCAGACCCTTTCACCCGCCTTGGTATTCTTCCACACGTGGACCCCTCCCTCTGGCCTCTTGCCCACTCAATCTATCATTGTTAACTGTTGGCGCGACATCAGTTGTCTTAATTTCTCTGCCCCCCACCCATTCACTCTAACCTGTCTCCCTCTGAACTCGCTGCATTCCGTTCTCTCAGATCTAACCCTGACATTGTGATCAAACCTGCTGACCAGGGTGGTGCTGTTGCTGTCTGGTGTACCAACCTCTACCTTGCGGCGGCTGAGCGCCAACTCTCAGGCACTTCTTCCTACCTCCCCCTGCATCATGACCCCACCACCAAACATCAAGCCACTGACCTAATTTCCTCTGGGGATCTTCCCTCTACAGCTTCCCATCTCATAGTCCCGCAACCCTGGACAGCCCGCTTTTACCTCCTTCCCAAAATCCACAAAAAGGACAGTCCTGGTAGACCCATCGTTTGAAGCCGTTCCTGCCCCACTGAACTTATTTCTTCCTATCTTGACTGTATTTTTCTCCCCCCCCTCCCCCCACCACAGCATCTAGTCTCTTCCCACCTGCACCCATGACTCTTCCAGTGCCCTGTGCCATTTCAACAATTTCCAGTTTCCTGGCCCTAATTGCCTCCTCTTCACAATGAACGTCCAATCTCTCTACACCTCCATGCCCTACCAGGATGGTCTGAGGGTTCTACGCGTCTTCCTTGAACAGAGGCCCAACCCATCCCCATCCACCCTCCTCCGCCTGGCTGAACTTCTTCTTATATTGAACTTCTTCAACTCTACTTACTTCCTTCAAATAAAAGGTGTTGCTGTGGATATCTGCATGGGTCCTAGTTATGCCTGTCTTTTTGCGTGTTATGTCCTTGTTCTAGTCCTACTCAGGCCCCTTTCCCCAACTGTTTTTTCCAGTACGTTGATGACTATCAGTGCCATTTCCTGCTTTTGCCTAGAATTGGAAAACTTCAACTTTGCTCCCAGTTGCCACCCTTCTCTCACCTTTACATGGTCCATCTCCGACTGTTCCCTTCCTTGACTTCTCGGTCTCCATTTCTGGGGATAGGCGATCAACCAATATTCATTATAAGCCCACTAACACTCTCAGCTACCTGGACTACACTTTCTCACATCCTGCCTCCTGTAAGGACTCCATTCCTTTCTCCCAGTTTCTCCGTCTGTCGCATCTGTTCTGATGTTGCGACGTTCCACAACTGTGCCTCTGATAAGTCTTCCTTTTTCCTTAATTGTGGATTCCCCCACACTGTGGTTGACAGGGCCCTCAACCGTATCCGACCCATTTCCCACACTTCTGCTCTCACCCCTTCCCCTCCCTCCCAGAAATGCAGTAGGGTTCCCTTTGTCCTCACTTTCCACCCCACCATCCTTCACATCCAAAGGATCATCCTCCGACATTTCCGCCACCTCACACATCTTCCCCTCCCCTCAGCATTCTGAAGGGACCGTTCCCTCCGCGACACCCTCGTTCACTCCTCCAACACCAACACCTCGTCTCCTTCCCATGCACTCACAGGAGGTGTAATACCGGCCCTTTCACCTCCTCTCTCCTTGCCATCCAAGGCCGCAAACATTCTTTCCAGGTGAAGCAGCGCTTTACTTGTACTTCCTTCAATTTCGTATACTGTATTCGTTGCTCACAGTGCGGTCTCCTCTACAGCAGCGAGACCAAATGCAGATTGGGTGACCACTTTGCAGAACATCTCCGCTCAGTCCACAAGCATAACGCCGAGCTTCCGGTTGCTTGCCATTTTAATTCACCATCTAGCTCTCACGCCCACATTTCTGTCCTCACCCTGCAGCAGTGTTCCAGTGAACCTCAGCTTAAGCTCAAGGAATAGCACCTCATCTTACAATTAGGCACTTTACAGCCTTCTGGACTCAACATCGAGTTCAACAATTTCAGATCATGACCACCATTTTGATTATTTTTTAAACCACGTGCTGGTCTCAAACTTATTTTTCATGTTTTTGCTTTCGGACAGTGTTGTTTATTATTTTGCCGTTAACTCACTCCGGACAAATCCTTTGTCATTTACTACAACTATTAGCACTCCCTTTGACTTTTGTTCCATTACATCTTTGTCACTTAATCTCTCCCACCCTCTGGCCTCAAACCTCCCCTTTTGTTCTTCTTCCCATCCCCCTTTTCACTTACTCAAAATCTATTACATTTCCAGCCTTTGTCAGTTCTCATGAAAGGTCATAGACCTGAAACATTAACTCTGTTTCGCTCTCCACAGATGCTGCCAGACCTGCTGAGTATTTCTAGCACTTTGTTTTATATGCAATTTTAGATGCTACCCAACTTCATTTTGCACTGCTCAAGTCCAAATGGGCATGATCCCACAATGCAAATGAATGATTTTTATTTAATTCAGCCAGGGAATGGAATACTTCCCCATTTTAACAAGGAATAAAAGGGATAGACAGGGTAGATGCAGAAAGGGTGTTTCCCCTGGTTGCAAGGTCCAGAACCAGGCAAAACAATCTCAAAATAAAGGGCAAGACATTTAGGACCGAGATAAGGAGGAACCTCTTCACTCAGAGGGTGGTGAATCTTTGGAATTCTCTGCCCCAGAGGGTGGTGGAAGCTCAGTCACTGAGTAAGTTTCAAGACAGAGATCGATAGATTTCTAGTTGCTAATGACATCAAGGGATATGGAGATAGTGCGGGAATATGGTGTTGCAGTAGACGATCATCCATGATCTAGAATAGCAGAGCAGGCTTGAAAGGCTGAATAGCTTGTTGCTGCTTCTATGTTCCCAACAACCACCGTCATGATTAAACACATCCCAGACTGTGTTCCAGTGATCAACACAAGCTCGAAGAGCAGCACCTGATCTTTCGATTTGGCAGTCTACATGGAGTTCAATAATTTCAAAGCATGACTGGCCTTTTTTATATTTTGCTTTTTTTTAAAACCATGTGCCTGTTTTTCATGTAGACAGAGCTGCTCATTATTTTGCCATGAACACTCTCTCAATACTTAGTCTTTCACCACAAGCACTAACACACTCCTTGCCTTTGTCCCAGGACAGTTTTGTTATTTAATCTCTCCTGCCTTCTGCCCCATCACATACCTTCCCCACCAACTCCCCCCAACCCCTTCACTTGCTTAAAACCTAATTCTTTTCTAACCTTTGCCAGTTCTGATGAAAGATCACAGACCTGAAAAAGTTAACTGTACTTCTCTCTTCACAGATGCTGTCTGACCTACTGAGTACTTCCAACACTTTGTTTTTATTCCAGACAGGAATAGCCTGGGCTAGGTGTGGACTTGAACTTTATTTATTCTGCCGCAGACAAAACATCTTAGTTCCCAACTTCAAATGAACAACTCCCAATTTATTTTGAACTGGCCACTGCAATGAAATTGCCAAAATGTCATTTAATGGGCAGTATAGGTTGGGTTGAGCCTGTCAAAATTCATTTCATACATTGGAATCGGGTATGGTTGTTGGAAACACATTAGATCAGGGTCAAGATAATTTATCATTTGTTCCTGAGGTTCAGCTGGGCTAGAATCCTATCTATGTGGAGAGATGATGTTGCTTTGCTTCCTTTTGTGTGACTTTGAGATGGGATTGTTGTTCGCTTGTGACCCCATTCTGAATTAGCTTATTTGTACCTCCTTGGACGATTACAAATTCCTAGTATTTATCATCACAGGTTTGTTGTTGGATGTACTATATCTTGGGACAAGAGGGAATGAATCATGTTTCAATTAGCAGGGAACTGTGCCAGCCTGGAAAGCACAAGAACAGGAGTAGACCATTCAGTTGCTCGAGTCTGTTCCACTATTCAGTTTAGATCATGGCTGATGTCTGCTACAACTCCATTTCTCTATTTACCCAGCTTTGGTCCCAATCTCTCGACACCCTTATCCAACAAAAATCTAATCTATCGATTTCAGCCTTGAAAATTTCAATTGCCCCAGCATCCACAGCCTTTGTGGGGAGCAAGTTTTAGCTTTCCACGACCTCTTCTGTGGAAAAAATACTTCCCGATTTCACTCCTACACGGCCTAACTAATCTTATAAAGCCTTCTCGTTCTGGATTTACTCACCAGAGGAAATAGTTTCACTGTATCAAATACTTTTTTTTCCATCAATTTAAACACCTTGATTAGATCCAATGTTCAACTTCCTAAACTCATGTGAATGCAAGTTAAGTTTAAGCAACTTATCATGATTTCACCATTTAAGCCTCAGTATCATTCAGGTGAATCTGCACTATCGGCACTCCTAGGCTTTCCTGAGGTTTGGTGCCAAAAAAAATGCAGTACTACAGATGGGGCCTAATCAAGATTCTATGCAAATGAAGCATAACCTCCTTGCTTTTGAATTCCAACCCTGTTGAGATAAAGACCAACATTCCATTAGCCTGTGTACTTGGAGTTGAACTGACTATCCAGTGGGTTGGCCCACTAGACACAGATATGGGCCCATAGCAATTTTGCAACCCTATATTGTTCTCCGTGCCTCACAGGAATGATAACTAAAACAGATGAATGTCGAGATGGGAGCTGCATGGATGTATCAACGTACTTTTCTGGCCACAGCCTCTTGATGAGGACTAATGCACTGTGGCTGGAAGAGAATCCCAAGTACAAAACTCATGAACATTCCAGAAAATACAATCCCCAAAGGAGAATAAAAACATGACAAGATGGTTTGCACCAAGAATCTGTTCAGTTATTATGAACTACTATTGTATTCTCCAGTTCAGCCAATAATAGTCTGCCCCACACATACAGTAGTATAAATTACAATGAAGTCTAAGTGGTTATGGACTAAAGCAGATTTATCATGGGGATTCAGTGTAGAAAGCCACGTATCCCTGGAAAGTGCCTGAGCACTTTTTCAATTTCATTCCTGTGTACTGTCTCTCACAGAACCGATTTAATTTTAAACGAGCAAAGTTAGGAGTCTGACTAGAATCAGACATGACAACATACTATGGCTGCATCTTCGGAAAATAATCGGTGTGAACATATTTGGAAAATGAACCCACTAGTGTGATGAAAATGACAGCTGGGATGAAGCTACAAAGGCAACCATTATGATCAGTGCAACTTACGACTTTAAAAGACAAACTGAAACTAATGCTTATGTATGTGTGTGCGTATGTTTTCAAACTAACAGATTTTGCCTTTGACATTGCTTAAGCCAAGCCACGTGAAACTGCTTTAGCAGGACAGGGGTCCATGCCATGTGAAGCAGTATGCTTTGTTGTGTTTTTATTTATTATTGCAAACTTTGGTTCTGAAGAGCTCTGTTGTTAGATTAACAAATCAGCATTTAACTTTTGTTTGTTGATGGAAGTATGCAGATTGGAAAACACAAATTTCAAGTTCCAGTGCAGAAGTACATTACAGAAGGAGACCATTCAGCCCATCGTGTCTGCGCTGGCTCTCTGAAGGAGCAATTTACCTAGTGTCACTCCTCCTCCTTCTCCCCGTAGCCCTGCATATTCTTCCTTTTCAGATAACCATCCAATTCCCTCTTGAATGCCTCGATTGAACCTGCTTCCACCACATTCTCAGGCAGTGCATTCCAGATCCTAACCATTTGCTGCATGAAAACGTTTTTCTTCATGTCTCCATTACTTCTTTTGCCAATTACCTTAAATCTGTGCCATCTTGTTCTCAATCCTACCAATGGGAACGGTTTTGTCTATCTACTGTCATGCAGGCTCCCACCTGCCAAGAATGTGGCACATCTATTTCGCCACATGGACATTAAATTTTAAAATTGTTCCTATAGTAAAGAAAGAGCTTGCTTTTTAAAAGAAAGCAATAGTAGACCCTGACTGAAAAGACATTTTTTGCATATTAGCAGACAGTGTTGGAACAAATGAACCAGTCCCTGCCCCAATACACAAACAGACAGACATGGTCAGACCGGTTTAGTCACATGACTAACTGGCTGTTGTTTTTTTGAATTTGAACTTGCCACAGAGTTTTAAAACTGGCAGAAAGCTCTCGACTCCTGGACTGAGAAGATCTCTCTCCTGTCTGCTCTCATCTCTTTCTCACGGAACCGAAAACCACTGAAGACATACGAACCTCAAGAGTGAAAAGTCTCCTACAGTGAACAAGGTTTAAGAATAATACTGGGCCCCAACGAAAAGCAAGATCTACCTACAAGCAAGGACTCTACAGTGAGCTCGAAGCACAGTAACAAAAATCTCTCTTCAGAGATTGCCTCAAACCTCTCCACTATTTTTCTTCTGCTCTTTTTTGTCTCTATTTGCATGTGCATATCGCGTATGCATGCTAGTGTGCGGCACAGCGTTTATTCATAGGTGTTAAGTTAAGTAGAGTTTAAGTTTTAATAAATTTCACTTTTCTTCTTTAAACCTAAGAAAGCCTGTTTGTGCTCATTTCTTTGTCTTATAATCGGAAAGCAGTGGACAAGGATTCACACAAAGGGGGAGCTCAAAACACTGTATTTAAAATTAAACCCTGTTACAATAAGACCAGGTGAAGGCTGAGAAAGATCCGTAGATGCCTTTCTCTGCTGGTCATAACACTACTCTGTCCAGACCCTTCATGATTTTGAATGCCTCTGCCAAATCTCCTCTCAAACTTCTCCAGGGATAACAGTCCCAATTTCTCCAATCTAGCTACATAATTGAAGTTCCACATCTTTCCTAAAGTGTGGCACCCTGAACTGGACACAACACTCCAGTTGCAATCGAACCAGTGTTCTATACAAGATTAACATAACTTCCTTGCTTTTGTACTCTATGCCTCTATTAATAAGCTTAGGATGATGTATGCATTATAACCACTCTCAACTGTCCTACCACCTTCAATGATTTATGCACGTATACACCCAGGTCCCCCTGCTCCAGCACCCCTTTAGAATTGTACCCTTTATTTTATATTGTCTGCGTTCTGCCAACCAAAATGGATCACTTCACCTTTCACTGCAATAAATTTCATCTACCACTTGTCCTTCTATTCCACCAATCTGTTTATGTCCTACACTATCCTGCTGACTATTTACAATGCTTCCAGGTTTCAAATCATCCACAATTTTTGAAATTGTGCCCCGTACATCAAGGTCTAGGTCATTAATATATATCAGGAAGAGTAAGGGTCGTGACACCAACCCCTGGGGAACTCCACTACAAATCATCCTCCAGTTCAAAAAACATCCATTAACCTACACTCTGTTTCCTGTCACTCAGCCAATTTTGTATCCATGTTGCTATTCTCCCTTTCATTCCATGAGCTATAACCTTGCTCACAAATCTGCTGTGTAGCACTTTATCAAATGTCTTTTTGAAGTCCATATACACCACAACAGCAGCAATAACCTAATCAACCCTCTTTGTTACCTCATCAAAAAACTCCAGCAAGTTAGTTAAACACTATTTGCCTTTTATAAATCCATGCTGGCTTTCCTTAATTAACCTGCATTTGCCCAAGTGACTATGTGAGAATAAGAAATACTAAAATGTTGTTTCTACAGCTTGTGGAAAATTACCGAGAAGTCATTTCTACACAACATAATGAAATCACTGAAAAAGAGTACTGATAAGGGTATGTAAGTAAAGACCTTGAGACAGTACAGCAGTTAAAAATTGTGCTTAGGCAGAGAAAAGAAAAACAGCAAGAGTTAGAACAAAGGATGTAGTGAATGAGAAACTGCCCCACTAAGATAAAGGCTGACAGCTGCAAGTTAACACACACAATCGAGAGCCAAATAAGGTAAAACAAAAACAAGAGTTGGGGCTAGAAAGTTAGAGTAGGGGGAGAAGTAAACAGAGGAGGAGACTGTAGCAACCAAAGGATAGGTTAGTGTCATAATACGTTATAACCAATAATGTAAAATAAAGGCGTGGACAAATGGATTTGTATTGTATAAACATGAACTGAATATGTTGATGGGTGTGCCTGCTTGTAGGACACCCGATCTTGCAAGAACGTTAAATAAACTTACTTCTTCAGAGTTTGACTTGGTGTAAATTATCAAGTGGGCTACGTTTCTCACAACTATTAATTTTGTCCTTTCATTTCCAGAAACTTCCCCACAACCAAGGTTAAACTGACTGGCCCGCAGCTGCTGGGCTTATCATTACACCATTTTTTGAACAAATGTCTGGCTTTCTCATCTCCTGCAATGCTAAAAAAAAAAATGTCTTTTGCATCTGTAACAAGTGTGGTATCTGATCTGAGAACAAACAGCACACTAAACACATCTTTGTTGCTACTTACAGTAAGTGAGAGGATGGCAACATTGTATTATTTTGCTGTTAAAATGGAGATGTATTCCTTTTAGGCTATATAGTCTGATTATGTCCATGTATGAACACAATGAAGAGGCTGCTGCTGTTAATTGTCGGCTATAGACTTAGGCTGGGATTTTATCCAGACAACAGGGGTCTCGACTACCAGCAAAAGCGCCGGCGAGAACCACGCATCAGTTCCTCTGGGGAAGGCTCGCTGGATCAAGTGCCAATTAGGCACTTGGCTGGAATTTTTCCAGCTTGCCGAGCTTCAAAAGCAGCAGTGCACACGCATGGAATTCGCTCTACGGAGCCTCTGATATTTAGCGCAGCGGCTCATTTACATGAAGTGGCAGAATGCCTGCCCCCAATGACATGGAGGGGGCTGGCACTCTGTCCCCAGCAATGACGTCTGGCGCCACATGCAGGTGCCGGACGTCATTTTTAGGGGGCTTCCAACCGTTAGTTAATTTTCATATTTAAGGGAAAAGTAATAATAACATTTTTTAAATTAAATTAATAAATGATTAAAGCCCCTCTCTCTCCCCCCCCCCCACTAAATGACTAAAGACTTTGATTGCCCTTCCCCCCCCCCCCCCCCCACCCCCACCCAAGAAAAACAGCTTCCGATGGCAACCTTTCCCTCCTGCGAACTTTATTCACTTTCACCGTCATCACCTTCCATCAATCGCAAGAGTTTTCCCTCCTCCCCCCCAGTGTGCCGCCACGGATCTCCAAACAGAGATCCGAAGGCAGAGGAGTTCCAGCCGGAATATCGGAGTGCATTGGCCGTCTCGGCGAGGTAAGTATTAATTAATTCATTAACATTTATTTCCATATTGAAATGAGATTCCGGTCACTGTGGTGGGGGCGGGGGGGGCGCCACGAGGCCTTACCACCCCCAGTAATATGGGGCGTAGCCTTCTTGGTGTCAAAGCCCCTGCGGGCCTCTCCCAGATGTATTTTCTGGGGCCCCCCATCCATGACCCCAGATGTTGAGGGGGCTGGTAAAATCCATCCCCGTAAGTGGACAGTGGCAGGCCTTCCCTGGGATCAAAGACCCCAGCCGCAGGATTCCCGTCTGCTGAGAGATGCCAGCCAGAGACCGGCAGCTCTTTAATTTAGCAGTGCCACCACAGAAGCGATGGCTGCTGCCAGTATTGAACTCATGTCAGGGCCTGGACCCAATCCAAAAGTAAATCAGAACAGGAGGGATTTTGCAGGGTTGAGGTTGCAGGGGAGGAGGGATGTTGGGGGGTGGGGGGGTGGTGTTGGCAGCAAGGGCAGAGAGTGTCTCTTAGCAGACCCCCTTCTTTCCCAATGCAGGGTCCCTCTTTAGGCATTAAGTGCCTTTTAACAAGGGCCCTAACCCCCCCCCCCCCCCCCCCTCACCCCTGCCTGCATGGGTTTGCTTACCATGCAGCGACAGACCTGCCCACCACTGGGCTAATTCCGCCGGCAGTGGGATGAGGCCCTTAATTGGGCCTTAATTCCCCACTTAAGGGCCTCAATTGATTGTGGTTGGAAAGGCCATTTACAGGCTGAATGTCGGTGCAGGCAGGATGGTGACAGGGTCCCACCCCACCACCATCCTGCCTGATTATATGCTCTCCCCATCTCCAAACCAGACATGGGGGAAAAGAGCATAAAATTCCCCCCCCCCCCACATCAGTGTTTAAGAGGCTACAAACAGTCAGGCAGAATTTTAACCCCCATTCCCTCACCATCCTGCAGAAAGTAGGAGGCATAGCCACCCACCTGCCACCCCAATCTGGCCATCTGCAATTTTAAATTGCAGGTTCCCACCCAATGCTGACAGGATCCTAGTTTAAATATGCAGGTCAGGTCCCAAATTCTGAAGACTGCAGTCGAGCCCGACTGCAATCTTAAAGCCAAGTACTTGTGGCTTGCCTGCCCGTCCAATCTTGTCAAAAAGTGGATGCTTCTCAGGGATCCACAAAGAAACCTTGACCCTCTCCCATCCCAATTTCGGTACCCATCCCCAAATGCAATCCACTTTGGACCACTCCCCTCCCCCCCACTGCTTACTGACAGTGGGTGCAGTCTTACTTACCTTTGTGCTGGGGATGGTCCCTTTGAGCTTCAGCGGCAACTGAAATCCCATTCTCACTCGCCAGCCAGGGAACGATTCCTGCCAGGTTTGGGCAGAAGTCCAAACTCTGAAATGGAAATGTATCCCGAGTGCTAAAATTTCTCTGGGCTTCCTGTGGTGATGGCATGCGAGCTTTCCACTTACCTAGGCTCCCTCTAATGCATGAATCATACTCATCAGTAAAACTGCCCGCTCTGGCATAGGTTGTTTCTGG
This sequence comes from Heterodontus francisci, assembly GCF_036365525.1. Classification (NCBI taxonomy): domain Eukaryota; kingdom Metazoa; phylum Chordata; class Chondrichthyes; order Heterodontiformes; family Heterodontidae; genus Heterodontus; species Heterodontus francisci. Next base: position 41,195,432 of record NC_090396.1, on the reverse strand, counting down.
GAAACCGCCTTCATTTCTTTGTACCTTGTGTATGGAAACCCAAGTGTGGCAGAGAAGCACAACAGACAGTAAATGCTCACCAAATTTAACACTTTTCTGATGAAATGTGATTTTTTTTCTTACCAGTTATTGTTAGTATGCTTCAGAATCTAATGGGAACACCATGAGACAAATATTGATAAGGATATGTGAATACAATCAAGATGTGAACTGGAAACAAGAGATTAAATCTGCTGCAGTCAACATATCGTATAAACTAACTGCACCATTTAGGTTATCAAATTAGTTAATTTCCACAATCTGTCGGAGAGTCCTCGATTATCAGAGGTACGCCGACCAAGACTTCTACCCTTCCCTTTCCTTGGCCAACTGCAAGTAATGCCAGCTTCTAAGCAATCTTTTCCTACAGTGCTCTGCCAGTTTGTTTGTTTTTTTTAAACAGTACAAAATTATAGAGCACATTAAATGAATAAACCCCAAAGACATTGAGAATTTTGATTTCTTTGTGTAAATATCCATTTAGCTGTTCAACGAGACAAAGAATATCTTAATATGCAATCTTAAACTAAACTCATCAAAACGTCAGCTCTCAGGGCACATTCAAAAGCGACTGCGGTTTGTAACAAAGCTTCTCAAAATAGTCTCATTTCATTCCTGAAATTCTGGACTCTGATACTTCCAAGTGTTTGAGGTATATCCAGTCCACAGTATTATAAATAACCACAAAGTATATTAAACATAGCTCCATCAATATCATATATTTAAAAAGTTTCAATTTTTGAAAATTGTGTATTTTCTATACAGTGTAGAATGGACATCAAAAGGACAGAAAAAAAATCAACTGGGAATCTGTCTCACTGGCTCCTGTTTCATCTTTGATGGTGCACTACTTTTTGGCTGGTCTATCTGATTTGGCCAAAAGTGCTTCCACACACTGTGCAAAAACTTAATTTTAATGAAAAAAAAATGCCAATGGCAAGGTAATGACTTCTGCAATTTTCAATGTGTGTGTTAGGGTGGGTTTGTGGGAGCTGTATGATAGGGGAGGGAGAGGGAAAGGGAAAGAGAGAGAAAAGATAGGAAGAGAGATGGTATTGATCCTGAAACTTGGAGAGGCTTTCAGCTTGACTCTTCTCCACTTGCTCTATATTCTTAACCCTGTGATTTTATAGCTTTGCCTTTTTAAATTGATTCACGAGCTTGAAATAGCTAGGTCCTTCTCCGATGAGGCTGTGCTCCCACCTTCTATCCACCAGTTTCTCTGACAAATGTTCAGGATGCAAGAGGATAAAAGGAGCACATGAAAGGGGGCAGACAAGTATCCATCCTGTGTCCCTGTATGTGTGTGAATAATTCAACATCAGGAGGAATGTATGATGGCATTAAGAGAACTTCTGGGCCAACCATCAAGAAGATCCGCCACCCCCCACCCCCCCGCACCCCGCCAAGTCTAAAATCAGGGGACACGACACTGACTAATGCAAGTAAATGGACCGCTCGGTGGAGCACTACCTAGAACTATACTCCAGGGAAAATGTCACCGAGACCGCCCTCAATGCAACCCAGTCTCTGCCAGTCATGGATGAGCTGGACGAACAGCCAACAAAATCGAAACTCAGTGATGCCACTGATTTTCCAGCCAGTGGAAAAGCCCCTGGGAAGGACAGCATTACCCCTGAAATAATCAAGAGTGCCAAGCCTGCTATACTCTCTGCACTCCATGAACTGCTTTGCCTGTGCTGGGATGAGGGAGCAGTACTACAGGACATGCGCGATTCCAATATCATCACCCTCTATAAGAACAAGGGTGACCGCGGTGACTGCAACAACTACCGTGGAATCTCCCTGCTCAGCATAGTGGGGAAAGTCTGTGCTCGAGTCGTTTTAAACAGGCTCCAGAAGCTGGCTGAGCATGTCTACCCTGATGCACAATGTGGCTTTCGAACAGAGAGATCCACCATTGACATGCTGTTCTCCCTTCGCCAGCTACAGGAGAAATGCTGTGAACAACTGATGCCCCTCTACGTTGCTTTCAGTGATCTCACCAAAGCCTTTGACCTCGTCAGCAGACATGGTCTCTTCAGACTACTAGCAAAGATCAGATATCCACCAAAGCTGCTAAGCATCACCTCATTCCATGACAATATGAAAGGCACAATTCAGCATAGCAGTGCCTCATCAGACCCCTTTCCTATCCCGAGTGGCGTGAAACAGGGCTGTGTTCTCGCACCTACACTGTTTGGGATCATCTTCTCCCTGCTGCTCTCACATGCATTCAAGTTTTCAGAAGAAGGAATTTTCCTCCACACAAGATCAGATGGCAGGTTGTTCAACCTTGCCCATCTAAGAGCGAAGACCAAAGTATGGAAAGTCATCAGGGAACTCCTCTTTGCTGACGATGCTGCATTAACATCCCACACAGAAGAGTGTCTGCAGGGACTCATCGACAGGATTGCGGCTGCCTGCAACGAATTTGGCCTAACCATCAGCCTCGAGAAAATGATCATGGGACAGGATGTCAGAAATGCTCCATCCATCAATAATCAGTGACCACACTCTGGAAGTGGATCTAGAGTTCACCTACCTAGGCTCAATTATCACCAGTAACCTGTCTCTCCATGCAGAAATCAACAAGCGCATGGGAAAGGCGTCTGCTGCTATGTCCAGACTGGCAGAGAGTGGGTGGGAAAATGGCATAGTGACACGTAACACAAAAGTCCGAGTGTATCAAGCCTGCGTCCTCAGTACCTTGCTCTACGGCAGCGAGGCCTGGACAACGTATGTCAGCCAAGAGCGACGTCTCAATTCATTCCATCTTTGCTGCCTCTGGAGAATACTTGGCATCAGGTGGCAGGACCGTATCTCCAACACAGAAGTCTTCGAAGTGGCCGACATCCCCAGCATATACACCCTATTGAGCCAATGGCGCTTGAGATGGCTTGACCATGTGAGCCGCATGGAAGATGGCAGGATTCCCAAGGACACATTGTACAGCGAGCTCGTCACTGGTATCAGACCCCCCCGGCCATCCATCTCTCCACTTTAAAGACGTTTGCAAACGCAACATGAAGTCCTGTGACATTGACCACAAGTCGTGGGAGTCAGTTGCCAGTGATCGCCAGAGCTGGCGGACAGCCATAAAGGCAGGGCTAGAGAGTGGCAAGTCAAAGAGACTTAGCTGTTGGCAGAAAAAAAGACAGAAGCGCAAGGAGAGAGCCAACTGAGTAACAGCCCCCAATTTTATCTGCAGCGCTCATGGAAGAGTCTGTCACTCTAGAATTGGCCTTTATAGCCACTCCAGGTGCTGCTTCACAAACCACTGACCACCTCTAGGCACTAACCCATTGTCTCTCGAGACAAGGAGGCCAAAGAAGAAGAGAAGAATAATTCAACATAAATCAAGCACATAGCCTTTCATAGAAGATTGCTGTTGGGGATCATTTTTTATAGCGGAATGCAAGAGAATGGTTCCAATTTTAAGCTACAATATGGAAATTCATGTGAAACTATGAAAGAGGTGTAAGGTTCTCCAAAGGCTTTGCATGTGCCTGCAGTCAAGGTGCAAGATATTGAGAGGCAACACTTTGGCATTTTGCCCATTTACTTGGTATCGGGAAATGCTGACCATGCGACCTTGGAAGCTATTCTTCAGGCGGGCATGTTCTCGGTCATCCACTTCCAGGTCATTTCCATCATCCCCTCGAATGCAGTCTGAGCAATTCTTGGAAGTGTCACACAGATCAACGTGCCTTTCACACAATACCTGCAGCCATAACACTACAGCTTTATCCATGATGATGTTCATAGCTGCTATTGCTATAGCAGAGTGTGATGAGGTATATCCTTATCACCTTGCAACCAGCAGTCGGATTTAACTTTAAGCTATTTTAATGAGCCATTCACTCTTGCAATGTTTTCACCACATCCTGTATGTTGATCTTGCATCACCTATTCAGTAGGAGCTGTGGTTTCTGCACACACTCAAGCGGGGTTTAGATTCTGAATTAACTAATTAGATTTATCTACAGAAGTTATAGAAGGCATACACAGTTCACACAAATCTGCTTTATCAACTATGTAAGAGGATAGAAACAAATAGAGCTTTATGTATACATTTCTATTTAGTACAAAAGTTTTAATTTATACATAACACTATCACACAAACATCCTGGGATCACCATTGACAAGAATCTTAACTGGACCAGCCCCATCATCATTGTGGCATTTTGGGCACAAACAGGGCAAAAGTGCAGTACTGTGCCTTGAATGATTCACCTCCTGACCTCTCAAAGCCTCTCTTTCATTTACAATTCTCAAGTTAAGAGTGTGATGAAATGTTCACTGTTTGCCTGGATAGATGCAGCCCCAACACTCAAGAAGCTCAACACCATTCAGAACAAAGCAGTCTCCTCAGCTGGCACTCGCTACTCAAGTTGGTATCCGCCCTGCACTGCAGCTACAGTATGTATTCTGTATGAGATGCACTGCAACAACTCACTACATTTACCTTCAGTACCTTATAAGCCTATGACCTCTATCAATGAGAACAACAAGCACAGCTATGACATGGGAGCATCATCAGCGTCAATGTCACCTTCAGGTCTCCCACCAGCCTAACAAATAGATTTTGTCGTTTCTTCATTGTCACTCAATCAAAAGCCAGGAATACTCTACATAAAACTTATTGTGGGAGCACCAAGCATCAGCACAAGCATTGCAGTTGTTTAAAGGACACAACCTATCACCACTTCCTCAGGGTACGAAGGATTGGCAACAAATATGATCTTAGCACTGTCGCCCACAACTCTGGAACAAAACTGCCAAAAAGCTGTTCTGTCTCTACCTACCTATATATAATTAAAATGCTGTGGAATTTTTGATTTCCACGAAGCGGGCGTGCATGTCTATTGTTTTCTTGTGGTTGAACAGTGATTTCCAGACACAGCCGAGTTTATTGCAGGCAAATGAGCATTTACTTAAATAATTGCCACAGCCCTGTTGAAAACTGCAGCAGTGCCATAAGTTCTGCCCATACGATGAGCTTCCATCCAAAGGATTAATCCCAGCCAGGGACATGCTGTGAACATGTAATGAGACATGACACTCAGAGTATCCAACAGGTTCGGCTATGCACAGCTCAGACCTGCCATAAACTCAGTTGACGCAAATCCAACATCAGAAAATTAACATTAGAGGAAATAGTTAAAGTGTGCCAAGATCTCACCAATTAAGATGCCTTCATTAGAGAAGTTGCCAGTAGCAACCAAGACAGGATATTAAACAGTCTGTTTTAGTTTCTTTTCTTCAGCTGCATTTTCTTTCAACAATATTATTTCACAAAGAAACAGCTGTATGCTTAATCATAAAACCTAAAGGATTACAGATAGGAAATGTAACTTGCATTGATTATTCAGAACTAATGTAACTTACGCTTTATTTAGACTCACCTAAAGTCCTAGTGTAAATAACCATTTAGCCATCTGTTCTAGCTTCTGTTGCTAAAAGGTCTTGCCTATGCCAGGGCAAATTCCTAGCTTGTCTACCCTTAATAATTCTGGTAATAGTATATCCAGAGGTAGAACATTTTTGTAAAACAGTTTGTGTGGCTGGTGAGTAAAAGAGTCTTCCTGCTAGACTGTTTACACTGTTCGGCCTCTGCTAAGCATCTTAATCTTATAAAATTATTCCTTTCCTATCCTGTCATAAGATGGCACTGTCTTTATGGGATAGTTTTTTTAAAAATCAGGGTTGAAAAGCCAGACAAGCGGTTTTGATTTTCACCAGTGCTTTGATGTTCAAAAGGAGCGAATAGTGATTTTGGTATTATTTCTGGGCTGTGATTTTATGCTGGCGATGGGGGTCTCGACATCTGGAAAGAGTGACGCCAAGAACCCCCGTCGCCTCTTCTGTGGAAGGCCTACCGAATCTAGTGCCAATTATGCACTTAAATGGACAGCGGCGGGTCTTCCACAGGATCAAGGACCCCAGCAACTGAAGTCCCATCCTCAGAGAGCAGAGGCCAGCAGCTCTCCTACTGAGAAATGCCACCGCAAAGGCGGTGACTACAGCCAGTGGAGCACTTACCCAAGGTTTAGAAGCATCGCTGGACCCAGGCCACAGGTAGTTCAGGGCAGGAAGGGGTCTCATGGGGTGGGGGCTGTGGGGGAGGGTGGTGTAGGGGCTTGTTACCAAGGACAGAGGGGGTGGCTCTCTGGCCCTCCATTCCTGGTCCCTTGTACGGACATTAAGAGCCTTTTAATGTGGGATCGTCACCCCCCCACCAAAATCCCCAGAGCCAGGAAGCAGCCCACACGGTTAATTGCAGTGGGATGAGGCCCTTAATTGGGAATTAATTGCCCAGTTAAGAGCCTCAACTGGCAGCGGGGCTGGAAAGCCATGCACAGGCCTTCCTGCCCCAGACTTAATTTTGGCAGAGGCAGGAAAGTGGCGGGGTCCCTCCCTGCCACTATCCCACATGATTTTATGCTCTCCCTGCCCCCTGCCTCTAAACCCACCGGGGGTGGGGGGGGGGAGCATTAAATTTCCACCCCTGTACTTAGTCAAGCATTTACGATTTGTGATATTACAGATGAATGGCTATCATTGGATGACATTCCTTTTTTGCATATATGAGTTTAACTGAGGCATTACATGTTCAAAATAAAATGGGTTAATACCTCTGTTACAAGTTTCAGGCCTGTCTCAGATATTCTCCTATAAGAGGTCTGAGCCTCAGGAGCATGTTCTTAATGCTCAGTGTCCAGTTGTACAATAGTAGAATCCAAAGGTGTAAGAACAGAAAGCTCATCTGATCGGAACTGGGGTATTTGTATCCTCCACATTTGCTTCTCCAATCTTACAATAAAGAGCTGAAAAAAAACTTCAGTGAGATGAAACATAATGCAAATTATTGAAGTGCATTCATTTTCCATGTAAGTGACACATAGTGAACAAACACCACTTTCTCGTCTCTCCTTAAAAAAACAAAAAACATGCCCTACCCCTTCCCCTGATTTTGGTATTACCTTTCTTTCAAGTTCTAATTACAAAAACTGATATCCTGCATCTTGGCTTCCAACTGGAGGCCTTCTGAGAGTTTCCAATGTGAAACCTGACTGCCTTGCCATATGTCCCTATGTCTTGCTTTCCTATTACCAGCAATTGGTGGGGAGGGCACCATTATACATTCTTCCCCATTCACTGACTTGCAGTGGGCCTGTCTTTCTGCTCCTCTTCCATAGGTGCGTTTGTTTCAAGAGACCACCTCCTGCTATTCTTAAAAATGAATAGGGTCCATCCTGGCTTAATAAATCTGATAGGAGTCAACTGACTCACAATGGCTCAACTTGAATTTGATTGTGACCCACAACATTTAACAAACTGCCTCAACTAGCTTTATACAATTCTTCCATAACTGTACCATTGACACACCCCGCATCTCAGTTTAACACTCAATAGTTGAACTCCTACTGAGAAAGGCAGCCAGGGCAGAGAAACTGAAACAATATAAAAAACTACAAAAGCATGTGAAAAGCATTCAGGTATGAAAAGATAGACAGAAAGGAGACAACCATAGAGAGAGAGAGAGAGAGAGAGAGACACAGTTATGAGGCTCTTCCTGAATGTTTTTCAAATTTGTGTCCATGAGCAACGGCACGAGAGATCTAATTAAGGCAACTGCTTTTGTGCAGTAAAATTTGCCAAGATATTTCAGCAACTTTATCGTCTTCTCCAAAGTCTTAGTTACAGGATATACTTCAATCAATTTTTCCAAACCAATATTAGCCCAGCGAGCATTTGAAAATCAGCAAGTCTTAAAACACCCATGTGTGTCTCTCTCATGGCCTCCTGAACTTTGAAGGAAGTTCCCAGCTGACCATGAGCAGCTGGCCATACCATCAGCAAGTACATTGCTCACCGCCTGTTTATGATTCATGTTTGGATTAAGTTGCCAGTGTGTGAGCAGTTGTTATGGTAGCCAACAGGAAAGTTCCTTCACTCTTGGTCAGGTTAAGAGAGAAGCAGAACACTGGTGCTTTAAAGCACTTGACTGAGGAAACACTCAAGTGCTTATGAAAATTGAAGGAAACACACTAGACTAGGAAAGTTGTGCTTTAAAGGGATTTGTCACAAGATATCGAATCTCAACCAATCACTTGCCTTAACTATAATACTTCATGGAGCTCAGTGTGATGTTCAAGTTTTGAGAACAATAACACGGGGAGAGGGAGGAATCTGATATTTTAAATGTACCAAAACAAAAAGAGAGAATTACATTGCAAAACGTCGAACAAGAAAGGTAAGCAGCCATTTCATGGAAGTTTCTTTTGACCTGGAGCCAAGAATTTACAAACACTTCCTGACTTTTGTAACTAGGTCACCCTGAAGACAATTCTGGATTAACTGGTTAAACTTCTGGCCTAATAATGATGAGTTTGATGAACACAATTTTACTTTTAGTAACAATTCTACAATGTGCTTCACATGGTCTATCGTTCCTCTGGTTATCAAATGGAGCATTATTTAAATTACCATGATCAGTGTAATTGCTCACCCACTATGGGTAGAATTTTCTGAGTGCAGCGGCATTCCTTATGGCAGGACTGGAAGTTGTCATAACTCCGCTTCCACCGCAATTCCCGTTTTGCACGCGATTGTATATGTAAATGAGCCATACAGCGACGGGCACAGGGGACATGTGGGATCACGCGACAGGGGTGGCCTTTCATTGGTGGAACCCTCCGTCATTGCCCCAAACACCGTGATCGCCACAGCCTCAAGGATCAGCAGCCTTCCTTTCATTTAAGTATCTTCAGACTAACTTAAATGGAAGCTTTTAGTTAAATCAAAATGTTCTTGCCTCAATTATTTTGAGAAATTCACATCATTTATTTTCCCTACAGCCAAAGTGAGTCAGCCAGCAGGCAGTATCCCGCCCCACAGGTTAGTGATGCCTCCCTGCAGGCTCTCCTCCAGACCGTCAGAAAAAGACAGGAGGTCCTCTTCCCTGCAGATGGAGTGCGAAAACCCTCCCGCCTCACCAAGGTGGCCTGAATGGAGATAGCAGAGAAATTCTTGACCCATGGGTCACTTGTAGAACATGGGTGCTAAGCCGCAAGTACATCAGTGACTTGCTCAAATCGACAAGGATAAGTGGTCTTGGGGAAGCAGCTCCACTGTTTTCCTTCCTTGTTCTGTGTCTTTAAGGCAGAGAGTACGCGAGGAATGCAGTCAAATGCGTGAGCAGCTTTGGTGCCATTTACTAAATGAAGAAGATTGACATTGTTTATGTAATTGGATGTGTTGTGCGAAAGCCACTGCAGAATGAGTGATGATGCATGTATGCAATTGTTATGATGCATCATTTGCTAGGTCATTAAATCTGCATTGTCTGCTGCAGGTTTAATCAAAGCCACAACCAGCACGAGCATGCTGGGATGGGAGGAGGGGTCCCTGACATAAGGCTGCTGACCATGGCTGAGGAGGAGGCATTAAAGATCACGAGAGAGGAGGGAGGCAGGGGGAGAGCAGATGGTTGAGGCAGAATCCACAAAGCGTAAGGATGAAGCGTCATCTCCACTCTTGCAGCCATATGTGGAAACTAAAGTAAATTGTGAGAACTCATGTGAATTAGATGCTTAGAGTGCCACAGTGTCTCCACTGCAGGTGCTCGCACTTGAGTCGCAGAACGCTGCGTGGCCCAAGACGCCTCCTCTGGGGAGGAAGAAGCAGCCAATGCACTAGAGTAGAGCATGGCTACCCGATCGGGCCTAATGACATGGGTCGGGTTGGGCGGGTCAGACACAGTGACAGCTAGGATGTCAAGGCGGGAAATGTACGTTTGGACTCCACACTAGTCTGCAGTGAGCGAATCCATCCAAGGTAGAGCACAGCCTCTTTAACATAATCAACTTTATTCCGGTGCTCGGGTCGATGCGGGAAAAAAAAAAAATCAAAGGACTCGGGCCGGGTTGGGCTTGGGTTGGATGTGGTTCCATTGGGCCGGGTCAGCTTTCATTTGCAGACCCGAGCAGGCCTTTACACCAGAGGGTGCACGGTCGCCTGCCTCTTCTTCCACCTCCGCCAGCACAGATACATCCACGCAGTCCGTAGGGGGTGGGGGGGGGGGGGGTTAATATTCGAATCTGGGTCACAAACTGGTGTGCACCACACAGACATATCCAAGTGGCTGAGCGAGCATGTATTAGCTGGGTCCCCGGCCCCTGCTCAGCCCCATGCTCATCATGATTCTCTGTTTGTTGTTACGAAGAGTCTGAAGGATGTGCACCAAAGCCATGTGGAAAATATGTTGGATATGCCTGAGGTCATGTGTGGCTTTGTGCATGCTATGGAGGAGATCATGCAAGCCATGACGTCTTCCATGTCCCAGGCATTTGAGTGCATCGCTTCCTTAGCAGAGAGTCTGGCGAGCTCCATGGCCAGTCTGGTTGAACATGCGAGCCATATGTGATCTGACCTGCACTCCATCGCTGTTGCCATGAGCTCCATGCAGCAGAGTCTAAGCGATCGGAGGGGTGGGGGTGGGGGGGTGGAAATAAGGAACCTAGACCTCCCTCCAGGTGCTCCTTCCCTTCAGGGAGACAGGTAGACGTCATCGCGCACCCAGATGGAAGAGGAGGAGCATGTACCAGCTATCCCGGGGCCTTCCTGTCAGGACACCCCCAGGGAAAGCAGCGTCTCGTCCTCCCCCCCACCCTCAGCAGGCAAGCACAAGCGGGATACTCAAACACCACTCCTACAGACGCCCAGTAGGATGGAGCCATCAAGGTCCCGTTCCTCCAGAGGATGCCCACCACAGTCATCCACAGCAACGGGGCAGCAGCACACTGAGCAGACTGCCTCCACCTCAGCTGCCAATGTCAGGGTAGCACCTAGAGGTAGTGGCAGGAAAAGAAAATTGAAAACAGTTTTGAGCACAAAAGTCACAGGTTATATATATATTGTGAAAATAGGAAAGTTTAATACATTTTTATTTCATTTAAAATTTGATCCACTTTCAGTAATGTTTTGCTTGGTTTCCGACGGATACAAAGCTGTTCATTGGAGGCCTATTGCAGGAAGGCAATGATGTTTGCAAAGCATCTCTGAAAATGTCCAGTATCCATTTCTCATTGGAATTTGAGCCTTCACTCTTCAATATTGGCTGTTTTCTATTTATGATTAACTTTTTCCAATACTGTCATGCTTTACTTTCGTTTTCTGCTGTCATAACTTAACGCTGCTTGCAGTGGTGTGTAGTAACATTCATCATAGCCCATAGATGATTTCAAATGCCAATTACACGAAAGTGCAGCTACACTTCATTAAGATTGCAGCAATGAATAAGATCTCATGCAAAAGGGAATTTCTGTGGGGAATTAGGTTTCTCCTCCCAACGTTCCTTCATGATGTGGTTTATTGTTGGCTGAAACATGCAAAACTTAGATTCTCTCTGATGTCTCTTGCATGTCTCTCCATGGCCTTTATAATCGATGATGGCATCGTCGTCCTCCTCACCCTTTTTGTAGTCATCCTCATCTGAGGACGACTGGTGTTCCTTTGGTTCCTCCGCCTGCAGAATGTTGCCACATCTAATTGCAAGGTTGTGCAAGGCACAGCAGACAATGATTATTCGTGACACCTTCTGTGGTGTGTACGGAACAGCACCTCCAGACTGGTCAAGGCAGCAGAAATCACATTTTCAACATGTCAGTGATGCGCTCAATAATGGCTCTGGTGGACACGTGAGCAGCATTGTACCTCTCTTCAGCAGCCGCTTTAAGGATGACATACTGCGGTCATCAACCATGTACAAAAGGGGGTACCCGTAGTCACCCAGAATTCATCTGTCCACTTCGGCTGGTTCCTCGAAAGCTGCTGGGAGTTCCTCAAAATGTATGAGTCATGACAGCTTCCTGGGAAACATGCACAAACATGCATCATTCTTCTCCTGTGGTCGCAAACTAGTTGCACGTTCAAAGAGTGGAAGCTTTTGCGTTTCACAGGCTGGTCCCAGGGAGCTCTAATGGCCACAGGAGTACAGTCGATCACCCTCTTGCACTCAAGGGAACCCAGCGATGGCGCCAAAGGCCACAAATCTTGCTGCCTGGCTGTCCTAGTTCAAAAAGATGAAACCATTGGCACGTAGAAAAAGGGCATTGGTCACCTCTGATGCACTTGTGGGTCGCAGACTATGAGATACCACATATGTTGCCCGTGGATCCCTGGAAGGAGCCACTGGAGAAAAAAACTGAGTGCAGCAGTCAGCTTGAAGGCAACTGGCATGGGATTATCACTGAAGCCAAGCAGTTGTAGATCATGCCACAGGATCCTATAAATTTGTGACCATTTCACGTGACATCCTTGGGTGTCTCTGGCATTGCCTCTGACATTTGTAGGTAATTTGGCCTTGTCCTGAGGATGCAATGACGTGCCAGTGCCTGTCTTCAATAAGGCTGTTCCTCGATATTATAATTCGAAGCATCCTCACCTTTCTGTTCTGCCTGTTGCTCAGGCATCATGAGTTGAGTCCTCCTTAAAGTCTCTCCCTTTGCTCTTCTTCCCGTGGTACTAGACAAAGCGGATGTATGTCACCGCAGCTTTTCAGAACAACAAATAAGCAGAGCATCTCAATTCAACCCTCTGTTGACACGAAGCTAAAACATCTAGGCAATGAACAGCTCCCTTATATCTGCCTTCAAATTGCAGCCAGGTAGAAGACACACCCACTGTCATTTGCCTCCTCCCACTCTCCTTGCTCTCCGAGTGTCAACGTGGTTTCCATTGTCGTTGGAAAATATGGTGTGTAGAATTCAGGGAAAGTCTCCCCACCTTCCAACCTCCTCCCACAACCTTCCAGCTTGAGCCCATCACCCTTGACCCACCCAATGTTACTGTTACCCTTCCCTCCGTTACCATTGAACCCCTCATTACTGTACACAGTATAATTAATTTATTCATGCCATCCCTCCACCCTGTTCCACTTCCGTTACTATCGACATGCCTACTCTTACCCTTGAACCACCTCACATCGAACTGACCGTTACTGCCAGATCCCGTTTCCCTCCATATGAAATTGTCAAATACCCACCCATTAGTCTTGACCTCCCCCCACCCCCCCCCACCCCACACCAACCCCGACAGAATCCATTTGTGCCCATTGATTCCCTCTGCTAGCCAGTACCCTCAATTTGCCCCACAGCTCCTTGATGTCGACAGCACTCATCCCTCCCTTTAGCCCCTGCCAAATATCTTCACACTGTAATGCTATAATCCACCTACCACCCCCACAGCTGAACACGTGCACCTTCACCATCAACAGTAATCATTCAACACCCTGGACATTATGGGAGTTCCACTCTACCCTGCCCTGCTCCTCCATGCACCCGATTTACCTCACCCTTCACTCCCTGACTACCCTGCCCTGCTCCTCCATGTAGCCCCTGCCGATGCCTTCGCCACCATCCCCTGTGAAGATTCACCCTTGCTGGTGCCGGGCCTGGAGGCAAGCATCAATTCCAGTGCAGGTGTTGCTTAGTGGATGAGTTAAAAAGAAAGAAGAGCACAGATCCGAGATTCAATTGCACAAATCTGACTACTGCATGCCACAGTGAAACAATCGTGAACCAGGTGGCACAGTATTAGCACTCACCTTCACTTAATCTGGCAGTTAGGGCTGAACTGTAACTGTGCGTAGGGTAATGAATATTCATTTTATTTAAATGAATGCAAAGCTGCAATCCGCCACCGCGCTGGGCGAACCCTGGAACACGCAAACCCATCGACAACTTAATTCATCTAACATATCCCACCATCGGGAATCTGAAGAAACGCCTCCTACCTAATTATATCACCCCGCACGCCACCAAATCTGCTGTTGTTCAGCCCATAAAGTTCCACCCTGTGTGTATGGGAAATTGTTTAAAACGGTCATGTGGTCTTGTGGTTAGATGCTGTTTACTTCTTTAAACCTGGTTTCTCAGTTTATGATGTCAAGAGCACAGTCAATCATTTTAATTTTTTTTAAAAAATGTGTTCATGCATGTGAGCATCACTGGCAAGGCCAGCATTTGTTGCCCATCCCTAATTGCCCTTAAGGTGGTGGTGAGCCACCTTCTTGAACCGCTGCAGTCGTTTGGGGTAGGTACACCCACAGTGCTGTTAGGGAGGGAGTCCCAGGATTTTGACCCGGTGACAGTGAAGGAACGGTGATATAGGTCCAAGTCAGGATGGTGTGTGACTTAGAGGGAAACTTGTAGGTGGCGGTGTTCCCATGCATCTGTTGCCCTTGTCCTTCTAGGTGGTAGATGTCATGGGTTTGGAAGGTGCTGTCTAAGGAGCCTTGGTGAGTTGCTGCAGTGCAACTCATAGATGGTACACCCTGCTGTCACTGTGAGCTAATGGTGGTGGAGGGAGTGAATGTTTAAGGTAGTGGATGGGGTGTCTATCAAGCGATGGCGTTGTGCTCGATGGCGTTGAGCTGCGAGTGTTATTGGAGCTGCACTCATCTAGGCAAGTGGAGAGTATTCCATTACACTCCTAACTTGTGCCTTGTAGATGGTGGGCAGGCTTTGGGGAGTTAGGAGATGAGTTACTTGTCACAGAATTCCCAGCCTCTGACATGCTCTTGGAGCCACAGTATTTACGTGGCTGATCCAGTTAAGTTTTTGTTTGATGGTGACCCTGAGGATGTACTACTTTACCGTTTATATTGGACACTTGCACCAGTTGATTCTAACTGTGAAAATAAGAGCACAAGCACACCATCATGGACATCACACTGCATTATTCCCATCTCACAACGTATCCATAAAATTTGTAATTTATGAATAAACCTCAAATGATGGAAAAAGCTAATTTTGTTTTCTTCATAATTTTTACCAATGAAGATGGTGGAATATTTGCCCCTATCATAACATTAGTTACTGACTGTCAATATGGCACATCTCCAAAGATCCTGTACTTCAAATTAACCCAGAGTAATGGTTAAAAATGCTAATGTAAGCAATTAAAAAAAATTGAATAAATGTGGTCCAGATAACAATAGAAAGTAAATGTCAAACTAGTTGCTGATGTAGCTATTATTACTTGGGGGCAAGTCCTGGATGCCATGAGCTTCTTTAATACTGTTGTGACTGCACCAGGAGGGTTAAGTATTCCATCAGACCTGACTTGAGCCTTGTAGATGGTGGATTGGCTGTTTATGGTCAGGGGGGCTGTAACTTGTTAGGAGTACCCAACCTCCATCCTGCTGACTTGTCAGTCATTTGTATTCTACTTCTTTGGTTGGATCATGTAATTTTATTTGACCTATCCCTATGTCAAGAATCTTTTATTACAAGAAAAGACCAGAATTGTAGTCCACATCACCACCACTAAACGGTTTGGATACCCGAGTATTCTACCGATATGCAGCTTAAGTTCTATATTGAAAGGGAGAGTGAGAGAGAGAGAGAGAAATATGGAAATGTCACCATCTGTTTTGATGCAGCCCACCTTAGACTCCCATAGTGTTCCCTTTCTTAATAACACAGGTCATCTACTTGCCTTTGGCTCACTTTGGAGCTGATTTCTTCCCCCTGGATTAGTTAAGGAGATAAGGGAGATGTCAGAAGGCTTGGTTGAAGAGGTAGATTTTGAGGTAGCTTTTGATGGTGGGCAGAGACATAGTAAAACAGAAAGGTTTAGGAAGAAAATTTGAGAGCAGGGCCATCATGGCTGAAAGTTCTACAACCAATAGTAGATCCGAGATTGGGGGAGGGGACGGGAAGGGCAGCACCAGCGCAATTAAACTGGAGTCAGGAAACTAGCATGTGTAAGCAGCTAGACTGGAGGAGGTACTACATTTAGAGTTCACATTGTTGCAAACTTTCTCAAGATGGAAAACTTGTTCCTTATCTATGCTAATGCTGCAGAGTCTAGAGCTAGCAGTGACAGGGCTGAATTTCAAGTCGCGCACCGCGCTCCTCGGTGGCCTTCCGACACAGAAGTGCTGCCGAGGAGCCCCCACGATATTACACGCAGCGGCTCATTTAAATAGAGGGGGCGGAGCGGCCGCCCCCGATGATGTATAGGGGGCAGCCTCTGCCCCATGCAGCAGAATGGTGGGAGGGGGCTGCACCGAGGTTCCTCCCGCCGCCAATAACATGCGGCAGGCCCTTCTCGATGTCGTGGGGCCGGTAAAATTCAGCCCAGTCTTAGAATAAGGGGGAGGCCATTTAGTTTTTTAGTTTTAGAGATACAGCACTGAAACAGGCCCTTCGGCCCACCGAGTCTGTGCCGACCATCAACCACCCATTTATACTAATCCTACACTAATTCCATATTCCTACCACATCCCCACCTGTCCCTATATTTCCCTACCACCTACCTATGCTAGGGGCAATTGCTAATGGCCAATTTACCTATCAACCTGCAAGTTTTTGGCATGTGGGAGGAAACCGGAGCACCCGGAGGAAACCCACGCAGACACAGGGAGAACTTGCAAACTCCACACAGGCAGTACCCAGAATTGAACCCGGGTCCCTGGAGCTGTGAGGCTGCGGTGCTAACCACTGCGTCACTGTGACAAGGAGAAATTTCTTCACTCAGAGAGTTCTTGGATCTTTGGAACGCACGACATGAGAGAGCTGTGGATGCTCAGTTGTTGAGTATATTCAAGACAGAGATTGATAATTTTTTGGGAAATAAGGGTTATGGGGATAGTGTGGGAAGGTAGAGCTGAGGTAGAAGATCAGCCATGATTGTACTGAATGGCAAAGCAGGCTCAGAGGGCAATGACCTAGTCCTGTCTCTATTTCTTATACTCTATGTTACCTCCACACATGAAGCAGCATTTACCTGCTCTGCTTCCAGAGAGCAGAATTTGAGGAGAATGTCCACCTTTCCCAAAGACTGGTAATCCTTCTTTGCTGCATCACCCTCAGCGACACTGAATGCACTCTCTCTTTACAGAGATAGTTTCACCTCCCCCCCCACCTTCCCTGTGCTCTATTTTCTATTCCACTGTACTATTTCTTCAGTTTTGTAATTGCGCCATTGTAATAGTTATGCTTTTAATATCTGCTGCTGAATCAGATACCATAGCCTTGTAAATAGAATGCTGAATCAGTTAATCTGATTTAGCTATGCAGAGACATGTTTTTCTGATATGCTATGCTTTTCTGTATTTCAGAGTCTTCACAGTTTATATCCCTGTACAAGTCATGAATGAAGACTGTCAAAGAATCATGAGAAGGAAAATCTTTAAGAATAAAAAACGTGCCAGCCAACAACACAGAACATTTTCTTTATATAAAGTTATGAAGCAGCAGGTCTGTAGACTCACAGCCATGAATAACTCAGCCATGATTAGTCATTGAAATATCTATTGATTTTAATTTGCTATGAGAATCATCCATATTTACATAGCTGTTACTGAATACATAGCTATACATTTTTGGCAAGTCTCTGGCTTTAATGTGTAACATAGCCAGATAAATCCCAACTAATAGTAAATTTAGGGGAAAAAACCTAATTTTCAAACTAATCCCTTCTGCAGTAATAGGTATACGGTGATGAAACATAGGTATAATAGGCTTAATTAGGTAGAATTTAAATATAGTTAATACATTATACCTTTTAGAATTAAAGATTGAATAAATGGTCAGTTTTCAAGACTCACTGAAATTCCCTTTTAATCCATAAACATCCCTGTTACAATAGAATGTGAACCAGAAACACCTTTTAAGTTAAAAAATCCATTCTAAGGTCCTTCAAGGTCTCTGCTACAATGGAATTAGAAGATGAAACACAGAGACATCCTATGTGAGGTCAGTACTGATAACTATAAACTTAATTAGTTGCTCGTGTTAGTGATATAGACAGACTGACTCAAGGTACCATAAAAAGACAATTACAGATGATAAATTACAAAATGGAATGGTACTTACAAAAACAGATGCCAAGTAAACCCAATTACAAACATTTTTACCAGAGAAAAGCTCACAATTTCAAGAGAAGGGAATTTCCAGCAAATAAACTAAGTGGGACTGGTAGCTAATGCTATTACTGTATATAATTAAAAGCAGCAAAAACACAAAAGTAACACCTACATTCTAAAAGATGAGATGATAGATTAGAAACAGTATAAACATGAGAGTTTTGAATTCCTCATCAATGCTTCTCAACCTATGGCTGACTGCATGACAAGAGAATTCTGCTCTTAACTGAGAATGTTTGGTCTTGTTAAGCAAGAAGGCTTACTCAGGCAATTGAAGGTAAAAATTGACTTTAAATTCTGATGGATATTCTAAGATATTTTGTTGTAACATTGTCAAGGTTGAACTTTCGGATTCTATTTTAGAAATAAGGTTATGTTTTTCATCTCTTAGTAATCTTTGATATTGTAGTATACTTAGCCACTTAAAGTGTATTGCATGTTCAATTCTTTAACATATAAAAGTTAATAAATCATCTCATGTAGCATTCTGTATACAACTAAAAGAACCCCATCTCTGTGTTGCCTTAAGTGCAGAGATACTTCTGAAGAGAGTTTCCCAGACCCTTATAATATCTGGGATATTTATGACTTAGCTATAATTATTTTAAAAAAGGCTATCCGAAAGATATTAATATTCTCTTATATAAAAGCAAAATACTGCGGATGCTGGAAATCTGAAATAAAAACAAGAAATGCTAGAACCACTCAGCAGGTCTGGCAGCATCTGTGGAAAGAGAAGCAGAGTTAACGTTTCGGGTCAGTGACCCTTCTTCAGAACAGGTTCCGAAGAAGGGTCACGGACCCGAAACGTTAACTCTGCTTCTTTCCACAGATGCTGCCAGACCTGCTGAGTGGTTCCAGCATTTCTTGGTAATATTCTCTTAGTTTTCTTTCTTTGAGGGAAGACTAGTTCAGTTCTTCAGACCCAAACAAGTGTCTGTAGGAATCGGTCTAGTTTGAACTTCATTAAGGGATACTCATAGGAATTTACGCTTGATTTGGTTTAGTCCCTAGAAGGGGTTAAAGTCATAAATCACTTAATAGTGAAGGATTCACAAATTGCTGATTTTATTCTGATGAAAGGTCATCGACCTGAAATTTAACTCGGTTTCTCTCTCCGCAAATACTGCCAGACCTGAGTATTTCCAGCACTTTGTTTTTGTTTCAGATTTACAGCATCTGCAGAATGTTGTTTTTATTGCTGAGCTTATTGTTGCTTTTTACCCATGTCAGAGTACTTGCAGACTGAGGAGGTTCCACAATAGAAATAACATCCCCAAACAAAAAGTCCTAGTAACATGTTCTGAATTGAACAGATATATTGCCAGACCTTCATCGTTTCTGGGTCAAGATCTTGGAACTCGCCACACAAGAGTACTGTGGGAGTATTGTAACCACATGGACAGCAGCAGTTCAAGAAGGAAGCCCATTAATGCATTCAAAAGGGCAGCTAGAGATGAGCAATAAATGCTGGCCTTGCTTAGCAACACCCATATCTCAGGTGTATACGTCAACCCTCACTTGCCCTAACGGAGCTTCCTCATCAATTAAAATATAAAATTTGTATCACTAGTACACAAAAGGGTTGAATCAACACAAAGTACAGTAAGGACGTGTTGCTAATGTTGAGATTAAAGGTTTCCCAAAGTGATATATTTGTTAATCTTCAAAGTAAAACAATTCCACCTTACTTCGAAGGAGCGTTCAGGTAAATTTAACTTGGTTTTAATACTACATTAAAAGCAATGTGGTAAGAGAGAAAAAACCCCTGCAATTATTGGAAATCTTTAATCAAAGTAGAAAAGGCAGCTTTTCAATGATTTATATGGCACTGCTCGCAGATGACAAAAAACAGTTCCAGGACCACCTGCTGGTTTCCAAAATAAATAACTTCTGCTGAACTTGGAGAATGGCCAGGAAAGCAAGAGCTAGTCTCGTATTAGCACACAGACCAAGCAAGTTATTAGAAATTTCAATTCTGCACTATTCACACAGCTTCAGTGTCACTAGTCTCCTCATGCTCTCCATGATCAGGAGTATAATTTTCCTGTCCAGCATCTTGTTAAAGAATAGGGTACCACAACATTAATGCTGTGTGTTCTAGATATCGTGATACCCCACATGCCTCATTTGTTCTCTTATCTTTCGAAAGGTATACTTCTAAGCAATTAGACTTAATAAATTATGCAAACTTGGTCCTCGATATGAACCTACCTCATTGTCAGAAGCACTGACTGTCTGGCCCTAGCATAGAAAGCAAAATAGCTTTTGTTTCAGACACAAACCTTCAGTATGCTGACACTTTCATTGTAAAGAGAGAACTAGTTAAATGCTTAATCTCTACTTATCCTCCACATCTGTGCCAAGGATTGTCTTACCAGATCACAATCACACTATTACATGAACTAAATAACCTTCATGCCTCCTCCACCCAGTGAGTGTCATGGCAACTGCATTACCTGCAAAGTTAAGATCCCTGCTGTGCTGAATAAATGGAAATCATTTTACCTTTACCCATGTGGATAATGCCCATTATCTCAAACTTATCTGTATGAGAAACATAATTCCAAAATGGCTAATAGTTCAACTAATTTCCCCTAAATGATATTCCAGATAAATTGGCCTGGATTTTGTTGTCCCGCCACCGGGAACGTGATTAAGCAGCAGGTGGCCACTGAACATATTCACGGTGGCAGCCCACCCCTCAATCATCTGGCATTGGCGATGTCATTCGTGGTGTCACCTGATGCCGGAGCAGATGCTGGCGCCATTTTTAAATGGCTGCAAGCCATGCAAACAGTTCAAAATAATGCAGAGTTGATCACTTCCCCTCCCCGCTCCATACACTAAATAATACAGAGTTGACCCCATCTCCCCCACCATATTCACAAAACATTGCAGCGTTGTCCCTTTCCCCTTTATCTTTACACACAATGCAGAGTTGACCCCCTTCTCTCCGGCCATCTATATTCAGAATGCAGAGTTGACTCCTGGCCCCTCCTCTGTGGCACCAGCTTCTCCTGGACGGGAAAGCAAAGACGCGAGTGCCGCACGTCGCACTGAAGATAGGGGCCGAATGGGAAGATCACTGTAGATGACAGTTATATATGCAGATAATATTTTCAATATTTAAACCAGGATCCCATCACACAGTGGTAGAGGGGCTGCCACACAGCTCCCTGCCGCCAGGAACATCGGGCCTGGCCATCCCATCTTCGGGGTCCTAATGGCCGCTGCTGCTCGGACTCTCCAGCCCCCAATTCATACTAACATCACAACATAAAATGAACTCCAAGATCCCTCCTTGGCCAAATAGGTAAAAACCCTTGCAACTCAACATGGTTACGGAATTTTAAAAAAGGGCTCATTCACCTGTAAAACCAAAGGGGACTCACTTCTCCTCCCCCCCAACCAACCCCATTGATCTCCAACACAATACTAGATGCCTTCCCAGCAGCATGGTACACACACTGTAGTCCTCTGTTCAGCCTTAAATGACAGAGTGATTGTATATGTTCTACGAATCTCATCTTCAGTGCAACAAAGAGTCCCTTAGTCTGCACCCTCAGCCAATCCATTTTCATCCAAGTTTCCATAGGACTATACTTCTTTTTCCCAGTTATCAGGGAGACATCAGCTGCTCAGGGTAAAGAATCAAACCCAGAGCACCTGCCATCACAAACATCATACCCAAACAGTCACAGAAAGGGATAACCCCAAAATGAAGTTTTGAAACACAAACAGAATGGATCATCAATTCATACTGCACAGAAATTTATAACCTCAATCAACCTTCCTCCTAATGCAGCCGGTAACCTTTTAAGACTTTAATTTGATATATACCTAACTCACTTTCTGGCCTGAACCAACGGTGGGCTATTTAGATGGAAAACAGTATATGAAAGATTACCATAAACTTATCTCATTCATAGGTTGAAGATAATGTGACTTTAAATTCCAATTATGTTAGCCATAAAAAAAAAGACTGATTAAGCTTCATCAAGTACATTGATGCTGGCTAACTCAGTTAATTTTCTGTGCCAAAGGTGTGGTTATGAACACCCAGTCCTGCAGTTTCCTGAAGTACGAAACTATTTTTGAACTTTTGCTTTGTTAGAAACAAATACTCTGCTATGGGAATTGGAACGAACTGTGGTCACAAGAAAAGAAAATCATTATGTTTTACTTTCCCCTCCCCTTCAGCTAAAACAAAACGAATGTGTAGAGGGAGTCTGTCAGTAATTATACTGAAATTCATCAAAACAAGCTTCTCAAAGGTTGCTGTGACCGGTCATCTGTTATTTCGTATCACAGATCCAGTTTGAATTTAATCTTTCCTCATGTGAAACAGCTGCTGTCCAAATGCAAGAAAAGCACTTTGGGCTACACTTCCCTTTAGGGAAGTAGGGAATCGTGGAGAGTGAGTCAACCCAAGCTGCTTTTGTTTCTCTCCTGGAGGTCAGTTGCAGATCAATATTGGAGGAGACCCAGAAGTCAGCTCCTTGTTGAATATCTTGGCTGAGAATGGTATTGTGAGGGAATAAATAAATAGAGGAGTGATGTAAGATAGATCATGGCTGACCTGCATCTTATCCCCATCCACCTGGCTTGATTCCATATTCTTTTGTGCCTTTTTCTATCTAAAATCATTCAATCTTAGATATAAAAGATATTAATTGAGCGAGCATCTACTGCTTTTTGAGAGACACTTCCATACTTCAACCCCACCTTTGCGTGAAAAAATGCGTCCTAACTTCCCTCTTGAATGGTCTGGCTCTGATTTTAAGGCCATGTCCCCTTGTCCGAAGCTCCACCGAGAGTAAGGGAAGGTAGGATGGGAAAGGGGAATAAAGAGGGAAATAGGAAAGGGAAAGGGAGGCAAGGGTGAGGGAGGAAAATAAGAAAGGGAAGTGAAAATAAGGTGAGAAAGGGAAGGGAATGAAAGTGAAGGTTCAGTGTGGCTGGTGGGTGGAGGGGGGGGGGGGGTGGTGGGGGGTGGTGCTGGGTGGCGGGGTTGCAGTGGGAGAAGGAAAAAACTCCCAACATGGATTTATAAAGTACCTTTAAAACGAGAAAAATTGCTAGGGAGGTGTGGGCAAACATTTGCTTAGAGAGATGGATTTAAGGAGGGTTTAAAAGGGATGAGGAGAGGGATGTGAATAGGCTTAGGGAAGGAAGTCTAGTTAGTAGATCTAGCTGGATAAAGGCACTGAGACAGAGAATTGATGTGGACTGCTCTTGATCAGAGCTTTATTGTGCAGATAATCAAGTTGACTCCTTATATTCAATTCCATTATTTTACATGGGACTGAAGAAAGATTAATGGGTCGGAAGTTGTTTACTTCTGTTTTGCTACCCTTTGATAATAGGCATCATTTTACCCTGTTATCAGTGTTCAAATACACCCTCAATGATCATCAAGGCCTTTAATCTCATCCAACTCAGTATAGATCAGAGATCAAATTTGGGACTTATCTGCTTTGTGTGTCTCAATTCTGCACTGGGATAAATACTCAGCAATTGAGTCATCAGGGAATATTCATATTGCTAGAATAATTGGTTAATCCCATAGCTGTGATGGTAGTGTTCAAGTATTTTGGAAGTGTCAGCCAAGGCTCAGTTGGTTGCACTATCATCTTGGGTCAGAAGATTGTGGGTTTAAGTCCAGAGAGCCGAGCAGAAGCTGACACTTCATCACAATACTGAGAGCGTGCTGCACCGTTGGAGATGCCGTCTTTCAGAGGAGATGTTGAACTGAGATCCTATCCGTCTTCTCAAGTAGACATAAAAGATTCCATAGTACTATTTGAAGAAGAGCAGTTCTCCCAAGTGTCCGAGCCAATCTTAATCCCTCAAACAACAATTATCTGGTCATTATCACATTGCTGTTTGTGGACCCTCCTAGAATACAGCAGTAACTACACATGAAAGGTACTTCATTGGCTGTAAAGCACTTTGGGATGTCTCCAGGTTGTGAAAGGTGCTCACAAACTCAATGCTTTCCTTTCACTATTTTATAGAACAGTTTCAGTTTTTGTCTCCAGCTCACGTGCACTTCACAGCGCAAGATCGTATCCAAACTCTTCACATGATGTTTAGTTACTAAGCAGCTTGTAAAATAAGACACTTTGAAGAATGAGCAGTTTGACTTGCGGAACATTGTGGACCCTGTTCTACTCATTAGTGACTACAGAATTTTGTTTGGAAACCTTCAGGTAAAGCAAGTGCCCCAAACTTTGAAAATAGTTCTCGAATGTAGAAAAATAAGACTGCCCTTTTGTATTTTAGTTTTTTTTTTGGTGAAGTGTAAATTGGAGAAGACTATCCCCATTTTGCTGAGCAGGGAGATTCCACAGTACTTGTTGCAGTCACCGTGGTCACCCTTGTTCTTATAGAGGGTGATGATATTGGCATCGCACATGTCCTGTGTTACTGCTCCCTCATCCCAGCACAGGCAAAGCAGTTCATGGAGTGCTGAGAGTATAGCAGGCTTGGCACTCTTGATTATTTCAGGGGTAATGCTGTCCTTCCCAGGGGCTTTCCCACTGGCTAGAGAATTAATGCGTCACTGAGTTCTGATTTTGTTGGCTGTTCATCCAGCTCATCCATGACTGGCAGAGACTGGGCTGCATTGAGGGCGGTCTCAGTGACAACATTTTCCCTGGAGTACAGTTCTAGGTAGTGCTCCACCCATTGGTCCATTTGCTTGCGTTGGTCAGCAATAGTGTCCTCTGATTTAGACTTGGGGGATGGTTGGCCCAAAAGCTCTCTTAAAACCATCATATGTTCCTCTGATGTTTCCGGTGTCGGAGGCCAACTAAATACGACTGCATAGGTGTTGCCAGTAGTCATTTGCGCAGCGCCTGGCTGTTCTTTGTGCAGCGCTTCTGGTAGCTTTAAGTGCTATGGATGTTAACTCGGTGGGGGCTTTCTTGTAGTTCAACAGTGCAATGTGCTTAGTGGCTATGACAGGTTCCAGCTCTTCAAAGTGAGATTGAAACCAGTCTGCATTCTGCTTCACACATTTGCCATAGGTGGTCATTGCCGAGTCATAGATGGCGCCTCTGATGTAGGCCCACTTGGTCTCTGCATCCCCTGTAGGAGTGTTTTGAAGGGCTTTTTCAAGTGAATTTAGAAACTTATGTAACAGCTGTGGATAAGAAATTCTGTTAGTGTTGACGCGCGGGCGGCCCTTCCCCTTGGAGTGATGCAGCTTCTTTGGTTTGAGTCTAACCTGGCTGCACACCAGGGAGTGGTCGGTGTCGCAGTCCGCAATGTGGAAGCTGCGTGTAATTTGAATGCTATTTAAAGAGGCTCGCCTTGTGACGATGAGCTGGTGCCAACGACGTGATCTTGGGTGCCTCCAAGAAACCTGGTGACAGGATTTAGTATGAAAGATCAAGCTGGTGATGCAGATGTTGTGATAGGTACACAACTCCAGCAGTCTCTGTCCATTCTCATTCAACCTTCCAATGCCACAGTGCCCACGGCAAGGCGGCCATGAGTCATGGTTGGCCCCAGCCCTGGCAATAAAGTCCCCCAGCAGGAACAAATGTTCAGTATTGGGAATGCTACTAATGATATTATGGAGTTCCTCGTAGAACTGGTCTTTAACCATGTGAGGAGTAGAGTGTTGGAGCGTAGATACTGAGTAGGTGTATTGGACCAGAGGCGGTGAACAGTTGGATAGACAGTATGCGTTCTGAGCCATTTGAAATTGGCTCTATCATGCTGAGCAAAGAGTTTCTGATGGCAAAGCCCACTCCATGCTGTCTGGGTTCTTCAGGATCCCTACTCGGCCAGAAGGTGGTGTAGTCTTGCTCTCAAAGATCCGCTCGCAGGGAGGCATGTCTCCTGAAGTGCTGCAATGTCCATATTGAGTCCACTGAGCTCGTTGTTAATGATGGCAGTCTTCTGAGTCTTTTGATGCTAATATGATCACCTTCTTTAAGAACAAGGGTGACCACGGTGACTGCAACAACTACCGTGAAATCTCCTTGCTCAGTATAGTGGGGAAAATCTTTGCTCGAGACGTTTTAAACAGGCTCCAGAAGCTGGCTGAGCATATCTAACCTGAGGCACAGTGTGGCTTTCGAGCAGAGAGATCCACCATTTGCCAGCTACAGGAGAAATGCCGCGAATAACAGATGCCCCTCTACATTGCTTTCATTGATCTCACCAAAGCCTTTGACCTCGTCAGCAGATGTGGTCTCTTCAGACTACTCGCAAAGATCGGATGTCCACCAAAGCTACCAAGTATCATCACCTCATTCCATAACAATATGAAAGGCACAATTCAGCATAGCGGTGCCTCATCAGACCCCTTTCCTACCCTGAGTGACGTGAAACAGGGCTGTGTTCTCGCACCTATACTGTTTGGGATCTTCTTCTCCTTGCTGCTGTCACATGCGTTCAAGTTTTCAGAAGAAGGAATTTTCCTCCACACAAGATCAGATGGCAGGTTGTTCAACCTTGCCCGTCTAAGAGCGAAGATCAAAGTACGGAAGGTCCTCATCAGGGAACTTCTCTTTGCTGACAATGCTGCATTAACATCCCACACAGAACAGTGTCTGCAGAGACTCATTGACAGGATTGCGGCTGCCTGCAATGAATTTGGCATAACCATCAGCCTCAAGAAAACAAACATCATGGGACAGGACGTCAGAAATGCTCCATCCATCAATATCGGCAACCACGCTATGGAAGTGGTTCAAGAGTTCACCTACCTAGGCTCAACTATCACCAGTAACCTGTCTCTCCATGCAGAAATCAACAAGCGCATGGGAAAGACGTCTGCTGCTATGTTCAGACTGGCCAAGAGTGTGGGAAAATGGTGCACTGACACGGA
This sequence comes from Heterodontus francisci, assembly GCF_036365525.1. Taxonomy (NCBI): domain Eukaryota; kingdom Metazoa; phylum Chordata; class Chondrichthyes; order Heterodontiformes; family Heterodontidae; genus Heterodontus; species Heterodontus francisci. The sequence continues at coordinate 41,168,604 of NC_090396.1, read as the reverse complement.
ACACAAAAGTCCGAGTGTATCAAGCCTTTGTCCTCAGTACCTTGCTCTACGGCAGCGAGGCCTGGACAACGTATGTCAGCCAAGAGCGACATCTCAATTCATTCCATCTTCACTGCCTCCGGAGAATCCTTGGTATCAGGTGACAGGACCATATCTCCAATGCAGAACATCCCCAGCATAAACATCCTACTGAGCCAGCGGCGCTTGAGATGGCTTGGCCATGTGAGCCGCATGGAAGATGGCAGGATCCCCAAGGACACAATGTTCAGCGAGCTCGTCACTGGTATCAGACCCACCGGCCATCCATGTCTCCGCTCTAAAGACGTCTGCAAACGCGACATGAAGTCCTGTGACACTGACCACAAGTCGTGGGAGTCAGTTGCCAGTGATCGCCAGAGCTGGAGGTCAGCCATAAAGGCGGGGCTAAAGAGTGGCGAGTCAAAGAGACTTAGCAGTTGGCAGGAAAAAAGACAGAAGCGCAAGGGGAAAGCCAACTGTATAACAGCCCCGACAACCACATATAAGCAACCATCAAGCAAAAATTCTTTGAGAAATTGGAACTTTAATAAATTAGCAAGTTAAAAATTTTTGAATTTGATTGTGAATCACATCTCCCATTGTCAATTCATTGACATCGTTAAGTTGAAACAAAAGTTATGGAATGTTTCTGTAGATCTGGTTCCACCCTGCTCAAGATTTTACAACCAGCTAAGATGTCATCTGTATCATGTGGGTTCAGAGTTTCTGATTGCCAAAAATGTACAAGAGTATAAAATCTTGATCCAAATTCCCGAGACCCATGAAAAAGGTTTGGTAATGTTCAAGTAAATGTTTTGTGATCCAGTGCTATAAACAGATCTACAAATTTTCCTTGAAGTAACATGTATATTCCCACATGAAATGCTTCCAAAATCTCTAGTACTATTTGCTACAATATTAAGAATCTGATTCTATATTAAGATACCCTGACACCTGCCCTCAAGAGTTAGATGGAAGCATGTATGGTTTCATTGTGGAATGTAGTTCCAACTAGGTCAAAACACAACATCCTACAGGGATAAGCTATATGCACATCACAAACCTAGATCCCACTTTTCTCCCCACTGAATAATTCTGGAATATGGTTCCACAGGCACTACCAATTATCTGCGACAACAATGAAGTAACCATTCCTCACGTGAAAGTCAGCAGTGAATGTCGGCAGGCTATATGACAAGTCTAGAAATGTTGGTGCCAAATGTATGATCTCCATAGCTATTTTAGCTCTTAGAGTTTCAGTTTGGCTCATTAGGTTACATTCTTACCTCTGGGTCATAAACTTAAAAAAAAAAACAAGCCCCATTCCAACATCTGAGCGTGTAATCCGACCAGAACAAAACTGAGCGAGTGCTGCATTTTTAGAGACGTTGACTTTCAAGTGATATGTTATGGGGAGACCAGATGGATATAATAGATTGCAGGCCACTATTTAAAAGAACAGGATGCTCCCAGAGGGTCAAAACTAATATTCCCCTGCCAATCACCAAACACATATTTACCAGTCAGTTATTTGATTTTCTGCTAGTTGAACCTTACTGTGCACAAAATGGTTCCTATCCAAAAAGCTCAATGCCATCCAGGACAAAGCAATTCATGTGACTGGCACAACTGTCATTGAATTCAATAGACAGACCTTTGTTTCTCGTGCATGGCACCTGCAGAATTAGTCTCAGCACTTTTTGCAAACTGCAACTGTGGCGATGAATGGGATGGATCCAGAGCACAGTGGTAAGAACACTGATTCAGCAGATTGCCCATTTATAAATAGAACTGCATGTGCATTGTGGCTGTACCCATCCTGGTGAGTAGAGAGTTTTTTTTTTTTAATCCCACCCTGACTTCAGTCTTGTAGATGGTGGAAAAACTTGGAGAGGTCAGAAGGCAAGTCACTTGGTGCAGAATATCCAGTCTTTGCTCTTATAAGCAGTATGGATATGATTGGTCCAATTAAATCTTTCCTCCAAGCTGGATGGAGACTACCCCCATACAAACTGCACCGTGATAGGGTGCAATTTATTTTTGGTGGAATATAATTGGGGAGAAAATTGAGTTTTGTACAATATATAGGTGAATAATGAAAATAGGAAGCAACCTAAACAAGCAACTAGAAAAGGGAATAGAAAAGACAACCAATGATGATAGATTGACACAATGGCCATGATAGAAAACATGATTAGTATTAAGTTAGTTCTGTAACTAAGGACAGAATTCTTTAAAGTTTACATTAATATTTCAGCTTAAAAATAAATCTCTAATACATTTCATTCTTCGAACTGAAGTGTTATTTCAAATTAAGTTTACACTCTCATTTCTCAGTCAGGAGGTCGTGAGTTTAAGTATCACTCCAGGACTTGAGCACAGAAGCTGGGTGACAATCCTGTCGAGGTATTGTTGCATTATTGGAGATCCTACCTTTTGGAGGGGACTTTAAATTGAAGCCCTGCTGTCTCCTCAGACAGACGTGAAAGGTTCTATGACATTTTTTTTTTTAAGATCGGAGCGTTTTCCTGGGATCCTGGTCAACATTCACCAGTCAATCAACACCAAGACGTGCGTCTGACTGTTTAAATTTACTGCCGCATTTCTCTACAAAATGAGAGTGACTACATTTCAAAAGAGATGGCGTTGGGATTTCTTGATATACAAAGGTATTCTTATATAAAGACAATTGCCTTATAGTTCAATGTTTCTTTAGTATTTTTTCATACTTGTTTATAAGATCAAACACTCAGGTGCACTGAAGAGACCACCAGATAGATTACCTTATTTATTTATATTTTATTTATTTAGAGATACAGCACTGAAGCAAGCCCTTCGGCTCACTATGTCTGTGCCGACCACATCCCCACCTTCCCTATATTCCCCTACCACCTACCTATACTAGGGGCAATTTATAATGGCCAATTTACCCATCAACCTGCAAGTCTTTGGCTGTGGGAGGAAACTGGAGCACCCGGCGAAAACCCACACGGTCACAGGGAGAACTTACAAACTCCGCACAGGCAGTACCCAAAATTGAACCCGGGTCGCTGGAGCTGTGAGTCTGCAGTGCTAACCACTGCGCCGCTACCTTAGTTTGCTTACAGTAGGATTAAAAAAAAGTTATTTACCCAATTAGAACATGAACATAGAACAGTACAGGCCCTTTGGCCCACGATGTTGTGCCGAACCTTTAACCTACTCAAGATCAAAGTAACTACCTACCCTTCATTCTACTATCATCCATGTACCTATCCAAGAGTCGCTTAAATGCCCCTAATGTATCTGCTTCTACCACCACCGCTGGCAGCGCATTCCACGCACCCACCATTGTGTGTGTAAAGAACCTACCTCTGACATCTCCCCGAAACCTTCCTCCAATCACCCTAAAATTATGCCCCCTGGTGATAGCCCTTTCCACCCTGGGAAAAAGTCTCTGGCTATCCACTCTATCTATGCCTCTCATCATCTTGTACCCCTCTATCAAGTCACCTCTCATCCTTCTTCGCTCCAATGAGAAAAGCCCTAGCTCTCTCAATCTTTCTTCGTAGGACATGCCCTCCAGTCCAGGCAGCATCCTGGTAAATCTCCTGTGCACCCTCTCTAAAGCTTCCACATCCTTCCTAGAATGAGGCGACCAGAACTGAACACAATATTCCAAGTGTGGTCGAAGCAGGGCCTTATAGAGCTGCAGCATAACCTCGCGGCTCTTAAACTCAATCCCCCTGTTAATGAAAGCCAACACACCATACGCCTTCTTAACAACCCTATCAACTTGGGTGGCAACTTTGAGCGATCTATGGACATGGACCCCAAGATCCCTCTGTTCCTCCACACTACCAAGAATCCTGTCTTTAAGCCTGTATTCCGCATTCAAATTTGACCTTCCAAAATGAATCACTTCACACTTTTCCAGGTTGAACTCCATCTGCCACTTCTCAGCCCAGCTCTGCATCCTGTCAATGTCCAGTTGCAACCTACAACAGCCTTCCACACTATCCACCACTCCAGCAACCTTCGTGTCATCGGCAAACTTGCTAACCCAGCCTTCCACTTCCTCATCCAAGTCATTTATAAAAATCACAAAGAGCAGAGGTCCCAGAACAGATCCTTGTGAAACACCACCGGTCACCGAGCTCCATGCTGAATACTTTCCATCTACTACCACCCTCTGACTTCTATGGGCCAGCCAATTTTGTATCCAGACAGCCAACTTTCCCTGTATCCCATGCCTCCTTACTTTCTGAATGAGCCTACCATGGGGAACCTTATCAAACGCCTTGCTAAAATCCATATACACCACATCCACTGCTCTTCCTTCTTCAATGTGTTTTGTCACATCCTCAAAGAATTCAATAAGGCTTGTGAGGCATGACCTGCCCCTCACAAAGCCATGCAGACTATCTCTAATCAAACTATGCTTTTCCAAATAATCATAAATCCTGTCTCTCAGAATCCTCTCCAATAATTTGCCCACTACTGACGTAAGAATGACTGGTCTATAATTTCCAGGGTTATCCCTATTCCCTTTCTTGAACAAGGGAATAACATTTGCCACCCTCCAATCATCTGGTACTACTCCAGTGGACAGTGAAGACGCAAAGATCATCGCCAAAGGCGCGGCAATCTCTTCCCTCGCTTCCCGTAATATCCTTGGGTATATCCCGTCTGGCCCCGGGGACTTAACTGTCCTCATATCATTCAAAATTTCCAGCACATCCTCCCTCTTAACCTCAACCTGTTCAAGCATATCAGCCTGTTCCACACTGTCCTCACAAACGACCAGGTTCCTCTCACTAGTGAATACTGAAGCAAAGTATTCATTTAGGACCTCCCCTACCTCCTCCGACTCCAGGCACAAGTTCCCTCCACAATCCCTGATCGGCCCTACCCTCACTCTGGCCATCCTCTTGTTATCCAATAATAGTTGCCACTAGTGTCATTTTGGAATTGGGATGCAAGTAGCCAATACTATATTGGTTATAGATATCTATTACTGCCATTCTCTATGAAAACAATCACAATTGCTAAAAGAAAATTGCTGTTAAAAACGATGGCAGGACTGAGATAGTGAATTCATGGTGTTACTATCTTTTTATCCATACTTGCACATTATCATTCCATGATTCTATTACTTTAGGTGCTACCCAGAATCAATTTGAAAGATTCCCATGGCATTGGGCATTCCTAGCAGGAACCAGCATGTTCCAGCAGAAGTGATGTTTAGTTTAGTTTAGTTTAGTTTAGAGATACAGCACTGAAACAGGCCCTTCGGCCCACCGAGTCAGTGCCGACCATCAACCACCCATTTATACTAATCCTACACGAATCCCATATTCCAATAACATCCCCACCAGTCCCTATATATTTCCCTACCACCTACCTGTACTAGGGGCAATTTATAATGGCCAATTAACCTACCAACCTGCAAGTCTTTGGCATGTGGGAGGAAACCGGAGCACCCGGAGGAAACCCACGCAGACACAGGGAGAACTTGCAAACTCCGCACAGGCAGTACCCAGAATCGAACCCGGGTCCCTGGAGCTGTGAGGCTGCAGTGCTAACCACTGCGCCACTGCGATACAGGCTGCCATCAAACCATCCCCAAGAGTACAACATGTTGCCTATGACATCACCCCCAGCTCTTTAGTGGGATGATTTATTCTTCACTACAGTCGGGTACAAATTTGTCTTTTGGACAACCACAACCAACACAAAAATTATTTTATCTGGTTTTTTTCATGGCTGATGCTGCCGCCTGTATTGGCATTTTATTTTCATCTAATCGCTTTTTCCTCAAAACAATGACAACTTGCATCAACAGAGCATTTTTAATATATGTCCCAAGGTGCTTCAGGGGAGTGAAATAAAGCAAAATTTGACACCAAGCCACACAAGGCGATTAGGGCAGATAGCCAAAGCTTGGCAAAAGTAGGTTTTAAGTAACATTTTAAAAAGGAGGAAAGAGGTAGAGACACACAAAGGTTTAGGGAGGGACTTCCAAAGCATTGGGCCGAGGCAGCTGAAGGCACACTGACCAATGGTAGAGCGATTAAAATTAGGGATGCCAAGACGCCAGGATTAGAGGAGTGCAGACATCTTGTAGGGTTGTGGGGCTGGAGGAGGTTACAGAGATAGATGAAGGGGTGAGGCCACAGAGAAACTCGAAAATAAGGATGAGCATTTTAAAATTTGAGGTGTAGCTTGACCAGGAGGTCAATGTAGTCGAAGTGAGTGAGCTAGGGGTTACGGGTGAATGGGACTTGGTGCAAGTAAGCAGAGTTTTGGATGACAAGTTTACAGAATTAGAATGATAGAAGGCTTCCAGTGTAAATCTGATGTAGAACATTATACACGAACTGAAGTTAACCCTCCCTGTAGCAGCATAAATAGCCAGTATAATGCAGCATTTCCCACTAACCCAGCAAAAGGTTTGGGGAGGTACAGGATTGGGGAGCTCAGTACGTTGTGGGCATTAGCCTGCAAAGACTGATCTGTCAGCATTCTTCCCAATAGTGTATGAATGTGATGTCCACTTTCTTTGACCTTGACTAGGCAATTTGATGACTAAGGTTCTACCCCTGCTCCTCCCAGAGATTACTAGAACCAAATCTGAGACCACCATGCAACGGATGGTGAGGGGCTGCAAGAAAGAGCCACACATTTTTCTTCCCAAAATACGGAATGCATTCCACTCATTAATTATTGATGTGAAATCAAGCACCTCAGAGACCAACCATCTGAAACACTTCAGATTTTCTGTTTCTCATTTTTAAGTACAAGGTTATAAAGATGCTGCAAAACAGACTACAGTTACTCACAAACAATCATATCTGCTTACTCATCATATGATTCCTATTTTAAATTTGGCAAAGGCTGCAATCCCACAAAAGAAATAGTTTCCATATGCTTGAGGAAGTGCTGTTTTCCAGCCTAAGAAATCCACAAGAGCTTCACATTTTCTTTTATTCATTCATGGGATATGGGCAACGCTGGCCAGGCCAGCATTTATTGCCCATCCCTAATTGCCCTCGAGAAGGTGGTGGTGAGCTGCCTTCTTGAACCGCTGCAATCCATGTGGGGTAGGTACACCCACAGTACTGTTAGGAAGGGAGTTCCAGGATTTTGACCCAGCGACAGTGAAGTAACACCGATATAGTTCCAAGTCAGGACGGTGTGTGACTTGGAGGGGAACTTGCAGGTGGTGGTATTCCCATGCATTTGCTGCCCTTGTCCTTCTAGTTGGTAGAGATCGCAGGTTTGGAAGGTGCTGTTTAAAGGAGCTTTGGTGCGATGCTGCAGTGCATCTTGTAGATGGTACACACTGCTGCCACTGTGCAGGTGGAGGGAGTGAATGTTTGTAGATGGGGTGCCAATCAAGCGGGCTGCTTTGTCCTGGATGGAGTCGAGCTTCTTGAGTGTTGTTGGAGCTGCACCCATCCAGGCAAGTGGAGAGTATTCCATCACACTCCTGACTTGAGCCTTGTCGATGGTGGACAGGATTTGGGGAGTCAAGAGGAGAGTTACTCGCCTCAGGATTCATAGCCTCTGACCTGCTCTTGTAGCCACAGTATTTATATGGCTACTCCAGTTCAATTTCTGGTCAATGGTAACCCCTAGGATGTTGACAGTGGGGGATTCAGCGATGGTAATGCTGTTGAATGTCAAGGGAGATGGTTAGATTCTCTCTTGTTGGAGATGGTCATTGCCTGGCACTTGTGTGGCACGAATGTTACTTGCCACTTATCAGCCCAAGCCTGGATATTGTCCAGGTCTTGCTGCATTTCTACACGGACTGCTTCAGTATCTGAGGAGTCACGAATGGTGAACATTGTGCAATCATCTGCGAACATCCCCACTTCTGACCTTATGACTGAAGGAAGGTCATTGATGAAGCAGCTAAAGATGGTTGGGCCTAGGACACGACACAAGGAACTCCTGCAGTGATGTCCTGGAGCTCAGATGATTGACCTCCAATAACCACAACCATCTTCCTTTGTGCAAGGTATGACTCCAGCCAGCGGAGGGTTTTCTCCCTGATTCCCATTGACCTCAGTTTTGCTAGGGCTCCTTGATGCCATACTCGGTCAAATGCTGCCTTGATGTCAAGGGCAGTCACACTCACCTCTTTTGTCCATGTTTGAACCAAGGCTGTAATGAGGTGGCCCAGAGTAATGAGCTGAGTGGCCCTGGCGGATCCCAAACTGAGCGTCACTGAGCAGGTTATTGCTAAGCAAGTGCCGTTTGATGGCACTGTTGATGACACCTTCCATCACTTTACTGATGAGAGAGTAGGCTGATGGGGCGATAATTGGCTAGGTTGGATTTGTCCTGCTTTGTGTGTACAGGACATACATGGGCAATTTTCCAAATTGCAGGGTAGATGCCAGTGTTGTAGCTGTACTGGAACAGCTTGGCTCGGGGCGCGGCAAGTTTTGGAGCACAAGTCTTCAGTGCTATTGCCAGAATATTGTCAGGGCCCATAGCTTTTGCAGTATCCAGTGCCTTCAGTCGTTTCTTGATATCACATGGAGTGAATTGAATTGGCTGAAGTTTGGCATCTGTGATGCTGGGGACTTCAGGAGGCGGCCGAGATGGATCATGAACTCGGCACTTCTGGCTGAAGATTGTTGCAAATGCTTCAGCCTTGTCTTTCGCACTGATGTGCTGGGCTCCCCCATCATTGAGGATGGGGATATTTGTGGAGCCACCTCCTCCAGTTAGTTGTTTAATTGTCCACTATTATTCACGGCTGGATGTGGCAGGACTACAGAGCTTAGATCTGATCCGTTGGTTATGGGATCGCTTAGCTCTGTCTATCGCATGCTGCTTACGCAGTTTGGCACGCAGATAGTCCTGTTTTGTAGCTTCACCAGGTTGACACCTCATTTTGAGGTATGCCTGGTGCTGCTCCTGGCAAGCCCTCCTGCACTCTTCATTGAACCAGGGTTGGTCTCCTGGCTTGATGGCAACGGTAGAGTGGGGGATATGCCAGGCCATGAGATTACAGATTGTGGTCGAGTACAATTCTGCTGCTGCTGATGGCCCACAGCACCTCATGGATGCCCAGTTTTGCATTGCTAGATCTGTTCGACATCTATCCCATTTAGTACGTGATAGTGCCACCCAACACGATGGACGGTATCCTCAATGTGAAGGCGGGACTTCGTCTCCACAAGCACTGTGCGGTGGTCACACCTACCAATACTGTCATGGACAGAAGCATCTGCAGCAGACAGATTGGTGAAGACAAGGTCAAGTATGTTTTTCCCTCATGTTGCAGGTCCCTGGTCCCCCACCACCTGCTGCAGACCCAGTCTAGCAGATATGTCCTTTGGGACTCGGCCAGCTCGGTCAGTAGTGGTGCTACCGAGCCATTCTTGGTGATGTACATTGAAGTCCCCCACCCAGAGTACATTTTGTGCCCTTGCCACCCTCGGTGCTTCCTCCAAGTGGTGTTCAACATTTAGGAGTACTGAGTCATCAGCTGAGGGAGGGCTAATCAGTAGGAGGTTACCTTGCCCACGTTTGACCTGATGCCAAGAGACTTCATGGGGTCCGGAGTCGATGTTGAGGACTCCCAGAGCAACTCCCTCCCTACTGTATATCACTGTGCCACCACCTCTGCTGGTGTTGTTCTGCTGGTGGGACAGACCCAGGGATAGTGATTGCAGTGTCTGGGACATTGTCTGTAAGATATGATTCTGAGAGTATGACTATGTCAGGCTGTTGCTTGACTAGTCTGTGGGACAGCTCTCCCAACTTTGGCACAAGCCCCCACATGTTAGTAAGGACAACTTTGCAGGGTCGACAGGGTTGGGTTTGCCGTTGTCATTTCCGGTGCCTAGGTCGATCCGTCCAGTTTCATTCCTTTTAATTGACTTCGTAGCGGTTAGGTACAACTGAGTGTCTTGCTAGGCCATTTCAGAGGGCATGTAAGAGTTAACCACATTGCTTTGGGTCTGGAGTCACATGTAGGCCAAACTAGGTAAGGATGGCAGATTTCCTTCCCTAAAGGACATTAGTGAACCAGATGGGTTTTTACAAGAATCGACAATGGTTTTATGGCCATTAGACTAGCTTTTTCATTCCAGATTTATTAATTAAATTCAAATTCCACCTTCTGCTGTGGTGGGATTCGAACCCATGTCTCCAGAGAAATACCCTGGGTCGCTGGTCCAGTGATAATACCACTATGCCACCGCCTTCATTTCATGCTATTTACAGACAAATGGTATATTCCTCATTAGGAAACTGTAAATGATCAATTTTATTAAAGTTCTCAGTATCAAAGACAATATGACTTATATGATATATCCAACTGTTTGGTTTCCAATGTTTCTCTTTCAGTAATTGTTTGGACTTTCAAAATGAATCAGTAACTAACACGCTGTGTATAAATCAATCTTTCAGGCCAATAAACACTAGGTAAATAAATACATACAAGCTGAAATTCCAGCAAGAATATTAAATTGAGGTCATAATTTTAAATGTTAGTTTGAAAAAGTGGGAAATTAAGGACTTTGAAATACAGTTGATTATTGCTTTTCTGACCATTTAGTCCTTACGTTTGCAACAGCTTTCAGTGAAATCAAAAGGCAGTTCTGAAAGTTTTATTTATGAAAGTTGATGTTATCTTCTGCAGGTCAACTGAGAAGGTAAACTTTAAAATCTCTTCAGAATTAGTTTAATGGAAGATGCACACATTTTTAATACAAGATGCTTTTTCTGGGAATATTGTTCTGTTTTGTCAGATTTCGAAACAGTTTTCCATCTCCTTTGATAAACTCAGCTGAAGGGACTATATGTCTAAAACTGGCAAAGTTAAACAGCTGATGTCAAAATGCCATCTAGTGGATATTGAAATAATGCCCATTTTTTTGTCAGCTTGCAATGTTAACCAGGTTTAAATATTACATATTAAACACACAATTCAAACATTATATGAGCACTGGGTCAGGTTCACTGAAACAGTTTGTGAAGTGATCCTTTTCAACAGAATGAGTGCTGAAAATCTTTTACAGCTATTCAAATATCGTTGTCCTTTGTTCCTTCCAGGTGGTATAAAATAAAATTGTAAATAAAGCAAAACAGAGCAACATTCCCAAATGAAAAAGTATCTTCTTCATTAAACTATTACTCAATTACATTTATAAGTGTTGAGCAATAGTTTAGGTCTATTGTTGAGTGGTCAACAGCCCAGAAATATCTGGTCAAACCAGACGGCACAGACACTGCAGCAGATCCTTACACCTACACAGTTCCTTTGTTCCTGTTGCATGTTACAACTGTTCATTTCAAATATAACAACCAGCCATTAAAGCAGCCTTTCCAATTAGAATGCGAAAAGTCACTCGATGTATTCTGTGAAAAAGCATGTCAAACTGGTTACCTACAGGTCTTATTGACTATGCCACAACAGTCTCGAGTCTGTCTTGCCACTTCAATAACGAATCCCGATAGCTCATAGTTGCTTCTGTTCCAGCTGCATTCTAAGTCCTACTGGTTTTAGCAATAAGTATTGCTGCAGCCTTCAAAAAGGACACCATCAGGTATTAGAGACATCACCAGGAAGTGGAGCCCTTATTGTTAACAATTTGGAATGGCCTATCATTTGAAATAGGGCATGAATCACAATACTGTGCCACACAAGAGAAGCGTCCATGAATCTCCACATTGGAGTAATGGGGATCATTTTCTCCATTAGCTCTTTGTATTGAAATATCAATCACATTTTTATATATGAATTTATGATTTCATTCAAAATAGCGAATATGCAAAATCCTGACGCTTGGTTTTAGAGGTGCCACTTTGGGGAGGACCGAGTAGAGACCAGCCACCTCCCTAAAAATAAAATGAACATGCAATGTATCAGTGTGAGCTGCTCTTGCACATCTCCTAGAACATAAGAAATAGTAGCAGGAGCAGCCTACTCTGTCATTCAACAGGATATGGCTGATCCTCAGCCTCAACTCCACTTTCCCTCCTGCTCCCCACAGCCCTTGATTCCTCGAGACACCAAAAATCTGTCATTGCAGCCTTAAATATATTTAATGATGGATCAACTAGCTGGGGTAGAGAATTCCAAAGATTCATAACACTGAGTGGAGAAATGTCTCCTCATCTCAGTCCTAAATGATCAACTCCTAATTCTGAAACTGTGCCAGTGTTCTGGATTCCCCCAGCAGGGGAAACAACCTCTCTGTGTCTATTCTGTCAAGCCCCTTCAGAATCTTGCAAGTTTCAATGAGATTAAATGCGAGAGAGTATAAACCCAATTTACTCAGCTTCTCATCATAGGTCAACTCTCTTATCCCAGGAACCAATCTAGTGAACCTTCACTGTACCACCTCCAATGCAAGTATATCCTTCCTTAGATATGGAGACCAAAACGGCACATAGTACTCCAGGTGGGGCCTCAAAGACCTGTACAATTGTAGTAAGACTGCCTCATTCTTACACTCCAATCCCCTTGCAATAAAGACTAACATGCTATTTGCCTTCCTCATTGCTTTCTCTACCTGCATTTTATTTCAGCAATGGGGTCCCAGTGACAGTCCAGAAGGAGGTGGGGGGGGGGGGGGGGGGGGTGTGGGAGAAGCAACCCTGCCTCGGCTCTTTATCGGACCCCTGGCCAAATTCAACAGTGGGCAAGTAATTAACTGCCCATCAAGAATGCCATCCCCTTTGAGGGACAAGATCCCACCTCAAGTGCTGTCGTCCACTTAGATGGCCGGTAGTTCAGCACTACCAGCAACACGACTGAGCGGTGGCCATTGCCGGTACTGCATGCCCAGGACCATGAGAAGCCATGGAAGACTGGACTGCAGGTAAGTGGAGTGGCCTTGCTGGGGTTGGGGGGGTGGGTGGGTGGTGGTGGTGGTTGTTGAGGGCGGGGGAGGGGTGGTGGTGGTTGTTGAGGGCGGGGGAGGGGAATAAATGTTGGTGCAGGGACAGCCTTGGTCACCGGGGGTCCTCCTTGGATCACAAATTGCCAAGAGGGGCACCCACCCCCACTCCAAGGTGGGGAGGCCGCCTGGTGTTACTGGGCAGCCTCCCCACGTGACTGAGGGTACCCCCTGCTGCTGGTATAATGCCAGTGGCATTATACCACTGGCCTGGAAGGCCATCCTCAACCTTCTCTGCCCTTGGCAAAATTGAATGGGATCAGTTAGGCGATGGACACTCCACCACCACCCTGCCTTCTCTCGCTATTGTATGGGGCCCCCACCTCCCTGCCTGTCCCTACTGGGCTGATAAAATTCAGCCCTCTGTGTTCCTTGTATGAGTACACCCAAGTCTCTCTGAACAACATTTACAAGTTTCACACCTTTTTAAAAAGAAAATTCTGCTTTTCTATTCTACCAAAGGTGAGATTTCCCCATATTATATTCCATCTGCCATCTTGTTGCCTATCACTTAACTTGTCTACATCTCTTACCTGCCTTTGTGTCCTCCTCACAGCTTACCTTTCCAACTAGCTTTGTATCAGCAAACTGAGATACATTACTCTCCATCTCTTTGTCCAAGTCATTAATATAGATTGTAAATAGCCAAGGCCCCAGCACTGATCCTTGCAGCTAGTCACAGCTTGCCAACTTGAAATTATTACTTTTTAAAAAAAAATTCATTCATGGGATGTGGACATTGCTGGCTCGGCCAGCATTTAGTGCCCATCCCTAATTGTCCTTGAGAAGGTGGTGGTGAGCTGCCTTCTTGAACCGCTGCAGTCCATGTGAGGTAGGTACACCCACAGTGCTATTAGGAAGGGAGTTCCAGGATTTTGACCCAGCGACTGTGAAGGAATGGCAATATAGTTCCACGTCAGGATGGTGTGTGACTTGGAGGGGAACTTGCAGGTGTTCCCATGCATTTGCTGCCCTTGTCCTTCTAAAAGGTCACGGGTTTGGAAGGTGCTGTCTAAGGAACTTTGGTGCGTTGCTGCAGTGCATCTTGTAGATGGTACACACTGCTACCGCTGTGCGTCAGTGGTGGAGGAAGTGTATGTTTGTGGATGGGTGCCAATCAAGCAGGCTGCTTTGTCCTGGATGGTGTCGAGCTTCTGGAGTGTTGTTGGAGCTGCACCCATCCAGGCAAGTGGAGAGTATTCCATCATACTCCTAACGTACGCCTTGTAGATGGTGGACAGGCTTTGGGGAGTCAGGAGGAGAGTTACTTGCCACAGGATTCCTAGCCTCTGACCTGCTCTAATAGCCATGGTATTTATATGGCTACTCCAGTTCAGTTTCTGGTCAATGGTAACCTCTAGGATGTTGACAGTGGGGGATTCAGTGATTGCAATGCCATTGTATGTCAAGGGGAGATGGTTAGATTATCTCTTGTTGGAGATGGTCATTGCCTGGCACTTGTGTGGCGCAAATGTTACTTGCCACTTATCAGCCCAAGCCTGGATATTGTCAAGGTCTTGCTGCATTTCTACACGGACTGCTTCAGTACCTAAGGAGTCACGAATGGTGCCGAACATTGCACAATCAGCAAACATCCCCACTTCTGTCCTTATGATTGAAGGAAGGTCATTAATGAAGCAGCTAAAGATGGTTGGGCCTAGGACACAACCCTGGGAACTCCCGTATTGATGTTCTGGAGCTCAGATGACTGACCTCCAACAACCACAGCCATCTTCCTTTGTGCTCGGTATGACTCCAACCAGCGGAGAGATCCCCCTAATTCCCATTGACTCCAGTTTTGCTAGGGCTCCTTGATGCCATACTCGGCCAAATGCTGCTTGATGTCAAGGGCAGTCACTCTCACCTCACCTCTTGAGTTCAGCTCTTTTGTCCATGTTTGATCCAAGGCTGTAATGAGGTCAGGAGCTGAGTGGCCCTGGCGGGACCCAAACTGAGCATCACTGAGCAGATTATTGCTAAGCAAGTGCCACTTGATCGCACTGTTGATGACACCTTCCATCACTTTACTGATGATGGGAAGTAGACTGATGCCCCATTTATCCCTACTCTGTTTCCTGTTAATTTACCAACCCTCCATTCATACTAAATATTACCCCCAAATCCATGAGCCCTTATCTTGTGGATTATCCTTTTTGTGTGGCACCTTAATCGAATGCCTTTTGGAAATCCAATTTTACTACATCTACTAGCTCTCCTTTATCTATCTTATTAGGTACATCCTCAAAAAACTCAAAGATTTGTCAAACACAATTTCTCTTTCATATAACCATGTTGACGTTGTCAGATCATACCTGATGGAAAACATAATACCAACAGAGGTCACAGGCAACCTGAATGCCGACTGCCTTAGTTGGACTATGATGCAAGATTAACCATTTGATTGTTTCATAACTTTCCAGTGTAATAGCCTTGCACTCAGTTGACAATATTTAAGCTTTGTTTTACATTTAGCTGGGGACCCATCAGACATTTATTTTTAAAATAAAGAAATGTTTCTCTTGCTCAGTAGTCTACCCTTTTTTTTTTAAATCCACAAACCAGATCATTCATTTCATTGTTAGAAGTAGGATTCTTTATTCACTCATGGGATGTGGATGCCACTGGAAAGGCCAGCATTTATTGCCCATCCCTAATTGCCAATGAGATGATGGTGGTGAGCCACCTTCTTGAAACGTTGCAGTCCATGTGGTGAAGGTACTCCTACCATGCCGTTAGGAAGGGAATTCCAAGATTTTGACCCAGGGACCTTGACGTAACAGTGATACAGTTCCAAGTCAGAATGGTGTTTAACTTGGAGGAGAACTTGCAGGTGGTGGAGTTCCCATGTGTCTGCTGCCCTTTGTTCTCCTAGCTGGTAGAGGATGCCAGTTTGGAAGGTGCTGTTGAAGGAGCCTTGGTGAGTTGCTGAAACCAAAAGGGAATCCACTCCCTCAATGTCCAATAGGTGTATGACTATATGTAAATCAATGTCTGGTAACCTAGCATCTGTCCTTTTTGCCAGCTGCATTTGAGCCACCAGTGGCAAACCAAAGGGTAGTTTACTGGGCAATAAGGGCTATGTGCTGACGACATGGCTGATGACTCCAGTGCACAAACTACTCTCACGTGCACAGCATGCATATAATGAAAGCCATGCTGCCACACAAAACATGAGAGAGCACCCCACGGTTCACTCCAACAACGTTTCTGCTGACTGCCCTGGAGAAGACTTGCAGTACTCAGCAGAGTGGGCATCAATATTTGTGACGGTCTGCTGTACACTGCATAACCTTTCCATCATAAGGGGACTGCCCTTGCCACTAGCTATAAGCAAGCAACTCAAGTTCAGGAGGAGGAGGAGGAGGAAGAGGAAGGTAGGAGACAACCTATATATCCATTTCTTCCTGGGCTGTCCATGCATCTGAGTGCAATAGCAGTAACTGCAACCCCAATTCCCCATTCACCAATAGTCCCTCACCTGACTTTTCCTCTGTTACCGATGATCACAGCATCCACTTGGTCACAATGCAACAATTAAAGCCAACACAATATAAACATTCCAAACCAAATTTATAAATCAGATCATTCCAGATTGCACACAAAAGTCAAATATTCACCACTGTGCATTCTCTTGGTACCTGTCTTCCATGTGCCTTTGCTTGTCCTGGTGCTCCTATACAGTGCTCCCCCAGTGGTTACAGTATGGCTGGAGGCAGGCTGCTGATTTTCAATGGAGGAAACTGCAGATGGTCTTGGACCTCAAGCAGCTCTGGGCCTAGAAGGCCTAGCTGTAGACTGCAACATCTTGACATGGAAGGCAGCAGTCTTTGCTGGCTGATGGGCAACAGCAAGGGCAGTGGTGGGAGAATGAATGGTGTCTTCTTGAGAGGGGACAGCAGGTTCATGCGCCATGGAGCCACTGCCCCGGGGCGACACTTCTGCAATCCTTGTAATCTGCTGGAAGAGAGATTGCTCGATTGTGCAAAGGGGTTTCCACAGCCATGATGGCAACAGACTGAGCCTCCACTTCATCAGAGACTTTTGGTGGAAATTGCCTGTGCTGTAATGGAAGCTGAGACATTGCGATCAGTTGCTGAATGATTGGGCTAAGAAGTATGTTCAAGGAGTTGGCTAACATTTTCATGCCAGAAAGAATGGTTCCCATGCTTTGTGCCACGTTAGTGCTGCACTCGTCCACGCTCCTTGACATTAACTGCAGGCTTTCTGGCAGGATTTCCAATGCACCAAGTATTTTGTTGTGTGTATCCATTAAGCTTTTTCTGTACGCTGCCCATAGAGGTCAGCTGAGTCCTCTGTAGCAGAAATTGTGTGCAACTTTGCCCTCTGGTGAGCTGGTAGCTGCGCTAACTTTGCCCCCTGCCCTGGCTGCAGGCTACACATACCCGGTGTCTCACCACATGTAGATCCCACCATTATTCTATCCTTTAAATTAGGTACAGTGTCAGAATCTGAGCTGATGAATGAGTGTGAAACCAAATGATGTTGTGTCTTTGTTATCCTCATCTTCTTGCTGTTCCTGCACTGCTTGACCAAATTGCACTTCTTGGGTATTAAAGAGGAGAGGCACAAGGGTAAGGTTGTGGTGCAGGGAAGGTGGCAGGGGCAAGGAAAGTCAAGAGGTGCATGCTTACACCATCTGCAGCTTGAAAATCAGAAGAGATTGTGGGAAGGAGCAGGAGGAGGAGGAGCAGCAGGAAGATTAGGTATGAGGATAGTGTCACCTTCAATGGTTTCAGCACCTCTGCTGGCCATGGCCTCAACAATGGGGGTTAAAGCCTGGCTCGGGTATAAAATTAAAACCCGACCCAACCACAGCCAACCCAAACTGCGCCAGAATCCTCTAATTTTTTTCGCGCCCGACTCAACCCGAATCGCCTTCATCTGTGACAGCAGCAGGCTATTCCTGCAGATGGAGTTGTGGGGAATCATGGGTAAGCCTGATTCTGTGACTTCCGGAAGCAGCACTGTCCAGCCCGACCCAACCCAAGCCCAAATGCTGCACTCGGAATATAGACCAGACCCAACCTGAACCAGACACAGGTCGTCGGGTCTAGTCAGGTTCGGGTTGGGTAGCCAGGCTTTAATGGGGGTCCTAATAATGGCCAGCACTATCTCCTCCATGGAAGTCAGGAAATGCAGATGTACTTGCCCCCCTATGATTAGCTCCTGCTACATCCAGTTGGGAGCCACCTTATTCTGCAAGAGAAAGGGAAGTGTGTCATTGAGAGTTGTGCAACTTTTTTGGTGATGTGGCGGCTATGGTTGAATAGCTGGCAAGAGAGAGAAACAGTTAACAAACAATTAACCTTTTAGATTGACCTTTCATCGGAACTGGAAAAAGTTAGAGATGTAACAGGTTTTAGACAAATACGCAAAGGCAGAGAAAGGGGTGACAACAAAAGGGAAAGTCTGTTGTATGGTCAAAGGCAGGCAAGTTTAAATGACAAAAGACATGATCATGCAAGGCATAATTAGATAATGGGACAAGTAAAGAAACAAAACCTGGGTCCACAGGAGGTCTAAATAGGAACAGCAGAATCATTACCAACAGCTGCTGTTCGAAGAAAATGGAGCCAGAGGTTATGATCTGAAATTAGTATCTGAAGTTAGCATCTATGGAGAAAGAAAGAGTTGCTAGACCAGCTGAGTATAATGCTTCAGTTGGTAAGATATGGCATTTGAAGATACATTCGCTGACCTTGACCATTTGTGTGAGGTCATTGAATTTCTTGCAGCTCTGCATCCAGGTTCTCTGGGCTTGACTTCTGCATTGACCTCCAAGGCTATCTACTTCCACTGTCTTCTGAGTGCATGTTGGGAGGGCCCCCTGCAGATAGAGGGCATTTCTCCAATTTTGCACCTCCTCCACAAAGGCCTCCAGAGCAGTGTCTGAAAACCTTAGAGCCCGCTCGCTCCCATATTGTGCCATTCTTCTGTCCTTCCTAAGTCATTCTACAAGTGATTCTGACCATCACCTGCTCCTGCCACAATGCATCTCCCCTTTAAGAAGTGTAGGCTGACTTTAAATAGTGCTGGATTGTTTTAACTGGTGCTAGCCTGTCACAATATTGGGCCCCATGCTGAGGCATGCAGCCACTCAACAGAGTTAGCACTGGCAGCACACATCGTTCATTGGTGTCATCTTCTTCTAGAAGGTTGACTGCTATGGATCTCCACCTATGTCTATCCTGTGCTGTCCTTGCACATTCTACACAGGTCAACTGTATCCAGTCCATTACATCTGCCACCTATTTTCTTCTCTGCCTACCCCGCCCACGTTTTCAGTTGATCTTTCCTCCCAATAATTGCCTGCACATTGCAATATTAATAATCTGCAGGCAGCACAAATTGTGATCCTGAGCCCATTTTTGGGGGGCTATTGAACTTAGCCCCTACTGTATTCAAAGAGTTCAAACTCCGCACACTCGTTATTGACTCCATTCCTCGCCCTGACCATTGTCTCAGACTGAACGAGACCGTTTGTACCCTTGGCATCCTGTTCAGTTCCAAACCTAAAACAGCCTACTTCTGCCTTCAACATCAAATTGCCTCTGGCCCCGTCTCAGCCTATCTGCTGCTGGAACTCTCATATGTGCTTTTATCACCAGATTCAAATTACTCCAATGCCTTTATAGCCATGCTCAAAGTTTCTGCTTGTCCAAGTTTTCCCCATTTGCTGTGCCACTGAAAGTCATATTTGCCCATCACTTCTGTCCTTGCAGACCTGCATTGGTTCATCATCTCCCAACACTCCACATTTAAGATTCTTACCCTCATTTTTGGATTCCCCCCCCCACCAAGAACTTGCCCCTTCTGAGATATGATACCTCCTTCAGCCCTACATTGACTCCCATCTCTGCAAATCCCCAACAAAAAAACTCTCCATAATAAAAGCAAAATACTACATATTCTAGAACTCTGAAATAAAAACAGGAAATGCTGGAAATACTCAGCAGGTCTGGCAGCATCTGTGGAGAGAAGCAGAGTTAACGTTTCAGGTCAGTGACCCGGTCACTGTCACTGACCTGAAATGTTAACTCTGCTTCTCTCCCCACAGATGCTGCCAGACCTGCTGAGTATTTCCAGCATTTCTTGTTTTTATTTCAAAAAACTCTCCATCATTGAAAGCTATGTTTTCAGCTGCTAAGTTTCTACTTTCTGAAATTAGTTCCCGAAAATCCTCCGCCATCCTTTCATTTTTAAGGTCTTCTTGAAAACTTAGCGCTTTGATCAAGCTTTTGGTCACCCCTTTTGGTTTGGCCTCCATTTTTCCTTACACCTCTGAAGTGCCATGGGACATTTCTCAATGTTAAAGATGCTACCAAAATGTAAGTTGCAGTGAACTGTAACTGGCAAGTTGCCCTGCCACATGTGAAATCAGCTTGCTGGCTTTAGACAGCAATATAGCAGAGGCAGAAAAGGCCTTAATTTATTTTGCCATTACACTCCTTTATGTGACTGGGATGGAAACTACCCCATCTATATTATACAAAAGTCTATTTTAGATTACCCAAACTGCGAATGTCTAAGTTATATTTGAAGGATTGAATAAACTCATTGGCATGATCAGCACTCAATTCGCAGGAGCAATTTCTAATACTTATTTGTGGCCCAACTCTCAGACAATTTGAAAGTTTCCCATTCACCATTTTTTAACTGATTCTACAAACAGTGCAAATGCTCAAAAGCAACTATGTATACTCTTGGTTTTAAAAAAATCACCATCAACCAGAGCAACAGTTTGACCATACAAACTGCTTAAATATTGCAATATGATTACATACTAGGCTCCAAAGTACGTTGCCTGATTTCTTCATACATATTTGACTGTAGATGAATATATAAAAAGGTTTTCTAGACTTGTCTTTTTCAAAACTGTGGAAATGGGGCAGCACAGAATTACGAATGACACCAGATCTTTGAGGGAAACATGACATTTAATAATTTAAATAATTAGTCACTTCTGACTAGCAACATTCTGTTACATCCACATAAAGGGCTACTTTAGTCTTTGTAAAATGAATCAACTCTTAGTGGCTAGAATATTGCTGTTTTAGAATGTCTTTCCCCAGCCAACAGTATTGCATCATTTTAATCTTCACCACAGACTTTTCTTTTCACATTAATTTAACTCTTAATACTTTGCGTCCTTTGTTCCTTGAAACATTCATGTGACATCATTACATTTTAAAATGACGATGCAGTAGAAGCGAATGGAGAGAAAAATAAAAGTTTAAATCAGTATAGATAGCTGTAGCTACAAGATACTGGGCACTATTGTATTAATTCAAGTGAATCTAGAATCAGCAGTAATGGTAAAAAAAGAAGTTAAACAATTATATTTCCTGCTACCAACAGTTAGTCTGAAAGCATCATTTGGGTAACAAGTGTCACTTAACAGGACAAAAAACAAGTTGGCATGTAAAGCCTCATTTGAAACATTTGAAAACTTGGTAACACCTCCATTGATGCAGCACAAAAGCCACTATTTTGAGTCCGTCCTACATGGAATGGCAACAGGTGTTTTGTTTGAATATACATTTCCAAACAGCACTGTAACAAGGATCAATTTCCTTCACAAAAGCTTAAACGCCATTATTATCCTGCATCATCACATGTTGGGATGTATAGGAGGCGGTGGCAATGGTGACATTGGATAGGATAAAAATAAAGAGGAGGTACTTAAAAGGTTGGCAATCCTCAAAGTAAAATAGCCCCTTGGTCTGGATGGGATGCATCCTGGGTTACTAAGAGAAGATGTGAATTGCAGAGGATCTGGCCACAATCTCCCCATCCACCTGCAATACAGTGAGTGGTGCCAGAGGACTGGTACATGGCAAAATATTACATTTGTCTTTTTTTTTAAAAAAAGGATAAGCCTGGCAACTACAGGGTAGTCAGCCTAATATCAGTGATGGAACAATTTCTAGAGAAAATAATTCTGGACAAAATTGATTGACATTTGGAAAAGTATGGGCGAATAAATGGAAATCAAAAATTTGTTAACGGCACTGACAACTGTACAGTACCCAGCACTATACATGAGGCCATTGAGCCTTAGAGTACCCAGCACTATACAGTAAAGGACACTGACCCCTGTACAGTACCCAGTACTGTACAGCAAGGACACTGACCCCTGTACAGTACCCAGCACTGTATAGTAAGGACACTGACCCATGTACAGTACCCAGCACTGTACAGCAAGGACACTGACCCCTGTACAGTACCCAACACTGTATAGTAAGGACACTGACCCATGTACAGTACCCAGTACTGTACAGCAAGGACACTGACCCCTGTACAGTACCCAGCACTGTATAGTAAGGACAATGCCACCCTGTATAATACTTAGCAATGTATTGTAAGGGCACTGATCCCCATACAGTGCCCAGCACTGAACTGTAGGGACACTGACCCCTGTACAATACCCAGCACTGCTGTAAGGGCACTGACCACTGACTAACTTGATTGAGTTCTTTGATGAAGTAAGGGAGAGGCTAGTGTGGTTGATGTTTCAAAAGGTGTTTGACAAAGTACCATATAATAGATTAGTCAGCAAAATTAAAACCCATGGGAATAAAAGGGAATGTGGCAGCATGGACACAACATTGGCTAAGGGCCAGAAAGCAGAGAGTGTCAGTTTTTTTTGGTGAATGTTTATCAGGTTGGAGTACATAGACTTCACGGTCACTAAGATTGAGACCTTCTGATCAGCTACTCCTGCCACTTCCCTCCCTCTCCTAGCCCACTGGGCCAAACTTCTTCCTCCTGCCTGAGCCCTGAACTTGCATCTTTTTATAGTTTCTGTTCTATCTCCCCCCTCAAGTCCTCTCCAAACTCATCTTATGCACCTTCTGCTCTGTCAACCCAATTCCCACTAAACTACTGACTACCCAACTTCCCTGCCTGGCTCCCATGTCAGCTGACACAGTTAATGGTTTTCTCTCTCTTTCAAATCTGCCATCAACACCCATCTCCTCAAAAAAACAACCCCAACCCTCTATTTTAGCAAACTACCACCCCATCTCCAACCTCCTTTTCCTCTCCAAAGTCCTTGAACATATTGTCATCTCCCAAATCCATACCCATCTTTCCCATTACTCTATGTTTGAATCTGTCCAATCAGGTGTCCACTCCTGCCACAATACCAAAATGGCTATCAATGTCACAAATGACATCCGATATCACCATGACAAATGAAAACAATCCCTCCTTGTCCTTTTCATCTTGTCTGTAGCCTTTGACATGGTTGACCACACCATCCTCCTTCAATGCCTCTCCACTGTTCTCCAGATGGGTGGAACAGCTCTTACCTGGTTCCAGTCTTACCTATTAATTGTATCCAGAGTATCACTTGCAATGGCTTCTTTTCCTGCTCCCACACTGTTCCCTCTGATGGCTGCCCAAGGATCTATGCTTTGCCCCCTCCTATGTCTCACCTACATGCTGCCCCTTGGCGACATGATCTGAAAAGAGTGCGTTCATTTCCATATGCATGCTGACACCCAGGTTTACCTCACCATTACTTCTCTCAACCCCTCCATTGACTCTAAATTGTCAGACTGCTTGTCCAGCATTCAGCACTGGATGAGCAGAAATCTCCTCTATTTAAATATTGGGAAGACTGGAGCTGTTGCCGTTAGACTCCACCACAAATTCCATTCTCCAACCATTGACTCCATCCCTCTTCCTGGCAATTGGCTGAGGCTGAAACTGACTGTTTGCAACCTTGGCATATTCGAGCCCTAGAGGAGCTTCTTACTACATATCCATGCCATCACGAAGACTACCTAAATCCACATCTGTAACATTGCTCGACTCTACTCCTGCCTCAGCTCATTGGCTGTTGAAACCATCGTCCATGCATGTTATTTCTAGACTTGACTATTCCAATGCACTGCTGTCCAGCCTCCCATATTCTACCCTCTGTAAACTTGAGGTCATTCAAAACACTGTTGCCCATGTCTTTTCTTGAACTAAGTCCCATTCATCCATCACTCCTGTGCTCGCTGACCTATATTGGTTCTCAAATTTGCAAAGCCTATATTTAAACAAACATTCTCACTCTCCATGGCCTTGTTCCTTTCAGTCTCTAATCTCCTCCAGCTCCACAGCCTCAGATATCTATGCTACTCCTCTGGCCTCTTAAGCATCCCTGATTTTATCACTCTACCATTGGTGACTGTGCCTTCAGTTGCCTTGGCCCCAAGCTCTGGAATCCCTCTTTAAACCTCTTGACCTCTCTTTCCACCTTTAAGACACTTCTTAAAACCTACTTCTTTGGCCAAGCTTTTGGTCATCTAACCTAATATCTCCTTATGCAGCTTTTTCAAATTTTGCTTTATAATAACCTGAAGTGCTATGGGACATTTTATTACATGATGTGTGCAATATAAAATAAAAGCTGTTGTTTTTGGAGGGAGTTATATAATGGTGTTTCAGAAGGCTCAGTATATTAAGACCAGAACGCTTTTTGATAGTAAAACTAGTAACCATCACTATAAGATGGTCACCAATAAATCAAATAATGAATTCAGAAGAAACTTCTTTATGCAGAGTGGTAATGTGTAAACTGATACCACAGGGAGTGGTTGAGGTGAATAGGATAGATAAATTTAAGGGCAATGTGAATTTTTTTTTTTTTTTTTTAAAACATTGAAAATAGGAGCAGGAGTAGGCCACTCATTATGATCATGGCTGATCATCCAACTCAGTAGCTTGTTCCGGCTTTTGCCCCATACCCTTTGATCCCTTTAGACCCAAGAACTATATCTAACTCCTTTTTGAAAACGTAAAATGTTTTGGCCTCAACTGCTTTCTGTGGTAGCGAATTCCACAGGCTCACCACTCTCTGGGTGAAGAAATTTCTCCTCATCTTAGTCCTGAAAGGTTTATCCCATATCCTTAGACTATGTCCCCTGGTTCTCGACTCCCCCATCGGGAACATCCTTCCTGCATCTACCCTGTCAGTCCTGTTAGAATCTTATAGGTTTCTATGAGATCCCCCCTCACTCTTCTGAACTCCAGCGAATATAATCCTAAACGACTCAATCTCTCCTCATATGTCAGTCCCGCCATCCCAGGAATCAGTCTGGTAAACCTTTGCTGCACTCCCTCTACAGCAAAAACATCCTTTTTCAGATAAGGAGACCAAAACTGCACACAATATTCCAGGTGTGGCCTCACCAAGGCTGTGATTATTGCAGCAAGACATCCCTGCTCCTGTACTCTAATCCTCTCGCTATGAAGGCCAACATACCATTTGCTTTTTTTTTTTTAAACTGCCTGTTGCACCTGCATGCTCACCTTCAGCGACTGGTATATGAGAACACGCAGGTCTCGCTGCATATTCCCCTTTCTCATTTTATAGCTGTTCAGATAATAATCTGCCTTCCTGTTTTTGCTACCAAAGTGGATAACCTCACATTTATCCACATTATACTGCATCTGCCATGCATTAGCCCACTCACTCAACTTGTCCAAATCACCCTGAAGCCTCTCTGCATCCTCCTCACAACTCACCCTCCCACCCAGTTTTGGGTCATCAGCAAATTTGGAGATATTACATTTAGTTCCCTCATCTAAACCATTAATATATATTGTGAATAGCTGGGGTCCTAGCACCGATCCCTGCAGTACCCCACTAGTCACTGCCTGCCATTCGGAAAAAGACCCATTTATCCCTACTCTGTTTTCTGTCAGCCAACCAATTTTCTATCCATCGCAATATACTACCCCCAATCCCATGCGCTTTAATTTTACATGCTAATCTCTTATGTGGGACTTTGTCGAAAGCCTTCTGAAAGTCCAAATAAACCACATCCACTGGCTCCCCCTCATCAACTCTACTAGTTACATCCTCGAAGAATTCTTGTAGATTTGTCAAGCATAATTTCCTTTTCGTAAATCCTTGCTGACTCTGCCCGATTCGATCACTGTTCTCGAAGTGCTCTGCTATAAAATCTTTGATAATGGATTCTAAAATTTTCCCCACTTTCGACGTCAGGCTGACTGGTCTGTAATCCCTGCTTTCTCTCTACCTCCCTTTTTAAATAGTGGTGTTACATTAGCTACCCTCCAATCTAAAAGGAACTGTTCCAGAGTCTATAGAATCTTGGAAGATGACCACCAATGCATCCACTATTTCTAGGGCCACTTCCTTAAGTACTCTGGGATGCATACTATCGGACCCTGGGGATTTATCGGCCTTCAATCCCAATTTCCCCAACACCATTTCTCTACTAATACAGATTTCTTTCAGTTCCTCTCTCACTAAGCCCTGTGGTCCAACATTTCTGGTATGATATTTGTGCCCTCCTTTGTGAAGACAGAACCAAAGTATGCATTTAGTTGGTCAGCCATTTCTTTATTCCCCAGAATAAATTCCCTGATTTCTGACAGTAAGGGCCCTACATTTGTCTCCACCAATCTTTTTCTCTTCACATACCTATAGAAACTTTATCAGTTTTTATGTTCCCTGCAAGCTTGCTCTCGTACTCTATTTTCCCCTTCTTAAATCAATCCCTTGGTCCTCCTTTGCTGAATTCTAAACTGCTCCCAATCCTCAGGCCTGTTGTTTTTCCTGGCAGATTTATATGCCTCTTCCTTGGATCTAATGCTATCTTTATCTCCCTTGTAAGCCATGGTTTGGCTACCTTTCCCATTTTAGTTTTGCGCCAGACAGAGATAAACAATTGTTGCAGTTCACCCACGTGCTCTTTAAATGTTTGCCATTACCTATCCACCATCATCCCTTTAAGTAACGTTTTCCAATCCGTCATGGCCAACTTGCGCCTCATACCTTCGTAGTTTCCTTTACCGAGATTCAGGATCCTGGTCTTAGAATCAACTACATCACTCTCCATCTTGATGAAGAATTCTATCTATGGTCGCTCGTCCCCAAGGGGTCTCGCACCACTAGATTGTCAATTATTCCTCTCATTACACAATACCCAGTCTAGGATGGCCTGTTCTCTAGTTGGTTCCTCAACTTATTGGTCCAGAAAAGCACCCCGTACACACTCCAAAGAACTCCTCCTCTACGGTACTGAGACTAATTTGATTTGTCCAATCGATATGTAGACTAAAATCACCCATAATGACAGATGTTCCTTTATTGCATGCATCTCTAATTTCCTGTTTAATGCCATTCCCAACATCACTACAGTTTAGGGGTCTATAATTAACCCCCACTAATCTTTTTTGCCCCTTAGTGTTTCTCAGCTCTACCCAGACAGATTCCACATCGTCAGAGCCAATATCTTTCCTCACTATTGCGTTAATTTTCTCTTTAACCAGCAATGCAACTGCACCGCCTTTTGCTTTTTGTCTGTCCTTCCTAAATACTGAATACCCCTGGATGTTCATTTCCCATCCCTGGTCACCTTGCAGCCATGTCTCCATAATCCTGACTGTATCATACCCGTTTACTTCTTTTTGCACGATTAATTCATCCACTTTATTGTGAATGCTTTGCACGTTAAGGCACAAAGCCTTAAGGCTTGTCTTTTTAACATTACTTGTCCTCTTCCCACTATTTTTCACTGTGGCCCGGTTTGATTCTGGCCCTTGATTTCTCTGCCCATCACTTTTCTTATTCCCCTTACTGTCCTTTGTTCTCTTCTTTGATCCCCCCCTCCTCTGACTCCTTGCAAAGGTTCCCATCCCCCTGCCATTTTAGTTTAAACCTTCCCCAACTACTCTAGCAAATGCTCCCCCTAGGACATCAGTCCCCATCCTGCCCAGGTGGAACCCATCCACTTTATACTGGTTCCACCTCCCCCAGAACCGGTCCCAATGAACCAGGAATCTAAATGTGAAAAATTGTTCACATTCAGGATGCCAATTAGTCATCATAGAATGCTGATACAATTGAATGTGACCAAGTCCATGTGCGCTGATCAGTTTCAGTATATCATGTGGTCCTGAAAATGTGCAGCATGGGCTCTCTTTTGAATTGTTTATTATATACAAACACATTTTCATTACTATAACAGAAACATTTATGATTACATTATAGATTACAAAAAAATGTGGGCCTGTCAGTACATAGCCCTCAGTGATTCTTCATGTCATATGGCTTACTGTAAGAGTACATGGTTCCTGATGGATGGAATCGTACAGTATAGAAGGGGGCCATTCAGCTCATCTTACTTGTATTGGCTCTTTCAAAGAGCTGTTTAATTTAGTTCTACACCAATTTTTTTTTCAAACTCTGCAAATTGGTCCTAGCAAATCTTTGAATGAAATGAAGAAATCCATGCTAACTGTTGACAGGTATTTTTCACATTAATGGATTATTGCCTTTGACCTGACTGTAGGCTATTAGCACAGTGAAATTATAAAACCACACTCCTGTAATTAACTATTATCTGCTAGTAAGAGTTCAGAAAATATGAGTCCCACAAGTCCTTTTGGTTACAAAGCATTAATTTAAATAAAAGCATTTCACTTCTAGCAACGTGCATTAAGGCTGCAAACCTTGACTCAGACATTGTCTAGCCACAGTCCTTATTTGTTTAATACTTAGTACTAAATTGCCAAAATACATCAATACAAGATAATTATAGTCAAATGCTTGCAATCCTTTTTGTTTATTCATACGCCATAGCCAACCTTACTAAACAATAAAAGATGTTTTGCGTGTTTTAAACCCTTTCCACTGCTGAGTTGACAAAACTTTACAAGAATAGTCATCATTTGAAAGGGAACCGTTGCAACAACACAGACAAAAAAAAAAATCATTGTTTCCTCAGGACGCACTGAAAATGTGTCTATACAAGTCCACATTCAATTACATTATCTGTGTCTAATAGATAAAACCACCTATATCGTTCAATTCAACTTCATACCACACACGATCAAGGGTAATCAGACTATCCAGACTCCAAAGGCAACATCTTGTTTCGACCTCAAAGTACATCATGATTAAAAAAAAAGTTATGCAACTTTTTTTTTGTTTAGGAATACATATAGAATAAAATTCTGTAAACATCTATCCACGGCATCAGTTGCATGAGTAATCATGATGAAATAGTTGCGTTTGACATTCCTGTGTACCTCCATGCACCTCCCTCACCCCACTTCTGCAAGTTTCAAGCTCCTTTAAAAATTAAAGGGTAACGTTTGCAAGTCTGTGGATGACAAAAAGATCTGTGCTGGTGTCGGAACCCCTGACTGAAAAAGTCAGTTTGATTTAAATGCAATGGGAGAACGGGCCTGCATCTGGCAAGTGACATTGAATGTAGGCATGTGCTGTGTAATTCACGTGTGCAGTGATAATGCCAAGCATTGGTATACCACACTGGTTTCTGTATCGAGTTAGTGGAGAAGGAAAGGGACCTGGGTGTTTTAATGCACAACCTTTTAAAAAAGTGCCGCAAAGCTGTAGTGGAAGTGAATGGTATGTTAGGATGATCCAATACCAAAGAGCACCATGATATTGCTGTACAAGAAACTTGGGAAAATCCCTTCTGGAATACCATGTTCAACTCTAGTCCCCTCTAATGTTGGGAAAAGTTCTGAGAAAGGTTCAGAGGAGCGCAACTCTGGCCAGTTCAAAAGAAAACCCTGCAAAAGCCAGGTAGTCATGTGACCCGCTGGTCTAACCAGTCCTGGCCATTGTGGATTGTATCCTCCTTAGCAGGCCCTGGAATGCGTTTCTTCACCTTTGTTGTCTGTTAGTATGTAAGAGTTTTTTTTTCAGCCATGACTGATCTGTTTAACAAGTGATTTCCTTGCTCCAACAACAGTTAAAAATCATTGCTCATGACAAAATTGATATGCCTCTTTCTTGGCAGGTGGGGGTCTAGCATGAGACCAGGCCAACATTTAATAGATATAAAAAAGTAATAATAAAAATAAAGTGGTTGAAGAAAAGGGGATAAAAGGAACATGAGAGGCATGTCGGCTGATATGGGATTAGGACTACTTCTCAGGTCAAGGATACATACATAAATTGCCTGTTTCTTTGTCATGTTCACGTAAAAGGTAATTCTAAATAAATCACTTGAGTAGTTCACGGTTCTGATGAAAGGTATACACACAACATTCTTTTAGATCATGTCGGTTTCAGTTATCTCATTCAACACATTCAAGAAACACCAGTGAGCTACAATCAACACTCAATATTACTCTTGTACCTCATGACTATATTTCATAAGTCATGCCCTCCAGCTGCATTGTTCAACATTTAAAAAGAATTCAAAAATTTATATATTGTTACTGTTGCCATTGCCCAGACATGTATTTGCTGAACTATTGCAACAAGAAAGTTGTTGGTTCAGTAGGAAAAGCTTTTATAGGCACTTTACTTGCAACTTGTGCTGACTTGGGTGAAACCTCCGGGCAAAGTTTACTAAAGGAGCAATATTACACTCAGACATCCATAAAACATACATTTCACGAATAAAACAAAGATCACTTAAGAAATACTTTCCTGTAAGAAAGAATCCAAATGGTGTGTGGCCTGAGTGTCTGGGTCCTTTTGATGCACACTTGATTTTTGGAAGGTTATCTTGTCAAGTCTCACATACAGAATTTGCTTCAAATCAAGTTCACAGTACAGAGAAAAAACACAGATGAATTACTATAAATAGTGATTCAAAATATTCAACTACATAGAACAGTCCCACTGCTGCTGTCTGGGAATCCTGTACCAGTTGTTGCCCAGCATAATTTGATATTTTATGAAAAGTTACAATTTTACTCAACAGTAAATGTATGAAAATTGTTACACTAGAAGAGAATCGCAGAAAGAAGTCACTTATCAAAGCAAATGAACAGCTTGATTGGTTGAGGGACCGGGGGCACGTGAAAAAGTCCAAGAGCAACATTCAGTTCCATGCATTGTCCAATACACAAGAAATAGGAGCAGGAGAAGACCATATGGCCCATCGACCCTGCTGCGTCATTGAATCCTAAGATCAGCCATGATCGTATTGAACTCCACTTTCCCGCCCACTCACCATATCCCTCAATTCCCCGAGACGCCAAAAAGCTGTCTATCTCAGCCTTAAATGTATTCAACGATGGAACATCCACAACCCTCTGGGGCAGAGAATTCTAACAATTTACAACCCTTTAAGTGAAGTAATTTCTCCTCATCTCCGTTCTAAATGATTGGTCCCTTATCCTGAGACTGTGCCCCTGTGACTTAGATTCCCCGACCAGTTGAAATAATCTCAGTGTCTACCCTATCCAGCCCCTTTAGAATCTTATTTGTTTCAATGAGATCACCTCTCATTCTTCTAAACTCCAGAGAATACAGGCCCAATTTACTTAGCCTATCATAGGAGAACCTCCTTATCCTAGGGACCAATCTAGTGAACCTTTGCTGCACTGCCTCTAATCCAAGTACCCTTTCTTAAATGTGGAGACCAAAACGGCACACAGTACACCAGATGTGGTCTCACCAAAACCTTGCACAACTGTAACAATACTTCCTTATTCCTGTACTCCAATCCCCTTGCAATAAAGGCCAACATGCTATTTGCCTTCCTAATTGCTTGCTGAACCGACATGTTAACTTTCTGCATTTCTTGTCCAAGCATACCCAAGTCTCTGAACACCACTTACAAATTGCACACCTTTGGAAAACAAAATTCTGCTTTTCTGTTCTTACTACCAAAGTGAATAACTTCCCACATTGTAGTCCATCTGCCATCTTGTTGTCCACTCCCTTAACCTGTCTATGTCTTTGCAGCCTCTCTGTGTCCTCCCCACAGTTTACCTTTCCACCTACCTTTGTATCATCAGCAAACTTAGATACATTACTCTCTGTCTCTTCATCTAAGTCATTGATATAGATTGTAAATAGCTGAGCTACAACACTGGCATCGATCCGGTAATGTGGAAAATTGCCCAGGTATGTCCTGTACACAAAAAGCAGGACAAATCCAACCCGACCAATTACGGCCCCATCAGTCTACTCTCAATCAGTAAAGTGATGGAAGGTGTCATCAACAGTGCTATCAGGCGGCACTTGCGTAGCAATAACCTGCTCAGTGATGCTCAGTTTGGGTCCCGCCAGGGCTACTCAGCTGCTGACTTCATTACAGCCTTGGTCCGAACATGGACAAAAGAGCTGAACTCAGGAAGTGAGGTGAGTGACTGCCCTTGACATCAATGCAGCATTTGACTGAGTATGGCATCAAGGAGCCCTAGCAAAACTGGAGTCAATGGGAATCAGGAAGAAAACTCTCTGCTGGTTGGAATCATACCTAGCGCAAAGGAATATGGTTGTGGTTATTGGAGGTCAAATCATCTCAGCTCCGAGACATCACTGCAGGAGTTCCTCAGGGTTGCATCCTAGGCCCAACCATCTTCAGCTGCTTCATCAATGACCTTCCTTCAAATCACAAGGTCAGAAGTGGGGATGTTCGCTGATGATTGCGCAATTTTCAGCACCATTCGCGACTCCTCAGATACTGAAGCAGTCCATGTAGAAATGCAGCAAGACCTGGACAATATCCGGGCTTGGGCTGATAAGTGGCAAGTAACATTCACGTCACACCAGGCAATGGTCATCTCAAACGAGAGAGAATCTGACCATCTCCCCTTGACATTCAATGGCATTACGATCGTGGAATCCCCCACTATTAACATCCTAGGGGTTACCATCAACCAGAAACTGAACTGAAGTGGCCGTATAAATACCGTGGCTACTAGTGCAGGTCAGAGGCTAGGAATCCTGTGGCAACTAACTCCCCTCCTGACTTCTCAAAGCCTGTCCACCATTTACAAGGCACAAGTCAAGAGTGTGATGGAATACTCTCCACTTGCCTGGGTGAGTGCAGCTCCGACAGCATTCAAGAAGCTCGACAAAATCCAGGACAAAGCAGCCTGCTTGATTGGCACCCATGCACAAATACCCACTCCCTCCATTACTGACGCACAGTGGCAGCAGTGTACAGCATCTGCAAGATGCGCTGCAGCAACACACCAAGGCCCCTTCGACGGCACCTTCCAAACCTGCGACCTCTACCATCTGGAAGGACGAAGGCAGCAGATGCATGGGAACACCATCACCTGCAAGTTCCCCTCCAAGCCACACACCATCCTGACTTGGAACTATGTCGCCATTCCTTCACTGTTGCTGGGCCAAAATCCTGGAACTCCCTTTGTAACAGCACTGTGGGTGTACCTACCCTACATGGAGGGCAGCGGTTCAAGGCTGCAGCTCACCACTACCTTCTCAAGCACCATTAGGGATGGGCAATAAATGCTGGCCTAGCAACGATGCCCACATCCCACAAATTAATTTTTTAAAAAAAGGCCCCAGCCCTGATCCTTGCGGCACTCCGCTATTTACTGTCTGCCAACTTGATTATAATAATACAATAAAACTGATCCAATACGACACAGAGGACACTCTTAACAGAGGAGTCAGTATCTAACAAACCATTTACTAATGCAGGCGTTTCCAGCAAAATCAATCATTTTTGTGTGAACGTCAGCTCAATATGATCCTTAAGTCATTAGAGTAACAGTCAATGTCAGCATAAAGAATGCATCCCAAACTGTGTACAATAAAATTCCCCAAATGCCTCTGTTGCTAGGGTGATTAGTTTTATAGAAAAACAATTATAAAGTGCTCTTTGTAACTGTCTGAGGGTCACAGCAATGGCCTCTGACACTCTGCACTCTGCTTGAGCAAAGCGGTTCCAGGTCATGATGGCCACACAGACTGGAACCATGGAAGAAACATCTGAAAACACTTTTTTTTTAAATAAAAGAGTACACAAAGATAGTTATTGAAATGATAAAAAGTAAAATGTTTACTTTTTTTGTCCAGAGTTAAACTTTTAAAAGGCTGTAAAAATAAAATGTAATGGAGCCAAAGCCTTTATTAAAAGGTATTCATTGCATCTGTACTCTCTATTGTACCCCTATATGCACCTCCTATATTTTAGTGAGGTGCTCTGACCAGCAAGTTTGCAGGTTCTGGCCGAGCTCCACAGGCACCATGACTACCAGTATTGCTTCCAACTCAGGTTCTGGATCAGTTTATGGCTGGACTTCCTTCTAATTTTCTTGCTGTTTTACTGACCATAATAGCAGATAAATGACTCACTGTCTATGAGAAGCCTGCAGGAACAGAGACTGAAATTCGAACAGGATTTTGCAAGGCTGGGGCCTGGTAAAGCTCTGTACTACTGGAAAGCAATTTCTTAGAGTCTAACCCTTCCTGAAATATAGACGCGTAAGCGAGGACGTCAAATATTTATCAAACTATAAAAGTTTCCAGGCCTTTGGCAAGTACAGCGAGTTTTCAACACTCCAGTAAAGCTTCACTTATAATGTGACACCATGATCGAGTGATTTATTAACCCAAAAAAGGTCCAATAGATTTTGTTTTCAGCCATGATATTTATCTCATTCTAGTCTCACTATATCTTGACAATACAAGCAAGGAGGTTTTTAACAGGTATTCTGCTGTGGATTTAAGAATAACACCCAAATGTACATTTCTATGTAGTTCTTAAAAAGTACATATGAACAAATGCATTAGGAAGTCGGCCATTCGTCCTCTCGAGCCTGCTTCACCATTCAATAAGATCATGGCTAATCTGTTTGTGTCTCGAAGTCCACACTCCCAACTACCCCTGATCACCTTTGATTCCCTTGCCTAACAAGAATCTATCTACCTCCACCTTAAAAATATTCAGTGACCCCACCTCCACCACCTTCTGAGGCAGAGAGTTCCACGGTCACACAACCTTTAGAGAAAAATAATTTCTCCTCATCTCAGTTCTAAAAGGGCGACCCCTAATTTAAACAGTGCCCCCTGGTTCTGGAATCACCCACAAGAGGAAACATCCTTTCCACATCCACCTTGTCAAGACTGTTCAGGATCTCATCTACTGCAAATCAAGTCTCCCCTCACTTTTCAAACTCCGATGAAAACAAGCCCAGTCTGTCCAACCTTTGCTCATGTGACAACCCGCTTATTCCAGGTATCAATCTAATAAACCTCCTCTGAATCGCCTCCAACGTATTTACAGTCTTTCTTAAATAAGGAGACCAAAACTGCGCACAATATTCGAGATAAAAACAAGAAATGCTGAAGATACTCAGCAGGTCTGGCAGCATCTGTGGAGAGAGAAGCAGAGTTAACTTTTCAGGTCAGTGACCTTAAAATGTTAACTCTGCTTCTCTCTCCACAGATGCTGCCAGACCTGCTGAGCATTTCCAGCATTTCTAGTTTTTATTTCAGATTTCCAGCATCTGCAGTATTTTGCATTTATTTCATAATATTTGAGATGTGGTCTCACTAATGCCCTGTGTAATTGAAGCATAACATCCTTCCTTTTATTTTCAATTCCTCTCGTTATAAAAGGATAGTATTCCATCCACCTTCTTTATTATTGCTGTACCTGCATATTAACTTTGTGACTCATGCACTAGAACACCTAGATCCCTCTGCACCTTGGAATTCTGCAGTCATTCTCCATTTAAGTAATACTCTGCTTTTTTTATTCTTCCTGCCAAAGTGAACAGCTTCACATTTTCCCCACATTATGCTCCATCTGCCAAATTTTTTCCTACTCACTTATAGCATTGTTACGACTAGGTGAGAAAGGTGTCTAAGGGTCTTTCTCAGCCTTCACTTGGTTTTTTTGTAACAGGGTTTAATTTTTAACACACCAGGTTTTGAGCTCCCCCTTGGTGAATCCTTGTTCACCACGTTCCAATTATAAAGACAAAGAAATAAGCATAAACAGGCTTTCTTAGGTTTAAAGAAAAATGAAATTTTATTAAATTTTAAACTTAAACTCTAATTCGGTTAATGCCTACGAATACAGGCCGTGCCCCACGCTAGCATGCATACGGACATGCAAATAGAGACAGAAAAGAGAAGAAAAATAGTGGAGCGGTTTGAGGCAACCTCTGAAGAGGGTAAAAAACTGTGCTTCGAGCTCACTGTAGAGCCCTTGATTGTAAATAGTCTTGCTTTTTGTTGGGGCCCAGTATTCATCTTAAACCTTGTTCACTGTTGGAGACTTTTCTCTCTTGGGGTTCATATGTTTTCGATGGTTTCCGAAGCTGGAGAGAGCGAGAGGAGACCAGACAGGAGAGAGAGGTCTTTTCCAGTCCAGGAGCAAACAGCTTTCTGGAGTTTTAAAACTCTGTGGCAAGTTCAAATAAAAAAAAAACACCAACAGCCAGTTAGTCATGTGACTAAAATGGTCTGACCACATGTGTGTGTATTCAGCCATCTTAGTAGTTAACCTGGAATGCTAGCCTCTCCACCCTCAACGTCTGGTAATCTTCAATCCATTGTGAATTAAATTGGAGCAGGGAGTGGCCCCTTTGTCCTTTCCAAGTACTGTCTGTTACTATGCAAATGTCTTTCCAATCAAGGATCTGGTGAGTTTTTTTTTTTAAAAAACAAGTTCTTTCTTTACTCCAGTAACAGTTTAAACGTCAATGTTCATGTGGCGAAATAGGCGTGCCTCATTCTTGGCAGGCGGGGGCCTGCATGACACTATCTATATCGGTCTGCAACCTCATGTCCTCTTCACAACATACTTTCCTACCTATCTCTGTGTCATCTGCAAATTTAGTTAGCATGCCATTGCTCCCCTCATCTAAGTCATTGGTATAAATTGTAAAAGTGCTCTTTATAATGGAATGCATTCTATTTTATTTAATGTTTTAGGTTTCCTCCATCTTACATTTTCTCCTATTCTCCACACATTGCTTGGAAGGGCCCACCACTGATCCCTGGGGGATCCCACTCTACTTTACCCAACTGACATTTCACCCCTTAATGCAGAGTCAGTATTTACCTTAAATTCCCACTGCATTCAATTTCAACAGCAGCCTTTTGTGAGGAAGTTTATCAAAGGGCTTTTTGGAAATCTATGTACACCACCTCACAGTTTGTCATTGTCAACTTGGAACGTCTGTCCCTCAACAATATTAAAAAAGATGGCTAACTGGACAGAATCTTCCCTTGTAAAACCATATTAGCTGTTATTTGCCAGATTATTTTCATACAGCTGGTCAGAGTTTGCCTCTGATGTGTGTAATTTTATAATATATTGAAGTAATATAATGTGCAAGTGATCAGAAATGCCAACCTATGACACTGAAATTATATTAATGTGTCAATGCCATCCACATGCTTACACAATTTCGTAGACGGTGTTTATAAAAGTTTTAGCATAGCAAACACTTGGTTGGAGCTATATTCATTTATAGCTACTTAGATCATGTAGCATTTTTAATACTCTAGAAGCTTCTTAGAATAAATACTGAAGTGGAATTATTATAAGGCAGCAAATCCATCAATGGACAGAAAAAACCAACACATCATTCAGTATTTACTTGTTTAGCAGCATGGTGCAGTTGCTATGGTGACATTTGATGCCTTTATTAGATTAATAGCATATTGATAACTAGGCTTCATGAGTACTGCCCCATCAGCACAGTATGAGGATCCATACATACAAATTGGTAGCAATTGAAACAGCACAAATGGAGTAAAGTATTGAGCTGCTTCAATCATTTCCACTTGGCAAGTAGCCCTTGAACCTAACAATTTTGGTATTAATTCTTAACAACTGAAGCCAAGTATCAATTAACCATTACATTTCCTGTTATTAACACTTGCACTGGTACTTGATATTGCTGTAGTTTTGAAATGTCAATATTTCCTAATTTGATGAAGCATGTAATGAATGATACATTTTAAAATTGAAAGTAGTTCTCTTTGTATTGAGGAGGAGATTACTTGTGACCTTAATTAAAGATGTACAAGAGAATAATGGATACTCAGGAGTGTGCAGCGGGCAGTGATTTCATTCAAAAGGTTTAAATGATATTAATGGAAGAAGCTGGAGTAGAATCATAGAAGGTTTACAGTAGGAAAGAGGCCACTTGGCCCATCGTGTCTGTGCCAGCCGAAAAACAATCCACCCAGTCTAATCCCATCTTCCAGCATTTGGTCCCATAGCCCTGCAGATTACGGCACTTGAGGTGCATATCCAGACGCCTTTTGAATGAGTTAAGGGTTTCTGCCTCAACTACCCTTTCAGGCCGTGAATTACAAACCCCCACCACCCTTTGAGTGAAAAAAAACTTTTCCGCATCTCCCCTCTTGTCTTCCTACCAATCACTTTAAATTTATGTCCCCTCGTCACTGACCTCTCTGCGAAGGTAAAATAGGCCCTTCACCTCCAGGCCCCTCAACATTTTGTACATTTCAAATCAGATCTCCCTTCAACCTTCTCTGTTCCAAGGAGGACAACCCCAGCCTATCCAATCTTTCCTCATAGCTGACTTTTCCAGTCCTGGCAACATCCTCGTAAATCTCCTCTGTATCCTCTCGAGTGCAATGACATCCTTTCTGTAATGAGGTGACCAGAACTCAAGTTGTGACCTAACCAATGATTTACACCGCTCCAGCATAACCTTCCTGCTCTTATATTCTATACCTTGGCAAATAAAGGAAAGGATTCCATATGCCTTCTTAACCACCTTGTCTACTTGTCCTGCTACTTTCAGGGACCTGTGAACATTCATTCCAAGGTCTCTTACTTCCTCTACATCGCTCAGTATTCCCCCATTAATTGTGTATTCCTTTGCCTTGCTTGCCCTCCCCAAATGCATCACTTCACACCTCTCCAGGTTGAATTCCATTTGCTACTTTTCTGTCCATCTGACCGGACCATCAATATCTTCCTGCAGCCTACAGTTATCCTCCTCGTTATCTACCATACGGCCAATCTTTGCATTACTGGAATCCTGCAATGTGATCAATGGCTGGAACCACCCCCATTTTGTGCGTCTATTGTGAAACATATGAGGGTATTTATTTTATTTTCCATGCTCGTCCAGGACAATCCATGGGTGTGATGCATGATGGTATTTACATTGGACAGACTGTCAAATGTAATCAGTCTTCTTTACTGAAATGATATCAGAGGACATTGTAATTATATTGTGAATTTCATTAGTGTAGTTATTTCCAGGAAAACTCTTCTTTCCCGTCACAAGACCTAATTGCTTACTTTCATCTAAACTAAATCATATGACCTGGAAATAGCAGTAAATTGGACATTCATAATGACAGTAGTGGGGCAGAGGAACCGCTTGGTTTGTTGGGTGGGGGTGGGGAGAAAGGGAGAGAAGGAAAATTAATGTCACTGTACAGTAAGGAGCAGTTTAGGAATATTTCAGGGACAAGAAAATGGCCGGAAGCATGGCAATTGCTATAAGGCTGTCTTGGCCTTCTAATCAATACAGAAACTCATCAAAACATCCTCTTGCAGTTACTGCTGTAATTGGAACTCCACATTCATGTTATGTCCCGATAAACAGAATCGTTGGCATTGACTCATCAACATAAATGTTAAAAAAAAAAAATGCTGTGATTCATTTCAAAGTAGCTTTCAAATTTTTTTGGCCAAGTGTTCCACATGATCAAACATCATTTTCAACCACATTTAAGCGGCATTTTTATTACATAGCCAAGTAATTGTATTTGTAAAACAATTTTTAACTTTAGTCAAATTAAATTCAATACTGATGTGACAAATAGTGTTGTCCTCCCACTGTTAAACTCAAGAAATTAGATTTTAAATGAATGCCTTCTCCTACTGCAGTGACATATTTCCCGGTATTAAATTCATAAAAATGTTCATCTTTCAATAAAAGAATGTTCAGTGAAGAAAGGGGGAAAAAGAAATGTGCAAACAAAATGGGATGACTTTTATGGAAAAGCTTACGATGAATAGTTAGCAACATAGGCTGCTGCTGCCACTGCCGGCTGTCAGCATTCAGTCTCAGTCCCTTCCTTATTTGGAACACCATTCCATTCGCAGTACAAACTATATATCTAACATTTTGTAAACTTATCATCAGTCAGACAATACAGGAAAAAGACATACTTCATATACTTTTTTTTAAAAAAAAAACAGTAAACTTCTTGAAGTTTACAAACTGCAGTACTGGATCTGTGGCAGAATTATGAGCAACACATTCCTCTCTGTCCCAGTACACATCACTACAGTTTAGACATTGAGATTCTTTAGGAGATTTAACTTGTTGCTGTTGACAAGGGTTACAAAAGATTTGCTATGAAGCACAAGACAAGACATTTATGAAAAAACTTGAATATTCCAACAAACGGCATACCATTTTTGAAAACTCCAAGTCTCAATAATTCTAGTAGGAAACATAAATGAAAGACAGACACTGTCTGCTCAGGAAAAGGAATCGTGGCCAGCAAAATACAAACTTCAAATGGAGCTGTTATTACAGTTAGCAGCAAGCACATAAAAAAAAGATTCTAAAATAAAGATTTCTGTAACCTACCTGAAATTCTGACTTTGTCCATTACTACAACAAGCAGCATTTACATTAGTATCCACAGCAATATTGTTTATCTTATCAAGAGTTGGCTTTCTACAAGTGTCTGTCCGATAAAATTTCTTCAATCTGTGCAATCATGAATGCACCATATTACCACATTACCATGTGCTGATCATATGTTTGTACCACACACTGAAGCAGCATTGTCAGCTTGTGGCTTAAAAACTGAGCACGTGACTACATTCATAAGCTTAAAATAACCTACCAGAAGGAGGCAACTGCATATCCTATATATACACATCTGCACAGTAATTCTACTGATAATCATTTTTAAAAATAAAATATCTGAGTGCTCAAATTCAATTTGCAAAGGGGACTGGAGTTGAAAATTGTATTATCACAATATGGATTGCAATACTAATGCAGCATTTAGCTTGGAGGAAAGAATTAGTTTGTATGTTTCCATGACATTGTCTCAGAGCAGAATGACAATTATATTGAGAATAAAAAAAAAAGAGTGGGAGTATGATACTGGACTCCAACTTTCTGGAAGGAATTCTGATGAAATTGTAAACCGCAAGAGGGTTATTCAAAGCAATTAATAAAAAGGAAGTGAGGCTACATTACAGCCTGGAACACAGTCGCACAAGTCTTATTTTATGTTAAATACTATTACTATATCTCAGCACTTGGATTTTATTTTTTTTACCCGTTGCATTAGTCTTCTGACTGGCAGTGCAGTAGTTTGAGGCCATCAGAACAGATACATTAGAAATAGTCTCTATACACATTATGTGGCAGAATGGCAAATGGTAAAAGTACCCGCTAATGACAAGAGATTTACTGGGAAATAATGTTTTCTTGCAATGCAAGCTTTTTAAAGAAAAAATTCTTTCATGGGATGTGGGCATATCTGGCAGGGTCAGCATTTGTTGCCTACCCCTAATTGGCCTTCACAACTGAATGGCTTCCTACGCCATTTCAGACGGCAGTTAGGAGTCAACACATTGCTGTGCATCTGGAATCACATGTAGGTTTGGCCAGATAAGGACAGCAGATTTCCTTCCCTCAAGGACATTAGTGAACCAGATGGGTTTTTACAACAATCTAAGATAATTTCATGGCACCATTACGGAGACTCGGGCCAGAATTTTTTGTGGGGCGGGAGGCCGAAAATTTGGTGGTGAGCCCGCCTCCGTCGAGCCTGGGGAGCCAGGCAGGGACTTTTCGCTCCCCAGGCTTTTAATTGGTCTGAGGCAGGAAACCCTGCCTAATGGAGTTGTCGGCCAATCAGTGGGCTGGCAGCACCACCAGGAGCGGTGGCCACTGCTGGGACTACACCCAGCCATCACAAGATGATGGACAGCCCTGGAAAAATGACAAGTTTTTAGGGCCTTGCCATGGAGTATTGGTCAGGCCCCGGCGAGGCAAGGGAAGGGGTCAGTTAGGGCGGGGGGGCGGGGGGGGTGTGTTGTGCATTGGGGACGGTTGGGGCTTCAGGGGCAGCCCTCCGTGGGGCACAGGGTGCCCGATCAGGAGGCCCCCCCACAATCCCACAATCTGCAAGATGGCCTCCTGGTTTCATCAGGCAGGCCTTTTTGAGGCCTCAGCTACCCGCCGTTCAAAGGTAAAATACCCATGGCAGTAGGAGGAGGCCTTTAAGTGCCAGTTAATTGGCCACTTAAGGGCCTCGACTGGCCTTGGACGTAAATTTGCAATGAGGTAGGAGGGGGTTAGGAAAGCCCCCCAGCCCACTCATTTGGGGGCTGTAAAATTCCGGCCTAGCTTCCAATTCCAGATTTCTTTTATTAACTCATTAAATTTAAATTCCACCAGCTGCCATATAAATTGTATAGAAAATAGAGGATGCTGGTAAAATATCACAAGGCCGCAGCACATGTGAACAATGTTGACATGATCAAATGCAGGATTAAAATAGGTGAAACTATTTATCATGCTCCTGTAAATTCCATAATTCTATTCTAACTTTCAATGCACCCACAAATTATAATATAACCAATTTTTAAAAACAAACATTTTCAGAGCTTGTATCCTTCAAGTTTCACCATGATTTCAAGTTTGCCTGTCCAACTCCTTGCCTTGTGACAGGAAATAGGGGCTTTCTACAGCCTATTGTCAGAAGGCTAAGGTCACAGTCTCACATTATTTCATAGTAACATCTATTCATCCGGTCAACCGCCCCCAGTTGATAGGAAGAATAGAGATTGTGCTGAGAAATAACACACTGTTTCATCGCAGTCCTGCAGATATTAAAGCGCCGCAGTATTAGGAAACTATAAATACTCAAAAAAACTGAACGATGGAGAATTTGTTAAAAAAAGACCCAACTTTGGCGTCTGTTCCATGCCCACAACTATAACTGTTTAATTATAATAGTTATCAAACAATATGGAAAGTTACCATGTTTGTTTTGTTCCTATTCCTTTCTTTTTCCACACTCTGTCCCCCACTGTTGCTGGCACAAACAATTCCAATTATTGTTACCTATTCAAAGTTAGTTGCTTTTTATTTTAGGGAACATTATGAGGGGAATTTTATACTGTCCTCCGCAGCAGGTTTGGAGGCAGGGAAAGCATATAAATCATGTGGGATGATAGTGGGGGGTGGGGTGCAGAGGGGGAAGGGGGGATCCAATCATCTTCCTGCCTCTGCTGAAATTAAGTCAGGGGCAGGAAGGACTATGAATGGCTTTCCTACACCACAGCCAATGAGGCACTTAAGTGAGCAACTAATGCCCACTTAAGGACCTCATCCCAGCATAATTAGTCAAGCGGGCCTGTCACTGCACGGGGAACATAACAAGAAAAACCGTGGCCTGTGTGGTCTGGAATCCTTTATTAAAAGGCATTTAGTGCCCGAATTAGGGATCCAGCATCAGGAAGAGGGGACTTGCTGAGAGCCACCCCCCGCCCTTGCTGCCGAGGCCCCTACACACTCCACCTCATGAGACCCCTCCCGTCCTGACCTACCTGTGGCCTGGGTCCAACACCACTCCTAGGCCTTAGGTGGGTGTTCCACCGACAGCAGCTACTCCCTCCGCAGTGATGCTGCTCAGTTAAAGAGATGCTGGCCTCGAATTGGCTGGCAGCTCTCAGACTGCAAGACATCCATCACCAGCTTCCTTGATGGCCCACTGCTTTCCGGTTAAGTGCCTAATTGGCACTTGATTTGGCAGGCTGCCCAGTGGCACTTTTGCCAGAGGTTGAGAGCCCTATGACAGAAATTTTATAACATTATGATACCATGGGCATTAGTATGCTAGCTTGCTGCTCTGACACCTCTGTGAAATAATAGTGGTGCTGCTAAAGAGAGGCACTGAGTGGAAACTGGAATGGTTTCTGCATATAGAGGGAAAATTCAATCCAGGCCATTCTTATATACATGGCTTACTAATGACAAAGCAGCATCTGCTGAAGTCTGAAAGTCGGTAATCCAACTATTCGCTATTCTATGAAATAGCCTATACAATGGAAAGACCCAAAATCTAAGGAAATGTCATAGGAAAGACAAAACAGACATTAGGAAGTTAAACCAAAGAACAGGAATTGATAGGATGAAAAGATTTTGCTAGAAATAAACTTAATTCACATACATTGGGTAGAACTTCCCAAGTTCAGTGAAGGAAGGTTTCAGTGCACGTGTGGTGGGAAATCCCAAGAAATTGACATCAGGTCAGGATGCCAATGTCTTCCTGCTGTCTTCTGCCTTTCACCCAGG
The DNA here is from genome assembly GCF_036365525.1 of Heterodontus francisci. Lineage (NCBI taxonomy): Eukaryota > Metazoa > Chordata > Chondrichthyes > Heterodontiformes > Heterodontidae > Heterodontus > Heterodontus francisci. The sequence continues at coordinate 41,124,598 of NC_090396.1, read as the reverse complement.
CAGAATTGAAGGCAAGCAGGGAAACCCCTTTGGATCTACTGGGTAAGTAGCCAAGGGACCTTCAGCAACTCACCATGGTCATTGAGGCGAGTGTGCACAGTGGGAAGAGCTTCTTTAGTGAAGCTGACAAGCTGGGAAGGCTTTGATCAGTGATATTGAAGAGTTCCAGCCGTGGCCATTGAGAGACTGCTGTTCAAAGCACTTCTTCTCTTAGAGAGAGTGCTCTCACTGCTTGGCAGGTGATTTACCAGCTTGTTGGAAGGCACTTCACCTGTCTAGCACTTCCTTCATGGCATGGGATCAGCTTATGCAGCTCAACTTTGCACCTCTGCTGAGGGGCAAGAGCAGAGGGCACACCACCAACTGCTCCAGCTGCAGCAGATCCAGCTAGAAGGAGGCAAGACCCCCAGCACAGGGTCTACAGGCTGAGGATCAGCTCTCTTAACATGTCTGAACACCAGTGCCTCAGGAGACTCCGACTCTCACAGCAAGTTGATGACGACATCTGCAGCCTCTTGGAACAGACCTGCTTCCTAGGGGAGCAGGTGGACACACATTGCCAATGGTCAACAAGGTTCCCGTCATTGGGTCTCTGCCCCTTGCCACATTTTGTGCTCTCTTCTGTAAGGAGAGAAAGCAGAGAGGTGGGAGTGTTTGCAGTGACTTGTATAGAGAGCAGGGAAGGACATCCTTCATAAATGGTGTCATGAGGCATGGGTGTGAGAGGGCAATAGGCTGAGGGTGAGTGAGAGTGTTGGTTGTACAGAATGGGTATGTGAGGTGCCTGCAGGGAGAGGATGAGTGGAGTTTCAACCGGAGACATGCTGTGCAGGAGAATGCTGGGAATGTTGGAGTGTGGGGCTTGGCACCTGAAAGAGAGATACACTCACCTGTCATGCCCTTTTGAGGTCTTATGACCATACCTACAAACATACAAATTAAGAGCAGGAGTAGGCCACTCGGCCCCTCGAGCCTGCTCTGCCATTTATTCAGATCATGCTGATCTGATTGTAACCTCTACTCCATATTTCTGCCTACCCCGATAACTTTTCATCCCCTTGCTCATCAAGAATCTATCTACCTCTGCTTTAAAAATATTTAAAGACTCTGCTTCCACTGCTGTTTGTGGAAGAGAGTTTCAAAGACTCACGTCCCTCCGAGAAAAAAATTCTCCTCATCTCTGTCTTAAATGGGCGACCCCTTATTTTTTTTAAAAACAGTGACCCCTAGTTCCAGATTCACCCACAAAGGGAAACATCCTTTCCACATCCACCCCGTCAAGACCCCTCAAGACCTTATGTTGCAATCAAGTCACCTCTTACTCTTCTAAATTCCAGCAGATACAAGCCTAGCCTGTCCAATCTTTCCTCGTAAGACAACGCATCCATTCCAGGTATTAGTCTAGTAAACCTTCTCTGAACTGCTTCCAACACATTTACATCCTTCCTTAAATACTGTAGATGTACTTCAGATGTGGCCTCACCAAATACCTATATAACTGAACCTCCCTACTTTTGTATTCAATTGCCCCTGCAATAAATGATAACATTCTATTAGCTTTCCTAATTACTTGTGTTGCTGCATACTAACCTTTTGCGATTTATATACTAGGACACCCAGATCCCTCTGCATCTCAGAGCTCTGCAATCTCTCACCATTTAGAGAATATGCTTTTTTATTCTTCCTGCCAAAACAGACAATTTCACATTTTCCCATATTATACTCCATCTGCCAGATCTTTGCCCATCCACATTTCACCTAGTTATGTTCCTTTGTAGCCTCATGTCCTCTCCACAACTTACTTTCCTACCTATCTTTGTGTCATCGGCAAATTAAGCAACCATACCTTCAGTCCCTTCATCCAAGTTATTTATCTAAATTGTAAAAAGTTGAGGCCCCAGAATTGATCCCCGAGGCACTATATCTTGCCAACCAGAAAATGACCCAATTATGCTTGCTCTCTGCTTCTGTTAGCTAGCCAATCTATCCATCCCAACATGTTACCCCCTACACCAGAATCTTTTATTTTCTGCAATAACGTTTGATGTGGCACCTCATCAAATGCCTTCTGGAAATCTAAATACAATACATCCACTGGTTCCCCTTGATCCACAGCACATGTAACTCCCTCAAAGAACTCCAATAAGTTGGTTAAACATGATTTCCCTTTCACAAAACCATATTGACTCTGCCTGATTACCTTGAATTGTTTTTTTTTTTAAAAAAGTACCCCGCTATAACATCTTTAATAATAGCTTCTAACAGTTTCCCTCAGACAGATGTTAGGCTAACTGGCCTGTAGTTTCCTGCTTTCTGCCTCCCTCCCTTTTTGAATAAAGGAATTACATTTGCTATTTTCCAATCTAATAGAACCTTCCCCAAATCTAGGAAATTTTGGAAAATAAAAACCAACACATCAACTATCTCACGAGCCACTTCTTTTAAGTCTTTTAAGGATGAAGTCGATCAGGACACGGGGACTCGTCAGCTCGCAGCTCCAACAATTTGCTTAGTACCACTTCCCTGGTGATTGTAATTTTCTTGAGTTCCTCCCTCCCTTCCATTTCCTGATTTACAGTTATTTCTGGGATGTTACTGCATCCTCTATAGTGAAGACCGATGCAAAATACCTGTTCAATTCATCTGCCATCTCCTTATTTTCCCTTAATTCCCCAGATTCACTTTCTAGTGGACCAACGCTCACTTTGTTAACTTTTCTTTTTAAAATATCTATAGAAACTCTTACTATTTGCTTTTATATTTCTAGCTAGCTTTCTCTTGTACTCTAATTTTCTCCTCCTTATCAATCTTTTAGTCATTCTTTTCTGTTCTTCATATTATGTCCAATCATCTGACTTGCCACCCATCTTTGCGCAATTATATGCATTTTCTTTAAGTTTGATGCTATTTTTAACCTTTTTTTTTTTTAAAGTTAACCATGGAGAGTGTGTCCTCCCCTTGGAATTTTTCTCTCTCGTTGGAAGGTCCTGGATCAGTGTACTGTCTCCAGGCTGGAGGGATCACACATCTGCTTTTGACTTCCTCGGCCACCTCCATCCAAGCTTGCTTTGTTGGAGGGTTTGTCTTCTTCCTCCTGCCTGTGGGAGAGCTCACCTCACTGCAGCCCCTCAGATCCCTCAACAGGACATCCAGGTAATAGCCGTCCCAGGTCTCCTCTCTATTCTTGTTGCAGCAGCCTCAAAAATCCAAGTGCTGGTGAGCTCTTGTAACTCATGCTGTGGTCCCTTTAATTAGAAATTCTTTCTTTGACAGAATGGATACATCATCCCTCCCGCCCTCCAAATTGGTTGGGTAACCTAGAGGCGGGATGCTAACGCTGTTGCTCTGGGAAAGAACCTCGGCAAATCCCGCCTATTAGGAGGTCGGGTTCCCAATCTGGAAATGGTTCCACCATTTTGGCAGGGACAAAGTGGACAAGAGTCTGCCCAATAGACGTGACATTCGTTGTTTAACACTGCAATGGGCCACCAGCTGCTTCCCGTGTGCTCCACACAGCATTCCATCAGGGGCCGTAACCAGTGTGCGCCAGATGGCTGTGAATTGAAGCTATCCTGACGTAGTACAGCCCAACCTGCTGATGCAACACCAGGAGACCAAATTTGGACATAGGTCCAGGCAATTAATTCATCACTCAGCAAACAAGTGCAAGATGGGGCCTGCACTCGCATTCCTTAAAAGGTCAGGCACACAAATTGCAGGTGAGGTAATTTTTTTTTTTTTTTTTTTTGAGAACTTCTGCTATTGTAAACTGTCTAGAAGTAACCTGGAGCACATTTGGAGGTTTTGTGAGGAGAACCTGGATTTGTAAGAGAGCGTTTGCTGCATTTTCACAGTGTTGGCAAAACAGTAGATAACCATTCACACAAAGGCTGCAATAGATATGGGGACAGCAGTGGTAGTGTCTCTGGGTCTGCAGCACAATAGAGATAGATAGAGCAGAGGCTGCAGAGAGAGCAAGCTCTGCACCATGCTCTCTGTCAGCTTGGAGCTGGATTGCTTCCATGCACCTTGACAGTGACTGGCAGGCCTGCCAATGCACCCAGCATCTTGATGTGCATGCCCATCAACGTTCTCCCGTATGCTGCCCCATGGAGGTCCTCATCAGAGTCCTCTGCAGTACTACTTGTCTGTGGCCTCGCCCTCTGGTGAGCTGGCACACAACCATCCTTCCCCCCCCTGGCCTGGCTGCAGCCTACCCTATTGCCTGCTGATTCACCGTATGCTGATCCCAACTCTATACTTGCCTCCAAAGTACATGTAGTGCCAGCATCTAAGCTGATGGCTGCAAGTGCCAGATCAACTAATGGGACCTCTTAAATCAGTGCCATTCTATTGCTCTTTCTTTCTCCTTGGGCTGTTATGGCTGGGCAGGCAGAAGTTCTTGGCTGTCTGAAAGCAGGAAATCAGAAGGTGGTTGGAGTGAAGGAAGAAGATTGGAGTGTAAAGCAGGAGGTCCATGGTCACACGATTAACAGATTGCTCATCATGCCAGTTAAAAGGATGGTGAACTGGGAGTCGGGAAGGGGCAGAAGGCAGGAACATACCGTAGTCTTCAACATTCTCAGCGATGCTGGAAGCCATGTGCTCTGTCGCGGTTGGCCCATGACACTGATAACCAGCCATCTCCTCTGTAGAGCTCAAGAGATGCAGGTGTCTTTGTCCCCCACTGGTTCATTTCTGCTTTTGTTGTCACGTAAGAGAGGGGACAGAATGTTAGTGGTCATGTAGCACGATGTTTGGGTGATGTGCATGCCATAGTTGAACAGTTGAAGGTATGTGGAAGCAGGTGTGAGGATGAGGTGAATTATCTGGAATGTCTGGAACTGATGCTGGGTGAGCAATGGAGGTGTTGTGCATCAAGCAGCGAGAGGGGCTGGTGGAGCAGGGAGTAAGAGATGTCATTTGAAGATGTATGCACTGACCTTGACCAAACATGTGAGGTCATTCAACTTCTTGTAGCACTGCTGCCAGGTCCTCAGGTTCTGACTCCGGGAATTGACTTCCCTGGCCACCTGCTCCCAATCTTTGAAGATGTTCCTTGAGGGCCTCTGGAAACAGGGTGTCTCTCCTGCCCACTAATGCCTCCAGTGCCACATCTGTCACCCTTGAACTCTCTCCTCTGCATTGGTATTCCACTTTCCATCTTTTAAATTCCAGCAATACTTTCCAGTGCAGCTTCCTTTCAAGATGGACAGCCTGCCTTTAAGAATATCAGGCTGGCAGCACCATGTGATTTCAAAATAACATTGTTTACCACCCCCGCCACCCCACATGCAGAGGCAGATAGCAGTGTGAGGAGGATGCCAGCAGCACAGAACCCACTCGGGCCCATGCGATCAAGTAAGAGGTGGGAGCACCAAGTTTGCATGCTGCCTACTTTCCAATGGAACCAGTGTGGAGAAGCTGTGAATCATGACCCCACACCTAAAAGTGGGGTAAACAAAGTTTTAGCCCCTTATACCTAAATATTGGGTCATGAATGTTATTCCTGTTTCTTCTGGATCTTCCCTTGGAGAGAAGATCAGGAAAGGGTGGAAAGACTCGCTGTTCGATAAACAGTCTTACAGGCCGCAAAGGGACGCTCCTTCTATGGCTGTAGGCAAAGTAGTTAGTCCAAGATGATGGGAAAGATTTATGGGCTCCTACAAATCATACAATGAGGGGAGGATCACCTACACTGCTGGACATCCTGCCAGATGTCAAACCCAGAATTCAGAGCTAGAACTCAGGGGCTGAATTTTATTCTGGGTGACAGGAGTTTTGGTGGCAGACTGACCTTGGCTCTCCATCAGACCTCTGTAGCTAGGACAGGCAGTTGACTGCCCAACGTCAGGGATGCGATCTCTATAAGGGAGGAACTCCTGCCTCCCAAATGGAAGGCCAACAGCACCACCTGGAGTGGTGGTCACTGTCAGAACTGCAGGAGGCTCTACAGCACTGAGGACGTTGGGAGACCCCAGGAGACGTTAGTGGGGTCGGGTTAATGAAACCATTCAAAGCAGGCCCCAAAGGGTTGTGGGGGTGGGGGGGGTTTGGGGAGGGTGGAGTGTGGTTGGTGATTGCCACTGGCAGGGCCCTCCAGGGGCCCTGGATTACCCCCAAAGGAGGACCCCCCTGCCTATCCCCACCCACCTGGTGGCGACTCCCTGCAGCATCATGCCCCTCCACCTTGCCTTTAATTGAGGTGGAGACAGATTAATTGGCTGCTCAACGGCCTCAATTGACCTCGGGCAGGAAGGCCGTCCTCAACCTTCATTGGAAGGGGTTGAGAAGGCAACAGGTACTGCACCCCTCACTTTCTCATGCAATTTTATTAGCCCCCCACCTCTGTTCCTATCCCTGGGGGCCCATAAAATTTTAGCCCAGGTCTTCACTCACTGGAAGTGTAAAGATAGACAGTCACACACTCTTCTGCTTTTCATTGCCAGTAAGTTTTCCTTTTCCTATTTGAATTGTGTCATTGAAATTTATATTCTTCATTATGTGTGCCCCTCAACCCACTGAATTTGCCACATGACATTGCAACATAACTTTCTTGGAGGAAAAAAAACAAAGCTCCATTTAGTTAGTGCTGACTTTGCATTACTGATGGGAAGAGAGGAGGTTGCTGAAAAACTGGACTCCCTGTTACTCAGCAGAATACCCTGACAGTGAACTTTTAAAATTTGCACTGTATAAATTTCAATGGTGTGGCTTTCTTCAACGTTGTGATAAATTTAAATTCACAGCTCATATCCTGTGCTGAGTGCACCAAAAGCACGGTAAGTATATTTGCGGAGGGGTTCCCCCCCTCCCCCAAGAAATGTGCAAATTTAGAACTTACCACAGAAGTAAACAATATAAAAAGGAGCACTTAAAACAAAGTAATTATGACATGTGAAAAATGTTAGTAAATCTTTGTAAACACATGACGTTGGGACACAAACCATATTTCAATAAATATTATCACTATTGCTCGGATACAATCAAGGCAGCAGGACAAGAGCACACAGGTTCACTGCTGTGAAGAGGTATTTTAGGATAGATAACAGGAAATATTTGCGTTGACAGAGGGTAATCACTAGCTGCAATAGGATGCTGGGAAGGTGAGCTGAAGCCAGAACACTGGGTTCATTTAAGAAAAAGAGACAGGGGAGTGGGATTAACGAAGCTGTTTTTGCAGAGAGCTGGCACAGATATGATGGGCCAAATGGCCTCCTCCTGTGCTGTAACAATTCTATGATTCTATTCTATATGCTACAAAGAGGAGGCAAGGGGCCAAAATTGATTTGATTTCCGCGATACACCACTGTGCTCGAATTCCCGTGTGCTCACTATTAACTATGCTATTCTTTTCCAGCACATGTACTGAGACATGAAATGTGCAGAGAGAAATGTCACATTCATAAATGCATTTTATTCACAGTCTGCAGTCTAGACTCTTTTAGTCTTGGATTTGAAAATAAGACTCCATGCTCACGCCTGCTGCACAGTTAAAGATGGTTGCATGATGAAGAGTATAATTTGTTGCACAAGGACTTCAGCAACAAATACAGCCAGGCAATAAACAGTGACAAACAGAAATTGTGACAGAACAAAGGCTAATCAATGATTTTGCTTTTAAAAAAAAAGATACAGCCAGCTGATTTAAAAATTGCTAGCTAACAAGATGAGTTGATCTAGACAGGATTGATAACACCATGTCACTGAATCATACCAATTGCTCATTTACAACGTCTTCAAATTAAGAGGAAAAGTTCGAGTGCAAAACTGCGGTGTAGCAGATGCAATGTCTTTAGCATCGTAATTTGTTCCTGCCACACCTGGAAGTCACTGAACAGACTTTTGGAAGCTCTGCATTTCAAATATTAAGTCTACTATAAAACTCCTCAGTGCAACTCCACCACCATTTAAGCTTAGTGATTTGAAGGGCAAACCACATCTAAAATAGCACTATGGAAACATTCAAAAAAAGATTCATTTGAAGAAGGAGTTATCTCCAAGCAGTGGGCTTGGTTAGAACATTTTACTTTCACTTTTTTGATCGATAACTTAATTCAGCCTCAAAGTAGGATGATCATCTGTTGGCTGCTCAGTGTTTGAGGTCCACGCTAAAGCAAAAAAAAAAACTCAGTAAAAATAGGTTGATGGTTATTTTGCTCATGTAATCCTTATTCAGTTGGGCATTTTACCTTACCAACTAGCTTTCAGCCCTACATTCCTGTTTCTTGCGTCAAGTACTGGCAAATGTTGTGGCGCTCATTTCAGATGTGAACAAATCAGCCTTATGGCACTTGGCTGTGCACATACTGTATCAACTTACTGGCACATGGCCACCAGCCAATATAAGACAGGTTCAATCAATGCTGCAGTAGCATAATATGCATTGGATTCTCCAGCTTGTGTCCACTCCAGCAATTACATTTGAGCTGAGTCAGTGCTGCCCCTGCACTAAGCTAATCACTTCAGTAAAGAAAAAGCAGGAGACGTGAAGCAAGCGGCTGTGAATTTGCAAATTATATAAAGTGTATTCCAACACAAGCACGTAACAATTTAAACTTGCTTTCTCCTCCATCTATAGATTTCTACCTCACTATTTAAAAAAAAATTGTCAATGAAGTTGAGCATTTTATGGGATCTTGAATTTCAACCTTTTGTGTTCTTCTATGCTTGCGCGTGTTGAGTTAACGTGTTAACAAATTGCCTAAGTGGCTGTCTCTGAATTTTCTTCCTGTTGTATGAACTGGTGAACAAGAAATTCCCATCCACAGCTCTAAAGAAGAAAGGCAAGATGAGGTTACCAGAGCTTCAATATTGCTTGTGTCAGAAGTGGCAAAGGTTAGATTAAACAGAATTAAGTTAATGATCATTTAGTGTACCCACAATTATGGGTTTGTTCTCCAAAGATGTCATTCAGCATTTTTACAAGCCTGGTCACAGCGGTTGAAAATATGATATCCTGACTGGATGAACTCTATACTTGGCTGAGTACATTCAGATTTGAGTACATTAGTTTGACTGGAAATCGATGTGTCAAAATTGTTGGCAAGTCTGAGTCTCCAGAGTCCAGGTCTTTCATCATAAATTCCTTGACCATTGTACGAGGACAGCATCTATAAACCTCATCATATCTGTCATTATATCTGGTCCAAAATGTAACGAACACTTGCAAGACTTGGAGTTTAAGACCTAAATTGTAAGTAATAAGAAGCTTTTCAAAGGAATAGTGTCTGAAGTCAAGTTGCTTATATAGTACAGTTAGTCAAGTTATTAGCTGATGGATAGCTTAGCAATTGTAAGGCGAGTATTGTCTCTTGTTTACACCATCAGGAGGAAGGCTGCTCAAACTTCAATTTAAATAGCTAAAATGATATAGTTCAGGCTATAGAATCAGAATTCATTGTGATAGGTCACAGAATGAATCCAAGATATCTAGCGTAACCATCAATCTCCAACTAACCATGAATACTGTGCTAATAGGGCACAGGGATGAAGCAAAAATCTAGACAATACAGAAGGGGCATAGTCTTCAAAATTTCACACTTAGCAGCAAGAAGTCTAATATTCCAGTAATGAGTGAAAAACCAATTCACACTGGTGCACCGTAACAAGGTAGGGAGTTCGCACCTACAATTTTATCATGACAAGTTTCTCAAAATGAATTGATACTCTAGAAAGGATACAACTCAAATGGAAAAAAAGTCATCCTAGAGGTCAACTCAGGAACACAACTGGGAAAGGAATGAGAGGTCACATGCATGACCTTGGAAATGGGAAATGCAGCGCAGCAAGCTATAATTTCAAATATTGTTTATTGTATGTACCTACAAAGACACACAATATGACTATGATGCAGTTTTAAACTAGAGCTTGAATGGGGAAGCCAAGGCAGATTTCCTGCTGGACTGAATCAGGTCTGAAGACAGAAGAGGCTACATCAGGCAAGTCTAAAACTTTTGCTTGTGGGGCCAGGAGGAGCAGGAGTGCCACAGGAAGTCATGGCCTCTCCTGCCCTGGACTCTTTACCTTCCTCTCTCCATTCCAAAAGACCCACCTGAAAACCTGTCCCTGCCACTAACCTGGAAGTGGACAATGCCTGACCATTTTACCTGTTAGCAGCCACTCTTGGTCCATTCCAGGGGAGATGGAGAAGCAACATTTAAATGGAGGCCTGGGAATTAAAATACTCCAGGCCTGAAATTTAGGCATGCAAATGAGTTTTGTGCTTGTCCCTCCCGCCTGACAAAAAAAAAACATTATTTGGGCTAAAATCTTGTGTTTTTTTTAAAAACTCAGACCAGCTATACGGATCAAAATAGTCTTCTAATGCTTGGGAATTAAAGCGTGGCTACCCGACCCGAACAGACCACATAACATGTGTCAGGTTCGGGTCGGTTCTCTCTTCTGGGCCCAAAATTCGGGCTCGGGTCGGGTCGGGCTGGACAGTGCTGCCTTGCTCCGGGAAGTAATCTTCAAAGTGAAGATTCAGGACGTCAAGGTGGGAAACGTGCAGTGCTCTGAAATCTACATTATCCTTCCTGTTTGAAAACATATCACAGTAGCCTCCAGGTGGCTGCTGTAGTCTTACTGACGCCCTCACATGAATATTGAGGTGTGAAATGCTCAACTGCACTTACCCCAGCAGCTCAGAGCATGCCAGCCTCAAGTCTCTTTCACTTTAGTGCATGTGTGTTTATTTTTTTAAATTAAAAAAAGCAGTTGTCCCTTTAAAGCCAGCGAGAGTGCCAAATCGTGGAGAAACGACCGAGTGCCTGAGAGACAGTGAGAAGGTGGAATCTGGAGCCTACTTTTGGTTTGACAGCGGAGAGAGAGAGAGAGACAGACAGACAGATCAGGACAAACAGAAATCAGAGGCGAGAAGAGTGGAGGTGGCAGTGGGGCGGGGGGAAAAAGGAGGGGAAAGAAACAGCTACAAGTTCCAACATAAAGCACCCGAGTGAAATTAACCCAACCCCTTACACTCTGAAATCTGGGAGAAACTGACAAGCTCAGGGAAGATACCAGTAACTGCAGTAAGTACAGAAACATCAACTGAGCTCTTGCTTTAATCTATACTTGGCCCAAGGATTTTAAAATTATCTGGAAATAGGGAGATTAAACTTCATCAACCCGAGTTCTCCGAGGAGATTTATTTTTTGTTAATGATACCGGAAGTTTCAGAGCTTGATACAGTTCAGAAGCTCGTTTGTTACATTGCATGATTTCCTGAAGTGGATACTTTTTTCCCCCCCATGAGTGCTCAGGGTTGCAGCACCTTCACCTGTTTGAAATCAGTGTTTTTTTAAAAACTTTATGATGTTAATTGAACACTGGTACATCAACAACTGGCACCTGTATTCGATTACTGGTCTAAAGCCTGGCTACCCGACCAAACCCGAATATATGTGTCGGGTTGGGTCGGGCATTAAAAAAATTAAAGGACTCGGGCTCAGGTTGGCTGTTGTAGGGTTGTGCCTGGGTTGGGTTTTAATTTTATACCCGAGCCAGGCATCAATGGGAATCGCTCAGGTCTATGCCTTGATCTACCTATTTAACATGCAGAGAAAGAAAGTGATATTTAAATTAGTCTTGGTCCATTGTGCAAAATGGGTGATAGCAAATTGAATCCATAGGAAAGAATAAATTAAGCAGAGTGCAAAACAGTCCAGCAATTCACTATTATCCATTTGGGGATACCGGCCAAGAGAAATTTATACCAGAGTCTTTAAAACGATCATAATCCATAATGTTTGCTGTTTCTCGTCATAAACAATTTCCAAAAAGACTAGCTTACTTAGTGGTTGCAATGTTCTTCCTCAATTAGCAATGCTTGGAAGTTTTCTCCTGTTTTTCTATCTCATTGTTTTCAGTAACTACATTATAGAATTGAAGGTGACAGTTTACCATTGAACTCGCTGAAGAAGCAATTGTTTTCAAACAATATTACCAATTCACTCCTATATTAAAGGAAACTAGATTAAATACGGTGAGAAAATTCTGCAAACAGCAATGAATGAAGTACATAGCACAACATCAATAGCATGTGGAAAAAGGCTTCATAATGTAACTGACATGGATGCAGTGACTACACTTCAAAAATACTTCATTGAGATGTCCAGTGATCATGAAAGGCACTATATAAATGCAAGTCATCCTTTCTTTTTGAACTCATCACAAACCAAAACAGTGGCAGAAGGTGGGAAGTGGGGTCCCAAAAGGATGAGGGTTGGGACCACTGTTGTCCACAATTTATATTAATCATTTACATTTTGGAATCAAATACACAATTTCTAACTTTTTGGATGATTGGATGGGGTGTGGAATAGTCAATACTGAGGAGGACTGCAAAAATTACAAGACACAGGGTGACGCAGTGGTTAGTGCTGCAGCCTCACAGCTCCAGCGACCCGGGTTCAGTTCTGGGTACTGCCTGTGCGGAGTTTGCAAGTTCTCCCTGTGACTGCGTGGGTTTCCGCTGGGTGCTCCAATTTCCTCCCACAGCCAAAGACTTGCAGGTTGATAGGTAAATTGGCCATTGTAAATTGCTCCTAGTGTAGGTAGGTGGTAGGAGAATGGTGGGGATGTGGTAGAGAATATGGGATTCATGTCGGATTAGTATAAATGGGTGGTTGTTGGTCGGCACAGACTCGGTGGGCCAAAGGGCCTGTTTCAGTGCTGTATCTCTAAATAAAATAAACAATGTTAATAAACTTGCAGAATGGCCATATAATTGACAAATGAATTTAAACAGTTATTCCACTTTAAGAAATATAAAAAGGAGGTTACATATTATTTTGGAAATTGAGAATCTAAATGGGGTTGAGGAGCAAAGGGTTTTGGGAGTACAAATACACAAATCATCAAAAGTAGCAAAGCAGGTTAATAAGACCATTTAAAAATAAGCAAGCCAAGCACCAGGTTTATTTCTAAAATGATAGAATTGAAAACAGAGAAGTTACACTAAACTTACCAAATCTTGATTTGGCTGCACTTTGAGTACTGCCCATGGTTCAGGTTGCATTATAAAAAAGGGATATAGGAGGCACTAGAGAGGGTGCAAAAAAGATTTACATGGATGATATCAGAACTGCGAGGTTATACCCATCAGGAAGGATAAACAGGTTGGGCCTCCATTCTCTTGGGAGGAAAAAAAAGGCTTAGTGATGACCTAGAAGATGTCTTTAAAATCATGAAAGGTTTTGACAGAGTAGACACGGAGTGGGTGTTCCACTTGTGCAGAAGAGCAAAACTTGAGACCATCAATATAATATAGGCACCAAGAAATCAAATAGGAAATTCAGAAGAAATTTCTTGACCTAGAGAGTGATGAGAATGTCGAACTCAATACCACAGGGAGTAACTGAGGCAAATAGAGATGCAATTAAGGAAAGCATGAGGGAGAAGGGAGTAGATAAGGAAGTATGGAAAGGGACTTGAGTGGAGCATAAATACCAGTGTGTAATGGTTGAGCTGAATGGCTTTTTGCTGTGTTGTATATTCTTTGTAATTCTATATAAAACTTGACAAGCTGCTGGTGTTCTCTACCATAATGTTAATTATGTGGTTACTTACTTGGACTTGTGATATCAGCAGTTCTTCTCAATTTTCCACTAGCTGTCCGTGTAATTCCTAAAACAATAATAAAATGTACATTCACAATCTGTTGGTGTACCCATCCCAGATTTCTCTCCCCATTTCTTTCCCCACAGTTTATTGCCAAACAGTTGTTCACCAGGAGGAAAGTGAATGGGTTGCAGAGATCACCACCGCTTGAAAAAAAAAACTGTTCATTTCAAATGCATATACAGTAGTATTAAGGCAACATCTTAAGTTAAACTTCAAACCAGATTACCAATAAGAATGGTTGAAAAAAAAAACAGCCAAATAAGGATTCCTACATTAGTGAGAAATTTCAGAAGTTTATAGCTGAAAACTATATATTTAGACTTTCCCTCAGTTGCAGTGGTTTAACAAGCTGCACAGGGGAAGAGGGGGTGGGAGAGGGGAACAAACATTCATACAATTGTCTATTTGCTTCATTATCTTGTTGGATTTATTTATTTTTTTTAAATGTAAGTTTTGCAATAGAAAGAAAAATTTGTAAGCTTGTACAACAGATGGGCAGCACAGTGGTGCAGTGGTTAACACCGCAGCCTCACAGCTCCAGGGACCCGGGTTTGATTCTGGGTACTGCCTGTGTGGAGTTTGCAAGTTCTCAGTGACCGCGTAAGTGTTCGCCGGGTGCTCCGGTTTCCTCCCACAGCCAAAGACTTGCAGGTGATAGGTAAATTGGTCATTGTAAATTGCCCCTAGTGTAGGTAGGTGGTCGGGAATATGGGATTACTGTAGGGTTAGTATAAATGGGTGGTTGTTGATCGGCACAGACTTTGTGAGCTGAAGGACCTGTTTCAGTACTGTAACTCTAAATAAATAAAAAATAAAACAGGTGCCTGGCTGACACCGCTGGTGTTACTCTCAAGTGGTAAGTTGCAAAGTACTCCACAATTTTAACACATTGAATTGCTTTGATAAAAAATACTGAGATTTCTCATCAGCAGTTATGATCACACTCCAAGGTAAGTTGAAGACTCCCTGTTGGTGGGGAGGGATGGAATTTAAAATGCCGATTTGTGGCTGGGACTGAGACTTCTGAATGGCATGTCACCCCTTTTGTGTCAGGGTATGAGGAAATGTAACATGGAGAGTTGTAAACCTTGGGGAGAAGTAAACCTGCTACAAGTAGTGGGTCAAACAGGAAGCAATGACACAGCAAAGAGTAGAGTAAAGGTCTTGCAGAAGGGGTTAAGTTTTAAGCTGAAGTACAAGATCACAAGGGTAGTCTCAGGTTTACACCTGATACCATACGATGGATCACCCAAGCATAGTGGGCTAGATACATCGCTGCATGGCCAGAGAGATGGCGTAGAAGGGAAGGTTTTAGATTCCTAAGGCATTAAGACAAGTTCTGAGAAAGTTGGAAGTTTTCAAGATGGAAAGGTTCCACCCAAAACAGATTGTTACCAGTGTTCTTGCAGAGTAGTTAAACATGGTAGTGAGAACATTTAAACCAATAAAAGGCAGAGGTAGGGATCAAATCAGTTAATTTCTTTCCTTCTTGAGCTGTTGAGTAAGGAATAGAAATGCAGTGAAAACCTAAAATTCTTGACCAAAAACTTTTGGTTACCCCTCCTAATATCTCCATCTCTGGTTTGACTTCCATTTTAGGCTGATTACGTTTTTGTGAAGTGCCTTGGAATATTTTTCTATGTTAAAGCTAGTTGTCGTCAACGTGGTTGTGAATTACTTTGATTTCTAACTATAGGTTATCCTATGAATTATATTTGGTTATAGGTACAAGTACAGTTGCATAAGAATCAAAGTTGGAAGGAAGGGTTTTTATTTGAATATCAAAAGGAGTTGAGCATGACTTCCCATTTAAAATATGAAATAAATAAAAAAAAAAAAACTTGAAAATCCTGTGTTCATTTCAGACAATAGGAAAATCAGGATGTTGCTCTAAGCTGACCACCTCATTGGGTCAAATCTCATTTGAGCAGCCGCATGGATAATTGACCAAGAGTAGTTTTAATTTACTTCTAATGAAATATCTCAACTGGCCATTTATTGTAGTCTATTATCTGCAAGTCCTTTCCAAACTCCTGGTTGTCCTTTTGAGTATACATTCTGTGGTTCTGATGCTACTTTAGTGTCTTGGTAACCTCTTGAGAAAATCAGAGGGTGGGGACGATGTATTCCAACCATATTCACATAGAGCAAGTGAAAACAGCACATTTCTCCTACCATCTAATAATTAGTAAAAGATCTTCATCTCAAACCTGATTTGTGTTGAGATTTTCTTGAATACTTGTTTCTTTTTTCTATATTTTTTTTAAAAGCAGAGAGAAAACTGAAGCAACAACTGCCAGTTTCACATTAAATCCTGGCATCCTGCTGGTTTTAAATGTCTGCCTCCAACAGTTATTGCTAGTGAAAGAGCAGCAGCCAACAGTCCAGAATTTTTTCCATGCTCATGGAGGTTTGGGAAGAGAAAGAAGGAAGATGACAATATTCTTGTATTTCATTTCTGGAAGGAAGGGAGAGGGAATTATTTCTACAAGAACTTTTACAGCAGCCATTGCATAATGCAATTTTAAGGAAATCAAAAATCAACTCATGACTATGAATGCGTTAAATTATGCAAAAAGTAGCTTGCGATCGGATATTTGACATCTAGGGTCACAATGTAAATGCAATGCCAGGTTGTCAAAACCTAAAGTCAAAAACTGATCTCCTGGGTGGCTTTAAAGCCTTCAGCTTCTCCCATCCCGCTGCATCTGGACTGCAGTTTAACCACTACCCCATTTTCTGTTTTCTCTAAAAATATAAAACTTCTGTTTGGTTAAAAACAAACAGAAAAAGTACTGGCAAGGTCAAACAGGGTTTGAAAAGAAAGTTTGCTTGATAGGATTGGCAGGCCAGTTGGAAAAAAATATTTCATGTTCAAAAACTCTAGTGAAGTCCATGAGGATTAAAAAGTATTTAATTTGCCACTGAATGGAGACCACAGAATTCAAAGGAAATACATTTCCAAGCAAAACCATTCTCTGAATAAATCTCCTCTGTTACAAAAACGTGGCAGGACGATCAGTGAGTCATTGCGTGTGACTCACTCTTCAGCTGGGTTAGCTTTCTTCAAAAAGCACTTCAATTGAGTAACACAAAAGGATGAGATGGTCATGTATAAGAATTTTTCTTTTACTTTGTTAGATTAAAAATTAATATTCTTTTCCCCATATTCAGGATAAATGCCAATGTTGTAATTCAAAGGAGAGATTTTTTTCTTTAAAATTGCTGTGTCTTTAGCTCATATCTTCATGCTTCTGGCTGGATACTTACAGCCATGGGACAGCTACAAAACTTGATCCCTGTCTCACCCATGTCCCTGTAATCAGATACCAGGGCAAGTCAGGGATCACAAAATTATGTTTCTTTTCTGATGCTAAAGATCACATTTCCACCTCTGTACCATCACCCGACTTCACGGCTGTCTCAGCTCATCGGCTGCTGAAACCCTCATTCATAACTTCATTACCTCCAGACTTGACTATTCCAATGCACGCCTGGCTGGTCTCCCACATTCTACCCTCCGTAAACTTGAGGCCATCCAAAACTGTGCTGCCCATGTCTTAACTTGCATCAATTCCCGTTCCCCTAGCACTCCTGTGCTCTTTGACCTACATTGGCTTCTAGTCAAGCAACGTCTTGATTTTAAAATTCTCATCTTTTTTTCAAATGCTTCCTTGGCTTCGCCCCTCACTATCTCTGTAATCTCTTCCAGCCCCAAACTTGCCAAGATATTTGTGCTCCTGCAATTCTGGCCTGTTGTGCATCCCTGAGTTTAATTGCTTCACCATTGATGGTTGTGTTTTAAGTTACCTAGGCCCCAAGCTCTGGAATACCCCCTCACTTTCCTCCTTTAAGACACTCCTTAAAACCTACCTTTTTGACCAGGTTTTTGGTCATCTAACCTAATATCTCATGTAGCTCGGTGTCATATTTTGTTTTTTATAATGCTCCTATAAAAGTGCCTTGGACATTTTATTATATTTGTATAACAAATGTAATGCAAGTTTTTGCTGTCTTTGTGCTTAATGGCATAGATTTTGTCAAACTGTTGCTTTTACTATTAGTTACAATTAGTCCCCTAAAAAACAGAAGCAAAAGGGAAAACATTAAAAACAGTAAATGTCCAGGAATTACTAGCCTTCAGCCACGGTCAGATTCCTTCTTGTACAATGATCCTAAATTTTGACAACTGACCAGCCCAAAGCAAAGCCATGGCCCCAGCTGAATCCTGCCCCCAACTGAGGATAGCTCATCTGGGCAGTACAGCCATGGCTAGATCCCCTGGCATTCTGCACCCGCCAGCAGAAAATATGGCCTGTGGCCTACTTCCCTACCACCACACCCAAGGAAAGAGAAAAGGAAAAAGGGAGTGGAGAAAGAGGAAGAAAAGGAGGATAACAGACAAGCAAGATGTAGCCCTGTGCTCTAATTTACTGTTAACCATGCCACTGCTTCATTAAAATAGTTCAAAAATAATTTCCATCACTAAGCTTCTAAAAAAACAAAACCAAAGGGGTCAAAAAATGATTATATTGCACATAGAATACATTTTTCTAAACCTTAACAGTCACAACTATCCTTTGCATCAAAGGACCAAGAGTCCAAAGTGTCTTTGTATTTTTGAATAAAGCAACGATAAATGATTAACATGGAACTTAATGGTCCTGACTCATGAATTGCGTGTATGTTCTCTCAGTAGATCCTTGAACTGCAGAATCAGCAAAATGAACCAACAATTTTTTTTTTTAAGATCACATGACTTGTCTGGTCCAGAACACCTTCATCAAGGAGAACTGCTTCTGGACCCAGAAGAGTTAAGATAATAAAGCCATTATTTCTCTATGCCAAGAATACCTCAATGGCAACATTTCTAACATGAATCTCAGCTGATAAAATAAACTGGGATCATTACTAAAACCTACTGTTGGGAAACAGCAGAAACTGCTAAAGTTTTTATAATGAGCTAGAATGATTTTATAAGCATGCAGCCAGACCCAAAATTTCCAATTAAAACAAAGAAAAACCATTTTTAATACTGGAAGAAGCCTGCATAAGATCAGTTTTGAATATTAAAATAACATGGAATTCTCACACACTTAGAATTGAGGTATTGCGAAGAGTGGTTTTCTCCCATCACGGTTTCTTCCAACTTCGCTGAGTATAGCTTTCTTGGCTTTGGACATTTTTGCATTATTGCAAAGTATAATCGTTTCCTTACAAAACTTGCAATACCCACCTGAAAGAACTTGCATTTACAAAGCACTTTTCAAAACCTCAAGACGTCCCAAAGCTCTTTATAGGCAATTAAGTACTTTTAATAATGACTACAATCTGTTTTAGGATATGTTGGTCGAGAGGCAAATATTGGACCTCGAAGACAGCTCATCGGGGGTGCAATCGATGTTGCCCTGCACCTGGATGAATGCAGCAATGGAGGCAAAACCCAATGCCCTCTGCCCCTGTGAGAGCATGCATTAAGTGAGTATACTGTCCAGCTGGGGCAAAGACTGCATCAGTGACCTGCAAAATGCAGTGGGGTGCTTGCGAGATACCACTAAGGTCCACAGCTGATCCTTGGAAGGTGGCATAAGCAAAGACGTTCAAGGCCACATTGGCTGACATCCACTGGCAGGGCATGGCAACCAGTGCTGCGAGGTGTGAGGTCTTCAGTTATGAGATCAGAGATCCGTGACCATCTGCCTGGAGAGTTGCAGTCTCCTGTGGTACTGGGTCATGGTCATCTACAGGTCGTTCTGCTTGACAGTAGATCCTGTATTGAAGGTATGGTTCAGTTGTCTTCCTGCCCTTTTATCTTCTCCTGTGCCCTCCTGGTGCTCAGGGCTCTGCCTTTCCTGTGGGGAGTGTTGCCCTTCATTGCTATTGGGCCACAAAATCTGACAGTTGTGCCCCCATTGCCAGCTGCAACCTTCCTTCTGGACAGATGGCTGCACAATGGTCCTTGGCAATCTTTCCCCCTCTCTTCTGCCCCTAGGATCCTAGGATGCTGGGGGATGGCAGGCATGGGGTGGGGGGGAGGGCGTGGTTGGCTGTGGTGTTGGCGATAACCCCATTCAATACCTGAGCAGAGTACTCACACCTCCTTAGAGAGATACAGCACTGAAACAGGCCCTTTGACTCACTGATTGTGTGCCGACCATCAACTACCCATTTTTACTAATCCTACCTTAATCCCATATTCCCTACAACATTCCCACCTTCCCTCAATTCCCCTACCACCTACCGACACTAGGGCCAATTTACAATGGCCAATTTACCCATCAACCTGCAAGTCTTTGGTTGTGGAAGGAAACCGGAGCACCCGGCGGAAACTCACGCGGTCACAGGGAGAATTTGCAAACTCCACACAGGCAGTACCCAGAATCGAACCCAGGTCGCTGGAGCTGTGAGGCTGCAGTGCTAACCACTGCGCCACTCCTTACCAAATGCCAAGTCCCCCTTGCCCTGCTGACCCTCTTATGGGGCTGGGGTGATTCCCTGGGTATCAATTACTGGTTCCCCACTACGTACTGTCTCCCTTCAGCTGATCTGCAACAGACACCTCCCTATGCAGCCCCTTAAACATTCCACCCTCCCCTCCAACAATCTTTTAAACTACTTTAATTGGCCTCAATAGGGAGGAGAGCCTGATCCCTGTCCCACCCTTCCACTGCCCTGTTTAAAATTGCTGTTGATGAGAACAGCATCCTGAAATTGACACGCCAGCCGTGCCAGTATTTTCAGCCCCCGCCCTTGCTTCCATTCCTGATCTTGCAGGGGTGGCCTGAAAATTCAGCCCACCATATTTAAACATTTGCAGTTCTTTTTGCTCACTTCAATAGATGAACTAATTATTCAAAGTGGACACAGGCAGGATAAGAGCTATCATCTTTTGTGATGTCCCAAAACTAGCATCTTATAAAACACATTTCTGAATTTTTTTTTTTTAAATAACAAAATATCCTGGATAAATAGAAATTAAGTTTCCAGTGTACAGAACAGCTGGCCATTGGCCACAGAGGACTTTTAAGTGGGTGAATATTTTTAGAACCATGCTCTCTTAAACCTTCCGAATAAAAGCATAAATTATTTTGTTTATTACAAACAGTAGCCTGGCATCAAAAAACCCACATAAACACAACCAAAAGAAAATAAAAAATCCCAATTATATTAACTTACAAATTATGAAGTTACTGCTGATTTATAGAAGTTAGGCACTTGGCCTTGTAGGTTAAAAAAAAGGCCCTAAATGAGCATACCCCCAGGAGTTTCACTAAACTCAACATTGTTAGAACTAAATTTTATGGACCCTTCCCTCACCCCACTCCGAGATGGAGGGGCCTATAGAATTGCGACGGATGTGGGGGTGGAGGGCCCGTCACCTCCCCGTCGCAATGCAATTTGGCCAGGGATGGGATAGGCTAATGACAGCCTTCCACCCAGAGGCCAATTGAAGCCCTCAAATTTCCTATTAATGGCCTCTTTCGACTGCTGCTGGGATTTAACCAGTGGCAGAGGGGTTGCCTTCTGTCATGCAGGGATGTCACCCAGTAAAACAAGGTGATCCCCCTGTGGGTAATCTGTGATCCATGGGAGGGCCACCACCAGGAAAACCTGCAACTCCCTGAACCCCAATCCCCAGGCACTCAACATCCCCCTTGCCAGAGGCTTCTAGACTGGCCCCGGTGACATTGCTTCACCTACCTGGGTCTGGGGCTCCAGCGTTAGGCCTGGGTCCAAGGCCTCTGCAGTACTGGCAGTGGCCACTGATCCTAGTGGCGCTGCCGATACAGCAGAGCTGTCAGCCCTGTGAGTGGCTGACAGCTCTTGGAGGCACAATCCCCATCTTTAAAAGGGTGGTGGATTCTGGTGCCAGGCTGTTAATTGGTCTGGCGCCACAGTATCGCTCCAGCTGGCTAAGCCATGAATTCCCCCCACCTTTTTGACCTGGTGCTCGGAGCTCCACTACGGGCACTTCGACTTTCAAAATTGTACTACAAGGGATTTTAAACGCCAGTATAGGTTCTGCCAGGGACATTGGGCTCCAGACCTCATTACAGTCTTGGTCCAAACATGGACAAAAGAGCTGAATTCCAGAGTTGAATACAGAATGACTGCCCTTGACATCAAGGCAGCATTTGACTGAGCATCAAGCAGCTCCAGCAAAATTGAAGTCAAAGGGAATCGTGGGGAGAACTCTCCACTGGTTGGAGTCATACCTAGCACAAAGGAAGGGGGTTGTGCTGGCTTGAAACCAATCATCTTAGTCCCTGGACATTGAGACAGGAAGTTCCTCAGGGCAGTGTCCTCAGCTCAACCATCTTCAGTTGCTTCATCAATGACCTTCCCTCCATCATGAGGTCAGAAGTGGGGATGTACACCCATGATTTCAGTGTTCAATACCATTCGTGACTCCTCAGATACTGAAGCAGTCCATGGCCACATGCAGCACGATGTGGTCAACTTTTAAGCTGGAGCTGACAAGTAACATTCACGCCACACAAGTGCCAGGCAATGACCATCTCAAACAAGAGAGAATCTAATCATCTGCCCTTGATGTTCAATGGCATTACCATCACTGAATTCCCCACCAACATCCTAGAGGTTACCTTAACTGGGCTAGCCATGCAAATACTGTGGCTACAAGAGCAGGTCAGAGGCTGGGATTCCTGCGGCAAGTAACTCACCTCCTGTCTCCCCAATGCCTGTCCATTATCCACTAGACCCAAGTCAAGAGTATGATGGAATACTCTCCACTTGCCTGTATAAATGCAGCTCCAACAACACTCAAGAAGCTCGACACCATCCAGGACAGCAGCCCACTTGATCAGCACCTCATCCATACCACCACACGGTGGCAGCAGTCTGTACCATCTACAAGATTCACTGCAGCAACTCGCCACACCTCCTTCAACAGCACCTTCCAAACCCGTGACCTCTATCACCTAGAAGGATAAGGGCAACAGATGCAAGGGAACTACCTGCAAGTTCCCCATCCAAGTCACACACCATCCTGACTTGGAACTATGTTGCTGTTCCTTCACTGTCATTGGGTCAAAAACCTGGAACTCCCTCCCTAACAGCACTCTGGGCATACCTATACCATATGGACTGTAGCAGGTCAAGATGACAGCTCAGCACCACCTTCTCAGTGGCAATTAGGGATGGGCAAAAAATGTTGACCTTGCCAGCAATGCTCACATCCCATGAATGAATAATTGAAAAAAATACCCCTCAAAAATTATGGTTTTTTTTGTGATAGAAGGTTGCAGTCACATTTCCCAATTCTCTGGGCTTGTGCTATACTAACTAAACCCAATTACAAGTCAGGACAAGCTTGTATATGTAAATCACCTTTAAGTTGTATATGCTATCTCAGTACATTACTGAACGACTGGTACAGTGGAGTACTAATCCAAGAACTGTAAATATTTTAAACCCACAAGACATACAATTACAAAAGCTTGTATTCTTTGGTATCATTGTCTGTGCAAACAGAATTCATGTGTTAAGCAACAGGATGGAAATTCTTGAGTGTACTGTCCCAGGATCTCAGTAGAAAAACCTTTAGGCTTAACAAAAAAAAAAAAAGGACAACCTTGCGTGGAGGAAGCTAAGAAACTGCAAGACATACGTGTATTGCACAACACTTATGATCTATACAAATTGTATTTTGTGAACACATTGTGTTTTTTTAAAAGTTTATTTTACTCTCTATGTTTTGGCTTCCATGATTCTGACTGCTGTCATTGATGAACCCCAACTCTAATATCTAGAGAATGTTTAGAGGCAAAATTGTGCCAAGGAAACAAACAGGTTTTCAGATTATTTCAACTAATGGTTCTATCCAGTATCTGTTTGTGATCTTTCTTAACTGCAGAAGCCAACATAGTGACAACACGACACTTTTTTTTTTAAGGCTTTTATGTGCCAAACAAAATAGTAGTAGTTAAGCTTAGCAGCTCCATTAGGCAGGACTTCCTACCTCAGAGAGGCTTCCCAGGCCCAGTGGAGGCGGGCTCACCTCCGACTTTTGGGCCAGTGGGTGGGGCCTCCCGCCCAACGTAAAACTCCAGCTAATACCTCAAGGCATCTTAAACTTACATGTTCCAGTAACTAACTTAGATTCCAAAAGGGGATGCCAGTCAACCAAATGCTTAAATGTATCATGTAGACAGTAGTATTTGAATTCAATGGCATGGCTCATTTTGTGAGTTTCCATTTTCAGACAAGCCAGCTAATTACTGCAACAAAACAATGCTGGAACATTCGACTACAAGTTAAACAGGTGTTTAACTCCTTATGTACTGTGACAGAATTGAAGTCAATACCAAGTTAATGCTAAAATCAAGGCCCCCCAAAAATACAGGTTTGTGACATCAGGATTATGGAATATTGCTTTATTGACACTCATTACTACATTTAATTATATCAGAGGACCAATATTTTCCTCCAACAAAGCAATGTACAAATAATCATCACGTTTGCATTATAAGCCTGTGATTTAACTCAAAGTAGATCTTATTACAGTCGAGTGAATTGAACAGTCACATTTCCTCCACAATTTTAATAGAAAACTTACCATTTGGTGTTTCCCTACAACTTTATCTTGTGTTTGTGGCAAAAGAGAGGAGATTTCTATTGACTTAGAGTCCCCTATGACCCAAAAGCTGTGCCATTGTATGTGCTGCATGAATGAACATGCCTAGATTTAACAATTAACTTTTCAGTTCTGGTATATTTAGTCACTGGAGAACATGAGGGATGGCAACCAAATTCTCCTGTACTTCCATAAAGGCAGTCAGGCCACTGCTGCTTACAATATAGAAATACTTTGTTAAGATTTATTTATTAGATAAATACAGAGAAAAGTCAAAAAGATGCAAAATACTGAATCAGTGTAATCCTTGGAAAAAAACCGATAGATTTAGAATCAGTTCGCACACCCTTTCTGCAGTGTTTGTGTTCACTCAGATTTATTCCCTAGTATATTGCATCTGGAAAATCTACTATGAGCCATGCAAATTTTCTATTGATCCTTGAAGCTTGGGTCTCTTAAATGAACTAAATGAAACAACCATAAATTTTTACAAGTGTCATATTATGTTTTTCCTTTACAGAAGGAGATTGAAGCCCAGAATTTCTATTGGGGGGTGGGGGTGGGGGAAATGGGGATTCTACTGATTTCTCTATGATTACTTCAGTGGAAACCTCAGAAATAGTGTAAATGGCTATTTACAAAAAGCCTTTAAAACAAACAAATACAGAAAATCTATTTGAGATTAGATGGTTCCCATCAAGTATGCTATCAGATACACTGCAACCAGTTCTATTTATTGGTTACCATTGAGAGTAATGGAGTACCTTCAGAAAGCAGTTTTTAACCCATGATAGTGCGTTTTTTGTGGCCTATTTTTTTTTTTAAAAAAGAGACAAAACAAATCCAGGGAACTATAGACAGATTAGCTCAACATTGAATAAGAATTTCATTATCTTTCCTACCAAAGATGTAGTAGAAAAACATTTAGAAACTGAAAATGCAAGAGCAGTCAGCACAGATTTCAAAAGGCAAGTTCATGCTTGACCAACATTTGTGAATTCTTTGGCACAGTAACACTAAGAGTAGGCCAGGGCAATACAGAAGACATAATATATTTGGATTTTCAAAAGGATTTGAATAAAAGTACTGCATAGCAGCTTCATGTTTAAGGTCAGAATACGTGGAGTCAGGAGACAAGCAGCAGAATGGAAAGCGTACTGGCTGCAAAACAGAAAATAGAGTAGGACCTAAAGCTAGTTACTTAGACTGGCA
This sequence comes from Heterodontus francisci, assembly GCF_036365525.1. Taxonomy (NCBI): domain Eukaryota; kingdom Metazoa; phylum Chordata; class Chondrichthyes; order Heterodontiformes; family Heterodontidae; genus Heterodontus; species Heterodontus francisci. Next base: position 41,099,163 of record NC_090396.1, on the reverse strand, counting down.
AAAGATGGAAAGCAGTGTTCCAGAAAGGTTCCGTGCTGGGATGACTACTGTTCACAGCGTAAATAAACAATTGAGAGTCTGGAATTAAAAAAAAAACAATTTCTAAATTTGCGGACGACCCCAAATTGGGAGCTATAGTTAATACAGTAGAGGACTGCAAGTAAATACAGGAAGACATTAATATACTTGAGAATGGGCATGTAATTAGCAAATGAACTTCAAGATAACAGCGAGGTGGTAAATGTTGGTAGGAAGAATAAGTAGGCCCCAAACTGTTTGGAAAATACGTGTCTAAAAGGGGTAGAGGAGCAGAGAGATCTGGGGATACAGATGGACAAATCACGAAAAGTGGCATCACTGATTAATTAGGTCATAAATTTTAAAAAGGCAAACATGCACTGGGGTTCATTTCAAAGGACCAGAATTGAAAAGCAGAGAAGTTATGTTATACTTGGAAAGAACCTTGGGTTGACCCCACTTGGAGTACTGTAAACAGTTCTGGTCTCCATATTCTAAAAATACAGAGGCATGGAGAAGGTTGAAAAAACAAAGATTTACTAGAATGTAACCAGAACTGAGGGGTTATACCTATTAAGATTAAACAGAATGAGGCTCTTTTCTCTAGAAAAGACTCAGGGATGACCCAATAGAGGTTTTTAAGTTTATAAGGGTTTGATAGGGTAGACATATTCCCATTTGCAAGGAAAACTAAAACATGGGGTCATAAATATATATATTTGACACTAATAAATCCAGTAGGGGATTTAGAAAAAACTTCTTTACCCAGAAAGTGGTTAGAATGTGGAACTCGCTCCACAAGCTGCAGTTGAGGCAACTAGCATAGATGCATTTAAGGGGAAGCTCGATAAATACATGAGAAAGAAAGGAATAGAAGGGTATGTTAACAGGGTTAGATGGGAGGAAGATCATGTGGAGTATAAGCATCAGCATGGACATGTTGGGCTGAAAGGACAATTTCTGTGCTATAAAAACTACTTAATACAGAAATCCTCCTTTGAAAAAAAATGAAGCAAGAATTGTACCGACTTGGCAGGTTTTATATAAAATAAAAACAAAGTGATGGAAATACTCTGCAGGTCAGGCAGCATCTGTGTAGAGAGAGTAACATTTCAGGTCGGTGATCTTATTTGATTTCCTGTTTCTGCACCCTTTCTTCTTTCTAATCTCACAATAGGCAGAGTACATACTTATTGGTGACCACCCTAAACTTGATCTTGAGCATACAACATATATCATCTCAGTAAAAGACTCAGGTACAGTATATATTTTCAGGGCAAAAGATCAGTGGAACACAACATAGTAAAACATCACCCAAATTTACAAGCATAATCAAAACTGCAAATTACAATAAAATTCATTTCTGAAGCAGGCAAAACAAAGTTGGGTATAGATTTCAACTTTTAAATAAATAGTTTATTGGAAACTTTATTTACAACCAGCACAAACATTGCAAAACACTCTTCAGTTAGTTATCACTGTTGGCACGTACATAAAATTGTAGCCATTTTGTGCACATCAAGATTCTACAAACATTGATTTGTGGTTGGCCAGGATACCAGGACAACTGTCTGCTTTTTGAATTGGGGCCTTAGTATTTTTAGCCACAATAAAACAGGCAGATGTGTCTTAGATATGGGATAGCACCTTGGCCAATGCAACATTTCCTCTATCATTTGCTGGTGTCAGTTTAGAATATGTGCTCAAACCTTGTGTGGAGCTGGAACATGTAGTCTTCTGCCTCAGGATTAACTGTTGCTAATTTTAGCAAAGCTGACACTACAAAGGCATAAAATGAAGTCTTTTAAAGTGTTTTTCCATCTGTCAGTTGGATGATCAATGGTTAAGAGTTCTTTTAAATTGTAAAACATATCTACAGTTCAATCTGAGCTATTGTAGTATACAATCCATGTAAATTGTTTATTTTTGACCCATTATCCTTCAATTTTCCTACCATTTTCTCCTTCAGGTCCCAATAGGACTAGAGTTTCCTGTGGTGGTGGGGACATATAGAGTATTAGCTTGATGGTCTCTGATTTTTCTCTTCCTTCTTTCAGAGGTCCTCGTCCTTTATTCAGCAACAACTCAGTGCTTAATTCAGCAGAAAATAATTGCTTGTACATTGTTTTGAAATGTAAATACTGTATTGTGTCCAGACCAGAGCCTCGAAAATAACACATTGATACTCCAAGAATGATTTGCAGAAATAAACATTGTATCCTGCAATTTGCAGTGTTTGGGATCTCATTATGTTTGGATAAATAGGACAAGCTACAAAATTACAAGATTACACATAAAACTGAAGTTATTTTAATGCAGTTCTCAGAAATTTAGGTTTCAGTTTATAAATAAAAGATGACTGAACCAAATTCATATTACAGAGCTTCTACTGTGGTAGCGCGAAAAATGAGCCCTTCAAATTTTTGATACACTTGACCCTTCCAGGGTCATTTGAGGTAGACTGGGCACTTAAGCAACAGGTGAAGCCAGATGTTTCACACTGCTATGTAATAGCAACACAAGTAGTATTTTCCACTAACAGGATGCTGCCGTCAAGCCAAAACGACACTTGCCTACCACATGAGTAATGTGATATATAAATGCCAGTGCAGATGTGATGCAAGGTATGTAAGCCATACATCCCAACAACTGACAGATTATAACAGTACATCCTTTCAGCTGTTCACAATAGGCAGAGTACTGACAGTGCTCAACCAGCCCATGCTTGCAAAACTCAAACATAGGGCTGAATTTTATAAGGCTCCTGACATTGGGGGTTGTGGTGGGAGGACCAGAAAATCCTTCCTTGGGAGACCTGCCATGGACCTCGACGCCCGGGGGCAGGGGGGGCGGGGGGGAAAGAGGGGAATGGTCGGGAGTTGGGAAAAAAAAAAATTTTTGGTGGGGGGGGGCGGGTGGGGAGAAAAAAAAAAAAAAAAAAAAAAAGAGGAAAAATAATTAACTATTTATTCATGGGGGGGTGGGGGGGGGGCAGTGGGAGAGGCATTGCAGGTGCAAACAAATTTTTATTTCAATTTTTCAAAAAAACCTGTGCCTTTAAAAATTTACATCTCGCTAAAGGGCTTGAATCCTTTTAAAAATGGCGGCAGTACCTGCACGGTGGTGCCAGACGCTGTTGCCGGGGATGAAGTGCCTGCACCCTCTACGTCATCAGTGGCAGGCGTTCCTCCCACTCCATGTAAATAAGCTGCCACGCGAAATATCGCAGTGGCTAAGTTGCGCATGCACAATGCCTTTTTTTCACGCAGCGGTGAGCTTTCAAAATTCAGCCCATAATGTCTAACGTTAGATGCGATTCTGCAATTGGACAGAGTGTGCCAAGAATTATATTAACAATTTAAAGATCAGTCAGGCTAGCAATGCGATTCAGTTATGCTTCCTAGAAGCTACATATATTCATACACGGGGACCTGTCCTCTGCAGGCAAAAGGAACATGTCCAGGCTTTGCGCCTTTTTTGAATTAAACAAAAAAGCGTGGGACGACAATAGTTCCCTGATGACATTACCATGGTAATGTCTCGACTAGTTGACTTGTCAACCAATCAGCATCCTTTTCTCATGCAGTATAAATTGTTGCTCCCTTAGAAATTTGACATTCTTGCATCTGTCCTGATGAATGCAAGACAAAAAGCTTCGACCACATACCTTTTTTTATTAAGATTTTCTTTGTCTTACCTATAGTGCCCGCAAATGAAGTGAAATATTCACTTATGCTTCAAAGCATAGCTCATTAATGACAGCTTTAAACTGGTTCTATGAGCTGCATTTAAATAAAATAATGGGATTCTGAGCCATAAAAAGGGCAGATTATACAACCCAGGATCCCAATCTATTTGAATCAAATCTTGCTTGGCTAGGCCTTTTTTTTTAAATAAAAGAGTTGCTTATTTTTGCAAGTTTATTTTGTCTCTGGTCTAATACTGCAAGAATTAATTCAGTGTGACAATTTGGAGGGATCTAATCTGAAAGCCAAGACAAAGAAAATATACAAAATGTAACCAATTGGGTGTTCCACGTTCTTCAGCTTTCCGCTTGATGTGTCATCACATGTTCTGGTGCCTACTGTAGACAGGGGAGCACAGAATAGAGGGGGGACCATTCTAAACTGGATTAAAATCCCAGACTGCCAACGTAAACAAATACTGTTCTGATTGTGTTGCAACACAAAGTTCTTTAATGATGCATTTTATCTTGTGCTATTCAAAGTTCCGATGATGTCAAAAAAAAAAGGCACCACACTAATTACTCTGGTATATGAATAGCAGGGTGATTGGGTATTTGAATATTTTTCATGTAAAAACATCCAAGCAACTTTTTGCAAATTCTGGATATTTTAAATTCCAGGCAGGAATATTTCCTTATTAAAGTTGAGCTGAGGCTATTGTGTAAGACAACTACTGAGTTCATAGGGCATTGAAGACTATAATTATAATTATAATATACATTGATTAAGAACTGGACTTTATTATCCTCATTTCTTATAATTGTTAATTAATTCATATAGCATATAATGTTTAGATTTATCCATTATTTGAGTGGAACAATCACAAGAGCTCAGTGTATTCAGATTTGTATATGTTGGACCAAAGGAATTCCCATGCAGTATATCTGCTCTATGCAATAGAGAACAATCGGTTTATTTTGCTCAGGGTTTTCACTTCCTGTCCCACCACCATCAGCTCACCCGGGTACTTGGTGCATTTGCTCAAATACGCAAGGAAGAGTTGACCCACAAGCAAAGTCAGTCTAGGCTGCAGAATTGACAGCAAGGAAATATATGCCGTGTTGAAGTCAGTCACTCTTTAATACAGAGAGTGTACTTGACCTTAAAAACATCAATGTCCAAGGAATCTTTTATTTGCACAGATCCAGTGTGCACTAAATGCGGCTATCCGTACAGTGAAGGAATGCAATAGGGATTGGATTTCAGTTACTGACAGATCATTGGACAGAACAGGGCTTTGTAATAGAGAATGCTTTCAGGCTGTGCATGACCTAAAAACAGAGCAAAGACACCGCAACTAAAATAGTTATCAGATTAGAATATGAACTTAATTGCACTAGTTACTGGAATTATGTCTTTTACTTGAAAAGTTGAACTATATCTTCAGTTTCTAGCATGCAAAAATGAAATTAAAAGACTGTGCACTGAGCAAGCGGAGATTATTTGAAGACAGTCTGTTCATATTTAAATATGGCCTGACCACAGTATTGCCATCAATACCTGTTCATGGGTTATGAAATTAAGGATATCCTGATCAATAATCTTGATAAACGTTGTTCACAAAGTCAATTTGACCAGCTGCTTGCAAAGCTTTTTATGGCCACTCCTGCTTCCAACCGAGAAACCCTTGCACTCCCATCATTTTCTTTTAATTCAAGGCCTGCATAACAGCTACGGCCATAGGGACTGCGACACGTCAAGTTTTCTGGTACATAAGCTTTTAGAAATTGAGTACAGGCCTCTTGACCAAAAAGTCCATGGAGACAAAATATCTAATTAACATTCTTGCATCCATCACACCTCTCAAAAGATGCTACACAAAGGGTTACAACTCTAAAGTATGACATATGTTTGCATTGAAACATTATGTTAAGTTGCTCAAATATTTGAGTAATTAAATCTAAATGAACAGTACGTAGGGAAAAACAAGAAAACCAAGCAAATTCATTACTTTAGCCTCCAAAATTGAGCAAGTTGTCAAATAATTTCTTCCTTAATTTTCATCTGCACCATTTCTTGGCTCAGCTTTGTATATATGGCTAGAGCAGAAGTACAAATATCTAAAAGTTGTGCAAATTTTAAAAAGGAAAGCATTAAATATACCCATAAAATTAGTTCATGTTAGAATGTCTGCCATAGGTTTCCCCACAGACAAACCCAAGATTCTGTGTGGAGCCTAGGGTTTGATTTAGAAATGTGATTTAGGGCGGGATGCAGGCATTTCCAGCTGCTGTTAACAAATTAAGTGTACGTGTGCACTCATGTTTGTCTGCATGTGCATGCTGGATCATGAGTTGCAGTCACTCTGTTCCTGTTGAATTACCATGCAACAACTTTCAGTTACATGTAGTATCTTTAACATAGTAGAATGTCCCAAGAGTCTCACAGGAGTGCGAACAGACAAACACCGACACCAAGCCTGAAGAGGAGACACGGATGTAATTTTACCTGAAGTCCCGCCACTGGAATCGAAAGCGGGTGGCGTGGCTGTGCAGGCAGGTGGCTGAGTTGCAGTTGCGATGTTCTCCGGGCCAGCCAATGAAGGGCAGGTGGGGAAAAGGCAGCCAGTCAAGCTGCGCTGGCGTGGGATGTTCTGGATCCTGAAACATTGGTGCAGTCTTTAAAAGCCAGCCAGAAGGACATGTTAATGCAACAGCTCCGGCGAAGCAGTGAGCCCGGCAGCAGCACAAATTGGAAATATTCCAAAAGAATATCAAGGGTCGCTCCAAAATTCAGCAATGCCTCCCTGCAGGTACTCCTCCAGACTGTAAGGGAACAGAGGGAAGTCCCGTTTCTTCGGGATAGCAGGAGCAGACTGGCTTGTCAAACCAAGTAGGCCTGGATAGAGATAGCGGCGGTCCTCGTAGTTCCCCCATACTTGGCTACAGTGCTGAAAGAGGGTCAATGACCTGATATGCACTCTACTCACCTTGCCAGAACACATTAAACTTGCAGCCTTAAATGTGACTGAAGATAAATGAGACTGGACAAGGGGTTGCCCATGCAGTTGGTGGAGATGCCCAGGCATCAGCACTGGCTGTCAGATGCATGTTAGTCTCGCTGTGCAGGACACTGGTCAGACAGAAGTGACTCTTGCATAGCCAGTGCTGATAGAATGCAATCACCACGAGGGACAATTAGGATGCCACCAACATAGGAGTCATGCGTCTCTTTGATGGGTGAGTAACAATGGAAATTTATGTGCTTGCAGGAGGAGAGCTCACAATGCAAGGGAAATGTCAAGAACTGGAGACAGCATGCCCGACATGACTATTCTTATACATATGGAGGAGAGCGACATTTAAGAGGCATCTTGACAAATACATGAATAGGATGGGAATAGAGGGATATGGACCCTGGAAGTGCAGAAGGTTTTAGTTTAGACAGGCATCAAGATCGGTGCAGGCTTGGAGGGCCGAATGGCCTGTTCCTGCACTGTACTGTTCTTTGTATTGGAGCCAGGAGAAATGGAGGCAGGAAAGACAATTGCAAATGGTGAGACAGATATGGAGCCCCCAGGCCACGAATGCAGCCGTGTCTCTAGCGCGCTTGCGCATGGCTTCTTCCATCGAGAAATTGGCAACCCTCATGGAGAGCCACATCCAGCAGACCACCCAGTGGATGGCAGAGACAGGTGTGGACCGGCATGCCATTGCCATCTCCATGAGCTCTGCGGAGCAAAGGGTGGGTGAGAGGGGGAGAAGATCCTGGTGCCATTCAACAACTTGGACTCCTCAGGTGACCAAGGAGGGCCAAGTGTGCTCTGAAAAGGTAGAGGACTGGCTGTCTTCAGCATCTGTGGGTTCCTCATGCCAGAAGTGCTCTTTGAACAGTGACTCCTCAGCCCCTCTATCAGCGACACCAGAGCCTCATGAAGCCACGGAGACAAAGGAGGTTCCTGCACTGGTGGAGAAAGACCTTATTATGCCGGGGTCCTCCACACCTTACACAACTAGAGGATGACCGCCACAGAGCAGAAAAGGTCAGCAGCCTGCCTCCACATCAGCTGACAGTGCAACAGGAGCACTGATAAGCATGTGAAAAAGTCCACAGATTTATATGTTGATTTTAGATGTCACCTTTCTGTGCAGGTGCCTGAAAATGCATTGTGAAATGGTCCTTTACCTTTTTGAAACACTACTGATCCATTAACTGTTCACTGGCTCCCACAAAAGGGTTTGACGGGAAGGATCATACCAGAGGAAGTCAATGGTCGGCACAGACTTGGTGGGCTGAAGGGCCTGTTTCAGTGCTGTATCTCTAAATCAAAAAAAAAAATCATTTCCTATGCTGCTTCGTCATGTGATGACGGCTCCAGGGAAGTGGTAAGGACGATCAAGAGCACGATAACAGGTCTACAGAAGGTGGATGATTTATTGGATTGACTGAGTATGCAAGTCAGGCTCATGTGAAGCATGCCCATATTAGTGAGTTTCAAGCCTCCCTTGCACATGTCATCGTGCCTTGCCTTCTGCCCTGTGGGGGAACTCAACCTGTTGTGCCTGGTCACCATCAACCTCCACGATGTCCGCATTGTTCAAAGCTTCTCCCCTTGGAAGCACTAGATTATGCAGAGCACAACACACCACCACAATATGGCAGACCCTTGCTGGGACATATTGAAGGGCTCCACCAGATCCATCCAGGTAATGGAACCGCATCTTCAGAAGGCCTATGGCCTGCTCGATGGGTGCTACAGTAGTTGTAGTCGTAGTAGGAGGAAGGGGAGGAAGGAAGTGGGGCGGGAGGGAAATGTAGGAAGGGGGACAAGGAGAGAGGCGGGAAGGAAGAGCACAGAAACTAATGTAATTTCTGCATAAGTGATCCACAAAATTCACATTGTTTGCAATCAAGAAGTTCAATTCTGCTCAATATAGCAGCAAATTTCAATAATTTCAAATAATATCTGACTGGGTGCATTAACAAGTTAAGATGTGGACAACTTGAATTCCAGGCAGTAAACATATACTTCCCACCAGAACACTGTCCAAAAATGCCTTCATAATGGGCTGTTTGACTCTTTGCCTCCATTTTTGAAAATTTTTGGCTTTCATTCACATGCCTTTGAGAAACCGGACATGTTTTGCCTCTATGCCCGTTTTCCTGAAAACGCATTTTGTTGCAATGTTTAGAATTATATTTTTTCCTGTAGCCAGGGAGAGCTTGTAATGAACAATTTTTGTACAACTGGAGCTGATTTGTATACTTGGAAATATTGTGTTATACACCAGACATGTTTAAAATCAAGGGATTGAGTTCAAACAGAAATCACAGGACTGCAGTTAAGTCTGCCCAGAATACTTGTAGGAAAACCAAGTGTACAAAACAGGCAGGGACAAAGCAGTTGATTGTGCTAATGAGGAAAACAGTGCCGTTAGGTTGTGTGTTTACCCTTGTACTGTATTTACATACAACAGTTATATATGCAGTACGACCACAATTCAAAGCTGTGAAACACTTGGGGACATCCGGAGGGAGTGAAGAGTGATATATAAAATGCAAATTCTTCCTTCCTCTTGCTTGTGATATAGATGTGATGATCATCATTGTATTAGGGAAATGTTTTATAGAAATATCTAGACTTAGGATGGAAGCAGCCTTTTCCTGTTAAACTTCAAAATTCAACCAGTACACAGTTGTCTGTAAGTTGCAGACAGGCTCCTTGATCTTTAGATTAGCCAGGATGTAGGAACAGGAGTAGGCTATTCAGCCCCTCAAGCCTTTTCCACCATTTAATTAGATCATAGCTGATCTGTATCTTTACTCCATCTACCTGCCTTGGTTCTGTAATCCTCAATTGACCCATACAGAGTTTTTTTTTCAGGGGGGAGATTTCCAGATTCCCACTACCTGTTATGTGAAGTACTTTCTGACATCATCCTGAACGGTTCTACTTTTAAGGTTATACTACCTTGTTCTGGTCTCCCTCACCTTAAGAAAGAAAGAGTTTCTACCAACCCTATTAAATTCTTTAATCATTTGAAATCACTTCAATTAGTTTACCCTTAATCTTAGGACTTTAGGTGCTTGTCAATTTATGCATCCTTTGAAGAATAGATATTTGTTTATTGATTCCACCATGTAGGAAAGGTTTCAATTGCTGGCAAGCATCAAAAATAAGGCAAGCTTATAGATGGATGCTTTACATCATAAAATATATGAACAGTTAAGGAGAGGTTTTCACTATTAGAAGTCCAACATATTACATTGCTCATTCATCAATAAGGCGAGGCAACAGTTGGCCTAGTGTGGAATAGAAACATTTACTGTGGTCTTCAAACCTGAATTAGTGACAACTTAAACCTTGGTGTGGTCTACATAATACCAACGTTTCTCAATAGGGGAATTCTGCCTGTGGGAATTGAATGACTCTGGTAATGCATTGTGGGAAACCACAGGTGTGTGGCCTGTTATTTTCCATAATTGACAGAATATCAAGCCAATGATTTCCCCACATGCTGCTCTGCAGGCACCACTGCCCACTGCATAATTATCTTCAAATCAGATCAGTTTCTGGTTTTGGATTATCCCACAAAAATCACTGAAAAGGAGGGAAAAGTCAGGCAATTAAACCTACTGCCATCTCACCACCAGTCCTTCCCTGCTCACCAGACTGAATTTTACCAGCCCTCTGGAGATAGACTGAGAGGTGGGAGGCCTCTTAAAATGGTGTCTGAAGGGAAGCCGAATGTTTTCCCACCACCACGGGATATTCCCAAAACTGGGAATGGCAGTAGCAAGTCTGCCCACCGATCAGAGGTGGGTAGTCAACTCATTCAACAAGACAGCCAATTAACAGCCACTTTTCACGCCCACTGGACTTTTACTGGCATCTGGACGGGCTATTGCCACTTGAGGAGACCACCAGGTATATGGAGGTGGCTTCCCTGTAGCTTCTAGGAGGTGGGGGAGAAGAACCTTCCTTTTTCAGTGCTCCATAGCCCACGGAGGGAACCATCCAGAGGCAATGGCCATTCCCACACCTCTGACACCGCCGCTGGAGGGTTCACCCCTCCGATCGCCAGAGTCTGCCTGCCAGGCACCAACACATTAAGAAAAATCCTTACCTGCCCTTCATGGGCGCCTCAACTTGGAGGCACCCTCTTCTCCCTGTAGCCCAGCTGCAGCCACCTGCATCAGTGGCACTGTTGAGGCTGCCAAGCCTGAGTGGACCAGCAGCTCCAAGAGTCAGGCCACCGTCCCTAATGGGATAGCAGTCCCACAGCAGCCAATTAACTAACTGGTAAAATAGCCCCTGGCAGCTTGGGTCCTGCTTTTGGTCCCTGTGGCAGGACTACCTTGATTACTGAAAAAATTCTGGCCACCATGTCAATAGGAGCAGGCAAGATGGTAGGGTGGGGTCAAGATTTTCCACTTACCTCCGTGTTAACACGGTTTCCTCGGTCTACCATTAGTAATGCGTTGGTGCTGTGGTGGTGGTCCGTCCAAGGGCAGGTCCTCTGCTCTTTTTCTCCACCCAGGAGAGATGGGCATGACTAGGGAAGTGAGTACATGAGTGGTTTCTGGAACGGGAATAGAACCCACCCTGTTGATGTTGTTCTGAATCACACACTAGCCATCTCGCCAACTGAGTTACCCAGTTCCCATCATGTGTTGGCAGGACCTGGGAAATAGTGATACCTGCTCTGAAGGACACCTGCCAGAGAAGGGCTTTTTCCTATCTCTTGTCCTCCCTCCATTACACCTCCAGCTTCAGCTCTTGCTCTGTCGGCTTCCAATCTCTGCTTTCATTGGGAGATGTAATCTTTGGGGCACTTTTGCACATTCAACACCATTTCCACTTCTTGTGGTGCTGCAACACTGGCAAAATATTCTTCTTCTGCAAGGCAGGCTTCCACTTGATGGGTTGACTATGCCAGGAGTCCAAACTGCACATCAGACAACACTCTTTCTCCCTGTCCCAATCCAAGAAACTGGGTCAGAGTTCTAGCATGCTAGCACAGCAAGCAGAGGTACTGCCAGAACGTTGCTGTAGGGAGGAAAATATCAGCTTTGGACTCTAGGGGTTGAACCAAGAATCACATTGCCCATGTACAACCTTGTGCTGCCCCAAGGGCTTTATTGCTTGTTGACCACCATCAGAAGACCCTGTTCCTACATTTGCATGTACATCTCCCACCCTGTCTGATTTGTACAGTGCCTTGCCAGAGGGCAGGGCAAACTCCCAAATGGTGTCCAATCAGGTCATATTAATGGCAATATTTGCATTGAATTGCACTAATGTAGCAAACATTCTACATGTTTTTGGCAGATCATGTGCCAAACTTAAAACTCTGCTGCAAAGGCAGCAGATAAGCTTTGCATCCTAAAAATGTGTATTTAAAGAAGAAATGAGGGTACATATCTGATGTCTGTACATGGCTAGCAAGGCAAAAAATATATCCATGCACTTGCTGTTTGTGGCGCTGTGCATTTGATCGCTTCAAATTCCTACTGACCATCCATCCAATTCACCAGATTTCCTTCATGATTTAAAAACAGGAAATGCTGGAAATCAGGTCTGGCAGCATGTGTGGAGACAGAAACAGTTGACATTTCACGTCTGTGAAAGGGGGGAGGCGGGATGGGGGAAGTAGAAAATGGGAAAGTATGTGATAGAGCAGAGGGTGAGAGAGATTAAATGATATACCCAACAAAAAGACAGGCTGTCGAACATTCCTTGCTTCAGTCCTACTCAGGCCCCCTCCCCAACTCTTTTTCCAGTAAATTGATGACTGTAGTGGTGCCACTTCCTGCTCCTGCTCCCGAACTGGAAAAAACTTAAACTTTGGTTCCAATTTCTACACTTCTCTCATTGTCACATGGTCCATTCCAACATTCCTCTCCCTTCCTCGACTGCTCTGTCTCCATCACTGGAGATAGGCTGTCCATTAGTATTCCTTATAAGCGCACTGATTCCCACAGCTACCTTGACTACACTTCTCACCATGCCCCCCCGTAAGAGCTCTATTCCATTCTTCCAGTTTTTCCATCTCCGACACATCTGTTCTGATGACGCTACCTTCAACAACAGCGCTTCTGATAGGTCTTTTTTCCTCAACCGAAGATTCACCCCACAATGTGATTGACAGGGCCCTCAACCATGTCCGACCCATTTCCCACATTCCTGCTCTCACCCCTTCCCCTCCCTCCCAGAACTGCTACAGGGTTCCTCTTGTCCTCACTTTCCACCCCACCAGCCTCCACATCCAAAGGATCATACTCTACCATTTTTGCTACCTCCACGTGATACCACCACAAAACGCATCTTTCCCTCCCTTCCCATGAGCATTACGAAGGAATTGTTCTCTCCATAACACCCTGGTCCATTCCTCCATTCACTCCGACACCTCGTCCCCTTCCCATGCAATTGCAAGAGATAGAATATCTGCCCTTTTACCTCCTCTCTCACCATCCAGGGCCCCAAAACACTCCTTCCAAGTGAAGCAGCAATCTACTTGTATGTCTTTTCAATTTAATATACTGTATTCACTGCCCACAATATGGTCGCCTCTACATTGGAAAGGCCAAACGCAGATTGGGTGACCGCTTTGCGGAACATCTCCGTTCAGTCCACAAGCATGACTGAGCTTCTGGCTGTTTGCCATTTTAATTTATCACCCTGCTTCCATGCCAACATTGCTTTTTGCAATATTCCAATGAACCTCAACTCATGCTCGAGGAACAGCACTTCATCTTCTGAAGTCCAGAAGGCTGTAGAGTGCACATAGAATCACAGAATTATTTACAGCACATAATTCAGAGATTGACTGCCTTTTATTTTATTTTTTAACCATGGGCCTATTTTAAACATGTTTTTCAGCTTTGTGGTTTTGGACAGAGCCGTTCCTTATTCTGCCATTAACACTCTGGACTAATGTTTTGTGTTTTAACACAGCTATGAGCACTCCTTTTGCCTTTGTTCAGTGACATCTTTGTCATTTAATCTTTCCTGCCCTCTGTCTTATCACATGCCTTCCCTTTTATTCTTCCCCCCTCCCCTTTTCACTTGCTCAGAGCCTATTACATTTCTAACCTTTGCCAGTTCTGATGAAAGGTCACAGACCTGAAATGTTAATTCTGTTTCTCTTCACAGATGCTGCCTGACCGGCTGAGTATTTTAAGCACTTTGTTTTTATTTCAGATTTCCAGTATCTGCAGTATTTTTCTTTTATTCCTTAATGGTTTAATGATTTTTTCAGAACTCAACAGAAAGTTAATGGAATAAATTTTAATTTGTGGATCCTGATCTTGCCGTCGGGAGAAAATATGTTTCAAGAACCCAAAACAGGGATCCAGAGGGCGATTTTCAAGGAGGCAGTCTCTGGGAATCCTGTCCAATTAAGGACAGAGATGGGCTCCTGAGGCTGGAGGGCCAATTAAAGGCCCTCCAACACTAAGATTGGCAGTTCCACTGTCAGAGGTGGGAGATGCCGATGTGGGGAGAAGAGAGAGGGCTCCTCAAGATGGAGGTGCCCTCTGAAGAGCCTTTACAAATTTTTGAAATCAAAGGTTTGAGAGCTGCCAGGCTGACATTGTTGAGGAGCAATCCTTCACTGGATAGCCAGCTGCTGCAGTTGCGATCCTTTGGCTGTGGCAGATGTAGGTGAGGTGGTGGGTGGCGGTGTAATTTCCTGGTTGGATGGAGCACTGGTCCCCCAGTTGTAGTGTTATGCTGTGTTCTTAAGTCTTCATTAGATGATCACCACAGGCTTTATATTCGTATTCAACACAAACACTATTTATTGTCTTACTTATCTACATTGCATGATCTCCGGTCCAGGTCTTGTCCTTACTGGTGTATTCTCTATAAACCATGTGCAGTGTGCATCTTTCAAAATGGTGTCTCCTCCATGTATATGTATTTTGATATTATCCGTGGCCAAGTCTCTTAAAAGGTGAAATCACCACTACACCATAATAGACTGGGAGGCCACCTCTACATCCCTTGGCTGTGTTTTGGTCTCAGTGGGAGGCTCGCAGGCTGCCTGTAAAATTAATAGGCCTAACTGCAACTTGCAGGCAGGTCACCTCCCCACTCCATGAAAATTGTCCGGAGAAGGGACCATGACAGGAGACCGGCACATAGGCCAAGAGCAGCAAATTGTGGTCCCATCTGCCTCTGCAGCCAAATAAAAATTCAGCCCAATAGGTGGGAAATCAGTTGAAGCATGGCCACAATTTCCACAGCCTGCAGGTGAAGGTCAACGCCAACACAACAGAAAATTAGTCCTATTTCTATAGTAATCAAGGGGAGACATTAAATATTTGGGGTAAGATTTTCCCTGTGGACTATTGAACCCCATCATGCTCAAATATGGAAACAGTTAATGCGATTTTCCCTGGAATGGTCAATTAATGGTCAGAGGGCAGGAATGCAATTCAATTAAGGACAGTGGGTGGGCTCTCAAAGCTGGAGGGCCAAACAGAGGCCTTCCAGCTTGAAACCAGCAGCAGGATGCCATGCCATGGCAAATAAATGAGGGAAAGGGTGCTTCAAAATGGAGGTGTCCTTTCTCAGGCTTTCAAATTTTAATTAAAAATGTCCTTTTCAGCCAAACCACCACTGTGGTTGTGGGAGAGAAGCAGGCAAAGAACCCCTCCACTGAGGGCCTGCTGCACCCAGGCAGAGAGGGCCTCTTGGCCTGTCTGGAGAGTTGGCACTCCATCTGCTGCTGGGAGGTCACCTCCACACAGCTTAACTGGCACCCACTGCCTCTGGGAATCTGGGGGCCAAATGGAAAATCTGTTGGCCTCCTTCAATTGGCTTTAAGTGCGGGTATCATGCTGCCACTACAAACCGCCCTCTCAATCCCTCGTCCAGGAAAATGGCCCAGGGGCAGGATGGAGCCAGGGAACCGGCACACAGGCCAGAAGCACTGTTTTTGCACCCAACCCCCTCCGTTCTCATAGAATCTCCATATTGGCCAATGGAGAATAGGGGGTGCTGAGGTAGTGGTGCAGAAATAGTTCAGGTGGTGAGCTGGGGCCATTTTTACATCCATCTAATGGCCCAAGGAACTTGTACATATTGCAATATCCATGGTGGTTTCAATACTCAGCTTCAAGTTCAGAAATCCGTCAACTTGTAGTTCAAAACTGACCCAAACCATCATCTCTTACAGTACTCACTCATACTTAAAACTTGAGCAATAATATCATTTTACTTTTAAACATAATACAGTAAATTTAGTCCAAAATATCAAGAAAATGTTTTCCTAAGAAAAGCTTTGATCACCAATGTGAAGATCTCTTTACAGAAAGCGTTGGGGATTATTGTGAGAAGATGGAATTGTTTTTTTCCTTAAATACAAAGAAAGGATGAGGATTGTTTGCTTCTGAAGAATCCTCTGAATTGTGTACCAGCCATTAGGAGTTGGTCGCATGAATAAAGCACGACAAATATCAATATCCCAGGTGATTCAGCAAGAGTTTTGGTACAGTTTAGCCATTTCAGTAGAATGTCTGTTAAAGGGAATACCAAAGAAACTATCTTTGTCTAATCCAAGAGGAAAAAGACCAAAAGGGTTCTATCAGACTAGATAAAGACACTTACAACATGTCGGAAGGGACCATGACATTTACAGAAGATGCTTCCCTCTGGTAACCATGAATATATGTTAGGAGGAACAGGAAGAGGATGAGGACTGTGGGGGGGCAGGGAGCAGAGAAGGGAAGGGACTGAATCAAAGAGATAAAGGATTGAACTTCCACATGTAAACGATACTCTAATAAATTACCAAATTTAGGACAGAAATTATCTCAGAAAATAGTCACAAAACATCGTCTGAATAGAAACATCAACACAAAGAACAGTTATGAGTAACAGTTGAAAACAAGGCTTATATATCATGTTAGCTCGATAAAATTACCACTGGCAAGCCTTTACTAGGACTTGAAAAGAGAGGGGAGTACTTGAACTTGAAGCAGGCGAGGATTCTAATTCCATGTAAAAATGAGCCAAACGTGATGTGCCAACACCTCCTGCCTTACCTTCCTCCTGTAGGCAGACACCCATGAGGAAAGGCATTGAAAAGATTTGTTGCCCCATAAACCAAAAGGGAAGGGTACCACTCCAACACACCCCTCCCAGCGAAAGCAGGAAAATTCTTGGGACTCAAGGTCTTCAGACAGTTATTTTTGGCTCTGCCACTGAAGACCATTACCACTGCTGCAGTTCTGGCCCCATTTGAGGTGCAAGGCCTACCAGGTAGTTGGGATACACTGGGCCTAGGCGAACAATCTGAACCAGCAATTGCAGTGGAATTGGGTAGAATAGAGTTCACTTCCCGCTGGTTGGGCAGGGGAAAAAGAAATAAGTTCTAGCAATCAAGCGGTTCCACTAATATAGCATTTGTATTCTGGTGGATGCGAGTCTTTTTCCCCACATTATAGAAGTTCTTTAGAAAAACACATTTAATATTCAATTGTTAGATAAAAATTACATTTTGAGGGCTAATTTTAAAGCTGATCATCCTACATTGAAAATGACTTAATAATGATTAAAATAAATAAATGGGTCCAGTAGATTAATCTCTGTCCAAACTTAAAATATTACAACTGAAATGTGCAAATAAAGCATGAGATGGGAGCTTTAGCTGACACTAATAAGCACTCCTGGGCTGGGTGCAAGGAGGCAACAATTATTCAACTCAATGAATGAACACAAGATCTACAACCTTTTATTAACCTTTTTTAAATAAAAAGGACTGGGTTTATTTTTCAAAAAAAGCTTTGCAATATTAAAATTCCATGTATTCAGCAGTAGAATTGTTCTTGTGCGAGATTGCAGTCCTAAAGCACAGTATAAAGTCATTAGTTATAGCAAAGTTGACAAGTTTATACAAGCACAGCAAGACACCTGGTGTTCCTTTTTTCTTTGCAAATCGTGGACAAGTAATACAGATAAAGGCTGAATCAGTCACAGGGAAGACACTAAAGAGATTTCTACAGGGCCCAGGAGAGAGAATTCATGAAGGCAAGGCTTGTTGTAGGTAAAAAATGGTTTAATTAGAAAGGTTTATTGGTGGTATTCTATACTGGATAACTCAGTAAAGAACCAATGTATGAAATATAGAGAAGACAAACCCATATAAATTTATAATCTGCAGATATCCAAACAGAAACCGGAGTAAATTTTTTTCAATAATCTTAGATTCAATTTCTGAAAATCAAAATCGCAGACATTTTCAACGCAGTTTATTTAGAACAGGACTAAGTGACAAAGTTCTCTCAAAAAATTGGACTTCAGGAAATAAATTAATGACAGGATTTCTGTTTCTACCATGTTCTTGATTAAACCATTATGGTACATGTAAATCTAAGGCAGAAATCTAAATGTTTAATAATCAAGTGCTAAAAGTCTATTAAAATAAGGAGGTTTTTATCTCCAGTGCAATTTTTCCATTATGTCTCCTTCAAGGTTAGATGTCATCACTCACTCCCATTCAAAAACAATATAATTGCAAACATGCAGGCCTGGGAGTTTGAGGACTATGTGACCAAAACAATGCAAAAGATCAAGGAATGTCAAGTGCAAATTACACCCAGCACAAGTTAAGCTTCTCTAATCTTTTGCATGGATTTTTAAAAAAAATCACACGAAGTGGCTCCATCCCATATCAAAGTAATCACCATGGTAAGATTCCCCACCTTTGAGGAGGCTCTTGATATTAAGCCTTTTGTGGGGTGTGACCTCATATTGCACCATCACTAAGACTGCCTATTTCCACCCCACAGAATCACAGAATTGTTACAGCACAGAAGGCAGCTATTCAGTCCATTGTGAATGAGCAATTCGCCCAGTGCCATTCCCCCACCTTCTCCCTGTAACATTGCCCAATGTCGTCCCTGTCTCAAGCTCATGGGCTGCTGGAACCCTCATTCTTGCCTCTTGTTATGACCAAGGCGGGAGGAGTGCACTGTTAATTCTCCACAGGTCACAATACATCAATAAATTTTCCCACTTACCAAAACAGCCAATTAGATACTCGAAAATAAAAGCAAAATACTGCGGATGCTGGAAATCTGAAATAAAAACAAGAAATGCTGGAACCAGTCAGCAGGTCTGGCAGCATCTGTGGAAAGAGAAGCAGAGTTAACGTTTCGGGTCAGTGACCCTTCTTCGGAACAAGGGTCCTTCCGAAGAAGGGTCACTGACCCGAAACGTTAACTCGGCTTCTCTTTCCACAGATGCTGCCAGACCTTCTGAGTGGTTCCAGCATTTCTTGTTACAATTAGATACTCTATTTGTTCCCAGAATAAAGCACACAAACCAGGTTTCTTTAATAAACAAAATTACCCGTTTATTATAAAACCAAGTCTTAACCAAAGTAAATATATATATGCAAATTGAAATATTAAAGCCCCATTTTTTTTTTTATATAGCCTAGCCCTCACACACACGCATCCAAAAACTGGTTAACCAGGAAAAAAGGAATTTTTGGTTACAGCTGTTACATAGAAGGAATAAAATAAAACTTAGACTACAATAATCTGAAAGGAAGTCCTTTGGTTTGGCGAGGTGCCCCAAAGTCAAATAGTTGTCTGCCACTCGGAACTTTCCAGGTGAGCTTGAACAGTCTGCTTGTGTATGTTCAAGAAAATTCATCTGCAAAAGGCTTCACACAGGTCTTCAGGTGTGCAGCATAGGTTTTAGTTCTCACACATTCAATGCAAAGTCCTTTTTTGAAAGATGCAACGCATCTGCAAACATTCAGAATGTCTTCAAAAATACAGGAGGCAACAGACCAACCTCATACAAGCTTTTGCTTTTCAAGAGCAGGGATTCTTCAAAGAGAGGTAACAGTTTTCTTCTGACGACCTGGCAGGTCCATATGCAGATTCCAACTGCCTGCTTTTAGTCCAAAAGCATTATTAACAGTTCAAAGTGAAACTAATCCTTTTTTCCAGGCAAGTCTTATGCTAATCATAAATTCTCTGTCGTCACAACACAAGATAGCTCTCAAGTCAAACCCCCTGTGGTGTTTACTTGAAATCAGCTGTTTTCCAGTATTTGTTTTCTGGTCAAACCAGGAACTGCTTGACTTTTTTTTAAAAAAACATCCATAAAGTTCAGCTGTCTCCAGATATTTCAATGTCCATGAAATCCTTTTATTAGTTTTTAAAAATCGTCATCCAAGTTTTAGCACAAAAAAAATGGAAATTCAGTAACACGGTTACCTCTAGACTTGACTACTCCAATGCATTGTTCGCTGGTCTCCCACATTCAATAATCCATAAACTTGAGGTCATCCAAAACTCTGCTCGTATCCCATTCACTTATTATCCCTGTGCTCGTTGACCTGCATTGTCTCCTGGCCATGCAAGGTCTTGATTTTAAAATTCTCATCCTTGTTTTCAAATCCCGCCATGACCTCACCCCACCATATCTCTAATCTCCTCCTAGCCCCACAGCCCTCAGAGATACCTGTGCTTCTTTAAATCTCACCTCGAGCTGTGCCTTCAGTTGCCTAGGCCCCAAGCTTTGGAATACCCTTCCGACAACTCTTCGCCTCTCCACTTCTCTTTCTTCTTTTAAGATAGTCCTTAAAACCTACCTCTTTGACTAAGCTTTTAGCTACCTGACCGAATATCTCCTTATGAGGTTCTAAGTCTTATTTTATAATGCTCCCATGAAGCACCTTGGGATGTTTTTTTATAGCACCTTTAACATAATACAAGTTGGTGTTGTTGCAAGGGCACGTATCTGTACCTTTTAAAAAAGCTTTTAGTAAATTAAATATGCATTACGAATTTGACTGGTGTACACCAATTAAACTAGTAAATAGCTCTGTATAGTTTTTTTAAAAAAAAAGTCATTTCACATATTTAAAGTTAGGTTATTTACAGGTGATAGACTAGATATTTAGCAAAAATGCATGTGATAAATGTATTTTCAGCTGTATTAATAAAACTACACAAGGCTACCACTCAAATATACTAATGAATAATTTTAATTTAAGGATTTAAAAAGATACATGTTCAATGTCACTGCCTAATTGTGCTGGTTCGTGCAGAAGAGTGGGCTAAAAATATTTGGGTGCAGGTGTCACAATTCACAACCTGCCCACGTCGTTTCCAAATGGGGTGGGAAAATATAAACTTGGTGCACCTACCTCATCTACATGATTGTAGTATGTGGCCATACAGGTCCCACACTGCTTCCTCCTTCTTCACACTTGCTGGCTCCCCCCCACCCACGAGTTCAGCTGGAGGCAGAACAGCATTGTGCAGATACCAGGTGGTGCAGCTGTCTTGTGCTCCTTAAAGACAGGCTGTCCCTCTTAAAAGGGAAGCTGCAATGAATATTGGTGGAATTTAAATAATGGAAAATTGAACATCAAGGCAGAGAGGGGGTTCTCTTGTGATGCTGGAGGCAATAATGGTTAAGTTAGACAGGAGGAGTGATGCATTGGTTCTGGGGGGCCAGCACTCCTCAAAGACCACCCTCAGAAGGGAATGGGAGCAGGTGGCCAGGGAGGTCAAACCCAGAGTCCGGGACCTGCCAAAAGATTTCTAATGACTTCACACAGATGGTCAACATCAGTGAATGCATCTCCTACCCACCACACCATCTCATGCTGCTCAATGCACCACACCCCCATCAGCATTTTCTGTCACTCAGGACTCATGCCTCACATCCAGATATTCCACCTCACCCACCTACCAATGCTGCTAAATTCTCATCCACCTCTCACTACCTCCACATTCCTCCAACTATTCATCCAAGGCAGGATCATCGAAAAAGAAACAGTGCTACACAATTACTGACTTTCTGCTATCTGTCTTGCAGGAGACGTGGCACATAGTAGAAGGGAGCAGAGCAGAACTGGTGGGGACACCTATATTTCCTAAGCCCTATGGAGGAGATGACAGTCAACCTCATGGGGCTGACAGCAACAGAGCCCGTGTCATCCAGCATCATTGAGCAGATAGAGGGGGACAGTATGTTCCTGCCTTATGTCCCTTCTCAACTTCCAGAACACACTGCTATCTGGTATGACGAGTAAGCTACTGATGGTGTGAACATGGACCTCTTGCTTTCCTGTCTACCTCCCTTCCCTCAGACCAACCTTTTCCTTCTGATTTCCTGCTTTCAGACGCTCAAGTACTGCCAACTGTCCAGTCACAGCAACCCAAGGGCGGCGGGAGAAAGAGCGAGAGTGCGCACGAGAAGAGAGCGCGTGAGAAAAAAAAACAAAAAACAGCACAGCACAAATGAAGAGGCCCAGTCACCCAATCTGACACTCACACCCACCAGTTCAAATATTGGCACTGCATGTACCTTGGAGGCTAGAATAATGTTGGGATCAATTGGTGAGCTGTGACCAGGCCAGGGGTAAATGAAGGCTCAGGTGCCAGCTCCCTGGAAGGGGAGTTCACAGACAAGTTCTGCTGCAGAGGATTCAGATGAGGGCCTCAATAGGACAGCATAAAGGAAAGCACTGAATGAGCAATCACACCAAGATATTGGGTGCATTGGATGGCCTATCAGACAGCTTCTAGTCACTGTCAAGGCTCGAATACAAACTGTTTCATTCTACCTTACACAGGAAATATGGTTTCCACCATAAGTCTAGCCTATCATAGAATGATACAGAAGGAGTCCATTGAACCTATTGTGTCCACGCTAGCACTGCAATTTGAACTAAAGTAATTTATGGCATAGAAGGCCATTCAGCCATCGGGTCAATGCTGGGCACTGCAAGTTTATTTCTCTCAGGTGACCATCCAACTTCCGCTTGAAGTCATTCATCGTCCCCACTTCCACCACCCTTGTGGGCGGCGAGTTCCAGGTCATTACCACCTGTTGTTGCAGAGAGGAAGCACTTTTTTACACAACTGCCCATACAACTATGCAAGACATTGTTACACATACTTTGCAATCAAATAAAGTTGCACTTCATAGCATAATGTTACCATTTACCACATCACATTTTATAGCTGAAAACAATTTTTAATTTTACTGGTTACCAAAACAGTTGAAATCATGCCAAATATTAGCAATGGATCCACCAACACATGCATCAATAATTCCTATCTTAGTTATACAAGGCAATAAATAGATTTTGCCAAAAAAAAATCATTCGTGGAACAGGAGCATCACTGGCAAGGCCAGCAGTTATTGTCCATCCTTAGTTCCCTCAAAGAAAGTAGTGCCTTCACAACTTCACCCCTTAACAGCTATGACCACCCAGCTGTGTGTGATGGAGCAAGTGCGGTGGGATGTAGTTGTCAAGGTAATAAAAAGGAAAGTGAAACAAAGCAGGTAAAATTCAGCGTCGGTGTGGACAGAAAATGAGTGACCGTGGATGGCTCACCCATTATCCATCCTGCCCAATTTCCTCCCCACTGCAATCAATTTTATATATGAGGTTATAGGCAGAAAACAAGAACTACATTTCTTCAACATAACTTGATCACAAATATTTCTCCTTGAATTTTCTCCTTTCCTGAAGACAATTTCTCTTACTGGGATACAGTAGCACAAGTGGCAGTAACCTTCCAGCAAATCACCAAAGCAGCCATTCTTTCTACGAGTGATCGACAGCAAGCGCTGACTATGGATGGTATCACAGCTTTCATCACACACTCACTTTCCAGCATGGAATGGAGGTAGATAGCAAACAAAAATGGGAAGTGTGGCATTTTGCCCCCACCCCCACATTTTCCTAGCTGAGGAATGCTAATGCCAAGTGTGAGGTTTTCTATCTTCAGTTCACAAAACAGCTGGACTACATAAAAACTGGGTTCAAGATTAAATTGACACTCTGAAATCCAAGATATACTGTGTCTTCTCACACAACGCAGAAATTCTCAGATACTGAATGTGCGTGTTGAACATTCAGTAGGAAGACCCTGTCAATTGTATACCAAATTTCTGGCATAGATGCAAAAAAAAAAATAAATATTGCACCAAGTCTAACTTCCATGTAGGTAAAACTCCACAGGAAAACTATTTGTGGAATAAAAGAGGGCTTGGCTGATCAAGCTCATCTCAACAATTCTGTATCAGTGTTAAAAGAGAGCAGATAATTGAGAGTCTGTTTGAGTAGGAGTCTGCAACAGTCAATGAGTTTGGAAAATGTCAAACTATAAGTATTAATGGAGTCTGGTCTCAAGACACTGCACTTTAGTCTTAAAACACTTAGATTTTTGACACTTTATCTCACCAGGACAATTCAAATTATAGAGATATTACAGAATTTTCAAATGGAAGGAAACAGAAGAGCTTTCTTTGTGCAACATTGTCACTCACAGCAGTCAAATGTGGCCAATGCATATATTGTATATTTTTCATCTTTCACATGACATGTATTGCAAACTGAAACCAGACTTGAAGAGGTTACTGAGGAATTTTGATGCATGGGATAAAACCTCCCAAATCATACATTTTAAGGGGAGGCAGTGGCGTAGCGGTAATGTCACTGGTCTAATAATCCTGAGCCCAGTCTAATGCCCTGGGGGCATGGGTTCGAATCCCACCACAGCAGATAGTGAAATTTGAATTCAATTTATATAAAACAAATCTCGAATTAAAAGCTAGTCTAATGGTAACCATGAAACCATTGCCAATTGCTGTAAAAATCTATTTGGTTCACTTTAGGGAGGAAATCTGCCATCCTTACCTGGTCTGGCCTACATGTGACTCCAGACCCACAGACTCTGAAATGGCCTTGCAAGCCACTCAGCCCTCAAATAAATAAAAAAAGTTGGTTGCTAACTCTCAAGTGATATATCAGGATATAGGAGCCAATAGGTTCTTTGGGATACTTTTAAAGTTATACAAAAGGAATAACTGGAGAGAATTTTTAAAAATATATTAATGGTGGTGGGGGCAAAGTAAAATAGCAATACGATGGAACTATGTAAACCAGTCTGCTTTTAGCAAAGTGAATTAAACAAATAACTGTCTGAAAGGATTCTTACCTCTTGGGAGCCAATTTTAAGAATCAGTAATTGTATGGTCGATAGTGGAATATCCAGAATACAAAATAAATTTAGATAGTTTCAAACCAATGTTACAGCCCCAAGAAAACCAGTTACCTCGCAGATTTGTTTTGCAAGCATATTGTACATATATAAAATATAAAAACACAAACAGCTCACAGAGTGATACAGGTAATGCCTACTTTAAGGATTTAAAAAAATAAAAAATAATAAGATTTTACAATGTAGATCAGAAACATAGCTATTCAGTCTTATTCTAATGGAGCTGATTTAATTAAGTGAAATAGAAAGGGGGGGTGGTGGGGAAGAGAGAATGAGTTTCATGTTACACAGATATATACAGAACTCTGTCTGGAATGTATTAATGTTTATTAAAAAAAAACTGATGTTACTGTACAAGCAGCATACAGCTCCAGTCCTGCCTAAGCAAATACAAAAAAATCAGGAGGATAGAAGAGCAGAAAACGTATTGCCTTAAGAAAACAAAGTACAACAAATCCAGACAACTCTACCACCATTGAGTGCTATTAGCTACTATAATACTGAAATGACATCTTGCTTCCTTTATTTACTTAACAAAATAAATTTACAGCCATGGAAATATACATTTTGGCTCAGATCAAGGTCCTTCAAAACAGCTGCTGCTTCGTCGTTTAAAACAGCTCCATGCACAAAATGGGATGGGCATGGTAATGTTAACAGACTTTACAATTAGTCATCAGAAGCCAAACGGAAAGCTGATATGAATGTTTAGTCATTACCTATTTTAGTTAAAATTTTACAGAGCTTTTCGTCTATTCTTTGTGTATGGGAGGTATAACCTACTGCAGTGTTTATGGTCCCAAGAAAATCAACTGCTTCACTTTTTAATTATTTTCAAACATACAATCCATGAACTTCCCTGCTACTAATTTCTGCTAGCAGAAAAATAATTAAAACCTTACATCAGTGGTTTTCAAAATGGAAGATCTCTCTTCCCAAAATATCCAGTAAATGAAGACGAACAAAATCTGTGAAAAGACTTACCTGAAAAAGAAGATTTCTTCATGGCTGATTTCTAAATTGCATAGAAAGGGCACTCTTCAGGATCAGGTTAGATTACTTCCACAGTGATCAGTAATCAAAATAAAGCCAATATCACAGGGAACTGACTTAGCTTCACAGACTTTCATTCAAAGAACCAGTAACTTGAGCTCCCTTGCACACAGTCCAACTGTTCACGAAACACTCCCATTAATTAGTACACACCTTTCCTAATCAGATGAACTTAGACATCTTTGGCCTTGCCCAACTAAACAAAAGCAGCAGGGAAATCACAGAGCTCATTTGTTCTCAAGCATGTTTTTATTAACTCTTAGTAGTAACTGTTACGTTTATTGTAACACAAGTTGAAAGAGCTATGTGTATATTTGATACAATTTTATGTACTTCAATAGGAAAATCAACATTCTTTTTGGTGTGTTATAAAAGCACCCTAACTACCCTATCTACATGGTGTAGCTCATTTAGTACAGTTACATGGACTGTTGGAGAAATTCACTGTTCAAAGTACATTACAGTTCCCATCTAAAGCTGTAAGCTAATACAAACAGTTTCACATTCGACCGCATTAATGACAAACAGAGATACTGAAATAAATTGAACTCATTGTTTGTAATAAGAGTTTCTCATTCATTATTGTAAGACTTTCATTCCTCATATTAATGTAAATCGAACAAATGAGATACTAACTACTACATTCCAGATAACATCTTTATGAGAGTGTCTAGTGCCACTTAGTTTAACTGCTCAATTTCTACAAACCCATTTTACACAAATTATAAAAATTAAAGCTCAGATTCTTTACAGATGATACAAGCTCATCCAAACGAGCATTTTATTTGTGCTTTGCCCAAGCCTATTACAACAGATGAGAAGCAGGTGTTCAAGGTATTTTTTTCCTTTTCTGCTGGGTCCTAAAACCAATCTGGTTTAGGTGCTTCTGTGCATTGCACTATAACAGGAATAAAACTAAATGTTTTCCCTCCAAATTGTTTCAAAGCTTTTTCACCTGTGTATTCTATTCTTTAGTTAAATGTCCTAAGAATAAATAAGGCAATCTAATAAATATTTTGGGAACTCACTCAACTGAAGAAAAATCTTTAAAGTAAAGGCTGCCGAATGTGTTTATGAGTTTAGAAGGAAGCAGCCCAATGCTATTTTAACATGGCTTAAAAGTTTTCCCAGCATTGAATCGTTTAAAGTATCTTTGAATTTACAATTTCTGAACTACATCCACAACTTTTATTTTGATTGTTCCTTATGTATCTCACAATATCAGGCTGGATGGGCCATATGGCCTACTGCTGCTCCCATTTCTTAAGTAATCATCACACAATATATCAACTGCTAAAGTGAATTGCATTACAAACTTTTTCATATTGTTACCACCCGGCAAAGTTATTATAGCTTTCTCCCAAACACTGCCTTTTAAATTAGTCTAAAGATTACATTATATGCATTTCCTTTCAATTAAAGACTTATTTTTCAATCGTTGTTGGCCTCTAATATCAGTAAGAGGATGGGTGTCCTTAGACTGAACTCAGGAAGTGATAGGGGAGATAAACTGAACTAAGCTTGGGAGCTTATCAGACCCCACCAAGAACAAACTTCCAATCGTGCTTTCAATATTGCTAATTTGGGACCTCCTACTTCCACACAAAACACTTCTCACAACAGACCCTAAACGGGGCCCAAACTTTAGAATGCTTAGTCGGACTTAATTGTCAAATGCAGATTACATTTTCAGTTTTTGTTACTTTCTAGAGGTTTCGTATGCATTATATCTGGATTTGAATGTTTAATTCTATCCACTTCATTCATATGTATGGTCTGGTTGCAGCAAATAGATGTCCTGCAAAGTGACAGTCACTTCTGGACAATGTTTCTTTTCAGTGGGAAAGCCCAAGCAATGCTGGCTGTCGCTGTCTGAATCTCTATTTGTTTGAGTGAGTGAAGTTCCAATCAGACTGCAGGCTTGGCTACACAAGAGGATGAGTGCACACGAAGTATATGAGCCTTCCTCAGAACTCTCCCTCCCCTAATCACTAAATCAACCCTGTAAGGGTGGAATATGCATCCCTTTTCTTCAGGTGCAGTTTCTAATCCATGAGAGGGCATGCCATCCAATTGTTTTTACATAGAATTTGCAAATACTTAAAGAAGTCTGTTCTGGCTAGAATTTACATTTTTGGGCGGCGCAGTGGTTAGCACAACAGCTCCAGCGGCCCGGGTTCAGTTCTGGGTACTGCCTGTGCAGAGTTTGTAAGTTCTCCCTATGACAGCGTGGGCTTCCGCCGGGTGCTCCGGTTTCCTCCCACAGCCAAAGACTTGCAGGTTGATAGGTAAATTGGCCATTGTAAATTGCCCCTAGTGTAGGTAGGTGATAGGAGAATGGTGGGGATGTGGTAGGGAATATAGGGTTAATGTAGGATTAGTATAAATGGGTGGTTGTTGGTCGGCACAGACCTGGTGGGCCGAAGGGCCTGTTTCAGTGCTGTATCTCTAAAATAAATTAAAAAAATAAAATAAATTGTTCTTTCAGGCTGCTCAAATCCCCTGACCGCAAAGGGACCCCCTGGACATCAACCATCATCTCTGTTGAATCATGTTAATGACACAGATTTTGCAGTCAGCGGCAGATGAACGGTACCACCCGTTCATTACACTTACATGTAACCAGAAACTTTCCGTGGGCTTTTTTTTACTGGAACTTGCAGTTATTCGAGAGCCAAAATAGCTGGTGTAAGCTTGGAGCTCTTCCCCTCATCACAATCGTACCCTCATGCCTTTCTCCTTTCATAGACCCAAGAATTGCAAACTGGCCAAGCAGTGGTAGAAGAACAAGAGGTGGAACATCAGGAATGATGATGTGATGGAGAAGAAATCCTGTCAATCTCACACTCAGCCACCAGCTCAGATGCTGACTCCGTGCATACTTTAGAGGCAGGATCTGCATGTGGTGAGACATTGGGCAGGTGTGGGCTGCAGCCAGTGCATGGGACAAGGTTGGCACAGGTGCCCAGCTTGCTAGAGGATGAAGTCGCAGATGACTTCTGCCCTGGAAGATTCAGATGAGGACCTCAATGAGGCGGCCTACAGAAAAAGGCTGATGAAAGGCTTGGTACGTTGACAGGTCTGCCAAAAAGACCTGCGGTCAAAGTCAAGGAGCATGGAGCAGCCCGGTACTAACCTGGCACAGGGCTTTGTGCAGAGCTTGGAGCCCATCCTTTCCAGCACTCGCATGCTTGCGGACCCAACCATGGTGGATGTCCGATGGCTGCTGTCTCAGCTTCCATTGAAGCACAAACAGAAGCCAGTCAATGTCTGGGTGGGTGCTGCAGTGGAAGCTCAGACTGAAGTCGTGCAGGATCAGCGTGCTGCCATTATAGCTGTGGTTACCAGTGTTCGAAGGGACTTGCAACGTGTCACAGCAGTCCAGCAATCTGTCCTCCAACAGATTGCTAGGATTGCAGAGGCACCACTCTGGGGAGTGTCAGTGGCTCCATGGAGCATGAACCTGCTGTCTTTCCTCTGGAAGACAGCACTCATCCTCCCATCTCTGCCACTCCTCCAGTGCCCTTGCTGTTGTTTGTCAGCCACCAGCCCAGACTGCTGCCGCCCACGCTGAGACGGTGCAGTCTGAAGCTAGGCCTTCTAGGGCCAGAGCTGCTCGAGGTGATGCTGAAAGGCCATCTGCAGTCTGTCCCATGAAAAGTCAGCAGCCTTCCACCAGCCATGCTGCAGCCACTGGGATAGCACTGCATCAGGCAAGGCAAAGGCAGACGGGCGTGATTAGTTGATATTTGCGTGCAATATGGTATGGTTTGATTTATAAATTTGGTTTGGAGTGTTTATTTTGAGGTGACTTATTTTTGCATTGTCTGCCGAGTGGACGCTGTAATGGTCAGTAACAGAGATAAGGTAAGGTGAGGTACGGAATTGAGATTGCAT
Source organism: Heterodontus francisci (assembly GCF_036365525.1). Classification (NCBI taxonomy): domain Eukaryota; kingdom Metazoa; phylum Chordata; class Chondrichthyes; order Heterodontiformes; family Heterodontidae; genus Heterodontus; species Heterodontus francisci. Next base: position 41,069,455 of record NC_090396.1, on the reverse strand, counting down.
GAACTGGTATTGCCGTCAGATGAATTGATCTGAGTTTATTGCCTCCTCCTCTTCCTCCTCCTCAGCTGGTCCCAGTATAGCTGGTGGCAAGGGCTGTGCGCTCATGATTGCGAGGTTATGCAGGATACTGCAGACCACCAGAGATCTGGACACATGCTCTGCCTAGTAGTGCAGAACTCCTCCAGAGTGGTCCAGGCAGCTGAAGCATTGTTTAAGCACCCCAGTGGTTTGCTCTATCATATTTTGTGTGGCAGCATGGCTATCATTATATGCATGCTACCCATGCATGCCTGGGCTGTGCACTGGAGTCATAAGCCATGTGTGAAAGGATAGTCCTTTGGTTTGTTGTGGTGGCTCAAAAGCAGATGACACAGCAGACTGCCGCAGAATGAAGGCTTCATGACTACTGCCAGGACACCGGGTATTGACTTGCGTGATACCCTGCGTACGGTTGTACGCCAGCTGGACATTGAGTGAGTGGAATCCCTTTCAGTTGTGTAACGTCTCACAGTTGACCACAAAGCAACGTGTGTGCAATCAATGGCATCCTGCACCATGGGGAAGCCTGCTACCCTTGTGAAGCTGCATACTTGCTCTCCCTGCTTCTCTCTAACAAGAGAGAATGGAATGTATTCAACTTTCTTGGAATAAAGAGTCTCAGTATCTTCCTTTATGCAAAAATGGATGGCAAACTGGGAGATGTTGCAAATATCGCTGGCTCCAGCCTGAAAAGAAGCCAGATGCACCTTCACAGTGGTCACCTTCACGGTCACTGGCAATACCATCTTTACCCTGATCTAAGGCGGTAGTTGTCATCATTGTCATTGGCTGTCCCTCGATTTGAGGAGGACGTCTATTCAAGGCCACTAATTTCTGCCATGGGTCTTCAGGTGACTGAACAGGCCGATTCTTGACCCGCAGATCTTTTGGCACATGTGGCAGGATATCCCACAAGGTAGTGGGATCTGGAGTGCAGTACTTCCTTTTCTTTCCTTCTATGCTGCCGCTCTCCCTCATCATGAAGGCGTTTGGACTCAAAGCATGATGTAACTTGATGGACAAGTTGTCGCCATTTTGAATGATTGGTAGCAAGCTCCTCCCAGTCATCAATGTCAATGCTGTTGTGTTTCAAAGAGAGCTTCAGCGTGTGTTTGAAGAGTTTTCTTTGTCCTCCCCTGGAACGCAGGCCATTTGAGAGCTGAGAAAATAGGATCTGGCGGGGGAGATGGCTTTCGGCCATCTGGACATAGTGTCCAGTCCACTGAAGTTGGTTTTGCAGGAGTTTTGCCTGAATATTTGTGGAGCTTGCTTCACGAAGGACACCAGTGTTTGTTTAACGATCCTCCCATTGAATCAGGAGATTGCAGCAGAGGCATTGCTGATGGAATTTTCCGAGCATTCTTATGTATCACATTCCAGGTCTCACTGCAGTATAGGACTGTGGTGACAACACTTGTTCTGTACACTAGGACTTTTGTTGACTTGCAGAGGCTTTTTTTGTCAAACACTTGCTGCCGTATTTTCTAGAAGGATGAGCTGACGCAGCTGATCCGATGTTGGATCTCCTCGTCAATGGTGGCCTTTAGACAGAGGTGGCTGCCAAAGTATGGGAAGTGCTCAACATATTCCAAAGTCTCTCCTTCAACATATACGGGAGGTGGAACATTTGGTTGACCAGGTTTTGGTTGATATATGAGTTTTGTTTTGGCAACATTCAATGGCAGGCAGAGTCCCTTGTATGCAGAATTGAAGAGATCGCGAGCGGCTTGCAAATCTGGTGCAGAGTGGAAAACGAATCTGCAGTCATCCACAAACTGTAGATCATGTATGGTTATGGTGGTCAGTTTAGATTTGGCACGAAGCCAACTGAGGTTAAAGAGTTTTCCATCCAGGTGGTATTTAATACTTACACCAGTGGGCAGCTGATCTTTCATGAGGTGAATAGCCACTGTCAGGTAGATTGTAAATAGTATAGGATCTATCACACAGCCTTGCTTGACTTTGGTCTGGATTTTGAAGGTGCCTGTTTCAGATCTCCCGCTCAAGCCAGTTGCAGTCATTTCATTATAGAGCAATTGCAAGATTAAGATGAAGTTCCTTTGACATTCAAATCTTTGGAGCACAATCCACAGAATCTCACTATTTACTGAGTCAAATGCTTTGGTCAGGTCGAAGAATGCAAAGTGCGGTGAACTGATGCCTGCTGGACAGATCATCGACTTGTTCAATTGGTGATGAACATCCACCTATCACCAAGACATCACAAGACCCAAGAGTCCAAGAGGAAGAAGAACAATGTCTCAGCCCTAAAGCAGCCCGACCGAAGAGAGGAATCCCAAGTGCAGCTCACAACCAATCTGGAAAATCTTCATGCAGTCAACTCAATTTTAGAACAGTGGGAACAAATAAAGTCAGCTGTACTAGACTCCTGTGTCCAGACCATTGGGTTGGAGCATCGTTCTCACCAGGACTGGTTCAACGAAAACGTTGCTGAAATATGTGGCCTTCTGGAACAAAAATGAGCAGCCTTCATTGCTGTAGTTGTGGCTGCTAACTAACCAGAGTAATCGATGATCCCTTTAATTGGTACTGATGTTGAGTCCTTCCCGTTGCTAAATGCGTATTCAGCTACCTGAGGTTAAGAGAGGGCATTAGCTGAAGCCTTGAGCTCCAAAATGGCAGCACTGGCGTCAAATCAGCCTTACACCAGAAGTTTGCACATGGGCCATGCATACTATGATGGAGATGAAATGGCACTCATAGTGCAAGAAAAACCAGGTGCTGAGCTTCGTAGAGGCTAAACCAAGAAGTGTCAGTGAGAATATTTTCTTGAATGTCATACCATATACAAAAAACAAAATAAAGTAAGGGAAAGAAAGATGGGGTTAAGTGAGAGAGATAAAAGAGACAGGAAGAAAAAGTTTTTTAAAAAAAGATTTAAACTTAATAGTTTTAAATTTCTAACAATAATTAAAATCTGAAGGAATGTGATTCCACAATTTAAAAAGTATGTTTTCAGTACCAGAGATGTTGTGTGGCAGTAATTAAAAATCATCATGATGTTAAAAATTCATTTACACTTGAATGGACAAGTCCTAACTTTTTCTGATGTTTTTAGTGGGTATCTAATGGGCAAGTACCACAACTAAACACCCTTCATGTGTAGAATGCTGAGACTCTCAGCGAGATGCCGGTATAGTGAAGCTTCTGGGGGAGTAGGGGAACTCCGTCAGCAACTTCCTGATTTCCGCATTTAGCTGTATATGTGTGAACCCTGGAAGTTGCTGCCTCATTTACTCCATAATAATGGTGAGTGTTGATAGCATCACTATTATTTCTGTTGCAAAATCTGACCATTTAAACTTTTTTAGTGTGAGTCTTCTATGCTCTCTTTTACCACAACTGGAAACTCACCCAGGCAAATTTCATGTGTTGAAGGCTTCTACTGACTGCCTCAATCCAAATAAAGTCGTAAATCTGGGCAGACCCACTTCCCATTGTTACTTTGGCTAATATTTACTAAGCTTAACACAGTTCCAACTTCCCTTCCATTAAGATTTTACTACTTTTTTATTGAAGGTTCTGGAATTGACCTCTATGGTACTGTAATGAACAGCAGATGAAAGCGGAGGTGGCACAGAACATTTGCTTTAATTACTGCTCATTTATCATAAGGAGCCTTTCCCATAATCCAGATTCAATGAAACTCGCAAAGTACTCCAATACAGTTAGTATCAAAGGCCTGAATTCCTCAATATTTAATCTCATTTTTATTTCAGTGGAATTGGAAGGTAGTTGAAGATATTTTCTTCCCTCTCTCTGAGTGATCATTTGGTCAAATACCATCCCTTGTGAAGGGGTAGGACAGAGACCTGCTCCATGCTTCCATCAATGGCCCTTTGGAACCATCCAAGATTCCTTTCAATGTTTTTATGAAGATTTGGAGACTCAAAATTTGCAAATTGTTAAAATAAAATGTTTCTTACTGTTTTAGATTTGTAGTGACTTATAATAGTGTTTCTTTAAAAAAAAATGTTGGCACCCCACTATTGTATTTTGATTAACTTAGCTAAATTTGAATGGAAGCTACCTAACCTGTATCCTTTAATTAGTAAGTATTTCCAAATACACAAAACCACTTAGAATAGACAGATTACATTTGATCCACTCTATAGAATTTTGAAACTTTCCTTTTATGCTCAAAACTTTGTTCAAGTCAAATGAAAGCTTCCTCTATTCCCAATTCTTGTTAATAATTTCATAGTTCAAATAAATTGGATAAGGTCAGCAATCTGGGCCAAGATATTGGTGATGCCTTTCTCCTTAGCAGTTGTGAGGAGAAAGTGTTTCTGTCGACAATGGCCTCTCACCAAGTACCTTGAAAGGGAAGTCTCCTTCATGGCAGGAATGTCTCCTTGCCAAAGCCCTCACATAAGGATCTTGATTAGGAAGTTGGTGATGCGTAAGCCTAGTGTATGACATTGGACTTGAATTTGGACATCTAAAGCACCAGGTACCTGGCACAATACAAGTTGGTCTGTGTGATACTTTAAACCATGCTGAAGGCAGATATCCATTGTATATCTGTTGAGGAAGCTCTGAGACATGGGATGACAACAGGTGGAAGACATCAGTGAATAAGTTTGGATGCATGTTGGATTGTGGGGGGGTGGGGTGGATTTTCCCCCTGCAAAAATAGGATAATACAGTGCGGAGAGATACTCCAATCACAAAAACCGCAAGGCCGCAAACAACTGGAAGGTTAATTTTATTTGACATGTTTTATTTTTACATTAAATCTTGTAGCCAAGATCTTGGTTGGCTACAGGGCTTCTCCTTCCTCTGCTTTATGAATGAAGTAGAGCAGGATCAGGAGGACAATTGCCAGGCTGAATAAGCACTGTGAGCTACCTCTGACCTCTGCCCCCTGGTACCTGCACTTCCCTGTCTACAGCTCCACAAATGGCCACTTCCTCATGACCTCTCAGCAATGATTTGAAAGGCTGTGCCTATCTAATGAAGAAGTAACTGACTGAACTGTGCCGCATGCCAGACCAGCTGTATGCAGAGCTAATAAAGGAGGCTTTCAGCTGCCTACGATCTGAGCTCACTACCAAATGAATCCTGCCATTGTGGTCGCCTTTTGGAAATAAATGTAATTCAATTGTCTGCTGACATGTAGCTCTCCTACAAAACTGCCATGGCTCACATTTGGAAATAATTCTACTGCTCCTCCCTGCAGGAATTCCCCCACTTTGGTTTGAATAATTCTGTATATATCCTGTTAGTAACAAAAAGATCTCACTGAGAACAAATCTGCTGCTTAAGGCCACATGCCTCTCCTTAGTGAATATCTTTGTTGTCCTTTCATTCCTAATGTCCGACTTCTTCTACAATGGCAGGGGGTTTTGAGGTGACTGGCTGATGTGCTTTGGAAGATTAAGGTGGAACTTCTTTTTCTTTAGTTGTAGGCCTTTACGGTTTCAGAAGACCTTCCTTAATTCGCCACACGAAAAAGTGCTGGCAATGAAATATCTGACATGTGAGTCTTCGACTGCATTCCTATCTGTTCAGCTGTGGGAAAAGAAATGCTTGAAGGAGAAGAAAGGGGGAGTGAGTAATAATATTGCGGTATTTCAAACATGTTGCAGATGGTGTTTGATGCCATGAGGAGAAAGTGGATGCACTTGGGAAAGGTGATTATTAGTTACTTCGTTACAAGTCCTGAATCCTTTTTGGTGAGATCAATTAACTTATTTTGGCATTGAGATGCTACTGGAGATGTCACTCCATGTCAAAGCCTCCTCCTCCAACTATACCCTAATCATGTCTTTTCATGTGGGCCAAAAATTGAGGTCCTCATTTTCCAGATTAATGACAATAACACCTTAACGGAAGTATCTTTAAATTTGTAGACTCAGTGCCCTTAGGAAGCAACAAAAACATTGCACAAAGCCAGATTGTTCAAGATGCAAAATTGACTGTCTTGGCCCTTTCAGCTGCTGTAACAGTGCAGGATTTCTCCCCACCCCTCCCCCACAGTGGACACCCTGTAGAAGAAGCTTATAATCCCAGGAACCCACTATAAAAGGTAATGAAGGTATATTGAGGAAAATTGGACTGATTCTTGATGTTGTAACACTTCATTCTATAGAACAGCAAGATCATGGGACCCATCATCTCAAGTCACTCACTATGCTTTTTGGGATGTATAATTTCTCAATTATTGTTGGACAAACATCCTAGAACTCTCTACCTAACACCATTGTGGGAGCACCATCAGGCCTGCAGCGAATCAAGGAGAAAGTCCAGCACCACTTTCCCAGGGCAACTAGAGATGGGAACGATTGCTCAAGTCCTTAAAGATTGTTCAAGTCCTGAGAAGAAAAGTGCAGTGCTGGCAGTAAATCCACTGACGAGGAAAATCCCGCTCACAATGAAGTGTGTTCCAAGCTTGGAACTTTGCTAATAATTATGTTTCTTCCAAATCTTGTCCACAGGACAATGGAAAATATGATCTGAGATCATCACACTGCTATTCAGAAATGTGTTTTTGACACTATACATGAAATATGAGTTTTACCAATCTACAGACAGCATTGTTTTCTCCAGTAGCATTTACATAGCGCCCCCATGTGGTTTACTTTCAATTCAAATGAGACCAGAATCATAAGGTTATGCACAAAACCCAAATAAGTCATATTCATTGATTTCGAATTAAACTTTTGTTATTTATTTTAAGAATTTTACAAAATTGTTACCCTTGAAACCAGTTCTACTCATTTTGTCTTTACATAGATAAAGAATTATGGACGGGGGTGATTATAAGACCATAATCTAACCAAAGCATTTAGCTGTAAACACAAATCATAAGGCCTATAACTTGACTGATTTATGGATAGTATCTGAATCTTGAAATTCAGTTCCAATGTTCCAATCAGTTATTTATAATAATTGATTTACATTTTTATTTAAATTAAGTGGTTTACTAGTCTTTCTTTCCCTGTAGTCTAATGGATGGAAGCAGGTCTTGTGTCGGCAAACATCTGTTTTTGACATATACTTTTTGTGTGTTAAGATTCTTCTACCAGTGAATAAAGCTGGCACCTTGATAATAATGATGAAGGGAGCTAGCAGATGTGAACATTTATAGTTTACATTTTTGCAGCATTCTATTAGCATATGTCATTATGGTAACTTTGCTGGAGTGAATGAGGCACATTAGACAATGCACTCCATGTACTAACTACACAAGGGCATACTACCTTATTGTAAAACACAGATAACCAATGTGCATACCTATGGCAAGAGGACTTGGACCAATCCAGAGCATTAGTACAAGCAATTGGTACAACTCACACTTTACATTCACCTGCCAACCAGTGGTCAGACTCATACCAATGCATATAAATTCAAAGTGGGGCATTGCCTTCTATAGAACCATAGAAAAATTACAGTGCAGTACAGTAGGAGGCCATTTAGCCCATCGTGTCTGCGCCAGATGAAAAAACTAGCTACCCAATCTAATCTCACCTTCCAGCACCTCGTCTATAGCCTTGCAGGTTACAGCACTTCAGGTGCAGGCCCAGTACCTTTTAAATGTGTTGAGGGTTTCTGCCTCCACCACCATTGCTGACAGTGAATTCCAGACACCCACCACCTACTGGGTGAAAAAATATTTCCTCATGTCCCCTCTAATCCTTCTACCAATCACCTTAAATCTGTACTCCCTAGTAATTGACCTCTCCACTCGGGGAAACAGGTCCTTCCTGTCTGCTCTATCTAGGCCCCTCATAATTTTGTACACCTCAATTAAGTCAGCCCTCAGCCTCCTCTGTCCGAGGGAAACAACCCTAGCTGATCCAATCTTTCCTCACAGCTGCAAATTTCAAGTCCTGGCAATATTCTTGTAAATCTCCTCTGTACTCTGTCCCAGAGCAATTATGTCCTTCCTGTAATATGGTGACCAGAACTGTACGCAATACTCCAGCTGTGGCCTAACCAGCGTTTTACACAGTTCCAGCATTACATCCCTGCTTTTGTAACCTATTCCTTGGTCAATAAAGGAAAGCATTCCATATGCCTTCTTCACCACTCTATCTACCTGTCCTGCCACCTTATGGGACCTGTAGATATGCACGCCAAGGTCTCTCACGTCTTCTAACTCTCTTAATATCCTCCCATTTATTGTGTATTCCCTCACTTTGTTTGCCCTCCCCAAATGCACTACCTCACACTTTTCTGGATTGAATTCCATTTGCCACTTTTCCGCCCACTCAACCAAATCATTGATATCATTCTGGAGTCTACAGCTATCCACTTCACTATCAACCACATGACCAATTTTTGTGACATCAGCAAATTTCCCAATCATGCCTCCCACATTTAAGTCCAAATCATTAATATATATCACAAAATGCAAGGGACCCAACACTGAGTCCTGTGGAACGCCACTGGAAAGCGCTTTCCATTCGCAAAAACATCCGTCGATTACTACCCTTTGTTTCTTGTCACTGAGCCAATTTTGGATTCAACCTGCCACATTCCCCTGTATCCCATGGTTTTTCATTTAACTGACCAATCTGCCATGTGGGACCTTGTCAAATGCCATACTGAAATCCATGTAGACCACATCCACTGCACTACCCTCGTCAATCCTCCTTGTTTAGATTTAGATTTAGATTTAGAGATACAGCACTGAAACAGGCCCTTCGGCCCACCGAGTCTGTGCTGACCATTAACCACCCATTTATACTAATCCTACGCTAATCCCATATTCCTACCACATCCTCACCTATCCTTATATTCCCCTACCACCTACCTATACTAGGGGCAATTTATAATGGCCAATTTACCTATCAACCTGCAAGTCTTTTTGGCTGTGGGAGGAAACCGGAGCACCCGGAGGAAACCCACACAGACACAGGGAGAACTTGCAAACTCCACACAGGCAGTACCCAGAATTGAACCCGGGTCGCTGGAGCCTCAAAAAACTCAATCAAGTTAGTAAGATGTGACATAAAACCAAAAAGTGCTGGAAATGCTCAGTAGGTCTGGCAGCATCTGTGGAGAGAGAAGCAAAGTTAATGTTTCATAGAGAGATACAGCACTGAAACAGGCCCTTTGGCTCAACGAGTCTGTGCTTACCAAAAACCACCCATTTTATACTAATCTTACATTAATCCCATATTCCCTACCACATCCCCACCTTCCCTTAATTCTCCTACCACCTACCTACACTAGGGGCAATTTACCTATCAACCTGCAAGTCGTTGGCTGAGGGAGGAAACCGGAGCACCCGGCGGAAACCCACGCAGTCACAGGGAGAACTTGCAAGCTCTGCACAGGCAGTACCTAGAACTGAACCCATGAGGTTGCGGTGCTAACCACTGCGCCACTGTGTCGCCCCAGTTTCAGGCCAGTGTCCTTTCATCAAAACTGGCAAAGGTTAGAAATGTAATCGGTTTTAAGCAAATAAAGTGGGGGTGGGGCAAAGAGAACAAATGGGAAGATGTTGATAGGACAGAGGGTCACAGAGAATAACTGACAAGGAGATCATGGGGCAAAGGCAAAGTCAAAGAGTGTGTTAATGGTGTGGTGAAATGCAAAGTGTTAGTGCAGAGAGAGTGTTAAATGACAGAATAATGAAAGCCCTAGCCAAAAGCAAAACATGAAATAAAAAGTGGGCAGGCACATGGTAAAAAAAGTTTAATGATGTAACAATTAAAATAAAATGAAATATAAACAAAAAATACAAAGTAAAACTAAAAAAGGGATAACGCTAAAAAAAATGGGGGGGGGGCGGGTTGGAGAGGTAGTCATGCTCTGAAATTATTAAATTCAATGTTCAATCCGGCAGGCTGTAGCGTGTCTAATCAGTAAATGAGATGCTGTTCCTCGAGCTTGCGTTGATGCTCACTGGAATACTGCAGCAATCCCAGGACAGAGATGTGAGCATGAGAGCAGGGGTGTGTGTGTGTGTTGAAATGGCAAGCAACAGGAAGTTCGGGGTCATGTTTTCGGACTGAGTGGAGATGTTTCACAAAGTGATCACCCAATTTGCGTTTGGTCTCCCCAATGCAGAGGAGACCGCATTGTGAGCAGCAAATACAGTATGCTAAATTGAAAGAAGAACAAGTAAATTGCTGCTTCACCTGAAAGGAATGTTTGGGGTCTTGGATAGTGAGGAGAGAGGAGATAAAACGGCCGGTATTATACCTCCTACGATTACATGTGAAGGTGCTATTAGAAGGGGACGAGGTGTCAGGGGTAATGGAAGAGTGAACCAGGGTGTCGCAGAGGGAATGATCCCTTCGGAATGCTCACAGGGGAGGGGAGGCGAAGATGCGTTTGGTAGTGGCATCATGCTGGACGTGGCGGAAATGGCAGAGGATGATCCTTTGGATGTGGAGGCTGATGGGGTGGAAAGTGAAGACAAGGGGAACCCTGTCACGGTTCTGGAAAGGAGGGGAAGGGGTGAGAGCAGAGGTGCGGGAAATGGGCCGGACATGGTTGAGGGCCCTGTCAACCACAGTGGGGGGGAATCCTTGGTTAAGGAAAAAGGGAAAACATATCAGAAGCGCTGTTGTGGAAGGTAGTCGAGTTGTTACATCAGAGTAGATGCGTCGGAGACAGAGAAACTGGGAGGGCAGACCTGCTGAGTATTTCCAGCACTTTTATTTTAGTAAGACATGACCTTCCCTTAACAAATCCATGCTGACTATCCCTGATTAAACCATATATAATTAAAAGCAAAATACTGCAGATGCTGGAAATCCGAAACAAAACAAAAATGTGCTGGAAATACTCAGCAGGTCTGGCAGCATCTGTAGAGAAAGAAGCAAAGTTAACTTTTCAGGTCTGTGACCTTTCATCAGAACTGGTTAATCTATGCCTTTCTAATTGGCAGTTTATCCTGTCCCTCAGAATTGATTCTAATAATTTACCCACCACCAAGGTCAGACTGACCAGTCTATAATTATTTGGCCTGTCCCTCGCACCCTTTTTAAACATTCGCAGACCTCCAATCCTCTGGCACCTCGCACGTATCCAGTGAGGATTTGAAGATGATCCTCAGCGCATCCGCTATTTCCTCCCTGTCTTCCTTTAACAACCTGGGATGCAATCCAACCAGCCCTGGCAATTTATCCACTTTCAAGGATGTCAGACACTCTAGTACTTCCTCTCTCATTATGCTTATCGTATCTAATATTTCACACTCCTCCTCTAACTACAATGTCTACATTAGCCCTCTCCTTTGTGAAGACAGAGACAAAAAAACTCATTAAGAACCCTGCCCACATCTTCTGCATCCACACGTAACTTCCGTTGTACATCTCTGATAGGCCCTACCCTTTCCATAGTTATCCTCTTGCTCGTAATGTACTTATAAAACATCTTTGGGTTTTCCTTGATTTGACCTGCCAATAATTTTTCTCTTTTTCTCTTTTTGCTTTACTGATTTCCTTTTTTACTTCACCCCTGCACTTTCTATACTCCTCTAAGCTTTGATGAATCTTGGAGGAGGTAATGCAACAAAAGTAAACTGGCTGTCAGCAGGTCTCTACAACAATTTTCACACAAAATTACACTATAAGGTGGTCATGGATGATTGTGGCGAACAATATGATGTAATCACAGAAGGAAAATCAATCCCGCTCAATTATGGGCAAATTCTACGAGCAGTGCAGCTCGCAACAGAAGGTTTACTTTCTTAGCTTGTCTCTTGAAATTTCTCTACTGCTCATCTTAACTCACTTGGAAGGTAAGGGATATGCGAAAAACTCCATTTGAAGAATGGTAATGAATCAACCCTAACAGTGAGTAATTTGGTAGGCTCATGTATTACCCTTTCCATACCACAGAGTACATTCGCAAAGCAGCATCTCTTTTCAGGAATGGGCAGGACTTGTAAGTTTAAGTTCCATGATAATAACTCATAATATGACCAAACTACATGTCCTTTGCAGTCAAACATTTAAGCTTTTAATGAAATGAAAGCAGATAGTACAGAATTAAGATGGATTCGGCACTAAAAGGCATGTCAAAATGCCAAATACAAATTTTGAATTAAATACTGCAAGAAGAGTTAAAGATAATGATTTAAAAAAATTTAGCTAAAAAGAGAAAAAGAAAACTGAGGGATGGAGTGGGGGAGGGGCAGTGAAAGTGGGGTGAGTGCATGATAACTAATGCTGCAGGAGTTGCAAATGTGCTAAATAGATTTATTGTCTCAAACTTTACCAAAGAGGAGACAAATAACTTATTTGATCGGGAAAGGGAACTAGAAGCAGCTGCAGAGGAATTTTGGAACAATTTTCACATTGCTTACCAGCATGGTTGTGAACAGTAGTGTAACTGTAAGGTAAATAACTCTCAGGGGCTGGATAAGATTCTTCCAAGAATTCTTGATGAAATAAGGGAGGAAATTGCACAAACCTTTTCACAAATTTTCCAGAAATCACTGTACATTGGTGAGGTCCCTAGGGACTGGAGAAAGATCATTTTTGCTACTTTAATTCAAAATAATGTACAATAAGAATTAATAATGTCCAAAAGACCATTCAGAATCCTACTGTGGTCAGACAGCTGCAAATTTTTCTGTTTTATGGATTTCTTTAATACTCTATTAATATTACAGAAGGTTACCTCCCACTGGTCATCTTCAGTTTATACTGTGAGGCAGATTTAGCAACAGCTGATCAATATTCATTCCTATTCAGTTTCTTCAAAGTCACAGATGTTTTAAAGCAGCTGGGTGCTGGCAAATCAATGTATGAGCAGGTGATTTCAAATGGACAGAAAGCCTGTCTGGTCACCAATGACAAAAGTGCACTGTTGGCCTGAACGTGTGTGCTGAGAGGTAAGTCCAGTGTAACCATAACTAAGATTCAATTGCTACCACTGACCACGTGTTCAGTTAAGGCATGCTTGGGTCTGCAAAAAAAACCTCCACCCGAGCCCGACAGAACCACATCCAACCTGAGCCTGACCCAGCCCGAGTCCTTCTATTTTTTCCTGCGCCCGACCCAGCCCATCAGTTAACTTACCTTCCATTTTTTTTACTTTCTTGCTGATCTGCACAAGCTTAAAATAACTGTAACAAAACCACCTTTCCAGTCAAAAAATTAACAGTGGAGCCACTTACTTGCGATGGAGCGTGACCAGCCTGACCCAACCCGAGCCCGTATGTCGGACCTGGAAGTGCAACCCGACCTGACCTGAATCCGACACATGTTCTTGGGTCCCGTCAGGCTCGGTTCGGGTAGCAGGCCTTTAGTGTACAGCACCACCAATCACCTAGTGGGAAATGGGTACTGTCCAGTGTTTTACTAAGTTATACAGGCCCAAAGCTCCTAAATTAGATCCCCAGTCTGTGCTTAGTTAGCTGATCTCACTGAGGAAGCTTTAGGAACAGAACAATTGTTCCTGTGTCTTGGGCTAAGGAGGGGAGAACAGTTGGGCTTTCTGCTACTGAATGCAAATCCAATGACCCCTGGTAGAAAGTGCATGTGTGGTTGATAGGTTAAAAAAAGGATTAGGCTTGACTTTCTAGGTTTCTACATGAAGAATGCCCTAGGTAGGTTGTAAGCACTAACAGACCTAAATCCATCAAGAGCTTTTGCTTACAGAAGGGATGGGTACTGTGGGAAAAACTACCGGTATCTATAAACACTAAAGGAAAAGGGAAATTATTTCAGCCAAACCATGAGTTTGGAGAAATTCCAGTTCCTAAATGGAAATGTTTCCATGAATACAAAAGAATGAACAAGTAAAACAGTGGTCCAAGGTTTTGATGACGCTTTCTCTTCACTAGCTATTTTAGACTTCCAGAGGACAATTTTTATTTACAATCATACAATGGGCAAGATTTTCCTGTCATAATTATGGTGAGGCTAATGATGCTCGTCTTTTCTTTATTCATTCACAGGATGTGAGTGTTGCAGGCTAGGCCAGCATTTGGTACCCATCCCTAATTGCCCTTGAGAAAGTGGTGGTGAGCTGCCTTCCTAAGTACTGCAGTCCATGTGGGGTAGGTACACCCACGGTGCTGTTAGGGAGGGAGTTCCAGGATTTTTACCCAGTGACAGTGAAGGAACGGCGATAGAGTTCCAAGTCAGGATGGTTTGTGACTTAGAGGGGAACTTGCAGGTGGTGGTGCTCCCATGTGCCAGCTGCCCTTGTCCTTCTAGGTGGAATAGGTTGCTTGTTTGGAAAGTGCTGTCAAAAGAGGCTTGGCGCATTGCTGCAGTGCATCTTGTAGATGGTACACACTGCTGCCACTGTGCACCGGTGGTGGAGGGAGTGAATGTTTAAGGTGGTGGATGGGGTACTGATCAAACAGGTTGCTTTGTCATGGATGGTGTTGAGCTTCTTGAGTGTTGTTAGAGCTGCACCCATGCAGGCAAGTGGAGAGTATTCCATCATACTCCTGACTTGTGCCTAGTAGATTGTGGACAGGCACTGGGGAGTCAGGAGATGAGTTACTTGCCACAGAATTCCTGACCTCTGACCTGCTCTTGTAGTCACAGTATTTATGTGGCTGGTCCAGTTCAGTTTCTGGTCAATGGTAGCCCCGAGGATGTTGATGGTGGGAGATTCGGTGACAGTAATGCCATTGAATATCAAGAGGAAATGGTTAGATTCTCTCTTGTTGGAGATGGTCATTGTCTGACATGTATGTGGGGTGAATGTTACTTGCCACTTATCAGCCCAAACCTGAATGCTATCCAAATCTTGCTGCATGTGGGCATGGACTGTTTCAGTATCTGAGGAGTCGCGAATAGTACTGAGCACTGTGCAATCATCAGAGAACATTCCCATATCTGATCTTAGGATGGAGGGAAGGTCATTGATGAAGCAGCTGAAGATGGTTGGGCCTAGGACACTACCCTGAGGAACTCCTGCAGTGATGTCCTGAGGCTGAGATGATTGGCCTGTAACAACCACAACCATCTTCCTTAGTACTAGTTATGACTCCAACAAGTGAAGAGTTTTCCCCCTGATTCCCATTGACTCCAGTTTTGCTAGGGCTTCATGATGCCATACTCGGTCTAATGCTACCTTAAGGCAAGGGCAGTCACTGTCACCTCACCTTTTGAATTCAGCTCTTTTGTCCATGTTTGGACCAAGGCTGTAATGAGGTCTAGACCTGAGTGGCCCTGGTGGAATCCAAACTGAGCATCAGTGAGCAGGATGTTGCTGAGTAAATGCTACTTGATAGCACTGTCGACAACACCTTCCATCGCTTCGCTGATAACTGAAAGTAGACTGGTGGCGTGGTAATTGGCTGGATTGAATTTGTTCTGCTTCTCGTGGATAGGACACACCTGGACAATTTTCCACATTGTTGGGTAGAGGCCAGACTTGAAGCTGTACTGGAAAAGGTTGGCTAGGAGTGTGGCTAGCACTGGAGCACAAGTCTTCAGTACTACAGCTGGGATGTTTCCATGGTCCAAAGCCTTTGCTGTATCCAGTGTCTTCAGCCATTTCTTGATATCATATGGCATGAATCAAATTGGCTGAAGACTGGCATCTATGATGCTGGGGACCTCAGGAAGAGGCCGAGATGGATCATTCACTCAGCATCTCTGGCTGAAGACAGTTGCAAATCTTTCAACCTTGTCTTTTGCACTGATGTGCTGGGCTTCCCCATTGTTGAGGAGGGGATGTTTGTGGATTCACGACTGGATGTGGCAGGACTGCAGATCTTTGATCTGATCTGTTGGTTGTGGGATTGCTTAGCTCTGTCTATTGCATGCTGCTCCCACTGTTTAGCCTGCACGTAGTCCTGTGTTGTAGCTTCACCAGGTTGGCACCTCATTTTTAGGTATGCCTGGTGCTGCTCCTGGCATGCTCTTCTTCACTCCTCATTGAAGCAAGGCTGATCCATGGCTTGATATTCATGATAGACTTAGTTTACAGATTGTGGTTAAATATAATTCTGCTGCTGCTGATGGCCCACAGTGGATCATGGATGCCCAGTTTTGAACTGCTAGATCTGTTTTGAATCTATCTCTTTAGCATGGTGATTGTACCATGCAACATGATGGAGGGTATCCTTAGTGTGAAGACAGGTCTTCATCTCCACAAGGACTGTGCAGTGGTCACTCCTCCCTATACTGCCATGGACAGATGCATTTGCGATAGGGAGACTGGTGAGGACAAGATCAAGTAGATTTTTCCCTCTTGTTGGTTCTCTCACCACCTGCCGCAGACCTAGTCTAGCAGCTATGTCCTTTAGGACTCGGCCAGCTCCGTCAGTAATGGAGATATGAAATCCCCCACGCAGAGTACATTCTGTTCCCTTGCTACCCTCAGTGCTTCTTCCAAGTGTTATTCAACATGGAGGAATACTGATTCATCAGCTGAGGAAGAGCGGTAGGTGGTAATCAGCAGGAGGTTTCCTTGCCCGTGTTTGATCTGATGCCATGAGACTCCATGGGGTCTGGAGTCAATAAGGACTCCCAGAGCCACTCCCTCCCAATTATATGCCACTGTGCTGCCACCTCTGGTGTGCCTGTTCTGCCGATGGGACAGGACGTCCCCAGGAATGGTGATAGACGAGTCTGGGACATAGGCTGTAAGGTATGATATGGAGATATGCCAGGCTTTTGCTTGACTAGTCTGTTGACAGCTCTCCCGATTTTGGCACAAGCCCCCAGATGTTAGTGAGGAGGACTTTGCAGGGTCAACTGGGCTGGGTGTGCTTTTATGCATAAATGCTACAGCACTTTCAGGCTAAGAGCATTGCATGATTAATTGCGAATATCCAAATGTTGTTGTCTGAGTTGTGCCCCCTGCATTTAGTTTGGCAAAAACTTCATCTCATTGTTTGCCTCACCTTTGAGTATTGAATATCGTGAAGTTGTTGTATTTGAGTGGTAGATACAAACTGAACCCGCTGCAGATATTTGGGGCTAGTAATTAAAAAGTAAGCACCCTTTTTACACATATAAGTGTTAATTACTGCCAGTTAACTTCTCTGACACTGAAAATTAACCAGTGCGGAGTCTCAGGGCTGGATTTTACCAGCCCCCCGTGTAGGGGGGTCGT
Source organism: Heterodontus francisci (assembly GCF_036365525.1). Taxonomy (NCBI): domain Eukaryota; kingdom Metazoa; phylum Chordata; class Chondrichthyes; order Heterodontiformes; family Heterodontidae; genus Heterodontus; species Heterodontus francisci. The sequence continues at coordinate 41,052,400 of NC_090396.1, read as the reverse complement.
GGTGGAGTGGCCCGGAAAGTATCTCCGGGTGAGGCCCACCACGGGCCTTGACACCGGGAAGGCTCACCCCATATTACCAGCAGCGGCAAGGCCTTGTGGCGGCCCCCCTGCCACTCGGTGACAGGAGCTACATGAAAATATTTTAATTTATTTAAATAAAGAAATAAATACCAACCTCGTCGTGACAATATTCCAGCCGGTTGCCGGAACTCCCCGGAGATCCGAGGCTGAACACTGGTTGGGAGGGGGCAGCATCTAATTTTTCAGGGTAGTGGGGAGGGGCAACGGGGAAAACTAAAGCGATTGTTGGAGGGGATGATGGGAAGGGTTGAAGGTTAAAGGTTTTAAACTTTGTTGGGGGGGGGCGAAGGTCGGGATTGGGAGATTAGTTTTTTTTGGCAGGAGAGGGCAATTAATAAATTGATTAGTCATGGGCGGCAGGTGGGAGAGGAGATTGAAACTTTGAATACATTTTTGACTTTAGTTTTCTATCCCCTATAACTTAAAAAATTTAAATGATTTGGAAGGGCCTGAAGCCCTTTAAAAATGGCCCCACGCCTATGCGGTTGCACCGGTCGTCGTTGCCAGGGACAGAGCACTCGCCCCCCTCTACATCATCAGAGGTGGGCCGACTGCCCTGTCCATGTCAATGAGCCGCCGCGCCAAATATCGCAGCAGCTCGGTGGAGCGATTTTAAAGCTCGCTGCCAAGATCGGTGACGAGCTGGCAAAATTCAGCTCTCATACTTTCAGATTGTGAATTGTTTTAGGTGATATTAAAAATGTCAAATTTTAAACCCATATATTTTCTCCTTTTCTCTCTCTCAATCTCATCTTTTGTTTCCCTCTGTTAATTTCTCTTTCTCTACTTGATTTTGCATTGAATTCATGCACTCTGATTTACACTTCCTTTTCAGTCTTTGGGCTGTTAATTTCCCAAATCCACAAATCTCATTGGTTAAGGATATACACCTTTGGTTGTCCTGTTCATTCAGGTTCCACATGTCCTGTTTGTCTTGCTGCAAATTATTAGCTCACATTTTCAGCATTTTGTGGACAAAAATATTTTGAGCTGAAAGATATAGGGGCAAGTCTAGCAGCAGATGCTCTCACATGCTCTGCTATAGCACAATCTGCTGTAATATTAACATACTTGAGAAGGTCAGCTGGTCCTCCATCACAGTCCAACTGAGTATGTTGACTGCCATTGCCTTATCTCCACCAGCAGCCATGCAAGTGCTTGGGGGAGACAAAAAATAGAGCAGAAAATGCTTGGCCAATTCACGGAAGAATAATCTAGGAAGTTCCTCTCCAATCCCCAGAGCCAAGTAAGACAAATTCCAGGAGATCACTATGACGATGAGAAAAGAATTTAAAATAATAGTTACATTGACAGAGAGGGCAAAGAACTGAGAGTCAAAACCAACAGGTATGGCAGCTAGCTAAATAACACACCATGAAGAGGAAATTATCCACTATTATCCACCTTAAATAACATGCACTAATTCAGATTAATTGGATTTTTATTATTTCTTCCCATTCAGAAATAATATTTTCTCCATGGCCAACTGTATTGGTTTGGTTAATTATTATTGAACTGGAACTGAAACCAATCAGCATTATATTGTGATTTTAAGAGCTTTGCTATGTCTTGGTGGACAGCCTGTACCAGCTTAAAAAAAATAGAATTTGATCTACAGCAGAACATTTCTGGAACTCTGTTAGCAGAAACCACTGCAACATAAGCTGCTTTTGCTGTGGGTTTCAGACAGAGAAACAGCTTAGCCAACTCGGCGTCTCACAGTCTAAGTAGCAGCTTGTAATATTTTTTTCAAGTGCCAGATCGTCGTAAGATAACTTGGCCAACTTTCTGGGACCACAGCAAAAGGCAATCCTGCCAAGTGTCAGCAGTGCACATGAAATGGGGGTCTGTACATTTCTGGTCACGTTTAATTTGCTCACAGATGCTAGCAGCTGCTCAGACATACTGCTCACTGTACTGAATACCAGTATTAAAGCCACTGAAAGAAAACAGTGCTGGCACTGTAATCACTGCCTGAACAGCATGTACAGTATAATATGGAAGGAAATCAAATTAAAGCTTCATTCCAAAACTTCCTAGGCATTGACGTCACTTACTGTAACTATCTAGACAGAAATTATGTATTGAAGAGTTATTGACAATAGCACTGGCCCATATTAGCAACATCAACTTTCCTTGAGTAGGATAAAAGCCTTACTATATTGGATCAGGGGGAGCCATTTTACAATGAACTCAGCTACAATAATTTATGATCTAAGTTACAATAAAATGAAGCTTGAAGCATCTCAGTGTCATTACTTTCATTCAGATACTTTCTAATTTAACAAAACTCTTTCTTAAATGGTGTTTTGATCTTACAGATATCGCTTGTAACATTCAACTTTACAACTCTCTCATGTTCTCAGTGAAAGACATTTAACTTGTAGATTATTGCCCAAAGTTATGGAGAAATTCCAGAATCTGCCCTGGAAGAATTTGGTTAATTTTAGTTATATACCACAGTGCAGAGAAAATTCAACATTACTGCTGTTTATGGGACTGCGCTGATGCAAAATAGCAGTAGTCTTTGATGAGATAACAACAGCAAATGCACTTCAAAAGTAATTAATTGTGCGAAAAACTTTGAGATCTCTCAACATGTTAAGATGTTACATAAATGGAAGCATCGTTCAGGCTTATCTGACAATTTAATAAATTGACTTTTCCCATCTATACCTCTACCAGTTTAATATGCTCCATGAGACAGAACGGTGGCAGGTGGGTACTTAAAATCACCCAGCCTTGATGATCCCGCTGTTTTTTTTTTCCATTTTAATCTGCTCTTCTGAGTAGATGGCAAAGATGCCCACCTGAAGCCATATTCTTTAAATATGCTGATCGAGGTTCAGCAACATTATTTAATGGTGGTTTCAGTGAAGAAGCAGCTGTGTCTTCCCCACCAGGTAAAGACAGTGGGAAGAAGACCCAGGGCCAGAAGGGACTCAAACACATAATGTTTTAAAAACCCTTGTTGTTACTTTCCTTGTGGAGCCAAGGAGTTCTCCTCTGCTCCAAGCTCCTCCTCCGCTTCCCTCTCATGAGATTCTCTCCAAAGACCCCTCCCTGTGACTTAATTGCTTCTTGCAAATGTTCCTTTGGTCTTGGCTGGGGGCTTCCTGCCACCCAGAATACCACTTCCGCCCTTTGGTTAGCTGCCACTTCCCACCCGTTTCGAGTGGACAGTTGACCAATAGCATGTAGATGAGGTCCGAGAGTTAAAATTGCCAGTGCCTCAAGCTGCCACAGTTGGGGGTATGGTGGGGTGGGGGTGCCCACCTAATTCCTGTTTCCAATATAAATCAGGGCTAGAATATTTTTAAAGCTAGGTTGTAGATATTTATTTAAATAGTTGTAGAGAAGTCCCTTGCCTAAATAAAGTTCCCTATGTTAGGTAATATTCACCATCTAAATTTCTGCACTTCTCTTTCTGGAGTAATCAATAATTTAGTAAGTATGTAAAATCTTGGAAACGTGATTTTAATCACTGCCTATTTGGTCCGTTTTCATATCTCATGCCATTAAACTAGGAAGCAAGATCAATCTTGACTGGAGGTTATTACATTCTAAAGATCAGTATTATTTAAGGAATAGCAAATGAAAAAAATGTGAATATATATTTTTAATTAGATCAGTCGTTGTTCAGTAGAAGGCAAAATTAAGAGCAAAAATAATTGTTGATCTAATAACCACTATCAGATACACCACACATCCTGAAATTCATTATTGCCATTAGATCACAAAGCTTTTATTACAATTATACTTTATTATTTTGTTAAATAAGCACTCCCATTTGATACGATACTTCTGCCCATGCAAGAATAAGAGATAAACAGTAGGAAAGACTGAAATTCTCATGATATCATGAAGGAGTTTATCCAAGGATTTCTATTAACTTCTTTATATCCTTAATTCTGCAGGGTTCTGAGATACTCCTTACAATAACATCCTTTTTTTTTGCCACAAATCCATCTTACAATTTGGTCCTGAATTTTGCATCTAAGGAATGCAATGGAGAGCCAAAGGAAACACATGTAGGAGATCCGCATCATGAAGGAGAAATGCTGGAAAACACGATTTGTATGGCACATGCTTAATAGCTGGGGTTGGGCCTTTCATGGTGTGTGGGCATTTCAAAGATTGTAGGTTTTCAAAATTTGTGAGGTAATGACTTCAGAACATTTCCACTTGTACAACTTTATTATAGGTTTCTCTGTCGAAACAACTGTAATTTATAGATTCTGTGATCTTTTTTAAATCAACCATGATTTTATTCTGGAAGGTGTAATAACTGCAGTATGACATTTGGTCATTATGGTGTAGCTTATGATATGATCCAACTTGTCAAAATAGTTCAGTGAAAAATTGCATCACACACAGCAGCCATAGCATTTTTGTCTTCTTATTTACATTGTAAAACTGGAAAAAGGTATCATCACCTCAATTATGCAAATAGTTCACCAAAGCTCATTGAACAATTCAGAGATTCTAGGTGAGTAATCAGGTTTATCGAGTTGTACTGGATGGAAACAATAATCTTTTATTTATTGATGAATCACTCAATTTCACAACAGTCCCGTGGGATCTGTTCCTTCTCTGGGTTTTTGAGTACAATTGCCTGGAATTTAGTTATTTATTCATGGAATGTGGGCATCGCTGACATGGCCAGCATTTATTGATAATCTCTAATTACCCTAGAGAAGCTGGTGGTGAGCCGCCGCCTTGAACTGCTGCTATCCATGTGGTGAAGGTACTTCCCCCAGTGCTGTTAGGTAGGGATTCCAGGATTTTGTCCCAGTAAAAGTGAAGGAATGGCAATGTATTTCCAAGGATGGTGTGTGACTTGGACTGAAACTTGGACATAATGGTATCCCAATGTGCCACCTGCCCTCGTTTTTTCAGGTGGTAGAAGTCGAAGAAGCCTTGAAGAGTTACCACAGTACATCTTGCAGGTGGCGCACACAGCAGATGGCGTGCACTGGTGGTGGAGAGAGTGAATGTTTAAAGGTGGTCGACGTGGTACCAATCAAATGAACTGCTTTGTCCTTGATGGTGTTCACCTTCTTGAGTGTTGTTGGATCTGCACTCATCCAACAAATGAAGAATATTCCTTTGCACTCCTGACTTGTGCCTTGTAGGTAGGTGGTGGAAAGGTTTTGGGAGTCAGGAGGTGAGTCAGGGAGATGGTGGCATAGTGGTAATAACACTGGACCAGTGTTTTAGTTTAGAGATACAGCACTGAAACAGGCCCTTCGGCCCACCGAGTCTGTGCCGACCATCAACCACCCATTTATACTAATCCTACACTAATCCCATATTCCTACCAAACATCCCCACCTGTCCCTATATTTCCCTACCACCTACCTATACTAGCGGCAATTTATAATGGCCAATTTACCTACCAACCTGCAAGTCTTTTGGCTTGTGGGAGGAAACCGGAGCACCCGGAGAAAACCCATGCAGACACAGGGAGAACTCGCAAACTCCACACAGGCAGTACCCAGAATTGAACCCGGGTCGCTGGAGCTGTGAGGCTGCAGTGCTAACCACTGCGCCACTGTGCCGCCCACAGTGACCCAGACTAAAGCCCTGGGGACATGGGTTCAAATCCCACCAGGACAGCTGGTGGAATTTAAATTCAATTAGTTAATAGAAATCTGGAATTGAAAGCCAGTCTCAGTAATGGTGCCATGAAACTGTCATTGATTGTTGTTTTAAAAAAAGCCCATCCAGTACACTAATGTCCTTTAGGGAAGAAAATCTGCTATCCTTACCTGGTCTGACCTACATGTGTCTCTTGACCTACAGCAATATAGTTGACTCTTAAAAGCCCTCTGAAATGGCCTACTGTCAAGGGCAATTAGGGATGAACAACAAATGCTGGCCTTGCCAGTGATGCCCACATCCAGTAAAAGAATAAAAAAAATTCAGCACAGAATAGCCAGCCTCTGACCTGCTCTTGTAACCACAGTTAGGATTCTGGTCAATGGTGACCCCAGGATGTTGATTTTGGGGGATTCGATGATGATAATGTCATTGAGTATCAAGGGTAGACTTTCCCTTGTTGTAGATAGCCATTTTCTGACATTTGTGTGGCATAAATGTTACTTGCTGTTTATTAGCCCAAGCCTGGATGTTGTCCATGTCTTGCTGCATGCAGGAAGGGAATAACCTGATGGTTCCACCAGGGGTCTTCTAATTCTTTGCCATAACATTGTTGGGAGGTCAACAGAAACTTCACAAAAACTGCATAAATAGCCATTCACACCATTCCTCTGGTTTCTATTGCTCTTCTGTCAAAGTTACTGCAAGAGGTCAGGAGAATCCTATTGGATTATGTTCAACCACTGGAGAGCAGCAATAAACAAAAGTAATAGAATGCTGAATTATATAACCAGAACTGTAGAGTACTTATCAGAAGATGTAATGAAAACTGTATACTACTCTAGTCAAACCAACCTTGAGTAGTGTTTGCAATTCCAGCCTCGAAAATAAAAGGAAGATATTCAAGTGCTGGAGTCAGTGCAGAGCAGACCCATGATGGTCATCCCTAGTGTTAGAGGGCTGAGTTTTTTTTTTATTCATTCATGGGATGTGGGCATCACTGACTACTATTTATTGCCCATCCCTAATTGCCCTTGAGAAGGTGGTGGTGAGCTGCCTTCTTGAACTGCTGCAGTCCATGTGAGGTAGGGACACCCACAGTGCTGTTAGGAAAGAGTTCCAGGATTTTGACCCAGCGACTGTGAAGGAACGGCGATATAGTTCCAAGTCAGGATGGTGTGTGACTTGGACGGGAACTTGCAGGTGGTGATGTTCCCATGCATCTGCTGCTCTTGTCCTTTGAGGTGGTAGAGGTCGTGGCTTTGGAAGGTGCTGTCTAAGGAGCCTTGGTGGATTGCTGCAGTGATTTTGTAGATGGTACATACTGCTGTGCATCAGTGGTGGAGGGAGTGAATGTTTGTGGATGGGGTGCCAGTCAAGTGGGCTGCTTTGTCCTGGATTGTGTTGAGCTTCTTGAGTGTTGTTGGAGCTGCACCCATCCAGGCAAGTGGAGAGTATTCCATCACACTCCTGACTTGTGCCTTGTAGATGGTGGACAGGCTTTGGGGAGTCAGGAGGTGGATTACTCACCGCAGGATACCTAGCCTCTGACCTGCTTTCGTAGCCACAGTATTTATATGGCTACTGTAGTTCAGTTTCCGGTCAACGGTAACCACTAGGATGTTGATAGTGGGGGATTCAGCAATGGTAATGCCTTTGAATGTCAAGGGGAGATGGTTAGATCCTGTTAGATCTTGTTGGAGATGGTCATTGCCTGGCACTTGTGTGGCGCAAATGTTACTTGCCACTTATCAGCCCAAGCCTGGGTATTGTCCAGGTCTTGCTGCATTTCTACACGGACTGCTTCAGTATTTGTGGAGTCGTGAATGGTGCTGAACATTGTGCAATCATCAGCGAACATCCCCACTTCTGACCTTATGATTGAAGGAAGGTCATTGGTGAAGCAGCTGAAGATGGTTGGGCCGAGGACACTACCCTGAGGAACTCCTGCAGTGATATCCTGGAGCTCAGATGATTGACCTCCAACAACCACAGCCATCGTCCTTTGTGCTAGGTATGAACATAGAACATAGAACATAGAACACAGAACAGTACAGCACAGTACAGGCCCTTTGGCCCACGATATTGTGCCGACCCTTTAAGCTACTCTAAGATCAAACTACCTACATACCCTTCATTCTACTATCATCCATGTACCTATCCAAGAGTCGCTTAAATGTCCCTAATGTATCTGCTTCTACTACCACCGCTGGCAGTGCATTCCACGCACCCACCACTCTCTGTGTAAAGAACCTACCTCTGACATCTCCCCTAAACCTTCCTCCAATCACCTTAAAATTATGCCCCCTGGTGATAGCCCTTTCCACCCTGAGAAAAAGTCTCTGGCTATCAACTCTATCTATGCCTCTCATCATCTTGTACACCTCTATCAAGTCACCTCTCATCCTTCTTCGCTCCAATGAGAAAAGCCCTAGCTCCCTCAACCTTTCTTCATAAGACATGCCCTCCAGTCCAGGCAGCATCCTGGTAAATCTCCTGTGCACCCTCTCTAAAACTTCCACATCCTGCCTATAATGAGGCGACCAGAACTTAACACAATATTCCAAGTGTGGTCTAACCAGGGCTTTATGGAGCTGCAGCATAACCTCGCAGCTCTTAAACTCAATCCCCCTGTTAATGAAAGCCAACACCCCACACGCCTTCTTAACAACCCTATCAACTTGGGTGGCAATTTTGAGGGATCTATGGACGTGGACCCCAAGATCCCTCTGTTCCTCCACACTGTCAAGAATCCTGTCATTAAGCCTGTATTCTGCATTCAAATTCGACCTTCCAAAATGAATCACTTCACACTTTTACAGGTTGAAATCCATGTGCCTCTTCTCAGCCCAGCTCTGCATCCTGTCAATGTCCAGTTGCAACCTATAACAGCCTTCCACACTATCCACAACTCCAGCAACCCTTGTGTCATCGGCAAACTTACTAACCCAGCCTTCCACTTCCTCATCCAAGTCATTTATAAAAATCATAAAGAGCAGAGGTCCCAGAACAGATCCCTGCGGAACACCACTGGTCAGCGAGTTCCAGGCTGAATACTTTCCATCTACCACCACCCTCTGTCTTCTATGGGCCAGCCAATTCTGTATCCAGACAGCCAAATTTCCCTGTATCCCATGCCTCCTTACTTTCTGAATGAGCCTACCATGGGGAACCTTATCAAATGCCTTGCTAAAATCCATATACACCACATCCACTGCTCTTCCTTCATCAATGTGTTTTGTCACATCCTCAAAGAATTTAATAAGGCTTGTGAGGCATGACCTGCCCCTCACAAAGCCATGCTGACTATCTCTAAACAAACTATGCTTTTCCAAATAATCATAAATCCTGTCTCTCAGAATCCTCTCCAATAATTTGCCCACTACTGACGTAAGACTGACTGGTCTATAATTTCCAGGGTTATCCTTATTCCCTTTCTTGAACAAGGAAATAACATTTGCCACCCTCCAATCATCTGGTACTACCCCAGTGGACAGTGAGGACGCAAAGATCATCGTCAAAGGTGCGGCAATCTCTTCCCTCGCTTTCCGTAATATCCTTGGGTATATCCCGTCTGGCCCCGGGGACTTATCTATCCTCGTGTGTTTCAAAATTTCCAGCACATCCTCCTTCTTAACATCAACCTGTTCAAGCATATCAGCCTGTTTCACGCTGTCCTCACAAATGACAAGGTCCCTCTCATTAGTGAATACTAAAGCAAAGTATTTATTAAGGACCTCCCCTACCTCCTCCGACTCCAGGCACAAGTTCCCTCCACTATCCCTGATCGGCCCTACCCTCACTCTGGCCATCCTCTTGTTCCTCACATAAGTGTAGAACGCCTTGGGATTTTCCTTAATCCTACCCGCCAAGACTTTTTCATGTCCCCTTCTAGCTCTCCTAAGTCCATTCTTCAGTTCCTTCCTGGCTACCTTGTAACCCTCTAGAGCCCGTTCTGATCCTTGCTTCCTCAACTTTAAGTAAGCTTCCTTCTTCCTCTTGACTAGCTGTTCCACATCTCTTGTCATCCAAGGTTCCTTCACCCTACCATCCCTTCCTTGCCTCATCGGGACAAACCTATCCAGAAGTCGCAGCAAGTGCTCCCTAAACAACCTCCACATTTCTGTCGTGCATTTCCCTGAGAACATCTGTTCCCAATTTAAGCTCCCCAGTATGACTCCAACCAGCAGAGATTTTTCCCCCTGATTCCCATTGACTCCAGTTTTGCTAGGGCTCCTTGATGTCATACTCGGTCAAATACTGCCTTGAGGTCAAGAGCAGTCACTGTCACCTCACCTCTTGAGTTCAGCTCTTTTGTCCATGTTTGAACCAAGGCTGTAATGAGGTCAGGAGCTGAGTGGCCCTGGCGGAACCCAAACTGAGCATCACTGAGCAGTTTATTGTTAAGCAAGTGCTGCTTGATAGCACTATTAATGACACCTTCCATCACTTTACTGATGATTGAGAGTAGACTGATGGGGCAGTAATTGGCCGGGTTGGACTTGTCCTGCTTTTTGTATACAGGACATACCTGGGCAATTTTCCGCATTGCAGGGTAGATGCCAGTGTTGTAGCTATACTGGAACAGCTTGGCAAGGGGTGCGGCAAGTTCTGGAGTACAGGTCTTCAGTACTATTGCCGGAATATTGTCAGGACCCATAGCCTTTGCAGTATCCAGTGCCTTCAGTCGTTTCTTGATGTCACGCAGAGTGATTCGAATTGACTGAAGTCTGGCATCTATAATGCTTGGAACCTCAGGAGGGGGCTGGGATGGATCATCAACTCGGCACTTCTGGCTGAAGATTGTTGCAAATGCTTCAGCCTCATCTTTCGCACTGATGTTCTGGGCTCCCCCATCATTGAGGATGGGGATATTTGTGGAGCCACGTGCTCCAGATGGTTATGAGGAGGAGCTTTTGTCTTTAGTCTTGAAAAGAGGTGACAGGTGACAGATGTTATGGTATGTAAGTAGAGCATGGTTTACTGTATCTTTAGGACTCTGAGTGTGACTTGATGTAAGTCTATGCATATTAGCTCATTGTAGTGGCTCGGGCCGCACCCACACAAACTGAATAAATTTGGAAGCTTACATTAATATAAAAGCAAAATACTGCGGATGCTGGAAATCTGAAACAAAAACAAGAAATGCTGGAATCACTCAGCAGGTCTGGCAGCATCTGTGGAAAGAGAAGCAGAGTTAACGTTTCGGGTCAGTGACCCTTCTTCGGAACTGACAAATATTAGAAAAGTCACAGATTATGAGCAAGTGAGGTAGGGGTGGGGCAAGAGATAACAAAGGAGAAGGTGCAGATTGGACCAGGCCACATAGCTGACCAAAAGGTCACGGAGCAAAGGCAAACAATATGTTAATGGTGTGTTGAAAGACAAAGCATTAGTACAGATTAGGTGTGAATACACTGAATATTGAACAGCAGCAAGTGCAAACCTGAAAAAAAACCTGAAAAAAACAGTGGGTAAGCAAACTAAACAAACTAAGATGAAATGAAATAAATGCAAAAAAAGATTGTAAAAAATGTAAAAAAGAATGTAAAAAAAGGAAGAAAAAAATAACTAAAAATGAAAGTAAAATGGGGGGCTGTCATGCTCTGAAATTATTGAACTCAATGTTCAGTCCGGCAGGCTGTAGTGTGCCTAATCGGTAGATGAGATGCTGTTCCTCGAGCTTGCGTTGATGTTCACTGGAACACTGCAGCAATCCCAGGACAGAGATGTGAGCATGAGAGCAGGGGGGAGTGTTGAAATGGCAAGCAACCGGAAGCTCAGGGTCCTGCTTGCGGACTGAGCGGAGATGTTCCGCAAAGCGGTCACCCAGTCTGCGCTTGGTCTCCCCAATGTAGAGGAGACCACACTGTGAGCAGCGAATACAGTACACTACATTGAAAGAAGTACAAGTAAATCACTGCTTCACCTGAAAGGAGTGTTTGGGGCCTGGGATAGTGAGGAGAGAGGAGGTAAATGGGCAGGTGTTACACCTCCTGCGATTGCAGGGGAAGGTGCCCTGGGACGGGGACGAGGTGGTGGGGGTAATGGAGGAGTGGACCAGGGTGTCGCGGAGGGAACGATCCCTTCGGAATGCTGACAGGGGAAGGGAGGGGAAGATGCGACTGGTAGTGGCATCACGCTGGAGGTGGCGAAAATGGCGGAGGATGATCCTTTGGATATGGAGGCTGGTGGGATGAAAAGTGAGGACAAGGGGAACCCTGTCACGGTTCTGGGAGGGAGGGGAAGGGGTGAGGGTAGAGGTGCGGGAAATGGGTCGGACACTGTTGAGGGCCCTGTCAACCACAGTGGGGGGGAATCCTCGGTTGAGGAAAAAGGAGGTCATATCAGAAGCACCGTCATGGAAGGTAGCATCATCAGAGAAGATGCGTCGGAGACGGAGAAACTGAGAGAATGGAATGGAGTCCTTACAGGAGGTAGGGTGTGAAGAAGTGTAGTCGAGGTAGCTGTGGGAGTCGGTGGGCTTATAATGGATATTGGTAGACAACCTATCCCCAGAGATGGAGACAGAGAAGTCGAGGAAGGGAAGGGAAGTGTCAGAGATGGACCATGTAAAGGTGAGAGAAGGGTGGAAATTGGAAGCAAAGTTGATAGAGTTTTCTAGTTCGGGGCGGGAGCAGGAAACGGCACCGATACAGTCATCAATGTACCGGAAAAAGAGTTGGGGGAGGGGGCCTGAGTAGGACTGGAACAAAGAATGCTCGACATATCCCACAAAAAGACAGGCATAACTAGGACCCATGCGGGTACCCATAGCAACACCTTTTACTTGAAGGAAGTGCGTGGAGTTGAAGGAGAAGTTGTTCAATGTGAGGACGTCCAATCGCTCTACACCTCCATCCCCCACCAGGATGGTTTGAGGGCTCTCCGCTTCTTCCTGGAACAGAGGCCCAACCAGTCCCCATCCACCACCACCCTCCTGCGCCTGGCTGAACTTGTTCTCACATTGAACAACTTCTCCTTCAACTCCACGCACTTCCTTCAAGTAAAAGGCGACACCCTGGTCCACTAGTCACTATTCTAACACCCTCCCCAGCCCCTCGTCACCCTCAAAAGGTAATGGGGGTCTAATGTATACCGCTTTGCATATTCCTTCCAAAATTGCTGAAGTTGTGGCTTTGATCCTTGACCACATTTTGACAATTAAAGAAAAATCCTCCATGTATTTGCAGAGGTTGACAGCACCAATTTTATATGATGGTAAAACTCAAAAAGCACATACTTGACATTAAACTCAATGTACCTTGTCCCCAGTGCTTTGGTGCTTCACCACCTTATATTCCAGATACAGGGTATTAAATGTCAGTGACATTGTCAATTGTCAACATCAAGTGCCATAGATCACATTGCTGGGATTTGATAAATTCCTTCTCAAAAAAGTGCCGACAAGCATCTCTCTTGTGAATGTAAATTCACAGTCTGTTGAAGCTGATTCTCTTTTCTTCACTTGTATAATGAGAGAAAATTGGTGAACAAAAAACATCTGTGAAATACACAATTGAAAATAGAAATCTTTTGCTGGGGCATCAACACTAACAGAATTTCTTATCCACAGCTGTTACATACGTTTCTAACTTCACTTGAAAAAGCCCTTCAAAACACTCCCACAGGGGATGCAGAGATGAAGTGGGCCCACATCAGAGACACCATCTATGACTCAGCAATGACCACCTTTGACAAACGTGAGAAGCAGAATGCAGACTGGTTTCAATCTCACTTTGAAGAGCTGGAACCTGTCATAGCCACTAAGCGCATTGCACTGTTGAAATACAAGAAAGCCCCCCGCAAGCTAACATCCGTAGCACTTAAAGTAGCCAGAAGCACTGCACAAAGAACAGCCAGGCGCTGTGCAGATGACGACTGGCAACACCTATGCAGTCGTATTCAGCTGGCCTCCGACACCGGAAACATCAGAGGAATGTATGATGGCATTAAGAGAGCTTTTGGGTCAACCATCAAGAAGATCGCCCCCCTCAAGTTTAAATCAGGGGAAACAATCACTGACCAACGCAAGCAAATGGACCGCTGGGTGGAGCACTACCTAGAACTGTACTCCAGGGAAAATGTTGTCACTGATACCACCCTCAATACAACCCAGTCTCTGCCAGTCATGGATGAACTGGACGAACAGCCAACAAAATCGGAACTCAGTGATGCCATTGATTTTCTAGCCAGTGGAAAAGCCCCTGGAAAGGATGGCATTACGTCTGAAATAATCAAGAGTGCCAAGCCTGCTATACTCTCAGCACTCCATGAACTGCTTTGCCTGTGCTGGGATGAGGGAGCAGTACCACAGGACATGCGTGATGCCAGTATCATCACCCTCTATAAGAACAAGGGTGACCGCGGTGACTGCAACAACTACTGTGGAATCTCCCTGCTCAGCATAGTGGGGAAAGTCTTTGCTCGAGTTGTTTTAAACAGACTCCAGAATCTGGCTGAGCTTGTCTACCCTGAGGCACAGTGCGGCTTTCGAGCAGAGAGATCCACCATTGACATGCTATTCTCCCTTCGCCAGCTACAGGAGAAATGTCGCAAACAACAGATGCCCCTCTACGTTGCTTTCATAGATCTCACCAAAGCCTTTGACCTCGTCAGCAGATGTGGTCTCTTCGGACTACGAGCAAAGATCGGATGTCCACCAAAGTTACTAAGTATTATCACCTCGTTCCATGACAATATGAAAGGCACAATTCAGCATAGTGGTGCCTCATCAGACCCCTTTCCTATCCTGAGTGGTGTGAAACAGGGCTGTGTTCTCGCACCTACACTGTTTGGGATCTTCTTCTCACTGTTGCTGTCACATGCGTTCAAGTTTCAGAAGAAGGAATTTTCCTCCATACAAGATCAGATGGCGGGTTGTTCAACCTTGCCCGTCTAAGAGCGAAGATCAAAGTATGGAAAGTCCTCATCAGGGAACTCCTCTTTGCTGACGATGCTGCATTAACATCTCACACTGAAGAGTGCCTGCAGAGTCTCATCGACAGGTTTGCGGCTGCCTGCAAGAATTTGGCCTAACCATCAGCCTCAAGAAAATGAACATCATGGGACAGGATGTCAGAAATGCTCAATCCATCAATATTGGCGACCACACACTGGAAGTGGTTCAAGAGTTCTCCTACCTAGGCTCAACTATCACCAGTAACCTGTCTCGAGATGCAGAAATCAACAAGCGCATGGGAAAGGCGTCTACTGCTATCCAGACTGACCAAGAGGGTGTGGGAAAATGGCGCACTGACATGGAACACAAAAGTCCGAGTGTTTCAAGCCTTTGTCCTCAGTACCTTGCTCTACGGCAGTGAGGCCTGGACAACGTATGTCAGCCAAGAGCGACATTTCAATTCATTACATCTTCACTGCCTCCAGAGAATCCTTGGCATCAGGTGGCAGGACCGTATCTTCAATGCAGAAGTCCTCGAGGCAGCCAACATACCCTGCATATACACTCTACTGAGCCAGCGGCGCTTGAGATGGCTTGGCCATGTGAGCTGCATGAAAGATGGCAGAATCCCAAGGATGCATTGTATAGCGAGCTCGCCACTGGTATCAGACCCACCGGCCGTCCATGTCTCCGCTTTAAAGACGTCTGAAAACGCAACATGAAGTCCTGTGACATTGAACACAAGTTGTGGGAGTCAGTTGCCAGTGATCGCCAGAACTAGAGGATAGCCATAAAGGCGTGGCTAAAGAGTGGCGAGTCGAAGAGACTTAGCAGTTGGCAGGAAAAAAGACAGAAACGCAAGGAGAGAACCAACTGTGTAACAGCCCCAACAACCAATTTTATCTGCAGCACCTGTGGCAGATCCGTCACTCCAGAATTGGCCTTTATAGCCACTCCAGGCGCTACTCCACAAACCACTGACCACCTCCAGGCGCTTACCCATTGTCTTTCGAGACATGGAGGCCAAAGATTCTTTATCTAGCTGGCATTTTAATTGTCATAAATGACATCCTATGTGATGGTGATAAAGATAAACTAGGCAGGAGAAGCTGGGGTTGTTCTCTTGGATCAGAGAATACGAAGGAAATTTGATAGAGGTGTATAAAATCACGCATGGTTTAGATTGTGAAAATAAACAGAAACTACTTTTAATGGCGAGAGGTTGGTAAACAGAGGGCACAGATTTAAGATGATTGGCAAAAAAGCAGAAGCGACATGGGGATAAGCTTTTTTACGCAAGGAGTAGTTAGGATTTGAAACAGACTGGCTGATAGGGTGGTGGATACAAATTCAATATTAGCCTTCAAAAGAGAATTGGATAACTACTTGAAGGAGAAAAAGTTGCAGGGCTGTGGGGAAATGGATCGCTTTTCGAAAAAGCCGGTGAAGACTTGATGCAACTGAATGGCTTCCTTCGGCAGTGTGCTATTATATCGTTCTATGTTTTTATCCCTTCTCCATCTTTCTGCAGCTTTTGATATGTTGACAACCCCATCCTCCTCCAATGCCTTGCCACTGTTGTCCATTTGGGTGGGACTGCATACACTTGATTCCATTATTATCTATACAACTGTAGCCAGAGTATCACATGCAATGGCTTCTCTTCCTGCTGTTATGACCAGGTGAGGAAGGTGTCTAGTGCTCCCCTCTCGGCCTTTTCCTAGTTTGGCCATAATAAGTTTCAACTTTTAAAACACTATGTTTTTTTAGCTTCCCCTCAGTGAGTCCTTGCTCACTGCTCTCGAATTGTAATTGTAAATTAATCAACCAGACAGGTTTTCTTCAGTTTAAACAAGAAAGGAGTCAGTTTATTAACCTTAAAACTCTAACTCAATTGAAACTACTAAAAATACGCAACACAACCATGCTAGAATACATACGTGATAAACACACACACAAATAAACACAGAGGAGGAGAAAGAATTAAAGGGGGGGAAGGTTTGAAGTAGTAGATGGAATTCAGTTACTGGTTTTGAGTTGGATGTAAAGTCTTTGATTGAAGTTCAGTCTTGCAGTTCTTGTTGGGTCCCAGTGCACACTTTCAAACTTGTTTCACTGGTATTAGAAGGCTGCAGGGTCTTCTGTCTTGAGGCTTATGTTTACTCCCATGGGTTCCTGGAACTTTGCGTGAGAGATGGAGAGAGAGATCTTGCTTCTCTTTGGTCTTCAAAAAGCAGTCTCTTCCTTTCTATGTCAGACAAAATTCAAAAAGCCCCAGTCTTACCAGCAGGTCAGCCATGTGACCATCTCTTTCTTTGCACCAGCAGCTTCTTGAGGGTTGAGGGATTTCAAAGCTTTCCAGACACATTCGGTGGGAGGTGGAGTTCTGGCTCTGACACAGCCAAGGGATGTTGATCACCTCGCTAATTGAATCAGGGGGCACTTCCATTGTCTCTCTAGGCAACTGTCTCTCAGAATGCAAGTGTGCAGCCATGTTTTCAGCCACTGCTCTGTGGTCTTTTTAAACAAGTTATATTCAATGTCCAGTAACAGTTCAAAATAGTGTTCCATATGATTAAATTAATATGTTTCCATTTGGCAGGTGTGGTTTCCATCACATCTCCACCTCTGGCTGAATGAAATGCGACATTATCGGGAGCATTTCATTATAAAAATAGAAAGAATAGAAAGTACTGGAAAACAGACGTAAATTTCTCATTCATTCTCATTCATAAATCTGAAAAATTGTTACAGCCTGCTTTTCCCTTGTAGCAGTGCTGCTTTAAACTGCCCCCTTTCCCTTGGTGGGTTTGAGATGGTTACGTGTTGCCCAAGGGGTTTAACGTTTTTGCACTATCAGCCTGCAATACATTGGGAATTGTCATCCCAATAAACATGTGATTTTTTGGGGAGGTGTGCAGTTTGCACATTTCCATGACTGCCTCGGGTGGTTTTGTTCCTGTTAAGGTCTGCATGGGGCAGGTTAAATTTAATTAGCCCTCGTTTGGAGTTCTGATCATGGGAGTCGGCAGTGGGGGATCCACTCTGATCTTCTTTCACTGTCATGATGAGTCATACAAGTGCTTTTCACTTTTGGGGATGGTTGGTTCCCTTTTCGCCTGACTGTGGGGGATGATTCTTTGCTAATCTTCCCTTTGTCCTCCTTGACACTCCTGCTTGCAGGTTTTGTCCAGATTCTGCTGCACTCCCCTGCGGCACTTCGACTAGGTGAGGCATCACCCTCACAGTTTCTCTGCCCACTTGAGGATTTTCTTTGTCCTTGCAGGTTTCTGTAAATACTGTTAGCAACTCTGGTGGGCGCTTCTGGTGTCTGCATTTACATAGGAGAATGTGGGTTCTAATTTTTCCAACATTTTAGGGTCGGCTGACCGAACAGTATGGGTTTTTATTTGGGAATCCTCCTGGACTTCTTTTAACCTGTCCGCTTTGTCCCTTTTTCCCCTTTCCTCTCTAACTTATTGCCAGCCCTGTACCTGTCTGTCCCCTTTTGTTCTCGGCAGTGGTCTCTTACAATTCACCAGCTCTCTGCTGTGGGGTTCCTCCAAACGCCGGTACAGGACTTAGGGGTGCAGATTTTATTGCGGGTTGGGGTTTCCCCTCAACCTGGCACATGTGGCAACTGCTACAGTACTCTACTACATCTTTGTGGAGTTTTGACCAGTCAAACTACTGTCTTATGCGGGCTTTGGTTTTTCGTATACCGACATGTACAGCCATTGTAATCTCATGGGCCATTCTTAATATTTCTGTCCAGCACCTCTATGGCACCACTAACTGGTGAACTATCGTTGACTCTTTGCTCTTAGATCTGTGAGGAGAACTCCATTTCCTCATCTGTACCTCATTTTGTACTCCCTCCGTTTCAATTTCAGTCTGGGCAGCATGTGCTAACTCTCTCAGCATTGGGTCGGCTCACTGAATCTCAACTAGGGAAGATCCATTTAATCCATTCCCTGGGTCTTCTAACTTTCCAAAGAAAGTTTCAGACGGACAGACCTCGTGGTCACCTGTCTGCAGTGCTGATTCAGTCTCCTCTGGGGGAGCTGATTTTATCATGGCCCGAGTCACTACACATTCAGGGGAACTGCAGGGTACCGCCTCCTGCCACTGCCCTATCTCTCTGACCTCCTGTGACCCCTTTCTATCACCACTGGAGAAGCTACCACCTTCATCCCCATCAGATCATTACCTAGGAGCAGGTCAACCCTGTCCTCAGGCAAACTAGGGAATAGTGTAGGTCAGATGGTTTCACAGGTCGGCGCAACATCGAGGGCTGAAGGGCCTGTACTGCGCTGTAATGTTCTATGTTCTAATCCCTACGGCCACTGGTCCCGAAACTAGGTTGAACTCCAAGTATTCTTGTTCCTCCACATGGGTCTTTATGGAGAGGGGGAGGGAGTTTTTAAATTTCTCCAGCAAAATTACCTCTCTGAGGTTTACATAGCTGGGCTGCACATTAAAAGCCCTCAACCACTGGTCAAAAGCCAGCTGCTTTATCTCTCAAAGGTACAGGCATACACTGCTCTCCAATAACATTCACCACCAATCTGGTGTTCACTGCACTCTCTAGGGGAAAGATCAAGACTTTTCCCAGTAAATGGGACCTGGTTGCCCCTGTATCCTTGAGGATTACTATGGGCTTGCTTGCCCCACTTTGAGGGGTATGGGGTTACTCTCCCTTCAGACATAAAATCCTGATAACCTTCAGGGATCCTATTAGATTTTCCTGCACCTACAGCAGTATGTTTCCTGGGCCTTACTATTGCTGCAGTTAAAGCCACAGCTTGTTCAGCCTCGCTTTCCACCAGGGTCCTTTCTCCTTCACTGAGTGGATGTGCCCTGATTAACCCTATAGGCTTTCTGCTTAGTTTTCAGCAGTCAGCTCTTAGATGACCTGCCTTTTTACAATGAAAGCACACAGGTCTCCGGGTCTCACTCCTACTTAAAGCACCTTACTTTTTGGCTGGAGGAGGTACCCTGTGTGTCCTGCATTTCTTTCCCTGCCAGGACTGCTTGGGCTCCTATCACCTTCCCACTCTTTGTCATTTTTGGATTTGTTGGGGTGACGAGGAAAGGTTTTCCCCTGGGGAACTGACTTGTGTATTAGAGCAAACTCATCAGCCAGAACTATGGCTTCCCTTACTCTATATACTTTTTGTTCCTCCACATGGGTCTTTATGGAGAGAGGGAGAGAGTTTTTAAATTCCTCTAGCAAAATCATCGCTCTGAGGTTTTCATAGCTGGCTGCACTTTAACAGCCCTCAACCACTGGTCAAAAGCCAGCTGCTTACTTCTCTCAAACTCCAAGTAAGTTTGATCAATCTGTTTCTTGAGGGTTCAAAACTTCTGGCGATAGGCTTCTGGTACTAGCTCATATGCCCTGAGGATAGAATTTTTTGTCGGTTCATAATTTGATGAACTATCATCTGTCAACAGGGAATAAACCTCATGGGCTTTTCCTTTTAGCTTACTTTGCACCAGAAGAGTCCAGCTCTCAGCTGGCTATTTTAACTGCCTTGTCAGTTTCACAAAAGATACAAAAAATGCTTCCACATCTCCTTCATTGAATTTTGGAATCAATTGGGAAAATTTTAAAACTTCCGTACACAGCCCCACACCAATTGTATTTTCCATGCTTTCACTGGGGTTACTCTGTTGCCTGCTAGTTAACTCAAGCTGCCTCAGCTCTCTTTCCTCCCGTTCCTTCTGAAAATTTATTTTGCTCTTTCTGTCCTCTAATTCAAGTTTCCTATGTTCCAATTGTATCTTTGCTAGTAATATCCTGTTGGAGTCTATTTCTAACCCTGTCTCTGGTTCTTCAGATCCGAGGGAAAAATGGTTGGCCACTAGTCTTAGGAGTTCGGACTTCCTAGCCTTGGCAGGGAAAGTGATCCCACACTGCCCAGCCATATTTCTCAACTCCTCCATAGACAGCACCTTTAACTTATCCCAAGTTACTTCACCCTGACTTGGGTAGTTACTGGCTTCAGTGGCAAACATGTTAGTATTCTAGCACACACAACACAAGAAAACCTGTATTGAAATCTTTTTTCCTTTTGATTGGGATTGATTTCCAACTTCCAATTTCTCGTTTGTCTGTGGGTCCAATCCGGACGCTAGCCTCCAAATTTCTGTTACGACCAGTTGAGGAAGGGGTCTAGGGCTCCCCTGTAGGCCTTTTCATGGTATGGCCATAACAGGGTTTAACTTTTAAAACACCATGTTTTTTAGCCTCCCCTCAGTGAGTCCTTGCTCACTGCTCTCTAATTATAAGTGTAAATGAATCAACCATACAGGTTTTCTTCAGTTTAAACAAGAAAGGTGTAAGTTTATTAACCTTAAAACTCTAACTCAGTTAAAACTACTAAAAAGATGTGACGCAATCACGCTAGCATGCATGCGCGATAAACACACACACAAATAGATACAGAGGAGGAGAAAGAATTAAAGGGAGGAAGGTTTGAAGTAGCAGATGGAATTCAGTTACTGCCTTTGGGTTGGATGTAAAGTCTTTGATTGAAGTTAAGTCTTGCAGTTCTTGTTGGGGCCCAGTGCACACTTTCAAACTTGTTTCGCTGTACCAGAAGTCTGCAGGGTCTTCTGTCTTAAGGCTTAAGTTTATTTCCGTGGGTTCTTGGAACTGAGTGAGAGATATAGAAATAGAGAGAGAGACCTTGCTTCTCTTTGGTCTTCAAAAAGCAGTCTCTTCCTTTCTATGTCAGGCAAAATTCAGAAAGCCCAGTCTGACCAGCAGATCAGTCATGTGACCATCTCTTTCTTTGCACCAGCAGCTTCTTGAGGGTTGAGGGATTTCAAAGCTTTTCAGACACATTCGGTGTGGAGTGGAGTTCTGGCTCATACACAGTCAAAGGATGTTGATCACCACTATTGGCAAAACCCATCTCGCTAATTGAATCAGGGGGCACCTCCATTGTCTCTCGAGGCAACTGTTTCTCAGAATGCAAATGTGCAGCCAATGTTTTCAGCCACTGCTCTGTGGTCTTTTTCAAACAAGTTATGTTCAATGTACAGAACAGTTCAAAATAGTGTTCCATATGATGAAATTAATATGTTTCCATTTGGCAGGTGTGGTTTCTTTCCCACAGCGTTAATTCTGGTGCCCCACAAGGATCTATCCTTGACCCTCTCCAATTTCTCATTTACACACTGCCTTCCGTGACCTCATTCAAAAACGCAGCATCAGTTTTCACTTTCATGTTGATTCCACCCAGCTCCACCTCGCCACCACCAGTCTTAACTCCTCCACCGTTGCTATTGTCCAATATCAAGTACTGGACAAGCACAAGTTTTCTCCAATTAAATGTTGGAAAGTCTGAAGCCATTGCCTTCAGACCGAGCTACAAACTTCATTCCCTGGCTACGTACTCCATCCCTCTCCCTGGCAACTGCCAGAGACTAAACCAGACTGCTCCCGACCTCAGTGTCATATTTGACGACAAGATGAGCTTCCAATGACATATCCACGCCATCAATAAGACTGTTTATTTCCACTTTTGTAACATCACTTGACTCTACCCCTGCCTCAGCTTACCTGCTGCCGAAACCCTCGTCCAGGCCTTTGTAATGTCTAGACTTGACTATTCCAACACACTCCTTGCCAGCTTTCCACATTCTGCGCTCTGTAAATTTGGGGTAATCCAAAATCCTTTTGCCAGTGACCTAACTCGCACCAAGTCCCTTTTACCCACCACCCCTGTACTCGCTGACCTACATTGGGTCCTGGTTAAGTAAGGCCTCAATTTAAAAATTCTTATCCTTGTTTGTAAATGCTTCCTTGGCTTCATCCCCTCCCTATCTCAATAATCTTTGCCAGCCCCACAACCCTCTAACATAACCACATCCTTCTAATTCTGCCCTCCTGAGCATCTCAGATTTGAATGCCTTCACCATTGGTGCCGGGGCCTTCAGCTGCCTAAACTCTGGAATTCCCTCCCTAAACCTCTTCAACTCTCTTTCCTCCTTTAAGATGTTCCTAAAAACCCACCTCTTTGACCAGGCTTTTGGCCATCCGCCTTAATATTGCCTCATGTGGTTTGGTGTCAAATTTTGCTTTATAACACTCCTGTGAAGTGCCTTGGGACATTTTATGATGTGAAAGGTGCTATATAAATGCAAGTTGTTGTTGTTATTGTAGCTCTTGACAACATCACAGCTGTGGGTAGATGTTCAGGGTTTGAACACACACTAGCAGTTTTAACTTACAAGCTCAGCTGACATTTTAGTGTAACACCTTGTTGGAGAGAGCATCCCTTGGATGAGATGTTGAACTGCTCAATTGCTCAGTCTCGTTTAGTGGTCGAGGTGACCATTAAAGATCCCATGGAACTATCTGGAAAAGAACATGGGTCGGAATTTTACGTTGGGCGGGAGGCCATATCCACCGGCCAAAAGGTTGGTGGCAAGCCCTCCTCTGCTGGGCCTGGAACCACACTATGATTTTACGTGGCCCAGGCCCTTAATTGGCCTCAAGTGAGACTTCCACCCTACTGAGGTAGGTCGCCTCCAAGAGCTGCCGATCAATCAGCGGGTGGCAGATCTCAGTCCCAGCAGTGCCACCAGTAGTAGTGGCCACTGCTGGGACTGCACCCAGTGAGAGGAGCAAGAGGGACGCTGGCCCCGGATAAAAGGTAAGTGCATGGGCCTCACCGGGGACAATTGGCCGGGCCCCAGCAAGGCAAGGGGAGTTGGTTGGGAAGGTGTGGTGGGGGTGGGGGGGAGTGGAATGTCCTGTAGAGGGGGTGGTTGGGGGGGTGTTCCATGGGGCATAGGCATATGGTGCCCAATCAGGAGGGCACCCCCGGCCCACAAGGAGGTCACCAGACTTTACTGAGTGGCCTCCAGGGGATACTGAGCCTGGTATTTTATAAGTGGTGGTGGGAGGAGGCCCTTAAGTGGCAGTTAATTAGCCACTTAATCGCCTTAATTGGCTTCGGGCATTTTAAATGCAATTCATTGTGAATTTTCTTTGATACAGGGAGTTGTATTGGAGGTCTGATGCTGTAATTTATGCTGTAGGATAAGATTATGCAATAGGAAGATTTTTAAAACAGCTGTACTCTTTAAAATTACACAGCAATTAAAATTAAGCAACAGTGCAATATGGAGAAGTAATATGTATTTAAAAAAGTTTTACAATCAAACATAATGATATATTTTTTCATTGTTTGTGGAGATGACATTCTCATTTCACATTAACATCGATGGAAACATTTCCTTTGAAAAGCAAGTGGAAAAAATGATCCAAAAATTCATATTTTAACTCAACCCACATGACACGATAGACAAATTAATATTCATAGTTCAGTTTATCTCCAATGGATGTATATGGCAACTTCTATTATTTCAAACAATCAGATTAGCAGTCATATATAACCGAAGACCATTAGAATCAATCAAATCATTTGGAGGACAGTACTGAAGGTTGTTTGAACCAATCAGAATATTGGAGGGTGAATGTGGAGGCTACTTGATCCAATCTTTTCAGTCTAAGGGCAGGGCTGAAGGTTGTTAGGATCAGTCAGATGGGTTGAAAAGTGGGACTGATACTTGTCAAAACAAATCACAGTTTACCCTTCTTCCAGTGTTCTTTACACCTGAATTTCAGCTATCAATTGATAGGTCACAGGTATATATTTATTTCTTTTGTGTTAGTCCAAAAAGAAGTTACGCATAACAAATAACTTGCTAAAATGCAGCCTTTTATATTTCCCTTCAGCTGTTGCCTTATGTGAAGATTTATTTTCAAGATTGGTTGCAGCTGTCCTTTGAATAAGGAGGATGTTCTCTGCTGCAAAAGCATTAACTAGCTTTATTTGAGATTTGCCATTGCTGCATTTGTAGAATTGTCAGAGTGTGGAAACAAAATCTGGAGTGTTGCTGGAGATAGATGAGGTTTTTTTCAATTTGAAAATGGCACAGTAAAACTCAGATTTACAGATAGACTTGGAAATTTTAGAAAATACACCATACATAGTGTCAAAAATCTGAGAAGTGGGGGTTTGCCCTAAACCCACCGAAAAAATAAATCTTATTCCCTCAGTAAGCACAACCATTTCCACTCATTTCTGAATTCACTCAGACTTGAAATTCCGCTTTTGTGTATTGCAATGGACAGAAAGTTATAAGCATGAGCTCACAATTTTTTTCTAACACAATCTGGTGGCAGGAGAGAGAATTTTTACCAATGCCTTGACTGTCATGCTAGGCCCCCCACCTGCCAAAAATGAGGCACATTCATTTTGTCCTGAACATTGATTTTAAACTGTTACTGGAGTGAAGAAAGGACTTGTTGAACAGATCAGCCATGGCTGGAAAAGACATTTGCATATTAACAGATGGTGTTTGGAAGGACAAAGCAGCCATTCACTGACATTCAACCCACAATGGACTTTTGATCACCAGACGTTGAAGGTGGGTGAGCTCGCATTCCAGGTTGATTGCTAAGAAGGCCGAATACACAAACGGACATGGTCAAACCAGCTAGTCACATGACTAACCTGCTGGGCAACCTGAGTTTTTTGAATTTGTGCAAACAGTTTGGGCAGAAAGCTATTTTGTTCTTGTACTGAGAAGATCTCTCTCCTGTCCAGTCCCATCTCTTTCTCACAAGCCTCTGAATCCACTGAAGACACATGAACCTCAAGGTAGAAAAGTCTCCTACAGTGAACAAGGTTTCAGAAGAATACTGGGCCCCAACAAAAAGCAAGATCTACCTACAATCAGGGACTCTACAGTGAGTTCGAAGAACCGTAACAAAAGCTCTTCAGATATTGCCTCAAATCTTTCCATTTTATTTTTCTTCTGCTCTTTTATGTCTCTGTTTACATGTGTGCACCGTATATGCATACCAGCATGGGGTGTAACGCGCATCTGTAGGCGTTAACCGAATTAAAGCTTAAGTTTAATAAATTTAAACTTTTCTTCTTTAAACCTAAGAAAGTCTATTTGTGCTGGTTTCTTTGCCTTATAATTGGAAAACGGTGAACAAGGATTCACCAAGGAGGAGCTAAAAACACGGTATGTTTAAAATTAAACCCTGTTATGGTAAGACCAGGTAAAGGCTGAAAGGGAACCCTAGACCTCTTTCTCACCTGGTCGTAAACTTGACTCTTTCCTTTTATTTAGCACTGAAGCCGGGAGTTTGAGGACTGAATATCTTCCAAGCAAAACAAAACATACTAAGTCTAGCTTAGTCTATTTTTACTGATCTGAGCCAAACCTTCAGTGAACCACAAAAGGAGCTGTGTTTACAAATTTGTTCAGTAGAATAATTCATTTTATGACTAAACAGATTTTTTATGCATAAGTACCACATTATTGCATCTGCCCTATATAAGCACAAGCTAGTAAAAAATCCTGTCACCAAAATTAAATACAAAAGATAATTCTTTTAATTTCATGTTTTTAATCCAACTTTGTTAAGCTTTATCTTGGTGAAATTATTTTTAATTTGTTTTGGAAAAGAAAAATGAAACATTCAACTAGTTCTTATACAGTCAATGGAAATGGAATAGAAAAAATGGCTGGCAATTTTTTCTCTTTACAGATACTGAGAGATTTGTTTTATTTTTCAACCAGTTTTTTTTAGTTCTTTCATGGGGTGTGGGTGTTGCTGGTAAGGCTAGTATTTATTGCCCATCCCTGATTGCCCTTGAGAAGTTGGTGGTGAGCTGTCTTCTTGAATACAACTAAGAGGCTTGCCAGGCCATCTCAGAAGACAGTTAAGAGTCAACCACATTGCTGAGGATCTGAAGTCACATATAGGTCAGACTGGGTAAGGAGGGAAGATTTAATTCCCTAAAGGACATTAGTGAGCCAGATGGGTTTTTACAACAATCATGTAGTTTCATGGTCACCATTATCAATACTAGCTCTTTATTCTAGATTTATTCAATTAGCTTAATTCAAATTTTCCAGCTGCCATGGCGATATTTGAACTCATGTTTCTGGATTATTAGTCCAGCCCTCTGGATTACTAGTCCAATAACGATACCACGATGCTACCATACCCACAAACTTTCTACTTTCCAAGTCTCCAGAATTTGCAAAGTTCTTCAAATCATAACTGCACAGGGCAAGTAATGTAAGTGAATAGTTAGATAAGGTGCTTCAAAATAGAATAATGTTTATTAATAAAGTAAATAATATGCTCAACCAGCATGATTCCTTGGCTTCTCTGCTGGAAGTCAGTTATAGTATTACATTTCCTTTCCGCGCTCATGGCAGGAAATTACAGGAAGTACACCAACACAAATAGACTTGTTCCAGATGAAGCAGCCCTAAGTATTTTATACTGATCTGCATCACCATTTGTTTAGAACTTTTATCTTGCCAAAACAGCAGCAGGCCCAACAATGCAGAATAGTTATTTGTGTAGAAAGCCACTTCTACTAACTGTCACCTCTTTATTAGTCATTGTCAAAGTGAATGAGACAGGATGAAACTAAGTATCTACATGTCCATATTGATAATGTAATTTAAAATTAGGAACTTGAATCAAATGCGCTCTATAGAAACCAAGCAATTTCTAATATCCAGCTCCTCTTCCACAAGTGTACTCTACTTGTAGTATTTATTACCTGCAGGATGCATGACCACAACTCACCAAGCTTACTTTGATGGCCCTATAACCTCTACCATCAAGAAGGACATAAGCAGCAACAGCACAGGGATACCAACATCTCTAAGTTAGCCAACAAGTCATGTATCATCCTCACTTGGACATATAACACTGTCCCTGATTGTCATTGGATCAGGACCCTGAAATTCCCAACTTAAAATCATGGGCGTGGTATCACTACAATGGCTGGAAGTTGGAGGGTGAGAATCAACTGAGCAACATGGACCAGATAATGTCCATTTCCATGGTATTATGGAGAACTTACAGCTCAAAAACAGTCATTCAGCCCACCCAGTCTATACCGGTATCTGGGTTCCCGATGAACCTCCTCCCATCCTATTTCATCTTACTCTATCAACATTACACACTGTATCAATCAATATTCACTGTGTTTACAAACTCTACCCTCATCCCCTGGGGCCAACACTTGGCTTGGCTTGCTCCCTCACCTCCATCACTCATTTCCTCCCCTACCACTCGGCCTACCAGCCTCTCCCTCGCCAATCACACCCACCCACCACATCATCGCTGTCCACCCAACCCCCATTCCGACCCTGCCTCTGGCTCTTATTTGTTGGAGTATGGGAAATCGGGAACATGAAAGTGAGCACAGAGATGAAAGAAAAACTAGGATTAAAGGGAAGAGCAGTAAGGGATGAAAGGAGAGTTATGACCAAGAAAATCTGGGCAAGAGTGTAGGGAGACATGACAGGAAGAGTGCATCAGATTAGAACCAGGAGAGAGGTTGAGAGACAGAATCAGGTCAGGGACACATCCAAAATGTGTGCTAGCAGACAGGCCTAGGAGCAGGGAAGAGACTGAGGCAGA
Organism: Heterodontus francisci; assembly: GCF_036365525.1. NCBI lineage: Eukaryota > Metazoa > Chordata > Chondrichthyes > Heterodontiformes > Heterodontidae > Heterodontus > Heterodontus francisci. Next base: position 41,024,327 of record NC_090396.1, on the reverse strand, counting down.
TACTCCTACACATCCCCAATTTTCATCAGTCTACCATTGGCGACCTTCAGCTGTCTGGCTCGAAGCTCTGGAATTCCCTCCCTACACCTGCCCACCTCTCTACCCTTCTCTCCACCTTTAGCACACTCCTTAAAATCTATCTCTTTTACCAAGATTGCAGTCACAGAGTTCTAATATTTCCTTATGTAGCTCGGTATCAAATTTTGTTTGACAATTGCTCCTATGAAATGCCTTGGGATGTTTTACTACATTAAAGGTAAGTTGTTGGTGACTATCAGAAATCCCGAGGTTTGTGTTGTGGAGGCACAGAGAAACACAGCACTGTGTTAACATCTGCTCAGTGGAGGAGAGAAAATGTCTGCAGAGGATCCTGGGTAAAATTGCAATATGTGGGTCTTGTAGATATTTAGGAGCATTATCAGCCACAGGAAGAGTGAGTAATTCTTTAGATTATAACGTGGCAAGGTTCTTTATATTCTTACAACCTATTAAGCTTGTCCCACACCTGTGTGCCCACTGGAGGTACCTGGTAACCTATACTTTCATATTGAATTTCAAAGGTCCACAATGAAATGAATATTACAGCAGTTTAAAGCAGTTTAACAAATTCCTCTTGAGCTGTGAACAACTGGGGAGAAAGGTGGGAAGAGACTTAAAGGTGTAGTTCTTAGTATTGTGTTTTTTTATTACTTTCTGTATCTTTTCATCTTAAACATGACAATTTATCCGATTTTCTTTGTTCTTTTCACTTGTGAAAAGTTTTATTAAAAAATTAGAAATTGTGTTTTGGGTTTTGTAAATCCAATGTCAAAGGTTAGTTTAAAAATGATAACCTATGTGGATACAATACAAGAACTGTGAGCTACAATATTATGAATATAAATTTATTTCAGGAAAAGAGTACAATAATTCAGGAGGAAAAGTTGGATTCTGTTTAATTTTGCATTCTGAGCATTTTCCCTTCTCAACTTCCTTCTAACAGCATAAGATTTTTAAAAAATCTGAACAATATTTTATTGATTTGAGCCATTTTAGCTGAATTTAAATATATTCAAACATAAGGAGCTATTTAGATGCAGATGAGGGGAATCTACAAAAACCTCTTGGCAGCTACTGAAGAAATTTGCTTGGCCCTCTCCTGAGCCACAAGCACTTGTTTCTTTCCACAGAGGGAGAATGAATCAGTCCCTCCCTCCATCTCTTGCTCCAGAAGTACAAAAATAGAAATTTCACAGTCAATCCAGCACGCTTCTTCTATTCCCACACTATGCTCCTTCATATCCACACATGTTTCCCTCTTCCTCTGCTTCCTGCTTGCAACCATGGTGCTACCCTCTCACCAGCTTCTTCCAAGACAGAATGCAGGAGAAGCCCAGAATCCAGTCTGGGGTAATACATGCCAGCCCAAAGCGGTACAGCAGCATGAGCAATTTACAAGGTACAGTTTAGAGTTATATTAACCCTATGCCCCTTTGGTAGAACCTGTGATATCCTGTTCCACATTCCTTCTGTAGTCCACATTCTTTCACCCTCCAGGTGCTTGCAGATAAATGTTCTACACTGAGAGTGGTTCCAAGGCGCCAAGTTAAACAGGAACTTGCAGCAGTATTCATCCAATCACGTTTTCTCCCATATTCCTTCAACCTACCCAATCATATTGATGATACAGATATGCACAGACAGTGCTTGGGCCTCTCTTATCTCTGTCTTCAGTCTCATCACAAACTTCTATTGTTTCTGGGTTATTGGCCCATCCTGCATACCTTGAAATTCAGTCTTACTGCCTTAATCAAGTGTCAAAACATTATCTTCATTACTATTTTAACTAGAGGAATGAATGTAACCATGGCCAATCAAAGATAAGAGATTAAGTGTAGGCTAACAAGACCCAATATTATCAACAGCATACTCACGAGACTGTGAAAGCCTATTATCAATTATAGCAGATAATGTCAATCTACCATTACATGCAAGCTGCAATTTTAAATACTTTCAGAGTGCGTCCCTCAAGTACCGTTTAAACCCATATTTCCTACCTAAGTACAAAATAAAGAGGAGTAGACATGCAAATTTTAACTTCTAGCTGCCAAGACTGGATTTCAACACTATGAAATATGTAACTGATCAATGATTGCACTTTTGAGTAAAATTATTTTGAAAGCTAGAACGATCACAGTGACTCTCCACACAAACAATAAATAAAAATGTTGGCACAGAGGCAGCTCAATAAACTGGAATCCTCCTTGTTGGGCATTTTACTTCTTATGCAGAGATTCAGATTGAGAATTTTGGTTTATGCGGTGCCTTTGACTTCACTTTTTTGATTTATCCCAGAAAATGAGGAAAACATTTGTAGCCTGTAGTCTGCACCAGACATGAAAACTGCCATACAGAATTGAAACTTAAACTGAGGAAATTGTCCAGACCCCAAGAAGTGCACTGAAATAAATTTGCTAAAATCAAACTCACATGATTTATTGCATAATTTTGTTCATCTTGTACTGAAGTAGCATAAAACCACAAACTTTGGACTTGAGATTAAAAATCCTATGATATTTGCCTTTGTCTATTGAACTAGATAAATACACATTGGGCTGGAAATTTGACAGCAAATTGAGTAAGCTAGGCTGTTCCCATCATCTTCATTATGGTTTGGTTTTTCAGCAGCTTCGACAGACACAATACTCTCTAATGTGCTCTCAGTAGTTCAGTTTGTGTGCTGCATTAACTGAGGTTGTTCAAGAAAACAAGTACAACCTGTCACTCAATGGTTTAGCACCAATAGCAACACCCATTTTTATATCGATCCTCATGTGAGCCAACAGCACAGCCTGGACAGCAGAATAATTAGTACAGCACCGTTAGAGTGCCCACTGACATCTTTGACCCTCCACCTGATGATGTCCGTGCAGGCGGGAAAGTAATGATAGATAATTTAGACTGGGAATTGCTTTGGTGCATTCCCATCCACATTCCCACCCATTGAATTTCCTGCTGATGAATCTACACACCAGCCCATGTTGAAATTATATTTAGATGATCGAAATACGCTAACATGATTTCTATCCTTGGGCATAATGTTGGATGCAAGGGTGATGTGGAACATTGCTATGCAGTGCAAGTACTGTTGAGTTACTATCAATTACATAGATATTATCTATGATCAGAGGTCACCAGCAACATGAAGTGCAACAATTCTTTGAGATTTGGTGCAGCTATGCTCTATGTCCACTTCATGTGTGCCAGACAGATGTCCACCCAAATCATGTAAATAATCTCAGGAAAATTGGCTGCAGTCAGGGTGCATCTCTGTGGTAGGCAGAAATCCCACCAAAGTATCACCCAGTTCCACAATAGCACAAAATCTGTCCTGCCCACTCAGATTAGAAAATTGCCAGTGAGCATTGGCAGGCTGTGCGCATGTGAGCTTGGCTAACTTAGAATAAGCCAAAGCTCAAATTGCTACTTTTCTGGCTTGAATTGTTCAGTAATTTCCTTCACAATGAAGATGTAGTCGAATATTACTCTACTGAAATGGTCACTCCTGTGCTATTGATGGATTTTAAAAAAAATTCTTTATTCAGTTATACTTTAACATGCTATTCTGTTTCTTTTCCCAAATAGAACTTCTTAGAAATACTATATTTTAATTAGAAGAGTTCTTTTTCTTTCACTCTAATGCTAACTTAATTTACCTCTTGCACTCTTCATAACTCGCATTCCATAAGTGAAGGAAGGATTGCCAACTTTGAGGCACAGTGGATTAATTTTGTTTGCTGATATATCTTAGCACAGAATTACAGATCTAATATCTGGATATTAACTTCTTCCATATTTTTCATTTGAGACCTAAGGAACTACAAGTCTTTCTCCTGTAACTGCACAATATGTTTTGACAGTATCGTGACCAATAAAGACATATCATATTCCTACTTTTAAGATACAAACTTTATTCAAAATGGACTCTTTGTAATTGACTTTTCCTTTAAAAAGTGGTCAATGTGCTGCAAGGTGGTCACTGAAGGTCAGCTGACTTGGCCCATATACTCACTGTCTTGAAAGAACGAAAGGATGCATTTCAGACGAAGAGGAGTCAATTACACCCATCCTGAAACCATCAAGAGACATTCCTGAATTGAATGGGTTCTTCTGAAATAAAGAAGGTGTGAAGTAGCCACGTCATAACAGGATTATACCCATCCAGTGTTTTTTAGAATTTAGAACATTACAGCGCAGTACAGGCCCTTCAGCCCTCGATGTTGCGCCGACCTGTGAAACCATCTGACCTACACTATTCCATTTTCATCCATATATCTATCCAATGACCACTTAAATGCCCTTAAAGTTGGCGAGTCTACTACTGTTGCAGGCAGGGCATTCCACGCCCCTACTACTCTCTGAGTAAAGAAACTACCTCTAACATCTGTCCGATATCTATCAACCCTCAACTTAAAGCTATGTCCCCTCGTGTTTGCCATCACCATCCAAGGAAAAAGACTCTCACTATCCACCCTATCTAACCCTCTGATTATCTTATATGTCTCTATTAAGTCACCTCTCCTCCTCCTTCTCTCCAACGAAAACAACCTCAAGTCCCTCAGCCTTTCCTCGTAAGACCTTCCCTCCATACCAGGCAACATCCTAGTAAATCTCCTCTGCACCCTTTCCAAAGCTTCCACATCCTTCCTATAATGCGGTGACCAGAACTGCACGCAATACTCCAGGTGCGGTCTCACCAGAGTTTTGTACAGCTGCAGCATGACCTCGTGGCTCCGAAACTCGATCCCCCTACTAATAAAAGCTAACACACCATATGCCTTCTTAACAGCCCTATTAACCTGGGTAGCAACTTTCAGGGATTTATGTACCTGGACACCAAGATCTCTCTGTTCATTTACACTACCAAGAATCTTCCCATTAGCCCAGTATAAATTGTCACCAGTATAGGTAGGTGGTAGGGAAATATAGGGACAGGTGGGGATGTTCGTTGGGAATATGGGATTAGTGTAGGATTAGTATAAATGGGTGGTTGATGTTCGGCGCAGACTCGGTGGGCCGAAGGGCCTGTTTCAGTGCTGTATCTCTAATCTAATCTAATCTACTCTGCATTCCTGTTACTCCTTCCAAAGTGAATCACCTCACACTTTTCCGCATTAAACTCCATTTGCCATCTCTCAGCCCAGCTCTGCAGCCTATCTATGTCCCTCTGTACCCTACAACATCCTTTGGCACTATCCACAACTCCACCGACCTTAGTGTCATCCGCAAATTTACTAACCCACCCTTCCACAGCCTCTTCCAGGTCATTTATAAAAATGACAAACAGCAGTGGCCCCAAAACAGATCCTTGCGGTACACCACTAGTAACTAAACTCCAGGATGAACATTTGCCATCAACCACCACCCTCTGTCTTCTTTCAGCTAGCCAATTTCTGATCCAAAGCTCTAAATCACCTTCAACCCCATACTTCTGTATTTTCTGCAATAGCCTATCGTGGTGAACCTTATCAAACGCCTTACTGAAATCCATATACACCACATCCACTGCTTTACCCTCATCCACCTGTTTGGTCACCTTCTCGAAAAACTCAATAAGGTTTGTGAGGCACGACCTACCCTTCACAAAAAGAACTTATTCTTTTCAAGATGATTATAAATCCTGTCTCTTATAACCTTTTCCAACATTTTACCCACAACCGAAGTAAGGCTCACAGGTCTATAATTACCAGGGCTGTCTCTACTCCCCTTCTTGAACAAGGGGACAACATTTGCTATCCTCCAGTCTTCCAGCACTATTCCTGTCGACAATGACGACATAAAGATCAAGGACAAAGGCTCTGCAATCTCCTCCCTGGCTTCCCAGAGAATCCTAGGATAAATCCCATCTGGCCCAGGGGACTTATCTATTTTCACACTTTCCAAAATTGCTAACACCTCCTCCTTGTGAACCTCAATCCCATCTAGCCTAGTAGTCTGAATCTCAGTATTCTCCTCGACAACATTTTCTTTCTCTACTGTAAATACTGACGAAAAATATTCATTTAACGCTTCCCCTATCTCCTCTGATTCCACACACAACTTCCCACTACTATCCTTGATTGGCCCTAATCTAACTCATTCTTTTATTCCTGATATACCTATAGAAAGCCTTAGGGTTTTCCCTGATCCTATCCGCCAATGACTTCTCGTGTCCTCTCCTTGCTCTTCTTAGCTCTCCCTTTAGATCCTTCCTGGCTAGCTTGTAACTCTCAAGCGCCCTAACTGAGACTTCACGTCTCATCCTAACATAAGCCTTCTTCTTCCTCTTGACAAGCGCTTCAACTTCTTTAGTAAACCACGGCTCCCTCGCTCGACAACTTCCTCCCTGCCTGACAGGTACATACTTATCAAGGACACGCAGTAGCTGCTCCTTGAATAAGCTCCACATTTCGATTGTTCCCATCCCCTGCAGTTTCCTTCCCCATCCTACGCATCCTAAATCTTGCCTAATCGCATCATAATTTCCTTTCCCCCAGCTATAATTCTTGCCCTGCGGTATATACCTGTCCCTGCCCATCGCTAAGGTAAACCTAACCGAATTGTGATCACTATCACCAAAGTGCTCACCTGCATCTAAATCTAACACCTGGCCGGGTTCATTACCCAGTACCAAATCCAATGTGGCATTGCCCCTGGTTGGCCTGTCTACATACTGTGTCAGAAAACCCTCCTGCACACACTGGACAAAAACTGACCCATCTAAAGTACTCGAACTATAGTATTTCCAGTCAATATTTGGAAAGTTAAAGTCCCCCATAACAACTACCCTGTTACTCTCGCCCCTGTCGAGAATCATCTTCGCTATCCTTTCCTCTACATCTCTGGAACTATTCGGAGGTCTATAGAAGACTCCCAACAGGGTGACCTCTCCTCTCCTGTTTCTAACCTCGGCCCATACTACCTAGGTAGACGAGTCCTCAAACGTCCTTTCTGTCGCTGTAATACTCTCCTTGATTAACAATGCCACACCCCCCCCTCTTTTACCATCTTCTCTGTTCTTACTGAAACATCTAAATCCCGGAACCTGCAACATCCATTCCTGCTCCTGCTCTACCCATGTCTCCGAAATGGCCACAACATCGAGATCCCAGGTACCAACCCATGCTGCAAGCTCACCCACCTTATTCCGGATGCTCCTGGCGTTGAAGTAGACAAGAGGTTTTATTTGTGTGCTAAATTTTAGGATTCTGTGTGTTTTAAAAAACTGAAAAAAGGATTTACACTGGACATGGACGGCTGCAAATAGCTGAAATTTTTGGATGTTGTCTTTGTATACAAGAATAGGAAAAGCAAGCAGTTTCAAGGAAGCCAGCCAGGGGTTTTTGACCTCCTCATAATGACAGACACTGTGTCTGGTCATGTGATTGGCTCAGGAAGGTTTACTTTTTTTGGGACCCTTTTAAAAACCAGTGAGTTGGACAAAGAGCAGGCATTTGAAATTTGGTTTCTGACCTGCCTGGTGATCAAAGAGGAAGACCAGAAAAGACCTCTCTCTGTAAAGGAAACTTGCATCTCTCGAAAAGAAACCCTATATTTGAAAAGTGGCAGATTTCTATTGCCTCCTGTCTCTGAAGAGTTCTTGCATCCAGTATGGTTCCTGTTCCCTCCTGTGTTCTGGGAAATCCTGGAACCTGAAGAAGGCTTCTAATGCTATTTTGCTGCTGTGAGTCCTAAGCAGACCTGTTGCTACACCCCTGCTGAAAGACCTAATGCGACGCCTGCTGTAGCCAAATTGTTTTGAATGCCTACCCACCCTAGATAGTAAGGAGGATTGATGGAGGCTGCAGGAAGATATTGATGGTCTGGTCAGATGGGCAGAAAAGTGGCAAATGGAATTCAACTTGGAGAAATGTGAAGTGATGCATTTGGGGAGGTCAAACAAAGCAAAGGAATACATGATTAATGGGAAAATACTGAGAAGTGCTGAGGAAGTGAGGGACCTTGGATTGAATGGCCACAGACCCCTGAAGATAGCAGGACAGGTCAATAAGGTGGTTAAGAAGGCATATGGAATCCTTTCCTTTATTAGCCGAGGTATAGAATATAAGAGCAGGGAGGTTATGCTGGAACTGTATAAATCATTGGTTAGGCCACGACTTGAGTATTGTGTGCAGTTTTGGTCACCTTATTACAGAAAGGATGTAATTGCACTAGAGAGAGTACAGAAGAGATTTACAAGGATGTTGCCAGGACTGGAAAAATGCAGCTATGAGGAAAAATTGGATAGGCTGGGGTTGTTCTCCTTGGAACAGAGAAGGCTGAAGGGAGATCTAATTGAAATGCACAAAATTTTTAGGGGCCTGGATAGAGTGGTTGTGAAGGGCCTATTCACCTTAACAGAGAGGTCAGTAATGAGGGGGCATAGATTTAAAGTGATTGGTAGAAAAATTAGAGGGGAGATGAGGAAAAACCTTTTCACCCAGAGGGTGGTGGCTGTCTGGGACGCACTGCTTGAAAAGATAGTTGGGGCAGAAACCCTCAACTCATTCAAAAAGAGTCTGGATATGCACCTCAAGTGCCGTAATCTGCAGGGCTACGGATCAAATGCTGGAAGGTGGGTTTAGGATAGGTGGATTGTTTTTCGGCTGATGCAGACACGATGAGCCAAGTGGCCTCTTTGTGTGCCTTAAACTTTCAATGATTCAATGATTCTATGATCACAGACTGTTCATCAACCTCACCTGGAGAGACTTTGAGTGGCATTTGACTATTCGACTCTGGGACACCTCACTGAACTGATGAATTTCATACCAGAACATGTCAAACTGAATTATTTTATTATCCTTTTTATTCATATGAAACAGCTGTAAACAAGAATCTATTTTACCCCCCGCTTAACTTTTTTTTGTATGCATGTGTGTGTGCATGAGGACTAGGGAAATAAGGAGCTTTCATATATATATATAGATTAGTGGTTAAGACTTCTGATTTTTTTGAATAAATAGTTAATGTTGTCATTTAAAGAAACCTAGTTGGGTGTGCTTTATTCTGGGGACAAATAGAGTGTCTAATTGGCTATTCTTTGGTCGGTGGAAGAACTTATTGATATGCTGTGACTTGTGGAGAAGTGGGACTGAATTAACAGTGTATTTCTCCCACCTTGGTCATAACACGACATCAATGGATGGCCATGGATTCTACATCCTTGTCTATTGTGTGGTCACACCAGGGGAGAAAATCAATGTGTCAACTAACAAAGACTCCAATTTAATGGATTTTGACTGTAAAAGGTAATCTTCAGGAGAGAGAGAGAGATCACAACAACATCATTGTTGGAGTCCAACCAAGGGCTGTGGAAAGACCCAGCCTAAACAACAAGAAGAAGCCCTGCTGCTGATTCAACACTTCAACCTGGTGCAGCAGAGAACTGAACGTGACTGCCACCTCCAGTCTGAAATCTTAACCACCAGAAATCTACAACATCTCACCAAGTCAAGACTACAAACAATTCTGACCTGCACCTTTAAAAGAGACTGTGCTACTTAGAAGGTTCAACATGTTTACCATAAACCATGAACACCTACTACACTGTAAACTCCTACCCTTTGCCTTCCATGTATCTTCTCTTGAGAGTGCATGTGAGAGTGAATGCATGCATGAGTGGTGTTATGAACATTTTGGGAAATGAGTATTCTTCAATAAATAGTTAATCTTTTGCTTTAAACCTACAAGAAAACCTGTCACTGTCTTTTTACTTGGCAAGTAAAACACTCAGGGGCTAACTCACCATCATTAAACAAAACACGCTTGCGGACAGTTGAGAGGTGAACAGTGGGAGCCACCAACACCCCTTACCACCGGTCCGTAACTACAGAGTCAACATGGTTTTATGAAATGGAAATGGTGTTTGATGAACCTATTAGAGTTTTTTGAGGGCGCAACTAGTAGGGGGAATAAGTGGATGCAGTGTATTTGGATCTTCAGAACACATTGGATAAGGTGCCACACAAGAGATTGTTACATAAGATTAGGGCTCATAGGATTTGGGATAATATATTAGCATGAATTGAGGATTGGTTTAGGGACAGAAAGCAGAGAATAGGAATAAATGGGTAATTTGCAGGATGGCAGAGTGCAACTAGTGGAGTGCAACGAGGATCAGAGCTTCGGCCTCAGCTATTTACAATCTATTTCAGTGGCTTAAATGAAGGGACTGAGTGTAATCTCTCCAAGTTTGCTTATGATATAAAGCTAGGTGGGAACGTAAACTGTGAGGAGTATGTAGAAAGGCTGCAGAGGGATATAGAACAGTTAAGTGATTGGGTAAGAAGTTAGTGTATAATGAGCGGAAGTGTGAGGTTATTCACTTTGGTAGGAAAAATGGAAAAGTAGAATATTTTTTTGAAAGGTGAGAGACTGGTTAATGTTGGTGTTCAGAGAGATTTGAGTGTCCGAGTAGACACATCAGAGAAAGTTAACATGTGGATACTGCAAGCAATTAGAAGACAAGTGGTATGTTAACCTTTACACAAGGGGGTTGGAGTCTAAGAATAAGGAAATCTTACTGCAGTTGTATAGAGCTTTGGCAAGGTCACACCTGGAAATGTATAAAGTTGTTAGAGGGTTTGACAGTATAGAGGTTGAGAGGCTGTTTCCCCTGGCTGGAGCCTCTAGAGCTTGGGTCATAGTCTCATGACAAGGGTTCTGCCATTTAGGGCTCACAGGGCAATGGATGCTCAGGAAATCAGTATATTCAAGTCTGGGATTGATAGATTTTGGCTACTTAGGAAATCAACAGATATGGGAATAGGGCAAGAAAGTAGAGTTGATGTAGATGTTTAACTATGATCTTATTGGGTGGTGGAGCAGGCTCGATAGGCTGTATGGCCTATTCGTGCTCCTATTTCTTACATTCTTATTGGTGAGATGGGAGGTAAAAGGGACAAGGGAGGAAAGGGGAGGGAAGTGAGTGAAAAGAGGGAAGGGAATGGAGAAAAAAGGCAAGGGGAGGAGATGAGGATGGTGAGGAAGTTAAGAAGTAAGGTGGAGGGGTGAAGAGTGTAAGATGTAGCCTAGAATGCCAATAGATGCTTCAGACCAATGAGATAGCTAAGCAGCAATTCCAACAAGTCAGAAAAAACTCATGGTGAGAGACAGTGTACAATGGAGACCAGCATCTGTGGTACTGCTGTTATCTGAATCTTTAATAGTTATTCAGATTGTGGTACAGTGGGTTGTGCTTGTTTTAGTCCATTGGCTTAAAGGTTGTTATCGAACGCTTAAATAAGAAAGCGAACTGGTAACTTTATTAAGGGAACGCTAACAGTGATAAGTAAATTATGTATTTTGTTAGCTGTTGACAACTTATTGATTGCTCTCTTTGATAGTTGATTGGAGGGAGGTCATGTCTAATTCCAGGCAAATGAGGGCAGAGCAGCCTGTGTAAAATAATAGCTTGTTGAAGCTAGACAGAGTGCAGCCAGCCAGGATGCATGTGATTACCTTGTTAACTGTTAGATGACCTTGGATGGTCCTAACCTAGTTAACTGATAACCACTTATATAATTGCATGCTTTGACAGTCGGTTGGAGTGAAGTCATGTCTAATTCTGAGCAGGTGTGGACACAGTGGTCTGTGTAAGATAATGGCTGGTTGAAACTAGATAGAGTTGAACCAATGGAGTTTCGGCTGATACAAATGCATGCATGCACAACAGAGCCATATGGAAAGGGCTATAAATGGAAGAGCATAAGCAGAACAAAACACAGCAGATTTGAGCAAGACCTGCCATGTTGTATTTCTGTCCAGAGACTTGGACCCAATAATACTGACCTTGATTCTGTTAATTGTTGCTTGAATACTGTGTGTGTGTGATCTATTCCGCTAATGTTACACTACAGCGTTTTATACCCAATTGGGATTGCCAAGCCGATTCATTACAGGGTAAGTTAGGGCCAAGCACCCTGAAATAGTGGCCCTACAAGAGTGAGAGAGAGTGGGGAATGATTATAGTGCATGGTGAAAAGGTAAGGGGCTAGGGAGAAATTACAGGAGGCAAGCAGAAAGGATGATGGGGCAAAGGACAATGGGGGAAAGGGGATGAAAGAGAAAGGTGGGATGGGAAGAGGGAGAGCAGGTAAGGGGAGGAGCATAAAAGGGGAAAAGCAGGAGTGGGATAATTGTAGTAAAGAGATAAATATAGAAACCTATAAAATTCTAACAGGACTTGACAGGGTAGATGCAGGAAGGATGTTCCTGATGGTGGGAGAGCCCAGAACCAGGGGTCATAGTCTGAGGATATGGGGTAAACATTTCAGGACTGAGAAGAGGAGAAATTTCTTCACCCAGAGAGTGGTGAGCCTGTGGAATTCGCTACCACAGAAAGCAGTTGAGGCCAAAACACTGAATGTTTTCAAGAAGGCATTAGATATAGCTCTTGGGTCTAAAGGGATCAAAGGGTATGGGGCAAAAGCGGGAACAGGCTACTGAGTTGGATGATCAGCCATGATCATAATGAATGGCGGAGCAGGCTCGAAAGGCCAAATGGCCTACTCCTGCTCCTAGTTTCTATGTTTCTATAGAAAGATGATGCCAAAGGTAATGCATTCCTCAGCTCTGCTGTTGATTGCTTCAGTCTTATAGAAATATAGAAAATGTTTCCTAATGAATGCATTCCTATACTACTCCGTTGTTAATATTAAAGAGTTCCCCTGTGGCTGCTTGAAGTAAACCAGTAGCACAATAGTTGTGTGTAACCATCACCTTCAATAGCAGAGAGAGCAGAGTGAGTAGAAGACCATGGCTGCAGGTCCTCTTACAATAAGTAGCAGAGTGGTCCTTTTGTGCAGTCTGTTTATACTCATCTCATTAAAGTTCTTGTATGAACTGTATATTCTATGTTGGGGTAAAACTGATGGGGTTCATCCTCCTTAAATGTTGTCTGGCTCTTTTTTGTTCCATCCTGTGCTGCTCCCCCTTCTATTTTTCTATGGTAATGATAGGCACCCATAGGGAATTGCATATCTGTTCCTGCCAAAGCCTCACTGTAGGTGGAGGTGAAAGGTGTTACGATCAGGTGAGGAGCGGTCGCAAGGCTCCCTTCTTGTCCTTCTCCTTGTTTGACCGCAACAGGGTTTATTCCTTTTTAAACAGTGCATGTGCTTACCACTTCAGTGAGTGTTTAACCTTTTACCTTTGTTGTAATCATAAAAGAACTAATTGGACAGGTTTTCTTGAGTTTAAGCAAGAAAGAGGTTAGTTTATTATACTTAAAAATCTAAACCCGATCTAAGTAAAATAATAAAACTACGCTACACTTTCGCTCACACGCACACACGAGAATCACACGCACAAACAGGTTACAGAGTGCTGAAGAATAATTTGGTTTGGATTAGAGTCTAGAACAAATAAAAATAATATACAGTCTGTGGGGTCTGGTAATTTAGTTGTCTTCCGGCTGAAGTTGTGATCTTGAAGTCTCTGGCTAGTAGGTGTACTTTACAGCTGGCCTACCTGGTTCAGGCTTTTCTTGGAGACAGTGTTGTAGGTGGCTTTCTTCCCCAGGGTCCCTGTCTGTAGCAATGGTAGACTTGGATGTTCTTCCATCGCAGACAGATTTCAAAACTTGCAGTATCGCTGGAGAAAAAGAGAAAGAGAGAGAGAGACAGCCCTACTGGAGCCCTGTCTGGTTGGCACTCGCAGCTTGTCTGCTGTGTGTAACAAAACTCCATGCTTTACACAGACTGGGGAGACTGTCACATGATTCTGTCAATACTTTTTTTTTAATAAAGTCCAAAGTATAAAACCCAAATCTCTCTCAGGTTGTATTGTCAGTGTTTACCCCCTGGAGGTATGTCTCCAATAGTGAATGCTTCTAGCTGACTTTGAATGTCTCGCTAATGAGAATAATACTGGATAATCTACTTGGCTATCCAAGCCATCATCTTGGATGGGAGCCTCATTAGACATGTGTCTCTAATTCGGTGTCCTGGAATGTGAGGTATTTCAATGCAAATTGTGGTGGCCATCTTGGCTGCCAGTTTTTAAAAGCTAAATGTGGGATCCAAGCTTTCCTTTTTAAAAATTTAATATAGGTTTCCAACCAATGAATTAAAAAGTCCTCTTCAGCATAGCATGTTTTCTTGATAACGGATTAACATTTCCTGGTCACCCAATACATTCAGCAGCAGTGAGAAGCAATCCAGGCCCGTGTCAGCAGAACAGTAAAAGCAAATGCAGCAAAAAGTAATTTCCAGTGGCAGAACTGAAACCCTCCATACTCTTCAGGCTTAGAAACCTCTCACTTCTCCTGAATCAGCAGAATCTGGCATTTTATCATTTCCAGTTTGACTTAGCTGAGTCTTTTGCAAATGTAAAAGCATTAACCTCAAGAATGCAGCTGCAATGGTCCTTAATATGATATATTTGGGCGAGGTCTCTTGGTACTCAGCAAGCAGTTCATGGAAAGGGGCAAACAATGTGAGGGAACTCGGGTGATCAATTTTGGAGTGGGAAACTGAAATTTACAACTTCTGCCCTCTTTCATGACCAAAATAAAGTTAATTGCCCCAGTTAAACACTGAAATTACATAAGCATTAACATGGACATTTTGGACCAATGAGGAAATTTTAACCTGGTGGAGTGCGTTGCTTTGGGCTCTGGGTGGGGTATGAAAACCAGGACAAATGTGAGCACCTCGGGAAGCCAGCTCCAAGCGGCTGACTTCCGCATTTCACTTGAGCACGTTATGCTGCATGCATGCAACCACCTTGGGAGAAGTGGGTTTCTCATTAGCATATGTGAAATCAATCAAGTGGAGCAATATTTCAACTGGCTTTTAAACTTATCGATACATGCATGGGTTTCCAGGCTTCCTGAAACTCGCAAAGCAAGAACCGTATAACAATCGAGGAGCACTGCTCTTCAGGTCAAGGAAGCTAATTGTCTGTAGACCCTTTCAAGTGGATGGCGCCTCTTGCAACCTCTGCTGCTCTGTTTCTCTCCACTCTGCTGTCTTCACTCCAAAGTACATTGTTTTCTTACATTTCCCTTTATTGCTATCTGTCTTTAAAATGTTTATTTTATCCCTTGCACTCTCTGTACTTCACACTCCATAAGTGAACAAAGGATCTTAAAGCTTGAGGCACTGTAGAATACTTTTGTTTGCTTATATATCTTAATATCTGGATATTAATTCTTCAACATTATTCATTTGATACCGTATGCACTACATGTCCTTCTACTATATTTATGCACATGAGTAAGGTTGGAAATAAGAGAGGGTTGTTTCGTAACATTTCTAATTGCTCAATCAGAGCAATATTTCAACTGACTTTTACATTTAATGATCCATCCACAGGTTTCCCACACTCTCTGTAGCAGTCCAGTGAGAGCAAGGCGACAACAATTGATGAGGCTATATCAACTACTTTCTTACCTGCTGCTGGGAAGGGTTTGTTCACAGTACTTTTGCTGGCCATTTACTTTCTATACTTTGGAGGTTTTCTGAATCACATCAGGAGGGGTGGTGCTTTTGCTCCCTTAGATTGGACCTCGGATAAGGACCAATGCGAGCAGCAACAGCACCAGCCAGCTCCTGAGAGACCTATAGCTGGACAATGGCAGCAGAGGGGTGCTATTCAAAGAAGGCACAAGCTGTGACACAGTTTGTACAGGCCGAGGCTCAGTTTCCTTGACATATTTGAACAGTAGTGTCTCAGGAGGCTTAGATTGTCGGGTCAGGTTGTGACAGACTCCGAGAAGAGAGGGTTGATGAGGGTATTGCTATTGATGTGGTGTACATGGACTTCCAAAAGGCATTTGATAAAGTGCTGCACAACAGACTTGTGAACAAAGTTATAGCTTATAGAATAAAAGGGACAGTAGCAACATGGATGGAAATTGGCTGAGTGACAGAAAACAGAAAGGGGTGGTTAATGAATGTTTTTCAGACTGGAGGAAGGTTTGTAGTAGAATTCCCCAGGGGTCGGTGTTAGGACCCTTGCTCTTCCTGATATGTATTAATGACCTAGACCTTGGGCACACTTTCAAAATTTGTGGATGATATGAAACTTGGAAGTATTGTGAACAGTGAGGAGGATAGTGTAGAACCTCAAAGGGACATATAGACAGGTTGGTGGAATGGGGAGACAAGTGGCAGATGAAATTTAATGCAGAGAAGTGTGAAGTGATTCATTTTGGTAGGAAGAATGTGGAGACACAATGTAAAATAATGGGTACCATTTTACACGGTGTGCAGGAGCAGAGGGACCTGGGTGTATGTGTGCATAAATTGTTGAAAGTGACAGGACAGGTTGAGAGAGTGGTTCAGAAAGCATACAGTATCCTAGGCTTCGTTAATAGGGGCATTGAGTACAAAAGCTAGGAAGTTTTGTTAAACTTGTATAGAACACTAGTTCATCCTCAACTGGAGCATTGTGTCCAGTTCTGGGCACCACACTTTAGGAAAGATGTGAAGGCATTGGAGAGAGTGTAGAAAAGATCATGAGAATAGTTCCAGGGATGAGGAGCTTCAGTTAAGTGGATAGATTGAAGAGGTTAAGACTGTTTTCCTTGGAGAAGAAATGGTTGAGAGGAGATTTGATAGAGATATACAAAATCATGAGGGGTCTGAACAGAGTAGATAGGAAAAAACTGTTCCCATTGGTGGAAGGACCGAGAACACGAGGGCACAGATTTGGCAAAAGAAGCAATTGCGTCATGAGGAAAAACGTTTTCATGCAGCCAGTGGTTAAGATCTGGAATGCACTTCCTGAGAGTATGGTGAAGGCAGGTTCAATCGAGGCATTCAAGAGAGAATTGGATTATTATCTGAAAAGGAAGAATGTGCAGGGCTATGGGGAGAGGCAGGAAGTGGCACGAGGTAAATTGCTCCTTCGGAGAGCCAGCACAGACATGACAGACCGAATGGCCTCCTTCTGTGCTGCAACCATTCTGTGGTTCTGTGAAGAAGATCTGCTACCTGCTGGACCTGGTGGCCATGAGTTACCAGTGGCTGTCAAAGTCACACCTGTCATCAAGTTCTCTGCCTCTGCATCCTTCCAGGGCTCTTCTGCCGACATATCCTGGATCTCCCAGTTGGTGGCTTCCCTGCCAGGACTGCCAATTATGTGAACTTTGTCTGCGATGATGCCAGTCAGAATGAGCACAAAATTTGTTTCCTCATGTAGGATGTTGGATAAAGACCCGTAAGGCTCCACTGTGTAATGATGATGGGATCTCTGGTTGGCTTCCCACAGGTGCAGCATGTCATCAACTGCAAGCATGTGGTTATCCAAGCACTCCCAGAACAACTAGGACAACTGCAAGGACCTTCACTCAATCAATGTACAGCTGGTGTGCAACCATAAAAAGATATTCCTGCAGGTGTGCACAGGATTCCTGGGGAACTGCCATGATGCTTTTGTTCTGCAGCAGTCCAAGCTCATCAATGTCTTCGAACCTGCAAGCAGACTTAAGAGATGGCTGCTCGGAGACAAGGAATATCCATTTTGATCTTGGCTGATGACATCCAGAAGCCTGACCATTGAAGCTCAACAGCACTAGAAAGCTTGCCGTATGACAACCAGATGCATGATCAACAAACCATTAGCATGCACAAGATGTGCTTTAGTTGCTTAGACAGATCTGGAGATGCCTTTCAGTAAGCATCAGATTGGGTGCTCAGAATGGACTTGGTGCACTCTGCTCTACACAACATTACATACCGGAGAGGTTTGGACCTGCAGGAGAATCAAGAAGCAGAGCACAGAGCCTCTTTGGAAGAGGTGAAAGAAGGTGATGTGAGCAATGCACCATCAGTTGCTCACATTGCTGACTAGGACGCCAAGGATGCTCTTATTAATACAGAGTTCATTTAGGCTACACCAGTGGACCTATGTTATAAGCACATTGAACAGCCACTCTTCCCCCTCCGCTACCCACCTACACTGCCCAATGTCAGGCAAACCCCCGCCTGCCAAGACTGAGGCACACATTATTTCGCCACATGAATAAAAACTTAAAATTGCAAGCCCTGACTGGAAGGACATTTGCATAGTGCCAGACAATGTTGGAACAATGGGGACCCAGCAGTTGTTTCCCCAATACACAGAAGTGGTCAAACCAGTTTTAGTCACATTACTAGCTGGCTAGAGTTTTTGAATTTGAACATCCAACAAAGAATTTGAACTTAGAATGCCATTCTGAGAACATCCCCTCTCCTGTCTGTCTGCTTCCATCTCTTCCCACAGAACTGAATCTTGTGAAAACACGTGAAACCAAAGAGAGAAAGGTTTCCTACGTGAACAAGGTTTTAAGAAGACTACTGGGCTCCAATGAAACGCAAGACCATATCTTCAATTAAGGACTACAGCGAGTTTGAGAAACAGTAACAAGATATTGGCTCAAACTGTTCTACTTATCTTTTCCTCTGCTCTTTTCTTTCCCTATCTGCATGATTATATCACGTGTGCATGCTAGCGTGGGCGTGTCATATATCCGTAGGCATGAACCATATTAGAGTTTAAGTTTAAGGTTTAATAAATTTAATCTTTCTTCTTTAAACCACAGAAAGACTGTTTGTGCTAATTTCTTTGCAAGCTATCATTATGACGATAATTGTATTTCACTCGCTGTTGAAATCAAGTCATCATGTCTGAGTGCTGTAGGATGTGGGCAGTTGATGTGTAATTGTATCACCATGGAGCTGGCTGCTCTCCATTTCCAATGGCCAGGATTGCTGAAACTCCACTGATTTCGAGTACATCCTTCTCTGTTCTTGTGAGCTGGCAAATCTGTAGAGGCCCAGCACCAGTTCGCTTCCTGGTGTTCTGTGCTCTCTTCTGCAACAAGTGGAAGAACAGACCCATGAGTGTAATGGCATGTGTTCCTCAACGGAGTGCACTTTGGTGAGGGTGACTATCAGGGAGAGGAATGTAATTGCATGAGGATGAGGGTGAACAGCAGTGGTGGATGGATAGATGGAGATGTGAGGAAGTACAGAGAAACAGCAGCATGGGTGTGCATAACAGGTAAGTGGGTGTGAAGAGTAATGATGATGGAGTAGGTTTGAGAACACAGAGTGAGTGGTTGGGATATTGTGCACAGCAGGATATAGGTGAATGTACAACTATACTCACCTTTCCTGACATGGTTAGATTATTACATGACACAATGCTCCTGCTGCTCACCTCCTGGCCTAACTCCAGCCACCACTTCTTGGTGTCATCAGCAGGAATCTTTCCTCCCATTGCTACAGAAGAGTATTTCTGTCCAGCTCCTCACAGCTCCCCGCTGAGCATCAATGGATGCCTCATTGAAACATGGCACAGTTTTTAACCCCCTTCGCATCCATTCTTGAACTTTCACTTCTCTTGTTTCCAACACCTACTCCTTCAAATTTCTTCTTCAGTTTGGCCCTTTAAATATTGGAATTGAGATTGCGTCATGTGGGTCCTCATCACGCCTGCTGCAGTGTACTGGATGCCCCAACCTGGAAATAAAATGTTAATCAGCTGGCTGAGTTAAAAAGCCATGGATAGATGCACTGAACTTACTTCTGAGCTTCCTGCAATGTTATTAGAACCCTCAGATCCCAAAACATCTCCAGGTAAATATCGAGACCAGTATGTTTAAATATGTCTTCTGTCATGTGAATGCCACATTTCCTTGCATTTCAAACATCACACTTCAGTTGGAGAAAAATGAGCACAAACTAATCTTTTTTATCCATACATCTTACAGCTAATTTCATAATAATGCTTAATTATCAATTCCATTTTCCATGGCAAAGTTATTTGCAAAAAGACAAGTCATTCAAAATACTTTTTGACAATGTTTTTGACTGACATTTTTTAACAACTGCAGCCAAGTAAAAAATTAAAGTTAGAATTTAACTAACAATTGAAAACAAGTGTTACGACCAGGTGAAAAGGGGTCTAGGGGTTCCCTCTCAGCCTTTGCCTGGATTTACCGTAACAGGGTTTAATTTTAACACACCATGCTTTAAACTCCCCCTCAGTGAATCCTTGTTCACTGCTGTTCAATTACAAGGCAAAGAAATCAAATCAGACAGGTTTTCTTAGATTTAAACAAGAAAGGTGGAAGTTTATTAAACTTAAACTCTAATTCAGTTAACGACTACAAGTACACGACACAACCACACACATATGCATATGCATATGCGATAAACACACACACAGATAGAGACAGAAAAAGTAAAAAGAATGAAGGGGAAAAGTTTGAGGCAATATGTGGGTTGTAATTACAGTCCTTTGTGTTCGATGTGGAGTCTTTGGTTGCCAGTAAGTCTTGCCATTCATTGGGGCCTAGTGCACGCTTTAACTTATTTCCATGCAGGAGTCTTTTCTCTCTTGAGGTTTAAGCGACTTCAGTGGGTCCAGAGGCTTGTGAGAAAGCGAGAACCAGCCAGGAGAGAGGTTCTCTTGTTCCAGGTTCAGTTACAATCTGCAGTCCATCTTCAAACTGTCCTGTGTGTAGTTCAAAAAGTCTGGACCTGCAGGTTAATCATGTGACCAGCTGGTTTAACCACTCCTGCATTTGTGGATTCTATCATCTTAGCAAACCCTGGAATGCAAGCCGTCTAACACCTTCAATGTCTGGTGATCTAAATCCATTTGGGTTAATTGGACCAGGGAATAGTTTCTTGTCTCTCCAAGCACTGTCTGTCTCTTAGTATGCAAATATCCTCCAGCTAAATGTCAGGCGATCTCTTTAAACAAGTCATTTCTTCACTCCAACAATAGTTTAAAATTAATGTTCATATGATGAAATTAATATGCCTCATTCTTGGCAGGTGGGGGTCTTCATGACACAAGATTGATGTATGTTTGAGGCCAAGGAATGCAAATTAACATTCAGTGCCATATATTCCTCCAATTTAAAAATTCACAAAGTAAATCATTTCACCCGTTCTGCTCATCTGTTTATTTATTACTTTTGCTGTATAGTGTTATGAGAAAAGTGAGAAAGGGGTCCAGGGGTTCCCTCTCAGCCTTCTCCTGGTTTGGTCATAACAGGGTTTAATGTTTCGCTTCCTCTCAGTGAATCCTTCTTCATTGCTCTCCAATTGTAATGGCAAAGAAATCAACCAGACAGGTTTTCTTAGATTTAAACAAGAAAGGTGTAAGTTTATTAACCTTAAAACTCTACTTTGATTAAAACTACTAAAAATACGCAACGCGCCCATGCTAGCATGCATACACGATAAACACACATGCAGATAGAGACAGAAAAGAAGAAAGAATCAAGGAGAAAGGTTTGAAGCAATAGCTGGAGTTCATTTAGTCTTTGAAGTTCGATGTAAAATCTTTGATTGTAGTTAAATTTTGCCATCTTTTTGGCGCCCAGTGCACTCTTTCAAACTTGTTTCAATGGTTTTCGGTCTTGGCTTAGTTTCTTCCATGGGTCCCTGTCTTTGCATGAGACGGAGAGAGAGAGAGAGACAAGGAAAGATGCTTTCAGTTCAAGTTCAGTTGCTGTCTGACCCAAACTGTTCTGTGAACAAAATTCAAACCAAATCTGGGCCGGCAAGCCAGTCGTGTAACTAACTTTTTTTCCTGAACAACCTGCCTGGCGAGTTTTGTGAATTCTTTCAATCTTAATAGACATCCTCAGTAGGGGGCTGGAATGCTGGCTTTCACACAGTCAATATCTTGTGATCAAAATCTATTTGGTTAATTGAATTAGGGAGCAGTTCCATTGTCTTCTCCAGGCAACTGCCTCTTAGAATGTAAATTTTTCCAGCCAGTAAGAGTTTACAATTAATGTTCCATATGACAAAATTAAAAGGCCACATTCTTGGCAGTGGGGTTGTCATCACAATAGCAACAACATATTGCTAATTAGTAACTTGGGAAAAGGAACTGAAAGAACAGCTTGAGAAATGTTATTTAGAAGATGGTGACAAAATTGGATGGTTAATTTTTCTTCAAAAAATTCCTACCATTGTTGGCAGTCTCTGCATAGGACACAGCAGCCACTAAAGAATCCTAATCAGACCCAATGCCTGCCCCGCTCTTCGATTTCTAGTTTCTCTGAGGGGAACTAAAACAGGCATAAAGATCTTCATTGACATATGTAAGGCTTGTTTTAGGTAGCCACCATGGATGCCTGATACATGACCTGACCCAATTTTGGGTGAGGTATCACACTTATGCTACATGTTTGGCATTGGTAGACACCTGGCAGCAGGAGCATGTGGAAAGGCACAAAGACGCTTAAAGGCAGTGAGAGCAGGGAAGAGGAGGGAATTTTTAATGAGATAAAAGAGCTGTACAAATAATATTTGCCCCAATTACAAATGTTGTACTCTTCCATCTTAATATACATGTAGTACATATACTTTAATGAACTTTTACATTGCAAAATGCATTGTCAAGGCACTACAAGTTTTTAAAAAGTTAAGAATTTTACAATTCCATGGATACATTTTATCTTTAATAGCAAAAGCATAAGGCTGCCTGTGCTCCAAGTTAATGTGACATGCAGTGAAATAAATACAATTCATCTGAAAATGAGCCTTCCATATTTTGTGCTCGCACCAGGTTCATATTTTCATGCACTGAGTTCGGAGCTCTCCCACACTATAGCTGGTCGCGGCGGCTGAGTTACTTTATCTAAAAATTAACACACTTTTTAAATATCACATTCCTGTGAAATATTACTTAGATTTTCAAATGAAGGACCCTAAACCCTAGGGGACCACAAGGAAGCCTGGCGGATCCTGGAAATGTCAGTTCATTGGCATTAGTTTTCTATATTTTACTGTATTTCTGAGCATATTATTTCTATTCTCCAGTAAAAGACATCATGCTGAATTTTATGCCCCCCCCCCCCCCACTCAAGGACAGGAATGGAGGCAGGGAGGCCAATAAAATTGCATGAGAAGGCAGTGGGGTGGAGTGCCCGTTGCTTTCCCGATACCTTGGAATATAGTCCTGGGTGGGAAAGCTGGAGGACATCCTTCCTGCCCAGGGCTAATCGAGACCCAATTAATGGCCACTTAAGGGCCTATTCCAACCCACCGATGGTACTTTACCAGCAACTGGTGGGAGCCCCGCCACCTGGGGAGGTCGCCCAGTAAAATAAGGCAGCCTCCCTGTCGGCTGGGTGGGCTGGGGCCTTCTCTGCCATCCCTTCACTAACCACTACCCCTCTGCCTTAATGCCTCATCCTCCCCCTCAACCTCACTGTGGTCCTGGCAACCCCGCCACACTTATCTGGGGTTAGGGAGCACTGGTCCTGGTCGTGGGCCTCTTGTAGTACTGGCAGTGGCTGCCGCTCCCGGTTGCACTGCCGATACTACTGAGCTGCTGGCCCTCCGGTTGACCAGAGCTCTTGGAGGCGAGATCCACATTCTAAAAGGGATGGCGACCCTGGAACTGGGCAGTTAATTGCCCGAGTACCGTTAAATAGAGCTGTGGGATCTCCAAAGCGCTGAGGCAGGGTTTACCTCACCTTTTGGGCCTGGTGTCAGGACCGCTGCTGGCTCCATAAGTTCCAGCCCATTCTCTGCACTTCTCCCATCAGACACCTTCCATTGCCTTTCTGAAGTTAGAACAGGGAGTCCCCAGAAATACGTTCACATTCGGAGGGTGTTCCCCTGACAAAAAGAGTTACGAACCACTGAATTACACAACTGCATGGAAAATAAATGGCATGGGGATTGCTGGCGGCAGGACGAGCATTGTTCCGGGGGATGGGGACACAGTCCCAGTTCCCACTCTCGCTCCTGTCCCCTCATGACTAATAACCAATAAACTTCCGAGGGGAGGGGAGGTTGCTGCAATTGTGCTCCTAAGCTGCCAAATGCTCATTCTTCACGGGATGTCCCTGTAGCCTTTAATTTTCAGCAATGGAGTTCAGCAGTTTGTATGTTCCTGCAGTACAGCAGTACCTATTATGCTGGAGAAACTCCCAGAATTGTAACCCAGAGAGTTTCAGGGCCCTAATATATTCAATTAGACAAAATTTGCCTCGCAGGCAAAGGCTCTTTTCTAAGACTTGCAAAGCCAGGTTTTGATTTTGTCAACGACATAGTTCAGAGGAATCATTATGAGTATACTTGAACAGGAAGGCAGCTGCTAAGTTTGTTTTTAAAAACCCACAAATCTTCTGCAATTTCATACAGAAGAGAGATTAGAGAGCATCATAGATCGGGGAAACCCATGATCTTTTTTAATGTATATGTCTCAGGTTCTTTGAGTCTATCCCAAACTAGGAAAAAGCAGATAATGTATGATCAATTTTCAAATGGACAGTACATTGCATACAACTTGTTCTTCACAGCAACATTTCTTTTTACCAGTTTAACAATCTGGATAATTGTTCACCCGTATTTAATTTCATTTGTTTCACTTTGTATTATTTAATAACTACAAATAAGAAATATTTGTTATAAAAAATTAGGAACTTACACGACAAAGTAACAGAACTAGTGTATGGCAAGTATTGCAGTAACAATCACACCAATCACAATTGGAGCCTTATATGAAACTGCTCTGACACAACTGTCTGCACAGTGCTCCATGTTGGACCCTGGGAAGATACAAAATATATAATTGTTTTGACAAATAAAATGTGCATTTTATATTTCCATATTGTCATGAAATTATTTTCATTTTCTACAATCTTTTTGAATCTATTACGTAAGATACAAATGAAGAACAGAAAATAGAATATGTTGTGTTACGGGTTAGAACACATCATATGCCATATCACATTCTGCATTCAAGCTTCTGTGTACACTGATGAGCTCATGATCCAAGAAGTCTTCAAACAAGATGTGCTGTCAATGACTGAAATGGTACTTTCTTAAAGACCAAAGCTGCTTGATGTTGTAAAGCTGGATATTTGATGTACATTTATAGAATTTGCACAGAAAAATTTGCAAGTATGTTTTTTTGACATCACTATTTTGTGATTGTTTTTAAAGAAAGATAAGTCCAAGTTTATAGAGGGGTATAAGGGAGAAAGCAGACTCAAAAACCTTGAAGGGGAAGGTCTTCCAGATGGTTTTAAAGGCTCAATTCACCATTCCTGATACAATTGGCTGGGGCAATTTCCAATCCTCTCTGAAACTCATCGAAATTGGGCAATGTTCCAGTGCATCAGAAAGTACAAAATGTGATGTTATTCTGTAGGAAAGTTGCAAGGGATATGTCTAAAAATTACAGATCATCAGATCTTATCCTTATTATGGGAAGTGTTGGAGATGTTGCTGAGGGACAGCATAAAGGATCATCTGGAAGGATAGTCTTATTAAAGAGAGTCAGCATGGGCTTAAAAGGGGCAGATCACAGCCGACCAATTCTCTGGAATTGGTGAGATTATATTGAGTGGGTAAGGGTTGAGGCAGAAAATGTTAATCTACCTGGATTGCTTAAAGTCATTTGACACTGTTGCACAGAACCGACTAATTCACATGTGTCCATGGGATACTTAGCAACATATTAAGGTGAATTTATCCTTGGTTTAGAAGTAAAGAGCAAAAGGCGGGGAAGTGATAAAGTGTAACATGGTCATCAATGGACTATTTAGTTGTTCTAAATGGTTTAGAGAAATACTTTACAAGATATCTAAATTTGTGGATGATATCAAATTTGTCCAGTGATGCTGGCCAAAAATGCAATAATTCAAAGAAATCTGAGTCAGTTAGGCCAATGGGTAGTAAGGTGCCAGTTGGAATTCAACATGAGAAAGTAAAGTTATGAGATGAGACAGAAGAAACAAGTTTCTTAATGGTAATGTGCTCAACGTAACAGAGCAGAAAAGAGATGTTGAGATTTTGTTAGGTAGATTGTTAAAATCATCAGTGAGTGCTTCCAGACAGTGAAGAAAGAAAATAAAAAAATAAGATGTAGAGCTGAGGTTGTGACTTGTAATCTAAGGAACTCTTGTTGAAGTTGTACCTGGTCTTGTACTCACATCTCGAGTACAGTTTTAAGTTTTGGTCGCACATCTTCTGAGGATGGTTACAAACCTGATTCCTGAATTTAGAGAGCCACATAAATCACAAGGTAAGATTATCTAGCTGGTATTTTACTCTTCATTTTGTCGTCTATGTTATACGCCTCGGAGACATGGACAACAAACAAAAAGACTATTGATAAGCTGAATGCATTTGAGATGTGGACATATAGGAGGATGTTCCATATATCCTATACAGACCAAAAGGTTGATGAGGAAGTGCTAGAAATGGCTGGAGAAAAGAGGCAATTAATGTATAACATCAAAGAAAGAAAGATACAATATTTCAGTCACATCATTAGAGCAGAAGGTAGAGAGAGACAATTATTGGAAGGAAAGATTGATGGAAAACGTAGGAGAGGGAAGCAGAGGAGAAAATGGATGATGGATAAAATGGACTGGATGCGGTTGCAGAATGTGTAAGGATAGCACAGGACAGACTGAGGTGGAGCTCCATAGCAGTCAACCTTCTGGGGAGAAGATGACACCAATGAATGAATGAACTTTACCCTCCATTGGGAAAGAGGATGAGGGGGAGAATTAAGAGAATTCAAGATTTTCATGAGTATGGAAAGTTTAGGTGCAGGAAATTCTTCCATTGGGCCCAAGATTCAAGGACTGAGAGACACAATTTAACATTAAAGATGCCAAAAGAAAATTGGAAATTTCTAGTAAGAGGATGATTGAATTCTAGAACAGATTATCAGCAGGAATGGTGGAATAGTTTTAAAAAGACAATGAATTTCTACTAAGAAAGACAGTATTTTATTCCAGAATCACAGAAAGGAAATTGATGAGGCTTTTGGAGGTGCAGGACTAATAAAGGAAACAGGTAAGAACTTGTATTTATATAGTGCCTTTCATGGCTTTAGGCTGTCCGAAACACTTTACAGCCAATTAAGTACTTCTGAACGATCCTCACTGTTGTAATGTCAGGAAATGTGGCAGCCAATTTACCCACAGCAAGGTTCCACAAACAGCAATAAAATACATGACTCGATAATCTGTGGGTTTTCTTTACTGATGTTGGTGGAGGGATAAATATTGGCCATAAGAATTCCTTTGCTCATCTTCAAATAGTGCCATTGAATCTTTTTTGTCCATCAGAGAGGGCAGATGGAGCATTGGTTTAATGTCTCATTCAAAAGACAGCACCTCCAGACAGTGCAGTACCAAAGCATCAACCTGGATTACATGCTCAAGTTTCTGGAGTGGGGCTTAAACTCACAACTTTCTGACTCAGAGATGAGAGTGCTACTAGTAAGCCAAGGCAGGCACCAAGATGAGCTAATCTTCTTCTGCCCATAACATTAAAATATTACAATGTTACAGTGTTTTTCTTTAAACAGATCTCCAAAGTAAATTGTGGATTTTAGGAGGTGAGAAATGACATTGGTAAAAAAACAGAATATTTCTCTGCTTTTAACTACCAGAGTAAGTGTTGGTATCAAGCATTCCGACAATAGACCACAACAATGTGAAATAACCCCAAAAGAATTAAAGTACCCACTGCTGGGTTAGATTAGCACTGGATCGCTGGATAAAAGGGCAATGTTTTAATTCACCACATCACCCAGTTTCCTCCAACTTGTAGGAGGAAAATTTGGGTATGGCCCGAAAATGGGCACAGGGTTAGTTATGCAAACTTCGTGCTGCCTGCTAATTTAAATGATAATAGCATATGCAGCCCAGTGTTAAATGCGATGCTTAGTGGCTGCATGCCTCAGCAGGGGGCCTTAATTCATGCAAGGATAGCACTACTTAAAGCGAGCCTGCATGACTTAAAGTCAGGCTCCACTTCTTCAAGGGGTGGTGCATTTTGGTAGGTACCGGAAGGGTCTGGGAAAGAATCTTGGTGCAGGAAGAACTGTGCAAATAGCACAATAGAGGAGAAAGCATGCCCCAGGGTTTTCTGATGCAGCAGGTGGATAGGAAAAGACAGTTCCTCTACCCACATGGAGCCAGATAGTGACAACGCAGTGGGAGCAGATAGCTATTGCTGTCAATGCAAGTAATCAAGCCCCAAGGATGTGAATGGAGTGCAGGAAGAAGTTTAATGATCTCAACGTGAGTGGTCAAGGACAGTGAATGCATCTTCAAGTGCCATAAATTCCTTACAAATGAAGCAATAGCTTCACACACTGCTCCACTCACCACCCTGCTTTACTCACCTACCAACACTCTATCAAACACAACTCATACCTAATATTCAAAGCCAAACTTTGCAGAAGGTCCAGCAGTAAGAACGTGAGCAGTGAGCAGACCAGGGTGAGCAGTGCTCAAGACGCAGAAGTACGCCACCCAGAGGTGAAGGGAGGTGAGACTCTTCCAGGCATTGCTAAGAGCAAAGACCCATCCATTAAATGGGGAAACGTCTGACCAAAATGGATGACGTGGATCGAGGTGAAGACACGACAGATAAACAGGTATTTCACATGATCACCTTAGCAGAACAGGGGTCCATTCCATTAAGAAAACAGAAGCTCTTGCAACACTCCAGATCATCTGGCCCAATAAGGCTGAATGGCATCAACTGAGGGTGAAGATTGACACAGGTGCAAGTGTCAACACTCTACCTTTCCGCATTCTCAAGAACATGTACCACGAGGCATGGAAGTCTGTGGTCCAACCCACAAGCACAAAGTTTACGGCACACAATGGTTCAACAATAAAGTGCCTTGTTTCCCTAGATCTAGAATGCCAACATGCAAAAAGTTTAACATAATCACCATCCATGAGCTGACCCAGTCAGAAGACCACAGCACTCAAAACAAGTACACACCCATTGATCAGTACAAGACTCCCCTATGAAATCTGACAGTATTGGGGAGACAGTCTGATGTAAAAGCCTTAACAATGGACAACCAGCAAGGATCAGAGAGTCAGTCAAGTCAGTCAACTGAGTATCCTGCATCTCATGTTCTCAAAGGTACAAATGGAACAGATGCAATGACGGCAGAGCCTCTCCAACCGCAGGACATACCATCATCACCATGATAAAGATAGCAACAGATCTATGTTCTAGCGGCAGACTATCTGCTATTGACTGACAATCACTCCAAATTTCCTATTGTGCAGAAACTTTGAGACACATTGAGTACAGCAATGGCCAACACTGTCAGTGCCATCTTTAGTCTTTTTGGTACCTGGTAGAAGTGGTGTCTGACAATGACCAACAATACACGGGAAACTGTTCCAGGATGTGTGTGAATGATGGTCCATCAACCATGTCACATCATTACCCAGATATTCTCATTCAAATGGGATGGCTGAAGGTATGGTCGGGACAGTCAAATCGCTCATCAGAAAGTGTTCGGAAACCAGGCAAGCTATCTAAGTTGCATAAGTTGCATCTAAACGCAACGCCATTAGACTGCTGAGATTATGTTTGGTCGACCAGTGAGCTATCATCTCACCAAGTCATCCTTGATTACAGAGTGGTTATGTCAGAAACAAGAGAAGATGAAAGCTGTGCATGAAGTACGTGCCGGTGCAGAATTACTGCCACTATATGTCGGCCAGAAGGTGAGGGTTCGACACCCGCAAGAACAGACATGGATCCCAGCAGAGGTGTCCAAGGTGTGCAAAGAACCACGTTCATATGAGGTGACAACACCAAATGGTGGGGTAGTTTAGTTTAGTTTAGTTTAGAGATACAGCACTGAAACAGGCCCTTTGGCCCACCGAGTCTGTGCCGACCATCAACCACCCATTTATACTAATCCTACACTAATCCCATATTCCTACCACATCCTCACCTGTCCCTATTTTCCCCTACCACCTACCTATACTAGGGGCAATTTATAATGGCCAATTTACCTACCAACCTGCAAGTCTTTTGGCTTGTGGGAGGAAACCAGAGCACCCGGAGGAAACCCACACAGACACAGGGAGAACTTGCAAACTCCACACAGGCAGTACCCAGAATTGAACCCGGGTCGCTGGAGCTGTGAGGCTGCGGTGCTAACCACTGCGCCACTGTGCCGCCCGAGTACTGTGCCGTACTGAGAAGGAATCTCACCTCGGGGACTCACTGCTAGCTATGCACAAGGCGACCAACCAACATTGCTTACACATTCCCGCATACATTTTGAAGACAAAGAGACAACAAGTAGCACACCGACGTCTGAGGACAAACCTCCCAAACACAATTTTCAGGAGGAGAGGACGGACAGTTCGAGAACACACCCACATGTCATTGTCACAAGGTCTGGTCAAGTCAGCCGACAACCAGTATGATTGCAAACCTAGACAAGACCTTGAAAAGGAGTGTTCCAAATGTTTTATGTAATTAGTATTATGGTTGTCAAATTCCTTATATCTCATAAGGATTGTTTATTCATGTACCTATCACTGTTAAACTTTATAGGGTTGTCATTTAAGGGAAGGGTGATGTTGTGATAGTGCTTTTGTTAGTTTGTTAAATATAATCATTTAAATGTATGTTTATGCTAATATGTATGTCATCACAGGAAGCAATGCAATATCACTTGATGGAGTTCTCTTGCACAGACAGCATGTGTAAGCTGAAGCAACAACAAGTCTCCATTAAAGCTCTGTGTTCAAACCTTTATGCCTATGTATTTAGTCTAATACATTAGTGGGTACTTACTGCTGTTGAATACATGTTCAGCTGTACAGAGGGCTTTAGCTGTCGTGGCGAGGTTGAAAATGGCAGTGTTAGCATCAATCAGTGTTCCTGGTGTCATAATCTGCATACTCTATATAATTCTAGCACATGTTCCTGACACCCATATTACTGACCTCCCCAAAATGGCGTAAGTGTGCACACACAGCATGGATGTCATTTTAGACCCAAAAAGGCACCACAGCGGTGAAACAACAGGGTCTGCGGAGCTGAACTTTACGAATATAACTTACTCAATCTTGCATAATATCAGTGGGATTCTGCCTGAATAAAGAGAGGGAAAGAATAATGTCAGGATGATGTCCTTTTCTCTTTCCACTTTAATGTGTTAATCTTTTACAACAGTGACATCTCCAAACACGGTGTCGTCAATGGAAAGAAGATCCCTGCTGAATTTTGGGATTTGTAGTGTGACGATGAAAGAATTTTCTTTTGATATATAAAGATGAGATTCAAGAGGTTAACTCCTCAAGATACAACTGCCTTAGACAATTTCAGCCATTTCTCAGGAAAAGGTTAAAAAGAAACATTGAATATACAAACTGATGGAGTTGCTCAGTTGCCACATAATCAGAATTTCTATTTGTTTTGGATTCCTCTACATAGAAAATGAATGAAAAGCAGCAAAATGACATGTGCCCTCTCATATCCATTTTTCCATATGTGAATATTGTTTTGAGTAGAAGCTTAACATCAGTAAATTATGTCAGATGAATATTTGAAACATGAAACATACCTGACACGAGTAACATTGTTCCTTTTCCAGAATAATCCGATACTTTGTTATTACGTATTCCAAAGATACAGTAATAAATATCTGTGTCACTTTCATGGAGATTATCGAGGGTTACGGTGAAGTTTTCCATGTTTCCTTCACACACAAGACGATTGGTATATGATGCCCGTACTGTAATCTTTTCTTTGTAGAAGTAAACCAGATCAATAGGATTTGAAAGGTTCCTTCTGAAATAAGCGCCCACAACAGTCCCTTTTGTGGATGAAAATTCACAGTTTATTGAAACTGATGCTCCTTTTTTCACTTGTACAATGAAAGGAGACTGGGAAACATGACCTTCTGTAAAAGACACAATTAAAAATATAGTCAGTACAATCAGAAAGATCAATTATCGAACAAAACTTTCCCTTTTCATAAATATTTTTTAATTAAAGAAGAAAATAGATGTAGAAAGAAGGAATCATTATGTGTAATCATGCTACTAGAGAAAGCTGAGAGTCTTGGTGTCACTTCACTCCATCACTTCATGAGTGGCATGGCGAAGGCATTTGTTAAGATGCCTCATGCCCAGACATCCAAGGGTAGCAATGTTGATTGACAGCTCAGTGGGTCAATCCCACTTTATCTCACAGATGTAAGGCAGGGAACAGAAAAAATTCCTTGTTGCTTTCTCTCTCCCTCCAGCCACAGAGGAAGCAGAGTTCTAGCAAGACTGCATGTTAAATGGTTCCGGACCAATGTATAGCTTAGCTTTAGAAGGTGCCTATGTTTAGTTAATAAGTTGTATCCTTATACTTTTCCATAACTGAGAAGCATATGAAATTTGCTTTTCTTGCTGGAAAACTATATACATTCATTTACCCAATGTATTTTATGTAAAATAAACCAGTTGATAGTTATAAGTTTTGCCTTGTCGCAATAGTTTTTCTGCCTGTCTTCCATAAACAGAACACATGTAGCAGTACAGATTATATTTCCATGACCGCTATAAGGGGCAAAGGCCATCTGTGATCATCCCTGGGTTACGCTATTGTTTAACTAGATATTTGGGTAATAAAACATACATTGCACATTGTAGGGTGGGTGCTTTGCTGTGGTTTTTTAAATTCAGCCACAGCATTAGTAACCCGCTTCTGAGTTTCCTGACCAAATTGGAGTGGGCAGAAGTGATGACAACCTGCATCTGGCTGTTAAATGCTCTCTATTTAAAGGCATCTGGGCAGGGGTCAGAATGGATCCATTATAGAATGATCAGGTCAGAGAAAGAGCAAGTGTAATAGTGGAGTCTCAACATGGGAAGGCTGCGCCCGCCCCGCCCACCCCCCCACAACCCCACCGCCCCACCCCAGTTCTCTGAGACATCCCTGGTGGTCATGCTGTGGGCTATAAGGGCCCTCAGAGAAGCACTATTCCCAGCAGACAGGAAGACAGCTCATGCATTATCTCAGATGCACACATCTCTGTGTGGCCTCTGGGGTAGGCAGATATGTTGTCACATGGTGAGTCGAACATCACCAGTGAGCAGGTGCTGGAGACAGGGACAGTATCTCCACTGAGATTTGTGTCCTCATGGCAGAACACATTACACCCCACAACGCTGGTCACCGTGCCCTGCCAGTAACCATCAAAGTCACTGTAGCCTTGAACTTCTTTACCTCTGGCTCCTTCCAAGGATCTGCTGCGGACCTTGGTGGTGACTTACAAACAGCTGCACGTCACTACATCTCACAGGTTTCTGATGCCCTATTTGCAAGAGCTGGTTGTGAATTCAGTTCCAGACAGATGGGGCCTCGCAGGTACAAAAGGTTGTGGATTGCCTCCATTGCTGGATTCCCCCTGGTGCAGGGCACCATCAAGGCACCGAGTGACTGCCAAGTAAGATTCATCAGCAGGAAGGGCTTCCCCTCCCTCAATGTTCAACTGGTCTGTGACCACAAGGGCTTCCTGCATGCATGTGCTCACTTTCCCAGCAGCTGCCATGACTTCTTCATCCTCCGTCAGTCCAGGGTGTTACAACTCTTCCTTCCACATCCCCTCACCCCCAAACTCCATGGAAGGATTCTAGTGATTAAGGGTTATCCCTTGAAGGGATGGTAGTTACCTCTTTACCAGACCCTAAGATGCAGCCTTAGAGGCTCCACAACCAAAGCCATCTGCTGTAAAGGACCACCATCCAGCAGGCCATCGGGCTTTAGAAAATGCAGTTCTGATGGTTACAACCAAGGTGGAAGGAATGCACTGTTAATTCAGTCCCACTACTCCACAGGTCACAGCATATCAAGAACGTTTTTCACCTACTGAAGAATAGCCAAATTAGACACTCTATTTGTTCCCCAGAATAAAGTACACCAAAACCAGGTTTCTTTAAACAACAACAGCATTAACTATTTATTAGAAAAGAAATAATAAGTCTTAACTACTAACAAGATAATCTATATATATGAAAAACTCCTTATTTCCTTAAACCTCATGCACACACACATACTTAACCAGGGAAAAAGGATTTTGGTTAAAGCTGTTTCTTAGGAATAGAAGGGATAATAAAAAATAATTGAGTTTATCATGTTCTGGTCGAATGTTTTCAGTATGGTGAGGTGTTCCAGAGTCGAATAGTTGAATGCCACTCGCACCCTCTCCAGGTGAGGTTGATGAACAGTCTGTGTTGGATAGGCTTTCAAGGCAATTTGTCTGCAGCAGGCGTCACACAGGTCTTTCAGCAAGGGTGCAGCAGCTTCAACCAAGAATGAGCAACACAGGACAGTGATAAAGAGTAATAAATTTTATATGATCGATGAAAGAACAGAAACTTCACAACACGACAATTTCTCAAACACCCATCTGCATAACCTTATGCAGCTACAAAGCTTTACTTTGATAATGCTTTTTTAAAAAATTCAATATTGAAAACGAAAGACACTTGATTAACATAGGAACAGAAGTAGCAGATAGAGTCTGTTCTGCGGTTCAATGAGATCATGGCTGATCTGTTTCTTAATTCCATCCACCTGCCTTGGCTCCATATTCTTTTATACTCTTCTAGCAAAAACCTATTTCTCTCAGATCAAAAATTATTAATTGAGCTAGAGTCTACCACTTTTTGTGGGAGTTCCACACTTCTACTACTCTTTGTATGAAGAAATGTTTCCTAACTTCTCTCCTGAATGGCTTGCCTCTGATTTTAAATCAGTTATCTTAGACTCCCCAACAGCAGAAAACTTCTCTCCACCTTAATTCTTTCCAAAATTCTGAAAAGCTCAATCAAATCACCCCACATAAAAAGCTTTATTGACCATCTCTGTCAACAAATGCCAAATTGAAGGCGTATGAGCTTGACTTATTAAAAAATCTATTTAATTTCATTTGAATCACTCCAGTTGAAGTGCAAATGACTTCTGTAAATTATCCAGTGCAGGTTTGAAATATGGAAAGAGTGTTTCATATTTCAGTCAATGAAAGCTGGCTGCTTTATACCTGCTGAATGCAGTTTTCATAATTTAATTATCTATAAAGCCCTGTCAGGTTTGTTGGAGCAAGTCCTATGTTTAAGCTTCTTCGACGCACAGAGAATTTCATTTGTTCAATGATGTTCTGGCAAGAACTCGTAATTGTAACATTTCATTTTTTATGTAAATAACAATTGTTTTAATATTAAAATATTTTTATTTCATCATTCCAAGCTTCAATCAAAATCAAATTACAGCTATAACATCACACAACAGAACAATCACTTGCATTTCTATAAAGTCCTTCCAACGTAGAAACTTGTCCCAAAGTACTCCGTAGAAGTGTGAGAAAATTCACCAACTAAACAAAGAGCAAAGATCAGGAGGAAGGATCCAGAACTAGATAAAAGAGCGAGGGTTTAAGCAGAGTTTTAAAACTGAAGTGAGCACTGGAGATAGAGCTGTTTCGGAGGAGAATTTCAAAGACAGATTGAATACGTCAGATAACGTCGAGTATTCTTTGCAAAATGGACCTTTGTGCTGAAGAAGCACCAACACTTGCATTAATATACTCCAGTTATTAAACATGTGAAAGATTTCACAGAAAAGCCATTTCCTACCTGTCCCTTCTGGAGAAATCAATAAAAAGAAAAGAAGCTGAAGATGGTGGAATCTTTGTGCAGCCATACTTAATGTTCACAATTTACTTTTGTCAGCAGATTTTGGAAAGAACTCAGATATATCTTTCAGTTTAAGCATCAATCCAAATTACGTAGCAGAAACCACAGATTGCAACACATTGCATTGAAAATGCTTGCGGAATCAATGTTGATTATTCTACCCTCTGCTGGCACTAGTGCTTGTACGTTATTATAGCTGCTGGAGCCAATCTACAGTCATGTTGTTAAACTGAGTGCACCAAACATTCAAGCGCTTATATTCTTAATACAAGTTTTAAATCATTCAATAAAACAGCCCATGGAATAAACAATATTACATGATTATGAGGTAGCTTATTACTGGGTGTAATGTATGTGTGAGAAAGAACCTTTTAAACCCTCCCCCATTTATCATCCAATTATGGCTCTTGGGCAGTTATTACATATATTTTTGGAAATGTTCACATTTTAGTTGCTAGTTTGACTCAGTTGGTAGTGCCTGTGTTTCTGAGACATGCAGGTTACTAACCCATATCCCACAGTAAACCATAATTCATTTTAGACTTTGTCTCTACTAAGTTATCAAATCAGTACACTCTCAGGATATTTATTTATACAGCACTGAAACAAGCCCTTTGGCCCACTGAGTCCATGCCAACCAACAACCACCCATTTATACTAATGCTACATCAATCCCATATTCCCTACCACATCCCCACCATTCTCCTACCACCTACCTACACTAGGCGCAATTTACAATGGCCAATTTACCTATCAAGCTGCAAATCTTTGGCTGTGGGAGGAAACCAGAGCACCCAACTGAAACCCACACAGTCACAGGGAGAACTTGCAAACTCTGCACAGGCAGTACCCAGAACTGAACCCAGGTCACTGGAGCTGTGAGGCTGCAGTGCTAACCACTGCGCCACTCTATATAAACTGAATCTTAGCATTTTCTTGGACATTCTCTATTTTCCTTCTTTCTTTGTTGACTCAGTCATCTGGTACAGGTGCCAAACATTCTAAAATGCCAAACATAAAGGAATTAAAGATTCATCTTTAATTGCACAACCACACTATACACATCTAGTGATACATCTCAACACATAACAAACATAAAAATTTTACCCGCTCTCCAAAAAGTTACATAGTATCCATAAACAGCTCCAATTAACTCCCCCCCCCCCCCCCTCCCACCTTCCGCAAATAGCACATAGGGTTTCACCTTGCCTCTGAATATTCTGGACTCCAAATACCTCCTCCACCAAATAATTCATGATACCACCTTGGCCAGTTGACTTCACTCTGAAAGACCTAAGGTAATGTTATTAGCTGATGAATCTACTAACTTGAATACAGGTACAGCTAATGATTAGACAGGAGAGAGAGCTTGAGAGAGAGGGAGGGGCACAGACACTCATGGCAGGGAGAGGGCATAGTCTTCAATATACTCAACGCTTGAGCATCCACAGTGCTCTGAGGTAGAGAATTCCAAAGATTCACAATCAACTGACTGAAGAAATTTCTCTTCATCTCAGTCCTCAGTGGTGAATCCTTAACCTGAGTCTATGTCCCTAGTTCTAAACTCTTCAGTCAGAGGAAACAACCTCTCAGCATCTTTCCTGTCAAGTTCTCTAAGAAATTTAAAAGTTTCAATGAAATCACCTCTCATTCATTTAAACTCCAGAGAATATAGGCCCATTCTATCAACCTCTCCTCAGCAGATAGTCCTCTCACCCTATGAATCAATCTAGTGAACTTTTGTTGCACCCACTGTAAGGCAAGTATATTACTCCTTCGGTATGGAGGCCTAAACTGTGCACAGTATTCCAGGTATAGTCTCATCAAAGACCTATATAATTGCAGCAAGTCTTCCTTACTCTAATACTCAACTCACCTAGCAATAAAGTTTGACATCCATTTGCCATCCTAATTGCTTGCTTTGTCTGCATGTTAACTTCCTGTGATTCATGTACAAGGAAGTTCAAATGCCTCTGAATACCAACATTTATTAGTTCCTCACCTTTGAAAAAATATGCTGCTTTTCTGTCATTCCTGCCAAAGTGGGTCATTTCACACTTCCCTACATTATATTCCATCTGTCATCTTTCCTAATCCCTTAACCGACCTATATCCCTTTGCAGCCTCTTTAAGTCCTCCTCACAACTTACTTTCCCACCTAGCTTTATATCATCAGCAAACTTGGAAAGATTACATTCAGTCCCCTCATCTAAGTCATTGAGATTGTTATGAAAGTACTTCAAATTTTTTAATATTTTTGAGGGCTCGTGTTTTAAAATGGTAGAAATGGATTCATTCAGAGGACTGAAGAGATTCCATAGGTGTTGGATTTTGGTTTTTTTTTAAGGAAGGACTTTGGAACTTGGTTTAGAAACACAATTACTAGAAATCAAATGTCTTCAGCTAAGTAAATAGCAAGAGTTGTGACTGGGGAGTTGCTTACAGCGAAGTGGCATGTCAAAATTTATGGTGGTCGAGTTGGTTTCGTTTTGGGTATTATTTTGAGTCAGTTGGAGGTCATTGAGTCATAGAGTTATACAGCACACAAACAGGCCCTTTGGCCCATCGTGTCTGTGCTGGCGATCAAGCACCTATCTATTCTAATCCCATTTTCCAGCACTTGGCCTGTAGCCTTGTATGCTATGGCATTTCAAGTGCGCATCTAATATATTTTTTAAATGTTGTGAGGGTTCCTGCCTCTACCATCCCTTCAGGCAATGTGTTCCAGATTCCAACCACCCTCTGGGTAAAAAAATGTTTCCTCAAATCTCCTCTAAACCTCCTGCCCCTTACCTTAAATCTATGCCCCTGGTTATTGATCCCTCTGCTGAGGGAGAAAGTTTTTTCCGATCTATCCTATCAATGCCCCTCATAATTTTGTATACTTCAGTCAGGTCCCCCTCAGCCTTCTCTGCTCTAAGGAAAACAACCCTAGCCTATCCAGTCTCTGTTCATAGCTGAAATGCTCCAGCCCAGGCAACATCCTGGTGAATCTCCTCTGCACTCTCTCCAGTGCAATCACATCCTTCCTATAGTGTGGTGACCAGAACTGTACACAGTACTCAAGCTGTGGCCAAACTAGTGTTTAATACAGCTCCATCATAACCTCCCTGCTCTTATATTTTATGCCTCGGCTAATAAAGGCAAGTATCCCATATACCTTCCTAACCACCTTATCTCCCTATGCTGCTGCTTTTAGTGATCCATGGACAAGTACATCAATGTCCCTCTGACCCTTTGTACTTCCCAGGGTCCTACCATCCATTGTATATTCCCTTGCTTGTTAGTCCTCCCAAAATGCTTCACTTCACACTTCTCAGGATTAAACTCTATTTGTCACTGCTCTGCCCATCTTACCAGCCTATCTATATCGTCCTGTCTTCTAAGGCTTTCCTCCTCACTATTTACGAACCCCCAATTTTTGTGTAATCTGCGAACTTCCCGATCATACCTCCTATATTCACGTCTAAATCATTAATGTACACTAAAAACAGCAAGGGTCCCAGTACCGATCCCTGTGGTACACCACTGGTCACAGGCTTCCACTCACAAAAACAACCCTCAACCATCACCCTCTGCCTCCTGCCACGAAGCCAATTTTGGATCCAGTTTGCCAAATTGCCCTGGATCCCATGGGCTCTTACCTTCTTAACCAATCTCCCATGCGGGACCTTATCAAAAGCCTCACTGAAGTCCATGTAGACTACATCAACTGCCTTACCCTCATCTACACACCTAGTCACCTCCTCGGAAAATTCAATCATGTTTGTTAGAGATGATCTCCCCTGAAAAAGCCATGCTGACTATTCCTGATTAATCCCTGCCTGTCCAAGTGGAGATTAATCCTGTCTCTCAGAATATTTTCTAATATTTTCCCTACCACTGATGTTAAACTCACTGGCCTGTATTTACCTTGTTTATCCCTGCTACCCTTCTTGAATAATGGTCCCACATTCACTGTCCTCTGGTACCTCTCCTGTGACCAAAGAGGTCAGCCTGCTAAGAGAGAAAACACCAGATCCTCTTTTCTCCAGAATCCAGTGTGATAGCTGAAACCCCAGATGCCACATTTCTCCTGGAAAGCCTGCCAGACTAATCCTTGACGTCACCTGAAGAGAACTGCTCCAAAAAGATCCCAGTGACAGCCAGCTACGTGTATTTGGGATGCCAGAATAAAGAAACAACTGATATCATTCCGTATCTTCTCCTTTTCCTTCAAGAATTAACAAGTATTTGGCCAACTTTTTTGTCTTTTTTATGAAGAGGTCTCTGCAGAGAAAATTTCTTGATTTTTTTTAAATCAGTGTCAGTGTGTGTTTTGTGTCTGTGTGTGTCTGTGTGTGTTGGGCTAATTAAAGGGAACTTTCATATTTCAATCTGTGTGTTAATGCTTTGCATCGTTACTTAATAAGTCTTGCTTTATAATAAATTGATAATTTTGTTGTTTATTAAAGAAACCTGGTTGGTGGATTTTATTCTGAAATAAAAAATAAAGAATATAATTGGCTGTATGGGTAACTGGGTAAACATTTAAATATATGTTGTGACCCGTGGAGAAGTGGGACTAGAGGAAGACAGTGTACTCCTCTAGCCTCAGTCATAACAATATAGATTGTAAATAGCTGAGGCGCAAGCATGATTCTTGTGGCACCCCAATAGTTACTCGGGTTTATTCCTACTCTTTGGATTTTTAAAATTCTGCTGAGCATGGGTATGGAGGTGAGCATGATTTAAAAATCGCGTTCTCGGAGATAGGCACTGAGACCCGTTGTCTCAGGTATGCGATGCCATTTTGAACGGACGTCAGAAGGGATGAAAGGGGGCGGGCACACGCCACAAATTAATTGCCTGTTGAGCTCATTGAAGAGCTCATTAACAGGATTGTCAGCAGCAGTTTTATTTTTCAAGGGCTCAGAACGTGGAGGATAGCATGGGGGGAACACGACAGGGTGTTCAAGTCGTGAACACAGCAGGGGGCCATGAGGGCTATGGGAAGGTCTGATTAAAATACTCCGGAGGCCCAGAAAAAGCTGAGATGCTTCA
Source organism: Heterodontus francisci (assembly GCF_036365525.1). Classification (NCBI taxonomy): domain Eukaryota; kingdom Metazoa; phylum Chordata; class Chondrichthyes; order Heterodontiformes; family Heterodontidae; genus Heterodontus; species Heterodontus francisci. Next base: position 40,983,808 of record NC_090396.1, on the reverse strand, counting down.
AAAGTGCCATAGCTGCAGCTGTAATACTTGCTTTTCTCAGTGATGAGTGGCAGGAATCCAGAGAGGGACATGAGTGGCATCACTTGGGCAGCTGGGGTTGGCAGGAGAACACTGTTGAATGCACAAAGTCCAACTGAGGGAGTTCAGATGGGAACAGGCTACTCTGACATTGGACAGAGCAGCCAGGATGAGCTTCAGCAAGTGCAACCTTCTGGATAGCAGGAGGCCAGAGGAGCACAGTGGGATGCTGCAAGGGGAGGAGGGCGCTACCCAAGACATCGGGTGCACAACCCAAGAGACAGCTCTCCATAAATGACAAAGTACCGGTGCATTAAGAAGCTGTGCCTATCCAGGTGGATGGTCTCAGACCTATTTGCCCTGATCCACAATGACCTGAGGCCTCAAGGCCCCCATAGCAGTCCCTTACCTGCAGCAATCAAGTTTACCATCGCCCTAACCTTCTATGCAACTGGGTCACTCCAGGGATCAGCTTGGACCTAGGTGGCATCTTGAAGTCAGCATCAGGCAGGTCACAGATGCCCTTTTCAGAAAGGCAGGGGGCTACGTCCATTTTGACACTGATGAGCCTGTGCAGACACAGAAGGCATTGGGTCAGCCTCCATTGCTAAGTTCCCCCAGGTGCAGGGCATGATCGCTTGTGCTCATGGGCCATCAAGGCACCTAGTGACTGGCCAGTGAGATCCATCAACAGGAAGTGCTTCCACTTTCTCAAAGTCCAACTGGTCCATGACCACAACAAAAGCTTCTGCTATGTGTCCATTATCCATGGTGAGACCAGGCTGCCTCGGTACTTCATGGCATCTCCAAAAGTGCGTGGATGGATCAAAGGGGACAAGGGAAATCCCTTGAAGAGATGGCTACTGACCCCTCTACGGGAGTCCCAGACTGAGACACAGAGGCAAGACAACCAATGTCACCTGCTCGGCAGGTCAACCATTAAGCAGGCCACCAGATTTCTGAAGATGCAATTCCGGGTGCCTGAATCAGTCGGGTGATGCTCTCCAATGCCGTCCTGCAAGGGTCTTGGTCATTCTGGTCATTTGCTGTGCTCTCCATAACATAGCGTTCTAGAGAAGTGTGGACCTTAAGGACAGTGAGGCCCTGGAAGGAAACAGATCCTCGAGGGAGGAGCAGGAGTTGAGAGGATGAGGAAAAGGGGGCGGAGGGAGATAACACTGAACAGAGAAATGCCCCTGCTACACAATGAGGTAGTCTCCTCCTGCCAACCTCTGGATGAAGCGAGGGTTTGTCCTGTCCCTAGTGCCATGACTGCAGCTCCCCTCTGACATCTCACTGCCCTCTGGTTCTGTGGAAGGCAGATCTCTCCCTCAGGACAACAAGCAGCATCATGATGGCTGCCATGGGAGTCTACATGAGCTCCAGACTTGATCTGACACATTGCCATTTTCAATCCCACTGGCTCTAAGTGGACACGAAACCCGTCTCCAGACCAATTAAAGGTTTACCCATTTGATAGTTGCAATCTGAATCAGTTACCCACAGGAGGCGGGTTGCTGACCCACAACCAGACCCACTTCCTGTTTCCCACCTCCTTAATGAAAATCCAGCTTTTTGCATTTTTCTCCATCAACTAATCCTCAATCCATGCTCATATATTACTTAACTATATAAACCTGATCTAAATAAACTAATAAAAAAGCTACACATTCATGCACACATCAACATGAGAATCATACACACACAAATATGTTACAGAGTGAGAAGTAGATTTGCTGGTTGGATTAGAGTCCAGAATAAATGGAAATTAAATACACAGTTTGTGAGGTTGGATGATTGGGTGGTTGTCTGGATGAACTTGTATCCTTGAAGGTTTTGACAGGTCAAAGTGCACTTTGTGGCTGGCCCGCTTGCCTCAGGATTTTCTTGGAAGCTGACTTGTAGGTGACTCTCTTCCTCTGGTCTCTGAAGCAATCTGTAGGCTTGGAGGGTCCACAGTCACAGACGATTTTCAAACTTATGTTATCTGGAAAGAGAGAGACGGAGGCACACAGCTTTTTTGTTGCTGCACAGTCTAAGTTACTGGCTTGACCTTTTGTTTAAGGAAACTCCCAGCTTTTAAAAAGATGAACAGAAGGTCACATGACTGCCTCAGGGTATTCCCTGAAACCTTCTAATGAGAGTCAATGTTTGGAATTGGCTCCCCAGGCCCCAGGATGCCAATAGTTATACTTGTAGGGATTTGCTCTTTCAAAGTCAAGGTGTTAGGATTGCCTTGAATGAAGTACTAATGAAGCAATCTTAGGCAATTCAATCACTTATAGAAAGACCTTGTTCTGGGTCTGTGCTCCTTAGACCTATCTGCAGTTGGGGCCTTGAAATGTGAAAAGGTATTTCAGATGCAAATTGTGGTCGTCTTCTTGGATGTCAGTTTTTTTTTAAAGTTAACTGCAGGATTTTTTCCATTAAAAGTTTAATGTATGTTTCCAACTGATTAATTAATATTCCTTATTTGCAATATCGTTTTTCTTGACAAACGCCTTCAGAAAATCCAAATACACTCCATCTACTAATTCTCCCTTATCTACCCTGCTAGTTACACCCTCAAAAACCTCAAATAGATTTGTTACACATGATTTCATATTCATAAAACAGTTTTGACTCCGTCTAATCAATCATATTGTGTTTTTTTCAGTGCCCTGCTACCATGTCCTTAATAATAGATTTTAACATTGTCCCTACTTCTGATGTCATGCTAATTGTCCTATAGTTTTCTGTTTTCTCCCTCTCCACTTTCTTGAAAGTGTGTTTACGTTTGTTACCTTCCAATCCATGGGTACCATTCTAGAATCTAGGGAATTTTGGAAGAACAAAAATAATACCTACACTATCGCTGCAGCCACCTCTTTTAAAACCCTAGGATGTAGGCCATCAGTTCCAGGTGATTTGTCAGCTTTCAGCCACATTAATTTCTCTAATACTTCTTCTTGACTATTTTCAATCAAGTTAAGTTCCTCACCCTCAATGGACCCTTGGTTCCCCACATTTTCCAGTATGTTCTTTGTGCCTTTGACTGTGAAGCCAGACATAAAACATTTGTTTAACATCTCTGCCATTTCCTATTCCCCATTATAATTTTGTTTGTCTCTGCCTCTGAGGAATCTACTTACGCTACTTTGTTTTCACTAATCTTTTCCTTTTTATATACCTGTAAAAGCTCTCACAATGTTTTTATATTTCTTGTTAGTTTACTGTCATTCTATTTTGTCCCTCATTATCACTTTCTTGGTCATCCTTTTCTGATTTTTAGAACCATCCCAATCCACAGGCTTACTACTCTTTTTGGCAATATTGTAAGCCTCTTTATTTATAACACTAGCCTTACTCCTCTAGTTCTCCACAATTGTACCATTTTTCCCATGGGTATTTATTCCTCAAGGGCATGTATATTTGTTAAGAATTATGCTTTTTTTAAATATTTGCCCTTGTTCACCTCCCTTCATATCTTTTTATCTAATTTCCCAATCTACCTCAGCCAACTCATCTCTCATATCTCCATAATTGGCTTTGTTTAAAATTAAAACCCTGGTTTCAGACTTAACAACTTCACTCAAACTTTATACGAAATAATATATCTTATATTTTGCTGATTGAAATATAATTAAGTTAATAGCCAATCAGTTCTTAATGTGAAACTTATAAAGTGGTTCAGTCTTCACATATTCACTGTAAATTCTTGTTTTTGTAACATCCTTAAACAAGAAAGGTAAAACTGAGCAGGGAGATCACCTGGTGTCCTGGACAACATTATTATGTCAACAATTTCCATTGAAAACAAGTAATTCATCTGATTTGCTGTTTCTGAGATCTTACTACACACACTTAGCTGCACTATAACATTATAGCAATGTTTGGTGTTGTGCAAAAGTAATTAGTTGCTTGTGATGCACTTTGAAACACTCAAAAGTGATAAGGTGCTGTAGAAATAAACCTTCTTTCTAAACAGAATAACAGAATTTTGTGAATTGACTTTGATATTTAGTTTTCATTCCAGCAGGCGGAGCTATTTTCTTGCATCGAAGAAAGTCTAATTGTTCCTTTACTGAAAAAAATCAGATAGAGTGCAAGTCCAATTCAACCAAGTCGCATAGAAGCAGTAGAAAAAAGTGCAAAGAATTGTAGGTGCACAATGGCATGCACATGTGTATGATAAAATGTAATGTTGCCAAAAAGAGTAGTAATGTTGTTACATTTAGTTAAATTAGTTAAAGTTTAGTTAAATTGCATAAATATTGGCCCAGACACCGTTATGACAGTGAAATTGTCCACGTTCAGCATTATTACTGCACTGAAACTGACAGCAACTTCGTGAGTCCATGGCCCGAAGTTTATGGTGAGCTGGGGGGAGCCGTCCATCAACTGAAAAGTCGGTAGTGATCCCTCTTCCACTGGGCTTGGGGATCCAGACCAGATTTTACGGTCCCCAGGCCCTTAATTGGTCTTGGGCGGGACTTCCACCTCATTGAGGCAGGAGGTCCTGCCTAATGGTGCTGCCCATCAATCAGCGGGCCGGCATCTCCTAGTCCCAGTGGTGCCATCGGGAGCGGTGCCCACTGCTGGGATTGCAGCCCAGCTGAAGAATTTGGATGACGGGGAGCACCGGAAAACAGGTAAGTTTTTGGGGCCTCGCCGGGGACAATTGGTCAGGCCTTGGCAAGGGGATTGGTCAGATGGGGGGGGAGGCATGTTGGGCATTGGAGGCGGTTGGGGCTTCGGGGTGGCCCTCCGTCGGGTGCAGGGTGTTCCATCAGGCAGGCCCCCGCCCCCCCAAGCCGTCAAAAAACTGCCTACTTTTATCAGGCGGCTTTTCTGAGGCCTCAGCCGCCCGCCTGTCAATCATAAAATCCCCGTGGTGGCGGGCAGAGCCCCTTAAGTGGTCGTTAATTGGCTACTAAAGGACCTTGATTGGCTTGGGGCAGGGGGTCTGTTTCTTGCTGCCACCCCGCGTAACTTGGTGGCGGAGGCGGGAGGTTGTCGGGAAGGCCTGACAGAAATCCTGAAGCAATCAGTGAAATGATGAAAACTCCCACTTTTACTATGTCGATCTCACTGTAAAAACCCTTGAAAAAGTTACACCTTGTTGAATAAGCAGCAACTAGGCTTTGAATGGTGTACGAAGTTCACAATTGTTGCTAAACACCCTCACTTGCCTTGAAAAGCTAATTTTATATTTGTGAAATGTCTAATTTCTCCAGTATGATTAAAATGCACATATTTTTAAAATAATGCCTTTTTGAGTTTTTTTTAATGATATTTTAGCTTCCAAATCCAATTATAATCATTATTTTGCTATCTAAAACTTTAAATTAAATGTGAAGGATTCAGTGCTTTTATTTCCAGGTTTGTGAGAATATTTCAATGTGCTTGGTTGTTCACCCTGCTTGCTGACATCACTGCTGCTGGAAGCCTGGCGATCCCCTTGACTTGGTGCCAGATTTAAACTGCCGTTGGGATAGGGAGCATCCACATTACAGAGATCGTTAGTTCTTTGTAGGCAGCTTTCTTCAAAACACTATAGTTTCACAAATGACTGCAAAATCCAGCTCATTAACGATTTTTCATGTGAATGCCACATTTTCTTGCATTTCAAGCATCACATTTCAGTTGGAAAAAATGAGCACAAGCTAATTGTAAACAAATCTCTCTTATCCAAATATCTTACAGCTAATTTCATAATAATACTAAATTATTGTTTCCATTTACCATAACAAAGTTATTCGCAGAAAAAAGACAAATCAATCCAGTCACTCAAAATATTTTTTAATGATGTTTTTGAGTGAAGTTTTTTGGCAACGCCAATCAAGTAAAAATATTAAAATTAGAATTTAATTAACATTTGAAAACAAGATTAATATATGTTTGAGACGAAAGAATGCAAATTACCCACAATAAATGCCATATATTTCTCCAATTTAAAAATTCACTAGGTAAATCATGACAGGAAATATGAAGCTAGATGATTTAAATGGCATTTCAAAAGTATAGCTCGGTGCTTATCTATTACCTCTGCAGCATAACAGCAACGTATCGTTAATTAATCATTTGTAAAGAGGAACAGAAAGAATAGCATGTGAAATGTCATTTAGAAGATGACAATAAAACGAGATGGAAAATTTTGTTTCAAATCTTGATGCAACAGCTGTTTAGTGCACGATAGCCACCGAAGAGTCCTAAGCAGGCCTGATGCCTGCCCTGCTCTTTGCTCCCCAGTTTCTCTGAGGGGACCTAAAACAGGCCATAGGGTCCTCATTTATATATGTGAGGTATCTGCTGCTTATTTTAAGTGGCTGCCACGGATGCCTGAAGCATGGCTAGAAACAAGGCATGCTTGTGGCACAGGATGTTGTGACGTAGGATATTGTGGTGCAGGATGTTGGTCTCTGAAATTGTGCTCCACTGTGCCATTTAACACCTGTTGAAAAGATGCAACACATCTGATTTATACTCTTAATTTTTCTCCTCTACAGAAGACCCAATTTACTAAGCCTGTCTCGATAACTAAGAGCCTTGAGATTTTATTTCATTCCAGCTGTCCTGCTCTGGGCCTTCTCCAGACCCTTAATATCCCCCATCATGTGAAGGGAGCAAAACTGAGATCTAGCCATACCATATCTGACATAAGTTGTGTTTGATTTCTCACTTTGTATGTATCTGCCCTAGCTATACATTATGATGGTTTATTTCTTTCTTGTACAGCATTGTAGTACTGGTTATGAAGCTTCAGTGTTTTACTGGAGCCATTAAAAGTCTGATTGCTTAATTAAACTGAACGGGAACTTTCTGCACATCCAATATTATTGATCTCGATCCAATTTCATAATCAGTTCCACCCATTTTACGCATAAAAACCACAAAGCTACGAGGAAAGGTTTAAGTAACTAAATTATTCCTTCTTGTAAAATATGGCTGTGTAAATTCTTTGCAAAATTCTGTGATGCAATGTTTTGTACCTCTGCCAAGTTATAGCTCATGAACCAAGTGACAATTTCCTCCTGCCAGTTTTCAAAGAATTGGTGGATGTATTTATCTGAGAACTAATAATAAGTCCTCTCAAAGGACAGCAAGGAGTAAGCCTGGACACAATAATGTCAGCACTAGTGGCAATTTTATTTATGCAATGTGGAGCTGCCGGTAGAGCTGGGGTTGCACACATAGAGCAACTTGTGGGTATATTGAGACTCTTATACTTTCACCTGTGCCATAAAGTGCAAAAATTGCATACAATGGGGTAGATCTTGACTCTGTGTGATAGTGTATAACAGCTGATAGTGAGTCAACAATGAAGTCAAAGGAAACAAAAATGGGAAAAGACATAAAATAGTCTGTTGACTCACTATCACCCATTTTATACTATCGCGCAAAATTAAGATGTTTCAGCTTTGGACATTTATGGCCATTAAGTGTCTCATTAGTTCATAAGTAGTTTAATATCATTATAGCTGGTGCTGTTTGAGTGAAATGTATTATTTTAAATTGTCTGTTTGTGTAAGTGTTGCACAACGGGGTAAAATATTCTCACACACTTTGCATAATAAGTGGAATTTCAGCCTTCACCACAATGGTTCTGGTGCAGGCTTCAGCTGATACTGTGGTTTGTGCAGGGTGGACTTGTCATCTTTAAGTTTGTGAACAGGAACTGCAGAGCATGAGATATCTCATGTCACAGATGACATGAAACCAGCACCACTAGATGGCCACTTTGTGGGTGCAATGATTCGATCTTCAAAAGATCATTTAGATATGACCCAGGCAAATAAGTAGTGAACTATGCATCAATTTTAAAACTCTGTGCCAGACAGATGCATTGCAACGATCTTTTCAAGTGTTTTGAATCTGCATGCTCAGTCTGAGTGAAGTCCACCATGGTTTAATTGTCAATAAAAATCAAAACTACTATAACACAATTGAAGATCTCCACCATTTATCTGGAAACACTATCTTATGTCTCTTTCTGATGTTGCAGGAACTCTGAGGTATGCTCTTTGACAGCCCAGCTTTGTTATCGTCTGTGAAACCAAATTTTTTTTCATGTATGTTATATTTATTAGATAAACCTATGGATAATCACAAGTCTGCACCATTGTTGTTCTCTATCATGAAAAATACAGCAATTTGACAAGATAGTCAGAATGTCCTCTGCAATTGCTAGATGCCTGTTGACTTTTACACAGGATATGTCAATACTTGACAGAAATCTTTTCCATTGCAACTCTTTCAAGGGCTAGTTTGAGAATGGAAATGTCTTGAATGAAACTCAGAGATAGTCTTTCCTTTCCAGGAACGTCATTAAACAATTTATGGTTTGGCTGTGCACTAAAATTACACAGTCTTGCTAAAGATCACTATGAAAACAGCTGAAATATTAGTGGATGGCTTATATATATTTTAAAAAGAAATGCTCACAATTAAGATTAAAATGGACAATGTTTGTGATGTTCTTGAGTTTAGAGCAAGGTTTAGCCGAGTTTAGTCAGAAATATGAGGTAGAGACTGAGACAAAGGCAGCATGCTGTTGAACAGAATGGAGTCTTCTTTATTCCATTTTACTTTCACTTTCTCTTTCCGCTCTCTCTGCTGGCTCATGTGTGCATGGTAGCCTCAAGTGAACAATATGTACAATGCAATTCTCAAAACACGACATCCTTCCCTTTCTTAGATAATGAGAGACATAGCAAGTTTCAATGGTTTGTTTCCAAAAATGTAAACAATAAGTGTAAACATAAATAGTTCACTTTGTAACACAGCCATTTAAGTATGGTGGGTATTTTCTCTCATGAATATAATATCGTTTGACATCAGATGTAGTTTCATTTGATTCGTGTTCTTCATCTGCAAAGTTGCTGTTGGAATCGGATTCAATTATGTTTTCAGTGCTTTGAAGAATAATGCGTTTCTTGTGATGATTTGTGAAATGTGCTTAGCAGTGATCATTGGTCCTTTTGTGTTGGTTGGATGTCATAAGGGATTGCTTGTTTTCCAACATGACCATCATGTTTTACAAGGACTCTATCTCTTGGCGTTAGCGGTGTAGCTCTAAGTTTCATGTTTTGCTCTGTACTTACCTACATTCGATTCTTCTGTTCTCGATTGCGTTTGTGTACATGTTAATCATTAGTTCCGTGGGGTAGCTCAGGTACATGTGTGCACATAGGATGAGCAAAGATGAATGTAGTTGGAGGTTTTCCGGTAGTCAAGTGAAGAGTCATTCTATAATTATGAAGAAAGTTGATGGAATTCTTGCTTCTATGACTTGTTCTTCGTTGTAGCTGTATGTACCACTTTTTGCAAGGTTTGCAAAAATCTCTCGACTTCACCATTAGCTCTTGGCCAACAGGGTGTGATTTTGCAATGAGTGAACCTCAGGTTATTCATGAATTTGCTGAATTCATTGCTGTTGAATGGGGGTCCATTGTCACTTCTTACCGTTTGGGGGATTCCAAACAAAGCAAGGATCTGGTCAAGCTTTGGGATGACTGCTTTCATTGAAGTTGACATAACTAATTCCATGATTGGGAATCTGCTGTAGTCATCAGTGACAAAAAGCAGGTGTTCATCCATGGGCAAACCTGTGACATCAATGCTCACTTCAATCCATGGTCCTGGAGACAGTTCAGACATCTTGAGAGGACCATGAAGATTTGACAGTGTGGTTGCTTGACATGGCAAATGGTGACTGACTTTGTGCTCTAACATATGGTCAATTCCTGGGAACCATACCTGTTCCTAAGGAGTTGTTTGGTGGTGACTATTTCCTGGTATCCTTCATGTGCTATATCAACAACACGTTCACTCAATGAGCGTGGAATGACAACACAGTTGTTGTGTAATACGAGATCAAATGTGGTTGTAATGGTGAGCTCATTTCGAACATTGTGAAGACCTAGTAGCATGTGCGTGATGGCATTTGTAGATGCTGCCTGGAATTTTACCCCCACCAAACGAGCGGGCTGGTGGCAGGGGTGGGGGGGTGGTGGGCATAAAATGGAGTGGGAGACTGGTGGCCCCTTCCCAACTTGCTCCCACCTCTGCTGCAAATTTACGCAGGGTGGCGGCAGTGAGGAACGACCCACCCATCCCAAGCCAATCAAGGCCCTTAAGTGGTCAATTAACTGGCACATAATGGCCTCTGCCCGCCGGCGTGGGTATTTTACCCTTGGCTGGTGGGCAGTTGAGGCCTCAAAAAGCCCGCCTGGTGAAACTAGGCAGCCTTCTTGCAGGCTGGGTGGGTACCCTCCTGATCGGGCACCCTGTGCCCTACGGAGGGCCACCCCAATGCACAACACTCCCCCCACCACCCCAACCAACCCGCCCTTGCTTTGCTGGGGCGCAACCAATTGTCCCTGTCGAGGCCCTAAAAACTTACATTTTTTTCTGGGACCATCCTTCATCTTCCTCCTGAAGCTGGGTGTAGTCCCCGCACTGGCCACCGTTCCCAGTGGTACTGCTGGGACTAAGAGCTGCCGGCCTGCTGATTGGCAGACAGTTCCATTAGGCGGGACTTCCTGTCTCAATGAGGTGTAAGTCCTGCCCAAGGCCAATGAAGGACTTGGGGAGCGTAAAATCTGGTCTCGCGCCCCAGGCCCGGCAGGCACCAACTTTTCGGCTGGTGGATGGGGTCCTCCTGCCCAAAGAAAAATTGCAGCTGCTTTCTCAATTACGTCTTTCCAGTTTTGTGATTCTATAGCCTTTACATAATGTATTCTAGGCTGTTAAAAGAAGCAAGAGAAGAAATAGCAGAGGGTCTGACCATCATTTTCCAGTCCTCACTGGATACAGGTGAGGTGCCAGAGGATTGGAGAATTGCTAACGTAGTACCTCAGTTTAAAAAGGGAGTGAAGGATAAACCGAATAATTATAGGCCAGTCAGTCTAACCTCAGTAGTGGGTAAAGTATTGGAATCTATTCTGAAAGACAGGATAAACTGTCACTTAGAAAAGCACAGGTTAATCATGGATAGTCAGCATGGATTTGTTAAGGGAAGATCTTGTTTGACCAACTTGATTGAATTTTTTGAAGAAGTAACAGGAAGATAGATGAGGGTAGTGCAGTTGATGTGGTCTACATGGATTTTAGAAAGGCTTTTGACAAGGTCCCAAATAGCAGACTGGTTAGAAACATAAAATCCCATGGGATCCAGGGAAATGCAGCAAGGTGGATACAAAATTGGCTCAGTGGCAGGAAAAAAAGGGTAATAGTTGACGGCTGTTTTAGCGAGTGGAGGGCAGTTTCCTGTGGCCTGGGTCCCTTGCTTTTTGTGGTGTATATTAACGATTTGGGCATAAAGGTAGCAGCCATGATCAAGAGGTTTGCGGATGACACTAAGATTGGCCGTGTGGTTGTTAGCGAGGAGGATAGCTGTAAGCTGCAGGAAGATATTGATGGTCTGGTCAGATGGGCAAATGGAATTCAATTTGGAGAAGTGTGAGGTGATGCATTTGGAGAGGTCAAACAAGGCAAAGGAATACACGATTAATGGGAAAATACTGAGACATGTAGAGGAAGTGAGGGACCTTGCAGTGAATGTCCACAGATCCCTGAAGGTAGCAGGACAGGTCGATAAGGTGGTTAAGCAGGCATATAGAATCCTTTCCTTTATTAGTCGAGGTATAAATTACAAGAGCAGGGAGGTTAGGCCACAACTTGAGTACTGTGTGCAGTTCTGGTCACCTCATTACAGAAAGGATGTAATTGCACTAGAGAGGGTACAGAGGAGATTTACAAGGATGTTTTTGGGACTGGAAAAATGCAGCTATGAGGAAAGATTGGATAGGCTGGGGTTGTTCTCCTTGGAACAGAGAAGGCTGAGGGGCAATCTGATTGAAATGTACAAAATCTTTAGGGGCCTGGATAGAGTGGAGGTGAAACGTCAATTCACCTGAGCAGAGAGGTCAGTGATGAGGGGGCATAGATTTAAAGTGATTGGTAGAAAAATTGGAAGGGAGATGAGGAAAAACATTTTCACCCAGAGAGTGGTGATGGTCTGGAACTCAATGCCTGAAAGGGTAGTTGAGGCAGAGACCCTCAACTCATTCAAAAGGCGTTTGGATATGCACCTCAAGTGCTGTAATCTGCAGGGCTACGGACCAAATGCTGGAAGGTGGGATTAGAATAGGTGGATCGTTTTTCAGCTGGCACAGACACAATGGGCCAAGTGGCCTTTTTCTGTGCCTTAAACTTTCTATGATTCTATGATAATTGCAAAGCCTCATCCAGGGATGGATAAGGAGAAATAGACGATCATTGGAAATATATATACATGCATATGCTTCAACATTCTGACATCACAGAAAAAACAAATGAGAAATAAATCAAGAGAATCAGCTATCAGAGATCTGATGAACTGCTGATACAAACAATAAAAGATCACCCAGATGACTGTGAAAACAGAGAACCTGAGTCATCCAGTTGTTCCACTTACCCGCAGGAAAGTGAGAAGAAGAACTGAAAGACCCAATACCACAAACCAGTGAAAGAAGAACATGCTATGGCAGGTCATGAGAACCCCACAGCATTACAGACTTGATCAAGAAGTCAGAGACAGATACAGCACTGAAACAGGCCCTTCAGCCCACCGAGTCTGTGCCGACCAACAACCACCCATTTATACTAATCCTACATTAATCCCATATTCCCTGCCACATCCCCACCATTCTCCTACAACCTACCTACACTAGGGGCAATTTACAATGGCCAATTTACCTATCAACCTGCAAGTCTTTGGCTGTGGGAGAAAACTGGAGCACCCAGTGGAAACCCACACAGTCACAATAAGAACTTGCAAACTCCACACAGGCGGTACCCAGGACCGAACCCGGGTCGCTGGAGCTCTGAGGCTGCAGTGCTAACCACTGCGCCACCCGCAGGTGATGTACATAAGCTGTTACTGGGTAGATTACGTATATAGACCTTCAGCGTCATGACAGGATGTGATGTCATAAGTCTGAAGCTCGTGTTGCTCAGTGTTAATATAGATGCCTTAGAGATCAGACCCCTGTAAATAAACCCCTGTTACTTTGACCCAAGGTCTACTACCCTAATTTAATATTAAGGGCACACTGACCAGGATAGCACAGTTTTAGCGACTTTGGCATCGCATTTATGCTTATGTAGTTAAGAGGACTACGTGGATAGCACATTTAGGGAGCTGGTCACACTGCAGTTTAGAACCAGGAGACTCAAGTAGACAGAAGGAGGGTGTTATGTTTTGTGGTTCCCAAAGCCTCTTAAATAATCACACTTTAAACACAGATGCTGGAGCTTTCATCACATTTTCTCACATCTCTCCATTAAAAGCAGGATATTACAATGTGTGTTTCAGTACACAGGTTGTAGTGCAGTAGTGAATGATGTGGCATTGTGGAAATATATATACATGCATATGCTTCAACAATGTAGTTCCTAAGTCATTTTGGATAATATAATATAAAATCCCTCTTTTTAAAAAAGACAATGCTTTTTTACTATTAACATAACTTTTCCAAGCATTATTTTTTCATCTCTTTTGGTCAAACTAAAGAAAAGTTACAATCAACTTGTACAATTAAACTCATAATTCATGATATTGTTCCAGTGGTAAGATGTTGTGCCTCCATCTCACGGATTTGGTTGTCATCATTCCTGTCAATGATGAGTTGGTGCGCTGTACTGGTGATGTTGTATGTGTTGCTCCTGGTGTTGTAGAAGTTGTGCTTGATGTTGGTAGTGTTGTTAATGTTGCACCGCTCTCTGGTGATGTTGCTGATTTTGTGTCGCTTGGTGATGTTGCTTCTCTGCTTTACCAGTTCTGGTATAGGCCGAATGTGGACTCTGTTCCTTCTCATCTGCTTACCGGTTTCAGTCTCAATGATGTATGATCTCAATGATGTATGTATTACCAACAACTTATGCTGGATCCCAGGTATTCTCCATTGGATCCTGCACATGCACAATTTGTCCTATCAACAACTCAGACAATGATTTGACATAAAAGCAAAATACTGCGGATGCTGAAAATCTAAAATAAAAACAAGAAATTCTGGAACCACTCAGCAGGTCTGGCAGCATCTGTGAAAAGAGAGCAGAGTTAACGTTTCGGGTCAGTGACATGATTTGACATGTTTGTTGACATGCTAACTTCCTCTATCTGTGCATCAGTGATTTGTCATTTTACTGCCTCATGGTCATTTGGAGGATGTATCTTGCTTGGTAGAGTTGTCTTGTATTTTCAATAGCTCTGCAGGCAATTTCATGTTGGCTTTGAGAGATGTAGCCCGGAGTGACAATTAGGCAAAGTTTGGGTCTTCCTTTGTCTCGGCATTTTATGAAGGTGCTCCTGACTGTCTGGGACGTGTCTTTCTGTAAAACTGTGTCCCCTTGGGTAATGATGAGATTATGATGTTGAATCCACACTGTTCAGCAAATTCCTTAAACTCTCTGGAGGCGAATTGGGTTCCATTATCACATAGCAGCCTTTCTGGAATTCCCTGCTCAGCAAATAGGACTCGTGATCCAATGGTGATTGTTGTAGCTCTCAAATCCTTTACCTTTCTGATGAATGGAAACTTTAAGTAATAGTCTGCTACTATAAGGTACCATTCTTGGTTGTGCGTGAATAAGTCAGTTCTCACAGTATGCCATGATCTGGTTGGTACCTCACTAACCATCATCTCCTCTTTTGGCTGTGTATTTCTATACTTCTAGCACACATTGCATGTAGATACCACTTTTTCAATGCCTTTTTAGATGTCTATCGGTTACAGAGCTAATCTGGCTTTAAGCTTTCACTTTTCCATTCCCATGTGGCCTTCATGTAACTTCTGGAGAAGTTCTCTCTGAATCATTTTGAATGCGATCATTCTGGATCTGGCCAGCAGAGCACCGTCTTCTAGTGAGATGTCACCTCTGATTGACCAATACTGCTCTATTACTGGTTGTGTTTGTTGCATCTTTTCTGGCCATCCCAGAATCACTTGTTGAGAGAGTTTCTGAAACTCTTTATGTTTACTGGCCCACCACTAATTTGACTCAATTTTGGTGATGTCACATTCACCAAGTGATGTATCTTTATACCTAGATTTTTTATCCATGTTTCTCATGTGGTGACAGAGGAGATAGGGTATGCGCTAGCAACATTTCTCTTCTTGGCTTGTATTGAGTGAAATCACAACTCTGAAGCCTCAAAAGTAACCTTTGTTGCCTTACTGGTGCTCTACCCAGACTTTTGTTGTAGATCTGTTCTAGTGGGTGATGATCACTCTCCACTATAAATCTTCTCCCGCAAAGATATGTGGAATTTCTCACATCTATGCACCACTGACAAAAGCTCTCTTTCTATGTTGACATATCTGGTCTCAGCTGATGTTAGAGCTTTGGATATGAATGATATTGGCTTTCCTTCTTGTACCAGGGCTGCTGCAGTCCTTTTGTAGAAGACTACTTGCAGAGTGACAGGTTTCACTCTGTTGTAGTTTGACAGACTTGACCTTGCATTGCTTCTTTGAGTTTACTGACACTTCTCGCATGTTACTCAGGCCATTGGGTCCATAACATCTTCTCTCATCAGCTCTCATAGGTTTGCTGTGTTCTCTGATATGTGAGGTATGAAAGAGCTCATGTACTGGATCAAGCCAAGAAAACTTCTCAACTCTTTCTTGTCTCTTGGAGCTTCCATCTCAGAGGTAGCTGTGACTTTTTCAGATTTCAGCTTGACTCTATCAGGTGTGTACACCATTTTGAAGAACTGGCATTACAATGCATTTGCCTGCATTTAGCTTGATCCCAGCTTTTGTGCTTCTCTCCATGGTTTCATGCAGGTGGTAGTTATGGTCTTTCTCATTGAAACCATAGATCTGGATATCATCAGCTATGCCGATTGTTCCTTTGCATCCCCTGTATGCCTCGTCTATTTTCTGTTGAAACACATCCTGGCTCACTTTAAGGCTAAAAGGTAGAAGCAGATGGTTGTAGCATCCAAAGGGTGTATTGAATGTTGTCAACAGCGAAGATTCCTCATCAAGCTTCATGTTCCAGTAGCTATTTCTGGCATCAAACTTGCTGAAAATACTTGCCCCTGCCAGTGCTGGTGTGATATCTTCCAGTGTTGGAGTAGGGTCGTGATTCCTCTTTGATCCAGCCAAATTCATAACTGTCCATTTGGCTTCTCTCTCACTATGATGGAATTTACTCAATCTGTAGACTTTGTGAGTCTGGCAATCATTTTATTTTCTTCTCTCTCTTTGAGTTCTCTTTCAAGCTTTCCTTTTAGTTCTGTTACTACTTTACGTAGCAGATGAATCACTGGTTTCTTCTCTGAGTCAATAGTGATGTGATACTCAAAACCTTCAAAGCATCCAACCATCTCATCAAAACATTTGGACCAGATCTTCCTTGCTTCTGATTGGAGAGTGCTTTTCAATGGGTGTGCTACGCTCAACCTTCATTGATGCCTCCTTCATCTCATGGTTTACCGAGATCAACTGCAGCTCTTTGCAACTGATCAACCCCAGGATAGCTGGACCACCTGTTTCAGTGATGTAGAACATACAGTTAACATCTTTCCTTTGTGTATTCCTCTGATTTGGGTTGTTCCCAGCTGTCGAATCTCAGTTCCACCATATGCTGCCAGCATGATGTTGCATGTTTTCAAAGAATCTTTTTTTGGGTAATCGTTCACTTTCAAATTTTCAGAACAGATCTTCTGGTGCATTCTGAGTGAGATGGTGTTACTCTGTGCTCCAGTATCACACTTCAGCTTCGGATTTACGGTTGTGGGCTTAGCTCTCAGCTTCTTCCTGATCCGTATGGATGTGTATATTTATTTTCTCTGGGAACTTGAGCATCAAGACATTTCATGTAGATCTATGGTTCCTATGTCTATTGTATCCTCAAACTCCTCGCCATCTTCCAGAGTATGGATGTTTTGGTTTCTTTTATTTTTCATTTGCCCTATTGCTCTGCCATTATTCCTTTACCATCTACTTTCTTTGTCTTGCCCATCTTTTCCCAGTGATTAGGCTTTTCACATTTTCTGCAGCTTGATCTGTATGAGGAACATTTCATTCTATCTGTGAACTCATGTAGTCGTCCACATCTCTTGCACATCTTTCTTTCTCGCTGATGTACATTTCTTTGTTGCTGTTTCACTGCATCAACTGTTTCCTTTCCTTTGATTTAACTGAAGGCTAACAGTTTGGGTAATCAGTGTCTTCTTCTGTCTGCTTGTGGCTTCATGTGCTCTGGCAGTTTCTCCAGCCTGCAATATTGTAAGCTTGTCCTTTCCAATTAAAGCTTTTTGTACATCAGGGTGTGCAGAGCCCCAAATGAGCTGATCTACCAGCCTTTCATCCATGTCTTTGAATTTACACTTGCTGGCTACATTTCTCAATCTTAAGACATTGTCATTAGACTCACTTTCTTCCTGTCTCAGACTCTGAAATTCTTAATGGTGGATCTGATGGTTTCACCTTGGTGGAAGATGTGTGCTGAATTTCTCAAAAATCTTATCTGTGAGTTTACTATCGTCCTCATGCATTACCCAGCTGTTGAAAAGATCTAATCTTTTCTCTCCTGTTCACAAAAGGATGCTGATAATTTTTCCTCTTCACCGGTGCCTTTCAGAAAACTACTAAATGCCAATTTGCATTTTTGCTTCAACATTTCCACAATGTCGTTAGCCTCATGAATCATCAAAGGCTGGAATTGAATGTGCTTTGCTGTGGTGGCGGCCATCTCGTTATCTTTCACAAGATTTACACTTCTTTGGCACTAATTTGGGTTGTTTTTCACAACCAAATTCAGCATTTAGTGGGCGGCACAGTGGCGCAGTGGTTAGCACCACAGCCTCACAGCTCCAGGAACCCGGGCTCGATTCTGGGTACTGCCTGTGCAAAGTTTGAAAGTTCTCCCTGTGACTGCGTGGGTTTTCGCCGGGTGCTCCGGTTTCCTCCCACAGCCAAAGACTTGCAGGTGATAGGTAAGTTGGCCATTGTAAATTGCCCCTAGTGTAGGTAGGTGGTAGGGAATATGGGATTACTGTAGGGTTAGTATAAATGGGTGGTTGTTGGTCGGCACAGACTCGAAGGGCCTGTTTCTGCGCTGTATCTCTAAATAAATAAATAAATCACTCATTGGTATTGTATGTGCCTTGAAGCTCTGTATTTGTATAAACTATACACAAAGACTACTCACTCAAGATGGGATCAGTAATGCAATATTGTGAGTTCTTGATTACTGAGACAGCAGCAATACATTGAAATGGTTACTGTACAGATGTATCTTCAAGACTGACTAACACTCAGAATCACATAGTGTGTTACACCATAGCTCTTATATGACTAATATGATCTTGCAGCTACACCTCTTAAAGGTGTACACATACAGCATCCACCTTTTCCCAAAAGGAAAAGAAGAGGAACATATTTACGAATTTAAACATTTCCTTAAGACAAGTAGATGTTAACATATACATGTTATATACATGTACATAAAAGTATCAGGAGATATTACAAAAAAGACAATAAGAATATATGAGAACATCAATCGCAGAAACATAAGGTTGCTTTGATAACTCTGCTAGATTTAGAATTTTAGAATTTTAGAACATTACAGCGCAGTACAGGCCTTTCGGCCCTCGATGTTACGCCGACCTGTGAAACCATCTGACCTACACTATTCCATTTTAATCCATATGTCTATCCAATGACCACTTAAATGCCCTTAAAGTTGGCGAGTCTACTACTGTTGCAGGCAGGGCGTTCCACGCCCCTACTACTCTCTGAGTAAAGAAACTACCTCTAACATCTGTCCTATATCTATCACACCTCAACTTAAAGCTATGTCCCCTCGTGTTTGCCATCACCATCCGAGGAAAAAGACTCTCACTATCCACCCTATCTAATCCTCTGATTATCTTATATGTCTCCATTAAGTCACCTCTCCTCCTCCTTCTCTCCAACGAAAACAACCTCAAGTCCCTCAGCCTTTCCTCGTAAGACCTTCCCTCCATACCAGGCAACATCCTAGTAAATCTCCTCTGCACCCTTTCCAAAGCTTCCACATCCTTCCTATAATGCGGTGACCAGAACTGCACGCAATACTCCAGGTGCGGCCTCACCAGAGTTTTGTACAGCTGCAGCATGACCTCGTGGCTCCGAAACTCGATCCCCCTACTAATAAAAGCAAACACACCATATGCCTTCTTAACAGCCCTATTAACCTGGGTAGCAACCTTCAGGGATTTATGCACCTGGACACCAAGATCTCTCTGTTCATTTACACTACCAAGAATCTTCCCATTAGCCCAGTACTCTGCATTCCTGTTACTCCTTCCAAAGTGAATCACCTCACACTTTTCCGCATTAAACTCCATTTGCCATCTCTCAGCCCAGCTCTGCAGCCTATCTATGTCCCTCTGTACCCTACAACATCCTTCGGCACTATCCACAACTCCACCGACCTTCGTGTCACCTGCAAATTTACTAACCCACCCCTCTACACCCTCATCCAGGTCATTTATAAAAATGACAAACAGCAGTTGCCCCAAAACAGATCCTTGCGGTACACCACTAGTAACTAAACTCCAGGATGAACATTTGCCATCAACCACCACCCTCTGTCTTCTTTCAGCTAGCCAATTTCTGATCCAAAGATCTAAATCACCTTCAACCCCATACTTCCGTATTTTCTGCAATAGCCTACCGTGGGGAACCTTATCAAACGCCTTACTGAAATCCATATACACCACATCCACTGCTTTACACTCATTCACCTGTTTGGTCACCTTCTCGAAAAACTCAATAAGGTTTGTGAAGCATGACCTACCCTTCACAAAACCGTGCTGACTATCGCTAATGAACTTATCTTTTCAAGATGATTATAAATCCTATCTCTTATAACCTTTTCCAACATTTTACCCACAACCGAAGTAAGGCTCACAGGTCGATAATTACCAGGGCTGTCTCTACTCCCCTTCTTGAACAAGGGGACAACATTTGCTATCCTCCAGTCTTCCAGCACTATTCCTGTCGACAATGACGACATAAAGATCAAGGACAAAGGCTCTGCAATCTCCTCCCTGGCTTCCCAGAGAATCCGAGGATAAATCCCATCTGGCCCAGGGGACTTATCTATTTTCACACTTTCCAAAATTGCTAACACCTCCTCCTTGTGAACCTCAATCCCATCTAGCCTAGTAGTCTGAATCTCAGTATTCTCCTCGACAACATTTTCTTTCTCTACTGTAAATACTGACGAAAAATATTCATTTAACGCTTCCCCTATCTCCTCTGATTCCACACACAACTTCCCACTACTATCCTTGATTGGCCCTAATCTAACTCTAGTCATTCTTTTATTCCTGATATACCTATAGAAAGCCTTAGGGTTTTCCTTGACCCTATCCGCCAATGACTTCTCGTGTCCTCTCCTTGCTCTTCTTAGCTCTCCCTTTAGATCCTTCCTGGCTAGCTTGTAACTCTCAAGCGCCCTAACTGAGCCTTCACGTCTCATCCTAACATAAGCCTTCTTCTTCCTCTTGACAAGCGCTTCAACTTCTTTAGTAAACCACGGCTCCCTCGCTCGACAACTTCCTCCCTGCCTCACAGGTACATACTTATCAAGGACACGCAGTAGCTGCTCCTTGAATAAGCTCCACATTTCAATTGTGCCCATCCCCTGCAGTTTCCTTCCCCATCCTACGCATCCTAAATCTTGCCTAATCGCATCATAACTTCCTTTCCCCCAGCTATAATTCTTGCCCTGCGGTATATACCTGTCCCTGCCCATCGCTAAGGTAAACCTAACCGAATTGTGATCACGATCACCAAAGTGCTCACCTACATCTAAATCTAACACCTGGCTGGGTTCATTACCCAGTACCAAATCCAATGTGGCATCGCCCCTGGTTGGCCTGTCTACATACTGTGTCAGAAAACCCTCCTGCACACACTGGACAAAAACTGACCCATCTAAAGTACTCGAACTATAGTATTTCCAGTCAATATTTGGAAAGTTAAGGTCCCCCATAACAACTACCCTGTTACTCTCGCTCCTGTCGAGAATCATCTTCGCTATCCTTTCCTCTACATCTCTGGAACTATTCGGAGGTCTATAGAAAACTCCCAACAGGGTAACCTCTCCTCTCCTGTTTCTAACCTCGGCCCATACTACCTCAGTAGACGAGTCCTCAAACGTCCTTTCTGTCGCTGTAATACTCTCCTTGATTAACAATGCCACACCCCCCCCTCTTTTACCATCTTCTCTGTTCTTACTGAAACATCTAAATCCTGCAACATCCATTCCTGCCCCTGCTCTACCCATGTCTCCGAAATGGCCGCAACATCGAGATCCCAGGTACCAACCCATGCTGCAAGTTCACCCACCTTATTCCGGATGCTCCTGGCGTTGAAGTAGACACACTTTAAACCAAGTTCTTGCTTGCCAGTGCCCTCTTGCATCCTTGTAACCTTATCCCTGACCTCATTACTCTCAACATCCTGTACACTGGAACTACAATTTAGGTTCCCATTCCCCTGCTGAATTAGTTTAAACCCCCCCGAAGAGCACTAGCAAATCTCCCCCCCAGGATATTGGTACCCCTCTGGTTCAGGTGAAGACCATCCTGTTTGTAGAGGTCCCAGCTACCCCAGAAAGAGCCCCAATTATCCAGGAAACCAAAACCCTCCCTCCTGCACCATCCCTACAGCCACGTGTTCAACTCCTCTCTCTCCCTATTCCTCGCTTCGCTAGCACGTGGCACGGGCAACAACCCAGAGATAACAACTCTGTTTGTTCTCGCTCTAAGCTTCCACCCTAGCTCCCTGAATTTCTGCCTTAAATCCCCATCTCTCTTCCTACCTATGTCGTTGGTGCCTATGTGGACCACGACTTGGGGCTGCTCCCCCTCCCCCTTAAGGATCCCAAAAACACAATCCGAGACATCACGAACCCTGGCACCTGGGAGGCAACACACCAACCGTGAGTCTCTCTTGTTCCCACAGAACCTCCTATCTGTTCCCCTAACTATCTCTTCCCCCTTCCCTTCTGAGCAACAGGGACAGACTCTGTGCCAGAGACCTGTACCCCATTGCTTACCCCTGGTAAGTCGTCCCCCGCAACAGTATCCAAAATGGTATACCTGTTGTTGAGGGAAACGGCCACAGGGGATCCCTGCACTGCCTGCTGGTTCCCTCTCCTTCCCCTGACGGTAACCCATCTACCTACTTCTTTTACCTGAGGTGTGACTACCTCCCCATAACTCCTCTCAATAACCCCCTCCGCCTCCCGAATGATCCGAAGTTCATCCAGCTCCAGCTCCAGTTCCCTAACGCGGTTCTCGAGGAGCTGGAGTTGGGTGCACTTCCTGCAGATGCAGTCAGCAGGGACACTCTTGGCGACCCTTACCTCCCACATTCTGCAGGAGGAACATACAACTGCCTTAACCTCCATTCCCACTATTCCAAATTCCCAACAAATCTACTGAAAAACCAAAAAAAAAAGTCAAAACGTGTTAACTTAGCAATCCGACGGACAGAACTTTTTAAATAAAAAGCTTACCTTATCAACACACCAGAGTCCTTTCTTTTTTGGTTAGAGGAGGAGGGTGGGTGGGAGACACTACACGTGTCGTGTCTCGGGTACAGCCACCACCCAAATATATAGTTTTTACTTACCCAGCAGTCCCCTGGTCCTCCGAAAACAAAAGGGAATTAACGTTAACTTTCAAAGTAGGGTTAACAGTTCTCAGATACTGGAACAGATGTTTGTGAATTAGATTTCGTGGAAGAAGAATGTGTAGACTCTGTCTTCAGATCTAGTTTTCAATCTTGTTCAAATTGCAATGGAGTCTTCCATGGCCTTGGGATAATGAACTGCTCTGACTTCATAAGATTGTGGTTCTGGTCTGTCTTTGGATACTGTTGCAGAATTCCATGTACCAGTGATAGGATTTTGGATGATAACTTGCTGACCAAAAGCTAATTTGGGAAGTTCACTGCCAGTGTGATTGTCATGCATTTCTTTCATTTCCTTCCTTGTTCTAGAAGAACATCTCAAACTTCATGCACTGAATACAGTTCGCACTGGAGGTGATGTGGGGTGAATGTAACAGGTTGTGCCTCATCCTCGTTCTCACCCTTGAGAATCGTGAAATCACAAGATGTGCAGAAGGTGAAAAGAGCTTCTATCTTCTGGCTAGGATATGGGCAGAATTGAAAAATCATTGGAAAACCAGGGGAACCAAAGCCAGCATTGCACTCATTTTGCTCCTTCTAGCTACCGTCTGAGAATTGGAGGGAGATAATGCTTGGCGTGGTAATCAAGCCTTGGTCATTGCATGGTCACTGTCTAGTGATAGCAGAGTCATTTGTTTGAACAACTTAGAAAAGTTGGGGTATCCAATTGGAATCATTATAACAGCACTTAACCATAATGGATCCGAGACATGGGATTGGGGATCCATTGTATGTCTTTAGCTGAGTATTGGTCGAAGCTATTTTGGAATGCCGTTTACCCGGATACATGCATCACAGGGAGAACATCCCATAGGAATGGTTGCAAAAGCAGGGCACCACGCTGGTAATTTCATGTTCAGGTTCACTTGGGTGACGTGTTATGTTTAAGTAAAGTTTTCAGGACTCAAATACAATGGATGAAGGGTCACTGACCCAAAACGTTAACTCTGCTTCTCTTTCCACAGATGCTGCCAGACCTGCTGAGTGGTTCCAGCATTTCATGTTTTTATTACAATGGATATGGGGTTGTTTTGAACTGGAACCTGTGTGTTTCCAGCTTTTGATGAAGTTGTTAGCGGGAATGAATCTAGAAGAATCACTCGACACTCAGGTCTGCTCCAATGTCAAACAGTTTATTTAGTTACGCCAGCAGGGAGCAGGTCACTGGGCTGTCCAAATGCCTCTCCGCTGAACAAAGGAAAATCATCCATACTTATACATTTTCAAACAGTTACTCAGCCCATCCCAGCCGGACATGGTCCAATCACAACGATTATCGATTATATACATTGATTATTAGAGCCAATAGAAGCAGTTACTAGGCATAAAGGGGCTGCATGACCGGCCCATACACAGATAGGGGATTACTCATGATGCTTTCCATACCCCCTTATCTTCACCTCATTCCAATTGTTAGCACCTTTGTCAGCATCTGCTTTTCATTTTAATTAGCCTTTTGTTTGTGTTACTAGGCATAGAAGGCCCATACACAAATAGGGGATTACTCATGATGTTTTCCATACCCCCTTATCTTCACCTCGTTACAGGCTAGCACCTTTGTCAGCATTCCACAAGGGCATCTGCTTTTCATTTTAATTAGCCTTTTGTTTGAGATTGGATTACTCAGCTCCTGTGGAATGTGGTCAAGTTACCTGAGCCCCATGGTGTTTTGCAACCTCCTCACTGTTCACTAATATTATATGTTACTGGTTACTCAAATAATATTTAAACATTATGATATTTACGGCAGGTGCCTCTGCGCTTGGGAATACCCTACAACAAAGTCAAGGCAAAAGAAGGAAGATGTGGGGTAGCAACACGCAAAGGTTTGTGCTTGTGGTAAATATATAGCTGCTGGTGACTTGTGCCTCATTATTTTGATGAAGGTGAGCATCAGAGCCAAATGCATTCCAGGATGAGGCACCCTCAGGAGAAATATTCCTGCGTATGAGCTACCTGAGTTTCCCTGCCAAGCTGATCCGGTCCTGTGGAAGGCCTTGCAAAGCATGGGCACAATCCTCCACTGCCTCTTCCTCCTTCTCCTCCAAGGAAATGTGCTGCTCCACCACTTGTCCCTCTTCATGATTTACACCTCTATGGAGGGCCATGTTATGGAGGCACAGCAGACGACAATATGAGAGACCCTTGCGAGAAGGTATTAGAGGGTGCCTCCCGACCAGTCTAGGCATCAAAACTGCATCTTCTGAAGTCCAGTGGTCTGTTCAGTGGTGGTCCTGGTATTGAGATGGCATTGGTTGTAGTGCCTCTGTGCCTCTGCTGCAGGGACTTGCATCGGTATCAGTAGCCATTTTTTCAGGAATACCCCTTTTTCCCCTGACAGCTATCCACAGAGTCCCTCAGGTGCCATAAAGAGTTGCAGCACCTGCGATTGCCTGAGGATGAAGGAATCAAGGCAGCTGCCCGGATACTGTGCACACACCGACATGAAATACTTGTTGTGGTTACAAACAGACTGGACATTTGGGGAGTGAAATCCCTTCCTCTTGAGGAATCACTCTGGCTGCTTAGTAGGTGTCTAGATGATCACATTGGTGCAGTCGATGACCCCCTCCACCTGAGGGAGTCCAGCGATGGAGGCAAATCCCACTGCCCTCTGTGTCTGCGTTGTGCTATCCATTTGGAACTCTATTGTAGATGTAGCCCTCTTGAACAGCGCATCCATGAACTGTCATGTGCAATGATGGGCAGGCGCTTGGGAAATGCCACCTAGCTCTGCAGCTGATCCTTGGAATGACCCAGAGACCTGCTAGGTCTGAAGTGATCCTCAACGAGGGCACACAGGTCAGAAGCCTGGTTAGGCCAAGCCTCCTGTAGCACTAATGTTTTGATAGTTTTAGGAAGCTTATTCTTCATCGGTACACCCTGTTGAGAAGGTATCATCTTCATTGTCTCCCAGCCCCTTGTTCCTCACCTCTGCATCACTCATGTCCATGGATTTGCATCGGATGCTGACGCTGCTCTTTGTCGCTGTCCGTCTCTGTTTTGGCGTAGCCAACCTCCATTTGCAGGCACTGTCCTTTCATACCTCCAGCTGGACTATCACAGCCTCCTGGAGCTATGCCCTCATGACCCCTGCAGTGTCACTTCCCCACTGGCCAACTGCCCCAGCACTTACAAATCAACCTCTCAGGGAACACTGATAATGCGATGGCCACTGTGTGCCAATGAATGAGGTGATTCCTGAGCCTTCCTCCTCTTATGACGGGTTCTTACTAACACTCGTGTCCATGACTGGCTCCCCACTGCAAAGCCACCTCCTCCTCATGGACAGGCTGGAGACCCTCCATGTTTTCTGTGCCTCCTCTCAAAAAATGCAAACTGCCCTTCAATAAGCTGACAGTTTGCTCGTTTGCATGTCAAATTATAGACTCACCACTTTTGGGTGCCTTGCCGCTTCCTGCTTCTCAACTCTATTTCAAAAATCGCAGCCCGTCAGAACTGTGACAGGAAACAGTCACACCTCTCAGCTGCATCATTTTCTGGGCCTGTTCTCTTCCATTCCTGCCGCCACCACCCTACAAAAATTCAGCTCCATATGTTTCTCCTTGTATATGCAGCACTCAGTTCTCCCTCCTTACCACCTCCATCAACTGCACAACCACTTCAGTGTTGTCAGCTTGCTTATCTGATATAACATTCTAGATGAGCCAGAAGATCATAAGATCATAAGAACTAGGAGCAGGAGTAGGCCGTCCAGCCCCTCGAACCTGTTCCGCCATTCAATAAGATCATGGCTGATCTTTTCATAGACTCAGATCCACTTACCCGCGCTCCCACCGTATCCCTTAATTCCTTCCAATTGAACACTGGGGGAAAAAAAATCCATTTTATTGATATATTTGTTACGAACAGGTAGTTAATTTTTTAAAAACCATTTTCTCTGTCTTTTCCACAACCTGTCCGTAAGCAGATTGCGATTGAATTTTCCTCCCTTGAACCCTGACTTGTAAAGGACCGCAGCAACACTGTTGTTAAAGTTAAAACAAAGAAATGGGTTGATGAACACACACTCTTAAACTCGGGAGGGGGTCAACTTTGCAAAGCACGCTCACAAACATACAAGGAAATGTAAAGATATCAAAAAGGTAAGGGCATTTACTAAATGGATAATAGCTTAACTGCAAACTAACGGGGGTTTCAGTTGAAACTAGACTTTTTTTAATTAACAAAGTCCAAAAAACCGGAGTTAACTGACTGGAAATGCTGAGTGGAGGGTAGGAGTTGTTTCAACCTCTTTTTTACACATTCTTCTGCTTGCATTTTCGAAGATAAGTTGAGGCGGCTTAGTGTCTGATTTCACCCTTTTTGACAAAGAGAAAACTGGAAGAGAGCAAGTTTTCTTGCTGTTTTGCAGGGTGTGGCTTCTGTTCTTCTTTCTTGCAGGAAGGCCTCGAGAAGTGAAATACAGCTTCAAGGCACGAGAAGCACGGCAGGAAAACCCATGAGGGCTGCTTGTTGACTCCAGGGGTGGGGGAAGGGGGGTGGTCTGTTGTTCAGGCACTAAGTGGGGGGGGGGGGGGAGGGCCTACTGAGAGCCACTCCCACTGCCCTTGCTACTGACGCCCCTACACCCCCCAACCCTGCCCCACAATACCCCTCCCACCTTGACCTACCTGTAGCCTGGGTCCAGCATCACTCCTGGGCCTCAGAGAGATGCTGCACCAGCAGCAGCTAACACCTACATGGTGGCACTGTTCAGTTAAAGAGCTGCCAGCCTCCGATCGGCCAGAAGCTATCAGAGGGCAGAACAGGGGTCCTTAATCCCATGGATGGCCCGCCGCTGTCCACTTAAGTGCTTAATTGGCATTTGATTTGGTGGGCCTCCCACAGAAGAGGCAACGTGCAGTTCTCGGCATCACTTTTTCCGTACATCAAGACCCCCGTTGACCAGATAAAATCCTGGCCTCAGTTACAGCACAGAATTCATGGTAAATTTGCTTGGTGCAGAAGAGACTTAAGTTCAAATGAGGACAGATTCTTCCTTGCAATTTATTTAGCCAGCAGCAATGATGCACAAATTCAGATTGCAGTGTTTGAGCAGCTATGTAAAGATATACATCGTGCCGTTCTTTAGCATATAAACACACTTGTCTTTAGAGGGGCAGAATATGGCTTTGGTACTTGGTGACTTCAGGGCAAGCTGCTTGGAGAGATTTTGATCAGGCATCAACTCTTGGAAACTTGGAGTTCTAACAATTCTGTTATTTGTATATATTCTGCCACTTGGCTCAGCAGCAACACTGACAGTCATTGGTCATGGAATTAATCATTTCTGCAGAAGAAGTTGTCATGTACAAAGGAAAATTAAATTATTTAAATATTGCAAATAGAGCAGAATGGTTCAATCTGCATATGGGATGCAAAAACAAAACTCTTTCACACATCATCCAACAGAGTAGAAACAAGAGTAGATTCGCTTGATTGTTTCACATTTAAATATGGTTGTTGTTAGCACTAGATGGTGACAATAAAGTGAACTGATAATCTTATGAAATCTAATGAATTTGTTTCGTTTTAAATCAAAGATACCACAAATGGTGAAGTTATTTCACTTTTCTGCAGAGAATAATATAACCCAGTCGAACATCCTCTTCAAAAACCTCCCTTTTTCTTACTCTCCATCACCAGTCCTAAACTTTCTCACATCATTCATTGGTGTCTGTTGAAGAAATTTGATTGTCAAAGAAATTCTCCGGACTCAGACCTTGAGCATTAACAAATTTTATTGCATGATATCATGGGGGGCACACCTTTCCTAATCACGGTCCGGTGCTACTCCAAAGAGCTCCAGATCTCCGCGGATTTATATAGTACAACAGATGCCGAGCTGACAGTTTCCCAATTAGTTACAAAACTACAAGATGGACACAGGACGGCCTTCGTGACTATACACCATGTAGAATCCGAGGTCAGCTTCGCATAAGGCTGTACATAACAAGCTATTATTTTCCTTAAGTTAATGCATACTCCAGATACCACATTCGCCCGTTGATAATGTCTGTGTGGGTTGCGGTTTTTCTTAGCAGGTTGCTGCAGACAAACGAGTCATTAAAGCAAAGAGCTGTAGACCCCAATGTCAGCAAAACTGCTACCACAATCCTTCCTTTTTGATCATAAGATCAAAGGAGCAGGTCCTGGGGGATTACCCGGCGGTGGAGGCTCGGAATCAGAAGGGTAGTCCTCAGGGTCTGATTGGGGCACTGCCTTGTCATCCTCTCCTCAAGCAGTTTCCTATTCCCCTATCTCCCTGGGAACTTTCGGCTGAGCCACCCTCGGACAAGGGGCGTGGGTTTGCCTGGTCAGTATGTTTCTCACACTAACTGTTCCTTAGGAATGTGTCATGTCTGGGTGATGAGATAAGAAGAGTGTTGCTGAAGCACAATGTCTCTCTCTGCTATTGCGCTGTACCAGCTGCAAGGCCAAGTTGCCTCTGCAGCCCTGAAGTTATGAAGTTATTTCTAATAAGCTTTCCCTCCCTGCAGCACTGAAGCTAGCTTGTTAGCAATACATGATTGATTAATTATTTCATCTTAAATGTCCCCATGAAATTCTGTTCTTAAAATTCTATTCTCACAGTCCCCCCTTTGATTCTTCTTTTACACTTTTAAGAATCCTTCCCTTGATCCCACCTAGGTGCCTTTGATGGTCTCTATTTGTCTAGAAACAGCCTTCAACACCCGGAGGGGTCGCACTCAATACGTTGCCTGCTTGTGCCACAAGAGGGGCCTGCGGGAACTCTGTAAAGGCATAAGTTTTGCAGGGGCTTCAATTACTTGTTTACAACATAAAAGGTGGAACACTTGTACAATTACAATTTCATTTAAGCATCACTGTTACATAATCGATTGTACAAACATAATACAATTCCATTCTTAGAGTACATTGATCATTCATTAATTCATTTTAAGTATATATGAAAAGGTTATACAATTACCCTTTTATGGCATAACTAATTGTCCCTCCTTTGACAGAGCAAGTTCGAACACTAATTGCTTTTCGGGTAGCTGTCCAACCTGTGTTCATACATCCTCTTACATCGCCTAATTAATTTCTAAAGTTGCCAAATTAAGTAGGTCACATATAAAACCATGATACCCAAAACCACTATCAGGACATGGGAGATAACTCTAAACCAGGGGTGTATCTGCACGTCTGACCCCCAGTTCCATAAGTCCTCCTGCCATTTATCTCGTCAATCTCATCTTGTGGCATCTTCGACTGTTGTTCCAGATTGTAGTACACTACAGCAATGACTTCTAGCTGCTGTCTATCTTTACCCAAGCCTGTGGGCAATTGCTGAATAGTATATTCATAGTCCCGGAGGTAATTTGTCAAATCCTCCTTAATACTTTCTGTCACAGTTATCGTTTCTGTCTTTTGTTTATTTATCTGTACCAACTCCATCTTCCCTACTCGGGTTGGTATTTGTGGGTTGAACCAAAATGTACTGTTGCTCACCGGCCAAGTCCGTTTATGTCCATACTGGTACTCCTTCGCTGTGGTGGTTAAGCAATATCTCCCCTTTTCCATATAGGCCACATGGGTTAACCCTGACAATGCTTTCCTAGTCTCCATGGTGCAATTTACCGTGGCATTAAATCCACATTTTGATTCTGCCATTTTATTTATGGGATGAGGACATATGACCACCTGGTTTTCCAGACTACGCTCAGACAATGGACAATGTTGTTCCAATTACCTCTTTTCCAATTTCCATAACATTTTCATAACATAGGGTAATATATCATAGTATTTTATGTAATCTTTTCCCCTCATCACCCCTATATTTTCTACTTTGTATAACTGCATCCCTAATTTATCTCAGAATTACAGGTATTCCCAACACTACTCCAATACTCATAGATCCTATATTTACACACTCCTGACCTTTCCATACTGAGTTTTCTGAGTTGGCACCTGGTAATTTTATCATTTGTGTGACTAGCTAAGTCCTCCAACTGGGTGTCATTGATCCAAACTGGCACCTGTCCTGCATCAATTTGCCTCCAATCTGAGATATTCAATAATACCGGTACCAACTCAAGCTTTATATTATCATATACAATTTTATTAGTTTTTATTATCGCAAGTCCATTTTCTGGTCCTGCAGTTAAGGCAGGGCAAGGGACACCAGTCACTTGTGACTGCTGGGTCGTAACCTTTCTCGTCGGTAATTCGGATGTGGGGATAATCGTGGGGGTTGGTGCTTTTTGTCTGTTTAATCTCACAACCTGGAATAGGAACTGTCCTTTTTTTTTAGAGCTTTAATATCTTGTGCTAGGGGGAGTTCGAGGATTGTCTGCACTCACCTTTGCTCTATCTCATGCTTTCCCTGTGTTACTACTATTCCCAAATAAGAAACCTTTTCCTTCATTATCTGTGCTTTTTTCAGCTTAACTTTCACTCTGACCTTCTGGAGGAAGGTGGAATATCGATCAATTATTATAATATCCCTGGGAGAGACACGTCCAGGTGAACTGTTGTCCCTGGAACGTAAACTTAAAGAACCCAATGCTAATATCCAACACAGTAAACCACTTAGACTGTTTTGTTTTTTTTATTTTCTAAAACTTTGATTGTCTTCTTAAATATCAGATATATTTCCCTTTGAGTGCTTTAAATAACTACTCATATCAATTAAATTTTGTTTATTGATTCCAATTTCTTATGCCCAGACTTGGTTGTACTCTTTGTACGTTAAAGACAGAAGTGCTTGCAACTACCTCTCCTTCTCAAGCACTTTGTCTCATTGATAAAGATGCTATGGCATTTGATGTCTGCAATTAAATTCTTAAATTCTCAAAGCTGCTGGATCTCTTGCTGTGGCATCAGTTCTCACATGGCCTTGGAACCTGCCGTCACCTGCTTAAAAAAAAACACAAAGAATCCATTGTGGCTCTGCCCCTGAGCCCAATGGGTTAATTTGTCCACTTATATCTGTCAATTTAGAAAGTTAAAATTTAACAATGTCCAATATGTATAAATTTTACTCTCAGCAATGCAAAAAGCTGCAGCAGGGTTAAGTTCTTTGTTTGTCTCCAAGGGGGTGGAGCAAAACATTCTCAGCTGCGTCACTTTAGTAACCTTTCTTTTCTGATCGAAAAGAACTACTGTCCATTTTAAACTTTTTCAATCCTTTTGGTATCCTTAGGATTTGAAAACAACAAAATCATTAGTAACATTATCAACTTCAAAGGAAAATATCTACTTCAGGAAAGACAACATTTTAGATCAAACTGCAATTGTTTTCAAATTTTTTAGCATCTTTTGTAAGAGGTTTCTAATGCCAGGATTTTTTTTTATAACAAAGATGATTCCAAATTCCAATTCACTGCAACAAATATTTAAAAACCAAAACTGCCAATGTTATATGAATGAGTCTTGTGTCCGGAGCTGAAGGCTCCTCCAAAACTTGACATAATAGACTTGAAAGTTCATTGTGGCCACAAATGAAATTTCCTGTTTTTCAACTTAACAGGTCAATTAACCTTAACAGTATTAATTTAATTCAGACTTATTAACTTATAATACTTATTAACTACACACAGAACAGAATAGCGCGTGCTTATTTTAAAAGATAGGTAAATTACGTCATTTTTCTTGTTCTTCAGGCGCCTTTTCAAATGACTGTAATGAAACCAAAAACTAAAGAAAGAGTTATTTAACATTCTTATAACAAAAGATTTAACACCAGCTTTTTAAACAGACAGAATCTTTCCTATATCTCCTTTGTTTATCCATCTCTCTCTTAAACCAATATCCAATTCCTGACATTTGCTACTTAAAACAGTCAATAAAACATGTCTTTAATTTAAACTCCAGAAACTAGAACAGATTTTAAACTGGAACTCCAATTAAAGCAGGAGTTGTAAACTTCAAATTGGATTCTGCCAAACATCTTCAGACCTTCAAGGCTGAAGCTTATCTCTTAGAAAATTGTTCATTGCCTTTTCACAGTTGCAAAACCAACTTTTAAAATAATAAAACTTTAACTTAAAATATAATTCAAGTTTATATCCCATTCCTGGGTACACAATCTTAAATTGAAATGAACACACTCAACAATCATTTTTCACACTCATTCAATTCCAAACAACTTAATAGACTGATGCTTTCAACATTAAAGCCAGACAACAAAGAGTTAACGACAGTCAGTTCTACGGAACACAATTTGTACAGAACACAAGCTGTACATCCCAGACATTCAATTCATTCGTGGACGCTTCCAACATTCACACATTCGAATCAAAGCCACAGAAACTTGTTTTTACTCTAAAACATAGTCTTTTATGTCACTCTGCCATAAACCTTGCCAATGATTTTCTTCTTTCTTCAGGCTTAGGGGGCTGATGGCCTTTCGCAATTCTTTAAATTTATCTAAACACCGGAGCATGTAAGCATTATCCCATGAGGGGTCGCCGCACCCACTCTCAACACATGTCCTCCAGTAATCAATCTTTTCCAATTTAAAGGAGCCTCCATAAGGCCAGTTGCCGTGGGACCACCTGTATAGATCGGAGGTGAAAGGAATAACATAGCTACTGTCACCTGTCTCCCTCCAAACAATATCAGCCGGTGACCCTGGCGGAACCGGGGGGTCTCCTACCTTCGTTTTACATTGCACGTATTTACCGTGGCACTTCTGCGTCTTCCTCGAGGGGGCAAACGGACATGGGCCGCCCTTCTCAGCGGGACATGGTTTACTTGTCCCCGGGGGCAGCCCTTCTTCCTTACGTTTAGAACTCGTCGACCCCATCGTCACTTCCTCAGTTCCGAAGTGCGGATCTACGATCTGTGGAGAAATGAACAACAAACCAAACAAAGACAAACTTGCGCTGGCGTCGTTGTCAATCCCTCAAGGTCACCTGAATTGATTACTATTCCCGAACGTTCTACGGCAGCAGTCTTTCCAGTTCCGTCTTGTCACAGCGTCTTTCCCTAACTTGGAATCAGCCTGTGGACTCAGGTCAGGATCATGCAGTCAGCCGGTTCTCTACGGCAGCGGTCTTTCCAGTTCCGTCTTGTCACAGCGTCTTTCCCTAACTTGGGATCAGCTTGTGGACTCAGGTCAGGATCATGCAGTCAGCCGCTTCTATAATTTAGGTTCGCTCAGGATCCCGTAATTAAGGGATCTTGCCAACTACGCCAGATTGTTGAAGAAATTTGATTGTCAAAGAAATTCTCCAGACTCAGACCTTGAGCATTAACAAATTTTATTGCATGATATCATGGGGGGCACACCTTTCCTAATCACGGTCCGGTGCTACTCCAAAGCGCTCCAGATCTCTGCGGATTTATATAGTACAACAGATGCCGAGCTGACAGTCTCCCAATTAGTTACAAAACTACAAGATAGACACAGGACGGCCTACGTGACTATACACCATGTAGAATCCGAGGTCAGCCTTGCATAAGGCTGTACATAATAAGCTATTATTTTCCTTAAGTTAATGCATACTCCAGATACCACATTTGCCCATTGATAACGTCTGTGTGGGTTGCGGTTTTGCTTAGCAGGTTGCTGCAGACAAACAAGTCATTAAAGCAAAGA
Source organism: Heterodontus francisci (assembly GCF_036365525.1). Taxonomy (NCBI): domain Eukaryota; kingdom Metazoa; phylum Chordata; class Chondrichthyes; order Heterodontiformes; family Heterodontidae; genus Heterodontus; species Heterodontus francisci. Next base: position 40,949,491 of record NC_090396.1, on the reverse strand, counting down.
GCTGTAGACCCCAAGGTCAGCAAAACTGCAACCACAGTGTCCATTATAATTGTTTTATTGTTTATATTTATTTGACCTTTGTGAAGCACTCAAGATGTTTTATTATGTTGAAATACTATAGTAGCACAAATGCACTTTACAAATCTTCAGATTTAGAATGAAGTGATGGTTGAAAACAGCACTCATGCCAATTTAAAAAGGGCACTTCCATAACATATGACAGGAAAAGGAAACCACAACTGGCTCAGAGCTAAGTGTTCGTGATTGACATTTCAACATTAATGCATGAACATCTTCTCTACAGGAAAGGATGACCACAAAACACTGAATTTTCAATTTTCATTAGCTACTTTTGTTGTCCCTTGATATAAAAAAGAACAGAAACATAAAAAGGGTAAAGTTCCATATCTACACAAGTAACTAATAGTTACCTGCCTAATAACAAAGATTTTCCATGATGATATCTAGAATTTTTGATGAGCGCCACTATTTATCACATAAAATAAGAAGTTTTTGACTTGTATTGTAGACTACAGCAATGCAAACAGTTTCAAAATCCACAGCAAATTCTAGATTGATTTGCTCACAGTTCACTGTGTGTAGTGTGACGGCAACATTAGTGGCACAGTACACGATGTATCAGTTTTCTCTACTGAAGACCAGTAGGGTGCAAGTTTACCATTGCCATTCAAAAGATGGGTGCTGGATCTTAGCTGAGCCATCTAGGAGAAGCACTTTCCCATAAAATGGGAGGAAAAATCAGAGGTGAAAGAGCCAAGCCAGATTACACTTGCCCTCTTTCTGACGACTGGCACAGATCCAGAAAGGGATTTAAGCTTTCATGTTTGATGTGAATGGTATGTGGGGCACTTAACAAAAAAAAACTATGTTTTAATATCATAATATTTGAACATGATTATTTCTTCTAAAACTAACAAATTAAAATGAATGTAATTTAAAACACAAAGTAACATTAAAACATTAAACATGCTGCATATGAGGATACAAAATGCATAAAATGTTCACATAAATGTAATGTTACCAATACAAATGACATATTCAAGAGATTGTATACTAAATAAGAAGAAATGACCATTCAAATTTTAAAAAGTTACTTTACTGAGGCATCGTGATTCAGCTGGCATTTAGTGGTTAGTTTTAAAGTCGCTCTGAGATATCACTACTGATGTCTACATTTCCCGAACTTGCTTTTCAACAGTGCTTCAGTATGATTCTTAGATTCGTGAACAGCAGGTGGTTAAGCTTCCATCAAGGTAATCATGACATTGTTTCATAATTCAGTCATCAGGTTTTAAGATCAAAACATCTTGCTAACAGGCTTATAAAACAACCTAAAACTGCGAGAAGGCACTTGTGGACTCAATTTGTATGCATTGCCACAGAATTTTGTTTTAATATCATGCTCCAGCTAAGATTGAGCCCTTTTAGTTAAATTGAAAATCCCAGTAAAAGGCCAAGGACATTTGTGCAAGGAACCAGCAAATTTGAAAAGATCCTGGGAAGCAGCATAAGGAGATATCAAGCTTAGCTTTTAAAAAGTCATTAGTTTGGAGAAGGAGGGAAAGATGAATGCAGTTAAGAAATGCTACAATTGGATTGATATTGTGGATAAAGAGTGAGAGAAGATGCTACAATGAATCTTGTTTCAATAAAGGGAGGGTGCAGGGAATTCAACAAGGAGGATGGATGTAGGGCAGCATATCTGGAGATTAGGAGGTACAAAGAGAAGTTTGAAGGAGCAATAATGTAGCAGTTAAGACAAATTGGAGATGTGAACTATTACAGACGTAAAGTTATTAATTTACTATAATGTTTGAAATAATTTTCTTGGTGTCAAGTTGTATAACCATTTACCTTTTTTTATTGAGAACTTTTCAGTAAGCTGCATGACTTTATTTCATTAGAATTTCCATTACCTAAGTCACAAAATCCTGAAACCCTTGAATTTAAACTTACAAGATTGATTTATGTGAACAAGAATTAATCTGATAACTACGAAGCAGATTTTCACAAATTCATCTCAGAAAACACAGAAGACTCCTAAAAGATTTAATCTAATGACTGAAAAGGTTTTGGTGAGTCAGCTAATAGAATTTGGACCAATGTTTAGTTACCAGAATCATGGAAGTTATTTTAGGGTGCACTGAGGTTCAGAATGAGTATTGCTGAAGTAACCACCATCAATAGAATAGCCACAAACATGCAACTAATTACATGAATGTAATCTGGACAATTTTGTTTTTCCTTGTGATGTTTGCAGAAAAAAACATGCAGCAATAACCAGATAATAATGCACAATTTCATTGTGTGGATGTGACACACAAACACCAAAATGTGTCAGTTTTGAATGTGTGCTAGTTAGCTGGTCAGAATACAGATAGTAATGCTGACCCTACAGTTGGCCTCAGACAAAGAAGAAAGAAAATCTGGCTCCCAATGCAATGCAGTGCGACCCTGCTGGAACGCATGCAGCTTTGGCTGCCAGATCAGGACAAGTTGATTCTCAGCTGCACTACCATTGTGAGCCCTGCATAAACATTTTGCTACACAGAAGAATCCTTCTCAACCCCACACAGTCAAACAGCCTCCTGACACAGAGGAACATGGAAACATAGGAAATAGGAGCAGGAATAGCTACATTCAACTACATCATGGCTGATCTTCTACTTCAACACCATTTTCCTGCACTATCCCTGCAACACTTGATGTTTCTAATATGTAGAAATCTATTTATCTCAGTCTTGAAATATTCAATGACTGCGCCTCCACAGCCCTCTGGAATTGAGAATTCCAAAGATTCACCACCCTCTGAGTAAAAAAATTCCTCCTCATCTCAGTCCTAAGCGGCATACTTCTTATTCTGAGACTGTGTCCCCTAGTTCAAGGCCCACAGCCAGGGGAAACATCCTTCTTACATCTACCCTGTCGAGCCCTGTAAGAATTTTGTATGATTTAATGAGATCACTTCTCATTCTTTTGCCAGTTCTGATGAAAAGTCATCGACCTGAAATGCCAACTCTGCCCCTCTCTCCACAGATGCTGCCCAACCCACCAAGCACCCCAAGCACCCTCTGCCCCCGTTTCAGATCTCCAGCATTAGCAATATTCTGCTGCACACATGAAGGCTCAATGTGATGAAGTATGAAAAGAGTTGCTGGAGTCCATGAAACCATGTCCTACTCTAAGCATAAGAATATAAGAGCATACAAACATACGAATTAGGAGCAGGAGTAGGCCACTCGGCCCCTCGAGCCTGCTCCACCATTCAACGAGATCATAGCTGATCTGATTGTAACCTCAACTCCACATTCACACCTACCCCCAATAACCTTTCATCCTCTTACTTATCAAGAATCCATCTACCTCTGCCTTAAAAGTATTTAAAGACTCTGCATCCACTGCCTTTTGAAGAAGAGAGTTCCAAAGACGCACGACTGAGAGAAAACATTTCTCCTCACCTCTGTCATAAATGGGCAACCCCTTATTTTTAAATAGTGACTCCAAGTTTTAGATTCTCCCAGACGTGGAAACATCCTTTCCACATCCACTCTGTCAAGACCTCTCACGATCTTATATATTTCAAACAAGTCATCTCTTACTCTTCTAAACTCCAGGGGATATAAGCCTAGCCTGTCCAACCTTTCCTCATAAGACAATCGCCCATTCCAGATATTAGTCTAGTAAACCTTCTCTGAACTGCTTCCAATGCATTTACATCCTTTGTTAAATACTATACACAGTACTCCAGATGTGGTCTCACCAATGCCCTGTATAACTGAAGCATAATCTCCCTACTTTTATATTCAATTCCCCTCGCAATAAATGATATCATTCTATTAGCTTTCCTAATTACTTGCTGCACCTGCATACTAACCTTTTGCGATTCATGCACTAGGACACCCAGATCCCTCTGCATCTCAGAGCTCTGCAATCTCTCACCATTTAGATAATATGCTTCTTTTTTTATTCTTCCTGCCAAAGTGGACAATTTCACACTTTTCCCACATTATATTCCATTTGCCAGATGTTTGCCCACTCACTTAACCTATCTAGATCCCTTTGTAGCCTCCTTATGTCCTCATCACAAATAAACTTTCCTACCTATCTTATGTCATCAGTAAATTTAGCAACCATACCTTCGGTCCCTTCATCCAAATCATTGATATAAATTGTAAAAAGTTGAGGCCCAGCACTGATACCTGTGGCACACCACTCATTACATCTTGCCAACCAGAAAATGACTCATTTATGCCTACTCTCTGTTTCTGTTAGCTAGCCAATCTTCAATCCATGCCAATATGTTACCCCCTACAACATGAGCTTTTATTTTCCACGATAATCTTTGATGTGGCACCTTATCAAATGCCTTCTGGAAATCTAAGTACAGTATATCCACCAGTTCCCTTTATCCACAGCACATGTTACTTCTTCAAATAACTCCAATAAACATGATTTCCCTTTCACAAAAGGGAATGAAAGGAGAGAAATCAGAGACTTTTTTGTTTAAATTTGCTATCTTTGACACAGAGTGGCTCATAAAATTCTCAGTAAAAACCCTTTAGATATTTGTACAATAAATTGAGTTATGTTTCTCTGCACATGAACAAAGTAGCTAATGTTGAGATTGAGAAGAGGGCACAGATTTAAGGTCATTGTCAAAAGAAGCAATGGTGATATGAGGAAAAACTTTTTTATGCAGCAAGTGGTTAGGATCTGGAATGCACTACCTGAGAGTACGGTGGAGGCAGGTTCAATCGAGGCATTCAAGACGGAATTGGGTTATTATCTGAAAAGGAAGAATGTACAGGGGCACAGGGAGGATGCAGGGGAGTGGCACTAGGTAAATTGCTCCTTTGAAGAGCCAGCACAGGCACCATGGGCCAAATGGCCACCTTTTGTGCTGTAAAAATTCTGTGAACTATCTGGGAACAGAACATTTTGGTAGGCAGAACATTGAGAGACAATATAACACAAAGGGTACAACTCTAAAGGGCGTACAGGAGCAGAGGGACATGGTGTATATGTGCATGAGTCATTGAAGGTAGCAGGACAGATTGAGGGGGCAGTTAATAAAGCATACAGTATCCTATGCTTTATTAATAGGGCCATAGAGTACAAGAACAAGGAGGTTATGTTAGATTAGATTAGATTAGAGATACAGCACTGAAACAGGCCCTTCGGCCCACCGAGTCTGTGCCGACCATCAACCACCCATTTATACTAATCCTACATTCCTACCAAACATCCCCATCTGTCCCTATATTTCACTACCACCTACCTACACTAGTGACAATTTATAATGGCCAATTTACCTACCAACCTGCAAGTCTTTTGGCTTGTGGGAGGAAACCGGAGCACCCGGAGAAAACCCACGCAGACACAGGGAGAACTTGCAAACTCCACACAGGCAGTGCCCAGAATCGAACCCGGGTCCCTGGAGCTGTGAGGCTGCAGTGCTAACCACTGCGCCACTGTGCCGCCCCTGTTGAACTTGTATAAGACACTAGTTCGGAGGAAAAACTTTTTACACAGTGAGTGGTTAGGATCTGAAATGCACTACCTGTGAGTGTGGTGGAGGCAGGTTTAATGAAGCCCTTCATTAGGGTATTAGACTACTATCTGAAAAGGAAGAACGTTCAGGATTACAGGATGAAGGCGGGGGACTGGCAGTAGGTGAATTTCTCATTCCGAGAGCCGGTGCAGATTCAATGGGCCAAATGGCTTCCTTCTGTGCTGTAACAATTCTGTGATTCTGAGAACAAGATGTCTACCATCTCAGGTATATAAATCATATAAATTACTTCAAAGGTGGTGTAGCTTATTTGTGTACAGATTTACATCCACTGTTCTTCATGAAGTTGATTAAAGATCCTCATGCGATAAACATAAGGCACTGCTTAAAGATCAGATCTTCCTCACAGGCAAGAACGTCCTCCTGTATCACACTTTTATTACAACTGCAGAAGTAATAGATGCCTGGCAACAGGAACATGTGGGTTTTCTGTCTTGCCAGTGGAACAGCAGAAAGACACTTAAAGGCAAGAAGAGCAGGGAAGAGGAGAGAGAGAAAGAGAATTTTTAAATGAGATCAAGAGTTTGAACTGAGAGTGTCTGTTTGCTCCGGGACTGAGAAGATCTCTCCTGTCTGCTCCCATCTCTTCCTCACAAGCTTCTGAATCCACTGAAGGCACATGAACCCCAAGAGAGAAAAGTCTCATACAGTGTATAAGGTTTAAGAAGAATATTGGGCCCCAACGAAAAGCAAGATCTACCTACAATCAAGGACTCTACAGTGAGCTCAAAGTACCATAGCAAAATCTCTTCAGAGATTGCCTCAAACTTTTCCACTTCATTTTTCTTGTGCTCTTTTCTGTCTCTATTTGCATGTGTGTATCACATATGCATGCTAGCGTGGGTGCATCATGTATCCGTTGACATTAACCGAATTAGAGTTGAAGTTTAATAAATTTCAACTTTTCTTCTTTAAACCTAAGAAAGCCTGTTTGTGCTGGTTTCTTTGCCTTATAATTTGAAAGCAGTGAACAAGGATTTAGCAAACTAAAAACATGGTGTGATTAAAATTAAACCCTGTTACGGTAAGACCAGGTGAAGGCTGAGAGGTACCCCTAGACAGCTTTCTCACCTGGTCGTAACACTATATACATATTTCATGTATATTTACACACACAAGTACTAGCTTCTACAAAACAGACATTGTACTTATTCTAAATATAAGACACAAGATGTTTTACTTTAACAAACTCTTACATTGCAAATATTTTTGTGAAGGCATTCTCTTGTACAATGTTAAGAATTTTATAATTCCATGATTCTTTTTATGTTTAATGGCAAAAGCCCATGCTCCAGGTTAATGTGACATGCAATGAAATTAACACAATTCATTTGAAAGCTAGCGTGCCATACTTTGTGTTCGCAACAGGTTCATATCTTCATACACTGAGTTTGGAGCTCTCCCACGCTTTGGTTGCTCACGATGGCAGATTTTCTTTGCCTAAAAAATAAGACACTTGTTAAAAATCCCATTTCTCTGAACTAAAATTTAGATTTTCAAATGGAGAACCCTGGACCTTAGGGGGCCTCAAGGAAGCCTGGAGGATCCTGAAAATGCCTGTTCATATCGTATTAACCTTCTCTATTTTACTGTATTTGTTGTCATATTATTTCTGCTTTTCTTAATGAAAGACAGGCTCTGCGCTGTTTCCGATTGGACACATCCCATTACCTTCCTGATGTTAGAACAGGGAGTCTGCAGAAATATGTCTACAGTTGGAAAGTGTCGTCCAGACAGAAAGATTTGTGAATCACTGAATTAAGCATCGATATGGGGAACAAAAATATCACAAGTGTCTGTATGGAGGAGGACAGCATTGTTCTGGGGGATGAAGACACGGTCCCAGTTCCGAATTTCCAATTCATCACCCGCATGGATTAGTAACTATTAAGCATCTGGGAGGAGGGCAGGTTGCTACAACTGTGCTGCCAAATGGCCAAATGCTCATTCTTCATGGGATTTCTTTTATATTCTTTAAGGGGAATGTCCATGGAGCAGTCAACGTTCAGCAACGTCATTCAGCAATACGTGTGATCCTGGAGTTCAGCAGTCCCCGTGATCCCAGAGTTCAGCAGTCCATGTGATCCAGGCGTTCAGCAACATGAGTGATCCTGGAATTCATCAGTCCGTGTGATCCTGCAGTTCAGCAGTCCCTGTGATGCTGGAGTTCAGCAGTCCCCGTGATCCTGGAGTTCAGCAGTCCCCGTGATGCTGGAGTTCAGCAGTCCGTGTGATCCTGGAGTTCAGTAGTCCGTGTGACCCTGGAATTCAGCAGTCCGTGTGATCCTGGAGTTCAGCAGTCCATGTGATCCTGGAGTTCAGTAGTCCGTGTGATCCTGGAGTTCAGCAGTCCATGTGATCCTGAAGTTCAGTAGTCCGTGTGATCCTGGAGTTCAGTAGTCCATGCGATCCTGGAGTTCAGCAGTCTGTGTGATCCTGGAGTTCAGCAGTCCATGTGATCCTGGAGTTCAGTAGTCCATGTGATCCTGGAGTTCAGCAGTCTGTGTGATCCTGGAGTTCAGCAGTACGTGTGATCCTGGAGTTCAGTAGTCCGTGTGATCCTGGAGTTCAGCAGTCCATGTGATCCTGGAGTTCAGTAGTCCATGTGATCCTGGAGTTCAGCAGTCCCCGTGTGATCCTGGAGCTCAGCGATCTGTGTGATCCTGGAGTTCAGCAGTCCATGTGATCCCGGAGTTCAGCAGTCTGTGTGATCCCGGAGTTCAGCAGTCTGTGTGATCCTGGAGTTCAGCAGTCTGTGTGATCCTGGAGTTCAGCAGTCCCCGTGTTTCTGGAGTTCAGCAGTCCGTGTGATCCCGGAGTTCAGCAGTCTGTGTGATCCTGGAGTTCAGCAGTCCGTGTGATCCTGGAGTTCAGTAGTCCGTGTGATCCTGGAGTTCAGCAGTCCATGTGATCCTGGAGTTCAGTAGTCCATGTGATCCTGGAGTTCAGCAGTCCCCGTGTTCCTGGAGTTCAGCAGTCCCCATGTGATCCTGGAGTTCAGCAGTCCGTGTGATCCTGGAGTTCAGCAGTCCGTGTGATCGTGGAGTTCAGCAGTCCATGTGATCCTGGAGTTCAGCAGTCTGTGTGATCCTGGATTTAAGCAGTCCGTGTGATCCTGGAGTTCAGCAGTCCGTGTGATCGTGGAATTCAGTAGTCCGTGTGATCCTGGAGTTCAGTAGTCCATGTGATCCTGGAGTTAAGCAGTCCCTGTGATCGTGGAGTTCAACAGTCCGTGTGATCGTGGAATTCAGCAGTCCGTGTGATCCTGGAGTTCAGCAGTCTGTGTAATCCTGGAGTTTAGCAGTCTGTGTGATCCTGGAGTTCAGCAGTCCCCGTGATGCTGGAGTTCAGCAGTCCGTGTGATCGTGGAATTCAGCAGTCCGTGTGATCCTGGAGTTCAGCAGTCTGTGTAATCCTGGAGTTTAGCAGTCTGTGTGATCCTGGAGTTTAGCAGTCTGTGTGATCCTGGAGTTCAGCAGTCTATGTGATGCTGGAGTTCAGTAGTCCGTGTGATCCTGGAATTCAGCAGTCCGTGTGATCCTGGAGTTCAGCAGTCCATGTGATGCTGGAGTTCAGTAGTCCGTGTGATCCTGGAGTTCAGCAGTCCATGTGATCCTGAAGTTCAGTAGTCCGTGTGATCCTGGAGTTCAGTAGTCCATGTGATCCTGGAGTTCAGCAGTCTGTGTGATCCTGGAGTTCAGTAGTCCATGTGATCCTGGAGTTCAGCAGACCCCGTGTGATCCTGGAGCTCAGCGGTCCGTGTGATCCTGGAGTTCAGCAGTCCCCGTGTTCCTGGAGTTCAGCAGTCCTTGTGATCCCGGAGTTCAGCAGTCTGTGTGATCCTGGAGTTCAGCAGTCCGTGTGATCCTGGAGTTCAGTAGTCCATGTGATCCTGGAGTTCAGCAGTCCATGTGATCCTGGAGTTCAGTAGTCCATGTGATCCTGGAGTTCAGCAGTCCCCGTGTTCCTGGAGTTCAGCAGTCCCCATGTGATCCTGGAGTTCAGCAGTCCGTGTGATCCTGGAGTTCAGCAGTCCATGTGATCCTGGAGTTCAGTAGTCTGTGTGATCCTGGAGTTAAGCAGTCCGTGTGATCCTGGAGTTCAGCAGTCCGTGTGATCGTGGAATTCAGTAGTCCGTGTGATCCTGGAGTTCAGTAGTCCATGTGATCCTGGAGTTCAGCAGTCCGTGTGATCGTGGAATTCAGTAGTCCGTGTGATCCTGGAGTTCAGCAGTCCGTGTGATCGTGGAATTCAGTAGTCCGTGTGATCCTGGAGTTCAGTAGTCCGTGTGATCCTGGAGTTCAGTAGTCCATGTGATCCTGGAGTTAAGCAGTCCCTGTGATCGTGGAGTTCAACAGTCCGTGTGATCGTGGAATTCAGCAGTCCGTGTGATCCTGGAGTTCAGCAGTCTGTGTAATCCTGGAGTTTAGCAGTCTGTGTGATCCTGGAGTTCAGCAGTCCCCGTGATGCTGGAGTTCAGCAGTCCGTGTGATCGTGGAATTCAGCAGTCCGTGTGATCCTGGAGTTCAGCAGTCTGTGTAATCCTGGAGTTTAGCAGTCTGTGTGATCCTGGAGTTTAGCAGTCTGTGTGATCCTGGAGTTCAGCAGTCTATGTGATGCTGGAGTTCAGTAGTCCGTGTGATCCTGGAATTCAGCAGTCCGTGTGATCCTGGAGTTCAGCAGTCTATGTGATGCTGGAGTTCAGTAGTCCGTGTGATCCTGGAATTCAGCAGTCCATGTGATCCTGGAGTTCAGCAGTCCATGTGATCCTGGCGTTCAGTAGTCCGTGTGATCCTGGAGTTCAGCAGTCCATGTGATCCTGAAGTTCAGTAGTCCGTGTGATCCTGGAGTTCAGTAGTCCATGTGATCCTGGAGTTCAGCAGTCTGTGTGATCCTGGAGTTCAGTAGTCCATGTGATCCTGGAGTTCAGCAGTCCCCGTGTGATCCTGGAGCTCAGCGGTCCGTGTGATCCTGGAGTTCAGCAGTCCCCGTGTTCCTGGAGTTCAGCAGTCCTTGTGATCCCGGAGTTCAGCAGTCTGTGTGATCCTGGAGTTCAGCAGTCCGTGTGATCCTGGAGTTCAGTAGTCCATGTGATCCTGGAGTTCAGCAGTCCATGTGATCCTGGAGTTCAGTAGTCCATGTGATCCTGGAGTTCAGCAGTCCATGTGATCCTGGAGTTCAGTAGTCCATGTGATCCTGGAGTTCAGCAGTCCCCGTGTTCCTGGAGTTCAGCAGTCCCCATGTGATCCTGGAGTTCAGCAGTCCGTGTGATCCTGGAGTTCAGCAGTCCGTGTGATCCTGGAGTTCAGTAGTCTGTGTGATCCTGGAGTTAAGCAGTCCGTGTGATCCTGGAGTTCAGCAGTCCGTGTGATCGTGGAATTCAGTAGTCCGTGTGATCCTGGAGTTCAGTAGTCCATGTGATCCTGGAGTTCAGCAGTCCGTGTGATCGTGGAATTCAGTAGTCCGTGTGATCCTGGAGTTCAGCAGTCCGTGTGATCGTGGAATTCAGTAGTCCGTGTGATCCTGGAGTTCAGTAGTCCGTGTGATCCTGGAGTTCAGTAGTCCATGTGATCCTGGAGTTAAGCAGTCCCTGTGATCGTGGAGTTCAACAGTCCGTGTGATCGTGGAATTCAGCAGTCCGTGTGATCCTAGAGTTCAGCAGTCTGTGTAATCCTGGAGTTTAGCAGTCTGTGTGATCCTGGAGTTCAGCAGTCCCCGTGATGCTGGAGTTCAGCAGTCCGTGTGATCGTGGAATTCAGCAGTCCGTGTGATCCTGGAGTTCAGCAGTCTGTGTAATCCTGGAGTTTAGCAGTCTGTGTGATCCTGGAGTTTAGCAGTCTGTGTGATCCTGGAGTTCAGCAGTCTATGTGATGCTGGAGTTCAGTAGTCCGTGTGGTCCTGGAATTCAGCAGTCCGTGTGATCCTGGAGTTCAGCAGTCCATGTGATGCTGGAGTTCAGTAGTCCGTGTGATCCTGGAATTCAGCAGTCCGCGTGATCCTGGAGTTCAGCAGTCCATGTGATCCTGGAGTTCAGTAGTCCGTGTGATCCTGGAGTTCAGCAGTCCATGTGATCCTGAAGTTCAGTAGTCTGTGTGATCCTGGAGTTCAGTAGTCCATGTGATCCTGGAGTTCAGCAGTCTGTGTGATCCTGGAGTTCAGTAGTCCATGTGATCCTGGAGTTCAGCAGTCCCCGTGTGATCCTGGAGCTCAGCGGTCCGTGTGATCCTGGAGTTCAGCAGTCCCCGTGTTCCTGGAGTTCAGCAGACCTTGTGATCCCGGAGTTCAGCAGTCTGTGTGATCCTGGAGTTCAGCAGTCCGTGTGATCCTGGAGTTCAGTAGTCCATGTGATCCTGGAGTTCAGCAGTCCATGTGATCCTGGAGTTCAGTAGTCCATGTGATCCTGGAGTTCAGCAGTCCCCGTGTTCCTGGAGTTCAGCAGACCCCATGTGATCCTGGAGTTCAGCAGTCCGTGTGATCCTGGAGTTCAGCAGTCCGTGTGATCCTGGAGTTCAGTAGTCTGTGTGATCCTGGAGTTAAGCAGTCCGTGTGATCCTGGAGTTCAGCAGTCCGTGTGATCGTGGAATTCAGTAGTCCGTGTGATCCTGGAGTTCAGTAGTCCATGTGATCCTGGAGTTCAGCAGTCCGTGTGATCGTGGAATTCAGTAGTCCGTGTGATCCTGGAGTTCAGCAGTCCGTGTGATCGTGGAATTCAGTAGTCCGTGTGATCCTGGAGTTCAGTAGTCCGTGTGATCCTGGAGTTCAGTAGTCCATGTGATCCTGGAGTTAAGCAGTCCCTGTGATCGTGGAGTTCAACAGTCCGTGTGATCGTGGAATTCAGCAGTCCGTGTGATCCTGGAGTTCAGCAGTCTGTGTAATCCTGGAGTTTAGCAGTCTGTGTGATCCTGGAGTTCAGCAGTCCCCGTGATGCTGGAGTTCAGCAGTCCGTGTGATCGTGGAATTCAGCAGTCCGTGTGATCCTGGAGTTCAGCAGTCTGTGTAATCCTGGAGTTGAGCAGTCTGTGTGATCCTGGAGTTTAGCAGTCTGTGTGATCCTGGAGTTCAGCAGTCTATGTGATGCTGGAGTTCAGTAGTCCGTGTGATCCTGGAATTCAGCAGTCCGTGTGATCCTGGAGTTCAGCAGTCCATGTGATGCTGGAGTTCAGTAGTCCGTGTGATCCTGGAATTCAGCAGTCCGTGTGATCCTGGAGTTCAGCAGTCCATGTGATCCTGGAGTTCAGTAGTCCGTGTGATCCTGGAGTTCAGCAGTCCTTGTGATCCTGAAGTTCAGTAGTCCGTGTGATCCTGGAGTTCAGTAGTCCATGTGATCCTGGAGTTCAGCAGTCTGTGTGATCCTGGAGTTCAGTAGTCCATGTGATCCTGGAGTTCAGCAGTCCCCGTGTGATCCTGGAGCTCAGCGGTCCGTGTGATCCTGGAGTTCAGCAGTCCCCGTGTTCCTGGAGTTCAGCAGTCCTTGTGATCCCTGAGTTCAGCAGTCTGTGTGATCCTGGAGTTCAGCAGTCCGTGTGATCCTGGAGTTCAGTAGTCCATGTGATCCTGGAGTTCAGCAGTCCATGTGATCCTGGAGTTCAGTAGTCCATGTGATCCTGGAGTTCAGCAGTCCCCGTGTTCCTGGAGTTCAGCAGTCCCCATGTGATCCTGGAGTTCAGCAGTCCGTGTGATCCTGGAGTTCAGCAGTCCGTGTGATCCTGGAGTTTAGTAGTCTGTGTGATCCTGGAGTTAAGCAGTCCGTGTGATCCTGGAGTTCAGCAGTCCGTGTGATCGTGGAATTCAGTAGTCCGTGTGATCCTGGAGTTCAGTAGTCCATGTGATCCTGGAGTTCAGCAGTCCGTGTGATCGTGGAATTCAGTAGTCCGTGTGATCCTGGAGTTCAGCAGTCCGTGTGATCGTGGAATTCAGTAGTCCGTGTGATCCTGGAGTTCAGTAGTCCATGTGATCCTGGAGTTCAGCAGTCCCTGTGATCGTGGAGTTCAGCAGTCCAAGTGATCCTGGAGTTAAGCAGTCCGTGTGATCCTGGAGTTCAACAGTCCGTGTGATCGTGGAATTCAGCAGTCCGTGTGATCCTGGAGTTCAGCAGTCTGTGTAATCCTGGAGTTTAGCAGTCTGTGTGATCCTGGAGTTCAGCAGTCCCCGTGATGCTGGAGTTCAGCAGTCCCCGTGATGCTGGAGTTCAGCAGTCCCCGTGATCCTGGAGTTCAGCAGTCTATGTGATCCTGGAGTTCAGTAGTCCGTGTGATCCTGGAATTCAGCAGTCCGTGTGATCCTGGAGTTCAGCAGTCCATGTGATCCTGGAGTTCAGTAGTCCGTGTGATCCTGGGGTTCAGCAGTCCATGTGATCCTGAAGTTCAGTAGTCCGTGTGATCCTGGAGTTCAGTAGTCCATGTGATCCTGGAGTTCAGCAGTCTGTGTGATCCTGGAGTTCAGCAGTCCATGTGATCCTGGAGTTCAGTAGTCCCCGTGTGATCCTGGAGTTCAGTAGTCCATGTGATCCTGGAGTTCAGCAGTCTGTGTGATCCTGGAGTTCAGCAGTCCATGTGATCCTGGAGTTCAGTAGTCCATGTGATCCTGGAGTTCAGCAGTCCGTGTGATCCTGGAGTTCAGTAGTCCATGTGATCCTGGAGTTCAGCAGTCCATGTGTGATCCTGGAGCTCAGCGGTCCGTGTGATCCTGGAGTTCAGCAGTCCCCGTGTGATCCTGGAGCTCAGCGGTCCATGTGATCCTGGAGTTCAGCAGTCCATGTGATCCCGGAGTTCAGCAGTCTGTGTGATCCTGGAGTTCAGCAGTCCGTGTGATCCTGGAGTTCTGTAGTCCGTGTGATCCTGGAGTTCAGCAGTCCTTGTGATCCTGGAGTTCAGTAGTCCATGTGATCCTGGAGTTCAGCAGTCCCCATGTGATCCTGGAGTTCAGCAGTGCGTGTGATCCTGGAGTTCAGCAGTCCGTGTGATCGTGGAGTTCAGCAGTCCGTGTGATCGTGGAGTTCAGCAGTCCATTTGATCCTGGAGTTCAGCAGTCCATGTGATCCTGGAGTTCAGCAGTCCGTGTGATCGTGGAGTTCAGCAGTCCATTTGATCCTGGAGTTCAGTAGTCCATGTGATCCTGGAGTTCAGCAGTCCGTGTGATCGTGGAATTCAGTAGTCCGTGTGATCCTGGAGTTCAGCAGTCCGTGTGATCGTGGAATTCAGTAGTCCGTGTGATCCTGGAGTTCAGTAGTCCATGTGATCCTGGAGTTCAGCAGTCCCTGTGATCGTGGAGTTCAGCAGTCCAAGTGATCCTGGAGTTAAGCAGTCCGTGTGATCCTGGAGTTCAACAGTCCGTGTGATCGTGGAATTCAGCAGTCCGTGTGATCCTGGAGTTCAGCAGTCTGTGTAATCCTGGAGTTTAGCAGTCTGTGTGATCCTGGAGTTCAGCAGTCCCCGTGATGCTGGAGTTCAGCAGTCCCCGTGATGCTGGAGTTCAGCAGTCCCCGTGATCCTGGAGTTCAGCAGTCTATGTGATCCTGGAGTTCAGTAGTCCGTGTGATCCTGGAATTCAGCAGTCCGTGTGATCCTGGAGTTCAGCAGTCCATGTGATCCTGGAGTTCAGTAGTCCGTGTGATCCTGGGGTTCAGCAGTCCATGTGATCCTGAAGTTCAGTAGTCCGTGTGATCCTGGAGTTCAGTAGTCCATGTGATCCTGGAGTTCAGCAGTCTGTGTGATCCTGGAGTTCAGCAGTCCATGTGATCCTGGAGTTCAGTAGTCCCCGTGTGATCCTGGAGTTCAGTAGTCCATGTGATCCTGGAGTTCAGCAGTCTGTGTGATCCTGGAGTTCAGCAGTCCATGTGATCCTGGAGTTCAGTAGTCCATGTGATCCTGGAGTTCAGCAGTCCGTGTGATCCTGGAGTTCAGTAGTCCATGTGATCCTGGAGTTCAGCAGTCCATGTGTGATCCTGGAGCTCAGCGGTCCGTGTGATCCTGGAGTTCAGCAGTCCCCGTGTGATCCTGGAGCTCAGCGGTCCATGTGATCCTGGAGTTCAGCAGTCCATGTGATCCCGGAGTTCAGCAGTCTGTGTGATCCTGGAGTTCAGCAGTCCGTGTGATCCTGGAGTTCTGTAGTCCGTGTGATCCTGGAGTTCAGCAGTCCTTGTGATCCTGGAGTTCAGTAGTCCATGTGATCCTGGAGTTCAGCAGTCCCCATGTGATCCTGGAGTTCAGCAGTGCGTGTGATCCTGGAGTTCAGCAGTCCGTGTGATCGTGGAGTTCAGCAGTCCGTGTGATCGTGGAGTTCAGCAGTCCATTTGATCCTGGAGTTCAGCAGTCCATGTGATCCTGGAGTTAAGCAGTCCGTGTGATCCTGGAGTTCAGCAGTCCGTGTGATCGTGGAGTTCAGCAGTCCGTGTGATCGTGGAGTTCAGCAGTCCATTTGATCCTGGAGTTCAGCAGTCCATGTGATCCTGGAGTTAAGCAGTCCGTGTGATCGTGGAGTTCAGCAGTCTGTGTGATCCTGGAGTTAAGCAGTCCGTGTGATCCTGGAGTTCAGCAGTCCGTGTGATCCTGGAGTTAAGCAGTCCGTGTGATCCTGGAGTTCAGCAGTCCCTGTGATCGTGGAGTTCAGCAGTCCAAGTGATCCTGGAGTTAAGCAGTCCGTGTGATCCTGGAGTTCAACAGTCCGTGTGATCGTGGAATTCAGCAGTCCGTGTGATCCTGGAGTTCAGCAGTCCCCGTGATGCTGGAGTTCAGCAGTCCGTGTGATCGTGGAATTCAGCAGTCCGTGTGATCCTGGAGTTCAGCAGTCCCCGTGTTCCTGGAGTTCAGCAGTCCGTGTGATCCCGGAGTTCAGCAGTCCGTGTGATCCTGGAGTTCAGTAGTCCGTGTGATCCTGGAGTTCAGCAGTCCATGTGATCCTGGAGTTCATTAGTCCATGTGATCCTGGAGTTCAGCAGTCCCCGTGTTCCTGGAGTTAAGCAGTCCGTGTGATCCTGGAGTTCAACAGTCCGTGTGATCGTGGAATTCAGCAGTCTGTGTGATCCTGGAGTTCAGCAGTCTGTGTGATCCTGGAGTTCAGCAGTCCCCGTGATCCTGGAGTTCAGCAGTCCATGTGATCCTGGAGTTCAGTAGTCCATGTGATCCTGGAGTTCAGCAGTCCCCGTGTTCCTGGAGTTCAGCAGTCCCCATGTGATCCTGGAGTTCAGCAGTCCATGTGATCCTGGAGTTCAGTAGTCCATGTGATCCTGGAGTTCAGCAGTCTGTGTGATCCTGGAGTTAAGCAGTCCGTGTGATCCTGGAGTTCAGCAGTCCGTGTGATCGTGGAATTCAGTAGTCCGTGTGATCCTGGAGGTCAGCAGTCCGTGTGATCGTGGAATTCAGTAGTCCGTGTGATCCTGGAGTTCAGCAGTCCATGTGATCCTGGAGTTCAGCAGTCCCTGTGATCGTGGAGTTCAGCAGTCCAAGTGATCCTGGAGTTAAGCAGTCCGTGTGATCCTGGAGTTCAACAGTCCGTGTGATCGTGGAATTCAGCAGTCTGTGTGATCCTGGAGTTCAGCAGTCATTGTGATCCTGGAGTTCAGCAGTCCCCGTGATCCTGGAGTTCAGCAGTCGCTGTGATCCAGGAGTTCAGCAGTCGCTGTGATCCAGGAGTTCAGCAGTCCCTATGGAGCTTGTCATACATATGGTCCTGGGCTTCTGCAGTACATATCATCATTGAGAAACTACTAGAATTGCACCCCATAAATTTTCAGGTCCTAATATTATCAATTTGATAATCTTTGACTTCAGTGTTAAGTTTTTGTCTGAGACTGGTAAAACCATTAGTATTTTTCTACTAGTCTAATATTTCAAAAGAATCAGAAGTCGCAAAAAGGAAAGCAGCTGCTTAGATGCTTCTTATATCACAAATCTTCTCGAGTTTCAAGTGGAGGGAGGCTAGAGGACCATCATAGATTGGGGCACCCTATAATCTTTTTTAATGCACATATCTCAGGTGCCTTGAGAAAGCAAATAGTGTATGATTTAAATGTATCCATTTTCTAATGGATGGTAAATTATATACAATGTGTGTTTTTAATATTTTAACAATCTGGATAATTGTTCACTAGTACTACCTGTATTTAATTTCATTTGTTTCACTTTTATTATTTAATATCAATAAAGAACTATTTGTTATGAAGAAATTTGGAACTTACACGCCAAAGTGACAGAACTAGTGCACAAGACAAGGCAACGATTGCAGCAACAATCACACCAATTACAACTGGATCCTGATATGAAACTGTTTTGCAGTTTGCACAAACATCTGCACAGTGCTCCATGTTGGGCTCTGAGAAAATACAAGATGTATCATTGTTTTGACAAAGGAACTCCACAATTTATATCTCCGTATTGTTATGAAATTATTTTCATTTTCCATAATGTTTTTGTATCCTTTACGGAAGATAAGAATGAAGTACAGAAGACAGACTATGTTATGCCACTGATTAGAACACTTTTTCTTATTTTTATTGTTTCATGGGATGTGAGCATTGCTGGCTAAGCCAGCATTTATTACCCATCCCTATTTGCCCTTGAGAAGGTGATGGTGAGCCACCTTCTTGAATCGCTGCAGTCCATCTAGTGTACTTTCACCCACAGTGCTGTTAGGAAGGGAGTTGCAGGTTTTTGACCCAGTGACAGTGAAAGACAGGTGAGTGGACAATATTTTATTTAGGCGACAGGTGTCTTGGCCACCAGCTGAAGGGCCAGCAAGAGACCCACGTCTCTTTTCGGAAAGTTCCACCACATCATATGCCAATCAGGCACTTAAATGGCAACAGCGGGCCTTATGGACCGGTGATGGAAGTTCCTTGCTGAGACCTGTTGGCCAATCAGAGGCCGGCAGCTCTTTTACTGAGCAGCGCCACCGCAAAGGCAATAGCTGCTGCCGGTAGAGCACCGACCTGAGGCCTAGGTTCGCTGAGAGCACAGACATCCGGTGAATCATGGCGGGAGGGGTTTCATGGGTAGAGGGGGGTCAGTAGCAAGGGTAGGGGTGTGGCTCTCAGCGTGTACCCCCTTCCTGATGCTGGTCTCTCAATCAGGCACCAAGATCCCACCACCTCCCCCACTCAGTGCTCCCCATGTGGCGACAAGGGTATGGGGATTGAGATGGGTGTGGGACTGATTGGATTGCTCCACAAAGAGCCGCATGGACTCGATGGGCCAAATGGTCTCTTTCTGTGCCGTAAATGACTCTATGACTCTATGACTCTTCTTTCGGGCACATGATTCAAGGACTAAAAGACACAATTTAAAGTTAAAGATGCCAAAAGATAATACAAATTTTAACCAACATTTTGCAACAAGAGGATGATAGAATTCTGGAATAGAATATCAGCAGCAATGGTGGAAGAGAAAATCAAGGTTGGTTTTGAAAAGACCGAATGAATTTCTACTATGAAAAGAAAAACAGTTATTTGTACCAGAATCACCAAAAGGAAATTCATGGGGCATTTGGAGGTACAGGAGCAAGAAAGGAAACAGATAAGAACCTGTATTTTTATAGTGTCTTTTATGACTTCAGGATGTACCAAAGCACTTTACAGCCAATGAAGTACTTTTGAACTATCATCACTATTGTTATGTCAGAAAATGTGGCAGCCAATTTACCCACAGCAAGGTTCCACATACAGCAATAAAATACACGACTTGATAATCTGTGGGTTTCCTTTACTGATGTTGGTTGAGGGATTAATATTGGCCAGAACACCATGAGAATTCCTCTGCTCTTCTTTAAATAGTGCCATGGGATATTTTTATGCCCAGCAGAGAGGACAGATGGAGCACCAGTTCAAAAGATGGTACCTCCGGACACAGCAGTACCAAAGCGTCAGCCTGGATTAGATGCTTAAATCTCTCAGGAGTGGGGCTTAAGCCCACAACCTTCTGACTTGGAGGTGACAGTGCTACTCTTAAGCCAAGGCTGACACTAAGATGGACCAATAGTCTTCTTCTGCCCAAAACATTCATGCATTCCAGTGTTTTTTTTTGAACAGATCTTCAAAGTGAATTGTAGACCTTAGGAGGAGAATAATGCCATTTGTAAAAAATGGAACATTTCTTCACTTTTAACTCCCAGAGTCAGTGTTAGTATCAGGCAGTCCACCAATAGGCCACAACAATATAAAATAAACCCAAAGGAAGTAAAATACCCTCTGCTGGGTTAGATTAGCACTGGCTAACATTTTAATTCACTGCATCATCCAGTTTCCCCAACACGTAATGTTCAATTTACTCAATCTCACATAAGATCAATGGGAATCTGCCTGAATAAAGAGGGAAAGAATAATGTCAGGACAATGTCCTCTTTCCATCTTAACATGTTGATTTTTCCAAACAATGTGCCATCCAAAAGATTCCTGCAGCATTTTTGGATTTTTACCTTGATCAGGAAAGATTGTTGTTTTGATAAGATTCAAGGTAACTCCTCAAGATAAAACTGCCTAATACCATTTAAGCTATTTCTTACAAAAGGTTAAAAAAAATTGTTGAATGAACAAACGGATGGATTTGTTCAAGGACAAATGATCAGAATGGATGGAATTTCTATTTGTTTTGGATTCCTGTATGTACAAAATGAATGACAACAAGCAAAATGTCATGTGCCCTCACATATCCATTTTTATCCATGTAAATTGTTTTTAAGTAGAGGCTTTACTTCAGTAAATTATGTCAGATGAATATTTGAAACATGAAACATACCTGACACGATTAACATTGTTCCTTGTCCAGAATAATCCGATACTTTGTTATTACGTATTCCAAAGATACAGTAATAAATATCTATGTCACTTTCATGGAGATTATTGAGGGTTACGGTGAAGTTTTTCATGTTTCCTTCACACACAAGACGATTGGTATATGATGCCCGTACTGTAATGTTTTCTTTGTAGAAGTAAACCAGATCAATAGGATTTAAAAGGTTCCTTCTAAAATAAGTGCCCACAACAGTCCCTTTTGTGGATGAAAATTCACAGTTCATTGAAACTGATTCTCCTTTTTTCACTTGTACAATGAAAGGAGACTGGGAAACATGATCTTCTGTAAAAGACACAATTAAAAATATAGTCAGTACAATCAGAAAGGTCTGAATGGAATCAATTATAAAAGAAAACTTACCATTTGTGTAAATATTTCCTTAATTTTTAAAATTCATTCATGGGAGGTGGGCGTCACTGGCTATGCCAGCATTTATTGCCCATTCCTAATTGCCCTTGAGAAAGTGGTGGTGAGCTGCCTTCTTGAACCTCTGCAGTCCATCTGAGGTAGGTACAGTGCTGGTAGGAAGGGAGTTCCAGGATTTTGACCCAGCGACAGTGAAGGAACGGCGATATCGTTTCAAATCAGGATGGTGTGTGACTTGGACTGGAACTTGCGAGTGGTGATGTTCCCATGCATCTGCTGCTCTTGTCCTTCAAGGTGGTAGAGGTCGTGGGTTTGGAAGGTGCTGTCTAAGAAGCTTTGGTGCGTTGCTGCAGTGCATCTTGTAGATGGTACACACTGCTGCCACTGTGCAGTGGAGGGAGTGAATGTTTGTGGATGTGGTGCCAATCAAACGGGTTGCTTTGTCCTGGATGGTGTTGAGCTTTTTGAGTGTTGTTGGAGCTGCACCCATCCAGGCAAGTGGAGAGTATTCCACCACACTCCTGACTTGTGCCTTGTAGATGATGGACAGGCTTTGGGGAGTCAGGAGGTGAGTTACTCGCCTCAGGATTCCTAGCCTCTGACCTGCTCTTGTAGCCACGGTATTTATATGGCTACTCCAGTTCAGTTTCCGGTCAACGGTAACCCCTAGGATGTTGATAGTGGGGGACTCAGCGATGGCAATGCCTTTGAATGTCAAGGGGAGATGGTTAGATCCTGTTAGATCTTGTTGGAGATGGTCATTGCCTGGCACTTGTGTGGTGCAAATGTTACTTGCCACTTATCAGCCTAAGCCTGGATATTGTCCAGGTCTTGCTGAATTTCTACACAGACTGCTTCAGTATTTGAGGAGTCGCGAATGGTGCTGAACATTCTGCAATCATCAGCGCACATCCCCACTTTGGACCTTATGATTGAAGGAAGATCATTGATGAAGCAGTTGAAGATGATTGGGCCGAGGACACTACCCTGAGGAAATCCTGCAGTGATGTCCTAGAGCTCAGATGATTGACCTCCAACAACCACAGCCATCTTCCTTTGTGCTAGGTATAACAGCAACCAGCAGAGAGTTTTCCCCCTGATTCCCATTGACTCCAGTTTTGCTGGGGCTGCTTGATGCCATACTCGGTCAAATGCTGCCTTGATGTCAAGGACAGTCACTCTCACCTCATCTCTTGAGTTCAGCTCATTTGTCCATGTTTGAACCAAGGCTGTAATGAGCTCAGGAACTGAGTGGCCCTGGCGGAACCCAAACTGAGCATCACTGAGCAGGTTATTGCTAAGCAAATGCTGCTTGATGGCACTGTTGATGACACCTTCCATCACTTTACTGATGATTGAGAGTAGAATGATGGGGCGGTAATTGGCTCGGTTGGACCTGTCCTGCTTTTTGTGTACAGGACATACCTGGGCAATTTTGCACATTGCAGGGTAGATGCCAGTGTTGTAGCTATACTGGAACAGCTTGGCTAGGGATGCGGCAAGTTCTGGAGCACAGGTCTTCAGTAATATTGCCGGAATATTGTCAGAACCCATAGCCTTTGCAGTATTCAGTGCCTTCAGTCGTTTCTTGATATCACACAGAGTGAATCGAATTGGCTGAAGTCTGTCATCTGTGATGCTGGGGACTTCAGGAGGTAGCCAAGATGGATCATCAACTCGGCACTTCTGGCTGAAGATTGTTGCAAATGCATCTGCCTTTTCTTTCGGACTGATGTGCTGGGCTCCCCCATCATTGAGGATGGGGATATTTGTGGAGCCACCTCCTCCAGTTAGTTGTTTAATTGTCCACCATCATTCACAGCTGGATGTGGCAGGACTGCAGAGTTTAGATCTGATCTGCTGGTTGTGGGATCGCTTAGCTCTGTCTATTGCATGTTGCTTATGCAGTTTGGCATGCAAGTAGTCCTGTGTTGTAGCTTCACCAGGTTGACACCTCAGCACCTGGTGCTGCTCCTGGCATGCCCTCCTGCACTCTTCACTGAACCAGGATTGGTCTCCTGGCTTGATGGTAATGGTAGAGTGGGGGTTATGCTGGGCCATGAGGTTACAGATTGTGGTTAAGTACAATTCTGCTGCTGCAGATGACCCACAGCGCTTCATGGATGCCCAGTTTTGCATTGCTAGATCTGTTCGAAATCTATCCCACTTAGCACGGTGATAGTACCACACAACACGATGGATGGTCCTCAATGTGAAGGCTGGGCTTCGTCTCCACAATGGCTGTACGGTGGTCACTCCTACCAATACAGTCATGGACAGAAGCATCTGCGGCAGGCAGATTGGTGAGGACAAGGTCAAGTATGTTTTTCCCTCGTGTTGGTTCCCCCACCACCTGCCGCAGACCCAGTCTAGCAACTATGTCCTTTAGGACTCGGCCAGCTCGGTCAGTAGTGGTGCAACCAAGCCACTCTTGGTGATGGACATTGAAGTCCCCCACCCAGAGTACATTTTGTGCCCTTGCCAGCCTCAGTGCTTCCTCCAAGTGGTGTTCAACATGAAGGAGTACTGACTCATCAGCTGAGGGAGGGTGATAGGTGGTAATCAGTAGGAGGTTACCTTGCCCATGTTTGACCTGATGCCATGAGACTTCATGGGGTGGGGAGTCAATGTTGAGGACTGCCAGGGCAACTCCTTCCCTACTGTAGACCACTGTCCCGCCAACTCTGCTGGGTCTGTCTTGCCAGTGGGAAAGGACAAACCCAGGGATAGTGATTGCAGTGTCTGGGACATTGTCTGTAAGGTATGATTCCGTGAGTATGACTATGTCAGTTGTTGCTTGACTAGTCTGTGGGACAGCTCTCCCAACTTTGGCACAAGCCCCCAGATGTTAGTAAGGACAACTTTGCAGGGTCGACAGGGCTGGGTTTGCCGTTGTCGTTTCCGGTGCCTAGGTCGATGCCGGGTGGTCCGTAGCGGTTAGGTACAACTGAGTGGCTTACTAGGCCATTTCAGAGGGCATGTAAGAGTTAACCACATTGCTGTGGGTCTGGAGTCACATGTAGGCCAGACCAGGTAAGAACCGCAGATTTCCTTCCCTAAAGGACATTAGTGAACCAGATAGGGTTTTACAACAATCGACAATGGTTTCATGGCCATTAGACTAGCTTTTAATTCCAGATTTATTAATTAAATTCAAATTCCACCTTCTGCTGTGGTGGGATTCGAACCCATGTCTCCAGATCAATATGCTGGGTCTCTGGGTTACTAGTCCAGTGATAATACCACTACGCCACCGCCTCCCCTAAAGAGCAGAGGTGTAGAAAGAAGTGATCATTATGTGTAATCTCAAACATTTCATATTGCTGGAAAAAGAAGGCTGCCTTGCAACAGCTGAGAGACTAGGGGCTAAAAATTTGATTAGGCCTGTTAGAGGGCACAGGGATCACAATCTGCAAGTACCCCACACCCGGTCACGATGATCCACGTGGCACGCAAATTTCATGCTGCTTGCTCACCTCAATGATAGTGGCTTGCAGCCCCATGTGGAATACATTGCTGAATGGCTGCACGCTTTGCAGGAGGCCCAGGTGCATGCGTGGCGAACATGACTAACAACTAGTCTGTACTCCTTAAAAGCAGCCTGCCCCTCTCAAAGGGGAGGTGCATTCAAGCTGCAGCAGCTGGTGGAACTGATTGTTAAAGTCTTTGAAGGAAGGAACAAGTCAGAAAAATGGAACAACAGGTCAGAGAGAGGGCTTCCAAGTTCTCTGCTCGGGCCCTGGAGGTGTTAGACCAGGAGGTTAAAAGGAGGAGAGAGGTTATGGTTCCTCGGGGGCCAGGAGGCCCTGCATGTATACAGTGCGAAGGGAATGGGAGCAGACAGCCAGGGAGGTGAATTCCAAGAGCTGGCCCGTAGAACCTGGCTGCAGTGCCAGAAAAAGTTCAGTAACTTCACAAGTGGCCAAGGTCAGTAATGCATCTTCCAAAGACATCTCCTATCCACTGCACCAGCAACCTCTCACACTACTTAATGCACCACAGCTCAATCTTCAGCAATCAGCAATTGTGCCTAAAATTCAGATGCTCCACCTCACTCTCACACTGCTGCAAGCTTCACAACCACATCTTGCTGTTTCCACATACTTCCAGCAATTGAGCCATGACAGGCACATCACCCAAACACATTGCAACACATTCACGGACACTCTCCCTCTATCTTGCAGGGCAAGGTGGCACATAACAGGAAGGAGCAGCAGGGAACTGGCAGGGAACAGGCATGCCTGCATCTCCAGCCCCTTGTGGAGGAGACGGTGCTCCGCATTATAGGCCGGCAGTGACTGAGGCTACTGCATCCATTGCCGGTGAGAACATTCAGGATGGCAGTGTGTTCCTGCCTTGTGTACCTTCTCAAATCCTACCTCACCCTCATCCTCATCCTGCAATCTGCTGTGAAGTGCAAGCGACAGATGGTGTGACAATGAACCTCTTGTTTTGAACACCACCCCCTTCCTTCAGCCTAACCCTCCCTTTCTGCATTTCTGCTTTCAGATGCCCAAGAACTGCCACATGGCCAGTCACTGTAGCCTGACAATGAAAGGTAGGAGCAAGAGGATACATCTGATGAAGAAGCATCGTCTCTGAATCTGACACCAGCAGTTCAGATACTGACACTTACTACACTTTAGAGCACAGCTTAGAGGTGGCGTCAGCTCGTGGTGAGTCACTGGGCATGAGTGGGCTGTAGTCAGGCCAGGAGGAAAGGATCACCTATGCCGATGAAGGGTCACTGACCCGAAACGTTAACTCTGCTTCTCTTTCCACAGATGCTGCCAGACCTGCTGAGTGGTTCCAGCATTTCTTGTTTTTATTTCAGATTTCCAGCATCCGCAGTATTTTGCTTTTATATCACCTATGCCTGATCCCCAGAGGGCAAGTTTGCAGACAGGTTTTGTTACAAATGACTCGGATAAGGATTCCGATGGGTTGGTACACAGGAGAATGCTGATGGGCACACAGAAATGTTGGTTCATAGACAGGTCTGCCAGAGATCATGTTATCACTGTTAAGGAACATTGAAGAGTCCAGCTCCAACTTGACACAGAGCTTTGTGCAGAGCTTGGGGCCCATCCTTTTCAGCATTGAAGTGGTGGCCAACTCCATGACATCACTTACAGACTTAGCCATGATGCTGTACCTGCTGGCTGATGTCTCAGTTTCTATCACAGCACAGGCAGAAGCCACCCAACATTTAAGTGCTGCAGTGGAAGCTCAGACTGAGGCTCAGATTCCAGTGCTCACAGGGGCTTACAGGGTCACACAGCAGTCCAGCAATCTGTTCTCCAGCAGATTACCAGGATGAGGTACCACCTCAAGGGAGTGGCAGTGGATCAGGATGACAGCATTCGTGCTCCCACCACTGCCACTCCACCAGTGCCCTTGCTGTTCCCTCTCAGCCAGCCAGCCCAGACTGCTGCTGCCCAGGCCAAGGTGAGTTCTGAAGCTGAGCCCTCAAGGCCCAGAGCTGCTTGAGGTCATCCTCCAAGATCATCTGCAATTTCCCTCAATGAAAGTCAGCAGCTTTCCACCAGCCATGGGGTAACACTGCATAGCAGCACTAGGCCAGGCAAAGACTCCTGTAAGATTTAGGAAATGCACAAGGGTGCACGGTTCAATTTGTATGTATTATAGGAAGTGTTGTTGGATAAAATTGTTATGGAAAGGTATTTTGTGGTGTCATTTATTTCAGGGCTTTGGCTCAGAGGGTGCTGTAATGGTCCATAGTAGTGTGATGGAAAAGTAAGGAATTGTGGAGCAATGGTGATGTGAGAATGAGATTTTAGGGGAACTGGAGTCAGATTAGTCACTCACAGACGGTCTGATCATAGCAAGGGCTCCCAGATGCCTCCTCCCTTTCTCCTCCTCCAGAGATCCAGGCTGAAGAGCTGACTGTAAGGGCAGCACCCTCATTGAACAAGATTGTGGAGTATGAAGCAGACCGCCATGATATGGAAGAAATTCCCTGGCAAGTACTGGAGTGCTTCCCCTGAGTTGTCTGGCATTGGAACCATTGTTTTAGACCGTTGATGGCTTGCTCCATGACGTTCCAGATGGCAGAATGGTTCTTGATGTTCACATGCTGTTCATGTGTGCTTGGGTAGTGGAACGGAGTCATGAGCCATGTATAGAGCGCATAGCCCTTGCCACCAAACAGTCAGCCTCTAGTTCATTGTGGTGGCTCAAATATGGCAGGAACTGCTGACTGGCACAGAATGAAAATGTTGTGGCTGCTGCCGGGATTCTGAGCATTCACAGACATGATGCACTGTGCAATGTTGCACATTAAGGGAGTGATAGACCTTGCGGTTCTGGCACATTCCCCATTAATATGTGCCTCCTGTTGTACCACGTGCATGCAGTTGATGGCTCCCTGCACCACTGGGAATCCCGCTACCCTGGCAAAGCCACGTGCCCACTCCTTCTGCTTCTCTCTGCTTAGAGAGAAGACTATTAAATTCCCTCTCCTGGTGTACATCGCCTCTGTCACTTCCCTGATTCAGCAATGCATTGCGAACTGTCATATGTTTGCACTGTCACCTGCTCCCACTTGGAAGGATCTGCTTGCATAGCAATTGAGGGCCACAGTGATCTTGATGACCATTGGTATTGCTGTCCACACCCTGCTCTGTGGCTGTAGTCTGGTTGGAGGAGGTGGCACAGTTCAATGGCCACATCCTTGGTGAATCAAAGTTGCCTCAGACACTGCTCCTGGCTAAGGTGCAGGTCGGAGAAGTGCTCCCTGAAGACACTAGCTGGGTAAGGCCTTCTATTTAGAGCCTTCTTCCTGCTCCCTTGGTGCACAGCCTCCCTACTCTGCTTCCTGTGCTCCATTAACTAGCGCTGCAGTCCAAGAGTGACTGCAACTATAGCCCCCATGAGTGATAGCAGGCCTTCTGCTGACAGGCCTTCAAAGTCCTCAGAACTCCTTGGAAAAATCCAGCAACACTGCCTTCTGACTCCACCATTCAATAAGATCATGACTGATCTGATCATGGCATCAACTCCACTTTCCTGCCTGCCCTCTATAACCTTTAACTCCCTTGTAGATCAAAAATTTGTCTAACTCAGCCTTGAATATATTCAATGACAGCCTCCACTGTTCTCTGGGGAACTTAATTCCAAAGATTAATGACCCTCCAAGAGAAGAAATTCCTCCTCTCATCTCTGTCTAAATTGGGAGACCTTTATGCACCCTAGCTCTAGATTTCCCCACAAAGGAAAACATCCACAGCATCTCCTCTGTCAAGCCCCCACAGAATCTTATATGTTTCAATAAGATCACCTTTCCTTCTAACTCCAATGAGTATAGACCCAACCTGCTCAACCTTCCCTCACAAGGCAACCTCTTCATCCCAGGAATCAACCTAGTGAACCTTTTCTGAACTGCCTCCAATGCAAGTACACCCTCCCTTAAATAAGATCAAAACTGTACGCTGTACTCTAGGTGCGGTCTAACCAATATCCTGTACAGTTGTAGCAAGGCTTCCCTACTTTTATACTCCATCCCCCTTGCAATAAAGGCCAACATTCCATTTGCCTTCATAATTACTTGCTATGCTTGCATGCTGACTTTTTGTGATTCATATACAAGGTCACCCAGATCCCTCTGTACTGCAGCATTCTGTAGTCGCTCTCAATTTAAATAATATTCTGCTTTTCTATTCTTCCAACCAAAGTGGATAACCTCACATTTTCCCACGTTATACTCCAGCTGTCAAATATTTGCCCACTCACGTAACCTATCTTTTTTCCTTATCAGACTCTTCATGGCCTCCTCACCGCTGCCTTTCTCACCTTCTTTGCGTCATCAGCAAATTTGGCAAAAATAGACTGTGTCCCTTCATTCAAGTCAATAATATAGATTATAAATAGTTGAGGCCCCAGCACTGATCCCTGTGGCACCCCAATAGTTACAGTTTGCCATCCTGAAAATGACCCATTTATTCCAAAATTCTGTTCCCTGTTACTTAGCCAGTCCTCTATCCACGATAATGTATTACACCCAAAACCATGAGCTATTAACGTGTGCATTAAGATTGCTTCACAAACCACTGACCACCTCCAGGCGCGTATCCATTGTCTCTCGAGATAAGGAGGCCCAAAAGAAGATTTTATGTGGCACCTTATTGAATGCTTTTTGGAAATCCAAATACACTACATATGTTGGTTCACTACATCTACTGTTCAGCTGAGACTGTTTAAGAGAGGACGTTAACAGGACCTGCAAGGTCCAAATTCACAGATCGGGCGAACAATTAGCATTTGATGCTGAGTCACATTACAATCTACCCACTCTGCATGCTTTGCATCGCACGGCATGCCTACACTAGCGCCGTTCCAAGCATGGCCCCTGTAATACCAACAACAGTGGTGCTATGGAGCCAAATTTTGCAGCCCTAGGTGCCAATTCACCCCATCACTTCGAGGGTGGCATGGTTAGGGCATTTGCTAAGGGTAGTAATGTTGACTGACAGCTCAGTGGGTTAAACCCGCTTCATCTCACAGATTTAAGGCAGTGGACAAAAACATTTTCTTGGTGCTTTCTCTCTCCCTCAAGCCACAGAGGAAACAAAGTGCGAGCAAATCTGAATGTTAAAATGGTTCTGAATCAGCTAGCTTTGTATAGCTTAGCTTTGGAAGGTCCCTATGTTTAGTTAATAAGTTGTGTCTTTATACTTTTCCATAACTGAGGCAAATAACAAATTGGCTGTCCTCACTGTAAAAACTGTATACATTCATTCATTCAATAAATTTGATATAAAGTAAACCAGTTGATGACTTCAAATTGTGCCTCGTAGTAAGCAACCTATTGCACCATGGACATTTGACAAAATTATTGATTCAGCCACAGACCTAAGGGCAATTGATCTGTATATAAAGAATATATCTAATCTAATGCCATCGAAACACATTACAATTTTTGTCTTACACAGGGGGCCGGAGAGACAATTTCGGAAAGATAAAGACATTAAAAATTTATCTTGCTATCACTCAAAACAACAACAAAGGTGCATTTTTGTGGAGACAATTTAAATGAGAAGACTAATTTATTGACTTACTTTCTGGTCACTACGTTGGACACCGATTAGTGAGATACCGAGCATTTTTTTGCTTCCACAAGTATTCAATGTTTGCCTGCATACTTGTTGGAGTATGTGGAGTATTCCAGATACATGTCCATTGTCAGGAATGATCTTGATTGCTCTCTTTCCCACTTCACTCTCTCTGTGCCTGTCCGTCTCTCTCTCTCTCTCTCTGTCGCTCTCTCCCCCTCCATCTCTGTGTCATCTCCCCTCGCTCTCTGCCCCTTTTCTCTCTCTCTGCCCTCTTTCTCTGCACTGTCTCTCCCCTCTCTCTCCCCTTTCTCTTCCTCTCTCTCCCTCCCTCTCTCCTCTCTCTCTATCCTCTCTCTCACCCCTCTCTCTGTTCCTCTCTCTCCCCCTCCCCTCTCTCTACCCTCTCTCTCCTCTCTCACTCTCTTTCCTCCTCTCTTTCTACCCCTTCCCTCTCTCTCTCCCCCCCCTCTCTCTCTCCCCCTGTCTCTACCCTCGCTGTCTCTCTTCCCCATCTCCCCTCTCTCTCTTTCCCCTTTCCCCACTCTCTCCCCCCTCTCTCTCTCCTCTCTGCACCTTCTCTCTCTACTCTCCTCCCTCTCTGCCCCTCTCTCTCCCTCTGACCCTCTCTGCCCCTATTCCCTCCCTGCCCCTTCTCTCTCTGCTCCCTGCCCTCTCTGCACCTCTCTCTCCCTCTGCCCCCTCTCTGCCCCTCTCTCTTTCTGCCCCTTCTTTCTGCTCCCCTCTCACTCTACTCCCCCCTCTCTCTGCCCTCCTCTCTCTATCTGCCCTCCTCTTTCTCTCTCTCTTTGCCTCCCCTCTCCCTCCCCCTCTCCCATCCTCCCTCTCTCTCCCTCCCTCTCTCCCTCTCTCTCCCTCCCTCTCTCTCTCCCTCCCCCTCTCTCCTCCTCTCCCTCCCTCTCTCTCCCCATTCTCTCTCTCCTTCCCTCTCTCCCTCCCTGCATCTCTCTTTCCCTCTCCCTTCCTCTCTTCCTCCCTCTCCCTCCCTCTCTCTCCCTCCTTGTATCCCTCCTTCCTTCCCTCTCTCTCTCCCTCCCTCTCTCCCTCACCCTCCCTCCCTCTCTCGTCCACCCTCTCCTCTCTCTCCCACCCTTCCTCCCTCTCCCTCCCTCCCTCTCCCTTCCCCTCTCTCTCCCCCCTCTCCCTGTCTCCCTCTCTCAGTCCCACTTTCACCCACTCTCTGTCCCTCCACCCTCTCTCTCTCTCTCTCTCTCTCCCTCTTTCTCTCCCTTCCTCCCTCTCTCTCTCTCTGCCCCCCTCTCCTTCCCTCTCTCTGCCCCCCTCCCCTTTCCCCGATCCCCTCCCTCCCTTATTGTGTCCTTCTGTCCCTCTGTCTCTGACAATTGCAGCGAGCAGGTGCACTCAGCATTGTGATTGTTCCGTTTTTTAAAAAATCGCAGCTGTCAGTTTCACAGATAACATGTGGTGGGCTTTAAAAAAAATTGTAACCCGCTGGAAAACTTGTCCATAGATCACTAAAGGCAGCAGCACAGGTAGATAAGGTGGTTGGGAAGGCATATGGGATACTTGCCTTTTTAAGCCGAGGCATAGAATATAAGAGCAGGGAGGTTATGATGGAGCTATATAAAATGCTAATTAGGCCACAGCTGGAGTACAGTGTACAGTTCTGGGCACCACACTGTAGGAAGGATGTGATTGCACTGGAGAGGGTGCAGAGGAGATTCACCAGGATGTTGCCTGGGCTGGAGCATTTCAGCTAAGAGAGACTGAAAAGGCTAGGGTTGTTTTTCTTGGAGCAGAGAAGGCTGAGGGGGGACATAATTGAGCTGTACAAGATTATGAGGGGCAATGATAGGTTAGATAGAAGGAAACTTTTTCCCTTAGCAGCGGGGTCAAGAACCAGGGGGCATAGATTTAAGGTAAAGGGCAGAAGGTTTAGGGGAGATTTGAGAAAACATTTTTTCACCCAGAGGGTGGGTGGAATCTGGAACGCACTGCCTGAAGAGGTGGTGGAGGCAGGAACCCTCACAACATTTAAGTAAGTATTTAGACGAACACTTGAAACGCCATAGCATACAGGGCTATGGGCCAAGTGCAGGAATATGGGATTAGGATAGTTGGGTGTTGGATGGCTGGCACAGACACGATGGGCCAAAGGGCCTGTTTCTGTGCTGTATAACTCTATGACTCTAAAACTCCGAACTTGTCCGCATTGGAAGCTCTGGACCCGCTCTAAACACATGTCAGCTATGAAACTGATAGCTGCGATTTTTTGTTAAAAACTGACTGGTTAAAAGAAGAAGCCAATGGGAAATTTCGCATCCCTGAAATTACCAGTCACGGACTCCAAAATGTTTACCAATGACACTGGTGTCCATGCATGGGCATGTTGCGGACCCCTGCTTATCTGCCTGTCTTCCAGAAACAAAAGAACACAAGTAGCAGCACTAATTATATTTCAGTGACCACTATATCTTCCTTGTGTTATGCTATCGTTTAATGAGATATTTGGGTAATAAAATTCACATTGCAGTTTGTAGCGAATACTAGGGACCCAATTTTAAGTCAGGATGGGACTGTTCTGTGTGCGGGGCCTGAGCGAGTAACAAGATCACGTGTCGAGAACTGGAGAGATTTTAATTCCCAAGGCCTTATTTCTAGATCCAGGCCCCAATTCCCAACCGAACCCAGCAAAATCACTGACTTGCCAAAGGGAGGGAGGAGAAATGTAGGCATCAGGTCACTGCCAGGACCCACAGGAATGATGATTCCTGGCAATCAGTTAAGTGGTGCAGGGTGGGGCAATTAGGGCAATGGGGGTTGGTTGAACAACCCCACTCCTCCTGGCCTCACATGGAAAACTAAAAAACAAAAACAAACTATAACTTATTTGCCTGGACTTCTTATTTATTTAGAGATACAGCACTGAAACGGGCCCACCGAGTCTGTGCTGACCAAGAACCACCCATTTATACTAATCCTACAGTAATCCCATACCACTTACCTACACTAGGGGCAATTTCTAATGGCCAATTTATCTATCACCTGTAAGTCTTTGGCAGTGGGATGAAACCAGAGCACCCGGTGAAAACCCACACAGTCATAGGGACAACTTACAAACTCCGCACAGGCAGTACCTAGAATTGAACCTGGGTCCCTGGAGCTGTGAGGCTGCAGTGCTAACCACTGCGCCACTGTGGCCCACAATCCAGTTGCCAATAGGTTTAGCCTGTTATGTTAGTCATTATTGATTCCCTGCTCAGGCCTCTAGTTAAATTAGTAGATTGGGCCTGAGTATATCATCAGAACTTGATTTGCATATTTAAAATGACGCAGCTAGCTTGGGGCAATTAGCGTTGGACAATAATTGCTAACTTTGTCAGTGATGCCCTTATCCAAAAAGTTCATTTTAAAAATTCATTTTGCTTATGCCTTTGTGATCTGCTTATACTCCCCCTGTTATATATGTATATATTGTTATACTATCTGTAAAGTTTTAGGAACTAATTGGCTAGGAACCAGTTGTTATGTGTAAGTCTTCCAGTGGGGGGGGGGCCTCATTCATGGCTATACTGGGGAGTCATGTTATATGTAACACAAAACCCAGTTCACCCAGGTTCTACAGCCAGAGCATG
The DNA here is from genome assembly GCF_036365525.1 of Heterodontus francisci. Lineage (NCBI taxonomy): Eukaryota > Metazoa > Chordata > Chondrichthyes > Heterodontiformes > Heterodontidae > Heterodontus > Heterodontus francisci. Next base: position 40,916,061 of record NC_090396.1, on the reverse strand, counting down.
GTGCTAGAATTAACAAGACTGACTCCAGCCTTTTCCAAATTTAAAGTGTGATTTCTTTCCAACATCTGGGAGCCAGAAACAACATAAAGGTGAAATATGGTGGCAGTGAGTGTCTGTGAGTAAACCTAAAAAATGTTTTAAAGCATCAGATTGAGAAAAGTGACCTAAATTAGTGCCAGAGACAGACAGAAAATCTAAGTGACTTGTGCGAAAACTCTGAAACAAAAAGATCGAAATGTCAGCTGGGCCCATAATGAAATGGGAGCTGATGATGTCGTAGAGGCATTTGAGAAGTTTAAACAAAAGTGCAATTTGGCATTCAGTAGTTTCCTAAAAGGCACTAGTGAAGAGGAGAGGGTCAGCTATATCCTTCTGTGGGACAGCTGGGACCTAAGCAAAGAGGACAGCAGAAACCCAGACAAAATTTTTGAAAGATTCAGCACCCATCTCCAGCCAAAATCAAATCCTCGGATGTACTGATATGAATTTCAAGGTCTCAGACAGGAACTAGGTGAGCCTATTGACAATTTTGTAGCAAGATCGAAAAATGCAGCCAAAGAATGTAAATTTAAGGACACAGATGAACGGCTGATAGATCATTTGGGGTTCTGCATATCCTGAAGTATAGAAAGCTCTAATCGGACAGGACAAGCTCACAATATCGCAGGCTGTAGACACTGCCAGATCACACGAAGCCACGAGCAGACAAATGAAGACTCTGACCTCCCAAATGGCTAGCCTCAGTTAAACCAAGAGACAGGCAGCAGGGTCGATGCAGTGAAACAACAACTATAGAATGTACACCAAACAGAGAGAAAGACTTGAGAGCCACAACAATAATCTCAGCAGTACAAGTTCTGTTCGCTGAGCAAGGGATTCCTGAAAGGTTAATATGTGATAATGGCACCCAATTTACAACCAGAAAATTTAAGGAATTCGTTGACCAGTATGGGTTCAACACCATCACCTCATCACCACACGGATTTGTAGAAAGACACGTCCAGATGGTCAAAGGAACACTTTTGAAATGTCAAGAGATGAAGGAAGACCCAAACCTGGCCTTATTGTCACTTCAATCCACACCTCTCAAGGCTGACATAAAATCACCTGCAGAGCTGTTAAATGGAAGAAAATATAAGACAACTCTGCCAAGCAAAATACATCCTTCAAGTGACCAGGAGGAAGTAAGACAACAATTCACTGAAGCACAGGTAAGAGGAGAGCTAAATCCCTACCCGAGTTGTTGAAAGGACAAACTGTACATGTACGGGATCCCCAATCATGAAAACCTGGAGCCCAGCAAAAGTTGTTAGTGAAGTTGAGACTCCAAGGTCATATATCATTGAGACCGAAACCGGTAACCAAATGAGAAGGAACAGAACCCATATTCGACTTACACCTGAGCTGGAACAACAGAAAAGACCATCAACAACACCGGAAACATTACCATCCAGTGAGACAGCATTAACAACATCACCAGCAAGTAACACAACATCGCCTGTGCAGCGTGCCAACTCACCACTAAGAGCAACAAGTGCCAAATCTACAAGATGGAGGCACAACATCTTACCACCCATGCGATACTGTAAATATTATTTTTAAAAAGAATACATGCTATAAAAGACTCTAAAAAGGGATTCAGATTATTTCCACAAGTTGGATGATAATCTTCTTTATTTATATTGACAGTTATATTGAGATAGGGGCATTATGTTTTAAAGAAAGAGGGATGTTATGTATATTGTTATATTATCTGTAATGTATTCGGAACAAATTAGCTAGGAACTAGTTGTTATGTGTAAACGTTCCAGTGGGGGGCCTCATTCATGGCTGCACTGGGGAGCCATGTTATATGTAACACAAGACCCAGCTCAACCAGGTTCTACAGCCAGAGCATGGTGCTGGAATAAACAAGACTTACTCCAGCCTTTTCCTAGTTTAAAGTGTGTTTCTTTCCAACATCTGGGAACCAAAAACAACATAAAGACGAACCCCCCCCCCCACCCCCCCCCCACCCCCCATATACTTTGTCTATCCAAGCTGCAGCACAGGCACCCTACTCCCACACAGCTACAAATGACATCCTTGGCCAGTCTCAAGGAGGTGTGCAAGTACAACCTAGTCAAAACTACTTTCTCAATTTACTTCCCATACCCTGCATAGTTCTTCAAACAATTATGGCTGTTGCATTTTTTTTTATTCTTTCATGGGATGTGGGATGTGGGGCATCGCTGGCTAGGCCAGCATTTGTTGCCCAGTCCTAATTGCCCTTGAGAAAGTGGCAGTGAGCTGCCATTTTGAACCGCTGCAGTCCATCTGGTGTGGGTACACCCACAGTGCTGTTAGGAAGGGAGTTCCAGGATTTTGATCTAATGACAGTGAAGGAACGGTGATATAGTTCCAAGTCAAGATGCTATGTGGCTTGGAGAGGAACTTGCAGGTGGTGGTGTTCACATGCATTTGCTGCCCTTGTCCTTCTAGGTGGTAGGGGTCGCAGGTTTGAAAGGTGCTGTCGAAGGAGCCTTGGTAAGTTGCTGCAGTGCATCTTGTATATGGTACACACTGCTGCCACTCTGTGTCGGTGGTGGAGGGAGTGAATGTTTAGGTTGGTGGATGAGGTGCCAATCAAGCGGGCTGCTTTGCCCTCATTGGTGCAAAGCCTCTTGAGTGTTATTGGTGTCGCACTCATCCAGGCAAGTGCAGAATATTCCATCACACTCCTGACTTGTAGATGGTGGACAGGCTTTGGGGAGTCAGGAGGTTAGGTACTCACCACAGAATTCCCAGCTTCTGACCTGCTCTTGTCGTCATAGTATTTATAATAAAATATATAATCCCTGAAAACATGTCAGGCAACAAATATTCTTAAATTTCCACTAAACCGCAGCTTTATGGAAAGATGATAAGCATGTTTGTTCTATGGCCACTTTTAAATGTAACACAGTGTTAGTTATTTTAAGAGATTTGTGCCACTTGTCCAAAAATAGTGTTGGGCTAACTGATGGTGGTTTTGATTTTTCAAAAACACATTTGCTTGGAACTTCAGTTATTGAAGAGAGAGAAATAAAATATTTTTGGTTCAAAATAAAGTGCTTACTCACCTTTAGGATTGCACGTTTAAAAAATCTTGAAAAGGGTTTAATAGGCACGGAGACACTGAAAATATTTACAGTTTTTCAAATTATACTCTGTTTTTGCTTTAATGTATAATCTGCAATAGGTGTTTGGACTGAACTTCTAATCACATATTCAGTGAGGAAAACCTAAATATGTTTTAGCATCTGCATGAAAAAAAATGTGTTTCAATAATTCTTTGTAGGCACTGCTGTTGTGTTCTTTTTCATATACTTCTTGAATTTTCTGATGGATTCAGATGTTTGTTTGATTATCAACTTACTGACAAATTCTGACAGTTATACGGTACAATCAGGCATTTAGTCATAGATATAAAAGATTACATTAGGATTTAAGAAAATATGGTGTCAAAGAAACTGTGAAGTTAATCAAAATTATTTTGAATAGACTTATCAATAAATCTGTGGGAATACACATATGATGTTCATTTGTATTCTCCAAAAATAAGCTTTATTCAACTTCTTTAATCAATAAATGCCAGTTTGAGGGTAAATGAGCTTGACTGTTGAAAAATCTGCTTAGTTTCAGTTGAGTCACTTCAGCTGAAATGCAAATGATTTCTGTGAATTATCGATTGCAGGTTTGAAGTATGGAAAGAATGTTTCATATTCAGTATACGAAAGCTGCTGCTTTAAACCTGCTGAATGTTGTTGTCATATATAATAAGCTAAAAAAGCATCCCTGCCAGGTTTGTTGAAGCAAATCCTAACTTTAAGCTTCTGCACCACACAAAGATTTTCATTTGTTCAGTGCTGTTCTGGCAAGAACTTTTATCTGTAAATAACAATCATTTTAACATTAAAATATTTTTATTTCATCATTCTAAGCTTTAATCAAAATCAGGCTAAAGTTATCACATCACCACATCATAGAACAATCACTTGCATTTCTATAAGTTCCTTCTAAGGTAGAAACATGTCCCAAAGTACTCCGAAGAGGTGTGAGGGAGTTCACCAACAAGTTGAAGAGCAGAGATTAGGAGGAATGATCCAGAACTTGATGAAAGGTAGGTTTTAAGGAGAGTTTTAAAGTTGCTGAGCACTGGAGACAGAGAGGTTGAGGAGGAGAATTTCAACGACAGATTACCTTAGTCTAGTATACTTTATAAAACCGACCTTGAATATTTTCTTTGTACTGAAGAAACACCAGCGTTTGAATTAACATAACACAATTATTAAATATTTGAAAGAGTTCACAGAAAAGCCATTTCCTACCTGTTGCTTTTGCAGAAATCATGAGAAAAAAAAATAACTGAAGAAGCTGGACGCTTTGTGCAGCCATTCTGAATGTTCATAATTTACTTCTGTCAACAATACTTTGGAAAACACTGCTACATCTCTAAATTTCCGCTTAAGTGTCAGTCCAACCCACAGAGCATTAACCACACGTTACAATACATTTCTTTAAAACGCGTGTTGAAAAACACAGTGCTTAATATTCCATACTCTGCTGGTAATTATGCACAAACATTGGTTTGGTGCATTAGCTGGAACCAATCAACAATGTGAGCCATATTTCCACTAAACATAGAATGTGACTGAATGCATGAAACTTAGCTTTAAGAATGTGAAGGTTTGACATCTGCCAAGATGCATTGACCTGCTTCTTTTATGAGGGCAGGAAACATAATTTCATACAATTGTGAAATAGAATGAGTGAAAAAGGCACAGAGCAGCTTATTCTAACTTTCTTGAGTGTTAGTGACCTGCCTAAGGCAGGTCCTCCGCTCATTTCTCCACACCTGGCAGTTTCACGCTTTCCTCTTCAGTTGCTCACAGGAGCCTCCCATTTTCAATTGCAAGTTGCATAACATCTTCATTCTCTTTCTCCCTCTTGGTTTACATCCCTGTAATTTTCCTTCAAACACCTCCTTCAGCAAGAATGCCTTAGAAAATGGCCAATACAATGGCCTCACAGCTCCGGCGACCTGGGTTCAATTCTGGGGACTACCTGTGTGGAGTTTGCAAGTTCTCCCTGTGTCTGCGTGGGTTTCCTCCGGGTGCTCCGGTTTCCTCCCACATGCCAAAGACTTGCTGGTTGATAGATTAATTGGCCTTTATAAATTGCCCCTAGTATAGGTAGGTGGTAGGGAAATATAGGGACAGATGGGGATGTGGTAGTAATGTGGAATTAGTGTAGGATTAGTATTTAAAAAAAATGGGTGGTTGATGGTCGGCACAGACTCGGTGGGCCGAAGGGCCTGTTTCAGTGCTGTATCTCTAAAATTAAAACTAAAAAAAAAATGCTGTTGCCTTTCCTTGATGATAGAATTATAGGGCTGAATGTTATGCCAAAATCGGCAGCGGGCGAAAAAAATGACAGCCTGCCTGTGCCGGTCGCATGTTGCAGCGCCGTCGCGGTCCAAAGCGCGGAGGTAATCATGTGGAGGGGGAGGACTGTCTATCCCCAGCAATGGCGTCAGCAGCCTGTGTGCATGCGTTGACGCCATTCGTAAAGGGCTGTTAACCCTACGGGCATATTTAAATATTTAAAGATAGATTAAATTAAATTAAATAAATACATTTCTTTTGCTCCTCCCCGCCCCATAAAAATGTAATTAATTATCTGCCCTCCTCCCCCCCCCAAAAAAACACTTACCCTTATCATCTACTCTTTAAATTACAACCCTTCCCGCCATCCCCTGCACCCATAATGTTTATTTGACCTCGTGCCCCCCAACACTGATAATCTTACCTACCCCGCTCCCCCACACCCCCACACCAGTTTGGTGCCTCGTTTCCCCAGACAGGGATCCAAAGGCATAGGGGTGTCAACCACTGGGCCGAAGATCGCGGCGGGCCATCAGGAGGAGACGTAAGTTTATTTAAATTAATTATTTGAATTGATTTGCATATTAAAATTGTGGTCCCACTGCCCGGTGGTGGGGAGGCTGCCACAGAGCCTCACCGTCACCGGGAGGACCAGGCCAGGCCCTCCTGGCGTCGAGGGCCATGGTGGGCCTCATCCGGAGCCAACTTCAGGCCTTCCCCGCCAAGGAACCTGCACCTAGGGGAGAACAAAATCCAGCCCATAGAATGGTTACAAAACAGAAGGAGGCCATTCGGCCTGTCATGTCTGTGTTAGCTTTCTGCAATCTATCCATGTTACTGAAATTCCTCATCCCTGGAACGATTCTCGTGCATCTTCTCTGCACCTCCTCTAATGCCTTAATATTCTTCCTAAAGTGTGATGCCCAGAACTGGACACAGTACTCCAGTTGAGGCCGAACCAGTGTTTTATACAGGTTTATCATAATCCTTATTCTTGTACCCTATGCCCTTATTTATAAAGCCCAGATCCTGTATGCTTTATTAACCACTTTCTCAACCTGGCCTGCAACCTTCAATGATGTGCATATCTAACCCCTCCTACAGCCTCTTTTAGAATTTTACCCTTTAATTTATATTGCTTCCCCTCATTCTTTCTGCGAAAATGAATCACTTCACACTTTTCTTCATTAAATTTCATTTGCCACTTTTCTGTCCATTCCACCAACCTCTCTATGTCCTCTTGAAGTTTATCACTATCCTCCTCACAGTTCACAATACTTCCAAGTTTTGTGTCATCTTCAAATTTTGAAATTAAATCCTGCACACCCAAGTCTAGGTCATTAATGCAGATCAAGAAAAGCACTAGTCCTAACACTGACCCCAGGGAACCCCACTGCATACCTTCCTCCAGTCTGAAAAACAATCCATCTCAACTACAATAATATAAAAGCAAAATACGGCAGATGCTGGAAATCTGAAATAAAAACAGAAAGTGCTGGAAATACTCAGCAGGTCTGGCAGCATCTGTGGAGAGAGAAGCAGAGTTAAATTTTAAGGTCAGTGACCTTTCATCAGAACTGGCAGAGGCTAGAAATGTGATAGGTTTTAAGCAAGCAAAACAGGGGTGGGGCAAGAGATAACAAAAGAGGTGTAAATAGGACAAGGTCACAGAGAATAACTGACCAGAAGGTCATGGAGCAAAGGCAAATGGTATGTTAATGGTGGTGAAAGACAAAGTGTTAATACAGAGAGGGTGTTAATTAACAGAAAACTGAACAGCCAAGGCCCCAAGCACAAACATGAAAAACCATCACAAATACACTCGGTTTCCTGTCACTCAGCCAATTTTGTATCCATGCTGCCACTGACCCTTTTATTCCATGGGCTGTAACTTTGCTGACAAGTCTGCTATGTCCCTCTTTATCAAATGCCTTTTGGAAGTCCATGTACACCACATCAACCACATTACCCTCAGCAACACTCTCTGTTACCTCATCAAAAACTTAAAGGAAGTTAGTTATTCACTAACAATCTGTCCTCCACCATCCTGAGAATCTCTTCATTGCTCTTGCATTCTCACCAAGTGATCCTCTCCATCCTTCTCCAGAGCCACATTTCACAACTTTTTGGTCTTTGGATGTTGACCTTTCTCAAGATTCACATTTAAGTCCCCCCCATCCAAAAAGACACTCCAAGTCACAGTCTTGACAATTATTTTATTAAAATTTCTACTCTTCCTATATAGAGCAATTCCTTATGTTTGGAGAATGCATTCTTTGCCATTGGTGCTAGCAGGTATGTGTGTGTGTGCTGGAAGCATGCAGAGTGGGCAGTTCATGACTTCAAACAATGTCTAACACTCATTTGGTGCATGACCTGCTATTTTGGACCTCACCGTTCCTGTTAATGACCTTTTAATTCTCTTAATTACTCCCAGTTGATCATGTGTTTGAAGAGGTGAAGAAATTACTGACTAGTGATGCTGTTTATACTCATTATGATCCCAAGAAACCACTGGTTTTAACATGCAATGCCTCACCACAGAGGTGAGGTGTTGTGTTGTCTCACACAATAGAAGCCGATGTGGAGAGGCCTCTAGCGAATGCTTCACATAATTTAACAAAGTCAGAGCAAAATTACAAGTTGAGAAAGAGGCATTAGCCATTATACATGGTCTTACAAAGTTTCATAAATCCCTCTATGGTAGGAAGTTCATTTTGTTAACCAAACACCAAGACCTTATGATCATATTTGGTTCAAAAAAGGGAATACCATCTCTAGTGGCAGTACGGCTTCAGAGGTGGCCTATCAATACGATATTAAATATCGTACGTCAGCAGGTTATGTAAATATGGACGTTCTTTTGAGTTTTTCCGTGAAGGCTGATTCATTTTTAGCCAATAAGGTACCTGTAAATTACTTTACATACACAAATGACATGTCAGTATCTGCCAGAGAAATTACTGAAGAAACTCGCAAAGTTATGGTGCTCAGTCAAGTGGTCAATTACGTCATGAATGGCTGGTCTAAAGAGAGTGATGATGAGAAACTGCAGGAGTATTTCACAAGTAGAAATGAACTGAGTGTAAATCAAGGCTGTCTCCTATGGGGTTAAAGAGTCATTATTCTGCCAAGGTTTAGAGAGAGATTGTTAGAGGAATTTCATCAAAAGCACACTACTTATGAAAGCAGTAGAAAGAAGCTATTTTTGGCATGCAAATGTAGATAGAGATATTGAAGAATTGGTGAAAAGTTGTAAAATGTGTCTCAGAATGAGAAATGATCTAACCTTCCATTCCATGGTCAAACACAAGAAAACCGTGGGAACGAGTACATGTCGATTTCTTTGAAGCAGAAGGAAAAGAGTACTTTGTTTTGATCGATAGCCATAGCAAGTAGATAAATGTTGAGTCTATCCCCAATACCATAATTGCCAAAACTATTGAGGTTTTGTGAAGTTGGTTTGCAATTTATGGGTTGCCAGAGGTGTTGGTGTCAGGTAATGGTCCACAGTTTATGTCAGAAGAGCTTGAAATATTTCTGAGTAAGAATGGAGTCAAACACACTCTAATACCACCATATCACCCAGCATCGAATGGTGCTAGAGAAAGAAGTGTTCAAATTATGGACAGGTCTTTGCAGAAATATTTGCTAGGTGACAAGCTAGGCAGTAACTTCGATGTTTCTCTTTGACACAGGCTAAAAAATTTTCTGTTCTCTTACAGAATAACCCCAGGGGCTACAACAGGTTGCTCACCTTACGAATTAGTGTTTAAACACGCTCTTAGGACAAGGTTTAGTTTGCTTAAGCCTGATTTCAATTGCAAAGTAAGAGAAAAGCAAGACGGAGTGAAGATGAGTCATAATACACGAGGCATGAAACTTAAGAGAATTTGGTGCTGGTCAGAAGGTCATGGTGAAAAACCACCAAGGTGATAAGGAGAAGTATGTGTTTGGAGTTGTTGTAAAAAGACAAATCTAGTGAAGATTGGCGAGAGACTCCATGAGTGTCATGTAGACCATTTGATGGAAAGAGAAAATCTGATAAAGGGAATAACCTCCTATAGTCCAACTTCTTACAGTCCCAAGTGAAAATCAGAAAGAAAGAGCAAGCCACAAAGAAACTAAAAGTTTACTGGTATCACAGAATCCACCAAAGTGAGTCAGGGTCGTTGATTAAGACTAATCAATCAATTACACAGTCTCAATCATTAAGTGGAGTTGGTAGTCAAATTTAAAGTTCAGGGTTGACACAATCTGACATGTTGAGAGAGCAGAATCAAATTAATGGAAATAGAAGAGGATATCCAGACAGAAAGAGAAAGAAGCCAGATAATAAGATACTAAGGGTCTTCAGAGAACACACTTCCTACCTCCACCTCAGCCAGGAGCAGTTTCTGAGGTGCCTATGATTCACCAAGGAGATGGTCACTGAACAATGCTACCTCCCGCAACCTGACCTACAGCTGTGCAAGCAGGACAAGGACAGTGCTGCCAGTGGCTGTGAAGATCACCATTGCCCTCAATTTCTATGCCAGATCATCATTCCAGGCAGGAGCAGGTGACATTATCAACATATCAACAGTTCACCATCTATCGCTGCACCAGACAGGTAACAGAGGCCCTGTGCACAATGAGAGGGGACTTCAGCAAAAGTGGGGCCACAAGTGCTGTCTTGGAGTTGGTCACTACTTCCACATTGGAAAGAATGGACTCCAGCCTCCGCACAAAGCCCTGTGTCAAGTTGGAGCTGGACTTCTCCATGCTCCTTGACAGTGACAACAGTCTCTGTGGCAGGACTGCCAATGTACCAAGCATCTCTATGTGCAGGCTCATCAGCATTCTCTTGTATACCACCCCATCAAAGTCCTCATCTGAGTCCCCAGTAGCAGAACGCATGTGCGACCTCACCCTCCAGAGAGCCAGCACACACACTGTCCTTTCCCCATACCCTGGCTGAAGCCCACTCATGCAGATCCCACCTCTCTTCTAACGTCTAACATATGCAAAGTATCGGCATCGGGTGCTTCTTCATCAGAAATCTGCTGTTGCTCACGCCTTTCATCATGAGGCTGGACTGGCTGGACGGGCAGCAAATCTTGGCTACCTAAAGGCAAAAATGCAGAAGAGGAGGGTTGGGGTGAGGGAAGGGGGATGGGATTAAAAGCAAATGATTTATGGTCACACCATCTGCAGCTTGTACTTCATGCCAGATAACAGGTTGAGGATGAGGTGGGACTTGAGCAGATGCAGAAATCATTTAAATCAGGTACAAAATGCAATCAACAAGGCTAATGAAATGTTAACCTTTATCTCAAGGAGCTGGATTACAAAGCAGAGGAAATTATGTTTCACTTGTATTCAGCCGTGGTCAGACCCCATCTGGAATACTGCTTTCTGTTCTGGGCACAACACCTCAGGAAGGATATACTGGCCTTGAAAGGGGTGCAACCTAGGTTCACCAGAATGATAACAGGACTTTGAGGGTTAAATTTTGAGGACACATTGCATAAACTTGATTTTTATTCTCTTGTGTATAGAAGATTGCGGGGTGATGGAATTGAGGTGCTTAAAATGATTTCATAGGGTAGATACAGAGAAACTGTTTCCTCTCCTTGTTTCCACACCAGAGGACATCATTTTAAAATTAGAGCCAGACTATTTATGAGGGAAATCAGGAAGCAGATTTTCCACACTAAGTGTCGTTGAAATGTAGAATTCTCTTTTCCATAACACAGTGGATGCTGGGACAATTGGAGCTTTCAAGACTGAGATCAATAGATTTTTATTATATGAGGGTGTCAAGGGATATGGAGCTAAGGTGGGTAAATGAAGTGAGGTACAGACGAGCTGTGAGCTAACTGAACAGCAGAGAGAATTGAGAGGCTGAATAGCCTACTCCTATGACACGAAACTGCTCCTTATTCAATGGGCTGGATTTTATGGGCCCCGTAAGACGAGGTCAGAGGTGGGGAAGCTCATTGAACTGCGACGGGTGGTGGAGGTAGAAAGCGGAGGGCCTGTCATCTCCCTGTCACCAACTGATTTTCCTGGGGATGGGATAGGCCAATGATGACCTTCCCGCCAGAGGCCAATTGAGGCCCTTATTAGTGGCCTCTTACTCCCACTGTTGGGATCTAACCAGTATCGCGGAGAACCTCCGCCACGCAGGGAACCTCCGCCACGCGGAGAGGGTGCCTTGTAAAATGAGACACCCTCCTTTGGGCTTGGGGAGGGTGGGGGTTCCCTCCTCCATGAGAAATCTGTGGCTCATGAGGGCCCCAGCCGGGAAACAATGCACCTCCCAGGACCAGCCCTCCCCCTGAGCTTTATGACCAACCTCTAACCCCCCTTACCTGGGCCTTCTGGACTGGCCCCAGTGACCCCGCCTCACTTGCCTAAGGCGCGGGGTTCCAGCACTAGGCCTGGGTCTGAGGCCTCTGCAGTACCAGCAGCGGCCACTGCTCCCAGTGGCACTACCGATACTGCTGAGCTACCGACCTGTGATTGCCAGCAGCTCTTGAAGGCAGGACCCCCATCTTTAAAGGAATGGGGATTCCAGTGCCAGAAACTTTGCGTCCAGAATAACTGTGGATTGCGCCGGGGTAGAGGCATGAAAAGGCCGAGGCGGAGAATCCCCCCCTCTCCCCACCTCCAACTTTTCAGGCCAGCGCCAGGAGCCCCGCTGTCTTCACAAGATCCAGCCCAATACATTTGCAAAGAACTAATGATTGTAACTAGTTTATTGATAGGTGTTGATGTAAGTGGAGGCACTATTTTCACATGCTTCTGTACATTAGCAAAACAACATTGAATGTTACAAGCGTTTACTCTGATGTGGTGTAAATTGCGTCTGATGCTAATTTGATGCACTTTTCTATTCCAGCAAATTCTGTTCCAGGAAGTTACCCTACCTGAAAAAGCCCCCAACCACATTGCAATCCCCCAGAATTATTTTATAATAAACAGAAGCATAATAATAGTTAGTATTGATTTAATTCTTTTTGAAGAAAACAGTTTGCTGAGTTAATGTTTAGTGCCATGAAAGTACAGTTGTAGAGCACAAAATATCAGACTGTTCATAACTCTCGAGTGATGTTGCAACTCCAATGAAGAATAGAAATACAGTTCCTCAGGCTGAGTGTGAGTTTGCACTTTAGTTACTGAGTGCACTAAACACTTGAACATTTATATGTTTTAATATTTGTTTTAACCCATTCAATAAAAGAATCCGTGGAATAAACACAAGCCATAAAATTCACTGTAGCACTGGTGACACTGTGGCTGTTGGTTTAGAAGAAAATAGAGGCATGCAACGAACACCATGCTGTTGAGGGCAATGCGAGCATGCATTGGAAGTACGCAGCTCACGATGTCAGTCAGTGGCTAACGCTGATGTCGACCTGCCATTTTCAACCCCACTACTTTAGTCAATGCCCTCTCTCCAACTCACAGCTGAAACTCCCTCCAGCGCTATTTAAAGACATCATCATCCAACTTGCAAGTTCGTTGCTTGCTGGGTTTATGGCAATACTGGGTGTTTGGAGGGGTTCAACAAAGTTGGTAAAGATGGCAGGGATTGGTGCTGGATATTAAGAAGGTTTTGGTTGTTACTGAAAGGCCTCTGACTACATCACTTGCTCCCAGTCATGGGGACTATAGTTGAAGTCCCTCTTGAGATGCAGTATCAGAGAGGGATGAAGTAGAGGCAGCAGAGAAGACAAACTGCTTGCAGAGGAAGGAGGAAGAGGCCTCTCAACAGGAGGCCTTACCCACCTAAAGTCTTCAGAGAGTACTTTCTGTACCTGCACCTAAGCCAGGAGCAGTGTGTTTGGTGGCTGTGATTTCCCCAAGGAAGTGGTCACAGAACGGTGCCACCTCTTGGAACCAGACCTGTAGTCTTACAGCAGAGTGAGGACGTCAAGGTGATCATGGCCCTAAGTTTTTGCGGCAGCGGATCCTTTCAGGCTGGAACGTGTGACATTGTAAACATCCTCACAGTAAGTCGTTCATCGCTGCATCCGGGAGGTCACAGAGATTCTGTATGTCAGGTCAGAAGACTTCATTGTCTTCTCCCTAAACAGAGACTTTGTGAGTACCACATTTCACTGCCGAGAAGCATCAAAACTGCAAAGGGTACCACTCACTTAATGTGCATTGGTGTGTGACCACACTCACATGCTGATGAATGCCCACTATCCTGGCAGCAGTCTTGGTTCATTTATCCTGCGCCAGTCGGTTGATCCAGCAATCTTTCAGGTACCATGTTGAACCAAAGGATGGCTGCCCGTGATGAGGGCTATCCACTCTGCACCTGGCTGATGACTCACCCCCGCAGCCCCACCACATGTGGCCAGGGCTTATATAAAGAGAAGCATACTGCCATGAGGTACGTCACTGAGCAGACAATTGGGGTGCTGAAGCAACGCGTCCACTGCCTGGACCGTTCGGGGGAAACCCTCCAGTACTCGCCGAGCAGGGGTCTCAATTTGTAGTATTTTGTTACATCCTCCACAGCCTGGTCATCATGAGGGTGCAGCCCTTCCTACCAGGGGTTTGGTGACCACCTCAAGAGGGGAGGAGACATTGGCACATTCACTTTCCAGACGCGATGTCCATGAGCACATCATCAGACTTCAACAAGGACATAAGAAATATAAGAACATAAGAAATAGGAACAGGAGTAGACCATTCAGCTCCTCGAGCCTGCTCCGCCATTTAATAAGGTCATTGTTGATCTGTTTGTGACTTTAACTCCACTTTCCCACCTGCCCCCCATAACCCTTGACTCCCTTGTAAATCAAAACTCTAACTCAGCCTTCAATATGATCAATGCTTTCCGGGGTAGAGAATTCTAAAGATTAACAATACTCTAAGAGAAGAAATTCTCCCTCATTTCCATCTTAAATGGGAAAACCTCTAATTCTGAAACTGTGTCCCCTAGTTCTAGATTCTCCCATGAGGGGAAACATCCTCTCAGCATCCACCCTGTTAAGCCCCCACACAATCTTGTTTTTCAACAAGATCACCTCTCATTCTTCTGAACCCCAATGAGTATAGACCCAACCTGCTCAACTTTTCCTCATAAAACAACACCCTCATCCCAGGAATCAACCTAGTGACCCTTATCTGAACTGCCTCCAATGCAGGTATATCCCTCCTCTAGATGTGGTCTCACTAATGCCCTGTACAGTTGTAGCAAGACTTCCCTACTTTTATACTCCATCCCCCTTTTAATAAAAGCCAACATTCCATCTGCCTTCCTAATTACTTGCAGTTACCTAAATGCTAGGTCGTTGTGTTTCATGTAAGAAGAAACCCAGATCCCTTTGTACCACAGTATTCTGTAGTCTCTCTCCATTTAAATAATAATTTCCTTTTCTGTTCTTCCTACCAAAGTGGATATCTTCATATTTTCCTACATTATACTCCATCTGACAAATATGTGCACATTCACTTAACCTATCTATATTTCCCTTTGAGGACTGTCCTCCTCACAACTTGCTTTCCCACCTATCTTTGGATCATCAGCAAATTTTGCTATGGTACATTCTATCACTTCATTCGTCATTAATATAGATTGTAAATAGTTGCGACCCCAGCACTGATCCCTGTGGTACCCCACTAATTGCAGTTTGTCAACCTGAAAATGCCCCATTTATCCCAACTCTCTGTTTCCCGTTAGTTAGCCAATCCTCTATCCATGTTAATATATTACCCCCAACACCATGAGCTCTTATCTTGTGTAGTAACTTTCTATAAGGCACCTTATCGAATGCCTTTTGAAGATCCAACTACACTATATCTACTGGTTCCCCTTCATCCACCCTGCTCATTGCATGCTCAAAAACTCTAATAAATTTGTCAAACACGATTTCTCTTTCATACAATCATGGAGATTCAACACGGTTTTATTATGATTTTCCAAATATCCAGCCACTACTTCCTTAATGATAGATTCCAGCATTTTTCCCAATGTTAGGATAACTGATCTATAGTTTCCTGCTTTCTGTCTCCCTCCTTTCTTGATAGAGGTGTTACATCTGCGGTTTTCCAATCCACTGGGACCTTTCCAGAATCTAGGGAATTCTGGAAGATTACAACCAATCATTGACTCTTCAGCCACTTCTTTTAAGATCCTAGGATGCAGGCCATCAGGTCCCGGGGATTTGTCAACCTTTATTTATTATTTATTTATTTATTTAGAGATACAGCACTGAAACAGGCCGTTCGGCCCACCGTGTCTGTGCCGACCAACAACCACCCATTCATACTAATCCTACATTAATCCCATATTCCCTACCACATCCCCACATTTCTCCTACGATCTACCTACACTAGGGGCAATTTACAATGGCCAATTTACCTATTAACCTGCAAGTCTTTGGCTGTGGGAGGAAACCGGAGCACCCGGCGAAAACCCACGTGGTCACAGGGAGAACTTGCAAACTCCACACAGGCAGTACCCAGAATCGAACCCAGGTCGCTGGAGCTGTGAGGCCGCTAACCACTGTGCCACCCACTTCTGACCTTAAGTTGGAGGGAAGGTCATTGATGAAGTAGCTGAAGATGGTTGCGCCTAAGACACGACCCAAAGAAATTCCTGCAACAATGTCCTGGGTGAAGACAACAGTATCTGGCTTGGTTGTGACACCCCTATGTTGGAATAGCATGCTTACATCAAACTGAAGAATGGCTAATTAAATGTTAATCAACCAATCTTCTATCTTTAATTTCTGAAAAACATTTTTAAAAGGAACATGGGAGCAGGAGTAGAAATAAAAGCAGGAGTAGGGCATTCGGCCACTTGGGGCCTGCTCTGCCATTCATCTCGATCATGGCTGATCTTCTACCTCAATGCCATTTTCCCGCACTATCCCCCTGTCCCTTGATAGCTTTAATATAGGAACATAGGTGCAGGAGTAGGCCATTCAGCCCATCGAGCCTGCTCAGTCATTCAATACCATCATGGCTGATCATCAACTTCAATGCCTTTTTCCCACACTATCCTAATATCCCCTTATGTCATTGGTATTTAGAAATCTGTCAATCTCTGCTTTAAACATACTCAATGACTGACCTTACACAACCCTCTGGGGTAGAGAATTCCAAAGATTCACAACCCTCTGAATAAATAAATGTTTCCTCATCTCTGTCCTTCTTTGGAAATTGTGTCCCCTGATTCTAGACTCCTCAGCCAGGGGAAACATCTTACCTGCATCTACCCTGCATCTACCTCTAAGTATTTTGTAGGTTATCCCATTAGTTTTCCTAGTACTTTTTCTGTAGTGATAGCGATTGTTTTAAGTTCCTCCCTCCCTTTGTCCCCCCATTTTCTACTATAATTGGGATGCTTTTAGTGTTTTCTACCATGAATACAGATACAAAATATTTGTTTAAAGTCTCTGACATTTCCTTGTTTCCCATTATTAATTCCTCAGTCTCATCCTTTAAGGGATCAATGTTTGCTTTAGCTATTCTCTTCCTGTTTATATGCTTACAAAAGCTCTTACTGTCTGTTTTTATACTTCTTCCTAGTTTACCCTCATATTCTAATTTCTCCATTTTTTAAAGTCGTTCTTTGTTGGTTTCTAAAGTTTTCCCAATTTTCCGGCCTACCATGATGGAATTGATCACCATGGCCACCTGCTCCTACTGCCTTCTCATCACTTGTCTGGGAGGGCTCCTCTCTCCTCCTGTCAACCTTCTTTCTCCCTCCAAAAGAAATTACAAACGTCTCTATAAACGGCTTCAATAAATTTGCCCTCCAGCTTCCACAAGTAGCACAATGGGCTGCATCTGGTCTCTGAATATCCTGGACTCCAAATACATCCTCCACAAAATAATTTGTGATTCCATCTTGGTCAGCTGACTGCACACTGAGAGACCTAATGTAATGTTTTCAGCTGATGAATCTACTTACATGAATACAGCTACAGCTAATGATTAGAGAGGGATGGGAGCATGAGAGAAAGGGAGGTGCAGAGACACTGTGGTGGGGGGGAGGGCAATAAGCCATCTTGGGGCAAAAGAGAGAGGACATCCAAGTACAGAGAGACTATTGGAGTGGGAGGAAAAAAAGAGTGAGTGGATAGATGAGTAGAGCAAGAGAGATATCTTTTGTAGGGGTAGAAGGGAAAGACAACCTAATTTTGATGGTAGGTTCTCATTGTGGTGTGGTGGTGGTGGGTGGTTGCTGCAGGGGTGTGTTGTTGAAAAGGCCCTGCTGAGGCAAGACAGAAAGATAGAGACAGAACCAGTTGAGTACAATGTGGAGAAAGAGAGAGGAAGAGCAACTTTCTTGTGTATGTGTAGTTTGGAGTTTTCTGCTTCGGTTGGAATAGGATGGTCACTGTCATTGGTTAGGAAGCCCACATTATAGAACAGCATTCTCCAACTCACTATTGTCAAAGCTGTAGGAGATCTACTAGCTGTTTTATGAATATATACATTGACTGTTATTTCCCAGCAATACAAGCAGATTCTTAGTCAATATCTCGAGTGATGACATTACAATCATCAAATAGCTTAACTTTATGAGCTCCAGGTATGAGCTCACCCCCATGCACTTGGCCAGCTAACTCTCATATGCACAGGTCTGATGTAATGGCCCCAAGTCACCGCCAACATGCACAATGATTCCATGCAAAAGAGAATCATTTTTTAAAATATAGTAAATTAAAGGTGGATGGAATTGGTGCCAAGACTAGAACCATATCTCAAAATTTATGGGGCAGTTTTTTTAAAAGATTTTTTTTCCAACTTTCTCTCCTTGTCATTAATCTCCGGCAAGCAGTGCTTCTTCTACATGTGCCAACAGTCTTCTGGACAGTACCCCAAGAGGCCATATTTTTGCATGAGTGTTAGAAGACTATTTGATCATAGAAATTGTCACCTGATGTTCACATACATACACTTTCCACTAGGGCTCAGTTAATAATCATTAGGAGCTAGGTAAACAAGTTGAAGTCAATCATTGTGCTACCACTACTACCCCAAAGATCAATTAGCAGAGCAAAGGATTAAATGTTACAACTTCTTAATATACATAGTTCAATAATGCATCACACATTTTCTGGTTGCATGAGAGCTATAACCTACTCAAATTTCACTCTTCTAGTTGATAATACCTTCTGAACTGATGATATTACTGCTTTCAGTCACTGGTATCTATTATTCTCAACTGCAAGAGTGAATTGTGATGTCAGTCATTTCATTTCTAAACAACAAAAGTTCTCCACAGACTTACAGTAAAAGTGCAGGAGGAGTACTTCATAGACACCAACCTCTGTGCTACCTGAAACACACCCACAGACATGTGTTTCACTGTTTTTCAGTGAAGAAATGATTCAAGGCGAAAATAGAAGAGAAAAACACGGTGAACAGTCATAACACTCAGGAGGAAGTTTGTGTGGAAATTTATCAACCATTCTTGAAAACAAAATGTGAAAAGCACAAACAAAATTAAAATGGAAAATTTAATGTGACCAGGGAAACAACAAACTCCTTAACTGAAAAACTAAACTGAAGGAAAGCAAAAAGTGAAACTGGCTCTACCTTTCTGTTCTGTGCTTTACGATAGCTGTGCTTTTACTGTTGAAAAGTCTGTTAAGAGTTTAACACATCTTATTTGGTGGGGGAAGAGGTATTTATCGACATCTGAATCAGCTTCTGGTGTCAAACACCTTTTATTTTAGTTGCAGATGAAAGGCATAAGCTCAGGAAGTGTGAAAATGTATCTCGAGTCAGAAAAGCACTTTTGACATAAACGATTGCTCCATATTCTATTGATACTGCAATAACCATATCACAAAAGACATTAATTATTTGCCGGCCTTTAGTTAAACTGGATTTGTGGCGTTCAACACTGAGGAATTGGGAGTATTCAGACAATGGTAAGAAAAAAAGTTGTCATTTTAACTAAGAAGTGTCTCAACAGTAAAGGAAGGGAGCACATGCATTGATATAATGCTTCTCACAATCTCAGGCAGCTCCGACGCAATTAGTAGTCAATGAATTACTTCTGAGGTATAATGACTATTGTTTTATAGGCAAATGCGGCAGTCAATTTACACACAGCAAGGTTCCACAAATGGCAATGACCAGATAATCTGTTTTTGTGATGTTGTTTAATATCCAATCATCACTACAAAACTACAGAACACAGTATGGGAGATAAAGATTATATCCTAAAAGCTGAATTTTGAATCTGTAAATTAGATTAAAACCTTGACATTATCGACTATAAAACTGATAGTCAGCTGCTTATTATTGTAGAGAGCACTGTTCATGAAAAATATGCAGACAGGTCAAGTGGGGAGAATTTAATAGAGGTGTTCAAAATCATGAAGGAATTTGATAGAGTTAGCGAGGAGAAATTGTTTCCACTGACTGGAGGGTCAGTAACCAAAGGAAATAGATTTGAGGTAATTGGCAAAAGAACTAGAGGGGAGAAAAGGAAAAAATTATTTGACACAAGTTGTTGTGATCTCAAATACACTGCCTAAAAGGATGGTAGAAGCAGATTCGATAGTAACTTTCAAAGGTAATCCGATAAATATTTGAAAATGAAAAATTTAGAGGGCTATGGTGCAGGTGCAAGGGTGTGGGAGTAATTGGATTTCTCTTTCAAATAGCTGGCATAGGAATGATAGGCCGAATGGTCTCCTTCATGGTGCATGTTCTAATTTCCTATCACATCATGTAAAAGGTAATGGATCTTTCATTCTGCTGTATCCTTTAAAAATTATTTTGAGACATATGCAATAAAATGCCTGCGTCTTTCTATAATATGATTAAAGGATGTGGTCTGGTTTGTCACATTGTAAAATAACTTGCTATGCAGTTTATTGGCAACAGCGACTTGGGTTTCCACAGGGCTGCTCACATACAAGAAATATCTCCGAGCATTTAACATAAAGGAGAGGTGAACACTGAACAGAAAGGCAAACTGCTGGAGCATCAGGGGAGAAATGGGTTTACATATGGTCGAAGAAAGATAGATTTGAAGGAAAATTCAGGGCAACAGAAACCCTGTAGCTAGTTGTAGAATAGACTCCAGTGTTGGTGTAGAGGGAGTAGTGAAGCAGCATTACAAGAATCGGAGTAAGGGTGACTGTGAGCTGGGAGACATTGATCAGATGGAGATATGATAATTTTAGGATTATAACTGAATATTTTCTATCAACAATTGAAATATAGAGCTTTTTATTTTTAAAAATCACATATTGGGAAATCCAAAGTAAAAAGAGAAAATGTTGGAAATATACAGTGGGTTGGTCAGCATCTAAAAGAGAAAATGTGTTAACTGGCTGGTTATGATAAAAAGTTCAAGTCAAATTGCCAATATTTCTGTTTGGCACGCCAACTGGAACTTTGGTGCGAAGATTAGAAATTTGTAAGCTCTTCAAGATTGTAACTGCAATTGAAAATTGAGAGTCTGGGATTTAAACCAAGATCTTTCTGTATTTGTTGGCATATCAAAGAAAATCATTACAGTATGAGGTAAGGAGGAGATGGTCAACAACTGTAATTAATGGAAGGGCCATGAGCCACCTTCAATGAGCTTGGAGCATTTTACCTTGTATGTTCATTTCAATGATTAACTTCAAAGGTTAACTTTGGATCTAAGAGCAAATTGCTTGTGTTATGGTTCATTTATCTTCAAGGGTATCTAATTGCTATTGGAAATAAAAGTCGATGTTGAGCTTTCTGAAGACCCATTCAATGCCCAATATTGCAGATATGTTTGGGGATAAAGAGTTTTCTTTCAGTGAATGTACAAGTGAAATCTCTCCTCAAATCAAACAGTTCAGAAAATACCAGCTTATGTCAATATTAATGATTACTGTTGTCTTTTCACCACTGCATTTAGAAGGGTTTTTTTTAAACATATATAAATATTCTATTGCACTACTTCATCAACATGGCCAGAATAATGAACAGGACAGTCTGTGAAATATGTCCATCTGAGGCCAAATGAGGTCACTGGGGTATGCATTCCTGGTTGATGTAAATGACCAGAAACAGAACAAAAAAAAAGATTCTGATGAAATACACTTGCATCTATTATACAGACGAACAAAGATAAGGGTGTATTTAGTTTTTAGAAAAAAGAAGACACATTGAGGCAAGATAATGCTAGAAAAATAAAGATGGAGCAATAGAATTCATAGTAGTATTGGAATCCTCAGTAAGTTGCTGGTTTTCTGCACACTTATCCAGGTCGGATAATACAACATGAGGAGTGTGTGCAACAAAAGTATAGGATAGATTTCAGGAAGAACTGCTTATACTAAAGAGTGATCAGCACTTGGAATAATATCCTTGTTATGGTACTGGAGGTAAAAACCTTGGACTCACTCAATGGTCAATCCAATGATATGATAAGAGGGAAGGTAAATTTTTAGAGTTTTTTAAAAATTTGTATCCTCTTGTGATGTCTGGGCACTTCGGGAAGTACTTTAGTATATCTGACCCTCTATCGGTGATTCACACATTATCTTGGAACAACAGGCATTTCATATAATTGCTACCCTCTGCCAGCTGTTCATGTTACTGTTTCAAGGACAGTAATGAAATTTTGATTGACTTGCTACCTTCTGCTGGTCATCTATGGTATTACACCTCAGTTTGGGTTATGTACAAAAGCACAGGAGTTTTTAAGAACAAGTCTGTGCTTTTTTGATTCATGCAAATCTTACCTTTTCTTTCCAGGAACACAGCCGGAATTTTACCGTATAAAAACGGGAGTCCTCCGAGGCAGCCAAGGCGTAAAATGGTGGCCGATGACGTCGGGTTGGATCCCCGATGTCATGATGCCCACATGCCATTTTACGTTGGTCGTATAGTGGGCGAGATTGAGTCGCCACTCGCCGTCCGCTTAGCATCAATTAAAGACCAATTGAGGTCGTCAATAAAGCACTTAACAGCCATTTAATGTCGGCTGTCAAATTTTATGGTATTTTTTTGGTTCACTGTTCATTGATATTTCTTTGCGTGACTTTTAAGTTTGGGGTTATTTCTGCTGGTTCAGCAGGGGTCATTTGAGTGTTAGTCACTCCTGGTCAGGCCACAGCAGTATTGCTTTATTGGGTGAAGGGGTGGGGGTTGTGTGTGCCTGTGCTTACAGCAGGCTGGTAATACCTGAAATAATTGCATCTCTGGAGCACAGCATCAATGGGAATTATCCAATTTAGAGGTGGCTCATCTAATGCAACCTGCTGGCCCAGTGCATCCTCGTAATGGGGGACGGGATGAAGATGACAGAGTGGCCCTGGTGCAACCACCTGTCAGGAGATGAGCCTACCCAGCAGGCAGGGTCTACTGCCCGCGTTTGAGCTATCTACAAATGTCAGAGCGCCAATGCCGAAGAAGACGGCGCCTGTCATTGGGAGACTGTCACATCTCTGTGTGAGATGCTGGCAGCGGAGGTCACTTCCAACTGCGTGGGTGGCTATCCAATGCCGCTCGCATTGAAGCTAACAGTCACACTAAATTTCTATGCATCAGGCTCGTTCCAGGCTTCATCGGGAGACATGTGCAGAGTCTCCCAAGCATCAGCGCATCACTGCATTAAGGTGGTGACTGCCATATTGAGGCGTGCCAACCAGTTCACCAAGTTCCAGACAGATGCTGCCAGTCACGCCGAGAAAGCCAGAGATTTCAGTGCCATTGCTGGGTTCCCCATGGTCCAAGGCATAATAGACTGTACACATGTGGCCATTAGAGCACCTACAGGTCAGTCAGGGGCCTTCATTAATCAAAAGGGGTTCCACTCAATGAATGTTCAAATCGTCTTTGACCACTGGAAGGGAATCTTGCAGGTGGGTGCTCATTATCCTGGAAGCAGTCACGATGTATTCATTCGCCGGAACACCCAGGTGCCAGCACTATTCAGCCCTCCTGAATGCCTGCAAGGATGGACACTTGGTGACAGGGATTATCCGCTGATGACATGGCTGATGACACCAGTGAGGAACCCAAGGAATGAGGCAGAGGAACGTTACAATGAGAGCCATGTGATCGCCAGAGTGACCATAGAACGGACTATAGGTCTTCTCAAAATGAGATTGTGGTGTCTCGATCGGTCAGGTGGAGCCCGGCAGTACTCGCCATCAAAGGTTTCTAGAATTATTGTTGTCTGCTGCGCTTTATATAACCTGGCGATGGAGAGGGGAAAGGCCCTGGAAGATGATCGAATTCAGCGCGAGGCATCCTCAGACGAGGATGGTGATACAGATGAGGAAGAGGAGCCCCAGCCTCCTGAATGGCGGGGAGAGAGAGCTGGAGCTTTGGGGAGTTAAGTGCAAGGGAGACCCGGGAGGCTCTAATACTCAGGTGTTTCTCCTGAACAGAGTCTCATCAACCATAAACTGACATGGCAGTCTGAGATGAGGCATTAACAGGAGCTGGAAGCGCAAAAGCACTCACCTTCAGGGGGAAATCTCAGCTGATATAGGCCACCTTTCCATCAAACACCACCCAGCCCAAATGTGTCACCTCTCAAGTAATCCTTCTCATGCAGATCAACCAGCTCACCTACAACATCAGCAATGACTTGTGACATATGAAAATGCCAAGTGAAAAATGTAATAAATTTTACTGCGTTTATACATCAAATAAATATTTACAAATCGCACCTGTGACCTCGGAGTGCTATTAGTGTGATTTTTTTTGAAACATTTGCGAGTGCTCACGCATGTGGATGATCCCTCGCCGCCAGCCACAACAGAGGCAGCTGGCTGAGTGGGCTGCCACATTGCTTTGGATGACTTTGGCCGGCGTCCTCCGTCTGCCCGAGGCCTTGTGGGCCGCGTCATGTCAAGGTGGCCCTGAGGAGTCTCAGGAACACCCTGTGACACCTTTGGATTATGTGGTGCTGATGTCACTGGCAGAGGGGACAAGGAGCTGCAGGATTCATCAGGAGTGCCCTGAGAAGAGCCCCCTATGCATTCTGCTGCTGCCCCTGTGCCCTCTCGAGGCTCAATTGGTCCTCTCTGCTAACCTCAGAGGAATGAGCAGTTTCCAAATGTCACCTGAGCATCAGAGACAGATCTCTAGTGCTCTGGTCCATGGAGCCCACTCTGTGAAGTTATGCATGGCCTCCAGGATCGGGCCCTCCAACACAGCCACTAATCTGTCAGTGGAGGAAACCTGATGGGCAGATGACAGAGAATGTGCAGTACTCAAGCCCTGGATGGACATCTCCAAAGTCTGAGTCATAGCACGCAAAGTCTCTGGTAACTCCGCCAGATCTCCACACATCGTTTGCTGCACTTGCAGCATATCCTGCCCAATGGATGCCAGCAGAGTCTCATCATTGACTTGTGACTCTGCACTGGCCTGGCCTCCCACAGTCCTCCGATTGTCAGAGGCATCAGCTGCACTGCCTCTGGCAGCTGGTCCGGCACTTGTGTGGTGCTGACACCAGTTTGTGACCATGAATCTAAGGAGACATGCATTCCAACCGAGGTGAATGTCTCTGAGCTGGCGCTTGCTGCGGGGAGAGGACATGATGCTGCACCCTCTGAGGTCCCCTTCTCATCCTCAGAGGTGGACAGATGAGCCCCAGAGATGCTTCCTGGCTGCTGCTGTGTTTCACCCGCAGGGAAAATCAGAATGATCCGTTGTGTTCAGCACTCCTGACTGGGGGACATGTTATAGACTGCAGTGTGGGCATATTGGTGTGATTTTACGTTTGAGAGCACCCTTCAGTGCCTGAAATAATCACCAGATGCCCCTCCCTCCACCCACATGCCCCCCTCCCAACCACCCACCCCCTCACCCCCCCCCCCCCCCCCACCGCCGCTCCCCTCAACCACACACTGGGGAACTCACTCTCCTGGCCAGGTGTGCCGGCCTCGCCATCAGCTATAGCGCGTCTTCCGTCCTCCCCTGCTAGTGTCAACGCATCCTCCTCCAGACTACTCAAAAATGCCAGGTTGGCCACTCCGCCACCGGTCCGGGACCTTTCTCTGCCCTATTCTCCTGTGTATACACAAAGCAATTAGTTAAGACATATCACTTGGAAGATCACCCACTCACCCCTTGGGCTGAGTGCTGCATCTCAAACCAATGCCAATGAAGTGCACGGATGGAACAAATCTGAACCACTCTGTGTCGCAGATGTTCCCATTATACAGCCCAAGGCATGGCTGCAGCCAATCATTGAACATGAATTGCTTTGACTTTGCAGCATCAGCACCCATTAACCGTCCCGTGTCACATAACAGATGAGATAACTGCAGAATGCTCCTTACCCGGGCAGAGCACAGAAGTTCATTGACCTGCTTACGGCACTGGAGCCATGTCCTCCTAAAAACTCCGTGGCTGCTGACCTCCTTCACTACCTCCAGCCATGCCTTCTTTGTGACTTGGGAAGGCCTCCTTCTTCTGTTGGAATGGGAACAGGACCTCCTGCATTGCCTCAGCAGCCTCGAGGAGGAGATGTAAGGAGTCCTCTGAGAAGCAGAGGCCATGCGGCTACTTCTCCCTTCCATTGCTGCCAGTGGGTTCTGGTGGGGTTCTGTTTTATATACAATTGTTGGATTAGTGGGCACTTTAAGTCCTCCTCCCAGTGCTTTCACCCTCAGGCTTCTGTTTTTCCTTTGGAGATATGCAGTTGCTCCTCCCAACGTCCTCCTTGCTGCAGGTGAGGTGAGAGTGACTGCCCTTGATATCAAGGCAACATTTGACTGAGTATAGCATCGAGGAGCCCTAGCAAAACTGAAGTCAATGGGAATCAGGGGGAAAACTCTCCGCTGGTTGGAATCATACCTAACGCAAAGGAAGATGGTTGTGGTTGTTGGAGGTCAATCATCTCAGCTCCAGGACATCACTGCAGGAGTTCCTCAGGCTAGTGTCCTAGGCACAACCATCTACAGCTGCTTCATCAATGTCCTTCCTTCAATCATAAGGTCAGAAGTGGGGATGCTCGATGATGATTGCACAATGTTCAGCACCATTTGCAACTTCTCAGATACTGAAGCAGTCCGTGTAGAAATGCAGCAAGACCTGGACAATATCCAGGCTTGGGCTGATAAGTGGCAAGTAACATTCACGCCACACAAGTGCCAGGCAATGACCATCACCAACAAGAAAGAATCCAACCCTCTCCCCTTGACATTCAATGGCATTACAATCACTGAATTCCCCACTATCAACATGTTACAGGCTACTATTGACCAGAAACTGAACTGGAGTAGCCATATTAATACCATGGCTACAAGAGCAGGTCAGAGGCTAGGAATCCTGTGGCGAGTAACTCACCTCCTGACTCCCCAAAGCCTGTCCATCATCTACAAGGCACAAGTCAGGAGTATGATGGAATACTCTGCACTTGCCTGGATGGGTGCAGCTCCAACAACACTCAAGAAGCTCGACACCATCCAGGACAAAGCGGCCCGCTTGATTGGCAGCCCATCCACAAAAATTCACTTCCTCCACCACCGACGCAGAGTGGCAGCGTTGTGTATCATCTACAAGATGCACTGCAGCAACAAACCAAGGCTCCCCAGACAGCACCTTCCAAACCCGCGACCTCTACCAACTAGAAGGACAAGGGCAGCAGATGCATGGGAACAGCACCACCTGTGAATTCTCCTCCAAGGTACACACCATCCTTACTTAGAACTATATCGCCGTTCATTCACTGTCGCTGGGTCAAAATCCTGGAACTCCCTTCCTAACAGCACTGTAGGTGTTCCGACCTCACATGGACTGCTCCGGTTCAAGAAGGCAGCTCACCACCACTTCTCAAGGGCAATTAGGGATGGGCAATAAATGCTGGCCTAGCCAGTGACGCACACATCCCATGAATGAATAAAAAAAAGGTAAGCCTCTCAGAGCCACAGAGGTTGCTGAAAGCCCTTTAAAACGGCTTTCAGCAACAACTTCCGGCTCTTGCCCCACCCCTGTCGATGCTCAGCCTCCCACCCACATGCGCCCTTTTCATTCAGAATACTCCACAGGGCCGCTAATTTGCTGCCTCACGCGCGATAGTGGAGGCAGTTAGGTGCAGAGCGGGAGAGATTCTGCACCTGCTTCCGCCTGCCCAATCTCTGAGCTGCCAACAACGGCAAAATTCCTGCCCACATCTTGTGATCTATTTGAACTATGTTTAGGATTTACTTTGATATCATTTGCTTAAATGGTTAACTTATTCCACAATGCTTTGGGTGGAGTTCTCCATTGTGAACAACTTGGCTGGATCAACATTGTTAACCTCCATCATAACCTTTGGTGACGCCTCCTCAAATTCTTCACTTTTCCAAAGAGATAAAGCTTAACTTGCTTTATCTTTCCTCATAACTTAGAATTCTGATAATGAGACAGTTATTCACTTATTTCAGAAGTGGAAGAGGGGGCAGTAGTGGGAAAATTATTGGAATCTATTCTGAGACACAGGATAAACTGTCACTTAGGAAGGCGCAGATTAATCAAGGATAGTCAGCATGGATTTGTTAAGGGAAGATCTTGTTTGACCAACTTGATTGAATTTTTTGAAAAAGTAACGAGGAAGATAGATGAGTGTAGTGCAGTTGATGTGGTCTACATGGATTTTAGCAAGGCTTTTGACAAGGTCCCACATGGCAAACTGGTTAAAAAAAAATCCCATGGGATCCGGGGAAATGCAGCAAGGTGGATACAAAATTGGCTCAGTGGCAGGGAACAAGGATAATTGTTGATGGGTGTTTTTTGCGACTGGAGGGCTGTTTCCAGTGGCATTCCGCAGGGCTCAGTACTGGGTCACCTGCTTTTTGTGGTATATATTGATGATTCGGACGTAAATGCAGGGGGCATGATCAAGCGGTTTGCAGGCGACACAGAGATTGGCCATGTATTAGATAGCGAGGAGGATAGCTGTCGGCTGCAGGAAGATATTGATGGTCTGGTCAGATGGGCAGAAAAGTGGCAAATCGAATTCAACCTGGAGAAGTGTGAGGTGATGCAATTGGGGAGGTCAAACAAGGCAAAGGAATACACAATTAATGGGAAAGTACTGAGAGGTGTAGAGGAAGTAAGGGACCTTGGAATGAATGTCAACAGATCGCTGAAGGTAGCAGGACAAGTTGATAAAGTGGTTAAGAAGGCATATGGAATCCTTTCCTTTATTAGCCGAGGTATAGAATATAAAAGCAGGGAAGTTATGCTGGAACTGTATAACTCATTGGTTGGGCCACAACTTGAGTACTGTCTGCAGTTCTGGTCACCTCATTACAGAAAGGATGTAATTATACTAGAGAGGATATAAAGGAGATTTATGAGGATGTTGCCAGGGCTGGAAAAATGCAGCTATGAGGGAAGATTGGATAGGCTGGAGTTGTTCTCCTTTGAACAGAGAAGGCCGAGGGGAGATCTGATTGAAATGTATGAAACTTTGAGGGGCCTGGATAGAGTGGAGGTTAAGGGTCTATTCACCTTAGTAGAGAGGTCAGTGACTAGGGAGCATAGATTAAAAGTGATTGGTAGAAAAATTAGAGGGGAGATGAGGAAAACTTTTTCACCCAGAGGGTGGTTGGTGATGGTCTGGAACTCACTGCCTGAAAGGGTAGTTGAGGCAGAAACCCTCAACTCTTTCAAAAGGAGTCTGGACATGCACTTCAAGTGCCGTAATCTGCAGGGCTACAGACCAAATGCTAGAAGGTGGGATTAGAGTAGGTGGATTATTTTTCGGCTGGCACAGACATGATGAGCCAAGTGGCCTCTTTCTGTGCCTTAGACTTTCTATGTTTCTATGTTTCTATGACAGAAGGATGAGCAAGAAAGGAACCTGAGGCAGACATGAAGCAGGCAATGAGGCCTTATGCATTTAGGAAGCTGGACGTAACCAGGAGATAAGGAGCAGCTGAAGGTCAGAGGTATATTCAGTGGAGTATGGCAGTGTCATAGCAACTCAGATTTTGAAAATGAGTTCAATAAATCTGCTAAATTGGTAGGTTAGCACCACAAAGAAGATAATCACATCAGTACCAGACTGTTGTAAAAAACAACTGGTTGGAAGGACTAATCTAGCCTAGTCTTGTCAATGTGTGATTCCAGTCCCACACTATCTCACTTGTCAGGCAAACAAGGGTAAGGCAATAAATGGTGACTTATCCATATCAATGTTCCTCTCTAATTTTGTTGTACGCGGCCTGTATTTCAATGCGCGGTAGATTTAAAATATTTTGTGCTGCCATCCATGTGAATTAACACAAATGGGCCAATGTGTGAGTGGCCTGTGCAGCAACTGAGTTGCGGTGTATTCATGCACCCTAGAGAGAACACGAATCCACATCCTGAGATTATTTGGAAATAATTGAGAATTCCAGATTCATTTCTATTAGATGCTCTGAATGATAGCTGTGATTCATGGCTTGCAAACCAACAAAATTTTAAAAGCAAGGAGTTGGTCACCTGAACAAAAATTATCGAGCACCAGAAATCAATCACAAGGTTTTTCTGTACTATCTTTCACACCACTCTAACTCAAATTCTCTTGGGATACAGCTTAAGTGTTCTCACAAATACAAACTTATCAGAAGTCAAATGAAGAAGGACATTATGACCCAGGAGCAGGTGCAAACAGCAACAAGGAAGCATTAAAGTTTGAACGTATACTTAATGCTTTAGGATTGTAATTACAAGAAAAAGGAAACTTAGAGAGGATCTGACACAGATATTTACGATTTTTCAAATAGAAAAAGGATGCCAGATAGGTGCAGTGGTGAAGTGGTTGTGTTACTGGACTAGTAATCAAAAGAACTAGACTAATAATTCAACTAATTCGCGTTCCAACGCACCTTGGTAGTTTAAGAATTTAAGTTCATTTTTTTTCTTAAAATCTGATAATACATTATCGGTAAAAATGACCATGAATCTGTTGGATGGTTCTAAAAATCCAATTGATTCACTAATGTCCTGCAGTGAACTTGCCATCTTTACCTCATCTGGCCTATAGGTTGCTCCAGTTGCTCACCAATATGGGTGATGCTTAACCTCCCTCTGACCTAGCAAGCCACACAGTTATATCAAACTGTTACAAAGTGGTTCAAGAAGAAGGTCCATCACCATCTTCTCAAGGATAACTAGGGATGGGCAATAAATGCCCACATCCCAAACATGAATAAAAAAAGATTGTTTGTTTGAGGTTTTGGGGACAGATGGACTAGGAGCAAGGCAGGAACTGTAAGTATTTGGTGTTTATTACCTTGTAGGAATTCTATTCCACAGTTCTGTGGAACACGATTCCGTAGGAGGTAGTGAACATTGATTACTTAAAAGCCTTCAAAAAGGTAATAGATTGAGCGGATCAGAGCATATGGATTGTAAAAGTAATCCATTCTCAATTATAATTTTGTTAGGGGCGCATTGTGTTTCCTTTTTTATATATTGAGGATGAGAAAAGACCATTAAGTCTGTATGTGCTCACTCTCCAAATCAACTCTCTTTTTCCTCCTTTGTTTTCAGGCCTTCTGGGGGCTATTTGATTGACCATGAAGGGTGAGAGAGGAATATTTAACAGAAGATTAGGGGAAGGAAAGGTTGACATCAGGCAATGAAATCAGCTAAGGATAGTGGTAAGCACTTGTGGGCCCAAAGATTTTTGTTTCTCCTCTTAAGTACATAAGTGTAAACACAAAAGCAGCCCTAGTATTAGAAGATTTCCCAATACATCTTTTGTATACTGCGGTCAGAACTTCCCCAGAAAGCTACAGAATTAAACTATTAAAATATTTTGGATTAAGTTGTTCATATGTACAAGAAAAAAAAAGTAGCATTCTAAAGGTTCTTTTGATCTTGCTGAGTTACAGAGGGAGAATTACACATTAATTCTGGGGCCAACAGGAAAACTACCATTTGTTATGAGTATCCAATCAATGCCCAACATCCAGCTGCTTTACTAATTAGGGTGCAAGGTGTTTCAAGATTGAGCAATGCTACCAGAATTCAAACAACTCTGTATAGAGCACAAGTTCTGACATATGAAAAATTACTCCGTATCCTCCAAGAAGTACATAACAAAGAAAACTTTATAGATAATGGGTTGTTTTCAATTAAGAAAGCACATAGTCCTGGGAATTCCACAACGATTTGATCTCCCTCTGAGAAAGCTCATACAGATACTATACAGATTTCTGAAGATAAAAATTAAAATCCCATTGAGCTGTATACTCTGTTCACTAAACATAAAGGCTTCTGTCAGAACTAACCAAATGTTCTCCATCCTTAACATTGTCATGAAGACCCCACCTGCCACGAATGAGGCATATTAATTCTGTCATGTGAACATTAATTTTAAACTGTTGCTGGAAGGAAGGAAGAGATGATTTTTTTAAAGAGATCAGCGGTGGCTGGAAAATATGAGCATACTGAGAGACAGTGCCTGGAGATAATAGAACGGCTCCTTGATCCAATTAACCCAAATGGATTTTGATCACCAGACATTGAATGTGTAAGAAAGCCAGCATTCCAGGGTGTCTGCTAAGATGGAGAATCCACAAACGCAGGAGTATGTTAGAACAGCTAGCCACATGACTAACTCGCTGGCCCAGGTTTCATTTGAAGAGCTCACAGCACAGTTTGTCAGATTGCAACGGAACTTGGAAGAAGAGCGCCTCTCTCCTGGCTAGGTCTCGCTCTCATGAATCTCTGGATCCACTGAAGTCACTCTAACCTCAAGAGAGAAAAGACTCCTACATGGGAATAAGTTTTCAAGCGTGCACTGGGCCCCACAAAATGGCAAGACTTACTGGCAATCAAAGACTCTACATCACATTCAAAGGACCGTAAATAAATCCCAGCTATCGCCTCAAACTTTTCCCCTTTATTCTTTTTACTTTTCTTTCTCTATCTGCATGTGTTTATTGCATATGCATGCTAGCGTGGTCACGTCGCTAACTGAATTAGAGTTTAAGGTTAATAAACTTCCACCTTTCTTGTTTAAATTTAAGAAAACCTGTCTGGTTGATTTCTTTGCCTTGCAATTGAACAGCAGTGAACAAGGATTCACTGAGCAAGAGCTAAAAACACTGTGTTTTAAAAGTAAACCCTACCTCGGGTATACAAGGCAAAGGCTGAGAGGGAACCCCTACACCCCTTTCTCACCTGGTCATAACAATATAGTCAGTAGATATTACCCAGTCAAGGTTGACCCAGGTGACAGAGAGAAGACCCATTCATATAATGTTATACCTTCATTATTTAATACAAGGCATTCAATGCGTGTCAGTGTGAGACAAGGCTGAAACCACCTCCGTATTCCAGTCATTTGATAACCACATGAAAATTGCTCTCGATGTTGATCTTCTCAGTCATTTTTCAGGCACAGCAATTCTTCCCAGCAACAGTAAGTTATGAATGTTCTATGTAATAAAGACATTAGAGATGCTAAATAGTATTTTAGTTTCAGTACATGAGCAATCAATCCATCAAATGGACTTAAAAGATTGTAATTTGTTGAGTGCAATTTATTATAAGCCATCTGCCCTTATTTGAATTACCTGTTGTTTGAAAC
Organism: Heterodontus francisci; assembly: GCF_036365525.1. Classification (NCBI taxonomy): domain Eukaryota; kingdom Metazoa; phylum Chordata; class Chondrichthyes; order Heterodontiformes; family Heterodontidae; genus Heterodontus; species Heterodontus francisci. Next base: position 40,883,157 of record NC_090396.1, on the reverse strand, counting down.
TATAAGAAACAAGTGTCATCATGAACATTTCATGTTGCCAATATCTTCAGTATTTGTGTCATTATCTTCAATTTTTAAAGCCTAATCTAGTTAAATTTTTACAGAGTGCATATAAGCCAAAACTGTCCTTTAAATAATAATGATATTTCAGCTTATCATCTTGTAGTTTTTTTTCAACATTGGGCAAGCAATCATGTTATTAGCCAATTTAGCATTCAGGCAGCCAACAGTCTTTCTGACATCCTGATGCATTGATTGCTTTTAACATCCAACCTGCATATCAGATAGATCAATACAGAGAATAGCTCCAAGGTGCCAAGACACACATCTGCAAGTGTTGCATGCATACAACAGGTCACAAACATGCAGACATTTTTATAGAATAGAAATATGCGTGACAGACTTCTGCTTCTATCACAAACAAAATAGGATTGTTTTTCAATTAGTCTCAGTTGCAACAATAAAAATCAGCTAAAATCTTCAGACTAAGGAATAAAACCTGCAGCTTCCAAACATTAAAATAAACTGCCTCTTTTACGAATGCTGTTACATATATATTAATTGACATTAATAGTTTACTGATTTAATATGTTCCCCTCATTTCATGAAATACTTAATCACAGTATAATTTATTATCTCTCTTAATTAGTGTTTCCTTATTAATGCAGCATACAAGTCTCCTTTAAATTTAGGAAGGAAATCAGTATTAATATGATATGAAAATGGAACTGAGAATTTTGAGAGCAATGCCTCAACTGCAGGTGCAGGATGATCACTATCCACAGCTCTTTGAGCTGCATTAAAAGTTTCACTTCTACTTTTTAAAAATTGTCAAGTTTAAAATGAAATTTACTTCACTTCACATTTTTTTCAAACTCAATGAACAATTTAAGTGTTCTTGATGAAAAATTCAAAGTCAGCAAAAGAAATCCAGAACTATCCAGTCTCGTCCCATCTTCATTCCAACCACCTTCCAAAGACCAGCACATCCCTTCAGGAGAAACAAGAGTAGGTCACTCTGGCTATTCGACTACCTTCTATTTTTGTTAATTTGTAACAGCTCTGTCTTTTTAATCCCAAATCCCTGTCTTTATCCTGATATATCTTAATACCCAAGGAAGGACCTTTCTCCTTTTTGGATACCTTAGTTGATGTCACCTCTGTACGATAACAGCGTGTTCCAACTTTACTCAAAGCAGCTCTTTCATATCCCAGTACTCATAAAAGACTGTAACAATTTTGGCAATAACATCTAAATCTGAGAATTTTTCAGGTATCATTGTTTAGTTAATTCTGAATCTAATTTATTCTGGGAGAGATCATGTCTGACCTTCCTTCAGGCTGCAACTTCAAGGAGCCCTATTATAACCAACAATCCACAGGCTCACCTTGGATATTGAGTCTTCACCCAGGAAACAGCAACACCATTTGTGATCCGATAATAATCCCCTTGTGCCCAAGGCCGGAATTTTATGTCGGGGCGGAGGCCCCACCCACCGGCCAAAAAGTCAGGGGTGAGCCCATCTCCCCGGGCCTGGAAGCCACACCATGATTTTACGTGGCCTAGGCCCCTTAAGTAGCCTCGGGTGGGACTTCCGCCCCTCTGAGGCGGGGGATCCCACCTCTAAGAGCCGCTGGCCAATCAACAGGCCAGCAGATCTTCAGTCCCAGCAGCGCCACCAGGTGCAGTGGCCACAGACAGCACCCAGCGAGAGGGGCAGCAATGGAGGAAGCCTCGGAATGAGGTAAGTGTGTGGGGTCTTTCCAGAGACAATTGTTTGGGCCCCAGCGGAGTGGAGGGAGGGGTCGGTCGAGAGGGGGGTGGAGATACTCCAGTGGGGGTGGTTTGTGCCAGGGGAGCTAGCCCGATCAGGAGGGGCCCCCACCCCTCCCTGACTGCAAGGAGGCTGCCAGGTGTTACGGGGCAGCCTCCTGAAATGCCCGCCCACCACTAGTAATATACTAGCAGTGGCAGGAGGAGGCTCTTAAGTGCCAATTAATTGGCCACTTAAGGGCTTTAAATAGTCTGGGACGAAGGGGCCATTTGTTACCTCCCCCCACCACTCGTAAAATTGCAGCGAGGACATGAAGGCGAGGGGAATGGCACCTCCAACCTCCCACTCAATTGTACGCACCACACCCCCCCCCCCCGCACCCTGCCCCCCACCACCAGCCTGCAGTGCGCTCCAGCGCGGGGCATAAAATTCTGGCCTAAGTCTCTTACCTGTTCTATCAGTCAGGGAAACCTGAATGGGGAGAGGTGGGTGAGGAGTAAAGGATGATACTTTTGGTATCACTAAAATGCGCAAATGTGATTACTGCGCACAAAGCTGTGTTGCACTCATTTGAAAGGAATGACATTCGTGTTGGTTTGGACAGAGCATTGGAGTAACCTGTTTGATAGTTCAGTATGATAGATTTAGGGGTCATTTAATTGTCAACATTATCATAAGCCATTTTTATCCCTGCTTTCTCTCACAGAAAATGCTCCAAAGTGATATCCTTCTCTTTCTTTCTATTTTATCCGAACTGTCAGTTAGGTTGGCAGGTATAAAATAAACTCCTCTGATACTACCAATGTTATTGTGTTGTTCTGAACCACAGCAACAAAAGATTTTATATCTTATAATTTTCTGATTCAAATATAATTACTTATTGGTGCCTTGCTCCTTTAATTTTTGCCAATAACTTAATATGGAGGTTAATGGCCAATCACTTCTTAATGTGAACTTTATAAAGAGGTTCCCTCCTCACAGATTCACTATCAATTTGCATTTATGTAACTTTTCCCTAAACCAGAGATGTATAACTGAGAAGACTAGGGAGATCACCTGGTGTCCTAGACAGCATTTCTATGTTAATTGTTCCCGCTGAAAACAAGTCCTTCAACTAATTTGCTGTTTCTGGGATCTTACTGTGCACAATTGACTGCACAGAGACATAACGGGAGTGATTGGCATTGTGAAAAAGTAATTAATTGGCTGTAATGCATCTTGAAACACCCAGAAGGATGTGATGAGATGCTACATAAATAAAATTTCTTTCTAGCCATTTAAATAACACAATTTTGTGTATATAATTTGACATTTAGTTTTAATTCCAGCAGGGGGAGCTGTTTTCTCACATTGAAGAAAAACGCTAGATGGAATCACAGAATTGTTACACTGCAGAAGGAGGCTATTCGGCCCATCGTGTCTGCACCAGCTCGCCAAATGAGGAATTCGCCTAATGCCATTCCCCGCCTTCTCATCATAACGCTGCACATTCTCCCTTTGCAGATAACAGTCTAATTCTCTTTTGAATGCCTCGATTGAACCTGCCTCCAGCACACTCTCAGGCAGTGCATTCCAGATCCTAACCACTCGCTGCATGAAGTTTTTCCTCATGTTGCTTTTGCTTCTTTTGTCAACCATTTATATCTGTGCCCTCTCGCTGATCCTTTTATGAGTGTTCAATTCAATTCCTAGCAAGTCCAATTCAGCCAAGTTATTAGCTGGAATGAAATCTATCAGTATACAAGATAAAAGACAATTTTAATTCAACTGAAGATAATCTGTGCATTTTTGGTTGGAGAAAAATTAACATTTGGTACTTTTTATACTCCAGGATGTCTTACTCTGTATTGCTTTAGGGTGACCTCAGTCCCATAATTGGAATTAGAAGCTGAGTTGAAACAAGTCAGCTCGGTCCCACACAGCAGAACCAGAGGGGGGAGGTGTTGGAGGCGTGTGGTTTGGTATAGAAGGCTGCAGGTATGACAGAAGGGATAATGTACCACTGTTACATTCACAGAGAAGGCCGTTTGTGACTGGTTAAAGCTATTTTGGTGCTGTGGGAGGGCTGGAGTGATTCAAACAGGGAGTTGCAGGAATGACATCCACCGAGTTGGGAAGTAACAATGTGTTCAAACACCCTAGAGAGAATAGGTAGATTGGAATTGGGAGACAATTACTGAGAAGTGAGCAGATCAGTTAGAGTATTTTGAGAAACTGAGTGCTGGCAGTGGTTGAGGATGTGATTGCTGAAACGATAAATATTTACACTGTGAACCAAAACGGGGACAAGAAGGCAGATAGGATGGCCAAGAGTTTAGTGGGAATGGAGTTAAGGAACGGAGCAGTAGGTCAATTTCAATTGAGATGAGCTTTGACAGGACAGGGTGGACATGAGGGAGAACGTTTGTGCTCAGTTAGTTGATCTCAGTTGGAGTAGATGCAGGCAGACCACAATTGACCTCAGCATCCTTCACTATTGTGGTGAGAATTGGTCAGGACTGCTTTTATCAATGTAGAATGGCTAGATTTGAACTATTGAGTCATCGACCGGGGAAACAAGCCAGATGGCAATGTGTTCTGGCCGTGAAGAGAATGGGTATATTTTGAGGCCCCAGGCCTCATTGAAAAATAGAAGTAACATGAAGGGGATTGTACCTCGCTGGATTTGGAGCAGTGCAATATCATTGGCTCAGCCAGCAACAAATGTAAGACCTGGAGGGTTGACAAACAATGGGAGGGGAGTGAGGTTGGGGAAAGAGAGTGAAACCCAGGGCAGCAGCAGCCTAGATTATTCTTTTCTGGCCTGGAAGAACACTCCTGCTCCTTTTTATCCCACACAAATAATTGAAAGCTCCCAACGTTAAAAAACCTGCTCACATTCACAGTAAAGGTTGGCACATGAGCAATAGAGCATGTTGGCATGTTATCAGAAATGGATGGTTACCCTTGGAACAATAACACAGCAAACATTCAGTGCCTTCTCAAGTGGGAAGAGTGGAATATGTCAAAAGGAAAGTGATTATCAACATAAAAGTGACGTTGTGTATGAAATTCAATGTCTGTACTAAGATATTGAGCTTCGAAACTAACATTTTCCACAGGCAGGGTGTAAAATTTGCATGGACTAGAACAGAGTATTTATTTGACAAGATCTGAATAATTAATCTGCTCGAGAACATGTGGATATCACCAATGATGGCAAATGTTGGGTTGTTAGCTCATCTTACCCTGTAAGTGTATGAATGCTCCTAATTTGCTCATATCCAGCACCAGACCGGCCTGTAATAGGGGCAAGGAGGAGTGTGTTACGCAATCTCCTAGTTAAGGGCTGTTACTTACAGCACTCATTTGGCATAAGGACACCGTGAGAAAAGTATCAGCATCCAGTAGACTGCAATTGATTCATTGTAGCTCATTATAAGACTGTATGCAACCATCAAAGCTAGCTTATATTAAAACCCAAACTGGGCTCAGACTCCTCCATGATTTAAGCGGAGCTTTAAATTCAATCAGTGGCTCTGTTATTTTGGAAAGCTTTTTGTGATCAGGTTTGTTTGGATATTTTTACACAGCATTTACTGTAATGGGACAGATACATTTATTGAATGAAAAATAGTCCAGAATTTTCACAAATGAACAAAGCAGATGAAAGAAGAGAACTGTATTTATTAAACTTTACAAAGGGCAATACTTTTGTACATTTTCTGTTAATACAAAATGAAGATAAAGTAAAAAAAAACATTGATGCTTTTTAAAAATTATTTACATATGTTAATGAGCAAAATGTGAAACTCAGCATTTCAGTCAGATTAGATTTTACAATAAAATTGTACATTTATTTGCTTGAATCAAAGGGCTACAAATGTGGTATAGAACAAGGTAGTAAACTAATATGTTGGAGGACAAAATAGATCAATTTGATTTACAGTAAAGTGATTTACAGTCCTTACTAATGTATATATATAATTATCAGTTTACACAACTTTGAGAATACAGGAGATCCTCTCTCTACATTAGTTTTCCAATGTAACCGCCTGCAACCACATTTCCTCCTTTACTGAGTGAGAAATACAGGCTAGCACACAAACCTTTTCACAATATTCCTGTAATCGTCCAGCAGGAAGTATATTTTCCAAGTGCAACTGGACCTAAGATTTTCTTTTCCTTTTACAGAGTGTTGTGATGTTGCACACTGATCCATTTACTATCCTAACTGTAAAACAATGATACTCCTTGAATGGCACCAGCCAGGATTGAGGGATAAGCTCTCTGGTTTGTGGTAACCATCTGTTTTATGGTTTACAGTGTTTTACCAATGGTGCTAGTAGACAAGCAATAAGTGGCATTGTTTCTTTATAGAAAAACAAAAGTGAAGAGTTTAGCACAGTGAGATTGGTCAATCAGAAGTATTATCCTGGGCTGTAACTAAAAATAGTTGCAATTTACAGGTATTCACTGGACAGGAAAGTGACAGTGCTTGAAATAATCTATGTGGTGCAAGTTTCTTATTCACATAACACGAAAGGACACAGCTGGACTGTATATTTGAAGCATCATTTCACAAAATGTTCTTGAAATAGTTCATGACATTGATATCAGTGCATGTTTCCCAAGCAGAAATAAGAATTATTCACTGCAATCGCTATTAAACATCAGCCTGCTGGTCACTTGGCATCTGTTAAAAGAAAAAACTAATTATGAGAACAATGACACAAAGCCTTTAAAAAATAAGCTAATGTTTGAAATTATACCTACCATTGGAATTTCGAATTGTCTTCTATCTGCTAAAATAAAAGCAAAAAAAATTTTATTAATTAATTCTGGTGCATAAAATTTGCTTTGAAATAACATATCCAGTTGTGAAAGTTTGTAGTATGTTATTTCTCATTGTTCCAAAACTCCTAATCATGTGTAAAAAAGACAGTAATCTTTGTGCAATTGAGATAATATTGACAGTTATAAACAATGCACACATTTTCCTTGACGAATATTAAAATAATTTCTCTTACTCCTTTATCCAACTATAAAAATTATTTTATAACCAAAAGGGATCCAAAATAAGCCCATCCTTTACATAAAATTTCAGTCCTCTTACTTGACTAGAGGGTATGATATTGTAGTGGTTATGTTACCTAATTACTAATGCAGAACTCTGTACTAGTATTTGGAAGATATGAGTTCAAATCCCACCCTTACCTTTTGGGAGAATTTGAGTTCAGATTTTTAAAGAAGACAGGTATCAGTAAAGCTGGCCATGAAGTGTCAGTGACCTTTAGGCCATTGTCAGAAAAGCCCAATTGGTTCACTAAAGTCCTTTCTGGAAGGAAAGCTACAGTCCACAAGTCACACACCAATGTGGTTGACACCGAATTGCCCTCTAAATTAGCCTAGCAAGCCGCTCAGTTGTATTAAACTACAATGGAGAAGGCCCCACAACTTCAGCTCAGGGCTATTCAGGATGGACAATAAATGCCAGCTTTGCCAGCAGTGCACACAACTAGATAATGTATTTTTACAACATCTCAGTTCCTACTTAAGAATGTTTCCTTTCTCCCCTCCTCCATTTACCTTTCCCTGTACCAAACTTGTGGATTGGAACACCACAGATGACTTATTTGCATATCTCCACCAGTGCTGCTTGATGGCTGGGTATGGCTAAATAGAAGGTGCTCCAGAGCAGTTCAGTGTGACACATATGAGCTTTTGTTCCTTCTCTTGGTGGGAGTGGAGGAGGGGTGGCGGCATGGCTTGTATTGGTACTTTATCCACCCCTCTTTACCCAACTTCTTCATCCAATTACTGCATAAGGAAATCTAATGATTGCAACTAATTAGGCAACATTCATAGCTTTAGATCCCTCTTGATTTCATTTGAACAAACTGTTCAGCAAATGTTTTCCTGATTAGTAATATAAATGTATTTGACTTTCAGCGATTCAGCCAAGAGCTTATGTAAGTCACACAACTCTAGGAAGTGAATGATTCACTGATTGATGCCTGGGAGTTGAGGGGGGTGGGGGGGGTGGTTGCAGATGGTTATCTTATGAAGAAAGGTTAGACAGGTTGGGTTTGTCTTCATTGGAGTTTAGAAGAATGAGAGGTGATCTTATTGAAACATATAAGATCCTGGGGGGACTTGACGGGGTGGATGCTGAAGGATGTTTCCTCTTGTGGGAGAGACAACTACTAGGGGACACCATTTAAAAATAAGGGGTCATCCATTTAAGACAGAAATGAGGAGAAATTTTTTCTCTCAACGGTTATGAGTTTTTGGAACTCTCTTCCCCAGAGAGCGATGGAAACAGGGTCATTAAATATTTTTAAGGCAGAGGTTGATAAATTCTGGACTAACAAGGGAGTCAAAGGTTTTCAGGGGTAGACAAAAAAGTGGAGTTGAGGCCACAATCAGATCAGCTATAAATGGCGGAGCAGGCTCGAAGGGGCCGAATGGCCTACTCCTGATCCTAATTCTATGTTCATATGAATTAGAATGACAGATGGAATTTGAAACCATTCAGAATGTTTGAGATTCTGTTACTTCTTTTTATTAAGCCTTGGAACTTGTACAGTTAGCATATGATAAGGTTAAACTGAATTGGTTACCAGATTATGGGCATATTCAAAATCAAGGTTACGCAATAGGATTTTAAAACATAAGATTATGTCATAATTCATGTAATAATCAAAAGTTTTAAAAGGAAACAAAAACATTTCCACAACCATCATACCTGGAAGCCTGGTTCTCCTGAATTTAAACATCACCAAGCTTGCTATTACAAGTAAAATTGCTCCAGTAATCACAAGGACGACTATGAGAACGATTTCATTTTTCTCTTCACTTTTGTGATCACGATTCAAAAAATGACCCAAGACTGAATCTGAAAATTTGGGGAATACAATTTAATTAATTGTTAATTCCAGCATCAGCCTCCAAATGCATAATAATGTCATTTATTCCTACCCTTCCATGACTACATTAAATAGCAATAGCTAAGTTAATTTTAAAGAGCACTGTAAGGAAAAGGACTGCAATAAGTTAAAAAGAAGGTCCACAACCTTCTCAGGCTAAATAGACATGGGTATTACATACAGCCTTGCAGCACTGTCCACATTTTCAGAACAAATTCAAAAAATATCAATTCTTTAAACAGCTATTTGCTGAGTTTAATATGAAGAATAAATGCTATGAACTTACTTGAAAGATTATTCGTCACCTCGTATACACGGTCTTCCACATTCCACACAGCACAAGTGTAATTACCTTCCAAGGTGCTTGCTCCTTCTTTGATTTGAAGTGTGCTGGTGATCTTGAGCAATCCCTGTGGGGTTTCGACAGTACTATTATGAGACTCAGATGTGAGGTTCCCATTGACAAACCAGTGAAACTGAGCCTGTGGGTATCCAGTCGTTTCACAAGTGAGTCTTGTTATTCTCATTGGTGTGGATTTTGTGTATTTGGTCACTTTTGGTAAACTGTATGGAGCTATAAAGGATGGTTGCATTGTTATTGATGTAATGAGAAAGAGCTGTAGAATAATGTAGGAGCAGTATTTACACTTCCTTCCCACACAGCAAAAAGCAAGAACAGTTCTTGGGAAACAATAACTTCCAGATATATGATATTAAATTAATTACACTTAGGTTACCTTAGGTTAGGAATGCGATAGAGGAAAATACTTAATGGTACCAATTTGCCATTTTGACTTGATTTTTAAATGCTTCAATTGGAAAAAAAATTATTAATCCCGAACACTGCTGTAATTTAATGGGGACAGCGTCACACCATGTTAACTAACACAATTGCACTGTTTTAACAATATTAAAAATAGGAACAAGAAATTGATTTCTTAAACTGCAATGTACAGAGTAACAGAAATACATTAAAATATATGCGATAGTAATCCCTCTGCACAGCACTGTTTAGCAGCATTAGAAAATCATGTTATTGAAAGGAAAGTTATCACATTTTATGCTGCTGCTGATTGAAAATAAATAAAAAGTATTAGCTTGACTCAGTTGGGACCAATCTCACTTCAGAGTCAGAAGGCTGTGGGTTCAAATTCCACAGTGTGCATGAGAACATCATGCTGCCTGGTACTTCAGTGCAGTACTGAGGGAGCAGGCACTGTTGAAAATGTTGTCTTTGAGATGAGACTTTAAATTGAGACCTCCTTATACCTGCTAAGGTGGATAAAAAACATCTTGACATACTATTCAAAGGTGGTGGTGTGGTGGTAGTATCACTAAACTAATAATGCAGCCTAATGATGTGGGGGCATGGGTTCATAGCATAGCAGCTGCTAGAATTTCAATTTAATTAATTAATAAAAATCTGGAACTGAAAGCTAGACTCAATAATGGTGCTTTGGAGGTGTCATAAAAACCCATCAGGCTCACTAATGCCCTTTAGAGAAGGAAATCATCTGTCTTTACCTGATTTGACCTGCATGTGACTTTTTCCTGTCCTTACGTGGTTTGACCTACATGTGACTCCATACCCACAGAAATGTGGTTGACTCTTAGCTGCTGTCTGCAATGGCCTAGCAAGTCACTCAATTGTCACGGGCAACTAGAGATGGGCAACAAATGCTGGCCTTGCCAATGATGCCCACATCCCATGGAAGAATTAAAATAAAGTGTTCTCTTGGTGTCCTGGACAACATCTGTTGTGCAGCCAACTCCGCCAAGAACAGATGAACTGATCATCCATTTTGTCATCAGTGAAACTTCTCTCCATGCAAGTTGGTTGTTGAGATTGATTACACAACAACAGTGGCTGCAACTCAAAGCAATCTATGTAATATGTTTTGGGAGGCTCTGAGGATATGAAAGGGGCTATATAAATGCACAATCATTCTTTCTTTTCTCCTTGAACATGACTGTCATTATAACTTCTTGTTTGCCTATCTCACATGTCAAACTCTTTTAAGAATGAGAATAAAACTGGAATTTGCTGTTAATTAAAAGAAAAAAACTTGTATTTATATAGCACCTTACATGACCACTGGACATATCAAAGTGCTTTACAGCCAATGAAGTACTTTTGAAGTGTAGTCACTGTTATAGGAAACACAACTCCCACAAACAGCAATGTCATAATGACCAAATAATCTGTTTTTGTGATGTTGATTGAGGAAGATATATTGGTTCCAGACACCAGGGATATCTCAGCTGATCCTCTTTAAAATATTGCCATGGGATCTTTTACATCCACCTAAACTGGCAGATGGGGTCTCAGTTTAACATCTTGTCTAGAAGACAGCACCTGTGTTCAAGCTGTGGAGTGGGACTTGATCTGAGAACTTTGCGACTTCGAGACAAGAGTGCTAGCAACTGAACCACAGCTGACACATTAGACTGCACTTAAGGGATTTAAAAATTTTTTTTTAGCATTCCACCTTACAGTATGATTATTTGATAGGGACCAGAGGTAAGATCCCTGGTTCCTTTTCTTCCTTTCTAATTCTGGGACTGCTGCGACTATTGAACTTAAAATGTTAAATTAGAGGCAACCAATATTCTACATGGAAGAATAAACAGGGAAATTATAATTTTACTCACCTTTAACCTTCAGTGTGATGTATTGATTGCTGTGACCAGAAGTTGTTTCCAGGTAATATTGATATTCCCCACCATCTGACAGTTGTGTTTTCTGGATTACCAATGATATATCTTGTGAATGTGGATGAAGTAATTTAATTCGACCCTGAGCTTCTTGGTCCCTTTCAGTTGCATTAAAGATTAATGTTTCTCCATCCTTTTCACATTTACTCAATTCAATGAGCTCAAATGTATTCACATTGCTTGCATTAAATGTACATTGTAGTTTCGTATCTTCGTTAAATATTCCTGTCACTAAATCCTCACAATCAAAATTCACAAGCTCTGAAAAACAATAATTTTCATTAGCTCATGTTACTTCAGTGACAATTGCTGTTGAATGAGCTTTCTATCGAGATGCATTTCAGTACTTACTTTGTGCATTGAGTGTGCTTGCATAGAAGATGACATAAAGGAGACTTATTGTGTGGTATGAACCCATTTCCAGAATTCAGTTCACCTGCTTATTGGGGGACAATACAGAAAAATCATTAAATCTAAGAGATCAAATCAAACCTGATTTAAGAACATAAGTAATAGGTGCAGGAGTATGCCATTCGGCCCCTCGAACCTGTTCCAGCTTCAATAAGATCATGGTTGATCTGATCATGGCCCCGACAATTTCACTTTCTTTTGCATCATAAGTTAGGTTTTGTCAGGAATGTCAAAGAACTGTATTTCACTGAACTAAAAGTTCCATCAGATATATTTGCTAGAAATTTTTGAATGATCACAATTATTTTATGTGTTTCTGTTAACCTTACAAGTGCATTTTGCAGTGTTTTCTTACAATTCTCAAAGCAAGAAAGCCAAAACTGAAAACAGTATACACATAAGACACTGCAATAAGTCCGTGGCTCTGATCTTGACAGCAGCAGGTTCTGCAGACAGTGGTGGACAAGGCTTTCGGATTTCCCCACATGCTGTGTAATTTTGAATCCACAGCGTGCGTCTTTTTATTAGCAAGGCTCCCTGCCTGAAGTTCAACATGTTTGGCAGGCTTGGCTTCTATTCGGGAGGGGCACATTCCAGACAAGGCTGCAGCTGCTACTAGCACCAAGGGGGCTCCCTATCCCAGACCTTGGAGGGAGACCCGATCCCTGATCCTGGGGTGTCAGTTGGGGATGTGGGGATGGAATCATGCCCTCCTCCCCGGCACCGGATTGAGAGGCTGGCGGCTGCTGATCTCTGCTTGGTCCAGGTCCCGTTTACCGGGTGGTAGCACCCCTCCACCGCCTTTGTTCGGCGGAGAGTTTCATCTGTTGACTTTTTTTTATTAAAATAAAACCACCCAGTTTGTATATTGGAAGGGGTTAGATAGTTAAATAGATAACCCACCCCAGGAAGAGGGTTAACTGCCTGCTCCCTTGTCCCACTTCCATTAATTCACCTGCCCACCTCTTCTTTAGTTATTGGCATGAGTTAGATTCTGATACTTCACCCACATGTCTAGCACCTGTTGTGCAAGTCCTGATATAAAGGGGCAGAATTTCCATGGAGTTTCCCCGATCTTCCATCTTAGTGGAAGATCAGTTGAAACCCTGGTTCCAGGAGTGAGTGTTGGCGAGTTATTCCACCACAGAGTGCATCACAAGTGAACTGTCAGGGCAATTCCAGCCTCCACAAGCAGAGTTGAAATCCCAGACCTTCCTGGTCCCTCTACAGCTTAGCTATTTACAGGATAAACACAATGAGCAATCGGAAAAGTCAGGTTTAAATATCCCAATACTTTTCTAGTTTATCTCTGTTTTCAACAACAAACTTTGAATGTTTCCAAGTAGTTCCACCAGCTGCCTGAGTTTAGAATTTTACAACTGGGACATCTATAATCCGGGTGATGCACGGTGCTAACGATGGAGGGCTCCATCATTCGGACTAAGTCTGTAAGAAATGATCCCACCCTGCAAGGCGAAGCCAGTTCCAGAGATTTATTACATGGTGAAGAGAGCACGAACCACATTGCACCAACGTAATCGGTAACTGGGGGATGAATCTATTCCTGCTGTGAACAGTAATACAGATCTTGATGTAACTGCTGCTCTCTAATGGAGTCACAGAACTGCACTTAAGGGATTTTTAAAAAAAATTGCTTTTTTAGTATTCCACTTTCCCGCGCCAGTTATTTGATCGAGACCAGCAATGAGATCCTTGGATGCTTTTCTGGGAATACTGAGGCTATTGAACTTATTATTTTCAAGCCGTTTTCTGTATTTATTTCTGTTAAACTAATACTTCCCCATCCTTTTACCTAATCTCCTCAAGTATACACACACATTCTACACGAGTATCAGATTGTACCTTTATCCCAATCTGCCCAACACGAAACAGGGGGTCAAATTGACCCTGGAAAAGTCACCATTCAAAATCCGAGAGCTTGACAATTGTTGCGACTGATTCAGGAGATCTCGACACAAAACAACCGCACAGTTGAACCCGGAAGCAAGTGGTGGGATCTGCGGAGAGCGAGTGGGACTGTTGGCTCGATCCACTATCCAGCCTGGGAAAGTCACCAGCCTCTGTCAGCTTGTGTCAGTACAAACAGTTAGAGAAGGTTATCTGTAGCTCCTCCACTAACTCTCTACACATCTGTGCTGGTGAAAATACAATCAGCTGCCTCTCCCACTTTGATTTCCTTTAAACTTTCTGTTTCAATGTGAATGGCCAGCAGGCAAGTTGGCAAAGAAAAGTTTCAACCGAAAAAAAAAGAAATGAGTTTGAGCCGTCACTGAACTTTCCTCCTCAGCACTGCTCAAAGATGCACCTTGAAACACCCAGAAGGATGTGATGAGGTGCAATGGAGAGAATTTCTTCCTAAAAATATTGAACTAAGAATTTTGTGAGTTAAATTTGATATTTAGTTTTAATTCCAGTGAGGGGGTGGGGAATGGATATCTTCTCACATTGAAGAAAGTTTTACTGAACACCACTAGATGGAGTGCATGCCCCATCAGCCAAGACACTTGGAGGAATGAAGTCTATCAATATTAAAAAATGACAATCTATAATTTTAACTTCCCTCCTGAACCTTTTATTGTGCTCTCTCTACAAGTTTTTTATGTGAAGAGAAAAATTAACATTACTACTTTCTACTCTCCAGGGAATCCGATAGCAGGCCCAAAATTGGAAATAGGATCATAGCAAACAGGGGAGCATTCGGCCTGCTCCACCATTCAAACAGATCATGGCTGATCATTTTCCTCTATGCCATTTTATCCCACTATCCCCATATTCCTTGATGTCATTGGTATCCAGCTATCTATCGATTTCTGTCTTAAATGTGCTCAATAATTGAGCTTTCACAGCCCTCTGAGGTAGAGGATTCCACATATTCACCTCCTCTGAGTAATGAAATTCCTCCTCACCTCAGTCTTAAATGGTCTGCCCCTTATTCTGAGACTGTCTCCTGGTTCTAGACTCAGCCAGAGATAGAGTCCTATCCACATTTACCCTGTCAGGCCCTGTAAGAATTTTGTAAGTTTTAATGAGATCACCTCTCATTCTTCGAAACTCTAGAGAATACAGGCCCAGTTTCTGCAATCTCTCCTCATAAGACAATCCCACCATCCCAGAGAGCTGAGTTGAAACAAGTCAGGCCAGTTCCACAAGTTAGACAACAGAGGGGAGGCAATGCAGGAGGTTGGTATAATTGTGTTGTAGGCTGCAGGTCATGAAGGAAGAATAATGTACTACAGTCACAGGGAATGCCATTTGTGATTTTGGTTAATGCCATTTTGATGCTGTGGGAGGGGTGGAGTCAACAGGGAGCTGCAGGAGTAACAACTACAAGACTGAGAGGTGTCAGTGTTTTCAAGGACCTTGGAAAGAATCGGGACATCAGAGTTGGGGATCAGTTAGTGAGGACTAACTGGGTCAAGTTTGAGTATTTTGAGGTGAGTGACGACAGTTGTTTGCTTAGGAAGTGGCGGGGGAAGGGCTGGCAGTACCTGAACTAAAGCTAGAATATGTAATTGCTGAAGAGAGGTAAATATTTACAATGTTACAATTGACAGCACAGAAAGAGGCCATTCAGCCCATCGTGCCTGTTCCTGCTAGAAAAAGAGCTAAACTGTCAAATCCCACTTTCCAGCTCTTGGGCCGTAGTCTTGTATTTTATAGCTCTTCAGCTGAACACCAAGTTTTTTGTTTAATGCCATAAGGGTTTGAGGGTTTTCGCTTCTACCAGCCTTTCAGGCACTGAATTCCAGATGCCCATCATCATCGGGGTGAAAACATTTCTCTTCGGCTCCCCTCTATTCCTTATGCCAATTGCTTTAAATCTATGCCCCCCTGATTATTAACCTCTCTGCTAATGGAAATAGGTCCATCCTATCCATTCTATCTAGGCTCCACATAATTTTATGCACCTTAATTAAATCCCCCCTGAGCCTCCTCTGTTCGAAAGTCAACAACGCTAGCCTATCCAATCTTTCCTCAGCTATAATTCGTTATTACTGGTAACACCCTCATAAATCTCCTCTGTACATAAGGGAGAACATTTGTACTCAGTTAATTTATCTCACTTGGGTTAGGAGTGGGTAGACCACAGTTGATCTCAGCACCCATGCACTATTGTGCTGCAAATTGGCCAGGACAGCAGCTGGAAGTGTGCAGGAGTAGATTTGAATGATTGAGTAGTTGACCTGCAAAGCACAGCAGCTGACAACCTGCTCCAGCAATGAGAAGCAACATAGCAACATAGGAAATAGGAGCAGGAGAAGGCCATTCGGCCTCTCGAGCCTGCTCTGCCATTCAAATAGATCATGGCTGATTATCTACCTCTATGCCATTTTTCCCCACTATCCCCAAATTCTTTGATGTCATTAATATCTAGAAATCTATCGATTTCTGTCTTGAACATGCTCACAGCCCTCTGGGGTAGAGAATTCCAAAGATTCGCCACCCTCTGAGTGAAGAAATTCCTCGTTAACTCAGTCTTAAATGGCCTGCCACTTATTGTGAGACTATGCCCCGGATTCTAGACCCACCAACCAGAGAAAACATCCTATCGACATCTACTCTGTCACATTCTGTAAGAATTTTGTAAATTTCAATGAGATCACCTCTCATTCTTCGAAACTCTTAAGAATACAGGCCCAGTTTCTGCAATCTCTCCTCATAAGACAATCCCGCCATCCCAGGGATTAGTCTGGTGAACATCCGTTGCACTCCATCTATGGTAAGTGTATCCTTCCTTAGATAAGGAGACCAAAACTGTTCAGGTGCAGTCTCACCAAGGCATTATACAATTATAGCAAGACATCTTTACTCCTGTACTCAAATCCCCTTACAGTGAAGGCCAACATACTACTTGCCTTCCTAATTGCTTGTTGCACCTGCATACTAGCTTTTAGTGACTCATGAACAGTGACACCCAGGTCCCTTTGGATATCAACACTTCTCAACCTCTCACCATTTAAGAAATACTCTGTCTTTCTGTTTTTTTTCTACCAAAGTGGATCACTTCACACTTATTCACATTATATTCCATCTGCCATGTCCTTACCCATTAACGTAGCCTGTCCAAGTCCCCTTGAAGCCTCCTTGCATCCTCCTCACAACTTACATTCCCACCTAGTTTTGTATCTTCAGCAAATTTGGAAATATTACATTTGGTCTCCACATTCAAATCATTTATATAGATTGTAAACAGCTGTGGCCCAAGCACTGCTCCTTGCAGTACCCCACTAGGAACAGCCTGTCATCCTGAGAATGCTCCATTTATTCCTACTCTTTGCTTTCTGTCTATTACCCAATTCTCAATACATAGCAGTATATTGCCCCCAATCCCATGTACTCTAATTTTGTTTACTAACCTCCTGTGTGGAACCTTATCAAAAGCCTTCTGAAAATCTAAATACACCACATCCACGTTCGCTTTTATCTATGCTACAAGTAACATCCACAGAAAACTCCATCTGGTATGTGAAACATGATTTCCCTTAGATAAATTCATGTTGACTCTGCCCAATTATACCATTATTTTCCAAGTGTCCAGTTATCTCATCCTTTATAATAGATTCTAAAATTTACCCTACTACTGATATCAAACTAACAGGTCTGAAGTTCTCAGTTTTCTCTTATCGCTCAATTCTTAAATAGTGGGGTTACATTTTGCTACTTTCAAGTCTGCAGGAACCCTTTCAGAATCTAAAGAATTTGAAAGATAATCGCCAATGCATCCTCTATCTCTATAGCCACCTCCTCCAATACTTTGGGAAGTAGATTATCTGATCCAGGGGATTTATCAACTTTCAATCCAATTAATTTTTCGAGTACTAATGCTTTTTTGGAACTAATTTCTTTCAGTTCCTCATTTTTACAAGTCCCTTGGTTCCCTCGTATTTCTGGGAGATTTTCTGTGTCTTCCTCTGTGAAGACAGACACAGAGTAATTGTTTAGTCTCTCCGCCAGTTCCCCATTCTCCACCACAAACTCTCCTGTCTCCGCCTGCAATGGACCCACATTCGGCCTTGCTAATCTTTTCCTTTTCACATACCGAAAGAAGTTTTTCCAGGATGAAGTCAATTTGAGGTACAAGCTCTCATTTAAATAGAAGCAAGCTGAATAGGCTGCACCTAAAATCATAGATTGGTTACTATACAGAAGGAGGCCATTCAGCCCTTCATGTCCATGCTGGCTCTCTGTAAGGTCAACGTACCTAGTCCCTCTACCCCACTCTTTCCCTGTAGCCCTGCAAATTTTTTCTCTTCAGATAATTCACTCTGGATTTGGATAGGTGCAATATCATGTGGCCTGGCCTTACGTGCAGCCTATTCAGCTTGCTTCTATTTAAATGAGGGCCTGTACCTCAAATTTGATTTCATCCTGGAAAAGCTTCTTTAGGTATGTGAAAAGGAAAAGGTTAGCAAGGACAAATGTGGGTCCATTACAGGCTGAGACAGGAGAGTTTGTGGTGGAGAATGGGGAACTGGTGGCGAGGGAAAATGTTGTCACTTAGACCGCCCTCAATGCAGCCCAGTCTCTGCCAGTCATGGATGAGCTCGACGAACACCAACAAAATCGGAACTCAGTGATGCCATTGATACTCTAGCCAGACGGCATTACCCCTGAAGTAATCAAGAGTGCTATACTCTCAGCACTCCATGAACTGCTTTGGCTGTGCTGGGATGGGGGAGCAGTACCACAGGAAATGCGCGATGCCAATATCATCATCCTTTATAAGAACAAGGGTGAACGCGGTGACTGCAACAACTACCGTGGAATCTCCCTGCTCAGCATAGTGGGGAAAGTCTTTGCTCAAGTCGTTTTAAACAGACTCCAGAAAGTGGCTGAGCGTGTCAACCCTGAGGCACAGTGTGGCTTTCGAGCAGAGCGATCCACCATTGACATGCTGTTCTCCCTTCGCCAGCTACAGGAGAAATGCTGCGAACAACAGATGCCCCTCTACATTGCTTTCATAGATCTCACCAAAGCCTTTGACCACGTCAGCAGACGTGGTCTCTTCAAACTACTAGCAAAGATCGGATGTCCACCAAAGCTACTCAGTATCATCACCTCATTCCATGACAATATGAAAGGCACAATTCAGCATAACGGCACCTCATCAGACCCCTTTCCTATCCTGAGTGGCGTGAAACAGGGCTGTGTTCTCACACCTACACTGTTTGGGATATTCTTCTCCCTGCTGCTCTCACATGCGTTCAAGTCTTCAGAAGAAGGAATTTTCTTCCACACAAGATCAGATGGCAGGTTGTTCAACATTGCCTATCTTAGAGCGAAGACCAAAGTACGGAAAGTCCTCGTCAGGGAACTCCTCTTTGCTGATGATGCTGCATTAACATCCCACACAGAAGAGTGTCTTCAGAGACTCATCGACAGGATTGCGACTGCCTACAATGAATTTGGCCGAACCATCAGCCTCAAGAAAACGAACATCATGGGACAGGACGTTAGAAATGCTCTATCGATCAATATCGGTGACCACGCTCTGGAAGTGGTTCAATGGTTCACCTACCTAGGCTCAACTATCACCAGTAACCTGTCTCTCGATGCAGAAATCAACAAGCGCATGGGAAAGACGTCCACTGCTATGTCCAGACTGGCCAAGAGGGTGTGGGAAAATGGCGCAATGACACGGAACACAAAAGTCCAAGTGTTTCAAGCCTGTGTCCTCAGCACCTTGCTCTACGGCAGCAATGCCTGGACAACATATGTCAGCCAAGAGCGGCACAGTGGCGCAATGGTTTGCACCGCAGCCTCACAGCTGCAACGACCCGGGTTCAATTCTGGGTACTGCCTGTGTGGAGTTTGCAAGTTCTCCCTGTGTCTGCGTGGGTTTTCGCCGGGCACTCCGGTTTCCTCCCACCACCAAAAGACTTGCAGGTTGATAGGCAAATTGGCCATTATAAATTGCCCCTAGTATAGGTAGGTGGTAGAAGAATATAGGGACAGGTGGGGATGTGGTAGGAATATGGGATTAGTGTAGGATTAGTATAATTGGGTGGTTAATGGTCGGCACAGACTCGGTGGGCCAAAGGGCCTGTTTCAGTGCTGTATCTCTAAATAAAATAAAATAAATAAAAAGAGCGACGTCTCAACTCATTCCATCTTCGCTGCCTCTGGAGGAATCCTTGGCATCAGGTGGCAGGACCATATCTCCAATGCAGAAGTCCTCGAGGTGGCCAACATCCCCAACATTTACACCCTGCTGAGCCAGCAGTGCTTGAGATGTTGGCCATGTGAACCGCATGGAAGATGGCAGGATCCCCAAGGGCGCATTGTACAACGAGCTCGTCACTGGTATCAGACCCACCGGCCGTCCATGCCTCCGCTTTAAACACGCCTGCAAACGCGACATGAAGTCCTGTGACACTGACCACAAGTCGTGGGAGTCAGTTGCCAGTGATCACCAAAGCTGGAGGACAGCCATAAAGGCGGGGCTACAGAGTGGTGAGTCGAAGAGACTTAGCAGGTAGCAGGAAAAAAGTTAGAAGTGCAAGGTGAGAGCCAACTGTGTAACAGCCCCGACAACCAATTTTATCTGCAGCACCTGTAGAAGAGTCTGTCACTCTAGAATTGGCCTTTATACTCCAGGCGCTGCTCCACAAACCACTGACCACCTCTAGGCGCTTACCCATTGTCTCTCGAGACAAGGAGGTCAAAGAAGAAGGCCAATAGCCACGGTAAGCCTAGGTGAGATAGCAATCATGAATGAGGTGGAAAGAGAGAGAAGTCCAGGGTGGCAATAGCCCAGATAATATTTTTCTGCCCTGGAAGAGCACTTCTGCTCAAAACATCTCTTTTAAGACCTCTTCAGCTGTACTGACAATAAAATATGCACACATATGCTCAACCAGTTCTGTCCGAAAATGGCAATTGATGTCCTATACCTGTCATCAGACACCAATTTATATATTAGAGGAAGTCTATTGCCATAAACAGGAAGGCAATTTAACAGCCCAGTGGTAGACCTTTGTAAAAATGGTGGAAGTCAAAGCATCAACAGTAACAGGGCGCTAACTACAAACAAAGTTTAGGGCCATTATAGGCACAATAACTGCAAGTTAAATCACCAGTGTCGGGCTGAATTGTGAAAACTAACATTGTTAAATAACCTGCTCACATTCACAGTCAAGGCTGACATAGGAATAAGAGAGAACTGTTGACAAGTTATCAGAGATGGATTGACACCTAAGGAACAATAATGCAGCATGGATTCAGTGCCTTCTCAAGAGGGAAGGTAGAATATATTAAAAAGAAAGCTATTAATGACATACAAGTGACATTATGGGCTGAATTTTATCAGACACTTGAAGCCATGGGTCACGGCTGGGGGAGGGGGTGGGGGTGGTGGGCCGGCAAAATACTGCAGGGAGAGGCCCGGCTCGACCCCTGATGTCGAGAAGGGCCCGCTGCATTTTGCTGGTGGCGAGGGACCTCAGTGCAGCCCCCGCCGCTTGGCGACAGGGCCTTCATCTAAATATTTAAATTAACAAAAATTAGATGCCAATGGACTTACCTGCTGGCAGCTGCCGTTCCACACCGATTTTACGGCCGCCGAACGAAACTCGCTCGTCTTTGGAACTGAGTATGGAGTACCAAGCGAGAGACTGGTGGGGAGGTGGGAGGAGTAAAATTTTCAGGACTGGAGGGGTGGGAAGGGATTGAAGGGCAAAAGTGAGAAAGTTTGGGGGGGAAGTTCGGGTTGGGAATAAATTAACTTCTGTTAATTAAGGGCAATGCAAAGACCATTGGGGGTTTTGGGAAAGGGCCTCCATCTCCTAAGTATTTATTTAATTAAAAACTAATTCTAATACACCTTTAAAAATTTAAATCTTTGCTAAGGGCTTGAAGCCCTTTACAAATAGTGCCAGCGATTGAGCGGTGGTGCCAGACGCCATTGCCAGGAATGTGGCAGCCACCCCATCTACGTCATCGGTGACGGCCGTTCTGCCCCCTCTA
This sequence comes from Heterodontus francisci, assembly GCF_036365525.1. Taxonomy (NCBI): domain Eukaryota; kingdom Metazoa; phylum Chordata; class Chondrichthyes; order Heterodontiformes; family Heterodontidae; genus Heterodontus; species Heterodontus francisci. The sequence continues at coordinate 40,861,361 of NC_090396.1, read as the reverse complement.
TTTAAATGAGCCCCCACAGGGGCTCGGCGGCAGCACTTCCACATGGTGTGTTGATGAAATTCAGTTCTATGTATGAAATTAGCCATCCGAGTGTCTGTAATAAGAAACTGATCTTCAAAACACACATTTTCCAAAGGCTGGATCCAAATTTGCATAAACGAGAACTAAGATTGCAGGGTTCTTATTTGACAAGATCTGAACAGTTAATCTGCTCCTCAGGAACATCTGAAAAGCATCAATGATTGAAAATGTTGGGTTTGTTTTTTCATTGTACCCTGTAACTGTATAAATGCTCCTAACTTACTGATACCCAAAACCAGACTGGCCTGTAACAGAGACAAGGGGCTGAATTTCATCTGTGGTGGCACCCTTTAAACTCAGTGGGGTGCCCGCGCTTAGCGGCCACCGCAGAGCCCCTGCGATATTACGCGTGGGGGCTCATTAGCATCACTGCACCAAACCTCCCTGCCCCATATTACATGGGGACAGGTGGGACATTCGCTGCAGTGAATACCCTTTTGACTGCTGTGCAGCAGGTGCTGGGGCCCTAGTTAAAGCGTCCTAGCACCTGCTTCCTGACAGCTGTCAAAGAATACTTACCTGACTGTTGAAGAGTGGGGCTGCTGTCAATCTGGCAGCAAAGCAGAAAGTGCTGTAGAAATCCAGCAGGTCAGGCAGCATCTGTGGCAGCAACCTGTCCAAATTCACAGACCTGAAAGCTAACTCTGCTTCTCTTTCTACAGATGCTGTCTGTCCTGCTGAGTTACCCCAGCACTTTTCACTTTTTTTTTTTGCCTCTTCTTCCACTCAAGTGTAACATTCCTTCTTGTAGGCATGACACACCTGGGTGAATAATCTTAGTTTTGTACATTCCAGGACATGGGACTGAAATATACCATAAATGGTAGTACAGAGGTTCACAGAGAAAACACTGACACAAATGGGAATGTACAGGTGTCACAGCAATGTAAATACATCTTTCACTAAATGTTCCTCACCAACATGTGTGTCTTTTTCTCTGTGCGAATGATGTGTGCAATCATATAGCGCCAATGTCACATCCGTTTGCACCATTGGCCCTCAGGCCACCATTACTCATAAGCGTCTCCACAGATGCAGTGCTATGGACATTGGCTCAGTCAGCTGCTATCTCTAATGGTTTTCATAAGGATGCTGCAGATGTGGACTGGTGCACAGCAGGTGAGCGAGGGTGATGTGTGGTAAAGGCCTGCTACCCGACCCGAACCCGACGGGACCCAATGACGTGTCGGGTTCGGGTCAGGTTGGGTTGCATTTCTGGGTCTGGTATTCGAGCTCGGGTCAGGCCGGGTTGGATATGCTCTATCTCAGGCAAGTGGCTCCACTGTTACTTTAATTTTTGGACTAGAAAGGTGGTTTTGTTACAGTTATTTTAAGCTTGTGCAGATCAGCAACAAAGTGAAAAATGGAAGATGAGTTAACCGATGGTCGGGTTGGGCGCGGGAAAAAATGGAAGACTCGGGTCGGGTCGGATGCTGTTCTGTCGGGCTCAGGTCGGGGTTTTTTTGCGGACCTGAGCAGGCCTTTAATGCGTGGTTTGCAGAGCTCATGTCGCTTCCTATGGAGCAGACAGTCTTTGTCTGATGAGCCACTGCTATACTAGCCCTGCGTGCAGAGCCTGAGTGCTATCTGCTCTCCCATGCATCTTTCATGTTGTAGGTCCTCAGCATCCTCATAATCTGAGCAGAAATCCTGTTGACGTCTCTCCTCATCATGCCAGGCCTGGCCCCTATTGGGTGTGTAGTTGTGCAGAGCAGCAAGGAAAGGAGCTGGCCTTTTCGGCCTGTAGTACAGGGCATCACCCTATCCATACAGGCAGTGGAGGTGCTCTTTCAGCATGCCGATCACCTGCTCAATTGTGGCTCATGTAGCTTGGTGGCTGGCATTGTATCTCTCCTTTGCAGCAGTGTTGGGGTCACTCACCGGTGTCGGGAGTCATGTCTGCAAAGGATAACCCTTATCTCCAAGATGCCACCCCTCCATCTGAGCTAGTTCAGTGAACAGCGGTGGCAGCGGTACAGGCGCAAGACCCAGGTGTCATGGCAGCTGCCTGAGAAGCGGTCACACATTTGCAGCAAGCATCCGTGGTGTTCACATACCAGCTTCACCTGGATTGAGAGGACACCTTTAATGGTGACGTCTGCAGGTGGTAGCCTGGCAGTAGGCCTGATGGCCAAATGAGTGCAGTCTATGAACATTACAACCTATGTTTCTCCGGCAATGGTGCCAGAACCAATGACCTTCTGGGCCTGGCTGTGAGAGTCCATCCTGAAGCGGACATCCTCACTGGGCCTCCAGTGCAGAGCATTGGTGACCTCCCTGATGCAGAGGTGCACTGCTGACTGTGTGACCCCACAAAGGTCTCTGGTGGGCCTCTAAAAAGCTGCAGAGGCGTCAGACTTGAGAATTGCTGCCACTATGAGGAACAAAGGCATGGGATGTCCACCAGAGCCCATGGGCTGCAGGTCATCCTTGAACAGGGCACAGAAACATGTCACCACCCTCTCTACATACATAATCACTTCTGACACTAGTGCTCTGAGATACGATGGCATGTCATGTGGGGTCTGTAGATGCACGGCAATCCTAATGGTGAGCTCCCTTTGGGGGCTGCAGCTGCCGACCGGGAGCCTCTACATAGATTGCACCTGCCTGTTGATATTGCCTCTGCCACATACGGATCCTCACGAGCAGAGGATCAGACAATGTAGGATGAGCCATACCTATTTCCATGTGATAAATAAAGTTGAACCCTTTAAGAATGCAGAGTGGGACCCCTGAAAAGGAACTTACCTGCTGCCGCGAAACCTCCTGACTCTGTGGACTTGTCGGCTTCTCAAATCGTGAACGGGACGACACGTGAATGGCCGCCCATTCAGCGAAAAATCAGAAAGTGTCAATGGAGAGGCGGGCTGCGTAATCTGCAGAGGTAAGTACCGTTTAACATATTGTAATTATGGTGCTGCCGCTGTGCGGCGGTCCGGGGGGGTGCTGCACCAAGGTACCCCCCCGCCGGTAATTTGCGACGGACCCTTCTTGACATCGTAGGTCGAGGCAGGCCTCTCCCCGCAGTATTTTACCGGTCCCTGCGCTATGACCCGCGGAGCCGAGGGCCAGTAAAATTCAGCCCAAGGAGTGTGTTAAACAATCTCACAATTAAAGATCATTGCTTACAACACTCCTTGGGCTTAAGGACACCATGAGAACAGCATAAGCTTTCAATAGACTACAACTGAATTCTAGCTCATTATGAGACAGTTACGGGACCATCAGAGTTTGTTTATATTAAGACTAAAACTGGCCTCAGACTCCTCCATGCCTTAAGTGGAGCTTTAACTTAAATCAGAGACTCTGTTATTTTGCAAACTCTTTGATAAGCTATGTCTCGATATTTTTACACAGCATTTAGCGGAAGAAGACATGCATTTATTGCATGAAAAATAGTCCAGAATTTTAGTAAAAATGAACAAAGCAGTTGAAACAAATAAATGTTTTATTAAACTTTATAAGGTACAACATCTTTGTCCATTGTCTATTTATACAAAACAAGAATAAAGTCTAAAAAAGTTTTTAAAAATGTATTCAAATATGTTATTCAACAAAATATGAAACCCAGCACCTCAGGCAAATCAGATTTTACAATAAAACAGTAATTTATTTGTTTCAAATTTCTTCAACTGTGATTTAGAACAAAGTAGTAAAGCAACATGTTGGAAGACAAAATAGATCAACTTGATTTACATTAAAGTGATTTACAGTCATTACTAATGTGTAAATATAATTATAAATTTGCACAATTTTCCAATGTGGTTGCCTTCAACTGCATTTCCTCTTTTACTGAGTGAGAAATACAGTCCAACACACAAACCTTTTCATACCCTCCCCTTGTGTTTCCTCCTGTCCTCTGAAGGCACTGATCTTTGTCTTGGATACAGTTCTGCAGGCCCAAATCACCCTTTAATCACTTGCCTTAATAGCCATTATTCATATGTGAGTCCAGAGAGTAAGTGTTGGCCGGCTATTCAACCATGGATTGGCATCACAGCCGAGCCTGAGTCTGTAGTTGACTGCTGTTCACAATGTGCCCTTTCAAGTATTGGATAATGGTCAGGAATCTCAATTTTCTCCTCCCCTTTCATGAGCCAAGGGGCATGAGGCCAATTAAAGAGCTGAGGTCACCTCACTCAGCACATACTGCAATTTGAACCTGGAACCTTCCAGGTCTGAATGGGCCTTTACCGCACTGTAACTTTCAACATTTTTGAAGGAAAAGAAAGAAATAATTTTCACTCTTGTGGTTAGATAATGGCTGTGCTTGTCCTGTGAGTTTAATCCTCCAATCTCACCACAGTACATTCCTGAACTGGGTCATGGCATCTGCAGGGAAGGCTGAATGGAGACCAGGAACCTGTCCTCAGGGAGGGAGTAGAAACCCTTTAGGGAAGGTGGCTTTGCATTGGAGACTCCTCAACAATGTTGGGCAGCATGGGGAGAGCTAAACAGAGAAAAAAAAACAGATTAAATTTGTATTAAATACTTTATCTCCTTACCCCGGCCTTTCATGAAGACCATACTTGAGGTACAGGCAATGGGAGCTTTCTGTCACTCACCCAACCAGTCCTCTTTATGTTTAGTCTATACATTATAGCTGGTCAACTGTGGTGGGCATCGCAACAAAGCCGGAAACACCCATTCAGCAGTGCTATTGGACAGCAATGGGAAACTTAACCGATACCGGAGTCAATCCTAACACCAACCCTCCACCCACTGCCACCCCGCCACCTCAGCACAGAACAAGGATTGAACCACAAACCTTATTTCATGTGACATAGTTGCCCACTGATCAACCAGTGACCTTCTGTTGAAATCCAAGATTCTGCTCAATGAATGATTTGAGTTTGCCTCCCTCTTGAGTATCAACTAATTTAACCCCCTGACTGGTGGAAGTTGTCCAGATCTCTGAATCCTGAACAATTGGGATACCCATGGTGGTGGTTTGCTTCCCACAGGGAGTGGATGAGGAGTGCTATGGCCTTTTCCACTTCTGTGTGTTCCTTCCCCAAAGGAAATTTGTCCTCTTTTAAGTGATCACAGAGCAGTGATTCAGTTGAGTGTGTTGTTCCATTTTCCTTTCCTGAAAATACTGATTCAAGCTGGGGTACAATTCTGTGGGCACCAGTAGCTCTCTGGGTAGCTCACCCCTGTGGCCATTCTTCAGAAGTGAGTGTCACTAGGCCCTTTATGCTGATGCAGTGGCCCAGTTCTGTCCCCCTCACACATACACACATACACCAGATACCGATCAAGAGCAAGAACCTTGGCTCATTTTTTTCATTCTTCTCCCTAGCTTGGGAGAATGAGACCAATTGTTGCACTCTAATTGCTTCCTCAACTGAGATCAGCTAAAGAAAGGAGAAAGGACTTGCATTTATATAGCACCTTTCACAACCTCAGGACAATTCCAAGTACTTTACAGCCAATTAAATACTTTTGAGGTGTAATCACAATTGTAGGAAACGTAGGGGCCAGTTTACGTGCAGCAGGCTCCCACGAACAGCAACGTGATAGTGACCGGATACTCTGTTTTTGTGATATTGATTGAGGGATAAATATTGGCCAGGGCACTGGGAAAAACTCCCAGTTCTCCTTCAGATAGTGCCACAGGGTTTTTGCATCCACCTGAGAGGACAGATATGGCCTTAGTTTTGGCATCTCATCCAAAAGATGGCAGCTCCAACTGTGTAGCACTCCTTTCGTGGGATGCTGGAAGTGTCAGCCTGGATTCTATACTCAAGTACCTGGAGTGGAGCTTGAGCCTATGACCTTCTGAATCAGAGGTGAGATTGGCTAATTCAGAACCAACCAGGAATTGAACCTCCTGGTCTGTGTCATTTAGTACCACACTGACAATATCTTTATCCACCAAGTCACGGTGAAGACTCACTAAATTATATTACCTTAGACCTTAAGAGAAACCAACAGTCCCAACAGCCCTGCCCTTCCAGCCAAAGGAGGTGAACACTCTGCTGTTGAATCATCCCTATCCTTCTTCTATAGGACAGTAGCAGGGATAAACCAGGTAGTTAAAGGCTGGTGAGTCTAACATCAGTGGTTGGGAAAATATTGGAAAAAATTCTGAGGGACAGGATTAATCTCCACTTGGAGAGGCAGGGATTAATCAGGGATAGTCAGCATGGCTTTGTCATTGGCAGATCATGTCTAACTAACTTGATTGAATTTTTCAAGGAGGTGACTAGATGTGTAGATGAGGGTAAAACAGTAGATGTAGTCTATATGGACTTCAGTAAGGCTTTTGATAAGGCCCCGCATGGGAGATTTGTTAAGAAGGTAAGAGCCCATGGAATCCAGGGCAATTTGGCAAATTGGATCCAAAATTAGCTTCATGGCAGGAGGCAGAGGATAATGGTCAAGGGCTGTTTTTGCGATTGGAAGCCTGTGACCAGTGGTGTACAACAGGGATCGGTACTGGGACCCTTGCTGGTTGTAGTGTACATTAATGATTTAGACGTGAATATAGGAGATATGATCAGTAAGTTCGCAGATGACATGAAAATTGGTAGTGTTGTAAATAGTGAGGAGGAAATCCTTAGATTACAGGGAGATATAGATGGGCTGGTAAGATGGGCGGAGCAGTGGCAAATGGAATTTAATGCTGAGAAGTGTGAGTTAATGCATTTTGGGAGGACTAATAAGGCAAGGCAAGGCGGCACAGTGGCGCAGTGGTTAGCACCGCAGCCTCACAGCTCCAGGGACCCGGGTTCGATTCCGGGTACTGCCTGTGTGGAGTTTGCAAGTTCTCCCTGTGTCTGCGTGGGTTTTCTCCGGGTGCTCCGGTTTCCTCCCACAAGCCAAAAGACTTGCAGGTTGATAGGTAAATTGGCCATTATAAATTGTCACTAGTATAGGTAGGTGGTAGGGAAATATAGGAACAGGTTTGTTGGGAATATGGGATTAGCGTAGGAATAGTATAAAAAATGGGTGGTTGATGTTCGGCACAGACTCGGTGGGCCGAAGGGCCTGTTTCAGTGCTGTATATCTAATCAAACAATGGATGGTAGGACCCTAGGAAGTACAGAAGGTCAGAGGGACCTTGGTGTACTTGTCCATAGATCACTGAAGGCAGCAGCACAGGTAGATAAGATGGTTAGGAAAGCATATGGGATACTTGCCTTTATTAGCTGAGGCATAGAATATAAAAGCAGGAAGGTTATGATGGAGCTGTATAAAATGCTAGTTAGGCCACAGCTGGAGTATTGTGTACAGTTCTGGTCACTACACTATAGGAAGGATGTGATTGCACTGGGGAGGGTGCAGAGGAGATTCACCAGGATGTCGCCTGGGCTGGAGCATTTCAGCTATGAAGAGAGACTGAAATGGCTAGGGTTGTTTTCTTTAGAGCAGAGAAGGCTGAGGGGGGACATGATTGAGGTGTACAAGATTCTGAGGGGCATTGATAGGTTAGATAGGAAGAAAGTTTTTCCCTTAGCGGAGGGGTCAAGAACCAGGGGGCATAGATTTAAGGTAAGGGGTAGGAGGTTTAGAGGGGATTTGAGGAAAAACTTTTTCACCCAGCAGGCGGTTGGAATCTGGAACACACTGTCTGAAGAGGTGATGGAGGCAGGAACCCTCACAACATTTAAGAAGTATTTAGATTAGCACTTGAAATGCCATAGCATACAAGACTATGGGCCAAGTGCAGGAATATGGGATTAGAATAGTTGGGTACTGTATGGCCGGCACAGACATGATGGGCCGAAGGGCCTGTTTCTGTGTTGTATAACTCTATGACTCTAATATTTCTGTAATCAACCAACAGGAAGTATATTTTCAAAGTACAACTAAGTCTAAGATTTTCTTCTCCTTTTACAGAGTGTTGTGATGTCGCACACTGATCCATTTACTGTTCCAGTTGTAAAACAGTGATACCCCTTGAATGACACCTTTCAGGATTGAGAACCCAGCTCTCTAGTTGTGGTTGTCTTCTGTTGTGGACCCAGTGTTTCAGCAATGATGCTAGTAGGCAACAAATATGTGGCATTTTTTCTTTACAGAAAAACAAATGGTGAAGAGTTTAGCACGGTGCTGTAGATCAATCAGAAGTATTATCCTGGACAGTAACTGCATTAAAAATAGTTGCAGTTTCCAGGTATTCACTGAAGAGAAAAGTGACAGTGCTTGAAATAATGTGTGTTGTAAAACCACCTTTCTTTAGTCAGATGATACTAAATGACATGGTTGAGCTGTCATGTCACAAAATGAAAGTAGACCATAACATCGGATGTCAGTGCATACTTCACAAGCAGAAATAGAAATTATTCACTGCAATCGCGATTAAACATCAGCCTTCTGGTCACTTGTTATCTGTTAAAAGAAAAAAACAAAATTATGAAAACAGTGGCACAAGGCCTTCAAAAATAAGCTAATGTTTGAAACTACACCTACCATTCGGATTTCGGATTCTCTCCGAACTGCTGAAATAGAAGCAACAAAAGATTAAATTCATTATTTCTGGTACATGAAATTTGATTTGAGTTAAGATTTTTGGCTCTGAAAATTTTCAGTTCATTAGAAACAAAGAAATAGTTGCATTTATATAGCGCTTTTCACGACCACCAGATGTCTCAAAGCACTTTACAGCCAATTAAGTACTTTTGAAGTGTAGTCACTGTTGTAATGCAGGAAATGTGGCAGCCAGTATACACACAGCAAACTCCCACAAACAGCAATGTGATAACGATCAGATAATCTGTTTTGTAATGTTCATTGAGATATAAATATTGACCAGGACAACAGGGATAACCCCCACTTCTTTGAAACAGTGCCGTGAGTTCTTTTACATCCACCCGAGCCTCGGTTTAACATTTCATCTGAAAGACAGCACTTCTGACAGTGCAGCACTCCCTCAGTACTGCACTGGAGTGTCCGCTTGATTTTTGTGTTCAAGCCCTGGGGTGGGACTTGAGTCCAGAATCATGAACCACAGCTAACACACTATTGCTTACAGTTCAAAAAAACTCCTAATCATGTGTAAGTAGGGCAGTAATCTCCGTACAATTGTGATAATATTGACAGTTATAAGCAATGCTTACATTTTCCCTAATTAACATTCAAATAATTTCTCCTATTCCTTTGTCCAACTGTAGTAATGCTTTTATAACCAAAGGGATCCAAAATAATTGTCCAACCTGTATAGAAGATTGTAGTCCTCTTACCTGACTAGGAGGGTACGATACTATAGTGGTTATCTTACTGAATTCCTAATCCGAAAGTCTGGACTAGTATTCAGAAGACATGAATTAAAATCCAACCATCACAGTGCAAGAATTTGAATTCAGTTAAAAAAGAAAGCTGGTACCACGATGCTTTGATCTATTTTAGACCATTGTTTTAAAAGCCCAACTGCTCCACTAATGTCCTTTAGGGAAGGAAAGCAGCCGTCCTTTAGTCAGTACTGGTCTTTCTGTGATTCCAGTCCACACCAAAGTGATTCACTCTGAACTGGCCTCTGAATTAGCCTACCAAGTCATTCTATTGTATCAAACTACAATGGAGAAGGCCCATCAGCACTTTTTCGGGCAACTCAAATTGGCAATAAATGCCAGCTTTGCCAGTGGTGTCCACAACTAGATAATGAATTTGGTTTAAAGTTTCAGTTCCGACAAAGAATGTTTCCTTCCTGCCCCTCACTCATGTGCCTTTCGCTATACCAAACACCATGGGTAGAATTTCAATGAAGCCAACCTGCTCAGTGCCATCTCATATCCATCCCTCACAGTCACCCTTCACAAATGTTGTCCTTCCCTCCTCTGCATACCTTCCTTTTCTCACAATGATAACTCTGCTTTCTCTCCTTGCAGGAGAACAGAGCACACAACTCCAGGAAGAGGCAGAGAACCTGCAGTGGTTCTCTGCACTGCTGCAGTGGGGGAGGGTTGGAGATCGGCAGGGTGCCAGAATCGATGGGCATTGGCAATAGAGAGATGGGTGTCTCCCACAAACCTGGTGATAGAATTAGATATCAAACTGCCACTTGGCTCATGACATTCACTCATTTTAAATTGTGGCTATCACTAACTGAAATGTGAACCTCTGCTCGATGTTGCCTTTGAATTAGAAAGACAGAAGGAATTTGAAGCCAGAGTGTTGCAGATTAAATTTCATTTTTTTAAGCCTTGGAACTTGTATGATTGGCATATGATATGGTTAAAGTGAATTATCAGATTTCCAGATTATGGGCTGTATTCAAAGCCAAAGCTAACCAAAAATATTTTAAAACAGAGGATTATGTCATAATTGATGGAATAATCAAAAGCTTTAAAAAGAACCGGAAACATTTACACAGCCATCATACCTGGAATCCTTTTACTACTATATTACAAAGCCACCAAGATTGCTGCTACAAATACAAATACTCCAGCAATCACACCGACCGTTGTGAAAACTGTTTTTCTTTCTTTCTCTTCTCTTCTCTTCTCTTTGGTGATCACACTTAGGTAAATGATCCAAAACGTGGGGGTGGGAGAAGAAAACTTAATTAATTGTAAATTCTGCCATCAACCTCTGTATAATAATCATTTATATGTACTCTTCTATTAATTAGCAATAAATATGCTGACATTTAACCGAAACAAAAGGAATGCATAGTTTAAAAAAGCCCACAGCCTTCTCAGGGCAAAGAGTTGTGGGTATTAAATGCAGTCTTACAGCATTTTCTACATTTTGAAAACAAAAACAAAATCATTTTCTGAGATTTAAAAAAATGCTATGAACTTACTTGGAAAGTGTTTTTGCACCTCGTACACCTGGTCTTCCACATTCCACACGGCACATGTACAAATGCCTTCCAAGGCAATTATTCCTTCTTTGATTTGAAGTGTGCTGGTGATATTGAACAGTCCTTGTGGGGTTTCTATACTATTAGTTTTAGCCTTGGATGTGAGGTTCCTTTTTCCATCGATAAACCAATGAATCTGAGCCAGTGGGTATCCAATCGTTTCATAAGTGAGGTTTGTCGTTCTCATTGTGGTTGTGAGATTTGGGAATAAAGTCACCTTTGGCAAACTGTATGGAGCTAAAAGAAAATGATTGCATTGTTATTAAGGTAATGAGGGAGAGGCATAGAATAATATAGGAGCAGCTTTTACACTCCCTGCTCCCTCACCAGCAAGAAATAACAGCATTACTTGGTAAACAAAAATTCCCAGATTTATTGCATTCGTCTGGTGGAATTTAGGTTATCTTCGTTTAGGGCTATGATACAGGAAAGCTTGAAATGGTACCAATGTCATTTTGAGTTGAATAACTGAATTTGAAACTATTCAGAGCTTCAGATTTTAGAACACCTTTCTTTTATCATTTTTGTTTAATTTAGAAAGTAGCTTGTACATACATCGAGCATGTTGTGATGATATTGAGCAATCCCTGTGGGGTTTCTACAGTACTATTATGAGACTCAGATGTGAGGTTCCCATTGACAAACCAGTGAAACTGAACCTGTCAGTATCTAGTCGTTTCACAAGTGAGATTTGTTATTCTCATTAGCGTGGTATTTGTGTAATTGGTCACTTTTGTCAACTGTGTGGAGCTAAAAAGAATGATTGCATTGTTATTGATGTCATGAAAAAGAGCTGTAGAGGCAGTTTTTACACTTCCTTCCCACACAGCAAAAAGCAACAACAGTTCTTGGGAAACAATAACTTCCAGATATATGATATTAAATTAATTACACTTAGGTTACCTTAGGTTAGGAATGAGATAGAGGAAAATACTTAATGGTACCAATTTGCCATTTTGACTTGATTTTTAAATGCTTCAATTGGAAAAAAAATTATTAATCTCGAACACTGCTGTAATTTAATGGGGACAGCCTCACACCATGTTAACTAACACAATTGCACTGTTTTAACAATATTAAAAATAGGAATAAAAAATTGATTTCTTAAACTGCAATGTACAGAGTAACAGAAATACATTAAAATATATGCGATAGTAATCCCTCTGCACAGCACTGTTTAGCAGCATTAGAAAATCATGTTATTGAAAGGAAAGTTATCACATTTTATGCTGCTGCTGATTGAAAATAAATAAAAAGTATTAGCTTGACTCAGTTGGGACCAATCTCACTTCAGAGTCAGAAGGCTGTGGGTTCAAATTCCACAGTGTGCATGAGAACATCATGCTGCCTGGTACTTCAGTGCAGTACTGAGGGAGCAGGCACTGTAGAAAATGTTGTCTTTGAGATGAGACTTTAAATTGAGACCTCCATATACCTGCTCAGGTGGATAGAAAACATCTTGACATACTATTCATAGGTGGTGGTGTGGTGGTAGTATCACTAAACTAATAATGCAGCCTAATGATGTGGGGGCATGGGTTAACATCCTAACATAGCGGCTGCTAGAATTTCAATTTACTTAATTAGTGAAAATCTGGAACTGAAAGCTAGACTCAATAATGGTGCTTTGGAGGTGTCATAAAAACCTATCAGGCTCACTAATGCCCTTTAGAGAAGGAAATCTGCTGTCTTTACCTGATTTGGCCTGCATGTGACTTTTTTCTGTCCTTACGTGGTTTGGCCTACATGTGACTCCATACCCACAGAAATGTGGTTGACTCTTAGCTGCTGTCTGCAATGGCCCAGCAAGTCACTCAGTTGTCACAGCAGGCACTGTTGAAAATGTTGTCTTTGAGATGAGACTTTAAATTGAGCCTACACATGCTGCTAAGGTGGATAGAAAAGATCCCAATATATTATTCAAAGATGATGGTGGTGTAGTGGTAATATCACTAAACTATTGATGCACATGAATAAGCTAGGAGCATAGTTTCAAATCCCATAAGAGCAGTTGATGGAGTTTAAAGTCAAATAATTAGTAAAAATCTAGAATTGAAAACTAGTCTCAATCATGGTACTATGAAGGTATCATTAATTGCCATAGAAGCCCATTTGGTTCCCTAAGGTATTTTAGGGAAGGAAATCTGCTGTTTTAACCAGGTTTGACCTACATGTGACTCCATACCCACAGAAATGTGGTTGACTCTTAGCTGCTGTCTGCAATGGCCTAGCATGTCACTCAATTGTCAAGGGCAACTAGAGATGGGCGACAAATGCTGGCCCTGCCAGTGATGCCCACATCCCATGGAAGAATTAAAATAAAGTGTTCTCTTGGTGTCCTGGACAACATCTTTTGTGCAGCCAACTCCACCAAGAACAGATGAACTGATCATTCGCTTTGTCATTCGTGGAACTTCTCTCCATGCAAGTTGGTTGTTGAGATTGATTACACAACAACAGTGGCTGCAACTCAAAGCATTCTATGTAATATGTTTTGGAAGGCTCTGAGAATGTGAAAGGGGCTATATAAATGCACAATCATTCTTTCTTTTCTCTCTAAATGTGGCCTTCGTTATAACTTGTTGTTTACCTGTCTCACATGTCAAGCTCTTTAAGGATGAGAATAAAACTGGAATTTGCTGCTAATTAATAGAAAAAAACTTTGCATTTATGTAGCACCTTACAGGACCACCGGACATTTCAAAGCATTTTACAGCCAATGAAGTATTTTAAAGTTTAGTTATCATTATAGGAAACACAACTCCCGCAAACAGCAATGTCATAATGACCAAATAATCTATTTTTGTGATGTTGATTGAGGAAGATATATTGGTTCCAGACACCAGGGATATCTCCACTGCTGCTCTTTAAAATATTGCCATGGGATCTTTTACATCCACCTAAACTGGCAGATGGGGCCTCAGTTTCAAATTTTGTCCAGAAAACAGCTCCTGTCAGCCTTGATTTTTGTGCTCAAGCTGTGGAGTGGGACTTGATCCTAGAACCTTGTAACTTAGAGACAAGAGTGCTAGCAACTGAACAACAGCTGACACATTAGACTACACATAAGGGATTTTTTTATTTTCTTTTTTAGCATTCCACCTTCCAGTATGATTATTTGATAGGGACCAGTGGTAAGATCCCTGGTTCCTTTTCTTCCTTTCTAATTCTGGGACTGCTGCAACTATTGAACTTAAAATTTTAAATTAGAGGCAACCAATATTCTACATGGATGAACAAGCAGGGAAATTATAATTTTATCCACCTTTAACCTTCAGTGTGATGTATTGACTGATGTGACCAGAAGTTGTTTCCAGGTAATATTTATATTCCCCAACATCTGACAGTTGTGTTTTCTGGATTACCAATGATATATCTTGTGAATGTGGATGAAGTAATTTAATTCGACCCTGAGCTTCTTGGTCCCTTTCAGTTGCATTAAAGATTAATGTTTCTCCATCCTTTTCACATTTACTCTGTTCAATGAGCTCAAATGTATTCATATTGCTTGAACTGAATGGACATGGTAGTTTCGGATCTTCGTTAAATATTCCTGTCACTAAATCCTCACAATCAAAATTCACAAGCTCTGAAAAACAATAATTTTCATTAGCTCATGTTACTTCAATGACAATTGCTGTTGAATGAGCTTTATATCGAGATGCATTTCAGTACTTACTTAGTGCATTGAGTGTGCTTGCATAGAAGATGACATAAAGGAGACTTATTGTATGGTATGAACTCATTTCCAGAATTCAGTTCACCTGCTTATTGGGGGACAATACAGAAAAATCATTAAATCTAAGAGATCAAATCAAACCTGATTTAAGAACATAAGTAATAGGTGCAGGAGTATGCCATTCGGCCCCTCGAACCTGTTCCAGCTTCAATAAGATCATGGTTGATCTGATCATGGCCCCGACAATTTCACTTTCTTTTGCATCATAAGTTAGGTTTTGTCAGGAATGTCAAAGAACTGTATTTCACTGAATTAAAAGTTCCATCAGATATATTTGCTAGAAATGTTTGAATGATCACAATTATTTTATGTGTTTCTGTAAACCTTACAAGTGCATTTTGCAGTGTTTTCTTACAATTCTCAAAGCAAGAAAGCCAAAACTGAAAACAGTATACACATAAGACACTGCAATAAGTCTGTGGCTCTGATCTTGACAGCAGCAGGTTCTGCAGACAGTGGTGGACAAGGCTTTCGGATTTCCCCACATGCTGTGTAGTTTTGAATCCACAGCGTGCGTCTTTTTATTAGCAAGGCTCCCTGCCTGAAATTCAACATGTTTGGTAGGCTTGGCTTCTGTTCGGGAGGGGCACATTCCAGACAAGGCTGCAGCTGCTACTAGCACCAAGGGGGCTCCCTTTCCCAGATCTTGGGGGGAGACCTGATCCCTGATCCTGGGGTGTCAGTTGGGGATGTGGGGATGGAATCATGCCCGGGTTTTTGGGAAGGGGTTAGATAGTTAAATAGATAACCCACCCCAGGAAGAGAGTTGACTGCCTGCTCCCTTGTCCCACTTCCATTAATTCACCTGTCCACCTCTTCTTTAGTTATTGGCATGCGTTAGATTCTGATACCTCACCCACATGTCTAGCACTTGTTGTGCAAGTCCTGATATAAAGGGGAAGAATTTCCATGGAGTTTCCCCGATCTTCCATCTTAACTTCAGTGGAAGATCAGTCGAAACCCTGATTCCAGGAGTGAGTGTTGGCGAGTTATTCCACCACAGAGTGCATCACAAGTGAACTGACAGGGCAATTCCAGCCTCCACAGCAGAGTTGAAATCCCAGACCTTCCTGGTCTCTCTACAGCTTCGCTATTTACAGGATAAACACAATGAGCAATCGGAAAAGTCAGGTTTAAATATCCTAATGCTTTTCTAGTTTATCTCTGTTTTCAACAACAAACTTTGAATGTTTCCAAGTAGTTCCACCAGCTGCCTGAGTTTAGAATTTTACAACTGGGACATCTATAATCCGGGTGATGCACGGTGCTAATGATGGAGGGCTCCATTATTCCGACTAAGTCTGTAAGAAATGATCCCACCCTGCAAGGCGAAGCCAGTTCCAGAGATTTATTACAGTGAAGAGAGCACGAACCACATTGCACCAACGTAATCGGTAACTGGGGGATGAATCTGTTCCTGCTGTGAACAGTAATACAGATCTTGATGTAACTGCTGCTCTCTAATGGAGTCACAGAACTGCATTTAAGGGATTTTTAAAAAAAATTGCTTTTTTAGTATTCCACTTTCCCGCGCCAGTTATTTGATCGAGACCAGCAATGAGATCCTTGGATGCTTTTCTGGGAATACTGAGGCTATTGAACTTATTATTTTCAAGCCGTTTTCTGCATTTATTTCTGTTAAACTAATACTTCCCCATCCTTTTACCTAATCTCCTCAAGTATACACACACATTCTACACGAGTATCAGATTGTACCTTTATCCCCATCTGCCCAACACGAAACAGGGGGTCAAATTGACCCTGGAAAAGTCACCAAACAAAATCCGAGAGCTTGACAATTGTTGCAACTGATTCAGGAGATCTCGACACAAAACAACCGCACAGTTGAACCCGGAAGCAAGTGGTGGGATCTGTGGGGAGCGAGTGGGACTGTTGGCTCGCTCCACTATCCAACCTGGGAAAGTTACCAGCCTCTATCAGCTTGTGTCAGTACAAACAGTTAGAGAAGGTTATCTGTAGCTCCTCCACTAACTCTCTACACATCTGTGCTGGTGAAAATACAAACAGCTGCCTCTCCCACTTTGATTTCCTTTAAACTTTCTGTTTCAATGTGAATGGCCAGCAGGCAAGTTGGCAAATAAAAGTTTCAACCAAAAAAAAAGAAATGAGTTTGAGCCGTCACTGAACTTTCCTAATATAAAAGCAAAATACTATGGATGCTGGAAATCTGAAATAAAACAAGAAATGCTGGAAATATTCAGCAGGTCTGGCAGCATCTTTGGAGAGAGAAGCAGAGTTAATGTTTCAGGTCAGTGAACCTTCATCAGAACTAAACTTTCCTCCCCAGCACTGCTCAAAGATGCACCTTGAAACACCCAGAAGGATGTGATGAGGTGCAATGGAAAGAATTTATTTCTAAAAATATTTAACTAATATAATTTTGTGAGTTAAATTTGATATTTAGTTTTAATTCCAGTGAGGGGGTGGGGGGGGGGGGGGGGGGAGGGAGGTGAGATATTTTCGAACATTGAAGGAAGTTTTACTGAAAAACACTGGATGGAGTGCATGCCCCATCAGCCAAGACATCCCGTGGAATGAAGTCTTTCAATATTAAAAAAAAACAATCTATAATTGTAACTTCCCTCCTGAACCTTATCTTGTGCTCTCTCAACAAATATTTTTATGTGAAGAGAAAAATTAACATTACTACGTTTTATACTCCAGGGAATCCTATATCAGGCCCAAAATTGCAAATAGGAAATAGGGGCAGGAGTAGGCCATTCAACCCGTCGAGTCTGCTCTGCCATTCAAACAGATCATGGCTGATCATCTTTCTCTATGCTATTTTTCCCCACTATCCCCATATCGTTTGATGTCATTAGTATCCTGAAATCTATCGATTTCAGTCTTGAACATGCTCAATGATTGAGCTTCCACAGCCCTCTGGGGTAGAGAATTCCACAGATTCACCACCCTCTGAGTAAAGAAACTCCTCCTCATCTCAGTCTTTAAATGGCCTGCCCCTTGTTCTGAGACTGTGCCCCCTGGTTCTAGACCCACCAACCAGAGGAAACATCCGATCCACATCTACTTTGTCACACGCTGTAAGAATTTTGCAAATTTCAATGGGATCATTTCTCATTCTTCGATACTCTTCAGTTTCTGCAGTCTCTCCTCATAAGACAGTCCCACCATCCCAGGGATTAGTCTGGTGAACATCCGTTGCACTCCATCTATGGTAAGTGTATCCTTCCTTAGTTAAGGAGACCAAAACTGTACACAATACTTCAGGTGCAGTCTCACCAAGGCATTATACAATTATAGCAAGACATCTTCACTCCTGTACTCAAATTCCCTTGTAATGAAGGCCAACATATCATTTGCCTTCCTATTACTTGCTGCAACTGCGTACTAGCTTTTTGTGACCCAGGAACAAGGACACCCAGGTCCCTTTAGATATCAACACTTTCCAACCGCTCAACATTTAAGAAATACTCTGTCTTTCTGTTTTTTTCTACCAAAGTGGATCACTTCACACTTATTCACATTATATTCCATCTGCCATGTCCTTGCCAATTCACTTAGACTGTCCAAGTCCCCTTGAAGCCTCCTTGCATCCTCCTCACAACTTACATTCCCACCTAGTTTTGTGTCATCAGCAAATTTGGAAATATTACATTTGGTCCCCACATTCAAATCATTTATATAGATTGTGAACAGCTGTGGCCCCAGCACTGATCCTCTCAGTACCCCACTAGGAACAGCCTGTCATCCTGAGAATGACCCATTTATTCCTATTCTCTGCTTTCTGTCTGTTAACCAATTCTCAATACATATTACCCCCAATCCCATGTGCTCTAATTTTGTTTACTAACCTCCTGTGTGGGACCTTATCAAACGCCTTTTGAAAATCCAAATACAGCACATCCACTGGTTCTCCTTTTTCTATGCTACAAGTAACATCCACAAAAAAACTCCAACTGGTTTGTGAAACATGATTTCCCTTTCATAAATCCATGTTGACTCTGCCCAATTATACCATTATTTTCCAAGTGTCCAGTTATCTCAGCCTTTAGAATAGATTCTAACACATTCCCTACTACTGACATCAAACTAACAGGTCTGAAGTTCTGAGTTTTCTCTATCGCTCAATTCTTAAATAGTGGGGTTACATTGGCTACTTTCTAGTCTGCAGGAACCCTTCCAGGATTTAACGAATTTTGAAAGATAACCACCAATGCATCCATTCTCTCTATAGCTATCTCCTTCAATATTTTGGGATGCAGCTGATCTGATCCAGGGGATTTATCAACTTTCATCCAATTAATTTTTCGAATACTAACTCTTTGTTGATACTAATTACTTTCAGTTCCTCATTTTTACAAGTCCCTTGATTCCCTGGTATTTCTGGGAGTTATTCTGTGTCTGAAGACAGACACAAAGTAGTTGTTTAGTCTCTCCCCCACTTCCCCATTCTCCCCCACAAACTCTCCTGTCTCCGCCTGCAATGGACCAACATTCGTCCTTGCTAATCTTTTCCTTTTCACATGCCTAAAGAAGCTTTTACAGGATGAAGTCAATTTGAGGCATAGGCCCTCATTTAAATAGAAGCAAGCTGAATAGGCTGTACCTAAAATAATAGATTGGTTACTGTACAGAAGGAGGCCATTCAGCCCTTCCTGTCAATGCTGGCTTTCTGCAAGATCAACGTACGTAGTCCCTCTCCCCCACTCTTTCCCTGTAGGCCTACAAATGTTTTCTTTTCATTTAATTCTCTCTGTATTTGGACAGGTACAATATCATGTGACCTGGCCAATAACCATTGTGAGCCTGGGTGGGATAGCAATCATGGATGGGGTAGAAAGAGAGAGAAGTCCAGGGTGGCAATAGCCCAGATAATATTTTTCTGCCC